>NC_050465.1:52977725-54405225 GCF_903995425.1 Onychomys torridus | reverse complement strand
TGGCCAATCCCTCCCCACCATACAATAACAGTTTACCACAGCACTCTTCGACTCACAAAGGAAGAGCCAGTTTTGCCATTGATGACACAAGCATTGATCATGAGAGCGAAATTCCCCAAGCTGATCTTCGTATTTTATGTTCTCTTGAAGTTCATCTTTTCCTACTCCATGTGAACACCGATGAACGCCCTCTCAGTAAATGTTTTGCCTAATTATTTCATATTCTCTTTGTTTTCATACAGTACTCAAGTTGCCAAGCATTTCTCATTCTCCCTGATACTTTCATGGTTGTGAAATCTAAAGGCTAACATAAAATATTCTGTTTAAGTCACAGCACAGAATAGTCTCATTAAAATGTACAATTATTCACACAGTAAAGAACTGTAAATGAATCATTTTAGGAAGATAAAATATATTTTTCACAATATGGAAATACTACTGTAAATATTAAGTTCTCTAATTTCTCTATTATACTGAAAAAAAATCATTAACAAAGCAATTAACTAGACGCTGAGAGATCTATGTTAATTAAAGTTTAAAAATAATAGAAAACAAAATTTAAGGCACTATTAAATGACTATTATCTTAGGTATCCTGTTCCAGCCATTTTGTTTGTTTATATTTGTGAAAATAAATAATTATACACACGCATGTATTTATGTACATCCATATATGTCCATATATATGATTATATAATTGTCCACACAAATGTGTATACACACACACACACACACACACACACACATACACACATATATCAAGTATTGTCCAACATATCTACACTTTGTACAATATAAGGATCAGTAAGAAACACAATGATTTATCTGTTTATACATGTTAGTTTTGACATGGAGGCTTAGCATCTTGTCCTGGTTGGGTCTCATAATCCTTGAGATGGAAGAGCCATCATCCTCATGTTCTGGTGTTGAGATTACAGACAGGCATATGGCACCTTGCCTAGCTTCTATGAATTATTTAAGTAAACTTTTCTACATACCTCAGAGTTGTTTCAACTCACACTCATATCATTTCTTGAATACTGGAATTATAGGCAGGGACCACTATATCCTGCTTTAAAGGTGTTTAAATGTGGCTTTACAAGATACGGAAGTTAAAATAAAAAAAGCAATGGCCATAAGTTCTTTTTTGCCTGTGGCCTTATGAGTTTAGCTTATCAAAACCTCATTTGAATTAGTTGTATTTCAACATTAAAATAACATTATGATAACTGAAAAATGTTTAATCATTTTACTAAACTGTACCAATTGGGAAAAATGTGACATGTAAAAATCCATCAGTCCACAAAAACTGGTATAAAAAGATGAAATTCAAACTCTTGCAGGCTCAAATTTAGTATTTTACTCTCTGTTTTGGGGCAAATTGCATAATCTTTAATTTTGAATATCAGTAACAATTTAAATGATTGTCACTAGTACAATAACTTCTTTATTTAACCAAACTTTTAGCAAAATTAGTATGCTTTCAACTACCACTGGTTAACAAGGTGACTGTAACACTCACCTTTCGTCAGGCTACAACTCAGTCAAGCACTGACTTCTTGTTTGTAGCAAGAAGCCACTCAACCATGCTTTTGTAGTGAAAAGGAAAACTGCAGCTCTCTACCATATTTGCTCAGCATAAAAATGGCCTTCAGGCACAAAGAAATTTTTCTACATGCTAGGATTTTTTTTTTCATAAACAGCTAGACAGGGGTGTGAACAGGGAATGTTTGTAAGAGTAGAGTATTTTCAAGTTTTTTCCTCCAGCTCAGTTTTTCCTTGGCAGGTGCCTTCATTTATTCTAACTGCTGATTATGCACATGCTGTGATTCCAGGCAGAATCAACAGCAGGGTTTGGCAAAAATGGATGCAAGGAGCAGTTCTTCCTTGGCACTGGAACATCCATTTTTTGGTTGGATATTCAACACTGGTCCTAAAACTAGCCACTTCTAAGAGATGGGTTTACTACTACTAGAGAGGAGGTTCTGAGAGCACATTCTCATTCAACTTTTGGGTGAATTCTCATGCATCTAAAACTGGCCTCTAGCTCTCCTGTAGCTGAGAATGACCTTAAATTTCTCATCCTCCTGCCTCCATTTCCTAAGTGATGATTTTACAGGAGTGCCCCATCACACCTGATTTCTGGAGTGGAAGAGATGGAACACAAGGTTTCCTTCATGTTGTGTAAGCATTCTGCCAGCTAAGCTGTGTTCCTGCCCCCTTAAGAACACTCTGTATCCTCATCACACGTTTCCTAAGTAACAGTAATGAAATAAAGAATGAAGACACCAGAAGGCGGGGCCTTACAAGCTCATCTGCACTCTGAGCCTACTTGTAAGACTGAAATGAAAAGCACTTTCACAGATTGGAGTACACTTGAACACTATATTTATCCTTGTGAAAAATAATTATTGTATATATAAGATCTAAAAAAACTACAGAAAGTAATTTTCTTAAATATTAATGATGGTTTTATGTATGTTAATAAATATGTTGAATAGATGATTGATAAATTGTCAGTTATAACAAAACGATTATGACATTGTGAATGTTAAATAATACATTGTACTATTTTAATTAAAAATGTGAAAGGCCTTATATTTTAAAATTCAGTAATAAGTACATTAGCCAGTGAGGAAAAAAAGTAAACTAGGGGAGAAATTGTATGGTAATTACAAAATTCTCTTATTTAAAAGGTGTTTATTAATATATTTTTTCAGTGACCCAACTATGACTACATAATTACTGACTTTCTCAGGGTCAACTATAAATTCCTGAGTTTTACTTGTATTGTAAGTAGGGTTGTTACAAATACACATTTTAGTTTTCTTTTATAATATAACCAAAGTTGCAGTAGTAAGTCCTAATATAGTAATTCTTTGGACACAGGAAGATTTCCATTAAATGCTACCCTAGTACAATGTGTGTGTGTGTGGGGGGGGGTAAAGTTTACAGGAGGTCCAAAGTGGAATTCACATGTCTGATACCACATCTGTCCTCATCATAAATAAAATGACCAAAGGGATTTGGAACAGGGGAGACAATGAGTTAATGTGACATGTAGAAAAACATATCATCCAACCATTTCAAGGAATTTTATGCTAGGTGGCAGGGAGTATATTAGAGAAAGAGACTGGAGTCATCACAAACCATAAATTTCCAAGAAATTCACTACTGGAAGATGCTCCCTTTCATAAATTAGAAACGCATTGCTTTCTTTTATTTTATGATTATTACCAATTTTATAGAGAATATTTCCATAAAACTAAAGACACCATCTTTCTAATGACTCGAATACTAATTCAGTGTGGAATAAACACACACAAAAAATGAAAGTATTCAAGTGAATGAACAAGACCTATTGGTCTTTCTGAAATAATGATGTACTTTCATAAACAAGGCTGATCTAGTGAAGTCCTGTTGCCAAGCAGATGACCACACCAAGGAGCATCTGTCCTAATAGGCAAGCAAGTATAATCAATGCAGCATCAGGACCACAGGCTAGCTGACATTATGATATACCAACAGGCTCTGCCCCAGATGAAAGAACAGACTATGACACCAGGGAACTGAACAAGCACAAAAGGACAATGAACATCTAGAATTTAAACTAGAGTACCTGAAACAAGGTACAGAAAAAAATGTCGATAAAGGTAACTTTGCCATGGAGACATGTTTCTAAAGGAAGAAAGAGGGGACAAAAGACCCTGAGTGTGGAGAAAGATAGTTCTCTGATCTCTCTGTTGAGCTCACAGCAGGCAAAATTCTAAAATTTTGTTTCTGAGATTTTTCCTGGTTCTACACTGAATTGAACAAATTTTAAGCTGGACTAAGTGAAATTACTGTTATATGGGATTTTTTTTTAATGAAAAAAATGGCATTTTCAAATATTTAAACCTGATACTTGACTGTCCACAAGGGAAATCCTATCTGGAACAGAGGTGAGTGCCTAGGGTTATAACCAGCGCGACAACTGACCCTGGGTCCCACTGCTGGACACAGGCCATCCCTGGAGGAACTGCCCAACTTGGCCCAAGTTTCCGGCCAATCAGCAGGCCCTGCAGGAAGGCTCCCCTTTTCCAAGACTGCAGGCAGACCCTGCAGTCTCCACACCCTGCCCCCATCCCCATCTGCCCGAGACACCAGCCACTTCCTGAGAATCAGAGACCAGCCCCCAGCTTCAATCCTGCCCTGGAACCAGAGGAACTCCCATCTGGACCAGAGACCAGAGGAACTCCCATCTGGACAAGAGGAGCTCCCATCTGGACAAAATAAGGAGACCCCAGGTAATTCCCTAGACTCAGAGTCCAGCCCGGCCAGCACTCTCATCTGGACCAGCATTCCCATCTGGCCCAGAGCTTCCATCAGGACCAGAGAGAGGCTCCCTAACTCTGTCAGCTCTCTCTGGACCAAGTACACTGATAAGACCAAGAACAAACCCAAGAGGAAATGGGCAGATGTCAAGGCAGAAGTACATACAACAAAATAAAGAGCAATACAGCATCACCAGAACCTAGCCCTTCTCCAACAGCTAGAGCTGAACATTATGGAATGGAAGAAGAAGAAGAAGAAGAAGAAGAAGAAGAAGAAGAAGAAGAAGAAGAAGAAGAAGAAGAAAACAACCTTATAAGTAACATCACAAAGAGGCTAGAGCCTTATATAGAAGAAATCAAAAATAAAGTAGAGGAACAGACAAACAAAAAATGGGAAGAATGCTATAAAAAAACTAGAGGAAAGGACAATTAAAGCAGAAGAAAACAATAAGTTCTTGAAAGAAAATCATGAAAAAGCAATGGAGACAGTCCAAGACCTGAAGATGGAAATAGAAAAAATAAAGAAGACAATAGCAGAAGGAATGCTGGAAATAGAAAATCTGAGTAAACAACCAGGAACTTCAGAGGAAAGTATAACCAACAGAATTCAAGAGATGGTAGAAAGGATCTCTGGTGTTGAAGATACGGTAGAAAAAATAGATTCATCAGTCAAAGAAAACACTAAAAACAACAAAGCCATGACCCAGAATGTCCAAGAAATTTGGGAAACCACAAAAAGACCAAACCTACAAATAATAAGGATAGAGGAAGGAGAAGAATACCAACTCAAAGGCACAGAAAATATATTTAACAAGATCATAGAAGAAAACTTTCCCAACTTAAAGAAGGAAATACCTATGAAGATACAAGAAGCCTATAGAACACCAAACAGACTAGACCCCCCAAAAAAATTCCCCTCGCCACATAATAATTAAACAACTAAATGTACAGAATAAAGAAAGAATATTAAGGGCAGCAAAGGAAAAAGGCCAAGTGACTTATAAAGGCAAACCCATCAGAATAACACCCGATTTCTCAATGGAGACTTTGAAAGCCAGAAGGACCTGGACAGATATAATGCAGACACTAAGAGACCATGGATACCAGCCTAGACTAATATACCCAGCAAAACTTTCAATCATCATAGATGGAGTGAACAAGACCTTCCAAGACAAAACCAGATTTAAACAATACTTACCCACAAACCCAGCCCTACAGAAAGCACTAGAAGGAAAATTCCAACCTAAGGAAGGCAGATACACCCATGAAAACACAGGCAATAGATAACACCACAGCAGTAAACCCCAAAGAAGAGAAGTACACACACACTACCACCAAAAATTAAAAATAACAACAGGAACAAACAATCAGTGGTCATTAATATCCGTTAATATCAATGGACTTAATTCACTTATAAAAAGACACAGATTAACAGAATGGATGTGAAAACAGGACCCATCTTTCTGCTGCATACAAGAAACACACCTCAAATTCAAAGACAGACACCTCCTAAGAATAAAAGGCTGGAAAAAGACTTTCCAATCAAATGGTCTTAAGAAGCAAGCTGGTATAGCCATCCTAATATCCAGCAAAATAGACTTCAAACTAAAATCAATCAAAAGAGATGATGAAGGACATTACATACTCATAGCAGGAAAGATCCACCAAGATGAAGTCTCAATTCTGAACATTTATACCCCAAACACAAGGGCACCCACATATGTAAAAGAAACATTACTAAAGCTTAAATCACATATAAAACCCCACACATTAATAGTGGGAGACTTTAACACTCTATTTTTACCTCTGGACTGATCTGCCAAATTGAAACTTAACAGAGAAATAATGGACTTAACTGATGTTATGGCTCAAATGGACTTAATTGATATCTACAGAACATTCCACCCAAACAAAAAAGAATATACCTTCTTCTCAGCATCCCATGGAACCTTCTCTAAAATCAACCACATGCTTGGCCACAAAGCAAATCTCAACAGATACAAAACAATCAGAATAACCTCCTGTGTTCTATCAGACCATCATAGTTTAAAGTTAGATTTCAACAACAGAAAAAACCTACAGAAATCCTACATTCTCATGGAAATTGAATAATGCTCAACTGAATCACCAATGGGTTAAGGAAGAAATAAGAAAGAAATTAAAGACTTCCTAGAGATCAATGAAAATGAATATACCACATACCCAAACTTATGGGATACTATGAAGGCAGTGCTAAGAGGGAAATTCATAGCACTAAATGCCCACATAAAGAAGCTGGAGAAATCTCATGCTAGTGACTTGACAGCACACCTGAAAGACCTTGAACAGGAAGAAGCAAAGTCTCCCAGGAGGAACAGATGCCAAGAAATTATCAAATTGAGAGCTGAAATCAATAAAATAGAAATAAAGAGAACAATACAAAGGATTAATGAAACAAAGAGTTGGTTCTTTGAGAAGCTCAACAAGATAGACAAGCCCTTATCCAAACTAACCAAAAGACAGAGAGGGAGCATCCAAATTAACAAAATCAGAAATGAAAAGATGACATAAAAACAGACAATGAGGAAATCCAGAGAATCATCAGGTCATACTTCAAAAACCTCTACTCCACAGAAATGGAAAATCTAAAAGATATGGATAATTTTCTGGATAGGTACCACATACCTAAGTTAAATCAAGACCAGAGAAACCATTTAAATACTCCAATAACCCCTAAGGAAATAGAATCAGTCATTAAAAGACTCCCAACCAAAAAAAAACCCCTGGACCAGATGGTTTCACTGCATTCAAAGAAAACTTAATACCAATACTCTTTAAATTGTTCCACACAATAGAAGAAGAAGGCATATTACCAAACTCCTTCTATGAGGCTACAATTACCCTGATTCCTAAACCAAACAAAGATGCAACAAAGAAAGAGAACTACAGACCGATCTCCCTCATGAACACTGATGCAAAAATACTCAATAAAATTCTGGCAAACAGACTCTAAGAACACATCAAAACAATTATCCACCATGATCAAGTAGGTTTCATCCCAGGGATGCAAGGGTGGTTCAACAAACGAAAGTCAGTCAATATAATACACCATATAAACAAACTCAAAGAAAAAACCTCATGATCATCTCACTAGATGCACAAAAGGCATTTGACAAAATCCAACACCCCTTCATGATAAAGGTCTTGGAGCCATCAGGAATACAGGGAACATACCTAAACATAATAAAGGCAATCTACAGCAAGCCAACAGCCAACATCAAATTAAATGGAGAGAAACTCAAAGCAATACCACTAAAATCAGGAACAAGGCAAGGCTGTCCCCTCTCCCCATACTTATTCAATATAGTACTTGAAGTTTTAGCCAGAGCTATAAGACAACATAATGAGATTAAGGGGATACAAATTGGAAAGGAAGAAGTCAAACTCTCCCTATTTGCAGATGACATGATAGTATACGTGAGTGACCCCAAAAATTCAACCAAGGAACTGATACAGCTAATAAAAACCTTCAGCAACATTACAGGATACAAGATCAACTCAAAAAAAAATCAGTAGCCCTCCTATATACAATAGACAAACAGTCTGAGAAGGAAATCAGAGATACATCACCATTTACAATAGCCACAAATGATATAAAATACTGTTACTCTAACTAAGCATGTGAAGGACCTATATGACAAGAACTGTAAGTCCCTTAAAAAAGAAATTGAAGAAGATGTCAGTAAATGGAAAGATCTCCCATGTTCATGGACAGGCAGGATTAACATAATAAAAATGGCTATCTTACCAAAAGCATTCTACAGATTCAACACAATTCCCATCAAATTACCAACACAATTCGTCACAGATCTGGAAATATTAATACTCAAATTCATATGGAAAAACAAAAAATCCAGGATAGCCAAAAGAATCCTGTACAATAAAACAACCTCTGGAGGCATCACAATCCCCTAACTCAAGCTCTACTATAGAGCTACTGTAATAAAAACAGCTTGGTACTGGCATAAAAACCAACATGTGGACCAATGGAATCAAATTGAAGACCCTTACATTAACCTGTACACCTATGAACATATAATTTTTGACAAAGAAGCAAAAACTGTACAATGGAAAAAAGAAAGCATCTTCAACAAATGGTGGTGGCATAACTTCATGTCAACGTGTAGAAGGCTGCACATAGATCCATATCTGTCACCATGCACAAAACTTAAATCCAAGTGGATCAAAGACCTCAACATAAATCCAGTTACTCTGAACCTGAGAGAAGAGAAATTAGGAAGTACTCTTGAACACATTGACACCAGAGATCACTTTCTAAATATAACACCAGTAGCACAGACACTGAGATAAACAATAAATCAATGGGACCTGTTGAAACTGAGAAGCTTTTGTACAGCAAAGGACACGGTCAACAAGACAAAGCGACAGCCTACAGAATGGGAAAAGGTCTTCACCAACCCCACATCTGACAGAGGGCTGATATCCAGAATAGTTAAAGAACTCAAGAAATTAGACATCAAAATGCCCAACAGTCCAATTAAGAAATGGGCTATAGAACTAAACAGAGAATTCTCCACAGAGGAAGTTCAAATGGCTGAAAGACATTTAAGGAATTGCTCAACATCCCTAATTATCCTGGAAAAGCAAATCAAAACAACTCTGAGATACCATCTTACACCTGTCAGAGTGGCTAAGATCTAAAACACAGAAGACAGCTTATGGTGGAGAGGATGTGGAGCAAGGGTAACTCTCCTCCACTGCTGGTGAGAATGCAAGCTTGTACAGCCACTTTGGAAATAGATATGGCGCTTCCTTAGAAAATTGGGAACCCATCTTCCCCAAGACCCAGCTATACCACTCTTGGGCATATATCCAAGTATTGCTCAATCATTGTTTGTAATAGCCAGGACCTGGAAACAACCTAGATGCCCTTCATCTGAAGAATGGATAAAGAAAATATGGTACATATACACAATGGAGTACTACTCAGCAGAGAAAAACAATGACATCATGAGGTTTGCAGGCAAATGGATGGATCTAGAAAAAAATCATCCTGAGTGAGGTAACCCAGACTCAGAAGGACAAACATGGTATGTACTCACTCATAGGAGGATACTACATGTAAAACAAAGATGACTAGACTGCTACACAACTCCAGGGAGGCTACCTAGTAAACAGGACCCTAGGAAAGACACAGGGATCACCCAATGGCAGAGAAATGGATGAGATCTACATGAACAACCTAGATGACAGGGACAAATAGCCAATTGAATGGAAGCACATGAATTATGAAGCAAGGGCTGTGGAGCCCCCAGCTGGATCAGGCCCTCTGGATAAATGGGACAATTGAATAGCTTGATCTGTTTGGGAGGCTCCCAGGCTGTGGGACTGGGACCTGTCCTTAGTGCATGAGCTGGCTGTTTGGAACCTTGGGTTTACACAGGGACATATTCTCAGCCTGGAAGGAGGTGACAGGACCTGCCTGTACTGAATCCACCAGGTTTAAATGAGTCCCCAGGGGTGTCTTGGTCCTGGAGGACATGGGAATGGAGAGGAGGGGCTGGGATGAGGGTGGTGGTGGGGGAAGGAGCGGGGAGGACAGGGGAACCCATGGCTGATGTATAAATTAAAACACATAATAATAATAAAAATAAATAAAAATTTTAAAAAAACCTGATACTTGATCTAAATAGCAAGTTCTTTATGAACTTTGAGTAAGGACATGAAGAAAAGCATCAAAATCTCTTAGAAAAGAATGTGAACTTTAGAAGAGAGTTTATCAACTTTGATCAAAAATAAAAACCTCTTGAATAAAATCCAACACACCAATCTAAAGACTCAAATGCACAAACACAGATAAGAGGACAAATACAGAAATCCTCTGCCACTCATTAATACTTACTTCTTATGATTCTGAAAAGATTCCACTTAACTCACTAAATCTTCAAATCAATTCTATGAGTTATATTCTGTGATCTACATGATACTATGTAGTGATATTTTATTTGTGCTTAAATGTGGTGATATCTCATTTGTGTTTTAATAAATAAAGCTTGCCTGGAGCTCAGAGGAAAAGGCCAGCCATTATATGTAAATAAAGAAGTCAGGCAATGGTAACATACACCTTTAATCCTATCACTTGGCAGGCAGGGATCTGTCTGAATCTCTGTGAGTTCAAGGCCACACGGGAAGCAAAGGCTGGTGTGGCAACACACACATTAAATTCAAACATTAGTTAACCATGGAGGTATGGATGTCTGTACAGACATTCAGGAAGTGACTGATCTGAGCAGGAAGAGGAAGTGATGTCACTAGACAGAGAGAACAAATCTGATGGCAGAACAGCAAGGCATATAGGTGTGGGTAGACAGGAAGTTACTTGCATTTGGAAGCTGTGGAGTTGGTGAGGTAAAGTTAGCTGTGGCTTTCCCTATTTCCCTGATCTCTCTGGTTTTCACCCCTATATCTGGCTCTATTTTTTTTTTATTTAATAAGCCCATTTAGAAATTAATTTACAATACTATGTATAAGAAGACTGGTGTGCAATCATGGAAACATTTGCTCAAAGTCAAAGGAAGAATATACTAGTTTGTTGGCCTGCATTTCTAATTAACATAAAACATTTCTTTACTTGATTCATGATTGTATATTTACAGAGTCAAATTCGTAAATGCTAAAAATTGCTACTTAAAATTAACAAGAATGTGACACATTACAAAACAGTTCTGAAAGTTGTTAAATACCTCACAATTAAAGTCAAACATAACACACACTGCAGAACACTGAAATATGAAATTAAAACTAAAAAGAAATTATGAGACACCTTGTGTGAATATATCCCACATTCATGCATGAACAATATAAATGCAAAGGAAAACATAAATATAAGGCATTTTGCACCTCAGACATTGTAGCTTTCATTTAGATTATTGAACAACTGAAATGGGCTTTACCCAGCTTTTTAGAGACTTCCATACTACTTCTCACTCTGGTTTTGTGTTATAGTTACCTGACTATAACACAAACATCCCGAGGCATCTATTTCTGTTTTCTTACAAGCCTGGTAAGTTTTGTTTAAATGATGAGCATTATGATTTCATCTTGTTCAGTGCCAGATATTTTTATATTTCAGCACATTTTCTTGGTCTTTGTGCTAACCATTATCACAGGCTACATGTTTTAAAGAGTGGTAATCCACATTATGGTGATTGTAGGGGCTTAAATACAATGTACACAGTTAAGATGTTGGTTTCCCTGATGCTGGGCCCATAGAACGGGGATGATTTTGCCCCTCAAACATTTTTAAAATCTATATGTGTACTCTACATCTTTCAAGAGTTAAGTCATTTGGATTAAGATCACTTATATAAACTTAGTGTAATTTAATCATCTCATTCTAATAAAGCCATACACATTCCTAAAGTAGTTGGATCTGTGAGCTCAGCATTTAAATTTTGAAAAGAACATAGTTTAGCCCATAATTTTGAGATGCAATGAGTTGTGATGAACCAGTGAATCCTATCTCTAAAGGAGAGGGAGGTATTTCCCAAAGCCTGTGAGAATCCATCCGTCGTTTCCCTTCATCTCTCTTTCCTCTCTGCAGACATAACCCTTGACCTTACCCTTCCTTAATATTAATTGTTAACATTCCTGGAAATGGAATCACACAATAAATACTACTCTGTCTTTCTTCTTTCAATAAATGTGTTTATGACTCATCTGTATTGTGTAACTTAATTCACTGCTCATACTTCTAAGGCTGAGTAGTAATTCATTCTAAATATAACACATATTTTTATATATTTTATGCAAATTTTGGTTACTTCAATAGTCTATTACTATGAAGAATGCTATAATGAACATTTTTGTGTATGTGTTTTGTGGGCAAACATTTTAAGATTCTTTAGATAAATACATACAAATTAAGTTGCTGGGTAATAAAGTAGATTTATGTTTAACTTTTTGAGAAACAGCCAGGTTTTCACAGAAAATGAGATAAAACAAGCACTTAATTAAGGATTCAAATACAAAAGCTGAACAACTGCAAAATTAAATCTATCTGCCATGCTTATTTATGCTTAAATGTGATGAAAATATCAAAATGTCCACAGCAATTATCTCTAATTAGTATGACTGTAAGTATTATAACTATTATTGCTGTTTTCTCATTATTTTCATAGATATCTTCTGCCTCGGATTACATTTTTATTCAGAGGAGAAATTCTCTTCTTTATATGAAATAATGCTACAATTCTTGTTAAGAGACTGAATTTCATCTGAACTTAAAAATACATATTACAACCAACCTTATTTAGTCTATTACATGCAAATGGTAGAAGAATGGCGATTCATGCAGGTGCTTCAGAATAGCATAGAATGAGAATTCTGCTACAGAGCAAGTGTCTCATTGCCACAAGAAACTACACACAAATTGTCAATGAGGCCAGTGTTTCTTTCTGCCTCTCGGCCGAGCTACATCAGCCTAATCTTAACCACTGAAGACATATACATAAATGCTGAGGTGAAGCAGGGTAATGCAGGCCTTGAGCCTTGTCCTGGCCTAGAAAACACAAGAGCACAAACATCACAGAGACAGTATGGATACCACACATACCTGCATATGAGCTACTTTATGCATACGTGAACATGAGTGACTTGTTCATTCATATATGTCAATTATATTTAGTATTACATGTTCACAAAAGTTTCAAGCACACATAAATCTGTATTATACAATATATAGAGACTAAGCACTGAGAATAATTATTGTGGTTGCATTTGGACCTTATACATAAAAATTAATCATGCAAAGCATATTTATGAGTTGTATTATTGTGTTACTTCTATAATTTATGGGTGTAAATGAGTACATACCTTGTGGATAAATTATTCAGCATTATTAAAATACAGAGTTAATCTTTAAATAGCTAAATAATTAAACAACTATGAGTAATTGGAAGATAGTACAATCAAAGTTTCATTACATAATTTAAAATAGAAAATGAGAGAGTAAAATTATGCTATTATCACCAAAAATTTAGAAAATAGAAGTATAGATTATTATGAAATAATATTCAGGTTTGGACATTAAGTCACAATAAAGTGAAACTTCTGTTCAATTCACTAAAATTGTTTTCAGAATGTACTGAATCACCAGACTCCTTCCCCAATTAAATTCACTTTTAATGCAGTAATATATAAAAATTGAATATAACTAAATAAATAATCCTTAATGTTCAGGCCACAGAATTATATGTTAAAACAAATGTTCTTTATAGGTGTTGGTGTGAATGGAAGCATTAAGTAAAGGAATCTTATGTTCTGATTGGGATGAAAAAGCCAGAACCGACCATGGATCCAGGTGGTCCTCTGTAGCCTGAGGAACGACTCCTGGCAACTATTGTTTCTATGCCAGTGTTGGCCAAAAGGTTGTCCTTGAATCAGGGGTCTGGGTGCCATATCTTTGTGCCTATCATAGTTACAATTTGTGAAGGTTCTATTTCCTCATAGTAATCATTCTCTCAGGTACCTACTTGGGTATTATGTGAACCCACATTCACATTAATATATAAAATGGAGATAATATACTCACAATACAGAAAAAAGTAGACACCACCAACCATCCTACACTGTCCACCCAAGTGAGAGCATGACCTCTCTTCCTCTGCTCTTAAGTGGATGTAGACAGGCAAGGCCATGCCCTAGGGCTTCCTACCTCAAAGCCATTGGCTAAATGGAATGAATTCCCACAACACTTGAGGGTTATGGCTTCAGCATTCTTGGGGAAACCAGTCAACAAAAACAAAGCACTATTCTAAGGAAAACATATATGTTTCATTTTATTGTCTTATATGGTTGCTGGGGAGGAAATTAATGCAAAACATTCCACCTGGGCAAAGAGACAATGTTTCTAGATATTGACTTTAAAATTCTTATGCACACAATTATAGCTCAAAGAGACCAAGTAAATAAATAAATATATATAAAAAGGTGGAATCTAGAGAAAACCACAAACATTATGTTCAACCTTTCAAGAATATATTAACACAAAAAGTGATAGTAGTCATGGTATACTAAATCAATTCATTTCTGTGAAGACCAATTACATTAAATTTTCCACTCTTAGACTCAGTGCTAAAGCTAAGGAAATTCTTCTCTTGCAAAAGTTTTCTTTCTCACCCAACAAATTTTCTCAGCACTGTGCTTGAAGGTGTCTTACAAGGAGCCTTTGGGATTGTACTCTTCCTGTGTTTGGCTATAAGTGATCAAGCACTGTCATCATACTGTTTCTGTAAACACATCAGCCACCTGGATTTTGAATATTTGAAGACAGGGATCACCTTTATTTATTTAACTCCACCATTCATGTAGCTAAATCAGGAAAAAGTTGGATGTAAAAATGAATATATAGTCTATAATTGAAAAACTGTAACTTGAAAAATCAATCTCTAGACTAGAGTCATTCCGTAAAAAAATAAAGTTAAAAATGTAGAAGTCTTTAAAAAATTGTGAAAATGAGGTCATTTCTCTTGAAAATATTATATGCCCCTGAGGAACTGGGGCTTCCTTGTCCTCGTGGGTGTCAGTGGGTGTAGGAAAGGCACTGGGCTTGTGGAGCCCAGCTTTCTCCAAGATTCCATCACTCACATGCAACCAGAACAAAGTATGCTTCAGCTAGACCATGTTCTCTAAGTAGAATTTCATGGATGCAGGAATGCAACTTTTTCTTTTTCCATAATAGTTAAGTTTCTCCTTTGAGCATCATTTCTTAGTTTCCTGTTTTGTCCAAACACTGGCAGCAGGACTATAAAAATCAGTTCTCTTTTGGTGGACACATGACTGCAACAACTTTTTAGGAGTTCCAAACCTCAGTGGATGCTCCCTGGCCCTGTCCTTCTAGGCTACTTTGCTTCAAGAGCATATTTCCTGATATTGTTTAGCTCCATTCTTTGGAACAAAGATTCACTTGGTGATTTTTTTTATTCCACCTTGGGGGACTAAAACTATATGGTATTCCTCGATACACCCACATTGAATCACTGTGGGATATTTTATCTACAATTATATTTTAAAAAGAAAAAGTCATGCCTTTTTCTCTTGTATCCCTCAAAATTTCTTGTGGTAAAAGTCTACCTACCTCTTATTTACAATCATTGATGATGTGCTTTAGCTCTACCATGTATCTTTTTTGACTTCCTTAAGTGTTTTTAAAACAAAGTTAGAAAGGCAACTTCCTTCCTTCTGCTCTTGGCTGTCAATCATGTATGAAAGTGAGATACACTTCAGAAGTACCGGGCCAAGCAGCTGCAACTTCAACAACATAAGGGAAAAAGAGAAGTTATGGTTTAAAAACTCACTATGTGTGACTGACATACCTTATGTTTCTGTAGGATTCCATTTTCAGGTTCCTAGTGGCTTTCCCCAGCAGGTCCGCATAAAGAGGATGATTGGACCACGGGCCTGAGTGCAGGTGTCTGAGATGGTCTGTACTTGGCTGTGCTTGAGGGGGGGGCGGTCTTTTGCTCCACCCTTGGTAGAGACAGTCAGGGCCTGTTGGAAAAGGTTCCAGGCCCTCTCGGGGCTATCCTTTATTTTCTATCTGTTTATCTCCACAATCTAAATATCTAATATTTCCTGCCGCTCGCACTCAAGAAAACTCTGGGGAACTGTGGGGTTGGTGGGTAAATGCCCCCACATGTTTCTGTACAAGGATGCAGTAGATAAATAAATATACAAGGCTAAGGAAACCCCCAAGATTAATAGTGACAAAGTCTAGAAAATGATGTGGGAATCAAAACCCAAAATGATTTGATTTTCTTCCTTACATATTAGGAAGTCATCAATATGAGAGTTAAAGAAGAATGCTGATTGGTGGACTTCCCAAACACAACAAAGACTTTTCATCAGTTCAGAGGTACAAGTAGGGGCAGGAAGGCTTAAACTAAATAAATTTACATCGAATCAGACAGTAAGTGTTTTTTTACAAACATAAACTAATCAATGCTTAAATAACTATTAGTTCATTTCATAATTATATGTCTTCTCTACTTTATGGCAAATAAGTCACATATCATTTGATTTATTATTTTAAATAATAAAAATCATCTTTTAAGTGGCAGAATTTGAATGGTTATTAAAATAATTTAAAGGCCCTTGATGCTGATAAGTGAGTTATTATAATTCATCACATTAAATCAACTTTAGAACAGCATCTGTGATTAATCTGGGAAAATGTGTAGATTACTTACATTACCAAAATGATTGCATCCATCATAGTAAAGTAACTTAATGGGATTCCATTTTAGGAATGCATAATAATTAATTATCTAAGTTATTAGAACAATTAGCATAGATATGTATCTTCACTCTCAGAGATAATTTCAATGCTATAAATTGTATTTTATATTAGGCATATAAAATTGAAAAGTTAAAAATTATAATAATGTGCCAACACTATGCTGCATTTCTAGTAGCCTTTAACAAATTGTATTGTACTTCTTAAATTTCTTTCTTTCTTTTCTTGCAATTATAATACAATTACATCATTTTCCTGTTACCTTTTCTCCCTCTAAAACCTCCCATATGCCCATCCTTGTTCTCTTTCAAATTCATAGCTTCTTTATCATTAATTGCTGTAACATACATATAGTGTATATACATATGTAGATGCATATATATTCCTAAATATGTAAATATACCTTGTTAGGTCTATATAATGTTACTTGTATCAATTGTAACTGTTGTTTTTCATGCTATCTCTACAATTCAGTGCACAGTGTACTTAGCCTAATTCAATGAGAATGGTACATTTACTGAAGACACAGAGTCAACTGCATGTAGCATAGCATTAAGAATTAAAATAGTATGGACTTTTTTCTTAGCTGACATTTACAGCTTAACAGGCTCCAGGTAAAGACACGGAACATGTGGTGACATATAGATTAACAGAAATGGGATGAGTTTAAGTGCAAGAGCTAGTCAGTAGTAAGCTAATAGACAAGCAGTTTTAATTAATATAAGCCTCTGTTTACTTGGGGGAAGCAAGTGGGAGAGATTTGTCCCAACTACCAGCAGGCCAGGACACAGAAAAACTTTCTACTGTAGCAAATGCTTAATACCTCCATGTAGTTGGTTTTCTCTTAGTCTTTACACTTTTGGCTCTTTGCTCTTTTAGGGGGCCTGCCACCCAGCTCCCAAATAAGTCACACACAGGGTCCATTATTACTTATAAATGCCTAGCCTTAGCTTGGCTTATTTCTTGCCCACTTTTCTTAATTTAAATTATACCATCTATATTTTGCCTTTAGGCTTTTTTCTTTTCTTACTTCTGTATATCCTACTTTCATTCTTACTCTGTGGCTGGCTCCAAGCCTCCTCTTCCTTCCTCTCCTGTTCCTTCTCCTTTTCCTCCCAGATTTCTCCTTCTGTTTATTCTGCCTGCCAGCCCTGCCTCTCCTTTCTCCTGCCTTGCTACTGACCATTCAGCTCTTTATTAGACCATCAGGTGTTTTAGACAGTCAAAGTAACATGGCTTCACAGAATTAAACAAATGCAACATAAAAGAATGCAACACATCTTTGCATCATTAAACAAATGTTCCATAGCATAAACAAATATAACACATCTTAAAATAATATGCCACAACACCTCTAAATTCTAGTATTATACAGTACACCTAAAGTTGGTCATAAAAGTCCATAAAAATACAGTCCACTCTCTGTCAGTCCCTATAAGAAACTTGTAGGTCATGTGTCGAAGATGCCTGTATTTCAAAATCAGAAGGACCCTAGATCACTGAGATTCCCTGGGTGCATCACTTAGAGAAAACATCTCCAAGAGCAATACAGAAAGGAATAGCTCCTATTCCTGGGTCTGGTGAGAAAAATCTTTTTGAGTATGTCTCTGAATATCATATGGCTTCAGAACACATACAAGAATGGAATATTGGAGACAGGAATGTAAAAAGACTTGCAGGGAGATTTTAGGTACCTGTTCCTAAAGCACCATCACTTAAGACAGAGAATAAATGACTTTGTTCAACTTAGAATGAGACATTAAAAATACAGGGCATAGAGAATTGCAGAGAATGAATATGCCAAGTTCTTCCCAAATACCAGTTCTTTACAGATAGTTTTGCAAAAACAAGGACAGAAAAACAAGAAAGCAGGTGATAAAGCATATATTAAAAGACAACACAAACATATGGTCAGTGGAATTAAGAGGCACAGACAGTTAGATCATAATGACCGGAGCACAGATTTTGAGAATAGTTGGCTATCAGGGTCTGTCTGGCTTTGGAAACACTCTGGGGTCTTCAAAGGCCCTTACCTGCTTATCAAATCAATGCCTAAGGAATACAAGCAGGCAGAGGGTATGAAGAACCATACAGCAAGTCCTAGTGGCCATAGAGAGACAGTTGTAAAGAGTGTGTGGACTATCAGAATTTTCTTAAAGGCATCATGAACTCAAGGATTCCAGGAAGTTGTAGAAAGTCCATCTTGTGTTCTGTCAGTCAGGAGTGATGCTAATATGATGAGGTATATTTACTTTGGTGCAACTCTAGTATCGAGACTTCTAGAGATAAGAAGTGGGGGCCAAACTGACTGCCCAGCCCTGGATTCCTCTCTCTGTATTTATATGATGAAATCCCATCTATTTTTACATCCAATAAGAGCACAAATTTCCCTCCATTAGAAGTTTAATGATGTGGGGTTTGAGTAATAAATGTCCCCTATTGTTCCTGGCACTGAACACTTAGTCAACTATTGACGGCATTGTGTGGGAAGTGTGGCTTTGTTGGAGGAAGCATGTAAAGACTTGCGACATTTCAAGTTTGCTTTCTCTGCTTTCTGCTCATGGTTCAACAAGTGAGCTCTCAACCGTTTCCTGTTACCTCCTGCCACAAGTCCCTACTGTGATGGACTTATCCTTATAGAACCACAGGCCCTAACATTTCCTTCGATGTGTTACCTTGTGGTGGTGTTTTTAATCTCAGCAATAAGAATCTAATATATATGATAAATACTGTAAATGCCATTTCATAGTAGGTACTATTAACCTATAGCTCTCAATCTTGTATCATTTTTTTTTCCACTAATCATACATGAAGCATGTTCTAAAGCTGCTCTTATAGGTTCAGGGATTTGCAGCTTATGTACACAGAATAATGCAAATTGACTCGACAAGTGATATTTTCTCCCTGTTTTTAAGTCCTCCTCATCTCTGTCTTATTTCATTATCAAAGAGATTTACACAATATCTGCTCAAACCTGTGGCTTATTTGTTAAGAGTACCAGTGATACTAAAAATTTGCTTCACTGTTGCAATTGATACTCTTTGATTATGGCTTTTAGTATTGATAACAGTGCAGTGGCTATTGAAGTCTTAGCTAATCTAACATATAATATGCATGTGTTTTTAAAAAGAAATGATGGAAGGCTCATTTCTCAGTTCTCCAAAAGGGGAAAATTTTTACATTAAAAAAAAAAAAATTACGGGTGGTGCCGGCACACACCTCTAATCCCAGCATGTGGGAGGCAGAGCCAGGTGGATCTTTGTGAGTTCAAGGCCAGCCTGGTCTACAGAGCAAGATCCAGGAAAGGCACAAAACTACACAGAGAAACCCTGTCTCGAAAAAAACAAAAGTATGTCTTAGTTATTGGGCTTGGAGAGATGGCTCAGATTTTAAGAGCACTGGCTGCTCTTCCAGAGGTCCTGAGTTCAATTCCCAGCAACCACATGGTGGCTCACAACCATTCATAATGAGATCTGGTGCCCTCTTCTGACCTGCAGGTATATATGCAGACAGAACACTGTATATATAGTAAATAAATAAATCTTTTTTTTTTTTAAATTAAACCTGCACTGTTTACCCCTTTGTAGTTGTTATAAGGTGCTAATAACACTCCATAAAAGTCCTTTCCTGGGTCAGTCCTTGAGCCTCAATTGGTATGTGAACACGTGACTACCAACAATGTGACTCTACAGGGAAGAGACTTTGGTTAAACACAAACCTAGCTCTTTGTTTTGGTCATTTCACTCAAATATTCACATACTCATACAATACATAGTATATTTACATTTTAATATGGAAAATAACCTTTTCAAAGAACTTTTAAAATTAAAATGCTACAGTGCAGTGGTTGATTTATTTTCATAATCCAAAACTATTTAATGCTAGATTAAATATCAAATAAAACATAAATATTTTATAGTTTGGCTTCATTTAACATTAGCAAATAAGATATTCAGAATTATAAATATATGTAATTATAAGAAATATACATAATATTCTTCATTAGACATGCTTACAAGCATAAGCACGCTGTATTATATAGGTGCCAATACAACACATCCTACTAGCTGTTGTCAAGGGAGAAAACAACACCCCACTGAAGGGCTCTGTATTAGTTACTTTTATCTTTCAGTGACAATATTATTTATTCCTAGTAAAGGTGACTTAAGGAAGGAAGGCTCTATTATGAATCATAGGTCATGATCTGTCCTGACTATTATTTTATCAACTTGACACAATCTAGGGTCATTTGGAAAGAGGAACTCTCAGTTGAGAAAATCTCTTCCTAAGATTGGCCTGTGGACACACTTTAGAGAGTTTTCTTAATTAGTAATTGATGTGGAAGGACCCGGCCCACTGTGGGTGGTACTATCCCTACCTGCCCACTGTGGGTGGTGCTATCCCTACGCTCTGGTAAGCAGTCTGAGCAAAACACAAGGAGCAAGTCAGCCAGCAATATTTCATGGCCTCTGCTTCATGTCTGTTGCTGGGTTCCTGCCCTGACTTCCTTCCATGAAGGACTTCTAAAAGCATTGATCAATTCAATAGTATGCTGATTAAAAAAACAACAGCTGACTTCTGTTGTTTGTTCAAAACACAAAACACAAAATGTAACAAATTAATATTTTATACAGTTGGCACAAGCATTATAGTTAATCAGGAGAGAAAGACATGGAAATGTATGATGAAATGGATAAAAAGCAGCAGAAAGGACACAGGTCATCACAGGATCTGCTTTGTCTTTTCTGTTAAGATGCAGGAAACTTCAGGGACCACAGATAAAGTTCAACATGCTTATAGAGCAACAGGACAACAACAGACATGGACAGGGATAGCCCAGGAAGCCTCAATCTTACACAAAGAACTACAGACAACAAAGGAAGTCTGAGAGCAAGAGAAATCTTCTCCTCTAGGGAAGAGCACACCAATACATGCAAGCGACATTATATAACAGAATTGATACAGAGGCCATGGATTTGATAGAGAGGGCAGAAGGGTATTTCAGAGAGTTGGGAAGGAGAAAAGGGAAGAGGGAAACCAAAGAAATAATTATATTGTAATCTCAGAAATAAAAGAAATGATTTTTAAATTGTGAAAAAGACTGTGTGTGTGTGTGTGTGTGTGTGTGTGTGTGTGTGTGTGTGTGTATGTGTGTTTTCTTAAGGACATCTCATCCAGGAATCTCAAAGACAATAAACTGTGCTCACATAGAGCCAAATGACACACAACTGATCCTTTCTTTCTTCCTCATACATACATGTGTGTGTGTGAGAGTGTGTGTGTGTGTGTGTGTGTGTGTGTGTGTGTGTGTGTGTGTGCTGCATGCCACATCACTCTAATGAAGATCAGAGCAGAACACACAGAAAAGTTGCTTCTCTCTGACACCTTGCGGGGTCTGGGGATGGAACTCAAAGGATCATGTAACTCTTCCTACTGACACATCTCACTAGTCCTAAACTTGAGTTTCTATCATTCCTATCTCATTCCTAATTCTAAACCATACCCCTTGTATATCAACCTTACAACTTTGTTTATAAAAGAAAAATTTTGCTTTCCCCTGACCCTTGCCCTCCATTACCCACCCTCACCCCCAATTTGCTCATGTAGATTTCATCCATTTCTCTGTCACTGGGCAATCCCTGTGTCTTTCTTAGGGTCCTCTTTACTAGGTAGCCTCCCTGGAGTTGTGAGTTGCAGTTTGGTTATTCTTTGCTTTACATCTATTATCCACTTATAAGTGAGTACATACTATGTTTGTCTTTCTGAGTCTGGGTTACCTCTCTCAGGATGATATTTTGTAGTTCTGTTCATTTGCCTGCAAACTTCATGATGTCATTGTTTTTCTCTGCTGAGTAGTACTCCATTGTGTGTATGTACCACATTTTATTTATTCATTCTTCAGTTGAAGGGCATCTAGGTTGCTTCCAGGTTCTGGCTTTTACAAATAATGCTGCTATGAATATAGTTGAACATGTGCCCTTGTGGTATGATTGAGCATTCCTTGCGTATATGCCCAAGAGTGGTATAGCTGAATCTTGAGGGAGGTTGATTCCCAATTTACTAAGAAAGCGCCATATTGATTTCTAAAGTGGCTGTACAGGTTTGTTCCTTGGTGCATAAGATGGCTCTTTGGAACCTAGGGCCTATGCTGAAACACTTTGCTCAGCCTTGGTGCAGGAAGGAAGGGACTGGACCTGCCTCCACTGAATCTACTAGGCTGGGCTGAATCCCTAGGGGAGACCTTGCCTTGGAGTAGGAGGGAATGGGGGGTGTGGCTTGTGGGGGAAGGCTTGGTGGGAGGAAGGAGGCAGAGGAATCTGGGGCTGATATGTAAAATTAAATTAATTATAAAATAAAAATATTTATTAAAAAAGAAAAAATTAATTTTTTTAGCTTTCTTGCGAACTGCACTCTTTGAGCAGTGGTGATATTTTATCTGTGTCCCCCAATGAAGTTTATCTGAGGATCCACTATAGTGGATCCACCAGCCACTATATTAAACACAAAAGGCAGGCAAAGGTAGCACATGCCTTTAATCCTATCACTCAAGAGGCAAGGATCTGTCTGGATCTCTGTGAGCTCAAGGCCACACTGGGAACAGAGCCAGACATGGTGGTACATACCTTTAATCTCAGAAGTAACCATAAAGGTCTGGAGGTCTGTACAGACAGACAGGAAGTGATAGAGCTAGGCAGGGAGAGGAAGTGATGTAGCTGGGTGGGAAGAGGAAATGAGGTGGCAGAACAGAAAGGCATAGAGATGTGGGTAGACAGGAAGTAGGGCTCTTTAGAAGCTGCAGAGTTGGTGAGGTGAGATTAGCTATGACTTTTCCTATTCCTCTGATCTCTAAGATTTTAACTACAATATAAGGCTCCGAGTTTTTTATTAGTAAGACTGTTTAATACTTAATTCTACATTGACCAATATTTTTTAAATGGGAGTAGATTTTCTTAATTCTGAAGAAACTTGGGATCAACCAACATCTTACATATACTCATTGTAAAGAATCCCACACATCTCTTCCTGGAGAAGCCCATGCCCACACTTGTCTTATTCTTTCTCTGAGTATTTTCTATTAATGTCAGGCCTAGCAGCTACATTGTAATCACTTCAAGTAATTCTCCAATTTTGCTTCATAATGGCCCATCCTGAAGTTCCTTCAGCTGTAGCAGAAGCCACAAATCCCCTCCAGAGTGCAGGTTTCCATGGAAAGGGGAGCAACCTCTTCAGGATCATGCAAGAGATGGAGTGAGACTCTGTTTCTTTCCTTATTTCATATAATTCCTTATAATCTGTTAGTAGATGAATGGACAGACAAATGCATAGAATTGCTCCTTCCTTTTTCTTTCCATTTGTTAACTTTAATTTGCCCTAATTATCTACTGAGGGTTTCTGACAAAGGTTGGTACATCATAGTGAATCTCTTAGATATATTAATGAAATGTATTTATAATGCTACATTATTTTGGCCTACTCTCACTGTAAATATTTATGTAAAGCCAGGGCTGTGAAATTTCTAATTAGTATTCTTACCATGTAAACTACCAAACCCAAGTATACAATATGAGTGGTACTGCTTCCATTTAGAAAGAATAAACATAAATAAGTTATTGTGCATGAATACCTTGCTAGGGTTAAATGAACAATTTACTTCTCCATCTAAAACTATCACCCCTTATAATGCACTAGAGATTCACAGCTGTTTATGTAGAAAAAAATTAAAGTCAGAGCTGGAAGGATACCTGATTTCTAGAACCTCACGGTTGGAGTCCCAGACGACAGAAAACAGGTGGCTGCAAATACTCAATGAAGAGAGCAAGTCATTGTGTGTCCACAAATTAGGCTGATCTCCACCACCCACAAATCAAAGATCAGTTGCAAGTATAGCCACACTTGAGGTTCATGTTAAGTAAAGGCTGTCTCAAAGATATCTTTACAGATGGTAAGAACTTCGTGTTAATTCACTAGAATGCTCATTAGGATGGCATATTCTAAATACACAGAAAAAGAATACAGGACCCTCATCTTCTGAATATACAACAGGGTTTGAGAATCGCTCCCTGTACTACATATGTGCAGTTCAGTCAATCCTCAATCTATCCCTGAAGGATCTTCTTTGGCTTGGTCTTCCCACAATAGAGCACCACAGTGTCCAAAGTACTTTTGTAGATGTCATTTAATAAATGGCTAACAGCCTTCCAACAGTAAGAATCCTCTTTATGCTACACAATGCTAAATATGACAAGAACAAGACCTTAGCACCAAGGCAAAGGCCCAGAAGCAGCAACTGGGACACATGATACACTACATTATAGAAGAGAATTCATTTGTTAGCAATCTAGTTATCAAGTCAGTCTAACAGTGAGGGCAAACTTACACAATGAACTTAATCCTGTATTAGCATCACTTTCTGTGCAGAAGCAACTTCCAGGTTTCCTGGACCAACCATGGAGACGAGACATTCTGATACTGTGACAGACTCCTGGGCAGGTTTCTTGTTGGTTTTCTATCAATACAGTGGATACTCTTTCTAGTCAAAGCTTTCAACACTGGTCCCCTTTTAATCTACTCAGTATATAAAGAGAAGCATTCACCTAAACATGCAGAGATACAGCATTATATTCTCTTCCTTTGAGAGCTATGACAAAAGTCCTTTTTTCATTTCCTAGATGACATTAGTAAGATATATGACACCTGGAAATGAATACATCTGTTGACACAAAAGGACATGCAGGAGCTCCAGGACAATGCTGACAAAAAAAAAAATCAACACATGAAACTGCATGTACGGTGGTATCTATAAACCAGGTTTGGCCTGCCACTAATATTTATCTTTTCTATTAATTAATCCAGTAAGCTCCCTATATATCAGGTCACTCTCAAGGTAAAGCATTCCAATTTATACTGGTTTGAATTGGATTATAGCATGGCCTGGGAGACAAACTCCAATAAACATCCCACAAGCCTCAGTGTGTGAAGAGCTGAGAACAAGAAGCAATGCAAGGAAGGTACCAATGACCATTAGCTGAGCGACCACCTGAAATGCAACAGATGAAAGAGGTCATATGAGAAGAGGAGGTAGGTAGTACTGTATATTTACTTAAAAAAACTTTAATTTACTTTAATAATCATCATATGTGGTTTTTGTTTTGTTTTGTTTTGTTTTTAACTCTTTACTCTTAGCTCTTTGGGGACCCACCACCCAGCTCACAAATAAATATGCAGAGACTTATTCTTCCTTATAAATGCCCGGCCTAAACTTGACTTATTTCTAGCCAGCTTTTCTTAACTTAAATTATCTCATCTACCTTTTGCCTCTGGGCTTTTACCTTTCTTTTATTCTATACACCTTTCTTTATTTCTTACTCCGTAGCTACTGTGTGGTTGGCGCCTGGCATCCTCTTCCCTTCTCCTCTTCACACTCCCCACTTCCTACTCTTCTTCTCTTCCTACTTATTCTTTGAATGCTAGGCCTGTCTTTCAGTTATCCTGCCCAGCTATTGGCCATTCAGCTCATTATTAGGCCAATCAGGTGTTTTAGGCAGGCACAGTAACGCAGCTTCACAGATTTAAATGCAACAGAAAATAATGCAACACATCATCGCATCATTAAACAAATATTCCACTGCATAAATTAATGTAACACATCTTTAATATTCTATAAGATTCATACTCTTAATATAAATTTGATAGATGAAATGCATATACATTATACCCATATTTATGAAATTTATGTGGCATGAGTATTTCTATAAGTTAATGTACAAACAGATATTCTACCAGAAGAGCAAAGTAAATTCTTACAGGTGAATGGCTAAATAGAAAGTGTTTGTGTATAATATAGTGTATAATATATAATATCAAATGTTTGAAGTGTTTGCATATAATATATAATATAAAATAACAATTTAATTATTACAAGAACTGATTTCCTCAAAATAAATAAATCCATAGAAATGGGTTGCAATTTAATTCTGTAAGCTAATTTGAAACAAGAAATATATTTATAAATACCCACATGTGGTGGTCAGAGGACCTGTGGGAGTTGGTTTTCTACTTTCACCCTGTGGGGTCTAGAGATTGACCTCATGCTAAGAGGTTTGTGGCAAGAGCTTTTACTCACTACGCAATATCACTGACCCTATTATCAGTTTTGAAATAGTACACTTCATTAAATTTCATTTTTTTAACATACAAAGTTTCATAAACTTGAATAACATTTATTGATTTTACTCAAAGGAAATAATTCTTCATATTTTAGAACATTGCTTATAAATAATATTATCTAGCTCAACCTTATAGGTATGAAATCATTTAAAATAAAAAAGACAAAGAAAATATATCCATATAACAGAGTAATTCACTCACAGAAAGACTTTCAAGAATTTAGTATGGTTGTCCATCTGTGTCCTCAGGGGATTCATAATCAGGCCTTCCACAAATGTCAAAATCCATAGCTACATAAACCTACTACATGGCATATGTAACATGAATGCAACATATGCACATATCCAGTTGATTCTAAATCATCTTGGGGTTAATTATAATATCTACTACAATGTAGATTTCCATGCAAGCAGATGCTATAAGGTACTACTTAGAATAATGGCAAAAAAAAAAAAATCTGTACATCATGTAGTACAGGTGTAAGCACCAAAGGCTAATAGCATCTATGACAAGCAGATGTAACCAGCACAGCCTAACAGTATGTATGTAGTACAAATGTAACCAACATAGCCTGATGACAGGTATAGTACAAATACAACCATCACAGATTAATAGTATCTTTGTATACAGATACAACTAGCTAAGGTTTACAGCATATTCTTCTAGTACAGAACCCACAGATATAAGGCCCAACTATCTTGAAGAAATTCATTCAACTTATCTAAATAACTTAAAAATAAGATGAAATATATCTTTTAAAAACACTGTAATTATGTAAAGAAAATGTGTTTTTCACTCATAAATCTCATTTCAACTCCAGCTATTAGTTCTGACATTGTACATTTGAAATTGATACACCTTTATCTATTTCTGTGATGATACTCTTTAACTCTTCATTATATATAATCTGCACAATGAAGGTGAAAGTAAAGGTCAAATTTGTCATGTAGAAAGATCTACTTGTGTTCATACAAAACAGTTGCTGTTCTAAATGATAATGAATAGTGAAATGTCAATGGTACAAATGGTGCAGTGAACGCAAGCCAGTGCTTAAATATTCTTGGGTAAACAGAAATTTTTATTCCGTCTGAGGAACAAGTCTGAGAGGACAGACTGTAAAAGCAAAGAGCATGTTTCCACATACAGTTGTAAAGGAGCTGAACTTTTTGATCAACACAGGCAAGTCTGCACCACACTGACCCACAGCGAGGGCTCCAGTGCACATGTGTGTTTGACATCTCCTACACGCCACCTATCCTAATTCACCCTCATTGGCCTACAGCTCCACGCTGTGGTATACTCCCCATTTTCTTTTCACTATGGCAATTCATTTTCATTCTTAAGTCTTTAAAAACTGTTTAATTTCACAGCGCAACAGGTAGCTCTTATTTGAATATTTACAATAATTTAATATTTACAAATTAATATTTATAATTTTCTTTTTAGAAAAAACCATCAATTTATTTTTAATTATGTGTATTGGGGAGGGTCCATGTAAGTGCAGTGCCTGCTGAGACATCTCGTGAGCGCTGGGAACAGAACCCAGATCATCTGAGCGGGTACAGCCTTCTCCTAAATACTGAGTCTTCTCTTCTCAACCCCTCTAATTATTTTAGCTTCCTGGCTACTTAAAGTCCTCCTTCCCAGACTGAAATAGCTCCGTGTTTCTCTTACCTTCAGAATCTCTGTTTCTACCTAATTGTCTCCTAATAATTTTATTAGCCATACAAAGAAAACAACACCTATCTGTCTTTGTTTTACACAAAAACTCACTTTAAAAAAAAAGATTTGTTTATTTATTATATATACAGCATGTATTACTGCAGGCCAGAAGAGGGCACCAGATCTCATTACAGATGGTTGTGAGCCACTATGTGGTTGCTGGGAATTGAACTCAGGACCTCTGGGAGAGCAGTCAGTGGTCTTAACCTCTGAGCCATCTCTCCAGCCCCAAAAACTCACTTTTAACCCTTCCAATTTAACTGTTTTAGTTGCTGACTTCCACTTTCAAATAAAATAAAACTCATTGATTGCTCTTGACAAAACTTGAAATGAGTTTTATAATTCTTTTGCTATTTAATCTATTGAGTTTCTCTATTTATTCTCTTATGTTCACTTAATTTACCTTTGTTCTTCATGGCAAAAATATTATTTAATGATTCATTTTTAAGGGTAACACAGAGCTAACGATGAAAGACTTTGTTCCCCAGTGTCCTCTTCTCGATACTCTGAAGTCCACAAATGGGTCCTCAACATTTTCAGGATGATTTTTCCAGAAAAGAAAAAATTAATATCTTCCCAAAATCACTAGATGACATTAGGAAGTGAAAAGTGGTGTAGGGCAAAGGCGACAGTCACCTCATCTTACTGCCAAGAATTCTTGGGCCAGGCTTGGCTGTGCTCGCCTTTAATCCCAGCAACTTGGTGTTTGTGGTCAGCCTGGTGTACAGAGTGAGTTCCAGAACAACCAGAGCTATACAGAGAAATCCTGTCTCAAAAATAATTCTTTAAAGTGGTACCTCTTTTAGGACATTGTAATACAATATGGTATCATAATGGTTTCTTGGAAAATGTAGTTTTATGAACTTACAGGAAAGATTGTGAACAAAAGTTAGCAGTCTCCAATGGAGAGGAGCAATAGCAGAACTCTAGCTCTGTCCTTTCTCAGAGTCAATACTCACCCATTCTCAACCACTGCCTCCCATCTCATTCTCAGACGGGGCAATATTCACCCTGAGGAGCCAAACACTGGCTTGGGGGTAGATGAAAATTCACTTGCTATCACAATGATTCGTGTCCTTCCAGAGCTCCAAGGAGCATAAACAGGTACACAGTGAATGTGTGCATTCAAACATTATGATGTATGAATTAAGATTCCTTAATTACATATAAAAGAGTTGAAGACTAAGAAAGCAGCAATGCATTTGTCAGAAGAGTTTTTTACAAATCCTAGATGTGTGGCCCTTCTCAATCTGCAGACTCAGTTATTCATCAAACTCCTGCTTAAGAGCCAGCAACGTATCTAGACACACTAGAACACTATAGTGAAGAGGCTTGTCTTTTCCCTAAAAAAAAAAAAAAAAAAAAAAAAAAAAAAAAAAAAACTGTCAGACTATGACATGGGAGATGCAAATGGGAAATAGAGTGACAATAAAAAGGAGGAGGAGCAGAAGGAAGAAATGATAGAAAAGCTTATGAAGAAAGTCTACAGAATGAGGTGTTGACATTGAGAGGGAGATTTGGAGACTGAGTTGTCATAGATGTACATTTTCTTGAACTTTGCATCAACAATATACATTTGCAGTGAATGGCCATCCCTAAGTGAGTGAGGTCAGCTGGCACACATGGAGCACATCTGCATGGCTGACCCCACACAGATGAATGACCCAACCTACAGCTTTCAGTGCATGCACTCACTGTATTTTAAAGAAGTCTGGCCGCTGAAACATCAGGAATGTAAAGTGCAAAAATGAAGAGTCGAAGAAACAGGAACCAGGTGAGACAAGGACTCATTAAAGAGCTTGGCCACTCCCCGAGAACAGTGGGTCTTCTTTGATGGTCCTCTACCCAGAGTGATATAGACAGGATCACATTAGACTGGAGAACCCAGAGACCACATTTGTCAGCTTTGAAACAAACCACTCCTAAGGCAAGCAGATGCTGTACGGCAGGCTAAAGTATGGTGTGGGGACAATACCTAGATGTCCCACCCAAGGTCTTCTTTATCATAATTCTAAAGATGAGAATGTTAAAGATGAAAATGAGAACATTAAAATATAGGTGCAGTTTAATACCTGAAATTTATGCCATTTTCCAATAAACAGTTATTACTTGATTTATGTGCAAGCTGTCACTACACTTTTTACTTTTCATTTATCATTTTTATCAGCTAAGAATTTTGTCATTGTATTGTTCTTTACAATACTAAGTATATACTTTAACATTCTGACAATGGGGAATATGAATAGACATTTTTATTCCTCTAAGAATTAAATATAACATTTTGAAAATTCCTAATTTCAATTTATTACAGTAAATTGTCATTATTCCTATTTATGTGCTGCACATTATATGACTAAATTACTTGGAAGGCTCTGAAATGTCCTAAACATATTACCATTTGGAAGTATAAAATATTCCTTGTCAAAAATACATTTTTTTTTTGGCCTGTGGTACTTTCCTACCATAGTGATATCCGCTGTTCTACTTTCATATTTTTATTATTAAACAAGCATCATATATAATTTGTGTGTATACATATATACCTCACTTAGAACATTCAAGATTGTGTGTATGTCTGAGTTATATGTATGCACGTTTTCATGAGCTTGTGTATGTGAAGGTGTCTTTCACAGCTGCTTCCTACCTCATTTCTTTGTAACAGAGCCTCTCATTGTGCATGGAGCTTGCAGATTCAAATAAGCTGATTGCCCAGAAAGTCCAGTGCCTCCCCAGTGCCAGGATTATCAAAGCCACCGAGGTTTTACATGATTGCTGAGGCATGAAGTCAGATCCTTATACTTGCCCCTGTACTGAACACCTCCCAGCCCCAAGCTATTAATGTATTTAGACATCATGGCAGTCCACTAGGGTGACTATACCAGTTATTCACTTTTTAAGAAGAAACTGAAATTAAATAACCTGTCAAGTGTTGTGGAATTATACAAAGAAACGGAAATAAACAGGTTAAGTAACTAACTCAATGTATGTTGTTAGAATGTTGTATGTTGAATGTTGAGCACAGCCTGTTACTCATTAGCATTTGTGTGTGTTTGTCTGTGTGATGGGCAAGTGTATGTGTGTGTGCATGTTTGTGTGTAGGGGAGTTGAGTGCAGGTACACCACATGTGTCGAGGCATGCATGTAGGTCAGAAGATAATCTGTAGGTGTGGGTCCTCGCCTTGCCACCTTGTTTGACAGAGACTCTCTTTTCCAGAGTAAGACAAACAAGCTGACCCACAAGCTTCTGGAGTTTTCCTGTATCAGCCTCCCATTACCCCCAGGTCATTCTCAGATAGTGACACTTGTGTTACCTCATCTTCTTTTACATGAGTTCTGGCATTCTTAGGCTTGAATCGCAGGTGGCTTAGCTGGTGAGCCATCTTCCTAGCCCTTCAGTGGCATTTTAAACCTCAGTCACCAATCTATCTTGTCTACTTAAAGTTATAATTTGTAAATACATTAGCTGAAAAAAATAAAGAAAACAAAACAATCAAAAGAATAAAGCACCAAGGATTCCAAAATCTTAGACTCTTTGTCAGCACAACAGCTCAAACTATAGAACCCTATTAAAGGATTGCTCAGGAGTATAACTAAAACATACGCAATAGCATTTACCATTGGGACTAAAAGTTTCCTATGAACTGCGGCAACATAACCCAAGGCTGGGGGCAGTGTGAACTGATCAACTAAAGAAAAAGAGAATGAGAAATCAGTTCACAAACAGTTTTTATGACATTTAAAGCTTCTACTTTTATTTAAATGGCTTGGTGGTAGGTAAACTAACAAAAAATAAATTATTAGATATGACTCCTTATATAAAAGACATTTTGAAGTGGGAAAAGAAAGATGATATTACCATGTGCAAAGTAAAAGCCACTACTTAAAAGAGAAACTGTTAGAAAATACTTAAGGAATGGTACATTTATGTAATTCTTGGTTCTCGTGGATTAATAGCCTAAGAAACTTTGATTTAATACACAAATTAACAATTCCTCTCCTGAGGTTTCTCTTGGGGAAGTACACAGGCAAAGGGAAAGTTGAGTAGCAGCAATGACTAAAATCAACAAAATTACTTTTGGATAAGCTTCAGCATGCAATCAAATATCCATCTGCCTTTCATACCTAGACAGACACTGCTCACAAAGAGTGAAAATGGTGCATTGTTATCTACTAAGCCAATGAATTTAATGAACTTCAGTGCACTTTGTGCAAAACAATACGTGCCTTCAGGCTCTAAATATCTAGCTTCCTCTGCAGGTGACTACTCACAAAATGCTGTTTGGAGTTTTTCTTTTCTTTTTTTTTTTTTCTATAGTTTTCCCTCCCTCATCTCTTTCCATCCCATATACTTGCCTCCCCATCCACTTCTCCTCTCTCTCCATTCAGAAACAAGTAGGCCTCCAATGGGCATGAACAAAGCATGGCACACCAAGTTGAGGTAGGGCCAATCTCCTTCCCTGCATCAAGGCTAGGCTAGGTAATCCAGCATGGGGAACAGGTTCCTGAAAGCCAGATAAAACTCCTAGCAATAGTGGAGAGGGTGCCTGAACTGGCCATCTACTGCAATCAGATTGGTGACTACCCTAATTGTCATCAGAGAGCCTTTATCCAGTAACTGATGGAAGCAGATGCAGAGATCTACAACCAAGCACTGGGCCAAGCTCCAGGAGTCCTCCTCAAGGGGGAAGGGATTTACGAGCCGGAGGGGGGTCAAGGTCATGACAGGTGAACCCACTGGGACAGGTGACTTGAGTAAATGGGACCTCATGGACTCTGGACCAACATTTATGGAACCTGCATGGGACCAACCTAGGCCCTCTGCATGTGTGTGACAGTTGTGTAGCTGGGTCTATTTGTAGGACTCCTAACAGTGAGATCAGGACCTGTCCCTGGTGGTTAGCTGTTTTGTTTTGTCTTATTTTTTAATAATGTGTTACAATAAATTTTAGAAGAAAGGCTATAAAATTCTGGGAACATACATTATCTTTTTTTCTCAAGGAAGCCAAATGGTTAAAAAGAACAGAGCTAAAGACTCAAGAGCTCAATAAGGCGCCAGGAAATTCTTAAAAACAGATGCAGGGTGAAGGAGTGGAGAGATGGCTCAGAGATTGAGAACATTTGTTGCTCTTGCAGAAAATCCAGGTTGGATTCTAAGCATCCATGTGACATTTAATGGCCCTCTGAAGCTCCAGTTCCAAAGGATCTATCAACTCTGTCTTCTAGTCTCCACAGGCAGTACAGGAACTTGGTGCACAGATGTACAAGCAGGCAAAACCTCCATACACATAAATAAAACAAATAAATCTTTAAAAATAAAGTAAAAACAGAAGTGTGGGACTGGAAGAAAGTATATATAAGAACAGAGGAATACCAACAATCAAGAGAGTAGACCCTTCTAGAAAGTAAGGTAAACAGGGCAGGGTCTGTTAACAGAACCTCTTTATGTTCCCTGAAGAATGTGAAAGAACCTGTCCTTGGGTACATGAAGATGTCAACACTCTTACTAGTGAGAAGCATCTGTGTATAGGTTCCTTCTTTGCATAGAGTATTTCAATTTTAGGTCTGAGTAAAAGTAGGAAAATCAGACTACAGGCATTTGTAGAAAATCTGAACATTTACACCTTATTTATTGTAAAGAAATTGAGTGTATCATAGGTTGATGCCTAGGTTACAAACAATAGTAACACCCTTGTGGTTTGTCCTCACAAGCTTTTCATAAGTTTGGGAAACACAAAATTATCAATGAATCATGGGAGTTCTATTGGATTTGTTGTGTGTGCCTTATCTTATGCATCTGCATGGTGTACCAAGTACCAAGAGAACAGAAAGGAGATTTGGTTTAGGGATGGAGATACTCCTTAGGTTGTTTGAGTTTATGCAAATTAAAAGGAAAGATAAAGTGCATTTCTGTCTGAGGAAAATGAGCTAAACCCTCTACAAGTGCAAGGATTTCATTGAATCAAACACACAGTGGGTCCACAGGAAGAGGGTTAGAAAGAAAAGAAAGAAGGAAAACAAAGAAGGAAGGGAGAAGGGGGAAGGAGGGAGGGAAGGGAAGGGAAGACCAAAACTAGTTGGAAATAATCAAACCTCCCGATCTTAGAAAATAGAGTTTAAAGTAGAAATAAGATATGTTGTATCTTAATTTTTAGAAGATTATTATGATGGCAATACAAAAAAATTCCATTTGTACAAAATAATGACCATAAGCAGAGACATTCACAGGAAGCTATGGGGATGAAATTACAACTGACAGACTTTGAAAGAAGCACGAGACTAAACCACAGGCCTAAGTGATCTAATTAAGTTGATAAATAAATGGAAAGGAGGATGTTTAAAAGATTCACAGCTCAGTCATCAAAGCCTACTTGATGGAAGTTAATGGCACTAAAATGGAAGAAATGTGAAGTTAGGGAAGAAAACAAGACAGCAGTCAAGTGAGATAGTGGACAAAGAACAGATCAACTTTAGGTATTCACAAATATGCAAGTTAAAATGGGCTACTTTATGAGCCACTCTAAAATTAATGGTTATTGCCTTAGGATAATGTCAGTAGTTTTAAATTAAAGTTGGATCTGAATATAAATATTGCTATGTATGTGGAGTGTATAAGCCTAATAAAAGTTTTATTGCTTTCTATTAGATTATAAAAACCACTATTAATACAAAAAATGTGAAACCAACAAGACAATATTTTTCTCTAGTCATAGCCATGTAAGAAATTTCCAGAATTGGTTGAGGATTTAGACCTGATGCTTACAACCCATTCATCATATAATTCATATATGTGTGTGTACATGTATATATTACATCATTCCATATACATTAACTTTAAAATAGATGAAACTTGCCAATTTTAAATGAGGCATTAAGAAATGTCAAAAATTGCTAGAGTCATTGATCTTTCAAATGTCACACAGTCTTTCTAATTATTTTTTAAAAGTATTAAGTATTTGGAACATTAAATAAATTGTTCAAGAAAAAAAGTGTTTTACGGGTATATGTCCTAAACAACTTTTCCTGGATCCTATATTATAAAGATTAACCACTGCTTTGAACGCCATTTCCCTTTCTATTAAACAGCAGGTAATGGGAAATATTAGTATATAATGGCAGGGGGAGCTGGAGTGAGAAGTGTTTTCTATATTTACTGGAATATTATTAATGCAATATCATCTCACAGAATAGATCTGTCTTACCATAATAATATACTCCAGGAAAAGTTTTATGCAAAAATTAAATGCCTTGGCTTTTCAGAAACTGAAACCATGTCCTAAGGGAGACAAGAAAAGCTTCATTTTTACTAACCTTAGTTAATAAGTAGGATTTTATGCATTGTTGGCACTAAACATAATTGCTATATATAATTATAGTATATCCAACAATGCCTTCTTGTAGGTCACTGTGGATATTACTATGGATCTAGATAATTAAAAAGGAATGAAAAATGGTTATAGCCCCAGAAGGGCAACTGTCGGTCTCTGGCTGAGTCTATGAAATGCTGGAATTGAAAATGCTTTACGCATCATCTGTGACCAATGTAAAAGCCCTTCCATAATTTTTAGCTGTAAGATGACCAAAAAAAAAAAAATGAGAACACTTTCTGGAAGATGGCAGCCACTTGACAAACCCAAAGTGCCTGAAAAAACTTAGTTTAAAGTTAAGGAATGACACAGGAAAGGGCACTAAAAACATATGAAAAAAATCTGAAAATCTAATCTGCTAATTAGATGATGCATATACTCATGGAACATACCCTCCAAAATTAAATAGTTCATTAAAATTAATGCTTGCATTTATTGCATATTAATATATGTCTTGCTACTTAAAAGTTAATGATACAAATGTTATTACTGAATCATTATATAATAGAAGCCTACCTAATACCTTATCTCTTAGCACTTTGGTACCAAATCTTAAAACCAGTAGGCTATATGTCTATAATAATTATCATTCTAGGGAAGATTTTTCTATAAGCCAACTTTAGAAACTCTAGGTGCTTTCTTTCTATAATTCAAATTTGAAATGCATGCTTCACTTTAATATATTGATGGTTTTAAAGAGAGATAAACATAATATTTACAGGATAAAAGCTTATATATTTTTGAAATAATAATTCCAATCTATAGTTATTTAAAGGACTTTAATTTCAAAAATATATTCTAATTATAACTTGTAATCTTTAAAAACATGTAATTTACAAGCAAAACACTAAAAGAAGGTAAGCCTTATATTGACCCAGCTTTTAAAGAATCATGTTTCTACAAAGACTAGCTTTTGCAGGAAATGCCAGGTACCATATTTCTGGTGAAAGTGTCAGGACAACTTCTGGAATACTACTGGCAAGCACCAACTGCTTGTCAGCACCCCCCCCCCATACACACACACAGTTGTATTATCATTATTATGCACTTTGTTCAGAGCACAGTTTAAAGTATTCCAGCCCTGACTGAGTGCCAAGAGCCTTGTGAACTTAGCACACCCATGTTTGCAAACTTGCTCACCCTCAGTCTTCCTCACATAATTGAATGATGACTATATTCTTCATTTGCTGAGGTCAAAATCCAGTTACCCTGGAAAGCTCCATCTCTTTATCCACAAGCAATCTTTTAGAAAACCTCCTTGACTTTCATTTCTGGTCACTTATCCCCTTCTATGTCACCATGACATTTATCATGGAAATCTTTATAACCCTCTTGAATTGTTGGAAACAATTCCTATCTAGTGTCATTTCCTACCCTTGATCCTCATTGGGAGCATAGTTTCCACACAGAAATTTGAAAGATCCTGTTTTACATGTCACCTTGTGTATTTTTTGTTCAGAATACTAGAATAGGTTTCCAAAATATTCAGAATACAGGAAAAGTAGGTTTGTCACCATTTTTAAGGTCTCATGGAACATTCCTGTGAATCCCATGTTCCTAATACATCTCTGGTACATCTTTATGCTCCCTTGCTGTGTTTACTCTGGATTCCTCCTGTTGCTCCTGAAACACTGTGGACACGTATCTGCTTCAAGGATGTTCTGATCAGTTTTCTTCCTTGTTCTCTGCATATCTCACTTCTTATCACAACTGCAGGGTCTTACTACACATGGTGTCTTGTCAGAAAAGATCTGATCTGTCTTTGATCCTGAAGCTACCCTGTACTGTATCTCCTTCTGCCTCCTTTTATGGTCTCTGATAGCACTTTTGGCCACCAAACATACTTTATCATCAATGGGTTTTACAGTTGACTTACTGTGATGTCAAGGTAATGCCAGCTGCCTGTAACATAATCCTTTCAGGTAGTTTATTGTTGAGAATAGTTGAAAAGTATTCAGTTTTGTTGAATGAATTGGTGAATATAAATATCATACAATATTTCTTGCATTGAAATGTTTTTAGACAGACTTGCTCATTTAATTTTTTAAAAGCATAGAAAATCTAGGGATTAAAACTAGATTAATGCTGGGGGACCCTACAAACAGCTGACTTAGGAATCTGGTCCCTATCATGAGTCACAGCCTTTACAGTGTTCTTGGATTCCAGCTACATGAGAACAGACTGCCCTTCAGGTTTAGTCCCACAACCAAGTTTCTTGCTTAGTAGGCCAGAAACAGAATATTGCAATGGGCTCAGAAAAGAAGATACTGGATAGTGAACATCTACCAGCACTGTTTTACTTCAAATGAACTAGGCAAAGCTAACTGTCTGGGTCTTGTCATGAAATGCTTCAAAATGCATGCCTCCCCTGCTATACTATGAGCCATGGATGAAAGAAAATATACTGGGGACTAGAAGAATGGCACAGCAGTTAAGAATGTTCATTACTACGAACATAGCTGAGCATGTGCCCTTATGATATGATTGAACATTCCTTGGGAATATGCCCAAGAGTGGTATAGCTGGGTCTTGGGGGAGATTAATTCCCAATTTTCTAAGAAAGTGCCATATTGATTTCCAAAGTGGATGTAAAAGTTTGCCTTCCCACCAGTGGAGGAGAGTTCCCCTTGCTCCACCTCCTTTCCAGCATAAGCTGTCTTCTGTGTTTTTGATCTTAGCCATCATCATAGAACTCTCATCCAATGACTGATGGAAGCAGATGCAAAGATCCACAGCCAGGCTCCAGGTGGAACTCTGGGAGTCTGGGAGAGAGGAGGAATTGGATGAGCAAGAGATGTTGAGACCATGATTGGAAGAAGCACAGGGACAAAAAGCCAAACTAGTGGAAACACATGAACTATGAACCAATAGCCGAGGAGCCCCCAACTGGATCAGGCCCTCTGGATATGTGAGAAAGTCGGTTAGCTTGAACTGTTTGGGAGGTCCCCAGGCAGTGGGACCAGGACTTGTCCTTAGGGCAAGAGATGGCTTTTTTGAGCCTGGAGCATATACTGGGATACTTTGCTCAGCCTGGGTGAAGGGAGGAGGGGACTGGACCTGCCTGGACTGAATCTACCAGGCTGAGCTGAATCTCCTGGGGAGTCCTTGCCCTGAAGGAGATGGGAATGAGGGGAAGATTGGGGGGAAGGTGAGGGGGGAGAGGGAGGACAGGGGAATCCGTGGCTGATATGTAAAATTAAATTAATTATAAAATTTAAAAAATATATAAAAATAAGGGGCTGAAGAGAAGGCTCAGCAGTTAAGAGCACTGGCTGCTCTTCCAGAGGTCCTGAGTTAATTCCTAGCAACCACATGGTGGCTCCCAATCACCTGTAATGAGATCTGCTGCCCTCTTCTGGCCTGTAGGCAGAACATTGTATACATAATAAATAAATGTTTAAATAAATAAATAAATAAATAAATAAATAAATAAATAAATAAAAGAATGTTCATTACACAGTCATGAAATGAGTTCCCGATCCTGGTGCCTACATAATAAGACAGGGATCTGAGAATGCCTCTAACTCCAGCTCCAAGGGATCCAGCACCCTCTTCTGGCCTCCATGTATGCACCAAGCCCACACATATATGTGTATGTATGCTCATAAAGATACATGTACACAGACATATACCTGAGTAAAGAAAATAATCTTTGAAAATGTATTTTTTTTAAAAAAAATCAACCATAATGAAAGCACCTGCTTCTGGAAGTAGGTGGTATTTGAGGTAAAGATATGAATGAGGCAGAGAGGCAAAACCTGGAATACTAACACTGCCATCAGAGTGAAAAGCTCTTGTGATGGGCTGTAATAAGAGTCCACAGAGCAGAAATGACTGGAATGTGTGAGCCAAGGAAGGATAGGGGAGCACATGGCTGTAGCTGGAGTTTTTCTGTGTCCTGCCTGGTTCTGCAGCCGCTCAGACCCAAATAAACACACAGAGGCTTAATAGCTCAGGCTTCTTGCTAGCTAGCTCTTACACCTTAAATTAACCCATTTCATATAGCTATACTTTGCCTCATGGCTTGTGGCCTACTGGTACTTTACATCTTGCTTCTTCTGGTGGTGGCCAGAAGCTTCTTCTCAGCTCTGCCTTTCTTCTTCCTCCCTCTCTAGTTTAGTTGGAATGTCCCGCCTAACCTTACTCTGCCTCACCATTGGCCAAACAGCTTCATTTATCAACCAATCAGAGCTACATCTTCACAGCATACAGAAAGAAAGCATACACAGCACATGGCAAAAAGTAAAGCATGATTTTCATCTTGTAGAGCCCGGCAGGTGCAATATATATATACTTAAAGTGGGAGCTCTTATGACTCAATTCACATTTTTATAATACCTATTTAGCTTCTATGAAATAAATGAATTATTATGGAGTATGGTGGGATAAATTAGTAGCCTTTGGGAGGAGTGTGAATGATTACTAATAGTAGTAGAGATTGAAGGTGAACTATTTTTAATGCATTCTAAATAAAAAGAACTACCAGAATTATTGGGAGAGTCCCCCACAAGCAGGGGATCCAACATACTAGACAAGTGTTCTACCCCTGAGCTACATCTTCAACCCTGGCTGGGAGGTTTAATGGTAGAAACTGTAAGGTGAAAGACTGAGACCAAAATTATTTGTGGGATTAGTTGATGTCTATTTAGTCATGGAAGTTCCTTTGTGAATATGGAGATTAGGAGAAGCCCAGGCTTTCTGAGAGAACACAAACTTCTTTGGACTTGAGAGTTGGTGAATCCTATTCAGTACTCAAGCTCAGGGTAAATGTCAAGATCTTACCATTTAGAAACTATTGAAACAGAGAACAGAAGATGCCACCTGAGAAATGCACTTAGAGAAAAGATGAAGCTAATAGCTGGTCTAAAGGGGAAGTCATTTAACCGGGTATGTGGCTCAAGGGGAGCAGTTCACTGGACAAGCTAAGAGGGAGGAGCATGAGAGTCCACAGGAAGTCCAGGAAACACAAACATCAGCTGGAGTCTCAGCAGAAATACAGGAGAAGCCAGCTGTCTACATAGTACCTAAGCAGTGAAGAAAATGAGACACTAAGAGTGACCATTGGTAGGGTCCAGAAAGTTACTAGTGACTCTAATTAAATGAGTTTCAGAGGAGGGAGGTGGATGCCTAGTCTTGGTTGTCAACTTGTTGGGATTTTGAGTTACCATGGAAACAAATGTCTAGGTGTGTTTGCAGGATTATCTAGATTCAGTTGGAAAGATTCAATAAATATTGGAGATAATAGTTCAAGGGTTAGAGTCCTGGACTGAACAAATGGAGAGCCAGCTGAACACAAGAATTCACTGTCCTCTGCTTCCTAGCTGCTGCTATAATATGACCAGCTGCATCAAACTCCTGCCACTGTGCCTTGCCCACCATGATAGATTGTACCCTCAGATGTGAGCCTAAAGTTCAATCTTCCTTCCTAATTGTTTAAGTAGAGGTGGCTCTTTCTTGTCCTGCCAACAAAGCAGTAACAAACGCAGACAGGAACTCCAGTGTGGGGAGAAAGGGAAGAATAAATGCGATTGTGAGTCCCTGCATTTCTGCCCAGGTTTCTCATGAGAAAGCAGGGTACTAGAACAGAACATGATTAGGATGTAGTAAAAGGGGAGCATTACTGAAGAGCATTGTTTAGGTGGATGGATACCATTCAAGCATCCTGTAAGAGTAGTAGAGGCTGGGCGATGGTGGCTCATGCCTTTAATCGCAGCACTTGGGAGGCAGAGACAGGTAGATCTTTGTGAGTTCAAGCCCAGCCTGGTCTACAGAGTGAGATCCAGGAGAAGAACCAAAACTACACAGTGAAACCCTGACTCAAAAAACCAAAAAAAAAAAAAAAAAGTAGTAGTAGTAGAAACATAGCCACCTAAACCACAGCTTAAAATCCTCTTAACTAATCTAATTTAAAGGCCTTCTGGTTCTTTGACCTATGAAATTACACTCTATAAAAATGCAAATTAGTAAGACAGTAAGAATTTTTAAATTATCTGGATCTTAGGATATGTTTTTATTATGACCTTGTTTTAAAAAAACTAGTGAAAATAAGTTTTGATATATCTGTTTTTCTAGAAAAAGAATGCATAATTAGCATTTTCCACACTTATACACAATCTAATTAATTATTTGAATATTTCAAACTGTAAAGCAATTATCCTAGGTCATGATTCTCAAGAAAGAAAACAGATTTTGACCTAAATCATAGGTTGTATGGTTTTATATTACTGGTAAATTGTATGCATAACTGTGAAAATAGAGATTTTTTTTTTCTTCAGAGTTTTCCTAAGATAGCATGTGGTTTACTAACTGCTTTCATCTTAAACTATAACTTATTCAAATCTTGTAATTTTTATGATGTTCAAGGATCACATATATATCTGTCTGTCCATCTTTCCGTATCTGACAAAAACAGAAGAATGTAATTCCTTACTGAAATATGCTCAGGTAGTGATTATAAAGCAAACGAATCTTCTCATTAGTGCTCAGTAAAAGATTAGGTTGCTCAGCCTGGGAGGAGGAGACTGGACCTGCCTCGACCGACCGAATCTACCACGTTGAGCTGAATCCCTAGGGGAGTCCTTGCCTTGGAGGAGATGGGAATGGGGGATGGGTTGGGGAGGGGCGGGGCAGGAGGAGGGAGAACAGTGGCTGATATGTAAAATTAAATTATAAAATTTTTAAAAATACAATACAATAAAATAAAATAGCTTCCAACCTTAAAAAAACATTAGGTGTATTATTAGTATATCTTTTCTTTTTGGTATTAATGGCCTTTTTATATATTTTTAAATTATGAATCCTATAAACTATAACTTAAGAACATTTTCACACTGATATTAATTGACAAACAAAAGCAAAATTAATCCTTAGCCATCGAGAAAATACTCTTGCCTAAAGAAGCATATAATCAAATCAATAAACATTTTACTAAAGATATATTAATTACCAAGACATCGTGTGTGTCTATGTATATGGGGTTATAACATGGAATTAAAATAATAAGACTAGGCATTTGTTTTCTATAGTACTCGGTACTGAACCAGGATGATGCCAGATCTCTCAGAGTTGGAACAAGAGGTGTTTTCCGGTGCCAGCTCGTTAATTGTGCTCTGGGATCTGAATTCCGGTTCTCAGAATTGCATAGGCAGAACTCTTAACCAATGATTCATCTCTCCAGTCCCTCCATCGCAAGGAAGAGAGAAACGCTAAATCTTACTTTGGAATTTTATATGATGGCTTGTTAATGACTGACAGTTAAAATCAGAATAAACAGGAAGAATTGGTAGACTAGACTAGATGGGATCCCCACAAACATGTAGCAAGGAAAACCTGGTAGTACCATGAGCAAAAATGAACAGACTGCCAACAAAGCAGACACCCCCTAAATCAGCAGTCCCAAAGCAGCAACTTAATCTAAGTTACCCTAAAAGATTAAACGCCATTATTTCTACTGGTTCCCCTTTCCACTGCCTATGCCATAAATACAGACCCTTCTCTCCTAATAAAATAACTAGCATAGATGATGAAATTCCTCCCTGGGCCACACTAGTAGTTATGGGGCAGCTTTTTTGTAGAGGCTGGAAGTAAAGTAAGCTGAAATCCGGGTTCTTGTTTTTTATAAAAGCAACCATTTCCCTCTTTCTTTTTCTTCTTTCATTGAATAAAAGCTTTTCCTTTACCTTCCACTCATTATCTTAATTGGCCAGCTCCTTCTCCCTGTAAAACATGCCATCTGTGCTGACTACATCCAGCTGTTTGAGCTTGGTGGTCACGGCCAGCAGCTACTGCACAGCCAATGCAGGTGACTATGAAGAGTCAAATAGTTTATTACTATATGTCTCTGTAATCCAAGAATTGCTATTGTAATGTAATTAGCTATTAATTTAGGAGATGAAATATGAGTATGTAAAACAGAATTGCTATCAGTGAAAACTAAATTACCATGAAAAGGTGGGGGAAATCATCCTCTGAGAGCCTGCTATTCTCCTTTTAGATTAAAGAAACCACAAATTAAAATTGTAGATGGTAATAGCCTGGCTACTGCCAAAGCTATTGGTTGCTCTCCACAAACTGATGGTTGCACTATTGCTGAAGACAAGGCTTACACAATTTATTGAACATGGAAAAGCCAAATTGGTGCCTATCTAGAGCCTTCACCCTATAGTACTGAAAGGTACTCTGCATGCTACCAAAGGAGAAAAGTAAACACTAACCCAACCATAAAGCCCTCAATCAACCATGGTGATCTGCCTGCAAAATATCCTAGTTCAATAGTTGCACAAAGTTTGTGGGAGTAACCAACCAATATCTGATTTGACGTAAGGTCCACTTCAGGAGATGGAACCCATACTCAACACTGCTAGGGTGACCAAGAACCTGAGACTAGATAGAACATGGACCTAGGAAACAACTGTTCTGTTAAAGGAATGTAACAATATGATTCCAAATAACTTTGTTCTATACTCATAGATCAGAGCCTGACTAAGCCATCATAAGAGAAGCTTCCTCATGCAAGAGATGGTAACAAATGCAGAGACCCCCCAACTGGAGAGTAAGACACCTTGAAACACTTGGCCCTAACTGAATGTCTCCATCAAGTCCCTCCCCTCAGGCCTCAGGGAACCCCATGGAAAAAGAGGCCAAAAGAGTTTAAAAGCCAGAAGGGATGGTGGACACCAAGGGGAAAAGGCCCTCTGAACACAACAGGGCTGAAGTACTATGAACTCACAAAATCCGGGGCAGCATGCACAGGGCCTGCATAGGTCTGCACCAGGTGGGGTCCAAGAGCAGAAAGAAGTAGAAACGCACCCCCATCCCCAACCCAGAAGTTATCTCCAATTGATAACCACTTACAAAGGAAAATTCAGTTTCCTCTAAGGGAGTCTCACTGGAGAAACAAACCACTCTTAAGGGTAGGCTGCTGCCCAGCTCTAGATCATCAACAGAAAACAAACAACTGCATCTTTTAAAGGTTTCTTGTCTCATAATGCTGAGTTGGAGCATTCTTTTCTTTAACCCTACACATCCTTTGTGCATATATTATGCCTCTGGCTTTGTGTTTCTATGGGATCCTCTGTATGTGAACACGTGTGTCGCCTTGTCTGTTTCTATGGGTCCTCTGTATGTGAACACATGTGTCTCCTTCTCTGTTTCTATGGGATCCTCTGTATGTGAACACGTGTGTCTCCTTGTCTGTTTCTATGGGTCCTCTGTATGTAAACACGTCTGTCTCCTTGCCTGTTTGTGCTTCCTGTCCTTGTTCTTTGATTCTTTTTCTTCTTTTTGTTTTGTCCTATTCCAACGTGCTTATATTTTATTTTATTACTGTTCCTTAGATGCCTACTTGTTTTCCAATGAGAGGCAGAAAGTTTACAGATCTGGATGGGAGGGGAGTTAGTAAGGAACTGAGAGGAGAAAGGGGAGGGATATTTTGAATATATTGTATTCAATATATCAGAATATATTGTATAAAAAAATCTATTTTCAAAAAAAGAAAAAAAGAGAACTCAATACATGTATTTCCTTTGGAGCCCAGACTATTGGACATTTGTGCAAACAGGAGTATTTCTTCCTAGAGAGTCATGTTCTATTATAATTCTCTTTTTATTATCAAAATAAGTATTCATATTCTTGCCATTGTCTGGGCCTAATAGAGTGGAGTGTACTGTGGAAATTCTTAAAATACAATTCAAAAATAACCAGGTCTCTTTTTATACCATTTCAAATTATACCCACTGTTGAAGTAAAAGTAAAATCTTTGAAAATAAAATATTTTTATATTAAATCAAAATTGTAGATGGTTCACTATTGGCTTAGCACATAGAATCATATCTAGTTAGAAGACATTTACTGAAAAAGTCATGACCTTACTTCAAAAGACACACATATGCTTGTACACACACACTCAGAGCTGTATTTCTCACTTTATATAGAACCTTAAGGGATGAATGTATCATTTTCATGATTCTCTTTAAATATTAACTGAACATTCCAACTCACTGACTTACAGGTTTTGATCTTGTCACTAAGATCATATCTATTGTGCACTTAAGTAAAACATCATAGGTAATATTTTTCTTCCTAAGATGTAATCAAATACTATTCAGTATATCTATATATCTATATGCTTATATATTTATATATCACCTATAATCATATTTCATCAAAATGCCATACCATACTATCATAAAAAGCAATGGACATATTTCAAATGGAAAAGAGAAGAACTAGAGGTAAAATATATGTAATTATGACAGGTACAAGACATTAGTCTTGCTTAAGAAGTTAATGAATAATTATAGAACTGTTTCCTGAATATGACTCAAGTCATGAATTCTTGAAGAAAAATTGCATATACCTTAGATTATATTTCAAAATGCAAGAAAGCCATGCTGTTTACCAGAACTATAATTAATATCTACGATTAGCAAGAAAAACTATTTACTGAAGTCTAAGTGGTCCACACATTTTTGTTTTATAGTGACAGATTACTGACAGAGACATCTTATCAAAAAAACTTAACAACCATATCAGTGTTCAAAGACACAAAGTAAATACATTTTCATAAATATAAATGTTCAGATTCATAAAGTAAGTATAGTTTAATGAATATAATATATGTTTTCTTTAAATCAATGTGACTAGAGTTCATGGAATTATGATTTCAAAAGGAACAAATTAAAAATTATATTACTAGGAAAATCAACATTGCTAGAATCAACAAAATAAATGATATTCATAGTCTTCTTCAGATCTCAGGTTAAAAATAACCCTGAAAAACTCTCTTAAAACCATGTGTATTATTTTAAGCTGGAACTATAACCTCACCAATAATCATCACAATAACACACTTAGTCTGCACTGCCACCAAGTGCCTAAACCATTAATTTAAACAATCTCTCAGCAGCCACAGGTAGATGCTTCCTTTGCTGCAAGTAGCTATTTACAGACAGGGTAAGAGTAAGTCACATAAGCCATGAATAGTTAAAAGAGCACCACAGTTTAGACAGGACAATTAGATCTCAAAAGCATTAACAAAACTTTAAGAGTCCTACCAGCTCACTGGGAGATCATGAAGTCTAAAAATATTGTTTAGCTTGTAGTCAAATTTTGCTGGACAAAGGTTTTCTTTACATGCAGTCAAGTTTGGATCTGGTTGCATATCTGTGGGAAAAACCGAATCCTGGTGGGGATGAAGAAAAAGCTCTCTGTTAGATATCCACCACACCACTGCATACATTGATACTAAGTTATTTCATGCAAAGTTCTAACAAAAATATTGTTATAAATGACTCTTACCATCAATCCCTCATATCCCACCTCAATTTTGAGAAAATATGCCAGAAAGACAAAATTTAAAGCAAGGCATCTATTTGTTTCAAGGATGATTTAGCTCTAAATTGCATTCATATTAAAAATTATTTGAAAGCCTTTCCTCTGTGGATAACTGTAAAGTACAATATAATGTCTTATATGATTTGTCAAACACCATTTTTGGATAATCATTCAACCTTAACATCAAAGCCTAAGGATTCATGAACCACATTTGTCCTCTGTAAATGATATGCCTACAAATACTTTCATTGGATAGCAAAATGATACTTGCTAACAGGTTAGTTATGGTTTTCTTATTTAAATCCAAGGAAACAGGACTAATTTAAAGGTGTATGCCAATGGTAAAAGATTTCTGTAACAGTCCTTCATATCACAAACATTAGTACTCACATTTCCATTTGTTAGTTAACCCTCTCCCCATCAAGCAAACTCTACAAGAAAGGAATCTGCTCGGTGAAGGCATGTTAAAGATAGGCATTCAAAATGGCTTATATATTAATTGTTTAAATCCATACACACATGAAAGCAAATAATTCCATAGTATTTACTTCCTAAAATTGCCATTGGAAATGGAGATATATTCATTTTTGTACTCAGGCATTTATTCAAATCATATCTCTAAAAGCCATACTCTTCCAAATAATATTCTTGAACAAAGTCAATAACAATTGATGCCCTCGTGGAGATTACATTCTAATGGATTCCTTATGTCATCACAGCTAGAAAATATTAACCAAGTTCTGTAGGTGGGATTATTTTCTGATTAACAAAGTAATATGTATTCACATAGAAATTTTACACGCTTTATAATACTACACAGAAAAAAAAACAATCCTTGTCTCATATCAAGATATAATTACTACTCACATTTTGGTTTAATTATTTAATTTCTTCCCCCTAGTTTCTATAAAGTTGGGACCATAATTTCTTTTCTTTTTGAGAATGATTTTTGTTGTTATTCTTTTTTACTGAAAAAAAATGCAATTTGTTTTTATCATGTTTTCCCCTCCCCACTTCCTACAAGATTCTCACCACCTCCATACCCATCCAACTTTATGTTTTCTGTCCTCATCTCAAAGCAAGAAAACAACCAAAAGCACACAAAGAAACACACAACAACCAAAACCAAAACAAACATTAAGACCACTAAGATAAAAAATGTGAAATAATAGGCAAAATGAAATAAAAAGTCCACAAAGATACCACTGAGTTCTTTTTGTGCTGATCAAAATACTCCTGGGCATGGGAACTGCTCTAAACTGTAGTTGATGTATCCAGTGAGACTCCATTGGCAAAGAAAAGATTTCCCCTTTGCTAGATGTCATCAACTGCAGATAGCTTCTTGGTTAGTGATGGGTCTCCATGTCCACTTCCTCCTCTCAGCACAGAGACCCATCTGGCATGAACTTGTGTAGATCTTGTGAATGCTACACAGTCTTTGTGAGTTCATATGCACAACAATCTCATTGTATATGCAAAACACAGTTTACTTGGAGTCATAAATCACTTCTAGGGTTCTTACACTTTCTGCCTCCTCTTCCACATAGATTCCTGATCCTAGAAGAAGGAGTTTGGGAAAGAAATTACATTCAGGACTGAATGTTCCAAAGTCTCGTTCTCTGAACATTGTCCTTTTGTGGATCTCAGTGTTAAGTCCACTGCATGGCAAGAAGCTTCTCTGATGATTGTGTGAAGCTCTGACCTATGGAAATGACAATGTGACATAAGGAGTATTGTTATGTTCCTTTAGAAGATTAATATGAGTACATTTTTCCCAATGTCTATGAACTAACTGATCTTAGGTTCTGGACTACTTGAGCAGTATCAAGTACAGGTTCCATCTTATGGAGTGTGCTTTAAAAAAAGTAGTTGGATACTCCTGTAACATTTGTGCCACTGATGTACCACTATAGCTTGCAGGCGAATCACTTTTTCAGGTTGCAGAGTTTGTACCTGTGTGATATTAATGATTCCTTTTCCCCTACAGTGGCATGTAGAGTACCTTCCAGTGTCATAAATGCTAGTCAGCAGGGTAACACTTCGAGTTAAGCACCAGGTCTATTTCTTCATGTTTGATGGCATTGTCTCCAGAAATGGGGCCTTACCATCAGCTTGTTGAGAGCAACCCATAGCCTTGGCCATAGCCTGTGATGTTTCGTGGTTTTGTTGAGGCCCCTTTGGCCAAAGACCCAACATGATGTAACTTATTTCCAGGAACTGGAAGTTTCACTTGGTAGCATAAAATGTCTGGTTAGAGCACTGAATCCCCTTCTATTTGGTAATTTCATTTAGATTTCTTTCATATTTGTCTATGCTTTAAAATGAAGAATCTAAAACAGTGAGTTGACACATAGTTCTTTAAATGACCCTTAAATGATAGTTGTCCTTCTCCATATCTCCTCCCTATTTAACCCTCCTATTCTAGTTTTGTCTTTGTGTTTCCAAACACCACTCTGTTCTTTTCCTCCTTCCTTGGGATAGCCTCTACCACCCCCTAGCCTCTTACTTAGTACCTAACATCTGTGTTCATTCAGATTATGGTACACATATGGGAAGCTTAAAAGATAACATCCACATATAAGAGAAGCAGCACAATATATAAATATAACTTCAGAAGTCTGGGTTACCTCATTCAGGATGATTTTTTCCTAGCTCTATTCATTTACCTGTGAATTTCTAATTTCATGTTTTTGAACAGCCTAGTAATATTCCATTGTGAAAATGTACCATAGTATCAGTGTCCATGTATCAGTTGATGATATCCAGGCTATTTCCAAATTATTATGAATAAATTATGAATAGAGCAGCAATGAATATGGATGAGCTAGTGTCTCTGTAGTAGGATGTAGTTTTGGGGATATATGCTCAAGAGTGGAATAGCTAGATCTTGTGCTACATTGATTCCCAGCTTTCTGAAGAACTGTCACATTGATTTCCAAAGTGGCTGTCCAAGTTTGCACTCCCACCAGCAATGAATAAGTGTTTCCCTTTCACTCCATCCTCAGAGGCAGGGGGCTGTCATTTGTTTTGTTGATCTTGGCCATTATGATGGATGTACGATGAAATCTCAACGTCATCTTGTCATTCCTTCATGGCTAAGGATGTTGATCACTTCTCTAAGACTTAGAGTCTGAGTGTTTCTCACCCATTTGAGCTTCCTCTGTTAAGAACTCTCTCCTCAGTTCCCTATCCCCATTTTAAAATTGGATTGTCTTCCAGATGTTTAGTTTTTAAATTCTTTATATATTTTAGATACTAGTTATCTATCAGCTATATAATTGGTAAATATATTTCTCATTCAATAGGATGCTCCTTTGCCTGAATGATGGTGTCCTTTGCCATACAGAATCGTATTATCTTTATGAGGTCCAATTTATTAATTGTTCATCTAAGGGTCTGTACTATCAGTAAATTGTTCAAAAGTCTTTTCCTGTGCCAATGAGTTCAAATATATTACCCACTTTCTCTTCTATCAGATTCAGAGTATCTGCTCTTAGGCTGACATAATTGATCCATTTGGAGCTACATTTTGTGTAGGGTGGTAGACATGGGTCTATTTTCATTCTTCTACATGGAGCCACCCAGTTTGATCCAAATAATTTATTGAATATGTTGTCTTATGTCAACTGTGTATTTTGACTTCTTTGTCAAAAATCAGATGTCTGTAGGTATATGGACTTATGTCTAGGTCTTCAATTTGATTCTGTTAATCAGCATTTCTGTTTAATGCCAATACAATTCTGTTTCTATTACTATAGCTCTATAATACAACTTGAAATTTGGGCTGGCAGTATCTCTAGCAGTTATAATATTATTCAAGATTGTTTTAGCTATCCTAAGCTTTTTGTGTTTTCTATATAAAGTTTTAAAATGTATTTTTAAATTTCTGATTGCATTAAATCTGCAGATCACTTCTGATAGAATGGCCATGTTCATAATATTAATCATACCTATCCATGATCATAGGAGATAGTCCCATCTTCTCATGTCTTCTTTTGTATATAAAATTATATCTGCAAATAAAAATACTTTGACTTCTTCCTTTCCTATTTATATCCACTTGATCTCCTTCAACTGACTTATAGCTCTAGTTAAGATTTCAAGTATTATAGTGAATGGCTACAGAGTGTGGATATCCTTGTCTTGTTCCTGATTTTGGTGTTCCATATTTTGTGTTTCTCTCTGTATAGGTTGACATTGGCTGTAGGCTTGCTATAAATTTCCTTTACTGCATTGAGGAATGTCCCTTCTATGCAAGGACTTTTATCACAAATGGATGCTGTTTTTTGTCAGTGGCCTGTTCTGCATCTAATGATTGGATGGTTTTTGTCTGATAGTCTCCTTATTTGGTAGATTAAGTTTATCAATTTATGTATATTGTTCCATCTTACATTTTTGTGATGAAGCAACATGAACATGGTGGATAATCATTTTGATGTGTTATGGGATTCAGTTTGAAAGTATTTTATAAAAATTTTTACATCTACAGTAATAAGGAATGCTGCTCTGTAATTTTCACTTTTGAGGAATCATTGTGTGATTTTGATATTCATCAAAAGAGTTAAGGAATGTTTCTTTAGTTTATATTTTCAAGAGAATTTGAAGAGTGTTGGTGTTATTTCTCTTTTGAAGATTTAGTAGAATTCTGTGCTAAATCCATCTGTACCTGGGCCTTTTTTATTTTTGGAGGGAAATGATGAGACTTCTAATTATTATTTCTATTTCTGTGGGGTTATGTGTTTAAATTATTTACTTAATCTCCATTTAACTATGATAGGTTTTATATAAATATATATATATATATATATATATATAATTTCATTATTTTAGGTTTTACAATTTGGTAGAACATTGATTTTTTTTATTGTGCATCCTAATGGTTCTCTGAATTTCCTCAGTGTCTACTTTAATACCCCCTTTTTCTCTAATTTTGTTAATTTGGATTTTTTTCTCTCTGTCTTTACTTAACTTGATAAGGGTTTACTCGGCTTACTGATTTTCTCAATGAAACAACTTTTCATTTCATTGATTTTTTTTGTATTGTTTATTTCATTGATTTCAATCCTGAGCTTGATTATTTCCTGACATCTCTTCTTTGAAGGCATCCTTTCTTCTTATTGCTCTAGATCTTTCAGATGTGTTGCTAAGCTATTAACATGACATCTTTCCAGCTTTTTAATGTAGGCTATGAACTTTTTTTTAGTGCTATGAACTTGCCACTTACAAATACTTTCATCATATCCTATAGGTTTGATATGTTTTGTTTTCATTTTCATTTCATTGTAAAAACATTTTAATTTCCTTTTTATTGTTTTCTTGACCTATTTTCATTCATTAGTGAGTTGTTCTGATTCCATGAGTTGGGATACTTTTTGATGTTTCTGTTGTTGATATCCACCTTTAATCTTTGGTGTTCAGACAGGATGCAGAGTATTATTTCAGTTTTCTTATATCTGTTAACAGTTGTTTTGTGTTGTAGTACATGCTCAATTTTGAAGAAAGCACCATGAGCTGGAGAGAAGAAGGTATATGCTTTCTTTCGTTTGGGGGTGAAATAATCTGTAGGTGCCTGCAAGGTTCATTTGATTTATGATATTTTTTTAATTTTTTTCTTTATTATTATGTTTTTAAATTTTTTACATCAGCCATGGGTTCCCCTGTCCTCCCCCCTCCCACCCCCGCCTTCCCTCCAGCCCCTCCCCTCCATTCCCATGTCCTCCAGGATCAAGACTCCCCTGGGGATTCATTTAAACCTGGTGGATTCAGTACAGGCAGGTCCTGTCACCTCCTTCCAGACTGAGCAAAGTGTCCCTGTGTAAGCCCAAGGTTCCCAACAGCCAGCTCATGCACTAAGGACAGATCCTGGTCCCACAGACTGGGTGCCTCCAAAACACTTCAGGCTATTCAATTGTCTTACTTATCCAGAGGGCCTGATCCAGCTGGGGGTTCATAATTCATGTGCTTCCATTCAATTGGCTATTTGTCCCTGTGCTTTTTGCAATCTTGGATTCAATAATTCATGCTCTTGCAGACCCTCCTCTTTCTCGACAGTTGGACACCTGGAGCTCCATCTGGGGCCTGGCTGAGGATCTCTGCGTCCACTTCCACCAGTTATTGGATGAGAGTTCTAGCACAACTGTTAGGGTGTTTGGCCATCTGATCACCAGACTAGGTCAGATCAGGCTTTCTCTCAACCATTGCCAGCAGACTACAGAGGATATATCATTGTGGATTTCTGGGGACCTCTCAAGCACTCTGCCTATTCCTGTTCTCATGTGGTCTTCATTTATCATGGTCTGTTATTCCTTGTTCTCCCTTTCTGTTCTTGATCCAGCTGGGATCTCCTGCTCCCCTAAGCTTTCTTTCCCTCAAATCTTGCCCTTCATTACTCCCACTGTTGTCCAGGTTGTTCATGTAGATCTCATCCATTTCTCTGTCATTGGGTGATCCTTGAGTCTTCCCTAGGGTCCCGTTTTCTAGGTAGCCTCCTTGGAGTTGTGTAGCAGTCTAGTCATCTTTGTTTTACATCTAGTATCCTCCTATGAGTGAGTACATACCGTGTTTGTCCTTCTGAGTCTGGGTTAACCCACTCAGGATGATTTTTTCTAGATCCATCCATTTGCCTGCAAACCTCATGATGTCATTGTTTTTCTCTGCTGAGTAGTACTCCATTGTGTATATGTACCATATTTTCTTTATCCATTCTTCAGTTGAAGGGCATCTAGGTTGTTTCCAGGTTCTAGCTATTACAAACAAAGCTGATACAAACATAGCTGAGCAAATGCCCTTGTGGTATGATTGAGCATTCCTTGGGTATATGCCCAAGAGTGCTATAGCTGGGTCTTGGGGGAGATGGATTCCCAATTTTCTAAGGAAGCACCATATTGATTTCCAAAGTGGCTGTACAAGCTTGCATTCTCACCAGCAGTGGAGGAGAGTTCCCCTTGCTCCACATCCTCTCCAGCATAAGCTGTCTTCTGTGCTTTTGATCTTAGCCATTCTGACAGGTGTAAGGTAGTATCTCAGAGTCATTTTGATTTGCATTTCCCAGATAATTAGGGATGTTGAGCAACTGGCATAACTGGATGTCAATGTGTAGAAGGCTGCAAATAAATCCGTATCTGTCACCGTGCACAAAACTTAAATCCAAGTGGATCAAAGACCTCAACATAAATCCAGTTACTCTGAACCTGATAGTAGAGAAAGTAGGAAGTACTCTTGAACGCATTGGCACCAGAGATCACTTTCTAAATATAACACCAGTAGCACAGACACTGAGAGAAACAGTCAATCAATGGGACCTGTTGAAACTGAGAAGCTTTTGTAGAGAAAAGGACATGGTCAACAAGACAAAGTGACAGTCTACAGAATGGGAAAGGTCTTCACCAACCCCACATCTGACAGAGGGCTGATATCCAGAATATATAAAGAACTCAAGAAATTAGACATCAAAATGCCCAACAGTCCAATTAAGAAATGGGCTATAGAACTAAACAGAGAATTCTCCACAGAGGAAGTTCAAATGGCTGAAAGACATTTAAGGAATTGCTCAACATCCCTAATTATCCTGGAAATGCAAAGATTTATGATATTTTTTTAACTCCAGGATTTCTCTTTTTAGTTTTTGTTTTGATAACCTGTCTATTGAGGAGAGGAGAGTATTGAAGTCACCTACACTTACTGTATGAGAGGGACAATGATTTCTTATTCATCCTGAAGTTTCCTTGTAATGCTATCACAGTTATATTTTCATGTGACATATTATTTAGTCTGTTTTATAAAAATTATAAATGCCATATTTTTATAATATATGTTTTTTCTCTTTTGTGGTATTCAATGCTACAAACAGAGCTTTCTGTCTATAAACATATACACATAAATTATTTTTCCTAAAGCACCAACACGCTTTCAGAAACATAAATAATTAATTCAAGTAAAGCAAATATTTAACAAAAACATGAAAGTTTTTCATAGGTATCTCTTCAGAAAAAGAATACCAACTTATACTCCTAATCAGTACTATGTTAACAATGTGAATGCACACATATGCACACAGAAAACTGCATTCCTTAAAAACATTTATATGTATCACTTTCATAAGCATTGTTATTAAACTATATAAATTAATAAAATTGAGCATTTAATAAAATGTTACCAACTCCTGTCACCTATTTCTAAGCATAGAAGAAAATATAATAATAACCAAACAGGTATTTGAAAGATTTTCAAGAAAAACAAACCAAGCCCTCATTATAGTAATGCTGTGTCAAGATGCATGCTTGCACAGAGACAAAACCAGGAACTCCAGTCACTCAGCCAGCATTCCAGGAGACAACAGCCAACCAATGGTCAGGGAGACGCAATGGGGTCAATGTGAATGACATGACTAAGGACAATGCATACAGGACAGAGGAAGGAAAGTCAAGCTGTAAACTGTCCTTTCCAGCCATTTATTTGTATTGACAAAGTACACCTGGGAGGCAGGCGAGGGGTATGCTTCACTGGCTAGTGGCTCTCAACTCTGTGACTTGAAATCATCTCACAGCTCCAAAACCACACCACAATCCCTGGTCCCACCCCAGACCAAATGAGTAACAATTTCAGATGTAAAACTCAGGTTGGAAAACCAGACCTTTCCTTAGCAATTCAACTATGTCATGCCGGGAAATGTAAAGTTGGGCAAGCTGTTTAACACATCTTTAGGTATGCTTTATTGATGGTGAATAAGGACCAAATCTTCCCTATTTTTGAGGCTGCTGTGAGTGATAAGTGACATAATCCTTGTAAAGCAGCCATTGCTTGCTTGGCACCCAGTATGTCAGAAATAAACATTCACTATCTCTGTTGCTGTTTTCATTATATCTATAGTTAGTGACCCATGGTAATTCCAACAGGTGAATAAATTCATTTTGAACACTTTCACATTCTATTATAAAATATTCCACATTAATCAAATTACAGGTTCAATATTCTCTTGGGCAGTTGATGGAAGCAGACTTGATTTTAGAAGGTTGATACTATTTTTGAATCTTAGTCCCATATCAGTTAACTGCTTATTTGTCCCAAAATAATGAGGAGGTTTAAGCTTCCCGGTCCAGCTGTGATTCAATATAGTTTCGCTGTTTATTTTCAAAGGATGGAATTCATGTTGCTCCTTTCTCTCCATACCTGGGATGTTTCAGGCATCCCATGTATCTAATAATATGGGCAAATCAAGCTTTCTATCCATTCCTCATGAATGTCTGGGTACTAAGCTTCTTCTGAGCCACAGGTTGGTCCAGACTACTCAATACAGGTCTTTCTTCTTTGTTACATTATTCTTTTCTCTCCATTCAACTGATGCTCACAGGAATTACTCTCAAGCAATTTTGAGCTATAAATTCAAATTATTCCTCCAGATAACCTTTGAGTATTTAGTCCATGGGAAGCACTATGGTAAGTGTCAGGTCCAATCGGAGCCTAGGCTGCTGCCGGGAACTATGTCTGGATTGATGGTCCTACCACAGTCAGGGTCTCTGATGTTCATGGACTGGCCTGGGTCTAGGCCATATCCTATAGCCCTGTTGGTGTCTGAGGACCATGCTGCCACTGGGACTATGGTGTGTCATCTGAGCCAGGGCCCCTGCAGAGGGCAATGTCTGAGTCTGAGGCCCTACCACAGCCAGAGTCTGTGTTGATGTCTATGACACCTGATACCATCAAAGACAATGCCAATGCCATGGGTTTGAGCCACCACTGGGGGCCATGTTGGTGTCCAAGGGCCACACTGCCACTGGGGCCATGGTGACATCTGAGCCTGGGCTGCTTCTGAGGACCAGGTCTGGGTCTGTGGTCCTACCAACGTTATGGTCTGTGATGTCTGTGTCCCATGGTGCCACCAAAGGATGCCCGGGGTCTAGCCTGCATCCTGTGGCCATGTTGATGTCCAAGGGCTGTGCAGTCTCTGGGGCCATGACATCATCTGGGTTAGGGCTTCTGCTGAACGCCATGTCTGGGTCTATGGCCCTACCTCAGCCAAGGTCTGTGTTGATGCTTGTGGCTCCTGATACTATCAAAAGCAAATACCAATGCCTGAAGCCATGTTGGTGTTCAAGGGCCATGACTCAGGGCAATAATAGGATGTCTGAGAAGAGTTTCAATGAGGGCCCAGTGATAATGGTGTTCCAGAGGCCTTGAACCAGACCATTGCCTCATTACAGTGAACATTTTGTGGGTAGGTCTGACCAGACAAAAGGGTGTACTGCATGACACACTGCAGCTCCCCATGCTACTAGGATGGATGAAGAGATGTTGGAAAGATGAAGGAGCAAGATAGGTTTTTGTTTATTACATTGGTTGGTTGGTTTGTTGGTGGTTGGTTGGTTTTGTTTTGTTTTTAATTAATTTGGGGGGAGGCCATACTGCAGGGGTAAGGAGCAGATATGGACTGACTGGGAAGTGAGCTGGATTGAAACGCATGATGTGAAATTTCCAAAGAGTCAATAAAGAATTACATTTAAAAAAGAAAAGTGTTGGGCTGGAGAGATGGCTGAGAGGTTAAGAACACTGCTTGTTCTTCCAAAGGTCCTGAGTTCAATTCCCAGCAACCACATGGTGGCTCACAACCATATGTAATGAGATCTGGTGCCCTCTTCTGGCATGCAGGGATAAATGCAGACAAAACACTGTGTAAAAAAAAAAAGAAAAAGAAAAAGAAAAAAGAAAGAAAAGAAAGAAAAAGAAAAGTGTCAGGTCACAAATAGAATGTATTTGTCTATTCAGAGTGACATTTCCTCAAGAAAATTATAAAAATTAAAAAACTTTTTCAGTCAGTAAAATGTGCATTGTCCATAACCAAGGGGCCTGTGTTTGATCCTTAGAACCCATGGGGAAAAAAAATCAGGTTTGATAGTAAATGCTTGAAACATCAGCACTGAGGAGGCAGAGATAGGCAAATCTGAGCTCATCGGCCATCCAACAATAGACCTAACTAGCAATCTCCAGGACAAGAAGGGACCTTGTCAACAAAAATAAGACCTTGTCCATAAAAACAAGGAAGATGGTAACTTAGTTGTTTTTTTTTTCTTCCCTGTTGCTGTGATAAAATACCCCCAACAAAATCAAATTCATGGAGAAAGTTTAATTTGGCTCAAAATTCAAGGTTCTCGTCCAGCATGGTAAGAAAGTCAAAGCGACAGGAACTTCAGGAACTGGTCAGGAATGAGAGTACACAGGTGCACAGTTCCTTTTATCCAGTACAGACTCTAGAATTCCATCCACAGAATGGTGCCATCCATAGTGAGAAAGTTTCCCCACCACAACATAGTTATGACCATCTCCCACAGATGCATTCAGAGCCTCATCTCCCAGGTGATTATATATTATGTCAAGTGGAAAAGTAACATTAAACCTCACAGATCTGGCCTGAGAAACAATACTCAGGATAGACTCCTGACCTCCACATTTGCATGTATATACATGTATGCACACCATCTTACATGTGTGCACCTACACGCTCAAAAAAATGTAATATCTAAAAGCTAGAGGAGAAATATGTAAAGAATATTAAAGTGAAGAGATAAGTAATAAAACTATCAGAACAGAGAGCATATATTTATCAGTAATTACAGATATTACAATTATGTTAATAGATGAGAGAGTTACATCTGATTGATGTAATATTACTAATTGTGCCTATGATTATGTTGATAAGATAAAGATGAATGGATATATATAAATATATGGGTGGGTAGGTAGGCATAAGTCAAAAGGAAAATGGAATGATGATGAAGACTTATTACTATAGATGATTAAATCTGATAAATGATAAAATTAAACTTCATATATGCAGTGAGAAAACCAGAGCTACAATATAAGAAAATTCCCTTAACTCTAGCAACAAGATAAAGTACCTAATGAGACAGTAATATAAAATATTTCTGAATTACATTTATATATATATATATACATATATATATGTTGATATATCTATATAAAACAAATTTTATTAGTTGAATATTTTGTGGACTCAAAGTCTGTCAGATGGCTTTGTCACACATCTCATGAAAATTGATATGAATATTTAATTCAATTCAAACCAAAATTTTAATATAAATTTGTGGCTTTTCTCCTATAAGTTGTGTTCAACAATCAATCATGGTGTAAAATGGTAGATCATTGGTCATTTACATGAATTTTTAAAAATTCAACCTTAAAAGATTAATGTTTTAAGGTATAACTTATTGAAAATGAACTAAATTGAAATAAATTTTAATGAGACATTTCTTTTCTTTCATTAATTCCCCTCATAGAAAGATATTTACCAGAGATGAAAAAGTTGTACTAAGGCTCTGGGTCCTCATTACTTCCTTCATCACTCATGTGGTCTGTTACCTGCTGGCAAACCTCACACATCACTCCACTACCTAGGAATGACTGACAGCTGACATTATCAGCAAGACTTGCTTGGACTAATTGGCATTCACAGGCTAAGTTTGAAAATTACAGTGAGCCAGGAAAAGCATTACTTATATATTTGTTTTCTCTCTTAACCTTTATTTTTGTTTATATTCTTAGGGCTTCAGATCTTAGGGAAAAAGCAGTACATTTGCAAAATGCTGTTTTCCCAAAGGCAAGCATTTTGTATTTAGTACTAGTAAGCTCCTAATCATTCTTTAATGTTTTTACTATATACTGCATAAAAAAGAGTTTGTTTTAATATATTTTAAAGCTATCAACCGAGACATTCCTTACACTGATTCATATCGAATTAGGATGAGGCAAAAAGATGAACAGAAATAAGTGGGCAGACATAAATTATACTTGAAAACTCTACAACTCCACCATATTTTAAAGTATATTTCCAGACTTAATGGCCTATTTGTTCTATAAACTACCAGAATAGAGATCCAAGAGCTGCCTGATTTACAAACATAGTGAATTATACTAGATGCATACTTAATATTTATAGCATTTTTCATGAAAAGAATTATTATTTCAAGAAACACTTTTGGCTGGCGCTGATCTACAGGCTCTCTCCCTCCCAAGCAGTTTTTGTAGTGCTGGAGTGCGCCAGGCAGGTTGCTAGAGAAAACTAGTAATGATGATTTTATCCAGCTGGAAACCTTATAAACTACAATAGGAACCTGCTAGGTGGGATGCTCCACTTGTGCAATAGTGGTATGACTGTTGTGGGGATAAACAACTGTTTTCTCATTGGATTTGAAGGAATGGGTGTAACACAAATCTCACCAACTTCTCAGCCCATCCTGTTTCCTCAAACTGGAAGCCTCTGTGTCCTCATCCAAATGGATCTCAGCTGAACTGCTGCTCCAAAGCCTAAATGCCTCTAGTTCCTGATCTTCACACCTTATATACCTTTCTGCTTCCTGCCATCACTTCCTGGGATTAAAGACCTGTGTCACCGATGCCTGGCTGTTTCCAGTGTGGCTTTGAACTCACAGAGATCCGGATGGATCTCTGCCTCCAAAAGGCTAATATTAAAGGTGTGTGCCACCATTTTCTGACCTCTATGTCTATCTTGTGGCTGTTCTGTTCTCTGACCCCAGATAAGTTTATTAGAGTGCACAATATATTGGGGGACACACTATCTCCACAAAAGGAAGCCTCATCTAGCCTGTAAACCAACTAAAAAAAGAAAAAAAGAAAAAACTCAGGCCAGGGGAAGCCATAGGTCCTAGGAAAGAACTTAACTAAGTTATTTAGGTGAGTTTACATAGTAGTAAGTTGCCTTCTAAATACACATGCTTATACCCATAGACATCTTTCACTTACAGTCTTAATCAGAATTACCTCTTTCTAGTGAACTGTGGTGAATGCAGACTATGGATGCACACATTTCTAGTAAATGGAAGCTGAGTACTCAACTCTAAACAAGACATGTATACAATCCCCTCTAATGCTGAGGGTACACTGTGGAAGAAGGAAGAAAGAACTGAAGAGCCAGAAAATAAGGAGAAATGCAAACTACCATCTCTCGAGCAATTCACAGGCACTGCAACCATGCACTCTCCACAACTGTGGATGACTACACTGATCTGAAGAGGAAGAGATACCACCAGGCAGGCTTGTATGGAGGAGGGGCGCAGGGACACCTATCCCTAGATGCTGAACTACTTCCTAGTGATTGATACAGAGATAGGGGAGGTCAATGCCTTCTGTTGTATAACCACCAGGCTCTGCTGGATAGTTCCAATCCAGTGGATACACTGACCACATGGTTAAACTAAATAGGCCAGAAAATAGAGCCCAGAGTCATAAACCTGGGAAAGAGACTGGTAGGGAGGAAGACAGATTGATAGCGCTGGGAGGGAGGTAAGACTATGGGGGTAAAGAGCAACCCAAATGCATTTTATACATGTATGAAATTGTCAAAGAACTAAGGAGTTATTAAAATGTTGGGCATATTCCTGAAGATAACACCAAAGTTGACACCTTAAAACATTAACTTCTAGAGTTAAATAAGTGTATAAATAAATGGATTTTTAGCATAGTTACTATGGTGAATAATATGTATATTTGGAAAGTGACTACCATTAGATGATACTAGTGGTTATCACAGAATTTTCCTCTGGTTTATGGACCAGCATTATCTAGGAACCTTCTAGAGATATGAGTTCTCTATTCCATCTTCACTGTACCAAGGTGAAGGCCTATGCTGCCCAATAACCTGATTCCACAAGCCCATCTGCCAGATCTCCAGGCCATGCTGGTGTCCCTTAGGTTCAAAGATCTCTCTCATCAAAGCCAAGATTTCAAAATTCAGCATATCTGGCTAAAGAGATTTATAGGCTATATCTGCAAAAATATGGACCATGAAAAGAGAACCTAAGAAATAAATGTAGGCCATTTCATGTCATAAATAATCTCTACAATATTAAAATGACTGTATTAATAAAAATGAATAAAAATGTAATACCATTGGATTTGAATGAGTCATTTATTTCCATTTTAATATCACTGAAGTATCATCAAAATAATGTAATAAAATATTAGTTACTCAAGAATTAAATTGAAAAAAAAAACTTATTGCATGGTAAAAGGGGCCCCTCAGCTCTTATTTATAATGTACAATTATGTTCACAAAACTAACTTCATTTAAGATTTTGAACTAATCATTAGATTGATCAGAATAAACAGGAAATGCAGCAAGAGTCTATGTGGGGGCATGTGTAATTAGTATTAAAATATGTGTACTTAGTATTAAAAATAATCACTACCATTTATTTAATGACCCACATTGTACTATGTCAAACAGTAACAACAGTTCTGCATACTGAGAGTCATTTGGGAAAAGATGCAGATTAAATAGGACAACAACCTTCACAAAGCCAATCAGTGAGGCCAGAATCTCACTTCTACCTGAAACCTTCATGTTCTCCTTTTCCCACAACTCCAGAAACTGAACCATTATTCTTGTCTCTAACTGTACTGCTGATAAAAGGCAAATGATCCCTATGGTTTGCCTTCTACCACAACTAAAGAGAATCATTTGACTCCTCTGACAGAGCAAATGGTAATTAGAGTCCTGGGTTCCTAAGAACATGGTCCATTTGGCATCTTCTTGAACTGGAATACTCAACTTGAGGATGGAGCTCGGCATGAGAGCAGAATAGAGACTATGTAAAGAGAGAACGACTCACAAGAATAAAGTGTATGGACTAAGAGTTTCATGTACATAGATTTTTAGTGAATCCCTCAATCTGCCACCCGCAGAGTCTCTTCTGGAACTCTGGGTGAAGGCTATTGAGGGGCTGGACCCCGATAGCTATCGATAAGAACCTGAATCCATTGCATTCCTTGGTTTAAATTTCCTTCCTGAAAATATGAACTATACCAATGGCTCCCTGTTTCAACACACACATTTCTGAGGGCAGCCAATGGACAGAGTTCCTGCTTCTGGCATGATGAGCACACACCTTTCTAATTCTTTGGAGGCCATCCTTTCTGCTTCCATAATCCCTAAAAGCATAAATAGTTTCTAAACAAAATTGAAGAAGTACTCAAGGAGGCTAGGATGGTCACTTATACAGAGTCTTCTTATTGCTTATGGGTAGCTAATGAGCATACAAGCATTTTTTTTTACAATAGGTCTTTAAATCAGGTCAGTTCACTACTATGAAAAATAGTTATGAAAACTCTGTCAACATTATTTTCCAATAAATACACATGGGAAATTAATTGAAAGATGACAGAAATCAAATAAAGGGAAATTTATGATATAATTATAATCTTTTTATAATAAAAAAGACATAATCTGTTTAATTTTGTAAAGATATTCTCCATTACCAGTTACCTTGGAAATAAAGACGTTCCAAGCCTTTATTAACTTCTCTCACCTAGAAACACAGAGACTGAAATCGACAGTAGAAATTCACTGACTTTTAGATTATACACTTCTCTGTAATTTTCATTTAAAACAAACAATTGTGTAATCTCTACAAACCAGAAACAAAGAACAAAGTTAAATTTTCCTGAAGATATATATATGTGACAGAGCAAGCAGTTCCCCCACTGACTTGTCAGTTGCACTGACTGCCTAGCACATTCTCTAGTTGGCAGGCTTCCAAATTGAAGACTAAGAATGCGCCTTTGTGACTGAAATTCCAACAGAGATCAGTTGTTCTACTCTGGCTTTAATGTTGTGAAATTGATATAAATTGTTGTGCAACTTAATATTTTTTAATTTTTTTAATTAATTTTTCTTCATTTATTTTATGTACCGATCACAGTTTTGCCTCCCTCCTCTCCTTCAGTTCCCTCCCCTCACCCCCCTTCCACACATACCCCCATCCACTCCTCCTTCCTCTCCACTCAGAAAGGGGCAGACCTTCCACATGAGTCAACACAGCATGGAACCATCAAGTTGAGGCAGGACCAAGCTCCTCCCCCTGCATGAAGGTTGGGCAAGGCAACCCAGCTTGGGGATTGGGTTCCCAAAAGCCAGCTCAAGCACCAGGGATAAGTCCTGATCTCACTGCTAGGAGAGAGCCACAGAAACAGAAACATGCAGAGAGCCTAGGTGAGACTCATGCAGGCTCCCCAACTGTCAGTCCAGAGTCAGTGAGCTCCCAGGAGCTTGGGTCAGCTGTCTCTGTGGGTTCCCCAGTCATGACCTTTACACCCTGGCTCATATTTAAGCTGTTGGATTTTTAAATTATAACACAAGATGTTACACAATAGTAAGTTAATTACATTACATGTAATATAATTCTAAATATAAATTTTGTTTTGTTTAGGACTAGCATTATCACATAAAAGTGCTGCAAATCTAAAATTAAAGAGAGGGTAAATAAAATGGAAATACAGGAAAAAGCACATGAAAGTTCAGAAATAAGCATTCCTGGATAGTAACCAAAGTGGCCATTTCGGCTAGCATTTCATAAAATGTCAAGTAAATAAGACCAAGAATTTGTAATTTTACTATTCAACTTAGTAATTAGTAATCAAATTAGTAAATGTAAAATATTTTGTGATTTATTTTCTGGGTAAAAAGTATGGGTGACTGACAAGTCTCCACACGTGTGTTCCTGCCTCCATTTCATATAAATGGTTCAAAAATTTGCTGTATAAGTTACACTTGCACCAATGGCCAAGGGTACATACCCTAATACTCTCCTAATTGACTGGAATCTTTTTACTTGACTATCCACACCTATGTACAAGTCTATCCTAAAGTGATGAAATAATAACCAACTCAATTTTCCATTCTCTGAGGATATCCATGAGGACATCAGCTTGCGGCTTGCGGCTTGCTGACTTAGATAGTTACAAAGCTCCACAGTAAAATAAACAACATCCACTCTGAGCTACACAAGGTACTTGTTATTAATGTAATCTTCAACATTTACCTTATTTTACGAGTGCAAGATTCAATGATCCTTCTGATCTTTGAATTTTAAATAAGGTTGTTTTTGTAACAATTTAAAGAAGAGGTCTGGCATTCAAAAGTCAGACATCAGAAAGATAATTCAAATGAATTAATTAATAGTTCATACACATTTTACATATTTAAAAAAGAAATATAGTCTACTTTACATCCTGTAACATAAAAATGTTATCTCCTTTTTTTTTTTTTTTTTTTTTTACTAAACATGTAAATTCCCTGCTCTTTCTTCCTTGATCCTTGGGTGAGGGAGCTGGGGATCAAACCAATGCCTTGGATATGCTAGGCTAGTACTCTGCCAGTGAACTACTTATTGGTAATCCTAATTTACCCAACACTATACCAACTGCCTGACATACACTAGCAAAAAGAAAAGAAAAACACCTGATGCAGCGAACAATACACTGGGAAGAGAAAAAAATACACAGTGGACATGTGCAAGTAAATCTCATGACCTGTTAGGAGACAAAATCTTCTCTGGAAAGAAAAGAACATGGAGTAGTAAAATAAAGGAACTGGGAACTGAGCAGAGAAGGGTGAATGTGGGACAGTCCATCTTAATGCAGAAATGATAGAGAAATGAAGAGGCTGCACAGAAAAGGTGGAATTGGAATGAAGATGTGTAGTGATGATGCAGATGGCCTGAATTCTAAGGGAAGAGAACTTCAGATAGAATAAAAATCAGTTTGAGGAAACGTAAGAAGAGGTGGTGATGTGTTCCAGAAAAAATGGAGGCCAGGGTATCTAAGAACAGAGGTAAGGATGCATGGCATGGTAGATTAAATTTATTTGAAATGCTGAAAACAAAATATTAATACAAACACATCAAAGATTCATAAGGAATGTGAACATTAGGAGAAAAAGCAAAACATACCTATGGACTGACTGTCTTTGACTCATTAAATTCAATAGAAATCATTAGCAGGAATATGCAAGGATTATTGTTTTTAAATTAGAAAATTTCTAAAGATATTCAGAAGATAAATAGATAATAAATTAATTTTTCTTGATTTTAGCTTCCCATTACTTCTATTTGCAAAGTGTAAATAGAAGGAAACTTCCAGAACATCTAGAACAGTCCATTAATTCCTTCAGGGAAAAAAAAAGTATTAATGTGCAAGTGATGTGCTGAATTCTTTGGGATCTAAAGATGTTAAAGTAGTTCATGATCTGAAAGGGTATACAGGCACCTAAAGAGACTCTAGTTAACCATCCTTGAAGTAATGATGGCAGATAGTTCTTATAAATATAAAATACTACTAGCTTCATGTTCAAAGACACCAGCAATAAGTCATATGGCTATAAACTCTATTAGTAAAAGTAGTGTTCCTGACTTTATTAACATAGCCCTTTCACATACATTATTGCTCTGTCAAAACTCCACTTTTGTTTTGCTGTGTGATTAAATTTAAAGCAACCAAATAGCTTTAATGGGTATTGAAGAAGGAATGACCTGATACAAGCTAATTCTAATACTGAAATACAGTAACTTATTCCTTGCTCTCTATATGGCTACAGAAACATAACCAGCTAGTAGATTATACCACCCCAATTAGTACTTTTATTTTTTGTTCAATATCACAGAAAGGCTTAGGATAGGATGGCATCCAGTTTCTAAGGAACCTTGCTGAAATATGTTCATGGTTGAGAGGGTTAATTAGAAAGGACTGAATATAATTTATCAACCTACCACTAACTCTCTATAGGAATCTCCATAAATATGGGGACTATGATTGATGCAAAATATGGATTTGCCTGGTGAGATTCTGCATCCCCACCCTAGAAGCCCATCAACTCTTAAGAAATGGAGTATAATAACACTGGGCGAGCAAACAGGTTAGTCTTAAAATTGTGCTACACTCCTTTGCCTCTGAGCCATTTGTTACTAATCAACTACAGTCAGAACTTCAATTAATAATCAAAATCTACAGACACATGCCCCAATCTCTAACCCAGAATCAATCTCCAGTTGATAACCACTTGCAAATGAAAAGTTAGTTTCCTCCAAGGAAGTCTCACTGCAGAAACCAGCTACTGTTAAGGGTAGCTGCTGCCTAGCAGTAGATGGCCAACAGAAAATGAGCTCAGTGGCATCTTTGGAGCCTCTTGTCTCATAATGTCCTGTCAGGCCTCTTCCTTTAAATTTTTTTAACTTTTATTTCATTTATGTATTTTTCTTTGGGGGGGTGTTTTATTTTTTTGGGGGGTGTTATTTTGTTTTGTTTTGTTGTTTATTTTTTCCAGACAGGGTTTCTCTGTGTACTTTTGGTGCCTGTCCTGGATCTCACTCTGTAGACCAGGCTGGCCTCGAACTCACAGAGATCTGTCTGCCTCTGCCTCTGCCTCCTGAGCGCTGGGATTAAAGGCGTGCGCCACCGCCCGGCTCCACACTGGTCCGTTGTGTATACATGTGTCTTCTAGTTTAGTGTCTTCATGGGATTCCTGAGTGTGCAAATGAGTGGAGCCTCTTGTTTCTTGGACCTTGTCTTGGCCTCTTTTCCTTCTGTTCGTCTGTTTTGCCAAATTCCTATGTACTAGTTTTTGTTTTATCTTGTTATATATTATTTTAGTATTATACCGTAGAAATTTGTTTCATTCTAATGACAGAAAGGGGGTCGATTAGAGGAGAATTAGAGGGAGGGGAAACTGTAATCAGGATATGGTATGTGAGAAGAACATCTATTTTCAATAAAAGAAAAAATTAATCAAAATCTGTTTTAAAGTATTTCTTTCATTACATCAATAATGGAAGATGATCTCCTATTGATGAACAATTGCTCTGGCTGTTTAGGCATCGCCACTTAGTTTAGTGGCACAACATAATTATACTATTTGCATATGTGCACAGTAAACATCATACTTTTTCAGTTCATTACTTCCTTCTCTTAGTCTACATGTATTCCTGTAGCTTTTTGCCTATCTTCATACCCTACTGGTACCCCATTGCCTAGCACTAAACATTCTTCTTTGCACAAATCTTCATCTCTATGTGATCCATATGTTGGGGGAGGGCCACAGGAGAGAGCCACAGGGGAGAGCGGGGCATTTGCTGTTGTTTGTTCTGTTTGTATGGCAACTAGCAGCTGGAGGAAGAGGCTTGCCAAGAAGTCCTGGTACTAGCGCGCCCTCCAAAGAAGGTTAGTAACATGGGAGCCCTGTCCTGGTAAATTTTACCTCGTCGTATAGAAAGTGGGCCTCTGGAAAGGCACGAAGTCGGAGTATGCGCAGACAGAACCCAGACTGCTGAGTTCAGGCTCTTCCACAAGGCCTTAAAACCATTGGCGACACTTGGCCACACTCATGGTGTCATAGTTAACACCCAGAAAGAACACGGGCGGTTGAGCCGCATTTGAATCGTAGCTCGAGCCTTCACGCTCCCCCTTGGCCAACTGGGAGAAGAGGCCAACACTGTTAAAAACCAAAGCTTTGAGGTTAATAAAATAGACACCCAGGAAAAGAGGAGGTAGATGATCATTGACTGAGGATAGACCACAGCAGCATCCCATACAGAATAATACAGACTGATCTATGAGCTCAAAAGTGACAGACAGGGAAATAACAACAGCAATAGGGGGAAAGGGAGGGAGGGAAGAAAGAAGGAAGAGAGGAAGGAAGGGAAGGAGGGAGGGAAGGAGGGAAGGAGGAAAGTTAGCTCGTCCCCAAAGCCAGAAATAGACCCGAAGATGACTTCCCGGATCAAACAGTACATCAGTTTGATACAGACTAGGGACTGAGGAAATCTCTGCATTTGTTACTTCTAAACATTATTGAAGCAAAAAAAAAAAAAAAGAGCATGAACACCCTACCCTCATGTAGCCTACGTTTTTTGTTTTAACTTTGACTTAAATTCCACTTTTCACATCATAGTCAAGATCAGCGGTACTCAGCCACCTTCTGGTAACTCTGAAACTAGACCTGTGAAGTCTGTTTCCTCCCTCAGCGTTCTTCTTGTTCCTGTCTCGTTGCTTTGCCATTGTTTCCCACATGACATTACCGCAGCCTTTAAATACGTCTATTAAATGAATCACTCGTAAAAATTACAAAGTGGGAAGTCAGAAATAGTCCCTTATCTTTTTTTCTACGCACTCTGTCAGATGACTCTACTGTGCAGAGTAAAGTTTACACTTCTGAGACAGCTAAGATTCCTTCTTTGGAAATGACTCGATCTGATGACTACCATCTTCCACTTCATCCTTAAATAAAATCCCATCTTAAGCCACTCCCCTCTCCTTATGTCAACCATGCTAGTAAGGAACTGTGTGTTATGCAGAACACTGTAGTTACGTCATCACCTAGCCCACCTCAACTGTGAGCTATCAGCAAAACAATATATTATTCATTTCTCTCTCTTCAGCATGGAACATTAGAAATAATAGGCGCTCCATAAATGACTATTTGGTCAATACATAGCTGTCACACAGTCAATTTGTTGTATATATTTCATTTTTGAAATACAGTCCACACTCTCCTCTGAGATAGAAGTGGCAAAAAATAGCATTATGATTTATATGTTTAGGTACAGAACTCCATAAGAACTTTATTTTTCTAATTCAACCACTATGTGGTGAGTTCTATAAGAGAATGGCTGAAGACATCATTCATTTTTGCACTACAGAATGAAAAGACATGTTAAAGATTTTAGTAGCTTTAAAAATACATTTACTGATTTATTGTGACCAACTATAATACTATGTACATGTAAGTTTTATGCCTTTAAAGGTCTATATTTGCAACACTTTCCAGAGTTTCTGACTGAAACCCTATTTTTTTTCACCAAGAATCCACACAAGTATTTGAATCCATAACAACATCAAAGATTAGTCAGGAATAATTCATGAATACCTGAATTTTAATGAATGCAAATACTACGCATATGGTCAAAATCAGCTAATCACATTTATCACATTTGCCAAAATATTGCTTCATTCCACTGTGATGCTCTCTGCGATATCTGCAGGCAAGGGTGGAGAAGAAAGGCAACTTGATCTCTAGCCAGGTAGCTTCCTGTACATCAAGCTTCCTAGAAAAAAGGTGCCTGACAAGGATCTGTCCTTATATAATGACATGTAGAACCACAAGGCTCCATTTCTAGGACTGACTGTGCATTACAGGGTGACTATGGGTGACTATAAAGCCAGTACTGACCCCTTTAGTTAAATTTATGAAAAGAAATAGCACTACCTACTGAATACAGTGAGCCTTGAAGCCCAGCTGGGATTTATGGCAGCCTCCTGCTACATGGGGAATCGCTCTCAAGCATCATAATTCCTCTCTGATAGGCACGTGCATTTAGTTCTCAGAAGTTTTTATTTAGTATAGAGATATAAAAGTTATTTAGCCTATGATTAATTTAAGTGTCATTTTCCCAAGGTGACTCCAAAGAAGATGTCAACTTAAATTTTATTGTCTTATAAATGTATAAAAATCACACTTTTAAACAGCCAACCAAATATAAGAAGAATAGAATCATGATACTTTCCTGTAGACTAGAATAGCAATATATACATCAAATTCCAGAGAAAACAATAAGACTGTAGTGGTTTCAATTAGGATTTTGTAGTGAAATGTAGACTAATTTCATAAAATAACTAATTTCATAAAATAGCCTAGAAATGATATAGTCCTGACTTCAATTTCACTGGAGGGGTGTGATTACACATTCTCCATATATGACTAAAATTGTAGTAAGGATTCTGTGTCACAACATGGTCAGAGAAATAGAGAGGTAGAAAGATACAAGGGCAGAGAAATAAAAGAGAAGAGGCAAAGAGAGGCCGAAGACAAATAATGAGGGTGAGTCTTACATTTTGTCAGCAGTCAAGAAACTCATTTTCTAATACCAAGTGTCCTTTGCTTTCTTCTAAGATGCAAACAGAAAATCTCCTATGTAATTGTACGTTCATATCCCTGGTGTACTTATACTCTGCCAAGAGAACCCGTCCTGCATCTCTGACCCTCCCAATTTGATGACACCCCTTGGCAGTTCCGTCAGAGAGGAGCCTTTAGTTCTTACTACACTGCCTGCCTGTGTACATAGGCACTCAAACACAGCACTCGGGTCTTTGTTCAGGCCCCGTGGACCCTCAAGGCCAGATCATAAAGGCAGATAGCCACTGTCTACCTATAAGAATCTCATCCTCCAGAAGTTTCCATAGGCACTCAACTGCCTCCCTTGCCATGATGCCCCAATTCATTAATGTTTGGAATCATGAAAACATAAGTAACTGATTACACTAGAAAAGGTAAGGATTCCAAGACAAGCAGTGACCGACCACTCAGTGCAGCAATTTCATACTGCAGGATACTAAAATACTGTCACTGCACAACAGTGGTTTCAGGGTCAACTATGATGTCAAATCCCATTCTCTCACTTAGTAGCTCTTTATAGTCATCCACTTAAAAATCACTTCTCATCATGAGCCAGACAGTGTGAGAGGCTGGAGACACAGCTCTGAGCCAGAAGTGACAGTGGTTCTGCTCTCTCGGAAACTGCAAAGTGGGGAGAAAGACACTTTTATTTAAAAAAAAAAAAATTTTAAAGGCAATGAGAAGTCAGGAAACAGGGATCTAGTTTCTGAGAGATAAGAGGAACAACAGAAGCTCCTGAGATGTAATCAACAGCCAAGGGAAGGTTTCCTGAAGAAATGAGACTTGTGCGGATATCCAAAAGACACATGGGAATGAGAGAGCCTTCAAAATCAATTCAATAATTGCTGCTAAAGAAAACTCAAATTCTAACATTTGTATTAGTATGTCTTGTTATGGACACATGATTATATGGAGAACAAATTCCATTGTTCCTGTTTATGAAAACCACATCCTTTAAAAGCAGGGGATTTTAAGCTATCTTAGGGGTTGTACAAAAGCCCAGTCAGGATAAGGGCGAGATGTAGCAGAATGGGAGAAAGGGATATGATACAGTAAGCAATGGCTAGGGCCAGGGTTCCTGCTTAGGATGTTAACACCTTTGTGCCTATCATTACAGAGGTTGGAAACTACTAAAGATGTGACCCAGAATGAGTTTTGTTTGAAGGTCATTCTGCTTCCATGAGTAAATGTTGGGGAAGAATGATGTAGTTACATATATCCAGGAAAAGACAGTGATTCCCTACAGCTAGAGCAGACAGATGGAAAGTCGTGGGTACCCTAGTGAGAAGAAAAAGGAAAGAAACCTAAAACTGATTAATGTATAAGTGATAAACTGGAGTCAAGAGAAAAGCTTGAAAAGAGAGTTTTCTAAAGAGCCTTGAGTTTCTGGCTTGCCCGTCAGATGAATGATGTGCAGAACTGACAGTTACCAAGCCAGGGATAAGTGACAGTATGAGGTCATACTTGGCTGTGCTGAGTTGTAGATACTTTTGAGACATATAACATGAAAGCTAAGACATCTAATATGAAGGGAATTAAGAATTGGCTGAACATAACCTGTATTTCAAGGAAATGTGTCAACTGAAATTGTAATACTAGGAATTAATTACATAGAGACAGTCAGGAAACCTTGGCCCTGGAGAAATTATCTGAGAATTCAGGATAAAGTGCAGGTGTTCAAACTACCAAAACAAAAGGTGTGTTTCACATTGAAATTCTTTTCATTCCCATTTCTATCCTGTATAATAACATAATATTCGCATTATCTCATTATGCCTCACAATGTGGAAAATTATTCACCTAGAGTCTTCTCTCAACTGACCAAAGAAATGATTAGATGTCGCATAAACTCAATAAAAGGTAACTGGGTAAAATGTATACTGCCTATGCCTAATTAAACCATAATTCAATTATAGCTATAGACATAATCATAGATCACATCCATTTTGCTTCAAGTTTTTAATGTTGGGAACTTTAATGGATTTTTTTTTTTACAGTGCTCCATCCACCCACACATTCAACAGCAGAAGGGAAAATATCCTTCAGATTTATCAAGCAAATTCTTAAATATGAAGAGTTGAAGTGCTTTCATTTTTAAAAACAATCTATTACTCGAAATTATTGATTAAAATAAAATAAAATTGCACCTAATATAAACTAATGTTTAAGTGATAAGTGGATATATTTATATCCACATATTTCAATAAATATAAACATTTAGCTAATTTTATTAGTTCTTTGAAATATTCTTACAGTGTGTTTTGGTCATATTTACCCCCTTTCCCAACTCCTTCCAGATCTAACTACCCTTCCTTATCCACCCAACTTTGTGTCTTCTTTTGGCTTTTGAACCCATTAAGTCCAACTTGTGTTGCCCACATGTTCTGGGATGTGTTGCCTTCCACTGGAGGGAATGTGGTCAGTTCACCAAAGACTGCACTTCTAAAGAACACCCTCTCCCAGCAGCCATCAGCTGCCAGTTCCTCCCCAGGTAGGGAGAGGAGTTCCTGCTCATCTCCCCACTGGTCCATGGAAGGACTCTGTGAGGCTTGGATTTACAGGTTTTGTCACAGCCACTTTGAGTGCCAATGTGTAACCACTATACTAGAAAACAATTTCCTTGTAGTCCCCCACCCACTCTGCCTCTTACATTCTTCCTGCCCCTTCTTCTGCAATAATCCCTGAGCCCTGAGAAGAGGGAATGTGATATAGATATCTCTTTTAGGGCTGAGCTACCTCGGTCTCTTATTCTCTACCCCTTGTTGACTTGTGAGTCTCTGTGTTAATTGCCATCTACTGAAACTATAAGCTACTCTGAGGAGGGTTGAGAGATGCAGTAATCTATGGGAACAAGACATCACCTCAGTAGAAATCTAAATTAAGTGAAATATTATATAAAACTATTGTACCTCGATGTACAAAATCCTGTGTGGATGGACAAAATACTGTGCATTCAGTTAGTTTAAATGAATTAAAAAGTAATTAAAACGACACCTTTTCAAACAACCTTGGTTTTATTTGTTGCCTGTCTTCTCCTGGTATTGACCTGTTGGAGACCTCTTCACATTTTCCCATTTCCCACTTGGTACCACTTGGATCCTGCTGTCCCCTCTCTAGTTCCCCACCTTCCACCCTTGGTCCCTTTCCTGTCCTGCCCTGTGTTTACTCCAGGGTGTGTAACTGCATCTGAAGATTTGGAGTTAGCAACTCCAGATGAGAAAGATTAAAGGCATACAGGATAATTTTATATTTATCTAAAATTATACACAACAAAAGTCCATGTGACTAAAAGAGCTGGGGATAAAAGACACAAAAGGGCCTAGACCAGGGGCTGCATTCACTAGTGAAAGGGCCCTGCACACTTTTTTATTCTCACACAAAAAGAAACAGAGATAGGGATAATATAAACTGGTGATAGCTTTGCTATCAAAGTAAAGTAAACTGAGATTTACCTAACTCCAGCCTCCAAGCTTCTGTGAACAGGCAAGACAGAATCTTGGGGTGTGATTGTGAACTGAAGTGTTAGTAAACTGCAATGGCACAGAACAAGTCAAGATCTGTGATACAGAGATGTGGGGGTGCATTCACGGGGATCCTGTGACCCCCTTATAACAGCAGGATTTGTGGAAGAAAACTTCTACTTCAGTGAGAACAAAACTTACAGAAGTTGATAAGAGAAGATGCTTTCCAAAAGCAAATGAAAGATGCAGATTTGATTAGTAATAATAACACAAATGCTTGCCACGTGCTGAGTACCAAAGTGAATAGCTGCACAATTTTGTTACTTAATTCTCATAAAGGCTTTCAATGGGTATTACCATTTGTAATTTATACATGAGAACACTGAAGGTCAGAGAAAATAATTTGCACATGATCCCAAATTTCATAAGAAATAATGCATAGGGAATGTAACTTTAACTTCAAGTTTTCACTACAATATTTTTCCACTGAAGTTTCTCATGTGAGTGATTTACAAATTACTACAGCCTATACTGAAAATAAAAAGACTGGAAATTCAGAAAAGTAAACTTTTTAACCCATATGTACTATTATTATTAATGATTATTAAAAATGGTTCCATAAAAAGAAACTTACTGATATTTTATAAAGGAATTAAACAGTACTTGGAATAAATGACAAAAACTCAGATAAATATTTGCAATTACTAAACTACATGTTTTTTACTAATTTTATGTGTATGAGTGTTTTGTTTGTATGAATGTCTGTGCATCACATGTCTGTTTGGTGCCTGATGAGGTCAGAAAAGGGCTTCTGGTACTCTGGAACTGGAATAATGGACAGTTGTGAGCCGCCATGTAGATGTGGAGAATTGAACCTGGGTCCTCTGCAAGAACAGGAGTTTCTGTTACCACTGAGCCATTTCTCCATCCCCATAAACCACATATTTTAAAGTGAAACCCAGTTTATGGAGGCATCCAAAATTTACTAGATAACTACCTCATAGTGTGTGAGTCATGAAATAAGAAAATTAGTATTTCTGCTCTTCAACAAATGAGCTACTTGAATAGGTAGGACATCAAAGGGGATTTTAGCACTGGGGGGAGTAAAACAACCCAACAGTATAATCAGTCAGAGAAATTTTACTTGTGTCATTATATATATTTATTATGAGATAATTCACATTTTTTTCTAAGCATCTAAGATCTCCATTGCTTTTCATATGAAAAGCAAATAAATCTAACTTGTTTTGGAAGAAAGCAACACTAGGCTTTTGTGTAACCCACACTGTCCTCAATATTTCCAGAAACCAGTGGACTGATGTTTTTACTCACTAGCTCCATTTTGGAAACCCTAGTGATAATGTCTAATCACCTTATTTCTGTGTATATACTCCTCATCAGTGAAGAAAGGGAGTGCAGAAAACTTACACACAGGCTTGCTCAGCCTCAAGCTGCTAATGAAGTGCCACTAGGCTGAAACTTGGGGTTCTATGTTGTTGTTTGTTTTTACTCTTTTTTCCTTTGGGGAGCCTTCCACCCAGCTTCCAAATAAATCACACACAGAGGCTTATTCTTAATTATGAATGCCCAGCCTTCAGCTTGGCTAAGTTTCTAACCAGTTTTTCTTAACTTTAACTTATCCTGTCTACCTTTTGCCTCTGGACTTTTCTCATTCTCTGACTTCTGAAAATCTTACTACTACTCTGTGGTTTTCTGTGTAGCTGGTGGCTGGCCTCTGGAGTCGTCCTCCTCCTCTTCCTCCTCCTCCTCCTCCTCCTCCTCCTCCTCCTCCTCCTCCTCCTCCTCCTCCTCCTCCTCTTCTGTAGCTATATTTTTCCTGCCTGGCCCACAGTCAAGACAAATCTCTCTCACCTGCCAGGCCCATAGATGCTCAGACCCAACCAAGTAAACACACAGAAACTTATATTGCTTACAAACTATATGGCCATGGCAGGCTTCTTGCTATCTAGTTCTTATATCTTAAATTAACCCATTTCTATTAGTCTATTAGTTGCCACGTGGCTTGTGGCTTACCAGTACCTTACATCTCACTTGTCATGGCAGGTCTTTCCCACCTATACTTCCTGCCTGGCTACTGGCCAATCAGTGTTTTATTTTAACCAATCAGAGCAACACATTTGACATATTTGAACATCCCACAGCACTCCTCCGGCTACTTCTCCTCCTCCCAGACTTCTCCTTCTATGTATCCTCTCTGCCTGCTAGCCCCACCTTTCCTTTCTCTTGCCTTGCTGTTGGCCAGTTCTTTATTAGACCATCAGGTGTTTTAGACAAGCACAGTAACAAAGCTTCACAGAATTAAACAAATACAATATAAACAAAAGTAACACACCTGAAAATAATATTCTACAACAGGGTTCCAACTCTAAGCCCAAAGTACTTTTGACTATAACTGGCTGCTGACTTGAGAATGGCTTCAGCTCATCCTTATCCATCTAAATTAATTATTACATGGAAATTAAAGACATAGAGGATGCAATAGGGAAAATTATACTGGGGAAAGAAGGCTCACTAAGAATCGGCTTATCACAAGATCACAGCCAAGTTCCTGTCTGAGATTACAGAGCCAGAAAGTTGAGTCTCTACACACCTTAGAGGTTGCTCCAAACATTTAATTCTATGCCATTTGATGAAGCACATTAAAATAGATTATTTTATACAGTCAAGTAAATTCAGACTCTTTAAATGAACAACTGGCAAAATGTAAAATAATTATATTAGTCCTTTTTAGATGTAATAAACATTATATTAAATTATAGTGAGCTCTATATGGATGAAGATGCCCAAATAAGCAAAAATAATAATAATAGCCATTATCATTAAATTCTTCTCTTTAGTTTCCTCATTCAGCTTCCAATGATATCTTTAACCACATAGGACACAAGACTTTATATTCCACTTTGAAATATTTTTCTCAATATTACCATCAAGAATGCAAGATGCACTATTTCTTAAATTAAATTTGCATGCACAAACTGCAATTAAATTTTCTCTGTCTATGTTAATGATAACTATTTGCTATCAAACTATTTTGCTAAACAAACTTTTCCAAATAAATGATGATAAAGCAAATAATGTCAGATTATGATCATGAGAGCTGGTACATGATGGGAACTATCCACAGTTAACACAGGATACACAGAGAGCTGGCACATCAAGGGAACAATCCATGGAGTTAACACAGGTTTACACAGAGAGCTGGTACATGATGGGAACAATCCATGGAGTTAACACAGGTTTACACAGAGAGCTGGCACATCATGGGAACTATCCACAGTTAACACAGGATACACAGAGAGCTGGCACATCATGAGAACAATCCATGGAGTTAACACAGGATTACACAGAGAGCTGGAACATACAGGATTACACATAAGCTCTGTCATTACATTCACAAATCCAGTGACATTCATTTCAAAATCAGTATTGAATTCTATTCATTTAAATACTTTGGTACCTTAAGAAGCAAATTATTTTAAAAAATAAGAAATAGGTTATGACCTTTTAAAATTGGTAGCATAGAAAAGACACCATCATAACTGTAACTAATTAGAGATGATAATACACTGTGGGAAGTTTAGAAGTATGTTTTCTCTGCATTCACTATAGGTTTTCTCAGATCTGCATATACTGGGAAAATGAACCATTTCTTTTTGTTGTTGTTTTGTTTTTGTTTTTGTTTTTTGTTTTTCAGAGCTTAGGATAGAACCCAGGGCCTTGCGCTTGCTAGGCAAGCGCTCTATCACTGAGCTAAATCCCCAACCTCACCATCTCTTACCCACTAGAGAAAATAGATGGATTGTAATATTTTATAGCAATTATAACAAATAAATCTAAGATAAAGTAAATGTAATATATAAAATCACAGAAATTCTAGAGGAAAATCAGTAAGCTATGAAAATGATGACAAAATAAAATTTTATACATTTATGTTAAAAATTATCATAAACCAATGTAAAAACAATTGCAACTGTCAACGTTATTTATAAAATTACCTGGAAGACAGAAACTTCATGCCATATTCAATAAAGAAAACTTACTAAAGCCAGGTGATAGTAGCACATGCCTTTAATCCCAGCACTTGGGAGGCAGAGGCAGATGAATCTCTTTGAGTTTGAGGCCAGCCTGGTCTACAAAGTATGTTCCAGGACAGCAAAGGCTACACAGAGAAATCCTGTCTAGGTGGAATGAGAATATTAATTAAATTCCTAAGAAAATAAACAAATAACACAGATGATTTATTAAAGGAAAACTCTGGGAACTGCAGAAAAGCCTCAGTGGGTAAAGTGTTTGCTCAGCATGTATGAGTTCAGATACTCAGCTCCGCATAAAAGCCTAGTACTGTTGGGCACATCTGTAACCTTGTGTTAGAGGGGGATGTGGGGTGGACAAGAGGATTTTGGAGCTCACTCACTAGCCAATCTAGGTAATGGGTTAGCACCAGGTTATTGAGAGAACATATCTCAAAAGATAAAATGGACGTAATCAAAGACTCTAAATATTGACCTCTGGCTTACACACACACACACACACACACACACACACACACTCACACACACACACACTGTTAAAAAATGAGAACCTGGCAAGGGAAATGGTTCAGCAGTTAAGGGCACTTGCTGCCAAGCCTAAGATTTGAGTTTAACCCCAAGGATTTTCATCTATCCTACAGGTAATGATAATACATATTGGTGAGAACATGGGAAGATTCTTCCTATTTCATGTCACAAGTTCATCCTGTTTGTACTCTGGCCTACTCTCAGCATTGCTTACCTCCCTTCCTCCATGATGGGATTTTGTCTGTCTTGATCTTGCATTGGTCTATGTCATAGATAAGAATGAGATATAAGAATCAAGTGTATTATATACATATAAAACTGTACCCCTAAATGATGAAACGCATGTATTCTTGAGCATACACATTTGGGATCATATACTAGGTTGAGGAAGAGAGAGAGAGAGAGAGAGAGAGAGAATGAAGCTAAATGTATAGGATGTCTATGGTAGGAGTTAGGAGAGGGCAAAGAATATGACTAAATGCATTGTATGGAAAAATTAAATAAAAGTATTTAGAAGGGACTTTATAATAATATAAAAGAGTGGGTCAAAATTAGCTATAAGGAACAGAATGAACTCAAAGACTGTAAATAACAGGAAATAAACACCAGAAGCACAGAGTAGTGACAACATTCAGAACCAGTCAAGTCACCACAGAACAGGGAGCATGGCTGGGGAATGAGGACGCCCTCAGAGCCTGGAGAAGAAGGCTGCAAGTTAACAGCTCACCAGCAAGGAAAGCTGTGACAGCGGGTCACTGGCTACTGAACAGATGACAGAAACTGGTAAATTCAAAAAGTTGACAACATGTTCATATTAATGTGAACTTGTTACTTTATAGCTTTCCAGAGTTGATCCAAGAATAACTAACTCAACAGTTTATTATATTAAAAAAAGAGCCATAAGTGGCAATGTAAAATCTTCTAAGTACAGTTTCCAATTAGTTCTACTGAAATTTCTACTGTACGTTTAAAATAAAGGTCTCTTGTGGTATTAAAACTTTTCTAAAGGATATTTAAAGATATAATTCGGTTAATTCAAAATTGCAAAGGATAACAATTTTAGGAAGCTCAAGACTAATCTTACAGTATAGAAATGACCTTCCTAATAGAAATGAGGCAAGTTATAACAATTATAGTGATATCCAGCACTACACAAACCAATCACACACAAGGAACAGGTTAGTTTTATTCTAGAAATGGAAAAGATCATTTATTTAGAAAAATCTACAATTGCATTTACCACACTGAAATATTAATAAGAAAAATCATCTCAGACCCAGAAGACACAATATCCAGGATGAAATAAAATCTTAACACTTTAAGCATGATTTACAAATTTCCATCAGTATATTATTAAAAAGTTAGACATTCATGGTGAAGCACACAAATAAAAACTCAATAAATCCTGTCTACCCAAACCAACAAATATTTCTTATGGTGCAACATCAGAAGCATCCCTTTCTACATTAACAGGATGAGAATGCCTATTTACATATATAATAAGTTTCTGGAGCTTCTAAGCAATATTCAATCATAAGAAAAACAAAAATTTCCAGTTATAGCTGAGGAAAATTATCATTATTCACAGATGATATCATGACTTAGTAGGAAGTTCCACCAAACTACAAACCATATGAAAAATAAAATTTAAAAGGTAACTATTTCAGATCAATTACTGCTAAGAAAATGTCTCAGAATTTATGCACTCATGAAGATGAGCAAAACTGTGACAACTATTTTCCAGATGTGTCTGTGAGACTGGAAACATCACAGGACTGAATAAAAAGCTGCACTTTCTTGCTCTTAGGGCACTGACATTTCAGTGACAAGAATCATGAGGAATAAATTGATCAGCACAGTATATCGACAGGTAAGGACACATAAGGGAAAATAGAGTGGGAAAGAGAGGCAAAAAGTATCCAGGAATAAGCAAGCGAATTATGGTTTAGACTGGGCCAGGAGTGATGGTATGAACTCAAATCTCAGTGCTGAGGAGGCTAAGGCAGGATGATTTTGTGTTTAAGACTAGGCAGAGCTACATCATAATGAGACCCTGTCTTAAAAATAAACAATAACTAAATATAATTAGATTGTGTAGTTACAGAAGAAAATTAAAGGGAATTGGGTTAACTGGAGATAAGGGCATGAGACCTTAAGATATCCAAGTGAACAACACAAACAAAGCCTCAAATGCAAATGTCACAGGACAGGAGTATATCTACAGTGTTCTAAAAACTCATGGAAGGTGAGACTGTGGATGCAGTATGTAGCAGGAGAACAGGGAAGAGAGGAGAAGAGGTGGGAAGGCAGAAAGCCTCAGAAGTAATCATGCTTGGAATTCCCTGTGAAATAAAGTAGAAGGCCACTGAAAATATTTCAGCAAAGTAATGTTATCAGTTGACCCTTTTGAAATTATGGCTCTAGCTACTGTGTTTATAGGAAAATAAGGGCAAAGCAGAGACTAGTTAGGAGGTTTCTATAACAATCTTAGTTGCAGGTGAAGGACACATACACACGAGCAAGAGCTGGAGTGAGGGCTGGACATAGGGGAGGATGGAGGAAGAAGGGAAACAGTGCTGGTGGCACGAAAAGAAAGATAATTTTCAGTGTTGGGGATTTAGCCCAGTGGTAGAGTGCTTGCCTAGCAAGTGCAAGGCCCTGGGCTCGATCCTCAGCTCCCAAAAAATAAAAAGAAAGGTAATTTTCAAGAGCATAACAAAATAATTTTTTCATATTAAAAGTGAGGGGAGACAAACAGATAGACACCTCAGGATAAGTGCAGAGGGGTTTTGGCTAAGGAGTGGGAAGGGTGCATTCCTTTAACAAATGTGGAAAAGGAAATGGAGACAACTGAGGCAGGAAACTGGTATCTGGTCAGCAGTCATGTGGGCTGTTGAGTACTTAAAATCGGAGTTCAGAGAAGAGATGGTCCCCGATAACGTAAATTACAGTCAGGATGTGTCAGTGGAACTCAAATCCCTGTCACACAGGAAGTGAGTGACAAAAGACATATAAAAACTGAATGCTGACTTATATGCAGGGTTCACGAGTGAGGCACAAACAGTATATGAAATTAAGAGTCATTTCTGAACAGCAACAAGGCCTAAGAAATGTCTGTGAGAATGAGTGACTGCAAATGATGATGGTGTTGTCTCAGGGGACAAATGTCAAGAAGTTCAAAGTCCAAGGTGTTGGAAGCATTATCCATGAGAACGTTTAAATCATTAAGTGTCGGGTAGGAATCATAAAGAAAATGTCAATGTCTCAGGGTGTCATAGTTTTCCATTTATAAAAAAAAAAGTCACCAGAAAATGTGTGCCTGTAATAAACAATTATTATGAGTGGGATAATCTGATCAAAATGGGATTCAAAGAAAGGAACAGTCAAGAAACAGGGAAGGGCCAGGGCTGGAGCAACAAAGGGAAGCTAAGGTCCTGTGCACTGACTGAGTACAGAGAAAATAAACACTTCTTTTTTGTTTGTTTGTTTTATGGTTTTGTTTTGTTTTGTTTTTTTGTGTTTTGTTTTGTTTTGTTTTGTTTTGTTTTTGGTTTTTTTTGTTTTTTTTTTTTTTTGAGACAGGGTTTCTCTGTGTAGCTTTGCGCCTTTCCTGGAACTCACTTCTAATGGTGCTTTCAGACATGGTGTGCTGGAGCTGCCTCAAGAGCCTGAGTGTGAGCACCAGTTTCCAACTCAAATCAGTAGAGTTAGATTGTAGCTTCAACTGCTGAACTGTATTTCTAACACTGTCATGCCCACCCCATGCCTCTCTTTAAAGAACTGACTGCTAACCACTTGCTAGGACTCCACTGGCTGACAGCTCTGACTAGGAGCAACTAGATGATTTCCAGCAGCACAGGACAGAGGGGGCACTACAGCAGAACAAGAAAACTCAACTGGAGTCCATTGAGTACTACAGTTTCAGGAGTTAGGGAAATAGAGACTGATTGGTCAGAAAGGGTGATACGGTGAGATTAAAGTTCTGACAGTAAATGATGAGCTGGGAATCTTGGGCTCCTTCAGAAGTCCAGAAAGAACAAAGAAGAAGAGCAAGGGTAATGATAAAAAGACAGGATGAAGGAAGGAAAGCCAAGGAAGATGTATTGCTCAGAATCTTCCACTTGACGCAGGCTGATAGAGACAAGATGACTTGGGTGGTCTTATTCTGGGTGTCCCTGTACTCTGCTGTCTTTTGCTAATGGAGCCCTGCTGAGGTGTGGTCTTATTCCAAGTTTGAGAGGTTCCTCTCCACTCCTGCTGACAGAGGCATGGAGTTGGGCAAAGCGATGGTCTTGTACTGACTGTATTAGCACAATCTTGGATTCTGTTGAAGGAGGCCTTAAAGCCAAGAAAGAAACATGTCATTAATTTTTAAAAGATCATTTACAACAGCAAAAATATAAAATACTTAAAATTACATTTCACACAAACAAGTAAAAGATCTGCATGTAGAAAATGTTTTAAAGGTTAATGTAGGACACTGAAAGAAAATCAAGACAAAATGAGGCAATTAACCACAGAAATTAAAGCATTAAAAGACGTAATATTAGAGGTGGAAACCTTCTCATTGATGAATCAATCAGACACATTTTCTATAAAAGTCATGAAAAAATAAACAATTTAAGGAATTTGGCAAACATTTTCAAATTATATATAGAAAAATAAATGTATAAGAATAGATTAAAAAATACCACTGAAGAAGAAAAATAAGATTGAAAGATTCTGAGATACAACCAAACATTAAATATGGGAGAATGATATATTATATAATATTAATATAGTTAATATAATAACATCATATTATAATATACAAATATAATCTATGTAATATACATAGTATAATAAATACAAAGCTTAATATTGACAAAGAAGTAAAAAAAATCATCAATGGAAAGTCCGGAAAGAAAAATATGTATATGTGATAGTAAAATTTGGATATAAGTTATCCAAAATGTTCATTTTTGAAGGCTTGGTGTTTGCCTGTGAGATCCAATCCTTGCAACCTGATGGGACATGAAAACTCTGACCTAGTCAATGGTCTATCTATGGATACATCATATCTTGGTGATGTTTTCTGGGATGACAGGAAATTTCAGAGGTGGACCGAGTCAGCCAAAGTGAGGCCCTGTGATTGTGTCCTTCAGAGCTGTGTCTTTTCTGTGCACCTCTGTCTTTTTTTGGCTCTCTGGCTGCAGGAGGTGAGCAGCTGTGCTCTACCACATCCTCTTGACATGATGCTGTCCCTCTAAACAGAACAGAATCAGTAGGACAAGCTGGCCAGGAGGTGAACTCTCTGAAACTCTAAAACAAAGTATAACTTTATTGATTTCCTTGGGTATTTGTTACAGAAATAAAATAGTAACTCATTTTGATACTAGCTAAATGGCAAAGATATACTAAAAGTCACTGTGAAAAACACCATCTAATAAATTATGCTGTACATATAAAGATAAAGTACATTTCTACCACATTCTATATTACAATATCATAAAATAAGTATAGAAAGGTAATTAAATATAGAAAGTCCTCAATTGTATTAAGAGATATGCTACCCACAGAAATGGGGTTGGGGGACATCTTCTCCTCCTATTCTACTCCAAGGAGAAACACAAACTCTAGAAATGATTGAAGAGACAACACTACAGGAAGCTACAAGAAATAAACAGAATGGTAAGATGACTGTTGATGCCAGCACTGGAGAAATAGCATAGTGGGGGCACATTTTAACATTCCTAACCATGGAAAGCAAAGAAGGTGAATCAGGCCTGACTCTTGACAAAACACAAGATAATGTGCTCTCAGATCCTAGGATAATCTAGGCAATTTTAGCTAGGAATCTCACAGAAAATCTACGGTTTGAGGGCAATCTGGTGTGACAGTTATCTCCCTAATGATTGCCAGGGTTGACTTGGCTAAACTGGTTGGCTAGGTGGATATCCCTTCCTCCCTCATCACTCCCTAAGCATCTCACCTGAAACTGCAGTCAGCTGAGCAGGACCTGGCCATACAGGAGGACTCATGGTCAGTCATGAGTATATGAGTAGCTTCAATCCCCCGCCAGAACTTCAAAACAAGATAGTAAGAAAATATCTAAAATCTTTCTGTCTCTTCTTTCACATTGATCCTTGAACCTTCAGAGGAGGAGTATAGTGAGGGACTGAGTGATCTAAAGCCTCTCACTTACTTCACAGATTCCAGTTGTGAATTTCTATGTTAATTATCATCTACTTCAAGGAAAAGCTTCCCTGAGGAGGAGTAAGGGGAGCACTGCTCTATGGGAAGAGCAATATATCATCAGGATTCATTTTATTGCTGTGCTCCTTTAGTAGAATAGTAGTAGGTTTTCCCCAGGTGCCAGAACTAGCTAGTCTCAGAATCTGGGACACTTCGGCAATGTCAAGTATGGGTTTCATTCCATGGAGTGGTCCTTAAATCCAACTAGAAAGTGGTTGACTACCTCCATTTCATTTGTACCACTACTGCAACAGTTTATCTTGTAGGCAGATTGTCACTGTTGCAGATTGCGGAGTTTGTACCCAGATAATAGTGATGATTACCTTCCTCCTCCTATAGCTGGCAGAGTGCCTTCAGGGCACCAGGAAAGTTAGTGGGAGTAAAACTTCTAGTTGGGCAATGGTTTTGTCAAGATTGTAAGAGCCAGAGGTTTTGGATGACTTTGAGGAAATTGTGTCTCCCAGACACAACAAGAGTAATGTACATATGAACTCACAAAGACTGTGGCAACTTGGATAAGACCTGCACAGATTTAAACCAGAAGGGGCTCACAGCACTGAGAGGAGGAAGTGGACACAGGGTCCCACTTCTAACCTAGAAGCTATCTGCAACTGACATTTGCTGGCAAAGGGAAATTCAGTCTTTACCAATGGAGTATCAACCACACTCCAGGGCAGGCCCTTGCCCAAGAGAATTTGGCCAACACAAGAGGAACTCCATGGTTTTTCTGCGGACTTTTTGTTTCATTTTATTTTGTTTTGACCATTTTGTCTTATTTTTTCTTTGTCTTGATTTTTTCTGGGGATTTTTTTTTTTGAAAGGAAGAAAGAAAGAACGTAAAGTTGGGTGTGTAGGGAGGTGAAGAGGATCTTGGATTGTGTGATGGAAAGATAAACATAATATTTTCTGAAAAACTTTTAAATAAGAAATGGAGAAAACCTCTAAACAGATTTAAGCAGAACACTGTTAAAGTAATCTATGAGACAAAAAGGAAAATTCAAAGGAAATTGTAAGAAGAAAAATATATAATTGATAGAAAATGCAAACACAACACACTGAAACATGAGATTAAGCTAAGCAATGCTGAGGGAATGCACAGCACATTGTTGCCTGAATTATAGACTATAAAATAGTTCAATTGATAGTATGAGTTCTTTCCTCAAAAAAAAGCAAGTAAAGAAGAGCACAACAAATTCAAAATAAAGCCATAATAAGATAAGAATAAAAGCAGAAAATAGTGACATTGCAAACGGGAAAACAATATTAGAGTTTATTGAATCACAATTCTAATTCTTTAAAAAGAATCGGTAAAACTGATCGGCACCTATGTAGCAAGATGAACAATGGCACAGGAGAGGAGCTGACAATCACAGGAATGGAACAGAGGACATCACAACAGACCCTGCCATCATTAGAAGAACAGTAAGATGATGCTAATGACTTTGTGACTGTAAGATAAACAGCTGAGACGAAACAGGATAATCCCAGATGACACAAACAGCCAGAACTCATCTAAAGAGAAATAATACAGATAACACCACAAGATGATTAAAGAAATTACATTAGTAACTTATGTATTCCCAAAAAAGAAATCTTGAGGTACAAACGAGTTCATTGGTGAATTTATTTACTTTTTATAAGGCAAATTAACAACTACTCAGCAATAAAAATGAACAAATTAATGAGCCATACAGCAGCTTGGATGAATCTCAGAGGAATTATGTTTCAAAGATCAACAATTTCAGAGTAAAATGGAAAAAAATATGAAATGTTATTTCACAGTAGCTAAAATATAAATTGCCTATAGTAAAAAGTACATGTTCCATTTAATAACCAGAAAAATGAAAATTAATGCACAATGTGGTAATATATTTTACTCATTAGTCTGACAAAAATTAAGAACCCTGGAAATATCAAGTGTTGGAAAAGTTGTACACAAGGAAGAATTCTACACATAAGTTTGCAAATATGTCCAACTGGTCTGGAAGAATAATGTTGTCTAATTAAATCCTTCTCCCAATTCCATACCTAGGTTAATTTCCCGTAAAAGCTCTTCTATGAATGTCCAGTGACATGTACTGAGTAATATTTATGGTAGTCCTAGCTATTAGATTAAGAATTTGGAGACAGCATGAACCTTATGAATAATAAGACAGAAAACTAAATGTGAATTGAATTACAGCCATGCACATTGTGGAAGAGGCTCAGAAACAAAACAATAAACTAAAAAGACAAGTTACAACAGACTACATTTACAATATTCTATTACTTGCATTTTTTCATGATGCACAGTTACACGTTTATAATTCAAAATTAATAGTTAAGTATAATCCTGAGAATGATTAGAATTTCTTAATTGCTTATATTAGGATTCACATTTAGTTTCAGTACATAAACATAATATTTTAGCATAATATAATAATTTATATTTATTTAATTTTCTACCCAAAAAAAGAATTATAGGCAAGTTGACTTAATCCTTATCAATTTGCTACAGCACAATTTTATGAATAAATATTGTGTTAATTTATTTCCTCGGGGATTTATAAATGAATTATTCCAACTACTGTAGACATTCAACACCGTTAGCTAATTATTAGTATGAAAATTCTCCCTTGTACCTCATTACAGACTTTGCAATGATTTCCATGTTTTCAAACTCTGAAACAATGAGAAACTAATTTCTTACTAACTTTACATATCTGAAATATGGTGATCTCACGTTATAATACAACATACACAATAACTGGAAGAATGTTAAGTGTATTTAGTTAATATGACTGTAACAAGTTTACTATAGGTAGAAAATAATACCATAAACAAGAATTCTATACATACTAACAACAACTACAACACTATAAAAAGTGTAGGGTCCCAGCCCTTATGTGGATGAGGCTCTCGAAGTGCGCTGTCATCAACCTGGAGTGGTATAACACAAGAGCAGACAGCATCATATCAGTGCTCGCCAGTCACTACATCCGTACCAGCATTTGTTGCCATCTGTATTCCTGATGATGGCCATTCTAACTGGAATGAGATGGAATCTTTTTTCATAGTCTCTGTTTTTATTTTATGTGTATTGAGTGTTTTACCTGCAAATATGTCTGTGTGCCTTATGTGTGCCCGAGGAGACCAGAATTGGGTGCTGGGGGGGGGGGGGGACTACTGAGACTGAAGTTACAGATGGCTGTGAGCTACCATTTGGTTGTCTGGAATTGAATATGGATCTCATAGGAGAACAGCCAGTGCTTTTAACTGCTGAGCCATCTCTCCAGCCCTTTGAGACAGAATCTTAAAACTACCTTAATTTACATTTGCTTGTTGAGGCAAGTTAGGGAACAGGGAATTAAACAGTAATTAAATAGGTGCAACACTATGGGCAAAATGCTTTAAGTAAAAAGTGGTATGGGAATATAGGGGAAATCAGATCAAGTGGAATGAGTGCTAAGCCAAGAGAAAGCAGATATGAACTACCATATGGAAACCTACAATCTCACAACCCAAGTTGATGAATATAATTAATTTAAAGGATAGCAGAATGCATGTGAAATGAAAGAAGTAGGAGAGATACTGTGTATTAAAGAATTAAGTGGGGATTGGAGTATAGAGAATAAGACAGAGGAGAGAGTAGTGGGTAGGTTACCCAAAACTAAGGATGTATGAACAAAACCTTGCTTTAACCCACTAGTCAGTAAATAATTTTTAAATACACCTTTAAAAACAGAACGGGTGGACAATGTTGTTCCCAGAAGACATGGATTTTTTAAAGGAAAACTAAAGAGTCATGGGCTAACTCCCTTCAAGTTATTGGTCAAGGATGCCCCAAAAGTTCCCAAACATTAGCCATTGTCATTGCCCTTGGTTAGTTCCCACCACTACATGGTAAGACCCTGCTGCTGAAGATACCATATATTTCAGAGACAGGACACAAAGAAATCAATCTCAAATAGACAAGGGAACTTCCTCCTTGCTGGCTACTTTTCACAGTGCTGAATGTGCTGTGATGACAAATGGTCTTGTCCTGTACTGAATCCTGCATGATGCAACACCCACTTGCCAGGCAAGGCATGCCCACTGGTGCCATAATGGCATTACTATTATAGGCTTACTAACTAACCACTTTCTGATTGGATCTGAGGCCTGATTCATAGGAAGGAATCCCATGCCTGGTACGTAAGCTTTGTCTAAGCCCATGGCTTGGAGGTCATAAGGCCTAGGGTAGAATCTAGTATTGTTATTTTGCTAATGGTCATGCTGACACACTCCCTTCTAAATATTATGTGCATGCCCATAGACCTAGACTGCTCTCGGCCTTGGTGAGAGAAGCATTCTATTGCCTCACACCATACTTAGGAGCTATTAGCAGTAGTTAGTGGCTGGAGGAGGGATAATCATTTTGGTTTTGTTTCTTTTTGTTTTGTTTGACCAAACAAACCACTGGTAGGTAGGCTTCCTATGCTTCAGTGGATGGACCCATACTCAGGTGTTGTGAGATAATCTTTTGTACAATGTGAAGATGTATCTATGTTTTGCCTCATCTGCTTCTGGGGAGAGAGAAAGACTCTGGGAAGAAGGGAGGCAGATTATGCCAGTGAAACACTGAGGAAGTCAGATGTACAGAATGGAGAAGAGCCATGTGGTAGAATGCAGATTAACAGAAATGGGTTCGTTTAAGTGATTAAAAACTACTGGGACAAACCGAAGCTAAAGTCAAGCTTTCATAATTAATAATAAGTCTCTGTGTCATTATTCAGGGACTGGCACTCCAAAGAAAGTCTGACAAGAAAGACCTATTATATTCATCCACATCTGGGCAACACTAGATGGACTTAATGGATTATCAAAAAGAAAAAAGGAAAAGAAAGATGAAGTCAGGAGTTGTTGTGATTGGGGGACTTGGAGAGGCTGGAGAAGAGAAATGGTATAGACAATGATTCATTGGATTTCATAGTGTGCATATGTGAAATTCTCAAACATAAAATAATTCTAAATAGCATTTATGATGCCCCAGTAAATAACCTTTTCTACGGAAATGTTATCATTACTTGAATACAAATTCTGTGGTAGGAACTGTGTTAGAGTAGAGGTTTTATATATATATAAAATTATTATTATTACTGAATATTGATTTAAAAAACCTCCCTGGTGACTATCTTATTCTTCTTGGTTGATAGAGGTGGATACACAGTAGTTAAGTAATAGCCATGACTATACAGGTAACAAGGGGATCAACTGAGTTTCAAATATGGATCAGTCTTCAAAGTCTTCCACACTGCTGAAACAGCATCTGCCAGCAGTATGTGTGCTGGAGAACATCTGTAGAAGCTGCTCTGAAGGGAATGGAGTATGATAGCTAACTTTGTAACTTAAGAGGAAAAGTTACAAAGGAACTAAATGAAATCTTTAAATAATACCCTTTGTTCCCTTAAGAAAATATTGTATTCAATGGAGTTAGAGTAAATATAAAACTGAAAACGCATCCACAGCTTATGAAAATTCACCTACAGCTTATAAGAAAGCTGTTACATTGCCTATATACATCATATAAGCTTAGCTCCAAAAAAACTATTCTTGTATGTGCCACTGATAATTAAGCTGAATACATATCAAATTATTGGTGATTACTGAAACTGTTTCTTCTGCATTGTTACATTACTGCCTGTGTTACATATTGTGTTGTATACTCTAATGAATATTATAAATTAAATTTTTTGAAGTAAGATCAATGAAAAACCTTCAGTATAGTTTCTACATTATCTTTAAATGTTATTGGCTCACAGGAACAGTTATGCTACAGAATAGGGGACATCTAGAAGAGGATTTGATACATTTCATTTGCAAGCAGAACAACTGAATCACTCCTGACTCACATCATGGCACAATTGGAGATACCAGTTTTGTATTATGACAATAACTATAGATTTTACAACTGCGGAAGTACCAATCAGTGTATTCACATAGGTGCAAGCAGGTCCCCAAGTGTAATATGGCAAAGTGTAAGAAGAACCACATCTACCTACAGCTATGTCCTGTCCTATCACAGGTAAAGGATTTGTTACTGTTGGTCTCTTAGGACACTGTGTAGCTGTTCCTAAGGCACAATCATATGGTGCTGGAGAACCTAGAGAGACACTGATGAAAAAGACACCAGAATCCTGCCATCTTACCCAGAGTGTAGCGTCTGAATATGCAGCCTTCAAAACCTGAGTGTTCCCCACTGGGAGGCATCCCAGAGCTGTCCCCCATTGTACTTTCAGAAGACATCTGTGCTGTACTTCCACACACTTATGAACCCACAGGAACCGTCTATCAAATATGCAGCTATTGACCAGACAGTCACTGGATTAAATGGTTCTGTGTCATTAGTTAGTGCTCAATAAAGACAGTTAGCTGGTTCTGCCTTTATCATCACACTGGAAGGTGATCTACAGAAGTCTGGTCTCCCAGTGTCTATCACAGCAAGGCTAGCCCAGGTCAGGAGGAAGGATAAATGGCCATGGCAGAAGTGATGTGCTCAGCTCTACTGAAAGCCATTTTATAAGGGTACCAACTATTTTTTCTAATAATAAGCTCTCAATAATTGTTGCTAGATAATTTGATGCCTGAACAAATAATCTAAAATTTTTACTACATGTAATTTGTAGTTACTCTTCTAAATTGTTTAAAAAATATATTTAAGTATTAAGATGGCATGACATTTTTAAATGTTTCTAACCTTTGACATTTGAACTTTTTAAATATAAAGTATTTAAAAGTTTCATTGTCAAATGTTGAAGCATCCATTTATCTTCTATTCATGCATCCTCTCCAGTGTACCTTCTGCTTTCATCCATCTGGATAAGAAATATCTAATCTTTACAAAATTTTAATTGAAGTAAAATTTAAATCACATAAAATGTATCAACTTAAAACTAGTCTAATGAATGAGTTCAGAGATGAAAAAGCATTTCATATCACTCAAAGAATATACTTGGCAGTTGCCAAAATAACCCAATGAGTTCCTGACCTGTGGGATAAGGATTAGTGTGGAGGGAAATGTCAAGGGGTAACCTCTAAAGCTGCTCTTGTCCCTGATCAATAACATAATGAAGAATAATATCACACCCTAGAGAGGTTGGTGGGAGCTGGCAGAAATTAAATATAGGGTGGAAATATAGTAGTGTCCACATTTCCACAACATTCCCCTATCTAACCTTCATGGGAAGGAAAAAGGGCAGTCCTCAAGGCTACCAATAAACAATGCAGCATCTCCCAATGCAGGTGTTTTGTCTGGTGGGCTGCAGCAGCAGCAGGTTAACAGGTCAACAGTACACAGCCAACAAGCTGCTAATTGTGTTCTCTCTCTCTCTCTCTCTCTCTCTCTCTCTCTCTCTTTTTTTTTTTTTTTTTTTTTTTTTGGTCCATCATAAAGAAGCAGCAGAAGCAATGTGCATTCGCCCAAGACACATGAACATTTGTGCTCTTCCCCAGAATGACATTCTCATTCATGGACATAAAGAGAGTCTCTAGGTATTTTTACTGTCTAGAAACATCACAGGGTATATATCACTAATCATTATATCAGAATGGACAAATAAAACATTTAATGATACTTAATAAACTTTTGATTCCACAGTAAATATACCAAAGAAGTCGTTTGTGCAAATAGGAGGTCAATGGTGCCTGGCCCATAATATTTGACTGCCTACAGATGAGCATAAAGGCACAGATAGTTTTGGAACATCTTCAAAATGTAATGTAATATAGCTTATAACATGAACCCAGGGTGACCTCTCGGTAACTTGATCTGAGTTCAGACCTTTTCAGGAGTACAGACCACAGGTTATGATGATACATGTGACCTGTACATACATTCAGTAAGATTTAAAGCCTTCTTAAAACTGGACCGCTCATCTCCCACAGGCCTTTGGATCATTTTCCACTGCACCATGAACGTCTCAAAAACAAGGGGAGTGTGAAGTTAAAGCAAAACACTCTTTGACCTATAGTCACGTGAGGAGATTATTATCTGGGCCATATGGAGGGTACAAATAAAAACACTCCCTAATAACTGTGTGACCTGAGTTCAGGAATGCTTTCTCTCTGATTTCCATGGGTAAAGATAGTTAAATGAGTCTTCCTTCATCTGGCAAAGTACTTAATTCCTTTGTCTCGGGGCAATGTAAACTCCTCTGTCATTCCCTTTAAAGATGTAACAGCCCTGGGCTGAAGAAATGCCACTATCAGTAAAGCACTTGTGAGACAAGCATGGGAACCTGAGTTTGGATCCCAGCATCCATGTACAAACATGGCCATCCATGTTCCTGTAACCCTAGCACCATGGTGACCAGGAACAGCAGGACTGGATTTGTATGGCTTGCTGGCTACCACCATAGCTCCAAGTTTAGTGAGAGACCTTGACTCAAAGGAATAAAGTTTAGAGTGCTAAAAAAGACACTAGATGTCCTCTTCAGGCCTCAATATATGCATATATATGTAAATATATATGTATACATGTGTGTTTGCATATATGCAAATGTTTGGAACCACTGTGTGCCAGTCAAACAAGATACTAATCTCCCTTTTGACTGACTGATAATACTGTGAGCCAATGCTGTTTACTAGTAATCTTTGTGGGACTACATACACATTCCTTGGTTTATTTTTCCCAGATTTTTATGCCTTTTATACATACTTGAAATAGATATGTTGGTTCGTTAGTAAACTCTCTCAATGATTCCTTGATTTGTGAAGTCTTACTGGGAAATAACGGTTACTTGAAAGCCCTAGCAAGAGAGTAAGTAGAAAACTCAATGTACATATCTGTAGGAACTGTAGAAACCAAGGCTTCTTTCCATAGAGCATTTACAGATACAGTAAGCAATTAACTTTCATGTCCCCCCACTTAACTCATTGGCTTTAGAAAATTTATGGATCTTATGAGATGGATGTTGGCTACTGTAAGCTTGATCAGGTGTATTCTATAATTGAAACTACTATTATATATTCATTATGTGTCTATGGTGCTAAATTAATATGCTAGATCCACACATTTTCAAAGTTCCTTATTTATTCTCATGGAATGCCATTAACCTGTTTCTGATTGAAGTACACACATTGTAGAAAACAAACATGGTTACAATCTAACACCCACTGAATTAGCACTAGACTCTCAACAGATAGAAGAGTATCTTACTGAAAGCTGAATTAATATGATTATTTAAGATCAATTGACTCTAATGCTCTCCTCACAATGATGAAAACCAATGGTTCTCAGAAACAGATGTGCTTTTTCTCACTGTAAAATTTACACGCTAGATTAGACTCCAAAGGTTTTTCCTCCTGTCCTCAAAACGATGGCCTCTTCTACAAAAAATGCTTCCACCATGACAGAAAGGAAAGTCATCAAATGGAAAACTGTATCTGCTATCTGTAATTCATTAGTTTCTCCACTACATTGCTCTCAGTTACTAAGGAGACATTGGCTTGCTATTAAACCTTAACTGTTGAGATGAACTCTGAACTCTGGGAAATCCTGAGGCACACCTCAGTAGTCCTATATTAAAGATAAATGTCAAAGGGAAATCACAGCAGCTCAAAATAGCAGGGACACTAATGGCAACTCCTCAGGGTTGTAGCTAACCTACCAGTACAGAACCCCCATCTACCAAGGTACTGACTAAGCAAAGACAAGCATCAGCCGAGCACTAAAAGGAGATGGAAACCAATATCACTCGTATTGAAGATGGGCTGTGTGTGCAGCTATGATGATTTGGGTTATGTATTCAAAGACCAGTTTTCTAACCTCTCCCCTATCACTATTGATTGAAAATTCTTCCCTATTTAATCATGTCTACCCCATTTTTAACATTTGTCTTCCGTGGCTTCATCTCTGATTAGACATCCTTTGCCTGTCTGGTAGGGACAATCCAATGTCTACCAAATGATCCCATCTTCCAGATTCTGCTAACATTTGTTCTCTGATGGTATCTTCAATACAAAAATGGTAGCAGGATCTTACGCCACCAAGCTCTTGGTTGTTTCTCTCCATTGGGCTCTTGGCTGTTTCTCTCCATTTGGGCTCTTGGTTGTTTCTCTCCCTCAGCTCCAACAATGTAGCTATTCTGTCATCAGCGAAACCATTTCCTTATTAAAGTCATTTTGCTTAAAGGGTATAAAGTAACTCTGTTTCCTGACTGAAATTCTGATTTTCTTCCTGACTTGGCCTGAGTGAAGACGCAAAACATCAGATAGAGTCAGGAAAGAGCTGCTTGAGAACTGCAAAAGCACAAAAGGATATCCTACCCTCTTGGGCCCCTTCATACAGAGGTTACATGATGGTGCTTTACCATAAACAAACCAAACTGCCTATGAATAAAATGGACAAACTGTTTGGGGTGATATGCCTATTGATGTAAAGACTGGGGAGAAAACCAAAGCCTAGAGTGATGATGGAATCCTCCTCTAGCCTCTGATAAGACCCAGCATCTTAGCCAGGCAGTGGTGGCACACATCTTTAATCCCAGCACTCAGGAGGCAGAGCCATTGTTCAAGGCCAGCCTGGTCTACAGAGCAAGATCTAGAACAGGCACCAAAACTACACTGAGAAACCCTGTCTCAAAAAACAAACAAACAACAACAAAAAAGACCCAGCATCTTACCAGCTGGCAAAGTACAGTGAGAAATAAGTCAGCATCAGTAAATACTGACATGTCTACCCTGTGCTTTCCACAGCTGCCCTGTTTGTACAGTCTAGATTAACACAGCACTCTGCTCATCCTTGCTGCAGGCTCTACTTCCATGTCTTTGACAGGTCATTACCCAATAATGGACAAACAGACAGCCCATAGCCACGCATCCATCAACTTGGATGACACTCATGTCTGTTAGTTTTGATTAATATACATAAAAAGTATTTTTAATGATGGACTGTGGGCAGATTAACAACCTAATCCAACCCTTACTATATTTATACACAATCTCAAAAATATCACAAGTTGAAAAAAATAAGACAAAATAAAAATGAAAGATGAAGTTAAACAAATTCTGAAGTAAATGGAATAGAAGACCATATTTTAAAAGCCCAATTATAGTCTTTAAGAAGTATGCTGGCTAGTTTTGTGTCAACTTGACACATGCTAGAGTTATTTGGGAAGAGAGGTTCTCAAATGAGAAAAAGTCTTTATAATCCTGGCCTGCAGGCAAGCCTAGAGTATATTTCTTTAAAAGTGGTCTATGTAGAAAGGCCCAGCCACATTGGGTGGAACCAGCCCTGAGCTGGTGGTCCTGGATTGTATAAGAATGCAGGCCGAGAATGCCATGGGAGCAGGCCGGTACACAGCACTCCTCTGTGGCATCTACAACAGCTGCTGCCTCCACGTTCCTGCCTTGTTTGAGTTCCTGCCCTGACTTCCTTCAGGGAGGAAAGTGATATGGAAGCATGAAGCCAAATGTACTCTTTGCTCCCCAACTTTCTTTTGGTCAGAGTGCTTTATCACAACAATAGTAACCATAAGTCAAGGAGATTCAAGTAAATATTACATCAACTGACATATTACTAGGCTTCTAAGAAAACAGAGTCAATGGTGAATAAGAAATAAATCTAGGAAATTAATAACAGAGCTTTCAAAATAACAACAAATTTAGTGGGTTGATCATGATAAATTGGATGAAGTCATTTCCCCAATAGGCAACCAGAAGGCAATGTTCAAATGATACATCAAAATGCAAACCAAAGAGATGGGAATATGGAGGGAACATAAGGCTTATGAAATACTGTTTTGAGAGGGTTATTACTAGTTTTAGAAGTGGGAAGAGATCCAAATGAACAATAGAAACGAAATACCCTGTGATAAAATAGCTCTATGGGCTGAAGAATAAAAAGTTCTATGTTATTTTAGAGACAGCAAACAGAAGCAAACAAACTGTACCTTCATCCTGTTACAGTCTGCTATAATTGACAACTCTTTAAAAAAGGAAAACACCCAAAGAAATAAGAGAAATACCTACAGACATTAAGTTAGAAGCCTCCCAGAAACATATATTTAGCAAGCAAGTAGTATGTTTTCATATGACTTTTTAGAAAGAACACTATATTTTGTTTTCCAGAAGTATTTGGCTAATTGCAAAATTTTAAAGAATTTACTAAAGGGAGTTGATTATATCAATGACAGAAGACATTAGAGAACATGGGAATGGAGAGTACACAAGAACCTCTATAGAGAAAACCATCACTTGAGGCCTATTCTAAGACTTAGGGACCTGAGTCATAGTCCAAACCTTTTGTGAGGACCCTGCCCCAGGGCATCTCATGCTTGTTGTCTATACTTGGGAAGCAGACTGCAGACTGGTGCCTATCCTGCAGCCTATAACAATAAGAGTAAGATCTCGCTGACAAGGGGAGTAAAACTTCCCCTTCTAAGTATGGCAACAGACTGGGATGCCTGGAGGAATACTGACCTACAGTCAATTTTAACAGGTATTCAAGAGGGGGCCTGAAATGGCAAAGGACACAGATCAAAAGAAGCTCTGAGCTTCGGCAGGACAAGGAGTTTCTAGGAGAAGCTGGTAGGTGAGTATGAAGGTCTCATGACGAGGTCACCTGACTTTCAGTGTCTGGCAGGCCCAAAGTACTCTAAGTCACCACAAAGTGGTTCAAGTCGAAATCTAAGTTCTCCAGTCCTCTTAAATCCTCCTCCTCTCCCAACTTCAACCTTACCAGTTAAAGCAGAAAAAGGGAGAAAAGGAGCGCACTCCGCTATCAAAACAATCTCTGTACCCTGAGCCCAGCTCTTGGCAAAGATATAAGAGAGTTAACTCCACATCAAACACAGAGCTTTACTGTTACATAAACCGGACACCTGGTCTTCTAATTCTAAGTCACTAATCAGAGGCCGGGTTTTGTACCTAAGACCTTGGATTTAACTAACTAGTCTCACAAAGCCAGAAATTAATTTTCATCTAGAAATATGAGAGAATTACTTCACCAATCAGCTTGAAAGTTCCTTGGGTCATATAAATACAGTTAAGCACCAGCATCACATTTTTTCAAAATATTGGCACATTAATATGCTGCATCACATACAGTCTGGGATGTTCCCACAAAACAAGAATCACACCAAAAGCAAACAGCAGCATTGTCTAAGATAACAAGGCTGTTCCCTCGAAATGCAAGCGAGGAACTAATTTAAATTGATAACTATTATCAGCTGAATATTAACTCAAAGCAAAATGAGACTCTTTCAGGTGTGTAAACACTGAGATGATTTATCTCCATAGAACCCTTGAAACTTATTCCAGGAGATACTTCAGGAAAACCAAAAAGGCAGCCCATAAAGAGCAAGGTAGAAACCAAGTAGGAAGGGCGGCTGAGTGGGAGTTAATAAGGTGTGAAGGAGTGGCTACATTAAAAGGTATGTTTCAGGGCCCATTTGCTACTCTATGGCTCTATTTAAAAATAGTTCATTCTGCAAGAAATCATGCTTATTTACATATACTACATTTCAATGGCATTTTATTAAATTCACTTATTAATTTACAGAAAATAGAATTAGCGCTACAAAACAAACACAAGCACTACCAATTATGCGAATATGCATGTTAGTGTTATTCCATTCAGTGAAGTGCTTTACATGTGCCTGTATTTCCATAACAGAGTCCATAGTGCCATCTAAAGTGAATAAAACCAATTCACTGTGGTGTGTTACCATAATATATACATGCAAACTTAAATATTAATAAAAATGATTGGTCAGCAAGGAAGGAAGAGCCAGGTTCACTCTACATAGTTCAGGCTCTTTGAGGTCTCGATTATTTTATCATGTTGTAGGTACTTTGTTATGTGTGGTAATACATCACCAAAGAAAAATATCCTCTGCACTGATATATAATTCATATGTTCTGTATTTTCAAACCTTTTTGTCATATAACATGTCAACCATGCATTACAAATGTAAGGACTTACAAGAGTTAGCAAATGGCTCACCCAAATGTCACTAAGCATGGTATATCACTTGAGAGAATATGTGTATGTATATCAGAGGAAGAGAATGTCCTCAGTGATGAGGACTACCATGAATGGAAGTTCTGATCTGACTGAATCCACCTCACATGAACATTGATGATGGAAGAAGAGAACACTGAACTGAAGATCATCAAAGTCACTGTGCCAAAGGCTTAACATAACCTGAAAATGTTTATTATTTACTTTACTCTAATATTTTATGCAATACCTCATTCCAATTGCATACTCCAAAGGAGAAAAATGTAATTGGAATTATGTATGTACATGCTATACACTGAATTTATAAAAATGTGTTTTCTTCTAGGCCATTACTAAAAGCTATTATAATAGAAAATGTTTTCATTTAAAAGTGTCACGGCTAAGCACATAACCCAGTAGTTAAGAGAACGTGAGAGGGACAGAGCTAGGATTCCAGTACCCACATAATCAGCCAGGATCCTCCACAAATGCCTATAACTCAAGTGCCAAGGCATCCAATTCACCTTCTAGCATAATCCATGCACAGGCATGTGTACCCACACATACTGCATACATATATATATATATATAATCTTTAAAAATTAAATAAAAATGGGCTGGAGAGATGGCTCAGAGGTTAACAGCACTGCTTTCTCTTCCAAAGGTCCTGAGTTCAATTCCCAGCAACCACATGGTGGCTCACAACCATCTGTAATGAAATCTGGTGCCCTCTTCTGGCCTGCAGGGATATGTGCAGACAGAACACTCTATACATAATAAATAAATAAACAAATAAATAAATAAATAAATAAATAAATAGATAGATAGATAAATAGATAGATAAATAGATAAATAAATAAATAATCTTTTTTAAAAACTAAATAAAAATAAAAGAAAATGAAGATGTTACAGTACTCTCTAGTAACAAACATTTTTATATGCAAAACTATCACCACATTCATCATTTTACAGAATTTTCATAAAAAGGAACTTTACTCCTATGACAGTTAGTGTTGATTGTCAACTCCATTGGATCTGGAGTCTCCTAAGAAATAAGCCAAGGCACACATGTAGATGGTTTACTAGATGAGCTCAGCCTCCTCCCATGACTACAAGAGTTTATCTTCATTAGGCTAATTGCAATGAAAAAAATCTGCCCTCAATGTGGGCAGCATAGCTCGCTGTGTGGGATGAAGTTTGGAATTGCATAAAAAGGGGAAAGAGTTGAGGACTACATGGTCGCTCACCATTTTCTGACTGCAGATGCAATCTGACCAAGTGCCTTGAATTCCTGCTGCCCCGACTCCCTTACTCTGCAGCTATAAATAAACCCTTTATCTGTTTCATTGCTCCCCTTGGGTATTTTATCACGTAACCAGACACATAACCAATGCAACATCCCCAACATGTTTTACATTCTTTCTTTCTCATGTTTTTATTTCTTTGAATATACATTTATGTAAGATTTTAATTACTCTTCTGATTGCAAAGGAAATGTATTGAGTATGTAGATAAAATTTTAAATGGTGCATAATTTTATTCTATGCTCTTTGTAAGGAAGATGAGAGAAGCTGTGTTAGATGACAGGAACAGAAGGAGCCTTCTCTTTAGGACAGAGGTAACTGGTTTGCTGACTTCTGGGACTGTGGTGAGGTAGGAATACAAAGACTCAGTCAGCTGCCCTGACCACTAGTAAGCATGTACCTAAGTTAACAAGTTGCTAGTACTGTTTGCCCCAGCTCTATTTTCCCCTGTAAAAGAGCTTGTAGTAAATAAACTCTGAACTGCTTTTCAGTACTTAAACTGATACTGTATGAACTGTACTCCTACAATGATCAGAATGTGAAATACCAGTTGGAAGGAATATAAACAAATGGCATACCTTTCTTTCATTCTTTATCTTTGGTTTATGTCCATTTTCTTCCCTGGCTTCATAAGGGCATTTCTGAGTAGGGCTTTCTGACTCGTATTCTTTCTCACAACTGTGACCAACTGCAGGACAAACGCAAAATATTTACTTGTAAAAGATATATGATTATAACAAGCATGTATAGCCTGAGATTCTTATAATACATTATAAGAGAATTAAAATGTATCTGTATAAGACGATTATATGAGCTCATGAAATAGGCTAGTGTTTACACACACTTGCCGCCATGTCTGTTGACATGAGTTTGATCTCCAGCCCAACATGGTGACCTCCATACTTGTGTGGTGGCACACACTTGCATGTGCATACACACATGCACACACACACACACACACACACACACACACACACAAATAAATAAATAAATGTTATTTTCTATTTATTTATTTTATGTGTATGAGTGTTTTGTCTACATGTATGTATATGCATTGCATGCATGTCTGGTGCCCACAGAGTACAAAGGAGGCATCAGATCTCCTGGAGCCAGAATTTGAGATGTTTGTAACAATACAGATATGTGTAACCAAGCCCAGGTCTTCTGTAAGAGCAACAAGAGCTCTTAACCATGTAGCAATGTTTCTAGTGCCCCCTCCCTGTGTGTGTGTGTGTGTGTGTGTGTGTGTGTGTGTGTGTGTGTGTATGTGTGTGTATGAGAGAGACAGAGACAGAGAGACAGAGACAGAGACAGCGGGGGCTTGTCTCACTGTTTAGCCTTGGTTGGTCTATAACATAATAGGTAAGCCAGGATGGCCTTGAACTCAGAGACCTATCTGCTTCTTCCTTTTGAGTGCTAGAATTAAAGGTGAACATCCCCCTCCTCCACAACAAAAAAAGGCGCGCACCACCATGCACAGACCCATTATATTTTTTTTCAAAATATGATTGTAACCAAAATATTCCAAAATCCTATAACTATATGAATTTTAAAGGTTCTAATCTAATAATATAACAATTTAAAATGCTTTAAGTTGGGTTTCAAAATTCAGTTCCCCAAAATGTAAGGTGGCATTACCTAGGAAGATTAATAAAATTGGATTGTGAGGCAGCTACAGAACATGAAAACAGTCTCCAGTAATGACATATTCAGATTCCTCCATCATGAGACTTTGTGTGCTTATTAACAAAGCCAAATGAGGCCAAAGGACAAATGAGAATGAATGGCAATATTTTAAATAAATGATAAACTTTTAAAAGATTATAGAAGTTTTAATCCATGCCTCTTGATGTTGAGAACAAGTAGCAAAGAACCTAAGACCACATGGCAATACTTGAAACTCTGTCTCCCAGATCTCTGGAGACAGAAGCAGTGTCATGGAATGATGAGGAAGGGGCGTTTCAGCAAAAGACTTCTGCATTCACATCTCTCTAAGACACACATGTAGGCACATAGAACCTGCACTCCATAGCTGATGTGTTTAAAATAACTAATGAGGGCATGTTCACTAACACAGAGACAGCTCAAAACTGTGAGTTATAGCACTAGATTTATGGTAGAGAAGAAAACAATGAAGACCAAGTATCTGGATGATTTCAATGTCTAGGCTATCTTTAGAGAGTGTGGGATGGAGGGAGGGAGGGAAGGAAGGAGGGAGGAAGCCATGTCTCTTTCCTCTGTATAGAAATCAATTCAAAGTGGATCAACAAGCCTTAACAAAACGTGAAACTCTGAAACTTCTAGAGGAAAAACATGCTTGAGGACATAGGCAAGGCCTGTTTTGGAATCCTAAAAAGGAATTATGACAAGAACTGAAAGTTGTAAGATAACCCACAGACAGAGGGGAAAGGCACTGGTCATGTAAGCCTGGTGAGCTGAGTTTGGCCCCTGGAACCTATATCTATGAAACTGATTCACATAGTTGTCATCTGACTTCTTTTCTTTTCTTTTTTTTTCAAGACAGGGTCTCTCTCTATAACTCTGGCTGTCCTGGTACTCACTCTGTAGACCAGGCTGGCCTTGAACTAACAGAGATCCACCTGCCTATGCCTCCAGAGTGCTGGGATCAGAGGCATGTGCCACCACATCCAGCATGTCACGTGGCTTCTAAGCATACACACACACAAACACACACACACACACACACACACACACACACACACACACATATATATATATTAATTAATTTGTTTATTTTATAAATAATAGGCAAATAGAATCCCATAAGGCCGAAAAGCTTGTGCACAGCAAAGGCAATTTTTGTTTCCTTTAAAAAAGAAAAAGTTGGGGGCTGGAGAGATGGCTCAGAGGTTAAGAGCACCAACTGCTCTTCCATAGGTCCTGAGTTCAATTCTCAGCAACCACATGGTGGCTCACAACCATCTGTAATGAGATCTGGCGCCCTCTTCTGTGTACATAATAAATAAATCTTTAAAAAAGAAAAAAAGATTATTTGAAGACACAGTGAACAGAAGAGGAGTTATACTTCACATGTAACTAATATCCAGGATACATAAAGAGCTCAAAAAAACAAAATGATTACATATAAATGGTCAATGATTATATCAAAAAAAAAAACCTTCAAACTCCTTGGCCATCACTGAAATGCAAATCAAAGATACATTGAGATTCCATCTAATCCTTGTCAAAATGGCTATATGGAAAAACATGAACAAATATGGATGAGGCTATAGGAAAAAGGAAGTGTTTAACATTTTTGGTAGGAATGTAAATTATTCCAGCCAATACAGAAATCAGTGTGAAGGTTCTTCAAAAAACCATAAACTAGAACTACTAAATGATTCAACTACACCTCTCTCAAGTGAATCGAAGTCTGTAAACTGTAGAGATACCTACACATCCATATTGATGGCAGCATTAGTCACAGCAACCAAATCAGGGGTATCTCCCAATAAATAAATGGGTAATAGAAAAGTGATATTCATATGTATTCATATGCACAATAGATAGGACTGGAGATTGTCATATTTAGCTAAATAAGCCAGACTCAGAAAGACAAATATCCTTAACTTGTGTGTGTGCCTGTGTGCTTGTGTGAGAAAAAGACAGAGAGACAGAGACAGAGATGAGAGAACATAGATTGAAATGCCATGACAGCCAAGAAGAATATTGGGGAAACAGAAAGGGAATAATAGAAGAGCTAAGGCACACAGAAGGATCTGAGGGTCTGAGACTGTGGTATGGTCCAAATACATGTTATTTTGCATTAAAATGTCTGTATGAAAACTGCCATTATGTACATTAAATATAAACTAAATTTTGTTTGTGTGTTTGGGGATTGTTTATTTGTCTTTCCTTAATATTTTTCTATGTAGCACATGCCAGCATAGAACTTGTAATCCTTCCCTGCCTCTGCATGTTTGGATTGCAAGTATGCTCCACCCTGTCTTACAGAACCTGCATACTATCAGAGCAAGGAAGTGCATGCAGTTGGCATATCATTTCTTCCCTAACCTCAGCTTCTTAACCTGCAGTAGTTCTTGAGAAAAGACATATTAAAAACAACCTCACATAACACTGAAGAGACTATGATCAAGCACTGAAGACTTGGTTATCTAGAATGTCAATCTTCCTTCAGTGATGCTGCAAACAAGGGTCCCAAAGACACTTGGAAGCCCAAGTTTCAGACCCATGCTGGGGAGAGCAACAGTTACAGACCATTGAGACAAGGGAAGTTTGTTCACTCCTGATCCTTTTATTGTATTTACTTCTCCAAGACCACAGCCTTCAGAACAATGACAGTTTTGAAAGATAATACTCATCTTCTACTGGTTAATCTTTTATAGCATAACTGATACTGTCACAAAATATTACACGTATTGTCTCATGCAATTGTGTCAATGACCCTGCAAAGATCATGAGCTTTTGCTGTTTTTATATATGAAAAAAAGAATGGTCCAATAATATCCACAAAGGAGAAGGGAGAAGGCAGTGGAGGAACATAATCTGCTCTCAAAGAGATATTTGCAGGAATCTAAGCAGATTTCAGGCAGTACTAAGACCACTTTGAAGCATCACTTTCTAAAGGAGACTAAAAGGCAAGGAAGTAGCAAGCAAATGTGAAAGATGAATTATACAAAAGGAATAGATTTATTACTGCATGTTACTATTCAGTAAGCAAAATGAAATTTCAAAAATATATATTCTAGTAAATTTCAGGATATTCAGTATTCTGAGAATAAGCATTACAGAATAGACATTAAACTGGAAGAGAAATAATGGTTCTCATTTCCTAACATAGTAATATATACATGATTTCTACTCCCTGTCACATGAATATTTTCCTTATTACACAAATATTTTATAATGAATGAGAGGCTCAGACACTACTGTCTTTTCAGGGTTCATGGATAGCTGCATATAATATTTTTTAATGTTCAGCAATATCCAACAAAGTCCATGGAGACATGGCCACATCTGTAGGCTTACCTTCTGATGCTTTTTAATAACAACCGCTATAAAGGATATGCTAAATAAACAGCAACATGTAACAATGACTCCTAGAAATAGATTGCATAGTGCTTTATTAACCTTGAATTTTCTCAAGGCTGATGAGAAAGGAACAACAGCTGCGAAGAGACATTGGACAACAGACAAAACTCCTGAGCTAAACCAACCAGCTTATTTCAAACATGTGTTGACCTCAGAATGGAAACCTGGATATGTCCTACATTGGGGAAAGGGTTTTGCTTTTGTTTCCACAGGAGAAGAAAAGCTATGGATACCAACAAAATTAATAAAAATTTGATTCGAATAGGAGAAACCCCTTGATGAAGAGAACTAAAAGATCATCCACCAATGTGACACCTCTTCAGGTTGTAAGAAAAATTTAACAATCAAAGGTTGGGGTAGGGTTCTGGTTTTGTCTTTCCAGGATAATGGAAATACTCACCTTCCAGAAATCATAAGGCCTTGGATATCCGGGTGTTTACAACAGAAAGAAAGAATCTATTGGTACCAATCTACACAGGGTAAGATATCACTGTCTAACATCTATATCTCTATCAATCTAGAATAGTTGTGGTTCCAATTTAATTATAAACCAGGCTGGCTTTGGAGATGGAATTGGCTCACTCCTTCTCTAAACCCAAGCATATTGATAAAAGAAAAGGTTGAGAGATTCTTCAGTCCCATATCAGAAGAGCCCTCTGGTATGAGACAGAAGGAAACTAATTATAAGGGACCATTATCTTCAAGATTCTAATTCTCTCCATGCTTACTCTTGATTTCTTGGAATCCTTTCTTACATGCTATGACTTCTTTAAATCCAAACCTTCCATTCTGATAAAAAATAAGTTTTTTCCAATAGCAATCTTTGAAGTCTCCAGAAGGAAGATGGGGCCCCAACAACAACAACTCTACCCGATCCAGAATGATGCCATGGTAATCATCATACTACACTTCTTGCCAGAATTTCAGACAATCTTACCCATTACTCTGAGAGTTGCTGCAGAACCTACAGTTAGTCTAACTGAGATTTAACTATCTGAGCTTTCTCACAATACCCAACAGAGATACCATCACCCCTAAACAGCAGGAAGCAATTCTAAGAAAACGATGCCCCTTATCCCTAAGGTTTCATATTTCTCAGGGTTATGGATAATGGTTCTAGGGTTTGGGGTGGAAGAAACTGTTAAACTCACTACTCTCCTTAAGGAAAGAAAATATGTCTCAAAAAAAGGGAAAAGAAGAAATGGAATGGATAGATATAAAATATTATGGTAGACTATCATATACATTAGTAAACAAATTTAATAAAATAGCAGCCTTAGATAATTTGCAATGTTATGAATTCTTATATGTTGATACAAATATAAACTTTTTATATTCCTATCTAAGATAATTTGTATATTGATACAAATACAGAACTATGTTTGTTATATTGTACACATATTTTTACTCTTATTTGAAATATTTGTATATTGATACAAATGTAAATTTATAACTGTCATACTGTATGTATGTTCTACTTCTGTTTAAGATCTTCCATATACTGATATATATTTAGGATTATTATCATATTGCATATTGCACTATACATTTCTACATCTGTTAAAGATATTTTGTGTATTGTCACAATTTAAAGTCATTGTCCTTTTACTGTACATTTGCTTACAGACTGTTTGCTTTATTTATAGGAAGCCTTAGTCCTTAGGTTGTTTAGGTAGATAAGATTTATAGAGTTATTGTCACCTATGCTTGTCATCTCTATAATTATGTTAGTTAGGTTATCCAGATTTATAAATACATAGGTCAGATGGACAGGTAATCTTCAAACACTTCATGGACCATGGCATTTAAATAACTTAGAATTCTGTTGACGTGAGACACAATTGCTCCTGGCAGCACCAATTTGATCCCGAGAGAATGTTGAGCTTCTAAGACATTTCCATTTGGAAGTTTGTTGTCTTGGCACAAAATGGCCTACTGGGCAAAGAACTGCCCTTGCCTCAACTGCTGATAGTACAAATGCTGTCCTTTCTGGACAAGCGGGACACAAGGAAAGCGACCACTATACTTTGCCAAGACAAGGTAAGATGGTCTTTCAGAATTCCTGCTTCTGAAAATGGTCTGTCAGATACTCTAGGCCTGTAGCCAATTTGAATGCACCAATGATACTGAGAAACATTAGGTCCAGGCTGCCAGCTGTCTCTGTCTACTCTTGCAAGACTCCGGAAAGTTGCTTGTGTCCTCCCATTTCTCAGGTATTATTATATTCCTTCTCGGGTCTTTGATGAGGTTGAAGAATAGCAGTTATAGTTACAACTTAGTATATATACGTATATAATATCTTAGATAGAATATATTAAGTATTAGACTCAGGTTCTTTAGGATAGAACACCTTTTGGAATGATCTTTGTAACATGCCACCTACCCATACTCTAGACTTCCCTGGATTTCACTATGTGTTTTTTGCTTGATATTGTTTGCACTTATTGTAATTCCAACTTATCTAGGTCATTATCCCTCATTACTTCTGGACAATATTTGATAACCATTTCTTTGTATATAGTCTTGTAATAGGTTAGAACTTTCTTATTTAGACAAAAGGGGAAGATGTAGTGGATAGCCATCCCAGCATTGGCCTGGAAGTTCCAACCCCCATTGAGGCTTCAGTAATGGTCACGCCCACAAGGCGGGGCAGAGGAGGAAGTGGAAGACCCAAGATAGAGAGGAGGTCTCTCTCGCTTGGTTCTGGTATGCTGGACGCAGGAGGTAGACTGAGCAGAGTTCTCCAGAGAACACCGCCAGACTGCACCATACCTTTGCCAGACCCTACAACCTATCCCTTCATTTGTAAGTTACCCAACAAAATAAACCTCACTTTTAACTATGTGGAGTGGCCTTAATAATTTTGCCAATTGTTTACTTATTGATATATTTTCTCTTAAGTCCTTAAACATATTCACAAATGCTTGCTGCACATTTTTTCATCTGTTAAATTCAATACCTGAAATGTTTCAGAGTTGGCTTCATTTTTTGTTTTCTTTTGGTTTGGTTTGGTTTGGCTTGGCTTTTGAAACAAGGTTTCTCTGTGTAGCCCTGGATGTCCTAGAAATCACTTTGTTGACTAAGCTGTCCTTGAACTCAGAGATCCACCTGCCTCTGCCTCCTGAGTGATGGGATTAAAGGCTAGTACCACTACTGTCTAGCCATTCATTATTTCTTATCTTAACTGAGTCATATATTTTTATATATAATCAAATGTTTAGTTATGGACTAGACAAGGAGATGACACATTGTAGAGATTCTGAGCAATCGTCTTCATCTGAAGGATGATGGCTTTTATTTAAGGAGGCAGTTTAATTTGGGGCTAATCAACTTGAAATTCAAGGCTTAATTTTATTGTGTTTGGGTAAATTTATGTAAGGCTCTAAGTTTTCCAAAGCCACTAACTTGGTAAGAACCCAGCTCCAAACTCATTCTACTATGAACCCTACATGAGCTTTGTCACTAGTTTTTAGGGCAAGTATAGGATGCTACACATTAATGTGCTGTTAAAGACACACAAAGGTAGCCTGTCCACCAGGCATAGCTAGTCTTACGGTATCTTCTATCAAGGCTTAACCTGGAGAATTTCTAGTCTCTTCTTAGTCCTAGATAAATTTCCCTCTCTTGCAAGCTTCAAGTGACCTATGGTATACATGGAGCCCTGTCATCAGCTGAGGACCCATATTCAATTCCCCAACAGAAACAGACACTCCTCATGGCAACTACTTCTCTATGAGGTTTTCTGCAGTTTCTAATTATTTTGACAACTCTGAACAAAGAGATTTCCCTTTTCATTTCATCAAGACTGCCATGTTCTGGGCACCCATCTCCATGAGGCTTGGTTTGGAAGTTTTCTGCGACATGACACCATGGTTGACTGTGGAATTATGTCTGTATTTTTTTCTGTCATTCATCTTCTTTGACTTGCATTGTATGGTTGCCTTGTTTACCCTTTAGTTAGTGACATCTGTGGAAGCAAAGCTAGATAGGTAGCAGGAAATTTCATCATGTTCAGACAAGAAGTTTTTCTAAAGTGCCTAAAACATATTTTTTGTTTAAAATAAGTCTTTGTGATAGCATAACTAGATTTCCTATTGATCTATTTATTTACAAATTAGTTTCCACAACCTTTATTCATTTCTAAATATATCTAGAAAGCTGTTCATAGATAAATTTGAAATATCATCATATCAAGACTAAGAAATTATACTTTCATTCTATTATAATCTTACCTTTGATTAAAGGTGCCTGAATATGCCCTACATCTATGTTCTTCAGTGTTGCTTGAAGCCCAGAAATCTAAAAGCAAATAGTGCAAAGATATGGTATTATGTAGAAAATGAATTTTAAAATATTAAGTAAAATGCAATGTTTAAAACTTGACTACAAAATATCAAAAATATTAATCTCTCTCAAATCCATGCTTTTAAGTTATAAAACATCACATGTGAACTTTAGCTGAAAGATGACATTATTTTAGTTAAAAGTCAATAACATAGGCAACTATTAATCCTCCACTACAGAAAGCATTTAAAGTGTGTATCTTACTGCATAATTTATTAAACCAATAATGCTCTTTAGATACTTTGACAACTATTCAGTTCTACATTGAGAGAGGATTTTTCTCAGCTGAAATTTCTTCACAATTTGTCTTTTTAATCTATAAACTATGTAATTTATTCTTATATTTACAAATGATGGGGTAAGTATTTTTCAGGAACCAAAATGTGGACAACTATTTTATGCCCATAACAATTATTTATAACATAGATAATTTGCTTTTTTATTCATGCCTTATAATTACAAACATTTGTTGGCTGTGTGGCATACCTTTATCTACATTTCCTGAATCATAGTCAAATTTATAATTCAATCTTTAAAGCCATCTTATCCTTTACTGTACATAATTATCCAAACATAAAACACCTCCCACTTAATTACATACAAATGTACACATTTCTCAACTATCACTAGATACCAATATATTTACTTCTAAAAGTAGCAGATAAACTGTAGCCAACTGATTGGTACTAATGGAATGCTAGGGTAAAATAAATGACAGATCGGTGTCCTCAGAAGGCAAATGGATTATAAACTTATCAGAACACCATAAGCATCATACAATAGTGACTGCTACAGTGCTGGGAATTACAGTGTGCCCCACACCCAGACTCAAAGTATCCACAGTGATGACCCAATGTTATTACATTACCATGAAGTAAAGTCCATTTCTTTGGTTTTCATTTGTGCCACCAGAGCTCATATAGAATAGTCACTGTGTCCCTTCAGCCTCCTCTGGACTGAAACATCTCTGAAATTCTCCTTTATGTTAATGCCCTGAGCACATAGAAAGTGGTGGTTGGGAAGTCCCTGCAGGATGGCCTTGACTGTGGAGAGACTTGATTTGCTCCTAGTTAAACTAGAATTAGGGATTTTAGGAGGGCACCAACAGAGGAGAAATGTCATCATTTCTCTTTACTATGTGTTCTATGGGTAGTACACATACCTCACAGGTACTCCCTGTCAACAGGATCTAAGCTGATGATGTAAACTTTGGTACCTTACAAAGGCAGTTTGCCTGATTTCTTCACTGCAGTGATGTGGGGTATTCCTTTTTCCCTGTATGCACTGTGCTTTTGGAAACAAGGCTTTAAGTACGCCCAACACTTCATTTCCACCACCCTGCTAGAACAATAGTTCACTTAGCTATTTGGGATTCTTCTATATGCAAATTCGCCTATTGCACACATACACACACACACACACACACACACACACACACACACACACACACACAGCCATTATTCAGTGGAGCATTTCTATAATTTAAGACCACAGACATTTATTTTATACTTTGAATTATACCAATCCCACATTGTTTATCTTGTTGATCAAACTGTTACCAGCTACAACACTGGGAATTCTTCCTGAAAGGACTGTCTGAGTTAGGTTTCTGTTGCTGTGGTGAACACCATGATCAAAAACACCCTAGAGAGTAAAAGTTTTAATTCAGCTTGCAGCTTATCATCCACCAATGAAGGAATTCAGGATTGGAACCCAAATCAGGAATCTGGAAACAGGAAGTGCAGAAGAGGGCATGGAAGGAAACTGCTTACTGGCTTCCTTGTGTCTTCCTAAAGTTACTTTCTTGCCAGGACCACCTGCCCAGAGGTGGTAACAACACACAACAAACTAGGCCCTCTGACATCAATCGTGAACCAAGAAAATGCCCCTACAGACTTGCCTATAAGTCAGTTCTATGGAGATATTTTCTCAGTTGGGTTGCCTCTTCTTAAAGGTTCTAGTTTGTGTTAAGCTGACAAAAACTAACTAGTACAGAGTCTTAGAATGAGAAAGGTGACTCTTTGAATACTCGGCCACCAGGAGCTTTTAAGCCATAGGGTTAGTGATGGCATCATCTGGACTCCAATGGAACTGGGGCAGATCCGCAATCAAGTTTGGATGCCTATAGAACGCATAGCTCCTCTTGGATGGGCTCTACTCTGTGCCTACAGCTTTTCCTCAGTATGATCCCTGTCATCGCTAACATCTCAATAATCTCACCTGAAAACTATTTGTTAAGAAAAGGAATGTGGGTGAATTGAAAGCTACAGAAAAGGTGAGAGCTGAGATAGTATCTATAATTATTAAGGAAAAATTGCCTTTGCCAAACATCTTAATCCATTACTTTTTAATTCAACCTCTCTCTCATTAACATGACACAAGGAGAACTCAGCCAGATTCTTTTCCAGAATGTAACATTACTGGTTCTAGCTCAATTTCCAACAGACTCCTTGTTCTCCAAAATCTCATGAGCTGGGCCTCCATTATTTCTAGTTCTTTTTTCATCATGCTTATCTTCCTAATGTTAGGGTCCTAAAGAAGTCTCACAAAGACCACCATCCACATATCCAATCAGCAAGAGCATTTATTATATCAAGAAAGTTTCTAGCATGCTGGGGCTGGCCATCCCTTACAAAGACAAAATGGCGATGACCCAGAGAGGGACATGTAGCTCCTTTTAAGCACAGCTAAGGGGAGTTCCCAGAGCAGTTAGGTCATTTTAGATATGATTGGCTTAAGCAAGTGACAACCATATTAGTATATTCTAATTGGTCAGGGCTAGTCAGGGGCTGGTCAGAGCTACAGTTTTCAATTTTTGGCAGGCCTGGACAGGTCCCAGGCTTCTTGTCCTTATTTGGTTATCTACTGATTGTGGGTCAGGCCTGGCCTGGCCTGGTACTATACATAACAAGCCTCGTTGTCCTTGCTGTCAGGGGGTGTTGGAGATTAATTGTCCTTTGTTTGTGGCTCTTTCAGAAACTGCCTGCTTGGTTCCAAGAAGAAGGAACCAAGGCCTCATTCTTAACTGAGTTATTAAGGCAGGCTGTCATGGCCCTCTTACCTAAGAGCTACTGGAATGGTGTATTATGCTCTACCTTTGACATGCTGGGGATTTTCTGGCCCAAAGTTCCAAACTCTTCCACATTCCTCCCAGAAACCAATCCCACAGCCTGCTGGGCCTCACATGGGTTAGGTGCATCACTGCAATGGCCCCCACTCTTCAGTAACAGTCATCTGCATTGGTACTTGCTGCTTTGACAAGAGCAGCTTAGAGAACAGGATGCAGGTTTCACCTCACAGTTGATGGTTTGGTCCTTCGTTGGAGAAAGTGCACAAGGCAGCCAGTCGCATTGTATACACAATCAGGAAGCAGAAAGTCTGGGACTCAGCTTGCTGCCCTCCTTTTATTTGGTTCTGAACTCCAAGCCATGCCATTGTTATTCTATTTTCAGTTAACCCTTTCTGGAAGTACCTTGAGAGACCTGCCCAAAGGTATGTTTCCATGGCAACTGTAAGTTCTATCAGGTTGAAAATGATGATTAACCATGCCTTATCTATGAATTTAGTAACAATTGCAGTTTAGATTTTATGAATTATGGAATTTTTTGGAAAAAAATATGAATTTTTTGTGAAACTTGCAACACTAACAATTAGGATTGTAAGGTTTTATGTTTTAAATAAATTTAAAAGAGTCAGTTTAATTTTGTTATGTACCAAAGGAATTTAAAAGCATGTGCTTACCAGATTTTTATCTAGTAAATATACACTTTCACTCTTTAAGATATGAATTGAATGGCATAAAGTTTTCTAAGTTCTGAGAGCTACACTTATCCACATGGATAGGGGACTCTCAAAGGCCCCACCCTAAGATGAAGAGCTAGACAGGCAGCTGAGAGCTCCTAAAAGAAGGAGAATGATGTGTTTCTTGAGATGCACCACTTGATAGGTTTTCCATTCCCAAGTGGTTAGCCTTAAATACATATGAGCAGCACTAAATGGAATCACAGGATGCACTTATATATGCAATTATTTTTTGTGTGAACGCAACAATAATTAATGTTGAAGAAGCTTGATCTTGAGAGGGAGTTGGGGGAACAAGGGAGAATTGGGCAGGAAGAAGCGGGGATGGAAATGGTATTAATACAGTATTCATGAAATGAAATTTTTGAGGAATTTCAATTTTAAAAAATTCTAAATTCTAACACTTCACATTACAACTATTATACATGTTATAAACTACTATTACTAAAACATAATAAATTAAATATTCATTAAAATACAGATTTAAGGAAGTGAATGATCTAGGTTTTCACAGTAAACAGGAGATTCCTTTTGCTGTCTTTAACTCATATCTTTAAGGTGTGAGTTAAAAGAAAATTCTCAGAGTATATGTAATACTAACCTTATGTTTAAAAGCAAACAATATGATTTATCCTCTGGGATGAATCATAGGTAAATTTCCATATACTTAAAATATATTTTTCTTGTATAAATTTTGAATAAATTAATTCTGTGGCTTCATGACACTAATAGGTTTAGGTCAGAAGACTAATCAGTGGTCACACAGTTAGGATATACCTGACAAAAAGCTCTTACAAGAAAAGGTTTATTGGCAACAGATCAGTCTCTATTAAAGCTAGCCAAACAGGTTCAGTCCGGAAGTCACAAGCATGGTTTGCTTCCCAAGAGAATGTTTATGACTTAAACCATACTCTCTTCCCTAATTTGGGGACTAGGATAATTGGCTCAGGGACTATAACAGGGTGATATCTGAGAGTCATTTGACATTTAGCAACTTGGGCTCAATAAATTATAAATTATCTACTTTTTATTATAGACAATAGATACTCCCCCAACTTTTCCTAAACCTGTTTAATGATATTATAGTATAAGCTTAATCATTCATTTAACCCATTTTAGGTTGAAATAAAGTGTGTCAGTGTGAGCAATCATGTATAATACAGAACTTATTTGAAGAATATTTTATTTTACATCCCTTTTTTACTGATATCTTTAAAACAATCGTGAAAAACCATCAGATGCCCAGGATCAACTTTGTTTTTAGTGAATCTACTTAAATATGACTTTTCCAAACTGTAATGAATCTACAACTTTGAACAGCAGTTGTAGCCAAGAGAATAAACCTATTTCTAAAACCTAACTGTTCCATTTTCAATATCAAGAAATAAACTCTAGCATTTTCCAACAGTAAGTATTTTCCAAATCTGCATTCTTTTTTAAAATCAAGAAAAAAAAATTAGAAATTACTCTGTTAGAACAGGTGTGAAGATTGCTGAGACAAATGGGGGCACAGAATGGTTTTCAATGGATAATAATATAGAAACAGAAACACAGCCCCTACCACAGAACAAAGAAAAACAAAGAGATAGAGCCCAAGAAAGGAAAAATCAGAGGTCAAGCATAAGACCATGAGAAAGAACTTGAAGCAAAGGACAAACAAATTAGGCCATTTGAAATTGCTCCAAATACAATACAAACACTCCTACTTCCTCAGGAACAGCCTCAAACACTGATGTATTTTACAGACATTTCATATTTTATATTATTCTAAAAAACTATAGAGTCATTCAGGTAGTGCTTAAAAACTCTACATCCAATCCTCTTCATACTCCAGAAGAGGTACATAGAACTATTAACATTTAAATAATTTTATTTCAGGCTTATTTACTGTGGATGAGCATTTTTTGCCTGAATGTATATTTGTGCACCATGTATGTGCATCGTACCCATGAAGGTCAGAAGAAGACCAAAGCCGGAGTAATGGGTGGTTGTGAACTACTACATGGGTTTTGGGAGCCCTACAAGAGTAACAAGTGCTCTTAACTATGAAGCTATCTTTCCAACCCCAGGAATGTTAACATTTAAAATACTAGACCAAGAACATAAGTCTGACATGATATCCTTGCTAAAATGCTCACAACTACTATATATAGCAGAGGCCATCTAGCAAGGTTACATGGTTTGCATTCAAAAGAACCACTCAGAACAAAGTAAATCAACATCAAAAATGATCAAGTCTAATATACAACATCAGAAAGCATATACAGACTTTACACTGTATATATATTTGTGTGGTCTTTTGACCCACAATAATGAAGAAATTTAACAGAAAATTAATTTCTACAAAGCAGTTAATGTCACTTGTACATGTCCTGTGCTAAACTTAAGAGGCTGTTTTAACCCAACAGGATCCAGATAGTCCTTTGTCTTCAGCAGGAGTACGGGTTGAAGGACAATTAAGCCAGTTTCCATAGTAACAACAGTGTGCTGGGCATCTGTGTAATGGTATATAAAATTAAAACCAGACTCACTTCACACCGCATTGATACTAAAGGCAAGAGATTCACCCCTGCCTAATACGGAAGAAAACAGAAGAAAATATAAAAGACCTGAATATTGCAGGACTAATTTACAAACTACCAAGATTTGCCTCATCACTCCCAATTCTTATCTTTTTGTAATAAAGCAGTAATTAAGGCTGCAACCCAAAGATTGTATGCATGTCCTAAACGTCTTCAACATCAACTTTGACCAACTTAAGGAACCACCATCATGTTAGAGCCAAAAACAAACAAACAAAACAGAAGAATGTTTGCAGATAGATAACTTAGCCCCAGTCACACAGCAGACTGAATGGTAGAGCTAATTCTACTCAAGTTGCAGAAGCAGAAATCCACCCAGGGGTAGTATAAGCAAGTTGTAAGCATTAGTTTTCATTGTCAACTTAACTTGAAGTCACTATAGAAGCACACTTCAGAACAGGTGTGTGAAGGCATTTACAGAAAGAACTGAGAATGAAATTCCCATCTTGAATGTATACAGGCAGGACCACTCCAGGGCTAGGGTTCTTGACTGAATACAAATGAGGAAGCAAGCTGAGAACAAGCAGTCATGTCTCAGCATCCTAACTGTGGATCCCAAGTTAACAGCTAACTCAAACTCCTGTACCATGACATTCCTGCCATGACAGACTGTATCCTTAAGCTGTGAACACTTCCTTAATTTGCTTTTCTCAATTCTTGCCACAGCAATGAGAAATGGAACTAATACTACTGTTTAGGTGAAAAGAATGAAGGGGATCAAACTTTTACAGTCTGAAATAAATATTTAAAAATTAGATAATCAGAACACTCATTTTATTCAATATTACTTACAATATTATTTAAATATTCAAGGATACAAAATTAAAATTCAAGTACAAAAGGCATTAAAACAGTGATGTTCTATATTTTAATGGCTAAGAATTTCAATGCAGAGACCAAAGTACCATTATTTTAAAACATCTTAATAATATTATATAACTTGTATTACCATCATGTCAGCTTTCATAGCTTCTGAGTTTGGGTTTTAAAAAAATGTGCAGAAAGTAACAAAAGAATATTAAATCACAGTCCTACATTCTTTAACCAACTATTACATATTTTAATGTGGTGTATCAATTCCCTAAGGTCCTAGGCCTACACACACACACACACACACACACACACACACACACACACACACCACTTTAGGTAGAAGAAAAGGGTGTCCAAGGGATTTTCACTCATTTGTCTCATTTTCACAGCAGTCGTATTTTGAGACTACCACTTGTTAACACTACCTCTGACCTCTAAGGGCTTGGGAGGCAGGAGATAATACCTAGAGTGGTGGTTCTCCACCTTCCTCATGCTGTGACCCTTTAATACAGTCAGTTCCTCATGTTGTCATGACGCCCACCATAAAATTATTTTCATTGAACCTTCGTGACTGTAATTTTGCTACTGTTATGAATATCAATGTAACTATCCAATACCCAGGGTATCTGATATGCAACCCCCGTGAAAGGGTCATTTGACCCCCAAGAGTCTCTCTCACCCCCAGGTAGAGAAGCTCTGCTCTAAAAGTAGTAGGTGAAATGAGTCAGATGAAAAGATGAAAACTGCCCACATGTCACGGTGAAGGCAGAGACAGAAGTTAAAGGGAAGATCAGGGTTAAACACACAGTGTGGAGAACTAACGAGGGTAAGTAAGAGGCCTCGCAGCTGGATAGGAGATAGCCAAGTGGACCTGATGAGACACCGCTGGGTTCTAGGAAGCAAAGTCAGTGACGCGAGGCCAGCTGGCTAACTTCCGTGAGACTTTTACAATTTGTGAGACGTGTGGTAGGCATTGTTGTTTATCATGGATTCTTGCTTTTAATGCATGGCTTTTAACACAGCTATCCTAACAGACTAAGGTGTACGTGAGGATGGCTTCTGATGGGCCTGAGACAAGCAAGGATGAAACCTAGACTCTCCCATAGACAAGAAGGTAGCCAAGGATGCTGCAGCTACTTCTTGGTAGCTCTGAGAACCAGAAGAGCTCTATATAACTAACACTGAGGACACCTTCAGGGTCAGAGACAGCAACACCAGCCAAGGACTAATGGCTAGCAGAGAGACAACATCAGCAACTTACAAAACCATAGAACCAGCACGCTTAACCGTTAGTCAGACACATGCAAGAACTGAGGCAGAGAGAGACACTGGCCAAGTAAGCAACAGCTGTCAGACAGCCGAGGCCAGAATCCAAGATGAATACAGGTGCTCTTCAAATGAGCAGCTACCTGGATGAAGAGCTCTCAAATAGCACATAATCATTCCCTGGTTAGCCTGGGGGTAGCGGGGGTGGGGGGGCATATCTAGAACCTGTGGACTGCTCACTTGGTTGACCCATGACAAACCAAAGAATAGCCAAATTCAGTAGAGCACCTCATCCTCTGCCCAGTTTCTGCTAATGTCCTATAAAAATGATGGACAAAGGAAATTCAGTAGATTTTTCCCTCCCCTGGAAACCCCATCTTCTCTGAGTTTCTATCAGTCTTTCTCAATGTCTTACTATTGTGTAAAAGCTCTTGACAAGACTTGCTTCCCCTTTGCACACTTCCATGAGTGGTTGCATCATTAAACGCAATTCGTGGGATACAGCAAAATCAGAGCCACTGTCCCAAGTCAACCTTTTGATGACTGTAGGTGTGCAACATTTTAGGTCCTTGGAGCATACAGAGCCAGGCCAGCTGACACTCTCAAACTCTATGTGTCACCTAAGTAATTTCCCGGATACTGATGTGAATAGCTCTCAAAGCAGGCATTTAAACCCAAGTTGTTGTCATTGTTTAACTACAGTGGCTGAATATTTTCTTCTAATTGTACTTTAATAATCTATTAATTCATGCTTAAGTTACATGTTAATTAATTAAATAAAAATCATCATGGATCTTTAATAGATAAGATACTTTTTCTTCATGTTTTCAAATAAATTTTATATGCAAATTTCTGGATAATGTTTTAAAACTTATCTCAGAAAACAAAACCATTACTGTACTCATAAAAAATAAAATGAATGACGAAGAGTTGGAGCAACAGCTCACTTGGCAAACTGTTTGCTACAAAAACTTGAGTTGACTCCCCATAAAAATGTCTGGCATGGTGGCACATACTTGTAATCCCAGCACTAGGGATAGAGAGACAGGAGAATCCCTGGGACTCACTGATCAACCAGTCTAGCATAATTGGTGAGCTGCAGTCCAATGACAGTCCTGTCTCAAAAAAGGTAGACAGCATGTCTGAGCATAAAACATGATATCCTCTGGCCTCCGTAAACATGCACACCCTTGTGGACACACACTCATATACACAAACAGACATATGTACATATATACAGTTGCATGCTCAGTAAACAAATGATTAAAAGTTGCCTCAAGGTAAATTCACTGCCTCTTCCCTTACCTTCCCAACAGCTCGGTCTTTTTCCAAGGAGGTCAGCATCTTCTCTTTCAGTAAAGCATGGTGCTTCTCATGTAACACCCTAATCGTTGGCTCATAAGATGCATAATGCAGTTTCAGCCTACAAAAGTAAAAGGCCAGCTATGTCATCAGAAAAGGTAAAATAGATCAGTGATTTTCATCTAACATCTAAACCTTTTTCTTTTCTTTCATTCCATCTTTGTGTGTTTATGAATAAAAATGAGTAGCCAGTCCCCTCTTTCCAGGCAGAGCAAAGTGTCCCTGAATAAGCCCAAGGTTCCAAACAGCCAGCTCATGCACTAAGGACAGGTCTGTACTGAATCCACCAGGTTTAAATGAATCGCCAGGGGAGTCTTGGCCCTGGAGGAGATGGGAATGGAGGGGAGGGGCTGGGGGGGTGGAGATTAGGGCAGGAGCGGTGAGGACAGGGGAATCCATGGCTGATGTGTAAAATTAAAACACAAATATAATAAATAAAAAAGGAAAAAATGAGTAGACATATAAAGGTCAACATACCAGAGCCAAGAAGCACAGAAGTGTTATTTCCTGTGTAATTTCATCTACCTTGGATATGGGATAAGTACAGGATAGAAAACCATACTTTCCTTACCTAGTTTCCTATTCCTAGCAGCACGTTTTGCTGTATTCAAATATATACTCAGAAAACGGATGTAGTTCTTTGAAATTTAGAAAGTATGTATTGCCAGGCAGAATAGTACTTCAGGCCTGTAATCCTAACACTCAGGAGTCAGGGGGCCAGAGGATCAGGAGTTCAAGGCTGGTCTAAGCCACATAGTAAATTCAAGACCAGTCTGAGATGCATGCGATTTGTCTCACAAAACTGAAATCCAAATTTTAAAAAATTAAATAAATATCACTATATCAATTAAAAACAATTCTCAAAGAGACAAAGACCCAAAAAATAGGTAATTAAACCAGAAACCAGAAGTTTCATGTATACCAAAATGAAAGACAGTCTTGAAAACATGTTTCATTGATCTCATATTAAGATAATTAAGTGTATAAAGATATAGTTTTAATTTATGTGTCTATGTGACCATGTGACTGTATGCTGCATGTGTGCAAGTGCCCAAAGAAATCAGAAGAGGTGTCAGATCCCCTGGAGGGGAGCCGCATATGCTTATACAGTGCATGACATGAGTGTTGGGAAAGGTACTCAGGTTCTCGAGAAGAACAGCGCATGTTCTTAAGTACTAAGCCATTTCTCTAGCTCTAAAAATAGTTTAATGTCTCACAGAAGATAGCACTACTTAATATGTGACACAAATGCCTTCAAAACTATGTTTGATTGGAAAATGCCTTCAAACTAGGCTTTAATTTTTACTGAAATTTATATGAAATAAAATATATAGATCCCAAGCACCAGAGTTAACAGTTTAGATTAACATGTAGATCCACAAAGATGATATTTTTAACAAAATGTAGTATTCCTTACATCCTAGAAAACTCAGAATCATGTATTTGGTGTCACAGAACATTTCCTCACTGGGAGTTCATTTCTTGCACCCAGCACATGTTTTTTCAGGTTACTTGGTGTCATATATGTGCAGCCGTATTTCATTCCATTTGTGCACAGTATTCTTACATATATACGAATTTTTTGTATAAAAATATGGTAAGCCTACATTGCAATGGAAACCTTAGAATGTTGGAGATGTAAAAACTATGATAAATCTACTGAGGAAATCTACAGGTACAGAATGAAGGCAGGGGTGGGGGCACCTCCAGGGGTGGAGCGACTCAAGATCTTTATAGCATAGAAAATTCCATCACAAGCCCCAGATGTCAGATTGTACCTGCAGGATTTGTCCTGCATCCTACTTTGTATCAGTTTGCTTTGGTTTGGTGATGCCTTGTTATACCACCATCCCTCCCTTTGGGATGGGAATGTTTACCCTATATCATTATGTATTGTAAACATGTAACTTGCCTTTTGATTTTATAAAGCCTTATAGTGAAGAAATTGCCTTGAGCTCCAAATGAGTTGGGACTTTTTTGGTTTTTTGAGACAGGATTTCTCTGTGTAGCTTTGGCACCTTTCCTGGAACTCACTCTGTAGCCCAGGCTGGCCTCAAACTCACCTACCTCTGCCTCCCGAGTGCTGGAATTAAAGGCGTGCGCCACCACTGCCCGGCTGAGTTGGGACATTTGAACAGTTCTGGAATAATTACTGTGAGGACTTTGCAAGTTCAAACAACAACAACAACGAAAAGGTATTTGGTACTATGAGATGGTAGCCCATGAGGCACAAAAACCTTAGAATTCAATTATAAAATGTTCCTCATAGTTTCCTGAATTGCTATACTTGGTCTAGAGATATTAATGTTGTTAGGAGTTTGGAGAATCTTCAGGAGGTTGAGTCTTACTAGGAAAAGGCAGTCACCAGAGCAGGCCTGGAGGTTGCATAGCCTGACCCCACTTCCTGTTCACACTCTACATCCTCACAGCAGAAAAGTATGACCAGCCAGCATCCCACCCCTACTTCCATGCCTGCACTGACATGATGGAATGTATCCCTCCATCTGTAAGCCAGAATAAGTACTACCATCTTTAAATTGCTTCTTACCAGGTATTACATAATAGTAATAACTATACACAATAAAAATAACTACTGCCTCAGTATGCCCCCTTTTAATTAGTGGGTATGACATTTATTTAAATATAAATACCTAGGGTTTATATTGGATATCATATTTATAATATCCATGTCAACACAGAAAGTTAGATTAGATAATATTATCTTAGAGCAAACAAAAGACAATTTTTATTTAACCATTATAAACTGATTTCTTATTTTATAGAAAAAGAATTGAAGGGAGCTAATAAAGGAGGGAAATCTGAAGTACGCCTCCAAAATTGCTTCTAAAATTGCTCCTCTAAATTCCAGCTAATGTAGAATACGCCTCCTATCCCACCAAAGCTCTGTCATTCTTTGTGCTCTGTGGTTCATCCGGTAAACATTCCATTTTCCTTCATGACTTGGTTCTGTTGCATGTAGGACACTGTCTCACAAAGGCAGCCTGAGGACACCACTCTACAGCTTAGCCTCTCTTCAGAATTCAACTCACTGAAATACACCTTCAAGGCCCTTCTCTCACACCAGTCTTATAGAGTTTGTGTTTTGACTGACAAAGGAACAGTAGAGCAAATTTTCTTATATTTTTGTTTACCTCCTTAGTCACACACTCCAAAAATGTGAATAGTCCTCCAATGCAAGGGCCTAAATTTCCTATCTAATAATCTTCAAAGAACAACTTTATTTCATCAGTTCTCCCGTAGTCAGATCCCAATAGCTAAAATAACTCTTCAACAAACATGAGCATCTCACCCTTTGAGGTCAGTGATCAGCTTGTTCTTTTCTTGCATGATGCGCTTATGATGCATGCGATGGAAGTCCCGTTCCTTCTGAGTTTTCAGCAGATCTTCTCCGGCCTTTCTGAAAAACACCAGCACCACCAACCTTCAAAACAGCTGCTACCTAATTCCTACAAAATCACTTCGTGTTCAATTCACATCCAATATGAGTGAGTTGATGATAACTGAGGAGCACAGAAGGTGCTGCTACGCTCTCACTGAGGGGCCAAGATTACTTGTATGAGGTCTTACTGTACATCCTTGAGTTATGAAAGGACAAAGCCTGTGTTTTGAAAACTGTGAGTCATACATAACATTTTTAAATCAAGTTAAAAGGTTTGCTTACAAGATTTATGCAGAGGATAACCCAATTGTTGCCAGAGAGAATTTTGGCTTACAAATTTAAAATACATATAAATCAGAGTAATTCATAATAATTAGAAATAAAGGAAGGGAGCATACTCTTCACTTTTGTGGACAGATGATGTGTGAGATCATTTAGTTCTGATAGTTTGGAAAGCACAGAAATTTAAAAAAACCAAAATTTTGTTCTGTTAAATATGTACCAACAGATGATCAGATTGCTATATATAACTGATATCCTTATGAGAAACTGATCACATATATGAAACTCTCCATCAGCAAGAAGTTAACTCCCAAAATGTGAGCATATTATTGATTCAATCAATACAGAAATATTGTTTCACTGGGTAGATGTCCAAACCTTCAAATAGAGCAAGAAAGAAAATTCTATCATTTTAAATTGGAGTTTGATGGGAGTATTTCACTCACCTCTGTTATATGCTTAGTCTCAGTAAAAGACAGGTTATAAAAAAAAAAAAAAAAAAAAAAAACACCAGATCTCTATCCATATTGGATAGCTGACAACATGCACCTTTCTTGATCCTTTCATACTCTGAAAAATGAATCTACCTGGAGGGTGGACATGCCACATTAGGAAGGGAAGAAATCTGCATTTGTGTGTGACAAATATTACAAACTTGAAATTCACATAAAATGAATGCATTCATAGAAGCCTCCATTTTAAGCTATGTCAGAGGATTCTGTGAGGAACAGTGTCTGGTGAGCTGCCAAGGAAGTTTGTGGAATAAGGTTGTTTCTCCAGGTTCCTGGTGAAGCAAATGTTCATCAGTGGGATTTCTGATCTTAAAATCAAATCATAAATGGTGTGTGGTCAAAGAGACATTGATACAAATTCTAAGTTTCTTCTCCTGCCTAATCCTTCAATTCCTTTTTGTATAAGTTTTATTCATTTTTACTAAGAATTTTTGAGGTTTTCATCACATATAAGTAAGCAATACCTAATCAACACAACACTAATAATGTTCATCTTCCATCTACTCCTGAACTTCATATTCATGTCAACTTTCTAGTATGATAATAAATTGTGATTCATATATTCAGATTTGAAAATTCATCTGATGAAAATGATAATACAGCATTTAATTGCATGTGCAGAAATACATGATATTAGCTACAAGAAGAATTCAAAACCCAAGAATCCATGTGTTCCTCTCCTTGTTGTTATGACAAAATAGTTTAAAGAAGGGGGATTTCTTCAGTCTCACAGTTAGATATCACAGTCACCATCACAAGCAAGTTATAGCATCAAGAGTGAGGGACAGCTGGTCGTATTGCATCCACAGTCAGGAAGCAGAGACAAAGTGAAATGTAGGTACTCTGCTTACTTTCTCCTTTTTACTCAATCCTGGACTCCAGGACAGGAGATGTAGTGTTGCTGGGTAAACCCATCATAGACCACCACATGGACACCCTTAAAGCCGAAAAAAAGTCTTTATTGCTGTCTGGTGACTGCATGGGAAACTTGCTCAAATCATACAGCTCAGAGCCTTACAATCTTTTGTCTTTTATGCACAAAAACCACAACTTGGTTGTCAGTTAGCAAGAAGCAGAACTACAGAAGCCAAAAAACAAGTTTAGCACACTTAGGGACTTTTTCCTTGAGGCCTCTCCTGGAACTATGGACTAGATCTTTGCTCCCATTTTGGCAGATGTTGGCTTTTAAGGTCAAAATGGTGGTGTTCTGGCTTTTAAGGTCAGGATGGTACCTCTAACAATGCACCAGTTATTCTAAGGTCTGGGGGCCAATTACATTAGCTACCCATATTTAAGGAGGATCTATTCTCTCCAGTTGAACCTTCCTATAACTCCTTCATAAAGTGTGTCTCCATGGTGATTTTAAGTTCAATCCAGTTAAAAATGAAGATGAATCATCATACCATGAATTTGAAAAGTAGCAATTTTCCCAGAGAGGATAGGGTACAACTACTTCCCAATTCCCTTAAGTTGATCCAAAACTTTAGAACTATTGCATTTTAATTGTATTTTTTATTTCAACACACACACAAACTCAAGATACTAACTTTTCGAGACAAAGTTTTGTTAATTTGTACAATGGCTGCTGGGCATTCATGGTATGCCATGACTTCGTTGTCAATCACCACAAGGGTTTTCATGTCCTAGATTTAGCTTCTCATCTATTCACACAATTCACTAAAATATTTAAAACCTTCATGAAATAAATATACCTTTACTGGTTTACTATCAAGCTATTTAAAATTTACTGTCTTTCCACATATTTTTTTACAACCACTATTGATTTGATTGAAAACCAATAATGTCTACTGATTATGGAGTTACCAATTAACAATCTCACTATTGGTTCAAGAGTATCTCTGGAGTGCCTTGGGATATATTGCTAAATGCTTTGATATACACACACTTCCCCCTGTATATTTTTGCTTTGTTATACATATACAATTTTTAGGTATAATTTTTGTTACACATGTATAAATTTTAAAGTTCCTTTTAAATTTTTATTACTTACAGAAATTTGTTAGTGTGAAGTATAAATATGGGCATAGGCTTGCAGTTACCTATCAAGCAGGAGAGATCATAGGATACACTGGAGCTAGAGATCCAGGCAGTTGTTAGCTGCCAAAATTAGTGGTAGGAATCCAACTCTAGTCCTCGACAGAAAAAAACAAAAACTATAGAACTTTCTCTACAGTCCCTATATTTATATAATTTCAATCAATGATTTTATCACTCAGAAGGTACTTCCTATTCACCTACTTTTGAAATTCTGAGATTTATACAAAATTTAGACTCAAGTAGATTTTTTTTATTTAATTGATATTATATTGCTTCTGGCTAAGATCTCTCCTTATTGAAGCTAATTTTCTTTCAGTCATGCAGCTCATTTTCCAACATTTTTGCAAGTGTTTCATGTGGTTGATGTTAACAGAAAATAGAAAAGTCAGTATGGTTTTCCACGCAACAACTACTAGGCCTAAATTTAAAACAAAATACAAGAATTTCTAATTTGTTGATTTTGGATATACAAAGCATAAAATTTTTCTTGTTAAAATCACCTTGAGATTCTTCAAGGAAAGTTTATATTTGTGACATCATTTTGCCATCAGCAGTTCTGAAGTCTCCTGGGTTTTTGTTTACTTTCAGCAGCTCTACAAACCTCAGACTGTAATTTAACCACTTGTTATCATCTGCTAATCAGACATTATTAACTATTAGGCTGAAACTTTAAAGAATTCTTGGTTCTGATTAAGATGTATAAATTTTCTAAGAACACTGCTTTGTCCTAAAAAAAAGAAAAAAATAACACAAAAGCAGATAAATTAAAAATTAATTACATTCTAGAACCTACTGGAAAGCTGAAGTGTAACATGTAACCTATGAGTCAATTGTGCTGAAGCAGAGAAAAAGACAAGACACTGGGTAATATTTTAAAATGCTAAGTACTGCCCAGTGAGTGTCAGCATGACCGTCTGAAAAGGCTTGGTAGACTCAATCCATTTGCAAGGTCTTTCTCATACTCCCACCACTCTGGTTTCAGTGGGAAAGGTGGAGGAAGTTCAGGAGACCAGAGAAGCTACTTAACTGAGGCCTGAAAGTCCAAGGTCATGGGGGAAAATCCCACACTTGTGTTAAAATTGTATGAGGTCGGTCAACTTATTAAAACTTCTGTGTTTATAGAGAGTTTGAATGCTGCAAGTCTGCAGCCAAATTTTCGTAGACTATGTTTAGACACCTACTGGCCACTCATTGCCCAGCTGTGTTTGACCTGACATCTACCCTTGTTACTATTAGGTAAACCCCTCCAGAATGTGTAACAAACCGCTACCTTGTACCAATTCCAAAGCTAAGAATGTAATCAGATACACCTAAAACTAAGCAGGATTTATCCTGATTTGATCTTCCTTACTTCTCTGGTGTTTTCAAGAATGTGTTCTAATAGGGCCTTGATTTGTAATTTTCTTTTCTTCTATAAAAACTTCATTAAGCCATTACATTTGTCCATGATATCTGGGACAACTTAAACTTGTATTCTCAGGCCATGGTCATTCATATTTGGCTTAAAAATAAACTATCTCTTGTTCCCTTTGAGATGAGATCTGGGTTTTGATGTCCACACTTTCTAATGGTGCTACCATGCAGAAGTAACCAGTGGGTGTGACAGAAAGATGAAAATGTCACCAACTTCATAAGGCCTTAAAGGAAGGGCAAGACAAACGGTAGCAGCTAAGGTGCTTTGCAGGCAGAGAAATAAAAAGGTAGAAGAAAAATATCTCACTCTAGGTGAGGGGGCAGATAGACCTCTTGGACCTGGAAATGCATCTTACCAAGTAGAGTCCCCTATTCCTACCTTAGAGGACACCCGACCAAAACCAACAACACAAACAAGCTGGTGCTTGATGACAAGCTGAATAATAAATGGGAGACTGGAGTGATGACAGCCCTGATCCCAGAGCTCAAGGACACAAAGGGCTTCTTTGGGAGTGAGGGCGAAGCAAAAGAGAAGGAAGCTATCTGCTATCCCCTTGTCCACACCCTGTGGACCCAGTGAGTAGTAGGGGAAAAAACAAAAGTGTGAGGAAGCATGAAGAAGACAAGTAAAAGGTTGTGGTGAAATTTTGTTGTGAGAATAGAGGAACGCACACAACCCGAAACTTATTTTACTTTATATTGGAAGTATGAAAATTGTGTATAAATAAAGACTTGTTCTCAAAAGGAGAGGAAAGAGGTGAAATATATATATATATATACATATATATATAATTTAAAATTTAAAATTCTGGTGTTAAATCTCCATAATTGATCAATAAATAGGCCCAACTATTTGATTAAGATATTTATAGTATGATAATGAGATGACATTCATCATAGAAAATTCTTCATAGCAATGTGACCTTGGGAGTTATATGAACAATGAACATATCAGAGTTAATGGTTATAAAAATAGACATGTAATAGGCCTCAGTGTATCCACTTAAACAGTGAAAAGGCTTCTTGCCTTACACACACACACACACACACACACACACACACACACACACATAAATATTCAAAGGGCACTTTTCATGATCATCATACCAACTATGGTTAAGGAAAGGGCAAAAAAACACCCAAAAGCAGGCAAATTTTTAAATTACTAAATGTTGAGTAAGGGCTGGCCAAACAGCTGGGATGGCTGAGATTTTGAACTCATCTACAATCTCTTTCCCATAGACTTCCACCATCATCATCACCATCATGACATTACGAATACTTAGTATAACAGAAGTGTTGTATTCAGTTCATCTAACAGATTTGTCTTCCAAAATAAGCAGTATAGCAATAGGCAGTTAAATTATCTCTAATGGTCCAAAGATGTGAGGGTCTGATTAACACTGCACATCTTTATAAAAAGTAAACTTGGGGCTGGAATGATGGCTTGGTGGTTAAGAAAATGATGCTCTTGCAAAGAACCTCGGTTTGTTTCACAGCACCACATGGTAGCTAACAATTATTCATTTACTACAGTTCCAGATGATCTGCCACCCTCTTTTGGACTCTGTGGCTACTCCATACACATGTTGTGCAGATATACATGCAGGCAAAACACCCCTACACATAAAATTAAAATAAAATAAATTTTAAAAAGTAAACTTTCACGAGAGTATACTTTATGTTCATTAAAACTGTTTTATTCTTAGTTAATGCATTACATAAATATATACCTTATTTCTCCTATTTGAAATGTAAAGTCTCAATAGGTTAAAAAATGCTTGGAATATGAACTACTGCAAAGTTCACTAACCAGAATCACAAATGTGAAGCCTCGCCTCAACTCACTTTTCAATACACATTTAGAAACCTATTTGTGCTCATCCCAGGAAGGAAAGCATAGGAATTGATTGAAGTATTAGACTTTAAAGTTTTTCTGACCATTAAATTGGTTTTCAGGGACTTGCTCTCTGTTTGCACAAATGAAGTCTACTCCGTAAAACAATTTAAATTCATTTCATGCTGATGCTTCTCTTATTATGACCTTCCTGCTGCCCATCTGCTTAATAAAAGGAAAATAGAAGTTAGAATAGAGAATGGAATAAAATATTCATGTGAACAATTAATATTTTAAACTCATCATATCTGCTCATCACATAAGTATAGCATCTTTGTGCTAAAAGGAAAAAAACTTGTATTAACACAGACAGCAAACACTGAGCTTCTGTTTCAAGTACAATGGAGACATACTCAGTGAAACGGTCTACTTAAACTTGTGTATCACAGAGAATATCCATGCATGCCTTGTCTTAATGAGATGCTACAATAATCATCAAGCCTCCCAGTGTAGGACACCAGCACCTACCCATCTATATTTCAACCACATACATATTAAGATGTGTGTATTTTTAGCAGAGCATGAAACTCAATTTTTCAACATCACATGAATGTGATTTAGTACCATGGTCTTAAAATCATTCTTAAGTGAAAAGCCTCAGTGAAATAATTTTATCAATAAATTTAAGCAATTATTTGGGAATGGCTATTTAGTACTGAAGTTATTGAATTACTTCATTATCGTAATTTGGCAAGATAAAACATAGAAATATTTCTGTTTACTTGGACCAACCAAAGCAGGCCACCCTTGCCACATGTTTTTCTCACTGATAATAATAATTATAAAATTTCCAAGTATTTCATTATCCTTGGTTGCTGATAAATGAATTATGCGGACCCATAAAAATTAATATTGGAATAATTGTTGAAAGGCCAAATGGAATTCAGCCAGATTGAAGGAAATTTTCATTATATTTTTAACAGCAAAAGGAAGGGGTATAGCCACATCCAGAAAAAAAAAAATACCTTCTTAATTTAACAAGCAATTACCTAAACACTAAAGCATGAAATTTTATGGGCTTTGTATTATCTTTATTTTCACAGTGTTTGTTTCTGAAAGCCATTAAATTAAATGTGTCTTCTCAAAGCTGGACACTCTTTGACCTTTTATAGAAGTAAATTTTGTATTCAAAATCAGGGCTCTTAAGAAAGTACCTGTTTTCTCCACCATATTAATTGCATTTAATTTGAACTTTCTTTAGGCCTATACTTTCTGGAGAAAGTAATAAAGAGTTTCATTATTTTTAGAACAGTACTTTCCTGACTTTAAGTTTGTATTCTAAGTATTATTTTTCATCACATATTTGGGGGCTCTTTATACACCCTTTCGGGTCTGTGTATATTTCCTTAGTGTAAAGATTCAGAAATGGAAAACAACCCTCTTAATGGAGCAAGACTTAGTTTGGCAGAAAGTTGCTTAAATTGTCATCATGGAAAGGAAACAAAGGTCACTCCCAAAAGTGTTACAAAGACAGGGGTTGGGGATTTAGCTCAGTGGTAGAGCACTTGCCTAGCAAGCGCAAGGCCTCAGCTCCACCAAAAAATTAAAATAATAAAATAATAAAGTGCTTGGCCAGGCGGTGGCGCATACCTTTAATCCCAGCACTTGGGAGGCAGAGCCAGGAGGATCTCTGTGAGTCCGAGGCCAGCCTGGTCTTCAAAGTGAGTTCCAGGAAAGGCACAAAGCTACACAGAGAAGCCCTGTCTCGGGAAAAAAAAAATGTTACAAAGACAAAAAAACATCAAGTAACTATTCTAAAAATTATTAACAATAAATCTAAATGATAGTAGCATGATTATATAAGCACCAACAATAACGGATCCTGGGACATGATGATCAGGAAGCCTACCCTGAAGCCCGACATTAATCAAAGGTGAAAATTATTCATTTCAAGATATTTCATAAATAGCTACTATTAAACAAACTCTACCAAGTGTTGTACAAAGAGAAGACTCAGAGTTATCCAGGCGTCAAACCCTTTCTTCCAGAAGTTGTGTGTATATGTAAACCCACAGGAATGTACCACACACAAGATGTACCTTCAAGTCACTATCAGCCTCAGTCTCACCTGGGTTTTTATGTGGAAACTATGAAACTGTAAATTTTATATGAAAAGATAAAGAATCTAGAAATAACAAAGACATCTTGGAAAAGCACAAAGGTAGAAGACCAGTGCTGTGGATATCACTCTGTGTAAATAAAATTCTGATTAGCCAGTGGCAAGGCAGGAAGTATAGGCTGGACAAGAGAGAAGAGAATTCTGGGAGGTGGAAGGCTGGGCGGAAAGATACTGCCTGCCGCCGCCATAAGAAGAAAAAGATAAGGTACTGGTAAGCCACAAGCCACGTGGCAAAGTACAGATTAATAGAAATTGGTTAATTTAAGATAAAAGAAGTAGATAACAAGAAGCCTGCCACGACCATACAGTTTGTAAACAATATAAGTCTCTGTGTGCTTACTTGGTTGTTGGGGCTGAGCGACTGTGGGACTGGCAGGTGAGAGAGATTTGTCCTGACTGTGGGCCAGGCAGGAAAACTCTAGCCACAGACCACAGGCACACAAACATATACATGAATTTTTAATAAAATAAATCTTTTAAAAATAGTAATAAAAATATCAAGCCACAGCTTGGGGGGAAATACTCATTATATTTAAAGTGTTTGTATCTCAAATAGAAAAATATTCATAAAGATCAATAACAAGATAAACAATCTAATCAAAATTGGGCAAATGGCTTAAAAATACAAGCAGGTCAATATAAAACACCAAAATACCAAAGGGGCAGTAAGCACAAAATACTGTGTTCATTATCATCTGTTCTTAGGAAATCAAATATGAAAGCTGTCACTACCAATCTCTAAAAGGTGAAAGTAGCGAAGACTGTCAATTCTGTCCGGGGCTGGGACAACTAGAATCCTCACACACTGTGTGTGGAGAACTAATGGAATGTAAATTTAATGGTGAAGAGTAAACTCTGGTTCCTTATACTGTACAACATCGATCAAATTGACCCAAAAATTCCACCCCTAAGATTTTATACAAAAACAAGGAATACATATTTCCACAAAGGACACGTACATGAATATAGCCGCAGTTATAGTCATAATAACCAGCCATTGGAAGGAGAACAGTGAAGCAAGGCTGACCAAACCATTATAAACCACCATGTGGCAGACATTGGTGATGAACTCAGAATCATAGGTATATTATATGGACTTCAGGATGAGTGTGAGATAGCAAACAACAACATATGAAAACATTCTGTGACTCCATTTATGTCTTTGTTTTTAATCTACTATATGTGTGTGTGTGTGTGTGTGTGTGTGTGTGTGTGTGTGTACATATAATACACACAGAGGGGAGGGTACATGCAGCTCCCATCTTTGTGTTCCCAGAATCATCAAATACAATGCACACTTTTTGTGGCAAACACCTTTTCCTTGCTGATCCACATTATCAGTCCTGGCATTTTTAAATATATATATATATAAAATCAATCTGAGATAGAAAGAATCAGAACAATGATTGTTAGTCAAGAGGATGAAAGAAAAGAGACACTTCTGGAGAGATATTAAAATTCTGAACTGACACTGGTGTTTAGGCTTAATAATTCATCCATTTGTCAAATATATGAAGCTAATAATTGTCAATTTGTCTAGGTAAGTCATAAAAGAATCATAAAATCATAGATGACAATAAGGGCATAGGATAGACTTGGAGACTCAAATGAAATAAGAATGATAAAAGTTAGTAAGAGTTAGAAATATCTGATAGGCCCATATGATTCTTTACATTCTACTCTTCAGTCTCTGTTGTGATAAAAATACAACATACACTCTAACCTATTTTGCACATATGCATGTGTGCATATGTATATGTATTTGTTTATATGTACTTGTGTGCACCAAAGCTCTCGTGCATGTGTGTGTGTGTGTGTGTGTGTGTGTGTGTGTGTGTGTGTGTGTATGTGTGTGTGTGTGTATGCATGCATGTGGGGGGCGGGGTATAGTACAAGTCAGAAGTCAATGCTGGCTGGTGCCTTCAATCACTCTCCAACTTTTTTGAGGCAGGGCCTCTTACTGGATGGACCTGCTGATTCATTTAGGTGGCAGGTCAGTGAGATGCAGAGTTCCACTATCTCTGTCTTCCTGATGCTGGGATTGTAGACATGAACTGCTGTGCCTGGCCTTTCAGGGGTGCTTTGGATTGAAACTTAGGTCATTATGCTAGACAGTAAGCACTTTACCAACTGAGCCAAGTACCTAAACCCAAGATCTAGCTTTTAAAATTAAGTGTAGAATGTACTACTGTTGACTATGATGAATTTGACTACCATATATATTCATATTAGTATAAGGCAGTATTTGTGTGTGACTGGATCATTTCACTTAGTGTACGACTTCAAAGTTCATTTGCATTGCCATCCATTGCAGAGTTTCCTTCTTTTGAAAGGCTGAGTAGGTATTCAGTAGTATGATGTGCTGGGGATGTCGTTCTGTATGCTGTGAATGTGTGTTGTTCTGATTTGGTTGATAAATAAAATGCTGATTGGCCAGTAGCCAGGCAGGAAGTATAGTATAGGGGGGATAAGCAGAGAGGAGAATTCTAGGAAGAGGAAGACTAAGTCAGGAGTCGCCAGCCAGACACAGAAGAAGCAGGATGTGAAGGCAGAACTGAGAAAAGGTACCAAACTACATGGCTAAAAATAAATAAGAATTATGGGTTAGTTTAAATGTAAAAGCTAGTCAGTGGTAGGCCTGAGCTAATGCCCAAGCAGTTTTAATTAATATAAGCCTCTGTGTGTTTACTCGTGTCCAAGTGGCTACAGGACTGTTGGGTAAGAGATATTTGTCCTGACCATGGGCCAGGTGAGAAAAAATTCAGTTACAATGATGGTTACCACTCTGGGTACTGAACATCAGCATAGTTATGTACAAAGGTACAATATATATCATTGTACAATATACATCACATTTTTACCCATTAATATGTCAATAGACATTAAAGTAAATTCCATATCTTAGCCCTTATCAAAAGTGAAAACAGAAATGCTAATTTTTCTTTGGGGTCCTGATTTCAATCCTTCTGAAGATTACTATGCCTTATGTAGGTGTTTCTGCCCACCTGAGGCTATTCTATATTGTCTTCTACCTCATTTTGTATTTCCACCAACAGTATACAAAGGTTCTATTTCTACATCCTAGCACCGGTTTTGTTTCTTATTTTTTATCATGACCATCTTTAAAATTATTAGGTAATTTCTGGTATGTTTTCAATTTGCATTTCCTTGATGATTAGTGGCACCAAACACTTTTTCCTAAACCTGTTGCCATTATTTGTTGCCTTCCAAGAGATCCCTAGTAGAATACTAGCCATCTTTAGACAGGTTCTTATTTATTTGCCTTGATGACATTGTTTTGCTTACTGTTGGTTTATGTGAATATACTGTATATTAGCATTTTATCAATTGTATGACTGGAAAATATTTCCCTTTGTGTTAATTATTTTTCTCACTGCTGTGGATTTTTTTAAGTGCCAAAAGCAACCTTAAAAACCAAAGAGTTCGTGTTTGTGTTCACATTTTGAAAGTATACTCCTATCACAGCAGGGAAATAAGAGCAAGAAGGTCACATCATGTCTGTAGTGAGGAAGCAGAGAGAGATTAATATTTAATACATTTTTCTCCTTTTGATTCAGTCCAAGATCCTATCCCATGGGAGACTGCTACCCAAACTCAGGCAAGACCACCCCTCCTCCATTAAACACTTTTGCAAATAATCTTATAGATATACATAGATGTGTGATTCCATGGTGATTCTAAATCCAGTCAATTTGAAAAAGACTAGCCAACCCACAACTTCACCCCTTGTCAACACAACACATTACATTAAATTATAATATTTTATCTCTGGTCCCTAAAAACTTAATTTCATTGCAAAATGAAAAATTAATTAGTAAATCTTTAAATGTCCCACAATTTATAACAGTCTCAATTATGTTTAAAAATGCAAATTCTAAACTCTCTTCTGAGACTCAAGAAAACTTTGAATTGTAGGCCCATGTAAAATCAAATTACAGACTTCCAATGAACAACAGTACAGAATAAATGTTCCCATTTCAGGGTTGGGGATTTAGCTCAGTGGTAGAGCGCTTGCCTAGCAAGCGCAAGCCCCTGGGTTCGGTCCTCAGCTCTGGAAAAAAAAAAAATGTTCCCATTCCAAAAGAGAATAATAGGAAGACAGGAAGTGCCAGACCAAAGCAAGAAAAAGCCCAGTAGGTAAAACACCAAATCTTGCCATCCGCATCTAGCATCTGGGACTCTCAATGAAATTATCTGGGCTTCCATGGCCTTCTGTAGACCCATCTCTCCAGCAGTGCCACCTACAGCAAGCAGAGTGACCTCTCATTTGGGTCAGATCTACTCTATGCTTTCCTTGGTGGGTACTGAACAGTTCCACATCTCCACTAACCTAGGGTCTTCATTGCACCCTAGGCTTCACCTTTCCAGCTTCACATAATGGCCTCTCAGAGCCTCCTTGCAGGAAATATGCCTCTGCCACACACTGCCTAGACTCGGGATTTCTTGAAACCTTGCTGAAAGCCTCCATGGCCACCTTACTTTTGTGTATTTCATGCTTAAAACCAGCACCACGTGGATGGTTTGTCTGTCTGATGCCAGGTGAGAATGCAGCCTGGATCCTTCTTCACAAGCAGCTTTTGTATGCCTTCAAGGATTATCCTGGAGAAACACTTTTATTTGGTTGCCATTTTGGAGCAGGAACTAAACAGTTAGCGTTTTCTCAGTTAAGGGTCTCTCCTTTCAAATGAATTTGTAGTTTCACAAGGTAGAACTGTGGCAAATGAAATCTTGCCTTCAGGGCAACTTTTCTTTTATCCCATGCAAAATACTAGACTGATCTTTGGTAAGGATAATTTGAGCATGAATCTTAAAGGGTCTTATTAATAAAATCAAACCTGGTGCCAGGTATTGGGGTGAATGCTGAAAGATCAGAGAAGCAGAACAAGCCACAGCTTCCTCACCTTGCCAGTTCCTCAGCTGATCCTGTTTCCTCAGACTGGAAGCTTCTGAGTCCTCGTCCAGAATGGGTCTCTTTGCTGCTCAAAGCCTAAAAGCTTAACCAGCTAAATGCTTCTAGTTTCTAGTCTTCACGCCTTACATACCTTTCTGCTTTCTACCATCTCTCCCTGGGATTAAAGGCGTGAGTCACCTTGTTTGGCTGTATCCTTGAACACACAGCAATCCAGGTAGATCTCTGTCTCTGGAATGCTAGGATTAAAGGTGTGTGCTACCACTACCTAACCTCTATGTTTAATATTGTGGCTGTTCTGTCTCTGACCCCAGATAAGTTTATTAGAGTGTACAATATTTTGGGGAAAACAATACCACCACAGATAATCTCTCTAACAATTGCAAATGCTGTGGTAGTCACTAGGGACTGGACATGGCAGAGGGTAGGCATGAATAATGACCAACAGAAAAACATTCATTTCCTTAAAATATTGAGATTTTTAGTATAACTAAATTACGTAGTTCCCAAACATGAACTCTGTAAATAACAAAGTCATGTCACAACATCAAAATGTTGTACAACTGAGCCACTCACCTTGCCTTCAACTGTAAATTCACACCACTTTCCTCACTAAACTGTATGCCATTGTATTCCAGTGGTTCCTTCCACAATAGTTCTGGATAAGATCAGTCAGCAGTAACTATGACACAGTTCAAATACTATATGATCTTCAGAATTTTTTCTCAAACAAATTAGTCTATTACTTATTAATTCAGTCTGTATAGACCTTATGATTCAGACATAATACAACCATATTCTGTGCCAAAATGTAAAATGAATGGTCTCCACTGAGTTTCTGATAGAGTCCCCCTCTAAACCTCATGAGCTTTGCTCCACTATCTGTATTTCTTGGCATTCTTTTCTTTCAAAATCCCAAAAAACTTGTTCATTAACCTCTGCTTATCATATTCTAGGCTTTCTTTGGGCCACAGCTGCAAAGACCTCCATGTTTCTCTTACAGACCATTTCTAGCACATGGTCAGGTTTATTATAGCAGTGGCTCCACTTCTCAGGACCAGTGCTCTACACTGGTGACTTCTGTGATATCTGTGACAAAACACCTGTGGATAGAGTAAGAAAGCTAGGGCAGAAAAGGAGTAAAGTCAGGAAGAATGAGAAGTGGCTCCTCCCATTGTGTACACAGACAGGAAGCAGCCAGAGATAAATGCTCACTTTCTCCTCTTTATTCAGTCTGGGGTCCCACCCCAGGGATAGTGTTATCCACGCTAAATGATGGTCTTTGGGCTCAGTTTGATCTTTCTGGAAACACTCATAGTCACACAAAGGTGAGTTTCATGGATAGTCAAAATCCATTGATGTTGCTAACCAAGACCCACATACCTTTCGTCTTCCATAGTGTGCCCTTTCCATTTTATGTATGTTACATGGCCACAGTGAAGTACACATGCCTTTGTGGGCACACATGTACCGGAGGAGGACCATAAATGTCCCTCTCTCTCTACACTTTAGTCTCCTAGATGTGTTCTTTACTTGTGTTACGGGAACCCATAGCTAGCCTGGCAGTCTTGATGACCCAGCAATCTCCCTGTCCCCTAGCAGCACCACTTCCCTGGGTTATGTGTACACATGTGGCCACACCTAGCTCTCAATTTAAATAAATACATTATTAAACATCAATTATATGGTCAAGATTGTCATATGACACATCTATAAGCTGACTCTCTTTACCTACTAAGTATTAGTTTATATCTATGATTACTCAGCCTTAAGAAAACAGCCTATTCCTAAAAAGATAAGCATTCCATCAAAGTCCACAAAGAGAATCTCATGTTTAACACAAATACCCTCATAAGTCTTATAGAAAATCTAAGTTCCAAAGATTAAATTTTGAAACCAACATATATGAATGCCATTTCTGGGGAATATTTTACAAAACATCATTCATTTTATGACACTATTTTAGTAAAAACAGGCAACAGTGACTACTTCAGCAAAGAGTACTGCAGAACCACATTGGGCTGAAGATTCATTCAGTGAGCACCAAGCATCATCTAAGGACCCACAGGCTTTCCTTCAAATTGCCTCAACGAGAGAGTCAAGCAAATAAACAGTGTGCAGACTGCTATACTTCTTGCTAGCCTGTAAATGCTACTGAATCACAGAGGCACGCAGTAACCAGAAACTATCAAGGGGAAAACTATATTTTGACAGTTCGACAAATACAAAGAAACATTTCACTTGAGTCATGCCTGCTTTAATTATGGCTTATTTTAACATGACAATAACCATTTGCATGAGAAACAGCTTACAAAATTTCCATTACAGTTTTTTAATAGACTATTCAATAAATACTCTGTAATCAGCAATGATTACTTAGTACTACTGGAGTAAAACACATTACCTAAAAGGCCTGTGTCTACTCAAAGGCAAATTAGTAAACGAAAGCAGTAACTCTGAGGAGATGGGGGATGAATCGGTTCCAGGCAGCACTATGAGGGATGTTCTACATCAAATTCCCACTGGACAAACTATCTAGTAAGAGTCACAGCTGCCGAAGATACAGAGGGTAAAGCCCTTCCGAATGGAACGAAGTGGATAAAACAATGGTTCTAGTCCCGTGTTCTCATGGATAATCACACAGATCTTTGTAAAACATAAAATTCTGCTTAGAAAAGATGGGATATGCATAACCAGCCAAGTAATCCTACACATGCACAGAATATGAGCAGAGGAACATGTAAACTCTTGAATTTACAGCTGCCTTTTTACAGGGAAGGCTATATTAAATAGTTCTTTCCCTTGGCCATACAAAGTCATGCTTATTTATAGTAATTTTTAGTATATATTAAAATATTGTGCTTCTACAAGGTGGTCCTATTACTCTAATTGTTGTGTTAATGTGCTTAACAGAAAGAGTCTCCTTAAATATGTTTAATAATAATGGGTGAATAAAGCATGAATTTTCTTCTAGAGCTAAAGATTTACATTTCCACATGACACTGTTTGACATGAGTAGATCTTCTCAAGTCAATATGTACACGCAGTTCTTTGTCAGAAACATGTTGGTGTTTCATTAAAAAATGATTTCTTCCATTAACTTTAGAGAGATAAAAAGGAACAGAGTTTTCTGTGCCTTCTAGTTGAAGGCACCTTCTAGCTAAAGACTTCTCTAGCTATTAACATTCTCATCTGTACCTAGACATTACAAAGCAAGGGTGTCCCTTCTGCAATTGTTTTTAAGTTTTAAGAATAAAAATCTGTGTTAATAAAAATATAAGTAAAATAATAAAGTAAAAAGGTTACTACTTATTTGGACTAAAAAGTAAGTTAGTAAATATGATGTTAGCATCATTGAAGTTTATTTAAAACTATGCATACACAATGGGAACAAAAATTGTTATAGGTGATTGGCAATGGGAAAAGAATGAGGCTATGAATGCTTATGCTTCCTTTTTAATAAACTTTCTTGAAAGAAACGTTTAAGTTTACAGAAAACTTAATCAGATGGTCCTTAGTGAACCCATGTGCCTCCCACCCCTATGTGTGCAATGTCTGTCCCACCAGAGCAATGAATTGGTTAACACCCAATGTCCTTAGCTAACACTGCTCCTTGTGAGGAAATTTAAAATACTGAAATTCTCCTACTAGGAACACATTAGTCCCATCCTTCCACCCTTTCTATTAATTTCAATATTATTTCTGAAATTAGCTTATCTGCACAAGAGAAAATTTCACAAACCACAAAACATTATCACACAGGTAAGAAAATGACTGCTTTGTAACAAATTCACCATCTGCTACATATGCCTAGTATTCCACTCCATTGGTGAGTTGTGCTTGGCAGGAGTTCCAGTTACCTGCTCAATTACCTCACTTGGGAAGCTTTTCACATCCTTATAACCAGAACTTAAACATAATTCAATGACTCAGAATTAAACTTCTCAAACAGTACATTACATGGATCAGCTTAAATCCATCTTTAGTTTTTACTTAGCAAAAAGAAAAAAAGAAAAAGAAAACCGTAATATGAACATACTCAGCTGCCTGTTTGAAGTGTTTCAAATCTTTCTTCAGGTTTTTGTTCTCACTTTCTAAATGCATCACCTGGCTGTAAACATCAGGAACATTCCCGAGTCCTCGAAAATCAGTCCCTCTCTTCTGTATTAACTCGTACCTAGGACAAATCAAACAGCAGGGTCATCTCAATTTCCTACTAAAAAAAAAAAAAAAAAGACTATGTGTAATTCAATGTCAGCCTTAGGGAATTTGATGGAAATTAGTTGCTATGTTCTACATCTAAGTTAAACCAAAATTAATATATTTTAAGATGAAATATCAGTTAATATGGCCTTTTAAAATACAATGGGTCATCTATGTTCCACACAACTAGTTACCAGAAAAGATGCCAGAACTGTCTCAGTCCTTATACTCCAGGAACTCTAGTCTAGTGGAGATGGTGAAAGTTCTGGGAAGTACTGAGAATGGAGGAGATGGACAGACAGCTGTCTGTACTGTTTTGTACAGAGAACCCACGACTGACAAGCATGAGTGACAGACTCCAAAAGAGACTTGAAGGACAGGAAGGATGATGCCACGCGGGTCCACAGAAGAGGAGGCTGGCTGAAAGTAATGCAAAGCTTTTTAGCATGTTAGACATAATCAGCATGTACAAGGAAGAGCCAGTGTTTGTAGACTAGTAGGAACTGAAGCCAACAAAGTGAGAAAAGGAGATGTTGAGAAATGTCAGAACCAGAACAAGGAGTCAGAATAAAAAATTACTTTACTCCAGATCAGACTAGGGAGGGCCATGGGAATGTTTAGGGGGGAAAAACAGGGAGCAGATTTATGTTTCAAATGGGTGAATCTATTCCAATGAACAGATTCTAAAAGAACACATGACACAACCTAGGAGAGAGAGGATGGTAAGCTGAACAAGGTGAAACACCGAAGTTAAAAGAGGTAACATTCTGTAAAGGGCTACCTGCTGTAAAGGTAGCGCTAGCAGGATTCGCTAAGGAATCATCTATCAAGAATTAGCAGAGGCAGTCAATGATGCCATAGAAGTTAGGGGCTCAGTACATTTATAGCCATTTACATAATGGGAACAAAGACAGTAGGAACTGGACGGTGGATAGAACCAAGGGTTTGTGTCCATCCAGGTCAAATGTAGTGTGCCTAGCAGACATTCATGTGAAGACAGATGGTGGATATCCATAGTTCAGGGGAAAGCCAAGGTAGGCAATTTAAACTCGTGTTTCATCAGTCCATAAATGATGTTTTACAGTCGTGACACTAGAACAGACTTGTTCAGATAGTGAAATGACATCAACAAATGATTCCTGGGACTGATTCATAGCCTATTCCACTGTTCCGAGGTTGGGATGAAGTGGAGGATGCAAGCATGACCAAAAGAATCTTAAGGCCAGAGCAGTCACCGAAACTGAGAGTGATGAGCAACCGGTCAAGCGAAGAAGAAGCCTCAAGAAGGAAGAAATGAATGCTACTGAAAGAATGAATGCTGATAAAGTTTGGAACAATCACTGGAAACGGCAATGTGAAAGAGGAGGGACTGTAAGAGCGTGAATGGTTGGGACCAAGACTGGAAAAGCACAGGGACAAATAGCCAATCGAATGGAAGCACATGAATTCTGAACCAAAGGCTGTGGAGCCCCTAGCTGGATCAGGCCCTCTGGATGAGTGAGACAATTGAATAGCTTGATCTGTTTGGGAGGCATCCAGTCTGTGGGACCTGGACCTGTCCTTAGTCCATGAGCTAGCTGTTTGGAACCTTGGGCTTATACAGGGACACTTTGCTCAGCCTGGAAGGAGGGGACTGAACCTGCCTGTACTGAATCCACCAGGTTTAAATGAATCCCCAGGGGAATCTTGGCCCTGGAGGACATGGGAATGGAGGGCAGGGGCTGGGGGGAATGTGGGATTGGGGGCGGGAGGGGGGAGGACAGGGGAACCCATGGCTGATGTGTAAAATTAAAACACAAATATAATAAATAACAAAAAAAAAACACGATGACAAAAAAGAAAAGAAAAGAAAGTCACTGCTAAAAAGTTTCAGCGGTGGGAAAGACAAAAGTCAAAGTAGAGTAGTTGTGAGTAGTAAATAAACAAGGTACAACAAACTTGGTCAGGAAAGTGTGCCAATAAAGGAGAGACTAGGAAATGAAGATGAACTTCAACAGGAAGCAGAGCCAGAGCCAGGGAGCTTTCCCCGGGTAAGTACTATGTCAGATATTACTGTACACCTATGTGCTTGTGGTAATGTGCTTTGGAAAAAATGATGCAAAATGACAAATTCAGTGACCTTGAGGAAGCAGAGGAGCTGGATTCTGGCAGGAAGAGGGATTAGGCTACAGAGGTTGCCTGTGTGGTTGAGTATCTTGGCAGAAGAGAAAGAAGGCCCGAGGAAGAACCAGCAGCAGATGGGAAAGAGGAGAGTGGGAGGTGTGGAACTGCTGTTTTCTCAGGAGAATAAAAGGGCAGTGGCTGAGGAAGACGCAACCTCTGCCAAGTTGCAGAACTTAGTACTGACCTTGTAATTGCAAAATGGAAAAAAGACACAAATCTGAGCTTCAAATCAAGACACATGGTAAAGCTCGTCCAGTCTCGAGCCAAGAATTGAAGATAAGAGTGGGGTTTAAGATAAGTCTGGCCTCACTGGCTTTGCCACTTACTGGTTGTGACTTGGTGGCATTTACTGAGGCAGATTTCCCATCCTCTCTAAGCCCATTTCCTCATCCATGAAATGAAGATACGTTAGTGGCTCCCTGCCACATATAGTTATTGGGAGAAATGAGTGAATGCTGCATAGGAGCAGACAGCTAATATAAATGATACAAACTGAATTCTAAAGCAATTACTCTAAGACATCAATATTTTCACTATTTTATGCCATTTACATTTAACTAGCATATTTATTTTTTGTACTAATTTTTTAAATCTAAATATTCCCCTAGAAGGCTGACTTCTGCACATCTTAGTACATAAATCTATCTACATATATTTAATTGATCAAAACTGGCATACTGAAAATTGTAAGAATTATCATAGTAAGAGTCATGACAATCCTGTGTTTAACTTAATGGTGATAGGGAGATAATGCTTACATGACACATAACCAGAAGCCAATTCTTCATCAACTAAAGAAACATCCGTAGGTTTAAGTGGTGAAGGAATAACTAGCTATGTGGGATTCACTGAGAGTCGGTATGTAGTCACACTCTACATACACTTCCTACACACATTGAATAATGTGAGGGACTGTTTCAAAGTTAATCTTAATTCTGAGCTTTGGCTTTAAATAAAACTAGTCAGTCCTCATGGGAGACCTTCATTTGGGGGATGTGAGGATGTAGGGTGGCTTGGGAGGGAGGACTGGGGGGTGGGAGAAGGGAGGAGGTGGGATCCGTGGGTGGTATGTGGAGTGAGAAGAAAACTTCTTAAAAAGAAAAATGAAAAAATTGAAAAAAAAAATAAACCTAGTCAGTTGAAATAAGTTGTAACTATATTGCCCATAACTAAGTCATAGTACACCAAATCTTTTTGGCCAAAAGCTGCAGTATTTATTTTTGCCCATAAATTAAAAAGATACACACTAATTTATAATCTCTTTAATTGGGAACACATCAAGTTAGTAATTAAACGCTATAAATAATTTCACATCTTATTACCCTCAACAGGATTTTTTAGCACAACCCTATTTTCAGGGCAACGATAGGCACAGAGGCAAACTGAAGTGTAGCAGGACTGAACAGGAAGTAGGAAGTAAGGGCAGACTGACGAAACTGTACTGCAAGTTAGAGGCTGGTGAGGAGAACACAGATGGCTGAGTCCGTGAGACAGACTCAGTGTGAGTGACTGGACATGTTCGCAGAAATGGAGGTTAAAGCATTTCAAAGTAATGCTGCCATTTTCTCATCCTAACCTCTTTATGTATGCGCTGCAGCATCAGTTAACTTTATACATGAATACTTCTAAAAGAGACAAAAAATGGCCTTGAACAAACCTACAGTGGAAGCACGGTAGTGCTCCACAGACAGACTTCTACCACACTGACATACATATGTAACTACACACATATATAATTATATGAAATATACAGTATATGTAGACATATCACAGAAAATAACTTGAGGACTGTTGTTGGAAACTCTGAAATACTGTTAATTTAGAACTCATAAAAATTGCTTTCTGCTTTGCGGTTCACAGAGACTCCATTGTGACTAATTAATTTTGCTTTCATAACACGAATACAGTCATTTCCAATACCTACAAGAAATCATGGCTTTATTCCAATAAATTTTTATTTACAAACAAGAAGTAGGCCAGATGTGGCTCCCAGGCCATACATTTCTGACACTGGATTTAAAAGATATATTGCATTTATTGTTTGAGGATTTGGAGAACATAACTCAAATACTGTTGCCCAGAATTTTGTTGGTATTTTTTTTTTTTAGCACAACCTAACAACAGGCAAATATTGTTGGTTACTTTTCTTAGAGAACATGCATTTATAGTAATTTCATATTCTTTGGGGTTTGTTTTTCTACATTAAAAGTACATTCAGTCAACATGATTGACTGAATCATGAATACTTGGGAGGCTAACACAAAAGAGCCATATGTGAGAGGTCAGAATGAGCTACATAGCAAGTTATATTTCACACATTAATTAAAACTAATGCATCCACTATTCTCACATTGTATTCCTACTATATGCATCATAGGTGACAGTTGCTGATCAAATTCAAAATATGTTAGGTGAAAAATAATTATCCAGTATAGAAATAACTACAAAACAGCAACTACTGATTCCTGATCGGAGACCTTGATTTCAGGGATGTGGGGATGTGGGGTGGCATGGGAGAGAGGCCTACAGTTGGGAGGAGGGAGGGGGTAGGATCTGTGAGTGGTATGTGGAATGAATAGAAATTTTCTTAATAAAGAAAAATGAAAAAAAAATAGCAACTAGAGATTGGGACAAAATTAGTTGAACCAAAATATTACTAAGTTAAAACACACATTCATAAGTTTTATCTTTTGGTTATAATATAATGCTAAATGGGTATGTTTCTTGGGAACTCCTCATGTCTTAATGCTATTATAGCTTTCTGAAATTGTATTTCATTAATCAGACTGCTAACTTAGTATGTTTATAATCACCTACTTGTTAAGAATATATTTGAGGCACAGTAGTTTGGTTCACTGGGTAAGCCGACCATACACACCTGGCTATCTGAGTTCAAGCCTAGGAACCTACACGGTAGTTAGGGGAAAAGTGACCCCAACTGACCTCTCTACATGGGTGCCATGGCAAGCACATGTGCACAAACTAATGCATGCACACATACACACATGATAATAACAAAAAAGTGTTTAAAATAATACATATGTAATATCCAGATCATTTGCTCAAGGGAGTCACTCCACACTTTGGAATAGTCTAACATGTTCTTGAGAGACATAAAAATAATTAAATCATACTAAGTTTTAATTGAATTAGAAACAAATTAGTGACATCCCCTTATTTCTAATGTACTTGCAATTATTTCTTTAGAAAATGTCTTTTTAAACCATGCACACAGTTTCCAGGTTTAAAAATAGCATTCTCCTCCTACTTCCCAATGTTCCATTCTTGGTCTGCTATTAACAGAACTCATTTTTCCACATAAAATTTATTGTATTTTACATATACAGTCAAAATAATGAAATTCGAAAAGAAATTGGGGTGAAATGAGGAAGTTGGGAGTAGAAAAGCTGTGTCAATATAATACTAATTATGTTTTCAAAAGTATCAAAAATTAAAAAATGAAACTGATTACTTCTAGGTGTATAATATCAGTGGACCAAGAAAACAAAAATGTCTTATATATCAGATGAATTAGAATTAGAATTCAGTCACAAAACTCTATAAACATTTTTTTATAGAAGTCTACTTCCTATAATATGCAATATCTGGTAAAAATAACACTTACTTCATATCTGTCATTTACTATTTTTAAAAAAAATATTAGGAATCCAAAGACAATTATTGTTATATCAATAGAATAAAGATAGCATGTCTTCTGGTTTTCACAATCAATAAGACATTAAAATTTTTATTTTTAACAAGAAAATCATATTAGGGTAATATGTGAAAGGACAATTCAATTTAGATCTAAATCAAATAGTATTTTTAGAAAAATCAATCAGCTGTATAAATAGAGAAAAATCATTTTCACTATAAATAAAAAAGTAGTTGTGTTAGGGGGTATCTAAATACACAAAATGATACCATTATCAAGTATGAAAAACTAAGAGGAAAATATTTCAAAAAATAACATTTTGCTATATGACTCCAGAGGACATTTCATTCCCTTGATCATTTTTTAAAAAGCTAAATTTGAATACTGAAAAGGCTGTTGAATAAAGTTTTATTGGGAAGGATTCTCCTGACAGTGTGTCTGTATTATAGTTTCAACATAGAGACTGGAATGGTTTATCCCCTACACGTAAGTTCACACTGATAGTGTTAACTATAAATTGACAGAATCTACAGACACCGGGAAGGTGGGCCTCTGAACATCTTTTGTGGAATTATTTTGATTTTGTTAGAGATGGGAAGATCCCTCTTAATGATGGACAGGACCATTACTTGGGCATGGGATTCTGGACTGTATAAAATGGAGACAATGAGCTGTGCACAAGCATGCATTCATTGGCCTCTGCTCCCTGACTGCAGATTCAGAGTGAACAGCTGCCTCAGATTCCCAACCATAACAACTGTAAAAACCATGACATACATGAAATGACCCCCAAATACACCTTTTCTTCCTTTAATTGCCTTTGTATTTTATCGCAACAACAGCAAAAGAAACCAAAGTACTTATTATTGCAAAGTCCTTTAAGAAAATTCACTTTACACAAGTAAATGTGCTAATATTGCTAGAGAACTACCTAGCCATACAGTGATTTACCATTCAGCCTGAAAGCAGTTCAGAGTTCTGGTCATTCCCATTCTGATGAGGAAATTACAGAGAAAGTCTTCTATGGCTTCATGTACCACCTGCCTTGAAGGAAGAACTGTTTTCTGCTCCTGAAATTTAAATGCACAGTTATTTCTTCTGTAAACATCAAGATTTTGATTAAGGACACAGGCAGACTGTCCACTTACTTGTTTCATAATAACTTTTTCTTAAATACTATGTACCAGGGTATATTTAACAATGACAAATAAAGCATTGGTAAAACAAAACATTTCTATTCCCAATGTAATAGTTAAGTGGATAGACACAAAATATGGATAACTATTTTTTGTGTGTGTGTGTGTGTGTGTGTGTGTGTGTGTGTGTGTGTGTCCATGCACAGGCATGTGTGCATCCCACACATTCTGACAAATAGTAGTATGTATCTAGGACTATAAGGGCAGAGTCTGGAAGACAGGGAAATCCCCATGTGTGTAGAGTAGTGTAACTATATAAAAACTGTCATAGAGGAAGACTTCATTGAAAGAGTGGGATGTGGGTCATAATCACAGAGATGCAAACCCAAACGCTGAAATGATGAAAAATCAAAAGAATTCCTCTAAGTTATCGAAGGATCAAAATCAAAATCTCAAAAAAAATATTCTGTGAAAAAAAATATCTTAAGTATATTTAAAAGGCATCTGACTCACTTGTTTACATTTTTAAAAGGAGATTTATTTATAAAACATAAAATATAGAACACTTCAGAGGCCATTTCATTCAACATAGTAGGCAATGTTATGTATTATATAACTATGAAATTTTAGATATAATAATGGCAGTTGTGAGTATTCATTATGAACAGACAAAGCATATTAATCAGGAAACAGGTCAGTACAACAGGCACTGATGTCTCTCACTATGAGGAGTCAGATGAGCTGAGCTTTACAATTTAAGTCATCTGAATTACTAGTTTAACCCTTTACGGTTTTTAAAAACATCTGTAAAAGACAAATTGAGTCACCAACACATCATATAATCAACTACAGAGCTGAGAACTCAAGAAATGTTACAATCACTGATGCAGACCTACAAAAGGACATATTTTTCATTACTGGGTGTGTTAATATTTTGTTTACGCTCTAACAAATAAAGCTTGCCTGGAGATCAGAGTGCACAGCTAGCCACTAGTTAACCAGAGGCCAGGCCATGGTGGCACACACCTTTAATCCCAGCACTTGAGATCTCATGCCTTTAATCCCAGTACTTGGGAGGAGGAAACAGGAAGTGATATGGCTGGGCAGAGAGAAGAATATAAGATGAACAGAGACAGGTGGGTCCCCCCTTTCAGTCTGAGGATTCCTAGAGATAAGAAGTCTTTCTAGAGTTCTTTATCTATTCTGGATATCAGCCCTCTGTCAGATGTGGGGTTGGTGAAGACCTTTTCCCATTCTGTAGGCTGTCGCTTTGTCTTGTTGACTGTGTCCTTTGCTCTACAAAAGCTTCTCAGTTTCAACAGGTCCCATTGATTGATTGTTTCTCTCAGTGTCTGTGCTACTGGTTTTATTTAGAAAGTGATCTCCAGTGCCAATGCATTCAAGACTACTTCCTACTTTCTCTTCTATCAGGTTCATAGTAACTGGATTTATGTTGAGGTCTTTGATCCACTTGGACTTAAGTTTTGTTCACAGTGACAGATATGGATCTATTTGCAGCCTTCTTCTTTTGAGGGAAAGAGAGCTTAGCAGAGCAGGAGATCCCAGCTGGATCAAGAACAGAAAGGCAGAACAAGGAATAACAGACCATGATAAATGAAGACCACATGAGAACAGGAAGAAGCAAAGTGCTAGAGAGGTCTCCAGAAATCCAAAATGATACATCAACTGTAGACTACTGGCAGTGGTCGAGAGAAAGCCTGATCTGACCTAGTCTGATGATCAGATGGCCAAACACCCTAACAGTTGTGCTAGAACTCTCATCCAATAACTGATGGAAGTGGATGCAGAGATCCTCGACCAGGCCCCAGGTGGAGCTCCAGGAGTCCAATTGTCGAGAAAGAGGAGGGACTGTAAGAGTGTGAGTTGTTGAGACCAAGATTGCAAAAGCACAGGGACAAATAGTCAAACTAATGGAAACACATGAATTATGAACCAAAAGCTATGGAGCCCCCAACTGGATCAGGCCCTCTGGATAAGTAAGACAATTGAATAGCTTGAACTGTTTGGGAGGCATCCAGGCTGTGGGACCTGGACCTGTCCTTGGTGTATGAGCTGGCTGTTTGGAACCTTGGGCTTACACAGGGACACTTTGCTCAGCCTGGAAGGAGGGGACTGGACCTGCCTGTACTGAATCCACCAGGTTTAAATGAATCCCCAGGGGAGTCTTGGCCCTGGAGGAGATGGGAATGGGGGTGAGGGGTGAGGGCGGGACCTAGGGGGAGCGGGGGCGGGAGGGGGGAGGACAGGGGAACCCATGGCTGACTTGTAAAATTAAAACACAAATATAATAAATAAAAAAGGAGAAAAAAAAAAAGAAGTCTTTCTAGTGGCTGACTGCTCTGCTCTGATCTTTCAGCTTTCACCCCGATATCTGACTCTGGGTTTTTAATATTAAAACCAGTTAGAATTTGTGCTACAACTGAGGTGGTTTTGAAGTTCTGTGTATGTGCACAGGGTTCACATTCAAAATATCAATGTTATAACATGTTTTTACAGAGTCTGATTTTTTTAAATGCATAAATGAATTAGCCTTCTAAAAGATTTTACACAATTTATATCTCCAGTAGTGGAAACTGGGTGAAAATGAGATACATTGAAGAGTGAATTGTAAAAATATAAAACAATTAAAATTGTGAAATGAAAAGACTAGTAACAAACTTCAAGATATAAAAAGGATTATTGGAAAAGTAGATTGTGGGCAACTGCAACTATTCAGACTGTTAGAGCGACCACACATGTGAAAACATTACCTGTATTTTGAGACCTTGCATCACTATAGTTATCTGTTCTCTCTCTTTCAGGGCATGACTCCTTGGAGAACACATCCACGTTTTTCTTCTGTATGGCTTTGCTCTTTTTGCATTTTTTTCTATAATTCATTGTGTTCTAAGATGAATCCCCATACTCCATTTTTGCATCCCCTAAACAATGTTTCACTGCTGCGATGGACACTGGGTATCCATTTAGTATGCACACACACCCAAACCACAAACCCAGCAGAAACATGACCAATGATGGACAGTAACACCACTGTGTCTTCATGTAGTGCTAGTCACATGACTATTTCCAAACCAAGCAGGAAGTTGGCTGGCTTCTTCGGGCATATAGAGCTAGAATTTTACCTCCAGAAAGGAATGCCAATGCAAACAAATGGCCCATTTTTAAATTAAAGTTTTCTTGTACCATATCATTGAGCCAACCTACCCCTCTAACATTTCTGGAAACATGCTGGGCTGAACAGGAAAAAAACAAATACACACCACTGGTCAGTTCCTAAAGTTTGTACTTAGAGGCCTTGGTTGCACAAAATGATCACTTGGTGACTGATTTTGAATCCATTTTATTCTGCAAAGTCCACCAATCTACAAATAATTTATAAAATGCTTCACTTTCTCCAGTTACTAATACAGAAATAAGTAGATGTGTTCTAGAATTTTAGAGTACAGCAGGAGCATATAGTTGACTTAAAAGTAAAAATAAATAAAAACTTGAAAAGTAGTAACAGTTGATTTTTTTTCTTTAAAAAATTTTATTCATTTTATATACTAACCACAGATCCCTCTCTCATCCCTCTTTCCACTCCCCCCACCCCTGCCTAACTCCCCTGACCCATCCCTCATCCCCTCCTCCAAAGGAGGATCCGTTTCTCCCATGGGGGAGTCAGTCAATTGTTAAGTATATAGGTAATTGGAAAATTGAATAGCTTCCTAGACAAAAGACTGCTAAATGTACAGAGACTGCAATAGAGTATAAGAAGAGCAAACTCTAACAGACCGTCTTGTACTGAAGAAGCCAAGCTTGCAACTAAATAAAAACATCCTTTGAGATTAATGTTAGGGTGTAATTATAAATATTTTAACAGCAATAAATTATGGTCAGTTTTTTTAATATTCTTTTCAATGTTATAGAGGTGTCAAGAGTCACATTTAATTTAATTCATATGATAGCCACATATAATTTCTTATCTTATTCGTAACAAACTTGGTTCACGTCCCAGAGGAGAAAGTGTCATGAAATAGTAAGCATTCCAACGAGGCTGGATGCTTCCAGGGAAACCAAGGTACAAAACCCTTATCAAGTCTACCACGTAATCTGTAGTTGACCCATTCAACAGCAGTGTTGAATAGTTTTGGCTTGATTCTTATTGGATTAATCAGTTCTCAGGGAAGGTATCATTTGTTGGAAAGAAGAGTAGACATTGTCTGGAGAATGATGTCGCAAAGAACAAACAAAGCCTGCTTTAAGTGTTTCGTGAAAATTAATAAAAGTGAAACGATACAGATTATAGTGGTCTGTTTCCTAATTTTGTTACATTACTTCCAAGACTTCATATAAAAAGTATTCCTGTTACACTACAAGCTAGTGTTGTGTTCAAAAGCCTCACCAGAATCTGAACATCTGTAGCCTGCTCTTGAACCATGTGAATTGCTTTTGCCAGATCTTCTTCTCCTTCTGGAATGCTGAAATTGTCATCTGGTATCTAGACAAGGGCAGGAAGAATGGGCAGAAATGTCAAGTACCATACAGAAGTCCCTGCTTATATGAAGGATGCATTCTCAGACATGATGCAGATGTTTCAAACTGTGGTTAGTTCCCAACCTTACATATATTATTGTTCCCATAGAAGCATGCAATAAAATTTAATTTATAAAATGGGCACAATAAAAGACTAGTAATGATAATAGTAACATAACAATCTTAACAACAGACTACAATAAAGTCATTTAAAACTTACTCTTTATTTATGGGGTTTTCAAGATGAATTTTTGGACTATAGTTGACAATGGGTAACTAACAGCCAGAAATAGGGTACAATAATGGGCAGGTCTCACATGGTTCCTTGCACTAAGGAAGTAAATTACACAACTAAATAAAAAAGTATCATTTTTAATTAATGCTGATATGGAAACAAAAGGAAACACATCTACATGTCACTTCACAAGATTTCTTCCTAAATAATGCTTCCAACAAATATACTCCATGTAGGACACTGTATGCCTCTAAAGATAACCTAAGTCTATGTACTAACAAGCTTCTGGCCTGTCAAGGTCACAGGCCAGGTTCACTTCCACAATTTCGTTCAGTTTCTGACATCTAAAAGTGACTTTACATCCAAGTCTCAGAAGCAATGAATTAAAGGAAATTTCTGAGATAGGAGCATGTTTTCCAGAACTAAAATTAGGATAGAAGAAAGCAGAAGCCTGACCTCCAACTGCTGCTGGCAATCTGGAATCCCTGTCAAAAGCAAACTGGACAACCGGAAAAGGTCGCATATAGGAATGACCATCTATGAGGCCACAGCCACGGGAGGTAACAGGACTGAACCTAAATGGTGAGGGGAACGAGAACAGGCAGGTGTCCCACCAGTGTAAGTGTTTAAACAGCATTCCCCAACTACTCACTCATAATCAGCCAATAGCTAACTTCTGTTCCACACATAGTTCATCTTAAATAAAGCCCTTATATGCTCCAGAAAATAAGACAAACCAATCATGTGAATGACCATGGGGAACTCACTGAGATGTAAAATTAACAAGTTACCTCTTCATAGTCACAGTCATCTTCAGAAGCATCAGTTATGGTGACCTCTGAGTATTTTGTCAAGTTTAAATGTAAAAAAAAAAGTGGAATAATGTTATTATACTAAAGTTACTTGACCTCAATTACAGTATTGGATCTAATTACCTCTATATGAAATTTGCAAATACACATAATTTAATTATCAACCTGTTTCCTCCATAAAGCCTCTAATTTTAGATATAAATTATTTCAACTAGTGTTTTATAACATTAAGTCCACGAAAAACTACACTCATATATGTTTTATATGTTTGCATGAGTGTTATCCAGTAATTTCCAGTTTGATTTTAAGAATCTTTATAACACTGCAGAGGATCACTACCATAAGTATGAACTAGAAAGGCTGGGTGAGTACTCAGCGGGTAGAGAGCATCTCACTCAAGCATGAGAACCCAAGTTCAGCGACTCAGAACCCACATAAGCAGACAGGATGGGAGGCTCCAAGGCCAGCCAGCTAGCAGAGGCAGCAGCGAACCACTGTCACCCTCTCCAACGTGACAAAGCGGGGACAAATACCTCAGGTTGTTCTAGGATCTTCATACCATCGAGTGAATATGCCTGAACTTACACACAGGAACACACAAACACATTTGCACATACATGTGTGCATGCATTCATATGAAGAAAAATAAGAAAATTGTAAATTTTCTAATTATCTGAAGCAAAACTGAATTTTCAAAAGCTTCTAAATATTCATAATGTCACATGACTATTTGGTTAAAATACTGTAAGTGAACAACACAAAAAGCATACCAATACTTAAAAATAAGTAAACACATTACAATGTTTTCATGAGTAAAAGTTAAATCTCTACTCTTGAACTACATATAGGTATTTCTCTAATTTTTAGCATATATAAACTAACATAGCAATCATAATTCAATATTTTATGAATGTTCAAAATATTAAATTACAAAAAAAAATGATTCCAATAACAAGGAGTTCTAGAAGTGCTGCTGTGAGACCTTTAGAAGCTTTATTGCTCTGCTAACAAATGAAAATTTTAACATAACATTACAATAAAGGAAATAATAATAAATGGTCATAATAGCCTCAGGGGCATGTTTTTTTTTTTTCAGTTGGCTGGTTGGTTGCTTACGTTTTCAGACTTATTAATCTAAACAACATTCTGAGTAAATACTATGAATCAGACACTGAATATATAGTAATGGTTATTAAAGTCAAAAAGTGAGATTAGTCCATTTTTATTTTGTTGCTGGTTGTAATAACTGTTTTATGTCTGAAGTGTTAATATACACATGATAAGTTCTATTATTTGTAATAAAAATAGATAACACACAGTGTTTAAAAAGAACTAGGAATATACCTACCTGTAACACAAATTTCTACACGGTCTTTTTAATAAAAAAAAAACTTGAGAACCAGGTATTGGGGTGAATTTGGAAGATCAGAGAAACAAAACAAGCTACAGATAACCTCATCTTGCAAACTCTCAGCTGATCCTGTTTCCTCAAACTGGAAGCCTCTGAGTCCTCATCTGAATGGATCTCAGCTGAACTGCACCTAAAAGCTTAAAAAGACCTCTAGTTCCTGGTCCTCATGCCTTATATACCTTTCTACTTCCTGCCATCACTTCCTGGATTAAAGGCATATGTTGTTCCCAAGCAAGACATGAGATCTCAAGTGCTGGGATTAAAGGTGTGTGATGCCATGCCTGGCTCTGTTTCCAGTGTGGCTTTGAACAGATGGATCTCTGCCTCCAGAATGCTAATATTAAAGGTATGTGTGCCACCATTTTCTGGCCTCTATGTCCATCTAGTGGCTGTTCTGTTCTCTGACCCCAGATAAGTTTATTAGGGTGCACAATATATTGAGGGACATAATATCACCACACCTATCTATTTTCTATGTACTAAGACATTTACTCCTTATCCTGTTATGAGTCTGGAACTATTATCTTCATTTTACGAGTCAAAAATCAAGGATACAACTTTAAAGACCTTAGACTGAAGTTGGGAATCAACCCCAGATTTCAGGCTTTGTGATGTGTACATCACAGGATACCAGGTCCTTGCCCAACTGTCAGTATTGTGTGGTCAAGCACTAGTATCTCTCCCACCAATATGGTGAAAAGTAATTAGGTTCAAAAATAAGTAGTTCGGAGATTAAACAACTATTCAAAATGGTGCATGCGTGCAATCTGTTTCATAACTTCAATGTATCCTCATTAATACTTTGAAGAGAAGTGCGATTACATGTGTTGGCTCTCTATTCCTTCAAAACAATTCCCAATAGGATGTTCTTCCTTCTCCTATAGTGCCTTGTCCCCTATTCCTTAGGAATTTCTGCTGCCATATCTTTAAGGAACTTTTTCCTCAACCGACATAAGTCTTCTGAATACTTGTGTCATCCCAAGTTCCACAGCCACTCTGAAATTTCAGAAACATTTCTTATGTTAGCATCTCAGTTTCCAAAATCTGTGTTTATTATTTATTGCTGCATAACAAATTTCTAAGAACATATGGCTTAAGAGAACAATAAACAAATACTGCTTATTACAATGTAGATGAACCTGGAAGAGAGTAGACCACACAAAAATAAATCAGAAACACATAGGAAGACAGTAGACCAAGCAAAAATAAGTAAGAAACACGTAGGATCTCACTTACTTCTGGAACCTACAAGTTGTTCAACTTAAAGAAACAGACAGCTGCCGGGCAGTAGTCCCAGCACTCGGGAGACAGAGCCAGGTGGATCTTTGTGAGCTTGAGGCCAGCCTGGGCTACCAAGTGAGTTCCAGGAAAAGGTGCAGAGCTACACAGAGAAACTCTGTCTCGGAAAAAAAAAAAAAGAAAGAAAGAAAGAAAAAGAAAAAAGAAACAGACAAAATAGGTTAAGGGTGGAGAAAATGGGGAGATGTTGATCAAAGAGAATACATTTCCAATTATGAGGTAAGTAAGTTCTGGAGGCCTAGTGCACAGCATGGTGGGCATGTGACAATAACGATTCATATACTTGACATTTTTAGAAAGCATAGATTTTCAGTAGTTCCACTACATCAAATGAAAAGCTACCTTTAAAAAAAAAAAAGGAAAATTACAGCTAACACATGATTCAGCTAACCATGCATGGACATATACCCAAAAGGACCAAAGTCAGCATACACAGAAATGCCTGTACAGCTGTGTTCACTGCACCTCTGTTCACAACAGCCAAAATACAGGAGCAGCTTAGATGTCCATTAACACGGACTGATAAAGACAATGTGGCTCATCTATATGCTATATGCTATAAAGAAGAAAAATGTCATTTGTAGGAAAATGGAATTGAAGATCATCATATCAAGTAGAAGAGACTCAGAAGGAAAAAAGCTGCATGTGTTTATTCACATGAGAAATCTACATATTATATTATACCACTATATTCATATATACATAATACCAAAGTAGACAGTACTAGGGGTAGATTAGTGGGAGGTGGGAGGCCAGAACAAGAAGGCTATACAGGAAAGACTGTGAAGCAGGGTACATGATATACATACAGGTATAAAAGTCATAATGAAGCAAACTATTATGTATGCTAAGTAAAGCAATCGTTTTTAAAATGTAACTAGATGAGGCAAATACTTTGTCTTAGTTACTCTTCTGTCGCTGTGATGAAACACTGTAACCAAGGCAACTTTTAGAAGAAAGCACTTATTTTATCTTCTAGTTATAGAGGGTTAAAGTCCATAAAGGCAAAGAGAAAGCAGCAAACAGGCATGGATGCTGGAGCAGGATGCTGGAATTCCCATGTTGAACCACAACATACAGCAGAGAGCAACCGGAAATGGTCTTAGAGGTCGCCTCCAGTTACATACTTCCCCCCAAAAAGACATGCTTCCTAAGCCTCCCTAAACAGTGCCATCAACTGGAGACCAAGGGTTCCAATACATGAGCCTATGAGGGGCATTATTGTCATTCAAACCACCACGGGCATTAATTTCTCATCTGTAATTACTTCACAATGTCCTAGATATATGTATCAAAGTTTTACAGTGTACAGCTTGAACATATGCAATTTATATTGTTAGTCATATTTCAATAAAGCTTGCAAAAGGAACAATTAATATTTGTTATGTCACAGTTTCTGAAGGTCAAGAAAACATGAGCTACTTAGCTGGACGATTCTGAGGATCAACCATGGTGACCCAGTCGAGGGGACAGATGGCAGCAGCATGTACTTATAGGACAGCTAACTGACATTGTCTCACTGTTGAATGAAGGCCTTCATGTGATTTTTCTCCACAGACACAGGAGCTAAGCTTACTTCAGAGTTAACAGTCTATGATGAGGAAGTCACAACAGTTTTATCACCAAGCCTCAAGCCACAAGTTCAATATCTTAAAGGTTGTACAAGGCAGGGCAAGTATGCTCAGTATATGAGGAATGGTGAAAAGCATGACCTACTAGGGGGGATAGCTTAGTGGGACATCGCTTGCCAAGTATGCATGAGGTCCTAGGATCTATCCCCCAAAACCTCAAAGTCAGAACATGAATTCCAGGAGGCAGGACCACTGCTTGTCATGTTAGAAATGGCCCAGCTACCAAACTGCCTTATATGCTTTCAAGAGACCTAGTAAAGGAAATATGTGAGAAAATCATTTAGAATGGTCCCTGGGCTACAGTAATGCTATGCATCTATTTTATTCATTCTTCCTTTCCTCACTCCAGAAAGAGATGAGCATCTATGAAGAAATCTTTGCTCATTGGCTAAGGGAAAAGGATAAATAAAGCCAATCTAAGTTTCCCTCCAGCTCTAGATTTGCATTTTTCTGATACATTTTTATTTACTTAAATAAAATTACCTAGGGGCTACTCCAAGGTGACCTCAATACCAGTCTCTTGTCAGTCAGTCTCCAGAAAATAATGTCGTTCTTCCCACTTGTCCATGGTGAATTCCAAAATAAAGTAAATATCCTAAAATCCTCTGCACAGACTTTAAAAATTACAAATGAGCACACCTTGTCTATGTGTGGAACAGATGCAAAAGGTGGGTTGTTAACGTGGTGATAGAGAAATGAAAATGTGGTTTGTCCTCAGAGCATTGGTAATATCAGGCAATACTTGGAAGTCTTATCCAGCAAATGTTCTAGGCAATAACTTTTAATCATGAAGAACATATTGCTTCCTCACAATAAAAAAAACAAAGTATATGAAAAATACCATTTTATTAAGCATGGAAGTGTTTCCCAAGGAGTACAGTAATGTTTATTTTCAAAATGACCATTTGAGATTAAATGTCCCACTTATGGCTAAGATGAAAATTAATAAACAGAAATTTAGAGATTTCCTAGGGAATCACATGGCTCTAAGGGACAGAGACAAGTTTCTTGTGTCTAATGCCAAGAATTTTCTGTCCTATCACACTATTTTTACACGGGTACAATAAGAATATGGGGTTTATTAACATCTTAGATAATATAAGTATAAAATTTGTTTTCAGTATCCTAGGAAATGAACTCACATATTTGTTTTCCAAATCTCAGTGGCACCTTATCAGCAGCTAAATAAAATCATTTAAATACCTCAATTTGAAGACCACAGAGGAGAAAAAAGTATAAAACAGCTAGAGGCTATAGAGCTGATCATTAATTTAACCAAGGCCAAATGATTAGTAAGAAGAAAAATCAGACACAGAACAAAGAGCCCAGAAGAGGAGCCACTATACTCTTTGACTGATACCTTTAAGTATCCACAACACAATCTGTACAGAAGAGCTTCCCAGAGCAACTCACCTCTAAGGTGGTGGTGTGGTGTTCTTGAAAAAGCAGCTGTACTATTTATGGTGTGGATATTTGTATGCATCTGTTGTCTAGATAGCTAGCAACACATTGCCAGTGCACAAGCTAATACAAAATGATTCTGTGGCAACTTACAAATGTGCATGTCACTGGAAATACAGAACTCAGTGAATGTGAAAATTGGAGGAGAAAGGGAAACAGAAATACACAGCAGTGTAGTACACCCGGAGGATCTCAAAGACTTAAACTTGAAACCACAGGCTTGCCTCTAACCTCACCAGTGCTTGGGGTAAAGATGAGTTTGTAGCCAGATGCCAATTCCTGATCCTTCCCATGAAAACAGAAAACCTGCCCAGCACATGAAAGTGTTTTCTGTTTCCAAAGCCTCAGAGGTTCTCACAAAGAGAATGCACTGTATCCAAATACTGCCCCCCTTGACCCTTGGGACAGATTGAGAAATGAAGAAGAATCTGATGGAGCATCACTTGTAAAAAGAAATTTAGAAAACATTTCTCTGGAGAGCAATCTTGCAAGGGTGAAGAGGGGCAAGTCGTGGACAATTTTCCACAAGGAAAAAAATAACACTTGGCTCTGCTTCGACTTTCACTGAGCAACTTTCTCACCTGTGACCTACTCTCTCCGGAGATCCCGTGTTCAAGGAAACACCCATATACAATTAAGCTCTTCATGATTTGCATGCAGAGCTGTTTTCCAATGGGAAAAATAAGTGAGCATTTAAAACCAAATTGTTTTAATGATGCCAAGCTGGCTCTGAGCAGTTCAAATGTTTCTACCAGATATCTGCCCACTACTCTTCCAAACAACAGAAGAAAAGTAAAGTTGCACTCCAGTATTGCCCTGGGCTCTAGCCCCTGCCTTTCTGTGCACTCACATCTGCAGAGCCTCAGTCTATAGCCTCTTCTTGCTCTTGTCCTTTCTATGCTATCCCTTCCTGCCTACATCCACGGCATCTCACGCTTCCAGGCCAGATTCTCTATCCTACAGCTGCGGCCTAGTTAGACTGCAGCGCCCACTCTGCTACATCTTCACGTTTCTAGGAGGAATTTAGGGATGTCAAAATTTACAGTATGAAACACTCCCTGATAGTCACAATATCTAGTCTCTAAATGCAAATGCTGGTCTTTAAACTAGCAGAATCTGCCCTAGATCCTTATATTGTGGATCCCATTAGAAGATGGGCCAGTATTTATAATGCATGCACCGAAAGTACCATGGAACACTGGCACTATCCCAGTACCACAGAAGACACAACTTCATGAGCAAATGCCTCCTAGGGACATTTCGGCTGGACTAACAACAGAAATGACTGCCTGAATGGGTCACAAGTATGTTCTTCTGCAAATGGATCAATGAACAATTTGCAGCTATGAGCAATAAACTTCTCCACTTACAAGACCCATCCACTGCCACACTTGTAGGTAGTGATTATGGCCAGCAGCATCTTTAGAGAGAACCAGAATGAAACATCGCTAATTAGGCTTTTCAGGATTTCCCAGAGTTGTAGACAGAAATTACTTCACAATCTTTACCATCTTCTCAGAGCCAATGTTCACAAAAGCAATAAAAAATCTAACCTGGATCCTCCCTCATTACCATTTTATTTACCAAACAGGAAAAGTACTATAAGTAGCAAATATCACTGTCATCTCTGTCTTATGAAATACAAGCCTAAATAAACTTAACTGAGAAGTATGGATGACAACTAATTGGCATGTCTGTTGTCATATTCTTACTGCTGTTTGCTCCTGGCAGACTTTACCAACAAGTCTTCATGAGTACTCTGAATCACTAGCACCATATACACAAAGCTACTACAACTCAATGGACTTAGCAAGAATGGAAAGCTACTGGCCACTCTGGTACAAGGCAGCTATATCATATCTTCTGCTCAGAGCCGAAGTAACTGCCGGTCACATGTGAAATGCATAGTTCTCATGGTGGGTGGTAGTATATGAGCCTTTGTAATCTGTAAGCCAGGAGACACAAAGACAGGGTCTTTGCACATTATTCTTCTATCTGAACTTTTTGGGTTTTTTGTTTTTGAAACAGAGCTTCACAATGTAGTTTCGGCTACCCTGGAACTGCCAATCCCCCTGCTTTTTTTTAGCACTCTGAGGGCTGTGATTGTGGGCATGTGCCAGCATGCTCAGCAGTATCTGAAAATGCAATGGTCAGAAGTCAAGATAACCGTCTATAAGTTTGCTTCTCCAATTACAGTCTTCAGACCTGTAGCATCTTGGGAGCTTGTTAGCCACAAAAAAACTCAGTGCTCACCTGGATTTACTGTATTATACATATCATGTAAGATTCATGGGTGAGTCATTTAAGTTAATACAAACTACAAGACACAGAACAAAATAGCTGTTCTCTCGAAAGAGCCCATGATATTAATGCATATAATATTCTGGATTTAGTAATATGACTGTTGGCCTAGAGTCTACATTCAGGTTGTCAAATCCTTTTATTTAGATATATGTAAAAAATTTTAGTATCTAAAAACACAAACATTCTGATGATAATTGGAAGTACATTAGTTGAGTAAATAGAAATTTGTTAAATGTTTCACAAATACATTTCATAGTCATAAAATATCAGTGCATTTCATTTTACAAACTCAGAAACAGGTATTATCTAGAGGAATTTTTAAAGAAAGGAAGAAAGAAACAAAGAAAGGGATGGACAGAGAAGCTATTATATTAGCTACTTCTTTTTAGTTACTCAATTATCATTTTTGACAAAACAACAAAATATTAAAAAAAAATAAACTATAATAAAAAGCAACAATGATAGACTTTTCACCTAAGTGAAAGTTATCAGTGAATGTTAGTCGAACAGTGAGGCATTTTGCATAGACAACAGGCATCATAGATGGGACACCAGTCTAGTGCTACAGCTTTATTCCAGGATAGGTCTGGAATCCTTCATTTTGCAGCTGTAGATACTGGGTCTGTATCCAGAGCTGCAGAGGATGCAAAGCCTCACTTTAATTTCATCCAGTCATGAGAAACTGCTGCTGGGACAGTGGGAACCTTAGAGCAGGCAGCAAATGCACCTAAACAGCCTAAGATGCTAAATCCTTACTGTTGGAATACACAGAAAGTCAAAATGTTAAATACCAATCAGGGAGTGGAGTTAGGAGAGGAAGATGAACCTTCAATGCTTCTCTTTCCTCGAGTGTGCATTTCCTTGTCCTTCCTGGGAAAGGGTTTTGGTTTTGACAAGTAACACCAAAATCAATGCACCTTTAGCTCACTTAGTACAAACTCCTTTCAGCCTGCCTCTGACAATTGAAACTGGGAACTCCTAAAGAACCACACCTTATTAAACAGCCCTTAGTCACTACTATGACTAAAGAGCCACCAAAGTGTGACTTTACAAGTATCAGTGACATCCACCACCAGACTTTCTGTCTGAGTTTGGTAGACAACTACTTGGCCCAGCATATTTTATAATATTGCAACTATTTTCCTAACAAGAAGTTCTATGAGGAATCCATGTACTCCTTGACTAGATTTCTAAATGCTGTGATGACCGCAAAGAACCACATCCTGTCTGCTTCCAGCACACCTTGAGAAAGTATAAAACACAGAAGAATTTCCATCATGAAGCTCTTCACAGGAGAAAGAAGAGTCATTGCTAACAATCAGCAGGTAATAGGAAGGGCCACTGCAGCCTTAGGATGTTTCTCCTGAACACATTCCCGGTTTACATAACAAAACACTGAGGCCCATATTAATGGAAGCATTTTCCACATTGTCCTAATTTGCCTCTGATACTGTGATGGAGCACTAACCTTTTGGCTGGGAGAGGAAAGGTTTTATTGGGCTTACAGGTTCCTGTCAATTGGCAGAAGCCATGGCAGGAAAGGAAAGCAGGGGCCTGAAGCAGAAAGCACAGAGGAACACTGCTTGTAGGATTACTTCTCTTGCTCAGCTACCAGTCTTATAAAGCACAGGCCTGCAGGCCTAGGGTTGGCACCACCCACAGTGGGATGGGTCTGCCTGCATCAATTAGCAATCAAGAAAATGCCCTGTAGACATGGCCATGGGGCAAGTGATCTACACAATTCTTCAATTGAGGTTCCCTCTTTCCATGTTGTCTTGGTTAGGGTTTCTGTTGCTGTGATGAAACATCATGACCAAAAAGCAAGATGGTGGGGAGAGGGTTTAATAAGCATACACGTATTCATCTCTGTTCATCTAGGGAAATCAGAACAGGAACTCAAACGGGGAAGGAACTGGAAGGCAGGAGCTGATGCATAGGCCATGGAGGGGTGCTGTTCCCTGGCTTGCTTATTATGCTTGTTCAGCCTGCTTTCTTAGAGAACCCAAAACTGCCAAGGCCAGGCATGGCCCCACCCACAATGGGCTGGGCCCTCTCCCATCAATCCCCAACCAAGCCCTACAGACTTACCCACACACAACTCAGTTGTTTTTTGTTTTTTTGTTTTCCCACAGTCAAGTCTTCTGAAAACATTTTCTTAATTGAAGTTCCCTCCTCTCAGATGACTTTAGCTCATATCAAGCTGACATACAACTATCCAGCACAACAACGGAAATTATGACACTAATGATGAGTCCTGCTTAAGTGTCTGGTTTGAGCCACACTAGTCTACACATGTTCCCTGTGTCTAAATGTTTAAGAAGAGTAGCAAATGATTTCATGGAGAATTCAGGAAATCTCTTCCAAAGGCTTTTGTCAATACTGATAGGTCATTATCCAGTACCAGGAATACAGTATGAACTATAAGGGAAATCTGGGCAAAATGCACTAAATTAGAGGTAATTACACATATATGCAAGGTACAGAACCCTGGAATTCTGATTCACTTATGCATACTATAATTTCTATTTATCCACTGAAGCAACTGGAGAGCTACAGACTTGAAATCCAGGACAGTCTCACTTCACCAACTATCATAATTGCCTTGCAAAACAATGTCAAATAACATTATACTGTCAACTTCTAATTATGCATGTGAAGAGAGCCCAGGGATACAAGGATAATTGGCATTTACAATTAATCCTCAAACTTCATTTTGACTAATAGTAAAGCCTCTCCCATGACTAAATCTCTTCCCTCAACACTGAATGTAACACGATCGACTAGTTAGATGTTTGACTTTGCTATCCCCTGGCTATCCTTCAGTTGAAACATGAAATAGTAATCAGTCAACCATGAAGAGATGGAAGAAAAACACAGAAGCTACATAAATTAACGAATTTGATAATAAAATCCTGAAAATTAGATGTGCTTACGTTTGCAACTGTGACTTAAAGCCTTTCTTGTAAGATCTGTGTACAACATATGAACTCACAAAGAGTTTGGCACAACACACAAGACCTGTACAGCTGGGAAAGAAAATTAGACTCAGGGTCCCAACCCTAACCAAGAAGCTATCTGATACAGGTTGGCAAGGAAAAAAATCAGTTTTTGTCAATGGTTTTACTGGGTGATATCACATTCCACATTCCAGATCAGGCCTAATGCCCTGGAGTAGCTTCAAAACACCAAATGAACTCAAAGGTATCTTTGTAGACATTTTGTTTCATTTTGGTTTGGTTTTGTTTTTGGTGTTTTTGTCATATTGGTCTTTTGCCTGTTTGTTTTGAATTTCATTTTTGTGTTTTGTTTTATTTTGTTTTTATGAAGAGGTTGCTGTTTTTTATTATTTGTGGGTTTTCTTTCTTATTTTTGTTTTTGTTTGGGGGGAACCATAAAATTTGGTGGGGAGGGAGATGGGCAGGGTCTTGGAGAAGAGAGGGGAAGGAGATAAATGTGATCAAAATATATTGTATTAAAAATGTTAATTAAGAAAAGATGGGTGTGTAAACTGAAGCATGTTGCAGTCTTAATTCAGTGTCCTTCTGGAAAAATTCCATAAATCTGACTTTCTTGTTTAAAGTTTCCTTGTGTAAAAATCCTGTATTTATTTTACAAATACAATCTTCAAAATTTTATCAAACTATCAGCGTCATGTTACTAACTAAACTATGTCTAGAGAAATCATTTTCATGATGACGAAAATTTCACAAATGTTTTGTTGGAATTCACCAGCAAGGACACTGGAAAACCTTAGACTTGGTGCAGATGAACTCAGAGATTATAACTTGAATTATTTTTTAACTTTATTTTTCTTTCCGGAGCTGAGGATCGAACCCAGGGCCTTGCACTTGCTAGGCAAGCACTCTACCACTGAGCTAATCTATTTTTTAATTTTAAAGGGAACATTCTGGAACAGACAGCCTGTGTGAACTATGAAAACAGACTATAAAGACTCAATTATAACACTAAGGCACCTACATATTTTATTCAAATAGATTTCAAGATATTCAGACTTCCATCCTATAAAAATCATTTTGTATCCAATATAATACTACATGTTTCCTTTAACTTTTATACTCACTTCTGTGTGACTCCCTAAAATATGGATATATGACTAAGCCAGCTAAAGCTCACAAAAATGGATCTATGAGATCTTAAATTAAGACACAAGGGATTATAACTGTACAGAAAAATAAAGGGAGATTTCTACTGTCTTCGACAACTTTGTGGATAGCCATCTTTCTCTTATCTTCTGAAAGAAAGAGCGACATGGCTCTTACTTACAAACACTGCACATTAACCCAAACTAATTAATGCACCTACCTAGAGGAGGGACGTGTAAGGCCTTACAAAAATCAGTGAACCTAATTATACGCATAACGTTATTCCACTTTTCTGGTACCTCCAATCATAACTGCTCATCATGACCTGTTGCTTTCTTCCAAGTATTTGTCAGCTCATTCCACCAACATTTAGTAGCCCAATGGCGGGGGCGGGAGAATATTTCATCAGTGTTATCACTCAAGAGTCGAAACCAAAACCAATGAAGAAGATAGCCAGCCTTACAGGGGCTTCATTCTTTAGGACTGCACAATCGGACTCCCTACAAGACTATGATGATGAGTCTGGGCTTCTTTCTTTAAAGCCCAGAGGCACAGATCTCCCTTAATCTCTCCTGAAGATGGAAGTTATTCCGCAGGTGTTCTGAGGACTTTATTTTATTTTATTTTTAGGACAACCACTAAATCTTAGGAGAACTGACTCAATTCCTTGAGGCGCCTCGATGTCCCCAACAGCCCGCCATCCCACAGGTCACCAGTGTGAGGGACTTGGTCCCGGGACGGCTTCCCTATGCTCAGGACCACAGAGGAAGCTACAGGACTCCTAGCATGACTTCCGTGGGCGGCTGGGGTGACAAGGGCTCCTCCGGGGCGGCCCACCGACACGGCATCCAATGGATGGGGCGGTCGCAGGCGCCCCCCGGAGGATGCCCCGCGCAGGCCCCGTGCGTCACCGTCCCCGGCGGCCACCAGAAGGATACGCTCCAGGTAGTAGGCACCATCGGTGGCCACCGGCTCCGCCGCCGCCGCCGCCGCCGCCGCCGCCGTGTCGCCCGAGGACGACAAGCCGATGCCCAGCGCCTCCTCCAGCACCCGCAGCTGCGGGAGCCCACGCGGAGCAGCCATCCGTGCAGCCGGGCCCCCACGGTGCCCCCCGGTGCCCCGCGGTGCCACCACCGACCCGACCGGCGTGGCAGCTCTCGCGAGATCGCGGGACCCTTCACCCCACACTAGCCAACCACCCGAGGAGCCTAGCCCTCCGCGTGTCCGCGGTTACTACGGCAACGCGTTGCCTAGTTACACCCTCCGCCCCAGGCAGCGTGTAGCGGGAGACCGCAGGCGGCTAACCCGGGGGGGCTTCGATGGCTTTTTTCACCCAGGCTACTTGTTGGGGTTTTTGGGGTTTGCTTGGTTTGGCCTTTTGCTTTGACGCCGTTCTTTCTCGCTTCTTTTTCTTCGTGGCTTTCCTTGTCACCCGTTTCTCACACGCCAAACATCAGTCCTCAATGTTTAGATGGGTAGAGAACCCCAAATGTTTCCAGTGGGGGCAGACTTAAGAAAGGGGAGGATACTCGTCTCTCCAACTAGAGGGAGGACGGGTGAGTTCTAGAAACCATTGTTGGCCTACTGAGGAGCTGCCCAGTGTCCCTCAGACCCTTAGCAATGAAGGATGAGGGTGCTCACCTGTATTACACCCTTTCTAGCAATCTTTTAATTCATTTAGGTGGACATCTGTTTTGACTTTGGCCTCAGACGGACGGACTTGGAATAGTTCCAGTCTCATCAAATTATAGCATTGATTTTTGCTGCGGAAAACCCACGTCCATAAAAACTATGAGCTACCTATGACCCTAGCATAAAGTTTTTACATGATATTTGAGCTAGGAAATGTAGTTAAGAGCTAAATGTGCTTCCTCTGAGTGGGGGCAGGCGGGGCAGGGAATTAACTTGCCAGTCATGTGATTTACTGCTGTGGCTGGAACTTAGTGTTTATATGGTGCATGCATACAGGTATCATTAAGACCACTTTTCTTTCAGGTTCCTTTTATTCTACATTACTTGATGAATTCTAGTTGGTAACTATATAAAAGCTCCCATTTATTAAGAGAGACAGACAGACGGATAGACAGACAGCAAAAGAGGGGGAGGAAGAGGGACAGGCAGAGAGGAGGGGGGGGGGGGGGGGGAAATCCGTAACTTCCTAGAGGGTGATTGAGACCCAGAGTGTTGGGAGCAGGAAGTAAACAAGAGCCCATTTCCATCACGACTTAGCTCTGGCCACACCACTGTAGGCTTCAGCTTCCTCATTTGTAAGCTGAAGATAATGTCACCTACCTCAAATGGTTGCTATTAGCTGTAAATCAACAAAGCATTAGGAACCCATTCAGAGCATACGGCAATAAGAAATACGAGCTGTTTCCATTAAACATGTTTGTCTTGGTTTTGAATTTTAGAACACAGGACACAATGATGTCTAAACAGCTCAAGTCGCTGTTATTTTCCCACATCAAACATTCTGAGTGCTCATTAAATGCATGGAACTGAAAATACAGGAAAGGAATTCTGAGAATGGGATCCATTGACTCATAGGGAGTCTGCTCTTCATTTCCAAGGAAGCATGACCCCAACTATCAAGGTGCTTAGTTGTAAACTGAGCCTTGAAAAGTGACCTGGGTAGTCAGGGCCATGCACGGTTGATGTCTAGAAGGGCAAGCAGAAACATGACAGCTGCAGAGGACAGTGTCTTTCTTGGAGCTTCTAATGTTTAGTTTATCTGCTACAGTCTCTGTTGTCTTTGAACATAGTGTGTCCTCTTCTACAGACAGCTTGATATCCAAGTTCTTCCTCATTGTCTTAGGTAAATTAAGCTCCCTGGACTACATTCTTTCTCTTTTTTTCTTTTTATTTATTTTTATTAAATGTTCTATTCCTTTTACATACCAACCACAGATCCCCCTCTCCTCCGTCCTCCTTCCCTGCCAGCCTTTCTCCCCCCACCAACCCACCTCCCATTCCCACCTCCTCCAAGGCAAGATCTCCCATGGGGAGTCAGCAGAGCTTGGTACATGCTCTTATAAAGACTTTTAAAATCTATCTACCTAGGTATAGAGCAAGTGGTGGGGGAAAGTAAAATATATAAAGAGTTCTTTCCCAGTACTTGGCAGGCAGAGGCAGGTGGGTCTCTGTGAGTTTGAGGACAGACTGGTCTATAGAGTGAGTTCACAGAGAAATCTTGTGAAAAACAAACAAGCAAACCAACAAACAAAACAAAACAAAAAACTTATCATTTCTGATACATCAGATATTTTCTGTAAGTAAGATTTGCTTAAAACGTTGTGACTGTGATGAGCCCAAATTTAATATTTGTAAAGAGCTTAATATATAAGAATTGCTATATGGTAAAGCACAATTTTGTTAGAAATAGTCAGCATTTGAATATAAGAAATGGTTTAACAGAATCATGAAATACAAAGTATAGCCAGTATTAACTGTGCAAGATATAGAAGTCAAAAGGTCTGGAAATGAAAAAGAGGTATTTTACACCCCAAAAGAGAAAATTGCTAAGTCTCTTTATGTCAGGCTTCCAAATAAACAAGGTATTAACTGAGTTACTAATCCATTTATGTCCGTGTAATAGATTTCAAATTACAAACTCACCCAGGATGTGTCGCCTATTATAATTGAAAGTATATTCCACAGAGACCTGATCATTATTGTTTCAAAAATTTCAAATTGAAAGAAGTTTTAGCATTTGTGTAAGCTCTTTGATATCTACAATGGATGAACTATGTTTTAAAGAACAATTTGATAAAAAAAAATTTAACAAACATAAAAAATAATGCTCTCAGATTTTAGAAAAAGAAGGAATCTGTGACGACTGCTACGCTCTTAGAAGTCTTCTGTCTTTGCAAAGAATGCATTTGAAAGCTGCCTTGCTGTGTTCTGGAATTACTAGTCTGTAGATACTGCTTTGATTTAAAAGGAACTAAGAGAACACACACACACACACACACGCACACACACACACACACACACACACACAGATTATGATAGTGGTTTGTATTATGATATATTTTTATCCTGTAGATGTTCTTGTTTTTGATATATTTTACAAACTTCCTTAAAGTGGGGATGGAAAAAAAAGAAGAAGAAGCCAAATGCCTTAGCATTTTGATGAATGAGTAGGAAACTGCTTTTTGCTTTGACTGTGCTCCCCAAAGAGGTAAACAAAGAAAACAGCAGAGACAGTAAAAATGAAGCAACAATCACAAAGGACAGCAAATGTAGTCTCCTCCCAGCCTAAATGCTCCATTTATGCAAAAGTGAAATTATTTTTAAAAGCAAAACCAGAAAGCAATCTGGCAGTGAATACACTCTGCACGTGTATGGTTTCAAAGCAGAAAATACTCACATGCAAATATGTTGCAAAGTACAATTCAATTATCAAAGATAATGGCATTCATTTTCTACCAATACAGCCCAAGCCATTTACTGATGTGCCTTTTTATACAAGTAGCTTTCTTATTTTCTTTCAGAATCTCACAGTAAGTGGTAGTCAGGTTTAGGATTTCTGAATTCATGGAAATAGTAGCAATTGTGCTGAAAAATTATCATTTTTTTCAAGCACACATGGCACATTTTTGCATCTTGCACTAGTATCCATTTGAAAATCCATTCCTCCCATATTCTGTCACTGTGTGATTGAAACAGAGTCAGTCAGTTCTCTGTGTGAGTAGCACCTGACACAAGCCTACCCAAAAGAACTTCTCCTTTCTTTAGGCAACAGCAAGAACCTCTGATTTCCAATATAATTCCTGGCTTCTGGTCCTTTCAAATGAAAAGGAATGAGGGCTTCATGGAAAAATAGCGGATTCTAGGCCTTGCCCAGGGTGGTACAAAAGGATTCGGAAGAAACTTCACAAAACCAGAAGTATAAAAAAAAAAGTCTCTCCTGCTACAAAGAAAAAAATAATCACAATGATGGAGCATTATGAAAAAGATATAGCCAATATAGCCATCCATTGAAGGAGCTACAAGGGGCAAAGTCAGGTGAACTGTTAATAAAATAGTGTTGGAATATAAGCCAAAGTACAAAATTAATTTCTGAGTCCATACTGTTATCAGTAAATGCTTAAACAAATAAATGAGAGTTTTTTAAAAAACAACTAATAAAGAACAACTACCAAAAAATTAAATAGATCCATAAAAACACAAAATTGGGAACCATAAATATAACAAAAAGTCAGGAAGACCAAAAACAAAAAACAAAAACAAAAACAAAAACAAAAACAAAAACAAAAAAAAACAGCCTGAGCAAAGCCATGTGACACCAGAAGTTTACCAAAAAAAATACCACTGACTTTGTTTTGTGTTGGTCCTTTGCTACTGTGTATGGCGCCTATCCTTAAGGGTGGTTAATATACCCAGAGAGACTTCATTGGTGAGAACTAATTTTGCCTTTGTAAGTTGATGTTAATTGGAGGTAGCTTCATGGTTGAGGATGTCACTGTGCACGTTTAAATTGTGGATTATTACACACAGCAAGTCCTACAGAAAACAGTATATTAATGTTGGAGGATTTGTGGCTTACAGTTTTAATTAAGATACTACTGTAAATAAATGCAGATACATACACACACACACACACATATATATATCATCTATCTATATATGATATAATATGTCACTGTAAATACATGCAGATACATTTATATATAAAACCTACATGTGACAATCTTTATGGTTATCAAATTCAGTCTTTATGTTCTTCCATATTTTTCTACATGTTCATGTGCAGCACACATGGCCCTTCTGTGTCCTTTCAGATTCATGCAGAATAAGCCAGCTGACAAGGCTTATCAGTCATGTATGCAGTCTCTCTATTCACCTATGTAATGTGGAGGTGTAGCATGGTAAATGGAATGGTAAACCAAAAAGAGAAACTCTTTCTACGAAAAGGTGTCTTAATCACAGCAACAGAGAAGTAACTAAGACATCAGGTCGAGGAGCTCATAATGTGACTGAGTAGGAAGTGTTCCTTGCTCTCTGGAGGAAGAGGACTAGTTCATTTTCTGCTTCCTGCAATGTTTCCTGTTTTCTCCAAAAGTAGAGGCCTCTTGCCCTTCACTTGGTTTCCAGGCAATAAATGCAGGCCTCTGTGTGTGTCGGTGTCCTGTGGCCTTCTACATCACCCTTGGTGCATGCAGGAGGCTATCACCAATACAATGTTCTCACTGTTGGCTGCTTCCCATGTAATTCAGGCCTTATGTTCTGGTCCGTGAGTCTCACATCTCCTTCTGGATCTTTGAAACCGAACAAGCTAAGTTTGTTTTCAGATAGGATAAAATGTCTGCGCCGTTGTACTTCCTAGAACCCTATATACAAAAAGGAACGTCTGTTTTACAAAGTTGGGGGTGTCTTTTCACCTTTTTCATATGCAGAAAAAATGCTTTATAGAAACTTTTTCATTCAATTTGAATTTAAAAACTTATGTTCGTAATAGTTGGGTTTTATTCTCTGATGTATGTATACAGGAGAAACTGTATTTAACCTTCCCCATGTAATGTAACAATGAACACTACTATGATAAAATCAATATATATATAACTTTAATGAACAGATTTCTATAATTTATCATTAATATTTTTCCTTAACAGAGAAGCAAGTGTTGTCACTCTTATGCTTATTGCTATTTAAATTTATAATATTTGAAATCCTTTATTCTTTTGTTTCCATGTTTCCTAAATTTATAACATTGTCATAAGCCTACATCTAACAATTCTATTACAAACATTTTTTAACATTTATTTTCTTGCGATTGACCTGGATATATTTTACAATGGGAAGTTTCAGCTAATTATGTCTATATTTTCTCATATATCTTCAGGACTTAAGATTTTAATGTCTAGTCAAATCTCGAGTCATATAAATACCTTCCTTGAAATAGTTCTTGAACACTCCTCAGGTTTTATTTTCCATCTTAGGACTTTAATTCACTTGTAGTTTAGTTTCCTGTAAAAGATAAAGTAGATCCCACTTTTCCCAGGCAATTGGTCAATAATGCCTAAATTTTTTTAAAAAAACAAACTTAATTTCTCACTAAAAACATCATTATACCAATTTTTATTTAAACTGAAACTTGTTTACAGAACATTTATAGCATTCCTTCAATCTGCTTACCAGTTTCTATACACATGCCATACTGATTTGTATTCAATGATTTTTGACAGTTTTTATATTCTGATATCTGCAAAGTCGAGTTCCCTTTCTTATTCCTATGGAATATTTTCCTACCATTCTTCAGAGAATAAACATTAACCTTATTTCATAAATGCTTCTTGCTACCCACTTTAAGATTCTGACTGACACCAGACTAAATTTGCATATTCATTCTGGATGAACTGACTTCAAAGGCATAGTAGACCTGTCTATTTGTTCGATCTCATTTTATGTTTTCCAATCAGATTTTATATTTCTACTATGAAATATTTCCATTTAAAGCAGCCAAAATGCCATGACAATAATTTACTCTGTCCCTTTAAAAAAGATTGAATAAAAAATCTTCATTTAAATATTTTGCATGTAGCTTTCAATTATTATTATGAATTCTTTGATTAAAACCATTTATTCTGTCCTGTAAAGCACTCTCTTCTATTTAATTTAACTTGACTTATTTGGTAGTGACTAAATTTAACTAGTGTCCTCTGAAAATTAAATTCTACTTAATTTTTCCGTTGTTCGTTTCTAATCAATATAGCTATATTGACTACCTCCTCTTGTTATACTATAAATTAGCAAATAAATAATAAAGAAATATGGTCCATTCAAATAAGGGTTTACTAGTTGGAAATTCCAGTTTTCAGATAAGATAAAATCTCTGAATTTATTGATCATGTCACATTACCTTTTTCTGCTACACAGCTATTAACTATTCTCAATTTTTACCTTCTTTATGTTTGTTTTATTTTATTATTTCTTTGAGAATTTCAATGTGGTTTGATCATATTGATCTCCCTTCTTTTTCCAGATTCATAACTTCCCTTTCCCACTCACCCAACTTAGTGTCCTCTTTTTTAATTTCTTTTCTATACCCATCAAGGCAAATTTGTGCTGTCCATAGATCCTTGGACGTCTTCTCCTAGTGCTGTTGACTTATCACTCAGCTTAAGGAAAACGGACTCTCCTCTCCCAGCAGCTATCAATCATCAATAACTCCTCCACTAGGGGTGGGACATCATGCCTATCTCCTCTGTCCATGTTAGGATTTGGTCTAGCTTGAGTTTGCACAGGTCTTATGCATGCTGTCACAAACACTATGAGTTCAGATATGCAACTGTCTGATTGTGTCTGGAAGACGGTTGTGTTCAATTCACCATCTATGTCTCTTACAATTTTTCCACCCACTCTTCTGCAATGACTCCTGAGCTATGTGTACAGAAAAATTTTAATCTCGTGATGACCCATTTATAAATTGCTAGACTTAATACCTATGCTATAAGGGTCCTGTCAGACAGTCCTTTCCTGTGCCAATTAAGTTCAAGTATATTCCCTCCTTCTCCTGTGCCCGGTCTTTGTGGAGTTTCTTCACCGTTTCCACTTGAGTTTTGTGCATGGTTAGAAATAGGGTCAAGCTTTATTCTTCTATATGTAGTTATCCAGTTTAACCAGCACTATTTATCAACTATGCTGTCTTTTCTCCAATGTGTGTTATGGTCTTTGCCAAAGCAAGTAGTTGCAAAGAATTGGATTTATACATGCGTCCTCAATTCAATTCCATTTGTCAATGAGTCTGTTTTTAGTGGCAATACCATGCTGCTTTTGTTACTATAGCTTTGTATTATAATTTGGAATCCACAGTGGTGATAACGCAGCAATTGTTATATTGTTCAGGATAGTTTTGGCTATCCTGGGTATTTTGGATTTCCACTTGAAGTTTCGGATTAGCTTTGTAATTTACATGAAGAATTGTGTTGAAAGTTTGATGGGGAATGCATTGACCTGTAAACTTCTTAGGGTAGGATGGCAATGTTCACTGTGTTAATCTTATCATTCCATGGGTATATGAGATATTCCCATCTTTTGGTATCTCCTTCAATGTTTCTTTTTTTCAGTGTTATAAAATTTTCATTGTATAAGTTTTTCATTTACATGATTACATTTATTCCAAGTTTTTTTTTTTTAGGCTATTGTAAATAACATTGTATCTCGATTTCCTTTTGTGTGTGTTTTGCACTTGTATATAGTGAGGCTACTTTTTTTGTTTACTAATTTTATATCCTGCTATTTTGTTGAATATGTTTCTCTGATGAACTCTTTAGGGTATATTGAGTATAGACTCATCCCATCTTAAATCACATTATCAAAACTTTGGTCTTTGAGAGAAGGAAATTGGGGGTTGGGGATTTAGCTCAGTGGTAGAGTGCTTGCCTAGCAAGCGCAAGGCCCTGGGTTCAATCCTCAGCTCCACATACAAAAAAAAAGAGAGAGAAAGAGAGAGAGGGAGAGAGAAAGAAATTGGGTCAAAATATAGTACTATGTTGCCAGAGTACCTGCATATATGTCTCATTCTAGTAGGAACATCCATTCATATTAAGAAAAAAAATAACATATACAAAGAAATCTGGAGAAAATCAACTTGTTTGCTATTTTGGTTAAAAAAGGGGAGACATTTTCAATCTTTTTTGGCCTTTCCAAAAAAAGAGTTACAACTTCAGGGGTGAGGATGAAAAAAATCTAAAATGCAAATTCAGATAGTCTTTCTTCTGATGTCAAGGCTCCTTGGGTAGGTGCCCCAACTCCCAGCATGGAATTTCTTAAAGCAATCCTAATTCTTATGTCCCTGTTACAGTGTTTAGCTCAGTACATATCTATTAATGTCTTCTATGTTGAATGCTTAGTGCTTCAGACTCATGATGGGAGAGGGATGCCAGGGGCAACCACTGGACAACGCTTGGTCCCTGTGTCATATAACTTAACATCTAGTTGATTACCCAATTTGAAATTTTATTCAAGAAAGAATTACTCTTATATTAATGTAAGTCATAAAATTGATAAGCTAGAGTACCAGAACAAGGAGAGGGGATAAAGGTATTAACTTAGGAATCTGAGTTAGAAGACTCAGTTAATAACAGTTTAGAATTCCTGACACCACAAGAAATTCCCATTTACTTTTCTGATATTAAAATTCTAAACAGTGTCTTTTTCCTACTTAGTATCAATTTGATGCTTAAATATATGTGTGAATACAGCACTATTCGGTATGAAAAGGACAAAATATATATCTTTTAAAAGGTATAGTAGAATGCCACTTAAAAAATGAGGGATTTGCGGCAAGTTTACAAAATTTATTATATTGTTTCATTTATTTCAGACTACATTTGCTTTCAAACTAATCCTGAGTCTATTATGTACTCCTACAGCAATGCCTGTAGGGTACTACTGTTATTATTTAACTGTCAGAAAATACTTAATGATGGTAATAAATTTTTTTTTAAATCCCTCTTTTTCCAGAAAAAGTTAACTGGAAGTCATCAAGAAGAAAATAAGTATTATGTCAGAAATGCATCTACACTTGCTTCTGATTGACACATTTCTCCTTTTGCTGCAGCCATCATTATTGCACTAGCCAGTTTCCATTTGCAAATTTGAAAATGTAATTTCTTTCTTTCCTCATATATTTCACCTATCATGTGTCTGAAGGTGCAATTTTTTTTCTTCACCTCTTCATCCATTTCTATATTCATCTTCACGGTGCTAAGCTAAGCAATGAAAAATTTTAGATCTCACTATTTCAGAGCTTTTTATAAGTTGCTCAAACACCCTAGTTATTTCCCATATGGGAGATATTGCAGCTCAGCTGCCAAAAATATTGAAAGAAGTCAACACCTTCTTTTCAAAGTGACTTTCTAAAGGGACCACCCTGCACAGAACCTAGGCTGGTTTTTTTTTTTCTAGGTGTGTGGGTTCGTTACATAGGGGCACAGGTATCATTAATCTGTATCTTATTTCTCAGAAATGAAAGGTTTTTGTTGAAAAGAATTTAAAAAAACTCTCAATTGAATTTATTTCCACACCAAAAATAGGTTCAATCAAAACTGTAACATTTTCCTATTTAGAGAAGACCAGCCTTTGCTCAATGAGTCATGTGCAAAACCATCCAGGTATATTTGAAGTGATGATCCCTAAAAGAAAAGTGGAAGGTAAGAATAAAAGAACCATAAGATTGAAGATGAGGTAAAATTTTAATGTTGCCACTGTGAAAATATTGTTTATAAAATTTAAACATATTAAAATTGGAAAAGAAAATAAAATGGGAAGTAAATGAATCAGGAATCATTAAAGAACATTCAAAAATTGGGAGTTTTTGTTTTTAATCCCACCTATCTAGAATGTTTTGAATAAGTTATTATTTTGGATAGATTATGAAAGTATATGATGTTTTCCCTTCTAAATACTAAAGAAAAAAAAAAAAACTGTGGGCTAGAGATTTAGCTTGATGAGAGCTGAATCTATCTATAGGTTAATATTAAGAACCTGAGTCTACAGCCTCAAAACATTATTTTTATGTCAGCCATATTCTATTCAAATGATAACTTTTGGAGGCAGCAGTGGCAGGGAAGAAAAGAGAGAGCTAGCTAGGGTTTGTACTTCATGACCACACAGCAGCTCTCAGTGTTCCTGTGGCTTGTACCATAACAGACACCATTCTCTCTTCTCCATCCATCAGTACACCTGTGTACCACTGCTGTGGATTCTATTTTGCTGCTTCTAATCTATACAGGACACATTAGGGTCCTATGTTCAATGGGACCGCATATCTTCTGGGCTCCACAACTCTGAATCTTGATAGGCTATGATTTTCTCTGACAGTCTGTCTATTGCAAAGAAAAGTTTCCTTGATGAGAGGAGAGGACTATGTTCATCTGTGGGTATAATGACAAATATTGAGAGTGTAGTTAGGGATTATGCTGGGTTAGTAAAATGGTATGTGTAGGTTCTTCTCCAAAATCCTTGACTTCACTAGTCCTGGGTAGTTGGCGTGTTTTCCAGTACCAGAAATGATTTACTAATACAGAAAAAGAGACAAAAGGATAAAATAACAATACAGATGTCTGAAAGTCATAAAGAATCATATCATTAACTATGTCTCTAAAAATCCCTATAATGTATGTAGGATCGCATATAAAGGTACATAGTTTAAATGAAAATTTCCCAACTGGGTTAACAACATTCTCCACAAAAGCTATAGATCATCTAACAAAAATCCCAACACTAATTCATCTGCAAAACAACTCTCATAACTAAGGCTCAGGGATCACTGTGGAAGAGAGGTCAGGAAGATTTTAAGAGTCAGAGAAGCAGGGATTTGATGTGAGATTGTGACTCCTAGAAATGTCAGAAGCTCCATCCAAAAAGTCGTACCAACATGGTTGCCTAATCAGGTCCTGGACAAGGATGGCACCCATAGACATGCTAATATGGACAGGGGAGTACTTCAGAGACCTCATTGCTACTCAAAGGAATGTGGAAAGCAGGAGAGATAGTCTTGCCCAGAGAAAAGCAAAGCCACTGATTATTCAATACAAGTGACAAGCCTTTAAAACACACTTACATATAAGTAACATCACAGATTTAGCAGGTTGTATTTATGAATTTAAGAGAGAGAGAGAGAGAGAGAGAGTGAGAAAGAGAGAGAGAGAGCCATTAAAGAAAATATAGGCCATGAATTTAAAAGAGTATCAGAGGGATTGGAGGGAGGAAAGAAAAAGGAGAAACAATGTAATTATAGTTCCAAAAAGTTTTTAGAAAATACTAAAAAAAATTGCCAGTGCTTTTAAAAGTAATATTATACATAAATGGAAGAAAAATAATATATTCATATATAGTTTCAGTGTATGTAATTCTAGCAAGAGATCAAAACCAAACAAAACAATGAGCTGTTTCAGAAATCAATGTTTCTTTGAAACTTCAGAATCTTAGAATCATAGACTTTTAGACTTGGAAAGTTTAAAAGTGATCTCTTTGGCCCCTTTCCTACATAGATGACAACCTGATACACAGATCAATGTATGAGCTCCTGCTTGAACAAAGAGAACTGGCAGCCAATATACTCCCATCTAACTTCTTTTCCTATTTTCACTAATATATGTATTCAGTGCTCAACAGAATAATTCTAATGTACATCAACTGTCAAATATTGCACCCAAGACCATAAAAAACCCTGTTGGTTCAGCATTAAAGCTGAATGCATTAAATTTACTTCAGCAGGAGAGAATCTCAGATTGGCAGTCTCCACGATTATATCAAAGGTAGACAATAGGAAAAAATGGCTGAAGACTTTCAGAGACTGCTCAGAGGGTTCTAGGCAAGTCTTTGAAGAGGGAACTAGTTAGACTTGTCAAAGTTAACATCTTAGTGGTTTAAGATTGGAAGAAGAAAGCCTTAAAGCAAGTTCTGATAATCTGATTAATGCTGTGCCATGAGGTATTTGTTTGGGTAAGTAAATTAGTGTTCTGATATTCTGACTAGGTAGTTATTTGCCCAGTTGAGCAAACTGTTTACCTAGAAAAATTGCTTTACAAAATTTTGGAAGCAAACGGCCAAGATGTTTATGGGTTTGAAACCTGATGTAAATGTTCTGGCTTCAGATAATGTTGACATAGGCTGTCTCCACAGTCTCTGATCATTTTCTGAGGTTTCCTCTAACCTCAGGAAAATCACTTAGTCAATTGATGTCTCATTGCTTTGTTTATTAGTAAAATGAAGTGACTATTCTCACTAAACAATCAGAGCATCTTGCATGGTTTATTAGTCAGCAGTTGCTGAAAGAAGGAAAATGTAGCCTTATCGACTGCTCCAAACCTTGGGGCAGACAATAAGCATTGATTTGTGGGGCCTACATATGTGAGTCAGCTGAAATCAGCTGGTAGGTTGGGTCATCTGGCCTTGATGCCAAATTACCTGCCAAGAGGCCACAGGAAGAGTAAAGAACTAGGCCCAGCAATTCAATCCACCAAATCTTTTTAAAGAAAACTCTTACATTTAGCCTTCAACCAGCCATAGAGATATGAGAAAAGCATCTAATAGGATCTAGTTTGGCAAATAGAAACCCTGTGTGCAAGAATGGACAATTACTTAAGAATGAATGGCTATTAGGGATAGTGAGTGTCTCTCCCATATCATCCATGGTATCATTTCCACAAAGGACTTTATGGACCGTTTGAATTAGAATCTAATAAAAATTTTGGCATCAGACCAATCAAGTAAAACAGAAAGTGTTGAAAGTTCACTAACACATGAGATTTTTTTCCAGTGTTAAATCAATGAATTTGTATGAATCTTACAGAATTTCATAACTCCCTCTTTAAGATAAAAGAGCTCCAATACCTCTTGATTATTCAAGTTGTCCCAAAGGAACACCGCTCTTCAAACCATGTCCTTCCTGCTTTATTTCCACGTTCTCGCTCGAGTCTCCAAAGCTATAATGTCCTTTTGCTCCCAAGGGAGCACACTACATTTTGTTTGACTGCTATAAAAAAAAAAAAAAAATCCATGAGTACAGTGTGACTTATCAACTTCAAAATAGCTATTTAAAACTTGGCGGGGGGGGGGGGGGGGGGAAGGCAATTGATAATTTGAGTCTAATTCCAGTGTATACAGCATTTATTCCTTTTAAAGGAGATGGTATTGAAGTTATGGGCACCATACAGCCAAAATGTCAGCCCAAAGAGAATGAGTGACAAAGGACCAAATACATGTCAGTGACAACCCAGACGGTAGACTGGCTCAACCCTTGAGCTATCATGACAGCTTTTTCATTTTTTAAAAATTTTTATATTTTTATGCATATCTTGCCTGCGTGTATGTCTGTGCACCACTTGTGTGCCTGCTACCCCCAGAGAGAGAGGAGAGAATTGGATCCAGTGGGACCGGAGTGACAGGCAGTTGTGAACCACCATGTGGGTAAATGGAAAGTGAACCTGAGTCCTCTAAAAGAGCAGCCAGTGTTCTTAACCACTGAGCCACCTTGGCAATTCCTGTAGTTCTTTTTATTTACCTTCACAGTAATGCCAATAATTTTTACTCTGTATCATGCATAAATAGCCATAACAGACAGGGGAATAAGCAATATAAGTGAGATTCAAAATTGAATTGCTTATTTTAAGTAAAAAATAAATAGTCCTTAGCCCTAAAAAATATTGCTAGTATACCCATGTGATATACTTCTGTACTCTTATAAAATTTGACTACACTTAAATATGATGATAGAGAGACACAGTATATCACTATCACTGTGGTTCTCTCAATATCAACTATTATTTTTAATTTAATAAATACCCCTGTTAAAGTTCAATGGTAATAATAACTAAATATGGACTCATGCCTGTAAAATCAATTTTACTGAAAAAATAAAGTGCTGACATGGGTGTTGAGAATTTCAACCTTGTACATCAATGCAAGGAATGTAAAATGGTACAGCCTCAACCCAAAGCAGTACAGATATTCCTTAGAAATAAAAACCAGAAATACATGTGATTCAGAAATCCCCACTTCTGAGTATTTGTCAGAAGAAAGAAAATGCAGCTCTGAGATAGAGCTATATTCCAATATTCACTGACATATAAGTCATAATTGCCAAGTATGATCTTAAAGTGAAGTGCCAACCAATAGATGGAAGACTTGTGTATGTAATGTGCATATATATGCATGTGTCTACTGTACATGTACATATATATGTATGCTTACAATGGCATATAATTCAACCTTATTAAGGAAATAATCCTGCCATTTGAGACAATGTGTATATGTACACCAAAAACTAGGCTGCATGTCTAACTATACACAGCTTTCATTTGTCAATTATACTTCAACAAAGCCCAGAGAAATATAGTACTCCAAGGTTATTGGTATGTCATCAATAACTAGTTTTCAATTCTAACTAGTTTTAGTTCTAATCTAAATAACTAGTTTAATTCTATATGCATTTCATTATGCCTAGAACACATTAAGAACTTAATGTATGTGAAAATTTCTTCTGTGTAAATATCTAGTTATGAGTATATGCTGTGGCAGAGTTGGGCCCAACAGCTTCCTTTTCTACCTTTGTTTTTTAAAAAAAAAAAGAAAAGAATACAAACATTCTGACTCTCAAAAGCTAGGAATATTTTTTGCTGACTTCCTGCATCCTAGCAACCTCTTGGGACTAGTTTATTCAGTGTCTCTATTCTTGCTAAGAGAAATGATTTTTACAGGCTCTTATATAAGTGAGGTTCTTTCTTTCTGTATCATAGTAGTGCCTTGGTCTCCCTGTCAATCCAATTCCTTTCAATAACATAACAGCCTCCATTCATGCGGTGCCATTACCAGGTGAGGCAGACCTAGGGCTTTGGGCATTTTATGTTTCACAGCAATTCAACTATAAAAACTCTAGGTGCATCACAGCCCTTGCCCATTTCATGTCTGAGTGTGCAGTTACAATTCCATTTCCTCCCCCAGCTGTCAAGGCTGTACAACAAACTCCTAAACCACATAAATCTCACAGAGCAGCTAAGAATAAAAAGATCTTCATCAATTTGTTCCCATAAATACCAACTATGTTGTACAAAAAGGAAAAATCTTCTTGACAGAATGATTTGACTGAGGAAAAATGAGGAAACTTTCTGTTCTGGATGGAAAGTGTACTCCAACACACACACATACACACACACACACACACACACACACACACACACACACACACTCACACATGCACACGTGCAAACACACACATGAAAACATAGGAGGGAAAGAAGGGAGAAAAGGAAGGAAGGAAAAGAGAGAGAGAGAGAGAGAGAGAGAGAATGCTTTTTCTACACTCAGTTTTCACTCAGTTCGATTCAATGACCAAGCTTCAGATAATGTTTGAACAATATGCCTTAGCAACAGAAAAAGTCCTCCAAAATACAAATACAATAGGAAATAATGATGATAAAATCACTAATAAAAACATTATATGATGCAGCACTTTCTCCATCTCTACAGAAGGAAAATATTCCAGATTGACTATGATCTTCCCTAAGGATGCCAAGCAACTACTTGATGATGCTTTAAATTGGGGCAGGTGTTGTGGCTGGAGAGCTTGATCAATGAGAAGTTCATGGATAGGCTGGAACAAAAGACATTGCTTTTTCTTCTGCCTGTGTGAAGCCACCATAAACCCCAGTGGAGTGCTTGTCTTCATCTCTCCTAGAAAATATCCCCTGACTACAATAATCATCACCTCATAGATTGAATGTTGATTGTGAACCAGCACTGTGCTATGTGCTTCCCATGATTTAGTCTCCATGTTACCAGCAAGGAAATGGAGATATAGAAACATTAATAATGCTACTGTACTAGTCACTCAAGCATATGCTTTGCATTGACTTCACTTAGAGAGTGACTCCCGTGAAATGGGAAGATTTAGCCACGTTAGCACCTGCTTCTGTGTTCATGGTGGTAACACCCACCTAAGAATGACCCCAGGACTCTAGAGATGAATGAAGAGATTGTACTTCTGTATTCGGCACAATGCTACTCAGCTGTGGAAGAAAGGAATGGAGTACTCTCAATGACACAGAGGATTCTCAAGAACACTCTGTTGTGGGGGAAAAAATGTCAAGACTGTATATGCTGAAATTCTAGAAAAGGTAAATAGAATAAAAAATTATCTTAATCCAGTACAATATACCCTGTCTGCAAAATAAAATTTTCCCTATAGGCCTTTTAAGAAATATTTTTACTAACTTTAAGGTATAAATGTTGAGTTTATGTAGTGACAACAAAAACATTTTCCTTGCATTTTTTTAAAAAGGTGAACTCTTGATTTTTCTGCTTGCTTCCTTTGACTCAACAAAACTGTACCACCTCAGTCTTCTATATCCCTCATTATCTTCCTCTGCAACAGTTATGATGAAGTTTGTTTATTTTACATTAATAAAGTCAACATTTTAGGGCCCCTCACTTGCTCTTCATTCCCAATGCACTAGGAGAATCCCTAGAAATGCATTTGTTAAATGTTTATTTATTTATTATGTGTGCATGCACACATGTGTGCACATGCTCCTGAATAAGCTTTTGTGCACCATGTGCATGAGCAAGGCCTACATAGGACAGAAGGTAGTGATGTATCTCCTGGAGCTGGAGTTACAGGCAGTTGTGAGCCACCATGTATATCCCACAGAACCTCTGTAAGTTGCTGTGGGATAATGCTTTCGTGCACTGGTTTAATAAAACACTGATTGGCAGGAAATATAGTCAGGGTAAGCAGACAAGAAGAATTCTGGAAAGAGGAAGGCTGAGACAGGAGATGCCAGCCCACTGTGCAGGGAGCAGCATGTAATGGCACACGGGTAAAGCCAGGGAACATGTGGCAACATATAGATGAACAGAAATGGGCTGAGTTTAAGTGTAAGAGCTAGTCAGTAGTAAGCCTGAGTTAATGGCTAAGTAGTTTTAATTAATATAAGTCTCTGTGTGTTTACTTGGGTCTGAGCAGCTGTGGACCAGGTGGGACACAGGAAAACTTCAGCTACAGTAAGTGGTTCATAACCACTGAGGCAGCTCTCTCTGGACACTCCTAGGACTGTATTTTTGACTCCTGTGAACTAAGTCAGCTGTATATTCCAATCCAGGGCCCTCCTTTCTTCCATCTTATCAGCTTACTGCTAGTAACTGTAGCTTCCTCTATGTCCGGGTCCCCTTGCTGATGTAGGATTGCACCATAATGTGAAATGGTACAGGCTTTCCATATGAAATAGGGGGAAGAAAGGTATGAACCCCAAAAGTAGCCTGTGGATCGTTCTTGCAGCAATCAAAACTGTGAGTGAAGGATTCCATTCTCATATTTGATGATTCAAAACTACAACATGCTCCAGACAGAGGAGCACAACATTTTCATAACAACTGCTCCCTCCCTGTGTTTTATCACTTCTTATGGGAATCATAGCAAGTAGAGTTCTTTGGAGTATCTGTTCAGGAAGCCATCTTACCTATGAACCATTGTGTGTTTGAAAGCCATCTACATATGACGCCATGTCTTACTCATTGTAACATGTTAGAAGTCTTCACAAGTGGAATTAAGTGGAGATGGACTCTTCACAATGAGTAGCAAATAAATGTCAGTCTAAACATGGCAAAGATAACCTAAATTACTAATTCTTTTTGCAAAAAAAAGTCATTTTAAGAGGTGGGAGACATTGACTCAACAGTTTAGAGTGTGTAATGTTTTCATAGGGGACCTAAGTTTTGTTCACAGCACCCAGGTTGACAGGCTAAAAAACTGCCTGTACCCTCTCCCCCAACACCCTGGGCACCACCACACACATCTCTCTCTCTCTCTCTCTCTCTCTCTCTCTCTCTCTCTCTCTCTCTGTCTCTCTCTCTGTCTTTCTCTGTCTCTCTCATGCGCACAAATAAAAATAAATCTTTTAAAATTAAGGTAAAAAGTAATGCTAAGAACTAGTCATAACATGAGAGCATCAAAGAATGGGCAGATGTTAGCAAAAAATAAGTATTATTAAATAGCTAGTTCATAAAAATATTGTAGGGTTTTTTTCTAGATCTTGTGATATTTGGATTTATCAGCTTACCAAAATTTAGCCATTATCACTTCCTTATCTTTCAAAATAATTGTTTATAGCTATGTTTAATTCTATTTTCATAATTCTACAGGGTTCTTTCTTAAACCTAAAATTCTGAGCACAAGGGATTGTCAAGTAAATAGAAATAAATCTGCAAGAGTGAAGTACCATATTAATGTCTGTATAGCAATTGTCCGTGGGGGACAACAACTTCGCCCTCCAGTAAATATTTGGCCCTACTGGAGAAAATGCCACTGGTATCTTGGAGAAAGAGGTTAAGGATGCTCCTCCAAAGCCCAAGAGAGCTTACTATGACTGAGAAGGATCTGGTCCAATGCTCCAATAATGCCATGGTTGAGAAATCATGTCATAGACTAAGAATGCCAGGCAGAAACTGGCATCAGTACTGTATTAGCACTGACACAGGGAAAGGCCCATCCTATCAGGAATAGTGTTAGTCAAATAAAAATATGGACCATACTAGTCTACAGAAGCTAGGATAGCAGAATGGAACTGATGGCAAGAGACACTCAGGCAAAAATCAGCTCATCTACGACCCTGCATTTGTACATAAAATGTTTACTCATTTCCTGGTGAGAAAAGACAAAATCAACACTGAATTCATACTATAATCATGCTACTCTGTAATTTGAAACTGCTATGTGTGTCTTCCTATATTCCATGGCTCACCTGACCTTTTAAAAGGTGGGACATATCCTTTGTAGCATTAGTATAAGGATTTTGTTGTTGTTTTGTTTTGTTTTTTTTTCGAGACAGGGTTTCTCTGTGTAGTTTTGGTGCCTGTCCTAGATCTCACTCTGTAGCCCAGGCTGGCCTCAAACTCACAGAGATCCATTTGGCTCTGCCTCCCAAGTGCTGGGATAAAAGGCGTGTGCCACCACTGCCTGGCTGATTTTTAAGATGCCTTCTGCTCCTTCCTTATAGAGTTCATTGTCCTTTGTTAGAACTAGGATGATGCCAAGTGGCAGGCCCACCATCCTTGAATCTCATACACACACACACACACACACACACACACACACACACACACACACACACACACATGTTGACCAGTGAAGGCCAGTGTTACCAGAAAGAGAGATAGCAATGGAAAAGACAGAAAAAGGGCAAATGGTTAACTTTTCATTTTTGGATTTTTTTTTCTCCTTCTTTGTAGACCTGGAAAGAATTTGTCAACAGGACTGGGATAAAAAGTCAAAGGGTTTAAGTAAAAGAATGCAGACCAATGTAGGGAGTTCTGGTTCTTGGTCTACTCCAAGTCAGCTGTGTAATAATGGAGTCAAGGCTGGTAGAGCAATAAAGACCACTGAACAAGGCTGGTGATACAAAAAGGGAAAGGAATGGAATTCCTGGAAACAGAACCTCCCCTGATGCCTTGATGTCATGCAGTGGGAGAGTAGAAATGGCTACATGAAGTATAGAACCCGGTTGGATAAACTGAGGCAGGTTCAAAAATTTTCCCATGGTCTGGTGAGTTTAAAAAAAATCAAAAACAAGCAAGAGAAATGGAGAGTTAAGCCTGTGTTTAGCTGAATTTGTGTTAGTTCATTTTAATTCACTGGAACGAAGTAAAGGGCGCCAGAAACCTAATGAAGAAAGATCTATCTTCAGCTCACTTTTGGAAGTGAGAAGTAAATGATTCCATGTTCCCTTCGACTCAGTCTCTGATGAGGACCCCCTGGCTAGGTGACATTGTAGTTGAAGCCATCATGGTGGGACTGCCTAAACAAGGAGAGGTCACATGGTGAGGCAGGAAGCCAGAGAGAGGGGAAGGGCCCATCTTCCTAATTATCTTACATTAGATCACAACTTTCAAATGCTCCACCGTTTCTCATGTTCACACAACCACAGACAAATCTTCCAACAGATTAAGCCCTCAAAGAAAACACTTAAATTATAACACAGTTTAAACCCTAAAAATCTGAAAGGAATCTCAGGAATGCCTCCAATGGCCTGAAGGTAAATAGACCATACTTTCTACATTTAATTATATAGTTGACATATGACCATATACATTGTGTCATTTATACACTGCAAATATATTTGTCTGTACTTCTCAACTAATTTTTACATTGTCTTGATGAAATTTTGAGTTACAAAACAAATATCACTTTGTAGCAAATGTGTCCAAGTCCTGTTAAAAGAAAGGCATGTAAACCAAAAAGAACAGACTAATGTTTTTAGTGAATTTCATGGTCCCTGGAGAAGGTAGAGGGGAGAATCAATATTCTGCTTTAAAGATGGATTGACTGGGAAGCCCCTGACGGATTAAACTTTGAAGAGCCAATTTTCAGGCTTATGATATAGCCATCTGTCCTGCTTAAAACTTTAATAAATGATTTTCTTGACAGCACACTGGCCTGTGTAAGACACCGTGGGGCAAAGAGAGGAATAAGTAAGTACATCATTAACTCCAAGGAACACACACATGGACCATTCCTACAGTGCAGCGCGCCAGGGCCATCCAAAGAGTCCCAAAGCTGGGCTGGGCCTGGAGAGATGGCTCAGCATTTAAGAGCACTGACTGTCTGCCCTTCCAAAGGAGCCAGGTTCAGTTCCAAGCACCCACATGGCAGCTCACAGCTGTCTGTAACTTCAGTTCTGGAGACCTGACATCCTCATACAGACACATATGCAGGCCAAACACCAATGCACTGAAAATAAATAATTAAAAAGAAAGAAAGAAAGAAAGAAAGAAAGAAAGAAAGAAAGAAAGAAAGAAAGAAAGAAAAAGCTGCCTAATACTACAGGCAGAAGTCAAGATGAACTGACTTACACCAAATTGAATTAGGAATTAGGGATAATTTTGTCTGAATGACTCTGATTATCATTGAGGTTGAGTCATTCAGCACCAACTGTTTGGCCTCTAATAACAATTGCAAATACATAGAATAACCGGCGTTTGGTCCCGATGCCCCCAAACCTCCCAGGTAGCATAGGGCGAGGGTGGCAGGCATCTATACAAATACCTAGGGTGTTTTTGAATATTCCTACAAAGCAGATTCCACCTTATTTTTTAAATTCAAATTTGTAATTGACAAATCAGTTATTTTGAACCATTAGTTTCCTTCTGGGCTTATCAGTGTATAGAATATAGTGGATATGGGAATCATGGGGTCTATTCTGTCCTCTTATTACTAGAAGTAAAGGCCTATGATGACATGCCCCCAAACACATGAAAGGAAACTCCCTTTCATCTGATCAGGACAGAATTCAATGGCGGCTGTCGGTTTGCTACGTAGACAGAAAGAAGCCAGAACCCCAAATCAAGCAGAACCAGGCAGGCCATCTCCCATGGGCTGTTCCCAGATTAACCTCTTCTTCACCCACCGTTTCACACTTCCGATCCTGAGAAGGCAAGCTAGAACCCAACACAGAAGAAGCATCAAAAATTCCAGCACGGTAAACTTCGATCGGACCAAAACCAAGACCGTAAGAAGGGATTTTGATACTTCATTGTTCCCGAGGGAGAGAACATTCGAGAAACGCCTAGAAATCCATTTGTGCCCTTCATATCGTCCACCTTTTCAAGCTACTAATCCATTACTGACTACTAGACGACTCGTATTTAAACGGACAATAGACACATTGATCACTGGCGAAAGCAGCAAACTACCTGTTCGCTGTTGTTGCTATTGTTGCTGGTTTTTTTGTTTGTTTGGGGATCAAAGAGAGCCGCAAATGGATCTGGGATTGACAAGCCAAGAGCTGGCGGTAGGTAATTTCAACCATTTGTAGTAAAATGTAAACACCGGTAATGGTCCCAGGGAAACTGAGCTGACTCTGGCATACAGGATCGCCTCCACGCTACCCACATAAGGCTACAGGAGAACGAGAATGCATATCACAGTCAAATGAAGAGGCTTATTATCCTAATCATGGAGAAACGATTTTCCCCAACATCGTCTATGTAAGACTGTGTTCTCCTGAGCCAGCCAAAGCCCTGGAAATCATTCAGAAGAAAATCATTACGCACAGGACTCGGGCCACAGGCAGGAGCGCTTTATAGCAGAGGTGCAGAAGGAAACCTAGAGTTCACTTCGAATTCATAATGGCTTTCAAGATTGACTCTCCGATAGCAGTCTTCCTGCGTTAATTGGAAAAAAAGAAAGAAAGAAAGAAAATGTCTGAATCATGGAGCCCAGCCCACTCTGACTCATCATATTATTGGAAAATGGCAACAGCGACATCTACTGTCCAAGTACGGCAACAATCATTTCTAACAGTTTCCCATGTGCTATCCTGCCTGAAATCTTAAAATGATTGGTAATGGGTATGGCTCCTCTAAAAATACTTTAAAAATGCATACTTTCCACATAGGTAAGGCTATCCTTTTCTTTTTGCAAACTACTTTTTACTCACTGCTATTTAAATCCATCCTTCAAACATTACTTTTAAAAATAAATTGAACACATATCCTATACAGTAGCAGTAAAGATTTTAGGGGTAGTTTTGAACTAATTACACCCGCATCCTCAATTTATGTTTCCATTAGTACCCAGACTCTTTTCTAAATCTAATTAGCAGTGAAATCTTCCTTGTTAAGTTTGGAGACGTGTTTTTGAGACAACAACACAAAATAAGATAGTATAAGTCACACATGAATGTGTTTATAATGTGTTTCCCACATTGCTTCCAACCAATGTCGATAATGAGTTTTAAATGATAATTGTTATTCCATTAATGTACTTTATATAGTAGCTGTCCTATAGAAGAGATAACGTTTGAAGTCCCTGAATGAATAGACCACACGGCAGCATTCTAATTAAAAGGCATACTGATAAAGTTGCATTTGTTATATGAATCACAAAACGCTCATAGACATAACATGGGAATAATTAAATAAGAATGAAAGACCACAGGCTGTAGGCAAAGAGTGCTTTTTTAAAAACACATATACCATGCTACCAAAAGTTGTATGCATGCTTGCTAAGCTAGTGATAGGCACTCAAAAATTGAGCAACTGACAACAATTTTTAAACATTTGAGTTCATTATACTCTGCATGTTTCATCTTAAATGCAAGGACCCAAAGCTCCCGAGTGATATTAAACCCAGGATTAGAATACCAGTAGTGTGCCTCCAACAACTGATTTTCCCCTTTCTTGGGGACGAAGCCACCACCCACCCTGATGGACACTTTCCTGTGTCCTGGCGATGTCCTAGGGTCAATACAGCTCTCGTCACCTCACATCGTGAATGATTACCCTCACCAGACACCACACCGACCCCTTCACTTGGACTAAAGTCATCATATCATTTGTGTTAGATGTTAATGTCTCCATCTTACAAATTGGGAAGTTAAGGAATAGGAAAGCCGGGTAACTTACCTAAGACACCCTTGGAATATATGGTTGCCGTATCACCCAATCTAGGTACCCACCCCAGCGAAAAGAGCCCCCATAAACCACAAAGCAGCAGCTGAGCCCTTTCTTCCCATCCTCTTGGCCAATTGTCACACAATTGGCCAACAGTGTGGGGACTCCTTAGGAGGAAAGGTAAAATTGTTTCTAACTAGAAAGGTGCCAGGAGCCAGGCGCCACACATGACAACACCATCTGCGTCCCACTGCCCAAAGTCTTGCCCACTGCCTGAGGAGGTGAGCTGCTTGGGTATCCCGGCAGTCATAAGTCTCTTCACCCATGTCACACGAGGTTTCTCCTTCTCGGGGACCTCCAGAGTCCGCTCTTCCTTTGATTTCATCCTAACGTTGCTAACCCCAGGCAAAAACATTACTCAGGAATGCAGGAATATTAACGATTAAAGTTCACTTTTTGTGTATACTCTTGGGACTCTCCCCGAGCTCGCGGGATAGAAAGTCAACTTAAGCAAGTGTGCTGACAGCCCCGTTTCTTTCTCATCTCATTCCTGTCTGTACTTTTGCTCCCTCACATCACCTCCACAGTCTCCACAGTCTCCCGTTTGTTCTGCGCTACAGTAGAAACTCCAATAGTCTCAGATATTGTTGCCTACCAAGCAGACTTTTTTCTTCTACTAAGATAAGTAGAACTTCTCAGTTTATAACCTATGAGACCCACTTAGATGTCAACTTCTTTAGGGAAAAAAAAAAAAAAAGACAAAACTCTCATTTCCATAAAACCGAAAGCAAACCTCATTCATCCACTGACCTGTAACTGGCTCCTATCAGGTCAGTCACTTGTACCTTAGATTAAAACTAGAGGAAGACTTTGGACTCCAGAAAACAATCCTGGAAAGGTCTGTCTTGAAACTGAGACAAAGAAACAGCCAAGATGAAGAGCAGGGAATCGGCGGAGGTGGTGGTGCACGCCTTTAATCCCAGCACTGGGAGGCAAAGCCAGGCGGATTTCTGTGAGTTCGAGGCCAGCCTGGGCTACAGAGTGAATTCAGGGAAAGGCAAAAAGCTACACAGGAAAACTCTGTCTCGAAAAACCAAAAGAAAGAAAGGGGAAAAAAAGAGCGGGGTCTCTTCAGAGGACAGGGCAGAGAAACCCCTAGTTCAACGGCGAGAAAGTGAAAGCAGAGATGTCTGGGTCTGGGTTTTTTGATCAATGGTTGGCGCACAGACAGAATCATCCTGCTGTAGGGGAAGTACACTGCCGCCTTGCAGAGAGACAGTGGTTAAACAGATGGCTAGGGAGGTGTGAGTGTTGTAAAGACTGTGCAAGGCACATATTTCAGCAAGATTGGGAGATCAGTGCTGGACCAGGAAGGGTGATCTGGGAATTGTCTGCAGCCGAGGAGGAGGTGAAGTCAGAGTCAGGCATTTATCTGAATCTCCGTGTGCACTGAACAGATAGACCGTGACGCAGGTAAGGCGGAATAGCGCTCTGCACTGCAGACCCAGCAGTCAGGGAACGGTATGCATGCACACAAGCAGTCTGGTCACTCGGACAGGACTCGGCCAGCTGCTTGGAATGTGTAGCCCAGGTTAAAAGTCTGGACAAAGTTTACACAGCTAAATCAGCAATCGTCACAGTGTTTGTGGAGGTCCAGCCCAGAGGCCAGACGCGTAGCAATATCCTTCAGTCTGAAAGCTACTCTCAAGTCTGTGTGAGGTCCTCCTACAGCACCCAAATTCTGCTCCCACAGTGAGATAAGATGCCACCAGCTGCCAGAAAAAGAAAAAAAAAATCCTAGCTTAAATTCTCTAACTTCAAAGGTGACCTTTATCACCATAGAATATTAGTGGTGAGAAAATACTGGTTAAAGAGTGATGATATTAACAATTTCCAGCCTCGTCTTGAAGATGCATGGCTTCTTTTACATCCTGATGTACAGACCAGTCTCTGAGTGAATGCAGTCCAGGTCCCCACAAACACACATCCCTTAGGAAAATACTGTATAATGATAAAATACAGTAAGGGCGCAGGCTCTGGGGGAGAGGCAGCTTCTCATCTCACAGAGAAAGTCCTTGCAGGGCTCCACAGGGAAGCCTGTGGGGAACTGTCTGATGTGGGCACTATGGGAGGACAAGGGGTGTGGACTTACACCAGGGGTAGCCACATCTATTTGAGGAATACTAAAGCAACTGGTGTAACTCAGAGGCTTCTCTCTCTGCTGTGCTCACAGGATCTTCTACAGAAGAGTCAATATTGACCGAACGCGGGCACAACTAACTCATGAGGTCCTTGTGTCCTGTGGAATTCTGCTCTGCAAAGGGGTGACCCTTTGACCCCACCTGTGTGGGCGCATTGGAGCAGCAGGAGAGGAAATAAGCACACTCTTGTTGTGTGTGGTAGCAATACTCTTGGAGTCATTAAACTGCATAATTTTAAGGCACGGAGCAGGAGCCTTTGTTCATAGTCTCCATGCACTTTTCATCTGGAAATAAAAAGTCCCCATGATCAAATTTCGGGGGTGGTTTCTGCATTTGTGTACCAAGTTAAAATTGGAAAATAATTACCTATTTTAAAATCCAGACCAACTAAAATGTTTAATCTGCTCAAATTCTGAAAACTGCTATCTCAAAATATTGTGATATGTGTTACCTTTGAACACACTAACTCTGTGCTTCAAAAGCCAGAGAAGGCAATTAAGAACTGCATTGTGCACTGTGGCTCAGCGTGTGTGAGGCAAGATATTGTGGGTTCTAGGTCAAACTGGGCCATCTAATGAGAAATCTTATCTCAATAAAACAAAAGTAAACTAATAGAATTAAGTCTCTTAAGGTCATTCATTGACATAAGAAAAATAACCACTACTTCCGTCTCTGATAAAAATGTCGTATTTTATAGAAAATGAATTAGGCATTATAAATATTTTTATTTATGTTATTATTACTCTGCGCGCGCGCACGCACACACACACACACACACACACACACACACACGCACACACACAACAGCATAAGAGTGATGAGCTTTGTGAAGTCAGTTTTCTCTTTCCATCTAGGGACTGAACAAAAGTCTTCAGGCATGCATGACAAATGTCCTGCCTCCTTAGCAACTTCACCAGCATTTCTTAAGTTGGACTTAAAAAATATTATTATCTGTCCATTTAAAATATACTTTTTGAGTACTTATAACAGTTGCAAGCATTTAAAATGCAAACATTAAAAGATTTCTCTTTAGGAAAATATTTTTCTAAAGAAAGCACTATGTTGTACCATGGGCATGCACAAACCATTTATATGGCATAGAAAGAAATTTATTTTCAAGGTAAATCTTAATATTTATTGCTTAGAAAAGTGTTGATAGCAAAAACAAATGATTCAACATGTTTACATAATTGCCAAATTGCTTTAAATCTGTAATACACCATTGACATTTGCAAATCACTAGCGCCGCCTTGTGGCCATGTAAGAATATTCCATTCCAAGGTATTAGCAAATGTGAAATACTCTCCAGGTTTGAAGTACTTTGTTTTGAATGGACTGCTTGAGATCCAATTCAATTAAAATATTTATTCTGGCATAAACCTTAACTATATCAGCCATCTTTATATGTTTACATATGTACAGATATGTAGAAAATATGTATGTAGACCAATCTCAAAATATCATGTACTTTATATCAATGATCCATAAAATCTGTGGTAGCCTTGAGCACATTTGCCCTGCATACCCCACTGTCTTCTATTGTTTTAAAAACCATACAGTGGATTTTTAGCTCCCGATAACCAGGATCACAAGGAGTTGTCAAGCCTGACTACATATTAAAATTGCCAATGATATTAATAATAACAATAATATGTTTTCCAAGTGTACCAGAGGATTTAAACACAGCCCCAGAGTATGCTCCTGCAAACTTACAAGTCTGCAGTTGGTGTTTCATGACTCTAGTCCAAAAACCATGTCTAAGGATCCTTCAGTTGGGAAACAGTGTATATAATGGAAAAAAAGATGAGTCTGGGTTACAAAGGGGTGTGAGACTGACATACTGACTCTTAGTTCTGATGAGACAGGAACTGTGGGATTACAAGAATGAGGACAGGCTTTCCACCTCCTGAGAACTTCAAAACCGTTCTCCAAATGCCCTAGACTGACTCATAAAAACACATGGATAATAGACCCTGTGTAGGGGCTGGGTTTTCTCGGGGAAGCAAAGTCTGTCCTCACATTTCAATCATTTTTAATCAGCCCCTGAGCCTATAGACAGGTGCTTATCTTTAAGGTCTTAGGATAATTATTCTACAGTTCCAAACATCTCAAAATAATCGGTGTGAGTGCATTAGACAAAAACATTATCGGAAAAAGTTTTCATGTGTGAAAGAGAAGCTTTGTAAATGCAAAGACTAGTTTTATGGTGAGCGACACCTAAAACACTCCACAATTCATATTAATAAGACTGAAAGTAATTGAATGTCAGCGAATTCCATGATTTATAGAGTACTTCATGCCCTGTGTATAATGAAAACCCTTGGCAACGAGACCTGATAGTTGATGACACACGATTGTGACTTCGTTTCCAATAACCAACTTGACCTAGAACCTTCGATCATTTTTATAGTGATCTATTTGATCTTATTTCTACCTGTGCCTCTAGTTTCCATTTTAAATCAAAAGGGCAAAATCACACAATGAGAACGTTAGCCTTTCTAATTCCTTCAGCGATATGACATGTTTTCAAGACAATAAAATAAGTATCTTAGCAGATATGTGAGAACTGCCTAAGCCTTAATGAATACAGAAGTTTGAGATTTTTATTTGCTTTTTATATTTTTTAATTTCTTGAGATAGGGCTTCATATAGTCCAGATTGACTTCATATTTGGTATTGAGCCAAAGATGGCCTTGGACCCCTGTCCTTCCATCTCTACCTCTGCTTGGACCCCTGATCCTCCTGCCTCCACCTCCAAAGCATTGGGATTATAGACTTGGGTGGCTGACCCTGGTAAATGGAAACTGCTTGAGAACAATTGTCTAAGAACAGCCTACATTCTTAAGCCATATTCTTTCTGTCTAAAATCATTTTATACTCACTTTTGAAATTGTTTTCTAAGATAATATCATCTCCTTTGGATATCTGTGGCTACGATGCCACTTTGCTCTCCGTGGTGGGTTTGAGTTCTGTGGATAGCATTGAAGATCATCTGCAGCAAAGACTGTTGGGTAAAATGTGTTAAGTTGGGTAATGAGCAAAATAAAATAAAACTAAATGAAATGAAAAAATCCATGGGGCTACAATGTACTACACATGGTGGAGAGGTGTGGAAGATTTAAATGATCTCTAAAGAATATTTTAAACTATTCTTAAGCCTCTTCAGAGACACTTCCCAAAACATTTCTGTGATTATGGCCATCTGAAGATGTGGATAAAGATATTACCTCAGTTCCGTTGCCTGCAGAGGATGTGTTAAGTTGGCAAAGTTTTGTCACATAATTGAATTTTTATTAAAGTTTTTTTAAGCACTTCATGTTTATTGCCTTGAGAAACTATCCTTGAAATTATTATATGAACAAACTTGCACACACGATCCCAGGGTTCGATTCATTTACATAAACAGAACACAACTGTGGAACTAGTGCCTAGCTCAAGAAAGGTTAGCAAGCTGGGTTAACTTTTACAGGACAATGAACAGTATTACATTTAAAGCTGGGGGTGTGATTTAATAGTAACCTCCTCCAAACCTATTCAATCCATTTAAAAAATGTTTTCTATGTTAATATTATACCAAAACACTTCACAAGTAACTGGAGGCTTTAATCATCATTCGTAATTAACTTGATAGCCATGTATCCAGTCAAAGGAAAACCAGGGAGGGAAATGAACTCCGGATCAAATGGTTTCGAACTGGTTTCCATTTCTAAAACGTAAAATTTAAACTTCAGAGAAAATTCCCACAAGTAATTTTGATAAATTTGCAGGTGTGTTTTTTATCTTGTTAATGTTGAAAGCAGGTTTCCTGAATTTTAATATCAAATGTCAATGTGCTGATAATCCACCTACAGAATATTATTAAAATGTGGGGCCTGGTTCTTTCTGCCTGGAGCCTTGGAGTCTACATTTTCTTCCTGTTGGTGCTGATGTTGCCTACTGTAGAGATGGTTCTTTCAACGACAACAACATGACATCGCCATGAATATGGGTGTCACCTCGTAATTACCCTTCTCTTTCTACATTTTCAAGTAGTTTCCCAATCACTGGACATGCTACTCACTTTTCACCTTTCTTCCTCCCCCGGGTTGTTAAAAATAAACACACATGCTTCTTTTCCTGTGGATTACCTGACTCTACTGTCAGTGGTAGATATTTCATCAAAATCATTCCTGGCTCATTCTCTTCCCACTCCCAACACCAGCCACTTCCTGTGGCCACTTACACTCAGGACACCTTCTTAGAACGCCCACCTTGATTCTTCAGTAGAGGCCTGTGCCCCAAAGTGGAACTGTAGCACCGATGTCATGAGTCAGTGATGTCCAAAAATTCAACCACTTGTCTGTTTAAAAAAAAAAAAATCATGTTGGCCTAAAAACAAATAAAACCCAGATCCACCTGATGTGGGCACACTGCATTGCATTCAATAAAATAGATTTCCTGGTAAGTTTTGTGGAATCTTCAAATACTTCTCACCATTATGCTTTTGACAATTTAAAACCAGTTCATTTTGTGAAAGTTCTGCAAGATTGGGGCAGAATAATTCCAAGAATAAAAAGATTTCATGTGTGGAAAAAGAAGTCAATGCTCATAATAAAGGTTATGAAGCAATAATAGAGCTATTACAGATGCAATTATCACTAGAAAGAAGATCAATACCTTTGAATTAATGGCCAAATTTTCTAATAAAAGGCAAATTTATTTTATGTAAACTATTGACTTAAAGAACTTCATAATTAGGACAATTAATAACACTTAAAACATGACCAAAAAAATCTCTAGCATTTTTAATGTTAAGTTTTGAGAATGAAAAGAAATAAAATTTTATCTGTGTGATTTATACATAGAATTCTTTGTTATTGAATAACTTGCTAAAATTTATCTGAATTTCCTAATTTATTATAGTTAAAAAATGCACAGAGATTTGTAAGCAGCAATTGGAAAATCAGTTAATTCTGGGGGTTTCTGAAAACAAATACATGCCTATTTTATTGTCTATGTGGGTGAGATTTCACAATCTCTCCTCAATAACCAGACCCTAATTATTAATTCTATTGATAGTTAGGAAATACTCATAACAGTCAAACTTTTCAAAAATCAATATTAAACAGAATAATCTGCCTTTTGGTTCATTCTGAACATGGTACCAAAGGTCTTAGACTGTGAATTGAAAAGTTAGGTTCTGACTTTGTCTTTACCCCTAATTAGCTTGTGGTTTTCTTTTTTTGTTTGTTTGTTTGTTTTGTTTTGTTTTTCAAGACAGGGTTTCTCTGTGTAGCTTTGGAGCCTGTCCTGGAACTCACTCTGTAGACCAGGCTGGCCTTAGACTCACAGAGATCCGCCTGGCTCTGCCTCCCAAGTGCTGGGATTAAAGGCATGCACCACCACCGCCCGGTCAGCTTGTGATTTTCAACAGTCAACTATTTGATTCTAGTACAAACCTTTGGTGATAGAAAGATATTAATTAATAATGCCTTCATTAAGCTCAAAAGCAAGTCTTATTTTAACCATCTCTATCAGCCCCTAGTATGGGCCACAATACTCATCTAGAATGTTGGATGTTCTAAAAGTGCAAAGCAGATTTATCCCTAATTTTCTGCTAACCCTTGAAACATCCTTCCAAACACCTGTGCCTAAGGTAATTTGCTTTCCTCATTGCCTAGACTATTTTGGCTAGCGTATCTCACCAAAACTCTCTTGAGTTTGAGATTGGTCCATTGGTGTGGGACCCATCTGCTACTAAACTGCTCCTAACAATCCTCCAGTCTGACTTAATTTTGTAGAAACTTCAGAATCCACCCAGGACCTAGCATGAGCGAATAATGAAGGGTGTTGTTGTTGTTGTTGTTTGTTTGTTTGTTTGTTTGTTTGTTTGTTTAAGGAGTGGCTTGGTTACTCTCATCACATTTGTGTCACTATTACACTAGTATATCTTGCAAGCAGGTTACTATTGTAGGTCACAGGGTTTGTAGCTGGGTGATACTGAAGATGACTTTTCTCCTCTGGTAGTATTAAAAATGCCTTCCATAACCATGAATGCTAGTCAATATGGGTGAAGTCTGTCTGGACACCAGCTTGACTTCGCCATGTCTGATGACACAAATAAGTGTTGTTTGTCCTCAGAAATAGGACCTTAACATCAGGATGGAGAGCAACCGACAGCCTTGGCAATAGCCTGTGATGTTTGGAGGGGCCCCTTGGGCTAACAACTCAATTGGATGTAACTCAGTCCCAGTACTGAAAGCTATGTTTAGTGAGAAGAGATGGCAAGTTGGAACTCTGTCTCCCTCCTTATTTGGAGGTTCCACTAGGAAGGACTGCCTAGTGGAGGGCTCACCATTCCCAATTTCAAGTTGTACTACAAAACTACAGTAACAAAAACAGCATGAAAACAGATGTGATCATTGGAATGGAATTGAAGACTTAGACATAAATCCACAAACCTATGGCCTCCTGGTTTTTTAATAAAGAAGCCAGAAATACACACTGGAAACAATACAGCATCTTCAACAATTGGTACTGTAGGTCAAACTGAATGTCTGCATGTAGAAGATTGCAAATAGACCCATATCTATCGCCCTGCACAAAACTCAACTCCAAATGGATCAAAGACCTTAACATATGGCCAGATACACTGAACCTTACAGAAGAGAAAGTGGGAAATAGCCTTGAATGCATTGGCACAGGAGATGGCGTTCTAAATAGAACACCCATAGTGCAGGCACTAAGGTCAACAATTAATAAAATTAATAAAAGGGACCTCAAGAAACTGAAAAGCTTCTGTAAGGCAAAGAACATTGTCATTCAGACAAAGGGGAAGCCTAGAGAATGGGAAAAGATTTTTATGAACTCCATATCCAGTAGAGGACTAATATCTAAAATATATAAAGAACTCAAGAAACTGGATATGAAACACCAAATAATCCAATTTAAAAATGGGGTACAGATCTAAACAGAGAAATCTCAATAGAGGAATCTCAGATGACTGAGAAATACTTAAAGAAATGTTCAACATCCTTAGCTGTCAGGGAAATGCAAATTGAAACTACTTTGAGATTCTATCTTTTACCTGTCAGAATGGCTAAGATCAATACCATAAGTGAGGATGTGTGTGAAGCAACAGAACACTCCTCCATTGCTGGTGGGAGTGCAAACTTGGACGACCACTATGGAAATCAATATGGCAGTTCCTCAGAAAGTTGAGAATTGACCTACCTCAAGATCCAGCTATTGTACTCGTGGGCATATACCCAAAGGACGCTTCATCCTTACCACAAGAACACTTGCTTAACCATGTTCATTGCTGCTGTATTCATAATAGCCCCAAACTGGTTGTCCCTCAACAGAAAAAAAAATGGATACAAATATATATATATATATATATATATATGAAGTTTACACAATGCAGTGTTACTAGCTCTTTTTTAAAAAATGGCATTATGAAATTTGCAGGCAAATGGGATGGAACTAGAAAAAAATATCCTGAGTAAGATAACCCAGACTCAGAAAGATAAATACAGTATGTATTTGCTTGTAAATGGTTATTGCTGTTAAACAGATGATAACCAAGCTACTACTCATAGGCTCAGAGAGGAAGGAACTGAAAATAGGGGGCATGCACAGGGTTCTCCCTGGGAGGGGGAAACAAAACAGATTTTAAAGGTGGATTGGGGAAACAGGGGCAGGAATGGGAGAATCAGGTGGGAAGGAGTAGAGGAGGAGGGAGGGGATGAAGGAAGAGACGACCAGAATTGAGGGGCATTTGAGGGGTGGTATGGAATCCATGTGATTTTTTTCAAAAGGCTTTTTCTTTTTCCGAGACAGAATTTCTCTGTGTAGCTTTGGAGCCTGTCCTGGATCTCACTTTGTAGATCAGGCTGGCCTCGAACTCACAGAGATCTGCCTGCCTCTGCCTCCCAAGTGCTGGGATCAAAGGCGTGTGCCACCACCATCCGGCTTCAAACGGCTTTTGATATTAGCTCTCCCTCCCCGTATTCTTTCCATTACCCTGCTCTCTCACCCCTCTCCTCACTTAATCTTCCAATTCTGGTTTCCTCTTTATGCCTCCATAGCACTATGTTCTATTTCTCCTTCCTTCGGAGATCCATTAAATCCCTGGTCCCCTTTCTAGGTACCTAAGCTCTGTGGTTATTGGATTGTAGCACACACACACATGGAAAGCTTAAAAGCTAACATCCACATTTAAAAGAAGATATTCAATATTTGGTTTTGGGGGTCTGGGTTACCTGACTCAGGATGACTGCTTCTAGTCCTACCCATTCAGCTGTAAATTTCGTTTTTCTTAACAGCTGAATAGCAGTCTATTGTACAAATGGATCATGCTTTCACTACCCATTCCTCAGTTAATGTATATTAAGGCTGTTACTAATTTCTGGCTATCATGAATAGTTGTTGTTTGTTCTTTTTGTAGAGGGCCCACCACCCAGCTCCCAAATAAATCACACACGGAAGCTTATTCTTAATTATGAATGCCTGGCCTTAGCTTGGCTTGTTTCTTGCCAGCTTTTCTTATCTTAGTTCATCCCATCTACCTTTTACCTCTGGGCTTTTCCAGTTCTCTTACTTCTGTAAATCTTAATCTTACTTTCACTCCGTGGCTTGTGTGGCTGTGTGGCTGTGTGGCTGTGTGGCTGTGTGGCTGTGTGGCTGTGTGGCTGTGAGGCTGTGTGGCTGTGTGGCTGGGTGGCTGGGTGGCTGGGTGGCTGGGTAGCTGTTTGGCTGGGTGACTGTGGGGCTGGCCCCCTGGGTCCTCCTCCTTCTCTTGCTCCTTCTTCTTTTTTCTTTCCAAGATTTCTCCTTCTATTTATAATCTCTGTTAGCCCTACCTGTCCTTTCTCCTGCCTTGCCATTGTCCGTTCAGCTTTTTATTAGACCATCAGGTGTTTTAGACAGGCACAGTAACACAGCTTCACAGAGTTAAAGAAAGGCAACATCAACAAAAGTGACACACCTTAAAATAATATTCTATTACAATCATGAATACAACAGCAATGAATACAACATGGATGAGCAAGTGCCTCTGCAGTAAGATATAGAGATATTGGAGCATATGTCCAAGATTTAAGGTCTGCTCCATGGGATGGAATCTATATCTGACACTGTTAAGATGGCCAAGAGTCTCAGTCCTGGGGAAAATGTACTACTATAATGCTAATGCAATATATCCATAAAATGACTCCTAATGACTTATTTCTAAACCCATACATCAGTGTCTTGCTCAACTGTCATAAGAGATTTTTTTTAATAGATAGGAATTAACAAGAGACCCACACCTGGACAATGTGCAGAGAGTGGGAGATTTTGCAGCACTCAGCCCCTGATGGTATGTCTTCATCAAGCCCTGTCCTCGAGGCTCAAGGGTCAGTACAGACAAAAAGATTTTAAGAGCCGGCGGTAGTGGATGACTAAGAGTGTCTTCTAGGCACAACAGGACTGGGCACATGTGAACTGACAGACACTGTGGCAGTATGCACAGGTCCCTCACAGGTTCAAGTCAGATGGAAGAGCAGCATCAAAAAGGTGATGTGTATATGCAACCCCACCCCAATCACGAAGCCGTTTGCAATCAATCCCTGCTGGGGAAGGGGGAGCAGTTCTCTCCAATGGAGTGTCACTAGGTACCTCAACCACGCACCAAGGCAGTGACCATCACACACACACACACACACACACACACACACACACACACACACACACTCCTCCATGAGGTATGTTAGTCAGTTGGTTTTTTGTTTTGTCTCAGCATTTCCTGTCTTATTATTGTTTTTTGGAGTTTTTGTTGTTGTTGTTGTTTACATTTTTGTTGAGAGACAGAGAAGGAATGTGAAGTTGGGTGGGCATGCAGGAGGATCTGGGAAGAGAAAGAAGAGGAAAGACACAATTAAAACATATTATATGAATAAAATTTTCATTTAAAAAAGAAGAGAAAACAATGAAGTTTTTAAAGCAGCGGTACCTGAAATGTCAATGGCTATGTTTGGCAGTCTGAGGCTGGCAAACTGAACTCACTGTGGCTAAAAAGGTCAGGTGGAAAAAAAAAAAAAAAAGATAACCTGTGTGGCTGGGTGGCTGGGTAGCTGTTTGGCTGGGTGACTGTGGGGCTGGTCCCCTGGGTCCTCCTCCTTCTCTTGCTCCTTCTTCTTTTAGAACACACTGTTCTAATATAAAGTTGTCTTGTTTCCTCCCTCCTCCTCCTATACCTCCATCCCCCTCCTGCTCTTGGAGGAATATTAGGACATACCCCAGACGGGCCACAAGCTCCTTATGTAACTAAGGCTAGCCTCCAATTTGAAAGCTTCCTGCTTCTGCCTCCCAAGTGCTGAGCTTGCGGGCACAGAATTGCAGGCTTAGGCCACATGTCTCACAAAGCATCTTAGGATAAAATGCCTCCTAATAATCACCCTGGATTCCTTGTTTGTTTTTCATGGGTCATTCAGTATATCCTCTCTGTTATGTGTATTTATGACCAGTATCCTGTTTCGGAGGGTGTCATTTAAGTAAGTAGAGTTACACAGAAAGGAAGAACTCACTTTGGTCTCACCACTCAAGACTTATTTGAACTAATTTACTGCCTCAAATCATTTCCTGTCCTCTGTCCAGCCTGGATACTGTGTGTGCCTGTATCTTGTAAGGGCAAAAGCCATATTGCAGCCAATGTGTGAGGCAGCATAAATCGGAGCAGCTGACTTGCCTCGGCTCACCCAAACCCATGTCCCCAATTATGATCATTTTGATTACTGGTTATTAAAGTTACCTGGTTTCCAACATTCCCTCATTTTTCACCAACTCGACAGTGTGTTAAATCATGAGCTCTTGCTATAGTAGAATTACAGTTTCCAAGTGAGTTCTAGAATTGTCGGTGCCCCTGGCCTTTCCAAAGAGGCCACTGGAGGAAAAAAAAAATGCAGTGAACTCCTCACACATTAGTCTCAACACCATTAGGCAGCAATGGCTGTGTTTGATATCTTAGATATGATTCAACAAGTGAGGTAACCTCATCTCAATGGCCGTTTCAGCAATTCCAGAAACATCTTAAAAGCCCAGCCCTAATGCGTTGAAATTCCCTGTTCTTGCCTATGTTATCAGAGAAAATTACCATTGCTGCTTGCAAGTCAACATCCAGCAGATGAGGGAGATGAAGAATGGTGACCTATGTCGCTAACCTAAGCTAAGCATTCCTAGAAAATGTATTATCATCTAATGTATGTGGGATGTGGGGAGTGGCGTGCATGCGGAGGTCACGGTTCAACTGTGTGGGGTCCCTTCTCTCATCTCTGCATGGGGCTCAGAGATTGAACTCACCTTTTCCATCTCGCAGGTCATGTGTTTTACCTGCTGAGCCTCTTTCTGGTCCGGGATCATCAAGGAAAGCATTTCTTCTAATTGTGGATTGACACGCTGAATCCCATAGGCACAAAGGTATTGTATAATAAAAGCAACTCACCCTTAAAATTAATTGTGTTATCTTAAAATAAGTGAAAATGCTCTCGAACACTGGGCACTATTTTAAGTTTGTGTAACAACAAGAAATCTTGAAACCCCAACAAATGGTTATTGGAAATCTATTTTTCCCATAGTCATTAGCCAAAATAGAGTGGCAACAAATGAAAATGATATACCATTTCCAATATCCCTTGAGAGATTGCATATCAATAAATATATTTTATATATTTGCATACGCACATAAATCATATATGTTCTGGTTGTGAGCCTAACCATTAATGGCTGAGCCATCTCTTACCGGGTGGTGGTGGCACACGCCTTTAATCCCAGCACCTGGGAGGCAGAGCCAGGCGGATCTCTGTGAGCTAGAGGCCAGCCTGGGCTACAGAGTGAGTTCCAGGAAAGGCGCAGAGCTACACAGAGAAACCCTGTCTCGAAAAACAAAACAAAAAAATTCAATGTTAAAAAGTCAGGGTGTCAGACTCATTCATATTCAACATCCATGAGCTGCAAGAAATTATACAAATGACTCACATGTCATGGGTATTTTAACTGTATGGATTTCTGTTCCATGAATGCCTTGTGCCTGTGGGGCCAGGAGAGGGCAGCAGATCCCTTGAAACTGGAGTTACAGAGGGCTGCGAGTCATCACGTGGTTCTGAGACTTGAACCCAGGGCCTATTATTAACCATCCCTCCAGTCACATATAAAATATTAAAATATATTTTTAAAAAAATATATATATACATATATATATGTGTATATATGTATGTATGTGTATATATATACTTTTAAATGACTACTGACTTTCATTTAACAAAGATTTCTCTGATTATAAATATTTTATGGCATCTTGACTCTTATCTTCATATTCTATGCACTATATGTGAGTTCAAGGGTTTTCCGTTGTTTGTTTTTGTTTAATGTTTTGAAGTAGAAATGTTGGGCTGGTGAGATGGCTCAGCTGGTTAAGAACTTTGCTGCGATCTGGACCAGAGGTGAGTGCCTGGGGTCATACCCAGAGAGGCCCGCACCTAGGTCCCAACCCTGTGCACCAGCCACTCCGAGGAACACCTGCCCAACTTGGCCCCAGGTTCTGGCTATAGGGCAGGACCCCCCAAGCCCACCGGGAAGGTTCCCCCTCTCCAAGACCCTCTGTGGACCCTACAACCTCCACTCCCTGCCCCCACACCCATCTGCTAGAGACCCCAGCCATTTCCGGAGACTAAGAAACCAGACCCCAGCTTCCATCCTGCCTCGGAACTCCCAACTGGACCAGTTAGAGTCAGAGAGGCTCCCGCCTCTAGGTCCCACCCTGGGCACCAGCCATCCAGGGAAATCCTGCCCAACATGGCCCCAGTTTCTGGCCATTCCTGCAGGCCCTGGGGGAAGGTCCCCCTTTTCCAAGACTGCAGGCAGACCCTGCAATCCGCACACCCGACCCCCACACCCATCTACCTGAGACCCCAGACACTTCCTGAGACACAGAGACCAGCACCCAGCTCCCATCTGGACCAGAGCTTCCATCCTGCCCCAGAACTCCCATCTGGACAAGAGAAGCTCCCATCTGGACAAGATAAGGAGACCCCAGCGACTTCCTGAGACTCAGAGACCAGCCCCCAGCTCCCATCTGGCCAGCACTTCCATCTGGACCAGAGAGAGAGTCCCTAAATCTGTCAGCTCTGTCTCGACTAAGTGCACTGGTAAGACCAAGAACAAATCCACAAGGAGATGGGCAGAACTCAAGGCAGAAGTACATACAACAAAATAAAGAGCAATACAGCATCACCAGAACCTAGCCCTTCTCCAACAGCTAGACCTGAACATCACAGAATGGAAGGAGCAGAAGAAAACAACCTTATAAATAACATCACGAAGAGGCTAGAGCCTTATATAGAAGAAATCAAAAGTAAAGTGGAGGAACAGACAAACAAAAAATGGGAAGAACGCTATAAAAAAAAACTAGAGGAAAGGACAAATAAAGCAGAAGAAAACAATAAGTCCCTGAAAGAAAATCATGAAAAAGCAATGAAACAGATGAGGGAAATAGTCCAAGACCTGAAAAGGAAAATAGAAAAATTGAAGAAGACACGAGCAGAGGGAATGCTGGAAATAGAAAATCTGAGTAAACAAACAGGAACTTCAGATGTAAGTACAACCAACAGAATGCAAGAGATGGAAGAGAGGAACTCTGGTGTTGAAGATACGATAGAAGAAATAGATTCATCAGTCAAAGAAAAGACTAAAGCCAACAAAGTCATGACCCAAAATGTCCAAGAAATTTGGGACACCATGAAAAGACCAAACCTACGAATAATAGGGATAGAGGAAGGAGAAGAATACCAACTCAAAGGCACAGAAAATATATTTAACAAGATCATAGAAGAAAACTATACCAACTTAAAGAAAGAAATGCCTATGAAGATACAAGAAGCCTATAGAACACCAAACAGACAAAACCCCCCAAAAAGTCCCCTCACCACATAAAAATTAAACAACTAAACATACAGAATAAAGAAAGAATATTAAGAGCAGCAAAAGAAAAAGGCCACATGACTTATAAAGGCAAACCCATCAGAATAACACCCGATTTCTCAATGGAGACTTTGAAAGCCAGAAGGACCTGGACAGATATAATGCAGACACTAAGAGACCATGGATGTCAGCCTAGACTAATATACCCAGCAAAACTTTCAATCATCATAGATGGAGTGAACAAGACATCCCAAGACAAAGACAGATTTAAACAATACTCATCCACAAACCCAGCCCTACAGAAAGCACTAAAAGGAACATTCCAAACTAAGGAAGTCAGATACACCCTCGAAAACACAGGCAATAGATAAACACCCCAGCAGTAAACCCTAAAGAAGAGAGTACAGACACACTATCACAAAAAAATAAAAATAATAACAGGAATGTACAATCACTGGTCAATGATATCCCTTAATATCAATGGACTTAATTCACCTATAAAAAGACACAGACTAACAGAATGGATATGAAAACAGGACCCATCTTTCTGCTGCAAACAAGTAACATACCTAAAATTCAAAGATAGACACTACCTAAGAATAAAAGGCTGAGAAAAGAATCTCCAATCAAATGGTCTTAAGAAGCAAGCTGGTATAGCCATCCTAATATCCAGCAAAATAGACTTCAAATTAAAATCAATCAAAAGAGATCATGAAGGACATTACGTCATTGCAGGAAAGATCATCAAGATGAAGTCTCAATTCTGAACATTTATGCCCCAAACACAAGGGCACCCATATATGTAAAAGAAACATTACTAAATCTTAAATCACATATAAAACCCCACACATTAATAGTGGGAGACTTTAACACCCCACTTTTACCTCTGGACAGATCTGCCAAATTGAAACTTAACAGAGAAAAAAATGGACTTAACTGATGTTATGACTCAAATGGACTTAATTGATATCTACAGAACATTCCACCCGAACAAAAAAGAATATACCTTCTTCTCAGCACCCCATGGAACCTTCTCTAAAATTGACCACATACTTGGCCACAAAGCAAATCTGAACAGATACAAAACAATTGGAAAACTTCCTGTGTTCTATCAGACCACCATGGTTTAAAGTTAGATTTCAACAACAAAAACTACAGAAAACCTACAATCTCATGGAAACTGAATAATGCTCAACTGAATCACCAATGGGTTAAGGAAGAAATAAAGAAAGAAATTAAAGACTTCCTAGAGATCAATGAAAATGAATACACCACATACCCAAATTTATGAGACACTATGAAAACAATGCTAAGAAGGAAATTCATAGCACTAAATGCCCACATTAAGAAGTTGGAGAAATCTCACACTAGTGACTTGACAGCACACCTGAAAGCCCTTGAACAGGAAGAAGCAAAGTCTCCCAGGAAGAACAGATGCAAGGAAAATATCAAATTGAGAGCTGAAATCAATAAAATATAAATAAAGAGAACAATACAAAAAATTAATAAAACAAAGAGTTGGTTCTTTGAGAAAATCAACAAGATAGACAAGCCCTTATCCAAACTAATCAAAAGACAGAGAGAGAGCATCCAAATTAACAAAATCAGAAATGAAAAGGGGGACATAACAACAGACAATGAGGAAATCCAGAGAATCATCAGGTCATACTTCAAAAACCTCTACTCCACAAAACTGGAAAATCTAAAAGAAATAGATAATTTTCTGGATAGGTACCACCTACCTAAGTTAAATCAAGACCAGATAAACCATTTAAATAGTCCAATAACCCCTAAGGAAATAGAATCAGTCATTAAAAGTCTCCCAACCAAAAAAAAAAAACAACCCAGGACCAGATGGTTTCAATGCAGAATACTACCAGGTCTTCAAAGAAGACGTAATACCAATATTCTTTAAATTGTTCCACACAATAGAAGCAGGAGGTATATTACCAAACTCCTTCTATGAGGCTACAATTACCCTGATTGCTAAACCAAACAAAGATGCAACAAAGAAAGAGAACTTCAGACTGGTCTCCCTCATGAACATTGATGCAAAAATACTCAATAAAATTCTGGCAAACAGACTCCAAAAACACATCAAAACAATTATCCACCATGATCAAGTAGGCTTCATCCCAGGGATGCAAGGGTGGTTCAACATACGAAAGTCCATCAATATAATACACCATATAAACAAAGAAAAAACCACATGATCATCTCACTAGGTGCAGAAAAGGCATTTGACAAAATCCAACACCCCTTCATGATAAAGGTCTTGGAGCCATCAGGAATACAGGGAACATACCTAAACATAATAAAGGCAATCTACAGCAAGCCAACAGCCAACATCAAATTAAATGGAGAGAAACTCAAAGCAATACCACTAAAATCAGGAACAAGGCAAGGCTACTCCCTCTCCCCATACTTATTCAATATAGTACTTGAAGTTCTAACCAGAGCAATAAGACAACAAAAGGAGATTAAGGGGATACAAATTGGAAAGGAAGAGGTCAAGCTTTCCCTATTTGCAGATGACATTATAGTATACATGAGTGACCCCAAAAAATCAACCAAGAAACTTATGCAGCTTATAAACACCTTCAGCAACATAGCAGGATACAAGATCAACTCAGAAAAATCAGTAGCCCTCCTATATACAATAGACAAACAGTCTGAGAAGGAAATCAGAGATACATCACCCTTTACATTAGCCACAAATGATATAAAATACCTTGCGGTTACGCTAACTAAGCATGTGAAGGACCTATATGACAAGAACTTTAAGTCCCTGAAAAAAGAAATTGAAGAAGATGTCAGAAAATGGAAAGACCTCCCATGCTCATGGATAGGCAAGATTAACATAATAAAAATGGTGATCTTACCAAAAGCAATCTACAGATTCAAGGCAATCGCCATCAAATTACCCACACAATTCTTCACAGATCTGGAAAGAATAATACTCAACTTCATATGGAAAAACAAAAAACCCAGGATAGCCAAAAGAATCCTGTACAATAAAACAACCTCTGGAGGCATCACGATCCCCGACCTCAAGGTCTACTATAGAGCTACCATAATACAAACAGCTTGATACTGGCATAAAAACCGACATGTGGACTAATGGAATGGAACTGAAGACCCTGACATTAACCCGCACACCTATGAACATTTGACAAAGAAGCCAAAACTGGACAATGGAAAAAAGAAAGCATCTTCAACAAATGGTGCTGGCATAACTGGATGTCAATGTGTAGAAGGCTGCAAATAGATCCATATCTGTCACCGTGCACAAAACTTAAGTCCAAGTGGATCAAAGACCTCAACATAAATCCAGTTACTATGAACCTGATAGAAGAGAAAGTAGAAAGTAGTCTTGAATGCATTGGCACCGGAGATCACTTTCTAAATATAATACCAGTAGCACAGACGCTGAGAGAAACAATCAATCAGTGGGACCTGTAGAAACTGAGAAGCTTTTGTAGAGCAAAGGACACGGTCAACAAGACAAAGCAACAGCCTACAGAATGGGAAAAGGTCTTCACCAACCCCACATCTGACAGAGGGCTGATATCCAGAAGAGATAAAGAACTCAAGAAATTAGACATCAAAATGCCCAACAGTCCAATTAAGAAATGGGCTATAGAACTAAACAGAGAATTCTCCACAGAGGAAGTTCAAATGGCTGAAAGACATTTAAGGAATTCCTCAACATCCCTAATTATCTGGGAAATGCAAATCAAAATGACTCTGAGATACCACCTCATACCTGTCAGAATGGCTAAGATCAAAAATGCAGAAGACAGCTTATGCTGGAGAGGATGTGGAGCAAGAGGATTCCTCCACTGCTGGTGGGAATGCAAGCTTGTACAGCCACTTTGGAAATCAATATAGTGCTTCCTTAGAAAATTGGGAATCCATCTCCCCCAAGACCCAGCTGTAGCACTCGGGCTTATACCCAAGGAATGCTCAATCATACCACAAGGGCATTTGCTCAGCTATGCTCATAGCAGCATTGTTTGTAACAGTCAGAACCTGGAAACAACCTAGATGCCCTTCAACTGAAGAATGGATAAAGAAAACATGGTACATATACACAATGGAGTACTACTCAGCAGAGAAAAACAATGACATCATGAGGTTTGCAGGCAAATGGATGGATCTAGAAAAAAAATCATCCTGAGTGAGGTAACCCAGACTCAGAAGGACATACACGGTATGTACTCACTCATAGGAGGATACTAGATGTAAAACAAAGATGACTAGACTGCTACACAACTCCAGGGAGGCTACCTAGAAAATGGGACACTAGGAAAGACACAGGGATCACCCAATGACAGAGAAATGGATGAGATCTACATGAACAACCTGGACAACAGTGGGAGTAATGAAGGACAAGGTTTAAGGGAAAGAGAGCTTAGGGGAGCAGGAGATCCCAGCTGGATCAAGAACAGAAAGGGAGAACGAGGAATAGCAGACCATGATAAATGAAGACCACATGAGAACAGGAAGAAGCAAAGTGCTAGAGATGTCCCCAGAAATCCACAATGATACATCCTCTGTAGACTGCTGGCAATGGTTGAGAGAAACCCTGATCTGACCTAGTCTGGTGATCAGATGGCCAAACACACTAACTGTCATGCTGGAACTCTCATCCAATAACTGATGGAAATGGATGCAGAGATCCTCAGCCAGGCCCCAGGTGGAGCTCCAGGAGTCCAATTGTCAAGAAAGAGGAGGAACTGTAAGAGTGTGAATTGTTGAGACCAAGATTGGAAAAGCACAGGGACAAATAGCCAAACTAATGGAAACACATGAATTATGAACCAAAAGCTGTGGAGCCCCCAACTGGATCAGGCCCTCTGGATGAGTAAGAAAATTGAATTGAATAGCTTGAACTGTTTGGGAGGCACCCAGGCTCTGGGACCCAGACCTGTCCTTAGTGCATGAGCTGGCTGTTTGGAACCTTGCGCTTACACAGGGACACTTTGCTCAGCCTGGAAGGAGGGGACAGGACCTGCCTGTACTGAATCCACCAGGTTGAACTGAACGAATCCCCAGGGGAGTCTTGGCCCTGGAGGAGATGGGAATGGAGAGAAGGGGGTGGGGGGAGGGGAGGACAAGGGAACCCATTGCTGATATGTAAAATTAAAACACAAATATAATTAAAAAAAAAAAAAAAAAGAACCTCGCTGCTTTGTCTAAGAACTTGAGTTTAACCCCTAGGACCCACAAGGAGGGAGGAGAGAACCAACTTGCATTCTGACTTCTACATGCATGCCACACACACAAGGAAGAAATAGACATTAAAAATTACCTATAAAAGCCAGGCGGTGGTGGCACACACCTTTAATTCAGCACTCGGGAGGCAGAGACTGGCAAACATCTGAGTTCAAGGTCAGCCTGGTCTACAGAGTGTGTTCCAAGACAGTCAAAAAGCTACACAGAGATAGCCTGCTTCGAACAACAACAACAACTACAAAAAGAATAGAAATATTTTAAAATGAATAGACCATGAATATTGAACAAATGCAGGTCCCAGTGCTGACTAGTCATTTATTTTTCAGTCTCAGCATTTTTAAGGTTAAATAATAACATCAGGCCTTAGAAAAACGTGCTGACATAAAAGCAATAAGTTCAGTCTTTCTTATTTTTCTTTTAAATATGTATTTATTTTAAAATCAAAACTAAATTGACTATCATTAACATTGTTCTCAAATCAGCTCTCAAACAAGTCCCTGTTGGTACACCCAGTCTAAGGACCCCACCCTATGTCTGCAGTTTTATGAGCTGTTTGGTATTTATAATGTTTCTTTCTTTTATCCACCTCATTTTTGTTAGAAGCCAATGCTTGTCTTCCTCACTGGATAATCCCTTATAATTTGAGGGATAAAAAGAATCATTGTTTTCTGTCACGTGACATCTTGGTTTTGGAGAATCTGTGCTATAGTAGTTGAGAGTAATCTTGAGAGAAAGGGTCATTTGTATAATTTCTTGCAGCTCATGGGTGTCGAATGTGAATGAGTCTAACATTCAGACTCTGGAATGCTGTTTTGCTTACTCTTGAGAGATCAAGATGGCTTTCCAGCCCTAAAACCGCAGTGGCCAGAGTGTTACATGTTTATCCTCTCAATCATAGGTCGAGCAACGGAACTGCTTTTGTTCAAAGAATAACTAGGAGATGAGTAATGAAACTACCTCCCAAAGCTAAATGCTATTGTCAAATAGAGATTTGGACTAGACAGTTCCAATTGGCTCTTTTGTCCAACCAGCTTTTTGGTCTAGACCTACCCCATCCCACTACATTTTTCCCCTTTCTGAAGAACATGATCATCAACCTACCCATGGTGTGTTTTTAAATGTTTGGGGTTCTTTTTCATAGGGCTTCTAATGTGCATTTAACCCTGAAGAAACAAGTGCTCTCTGTTCACTCTCGGGAGAGGGTTGATGCTCTTATATCTTTAGTAGTATTGGAAAGTTGTGCGGGCTTCTGCACACGCATTTCCTTCTGCTTTGTGTAACCTACCCTTTAAAAACACTGTGCTTATTCAACAAAGGAGTCAGGATTAACAAAGAAGGCAATTCTTTCAGAAAACTTGACCAAACTGAAATTCTCATGACTGTTACTCTGCTGTATAAATAATTTTTTTGCTGTGGTGTTTGTCGCAAATGGAGTTAGGACTCAAGCTCTATCAAGGTGAAGAAATTCTTCCCCAGTGAGAAATAAACTTCACAGAAGTTGAATGCTGAGGTACTCTTTCTGTCTTTCTATCATCTATCTGTCTGTCTGTCCATCATCTATCCATCATCATCATCATCATCATCATCTAGCTAGCTAGTTAGCTAAATATTATCCATCTTTCTATCTACATATTATTGATCTGTCCATCTGACTGTCTACCTTCTTACCTACATCTCTGCCAGCCTGCCTATCTTCTCCCCAACATGGGACTGATAACACAGTATAAGCTGATATCAAGTTTTGTTCCCCATGTTGGGTGGGTTCCTCCTACTTCCACAGACCCAGGTATTTCTTCTAGACAAAGGAATACTTTTTAAAATAAAATAAATAAAAATATGCCCTTCCTTGTCTAATGGAAATATCCACAGTACTGCCCATGGAAAAGCTGATTACAGCTGTATTTTTCATAGTACATTTATGTTTTGTTATCTTGAGAATTAATAATGTCCAGCCACAAGATGACTCATTAGCTGCTCATCATATTTTTTTGCAGTTTTGAATGGATGTCTGTGCTTATATTTATACACATTTCTATGACCTTTCTCTTAATTTTTCCCTTTTGTTTCAGAAACCATTTTTTTTCCTAGTAACTTTTGACTTTCACATGATTACATCAGTTTTTAGTGTGAAGTTTTTGTGTCTCTGTTCTTGTGAAAACTGCCATAGCAGCCCGTCTTCCCTCCTGCATCCACTTGATTAGCGCTGAGGCTTGACCTGCCTTCTATTGTAGGTGCCCAGTAACCGGGAAGTGTCTAGAACAGGACATTTTAACATCAGTGAACGGTGAGAAAATAATCTTGTCTTAAATCCATAAATAGTTCCCACAACAATACAATGGAATGGACACATAAAATGTACAATAGTGGATAAATTCCAATAGTGGAGTAAGAACATAGGCTTTTCTTTACTTCACTGTGACCACTCTATCATTAATCTAGAAAATTTCTTTTGAAACCTTGGATAATGACTAAAACTAAGGACAGGGTACTGAGTCATCTAATTATCTGACTTATTGTTATATGTTTTTTATGCTTTGTTTTCATATATATACATATATATACACAAACATGCATATATATATACATACAAACACACACACACACACACACACACACACACACACACACACACATACATATATTACAGAAATCAAAGCCTAGAGGCAATTATAACAGAAAGCTCTCCTTAGTTTATTGAGAACTTAACAGGTGCTTTTTTTTTTCATGCAGTCTCTCCAAAATTTATTGAAATTCAAAGCAATTAGTTAAAGTAAAACCATGCATTTGTATCTACCTTATGAGTAGACAAAGTGAAACCACATGTGTTGCTCATCTTGCATGCTGTGATTAAGAAAGAAATAAAGGCATCCATCAAGCTGGATTACTTTTTCATTGAGAAGACTCAGAATATCACTACAGATGCTGGGCTCATTTTAACAGTATCAGAACCTCCCATTTCATAGGATTAAGTGAAACACTGTTCCCTCCCTGCTAAAGAGACCATTAAAATCCGAGGCGTCCATGATCATCCCAGGAACGCAGCTACAGTTCATTCAAAAATTTCTTCACTAGCTAAATTAATTAGCTAAAGAAAGCTAAAAGGCATTTTTATCTTGTCAATGTCTATTCCCACTAAGTGCACAAACACAAAAATGGGAGAGCTGACTGGATCCTTGCTTCCATCATGAAATGTGCTCACATGATTCCATCTGGTCCCTGGAAATTCTTTATTTGAGAAAACGAAGGGGGAACAATGGTATCTTCCCCATGTGAAAATGATGAAATCTAACTGTTGCCCCAGCAAAAAAAAAAAGGACACTTATGATCTAACCCTTGAGTTTACATTCCTCCTTCTCATGGGGACAGATCTTTAAAGCACCTTAGTATTTCAAACAGAAAGATTCATGTACTCTACCATGTTTGTTTAGTTACTCGGGCTGACCCTAGGAATAAGGGCTTGGAATGGGTGATTCAACAGGTCTGAGGGATACCAGAGTAACACTAGTTGTCTTGGAATAATGAGAGATTTGACACAAAATTGTTTTGATTTTTTTTTAAAGATGAAGTACTATTACAGAAAATTTATTCTCTACTGGGTCAGTGATCTGTTGGAGAAATAAAAATGAAAGGAATTGGAATAAATTGAGCTTGGACATTTTTAAGGACATAGAAACCTTTCTTTGGAAAGCTCAAAATGCAGCCTAAGCCCAAAATTCACATCAGTCTACTGAGTTTCATCTTAAGAACTGACTCCTAGAAAAACTGTCAACGTGGTGATTTAAGACAGAAATACATGGCGGCAATCATAATAGCTTCAACTAGTAAAAGTACCTTCCGGTTTAATTATAATTACTTTAGTAATTAGCTGTGCAAAAGAAAAATTTCAGTTTAATTAACATTTATGGTTTTTTTATTCCACTCTGTTTCATAGGTAAGGATTCATGTGATTTCTCTTCATCTTGATAAATCTTCAGGTTGAACACTGAACAAATAGGGCCCTAGCTTCACAGACTTCAGGACTCACAGTGATACAGCTGAGAATGCAGAACTACGGTGACAAAATGGTTGAACACCACGTCTTACATAAACTGGACAAGCAACTACTTACCATGCAGCACTGACCAAAATACTATGTCGTTAAATTGAAAATGGCATGTAGGTATTGAGCAGAATTTGGAGATTAATAAAGACTATTTGCATTAATTACAGTTGCTGAATTCAGTGACAGCACTGATCAAAAATTTAAAAACCAGAAACAATGGAAATTAAAATGCCCTAAAACAGCTGAAAATCCTTTGATTAAAATGAATTTATTGAACTAGGTTCTGTGATTATGTTAAACATGAAAAGGAGCTATAAATCAGTTTCTGTATTCTCCTCATAGTATATAAGTAATATTTTATAATATAATATATATTCAGTAAATAATATTACCTGAATCATATTAGCTACTTATATTCTAGAGCAATGTGCAATAAAGTTTTAGTGACAGCCATATGAAATGGTGAGATTCTATTTTTGACTTCTAAACATTAGTCTAATTTTTTGACAATATATATGTATACATTGGTTTTCTTAAGAATGGCTGTTATTATTTAATACTAGACACCTCATTCTGACCATTAGTTAACCATATAAGGCTCAGTTTCTCCCATCATTTGAATAAAATATCTCCAATGAAATATTTGCAGAAATAGCTGGGCATGGTTGCGCATGCCTTTAATCCCAGCATATGGGAGGCAGAGGCAATTGGATCTCTGCCTGGTAGGGAGCTTGAGGATAGCCAAGATTATAGAGAAAAACCCTGTCTCAAAAAACAAAGCAAAACAAAGTAAACAATTCACATAAAAACAACAAGCAAGATAATATCCTAGAAGCACGGAAAATAAAGATGTTCCCTTAGCTGTAGGAGCTTCTCTTGAAGGAATCTCTCTGAAATGCAGTAACAATGAAATCTATGTGGAAAGGATGGGGAGTGGTGTCTCTTAAGGAGACCTCTTTCCACACTCTGCTACTACCTGTTGCTGAGAACTCTTAACAGAGATGTGTGAGCTCAGGCCATGAACTTTAGTTACTGTATATCATTCACTAATCTCCTGCCGAGAATGCCAAAATCATATTGCATTGTCTCTTCCTGTTTTAAGACAACTTGGAGCCAGGTGTGGTGGCTCCCCATGACCCAACAGGAGCAGCAGCCATGAGGAAATGCTGCAGAAAGCAGAGGACAGAAGAATCGGGACTACCAACATTGACTCGGAAGGAGAGGAACCCCAACCATGAAAAACATTCCAGGGTTTGGGGGGTCAGTAGCAAACGTGGGGACAGAAGCAGCCTCTCCTGGAAGAGAAAAGCAAACACAGAGCTTTCTTCTCTTCCCTGGATCTTCCATTATTATTAAAGCAAAGCTGAGGTAGATATAACTGTATCTCTTTCCAGGGAACAGCAAAGCTCCGCAACATATTTAGCCCCAAATCATTTACACAAAGTCACAAAATTGTGAACGCTCCATAATTGACCTTATTGTCATTGTAAGCAATGGCATCCATGAACCTAGGGGCAAAGTATGAAGATAAAATTTGTCAAATGGAAGCTTCCATGGACAATATTTTGAGAGAATATGCATCAACTTGGTGTTTTTGAACTGATAGCTTGAGGAATTAGTGACAGAAACACCATTATCTTTTTTCTAATTTCAACAGCTTGCCAAGGCTTATTGTTTATAATATTACAATTTGTTAATCAGAAGACAAACATTAAACAAGTAAAGCCAACAGCCTACCAGAAGTACTCCAATGAGATTCACCATTGCTTTAGCAGTTATTGCTGGTGGATTTGATTTGTCTCTTTATTTGCTACTTAATAAGATTAATAACTATAACTACACCAATTTTTTAATATTGTATTTTGCATATAATTTGAATTTTAATGAGTATTTTAATGGGAAACTAATTCCTAAGTTGTTAAGGGTTAATGGTTATTTATAGTTATTTTTCCTATATAACCTTTAATTGCATTCTTCTTGAAATTTCCACTTTTAGTGTTTGATTTAAAAAAAAATAATAATTCCAAACCCACTGCAACATCCTTTTTATTATTAGGAGTACAGCAAAGTCCCCTGCCAACTAAAGACAAGGTAGTGTCCACTAACAGAGACCATTTATATTTGAAACAAGATAATCTTTTACTGATAATCTGACAATGCAAGCTTAGTCCGTAATTTAAGCATTTTTATGTCACTAGTACGTGTTTTGTATCTTCTACAGAGCACCTGACATGACTCCTTCTACAGCAAACAGCAAGTGGTAAAGACCAAAAAATACTTTCTCCATAGAGAGGTAGAAAAGCTAATTAATCTAGCTTCAGCATCACACAGCCTTTGATTTGATACTCGATATTAATTGTTTTTAACTGTGTGAATGTTATGTTATTTAGTGTGTCTGAACCACAAATGGCTCCTGGCAAGACCTCATACCATTAGAACAAGATTAACAGAGGAGAATTCAAAAACACTCATGGGGATTGTTTATTCTGTAATTTTTTTTTCTTTTCATTTTTGGAGCGGGGTGTGATCTGTGGGATAGAAGGGAGTTTAGAGGCACACAGCAGCCCAGGATGAACAAAGAAGTAACTGACCGCAGCTTATGAGCGTGCTTGGCAAAGCAGAGGTTTCTACGGCTCCTCAGCAGAGGGGAGGTTTCTAACGGTCTCCTGCTGACTTCAAATGTGTTCACAGCCTGCTCGCAGCAGCAGCCACAGTGGAAACTTACCGGTGTGATAATAATCACTTTGACTGCGACTGTGGTGCGGACCCTCTTCCTCCAACCAGAAATCCCCCAAGGAAAGGCGTCACCCCCTGGGGAGACACAAAGATGTAACGACACAAAAACAGGTGTGTTTTCCCCTGACATTCAGAAAAACTGAGTGTGTTAAGCAGTTTAATCTTCAGATCCTCAGAGTGCAAAAATTAGCAGGAATGAGCGCAGCAGGGGCTATGTGAGTTTTATGTACCCAGGGCAGAAGTGTCTTAAAGCATGCATTTGAGATTTTTGTTTTCAAGACAGGGTTTCTCCGTGTAGTTTTAGTGCCTGTCCTGGATCTCGATCTGTAGGCCAGGCTGGCCTCGAACTCACAGAGATCCGCCTGGCTCTGCTTCCCAAGTGCTGGAATTAAAGGCGTGTGCCACCACCCCACCCCCCACCCCCGTCGAGATTAATTTGATGTATGATGGAGAAGTGCATATTCGCAGTTATTACTTCAGAATCATGAAGTTCAGGATAGGGCCAGAACCACCAGTTTGATTATCTGTTACCATAACCATCTATTACTTTTGCAAATACCTCCAAAAATCTCTCTTTTTGTAACTACTTTGGGCAAATTTCTCTGGTGAAGTTGAACTGTGACCTTTAACCTTATGAAATAAACACACCTAACAATGTAGTTCAAGGATCCACATCTGAAGCATCATTTAGTCACACAAGTCATTTTTAAAAGGACTCAACTTTTCTATTACTTTGCAGGTTACAAAATGCCCAGCCTTTTCTCGATCATGTTTTCTACTTTTCTCTGAGGTTGTCAATACACATAACATACTGTGAAACAAGAAGATAGTTTTCTATTACTTGCATTTATGAAGTATAGTGAAAGCAAATCTGAAAATTTTAAATCATAGAAAACGTTGAATATTATAAGTATAGTTTTGCTATATTGAACCTGACTCTAGTTCTTTTAAGGAAGACTCACTGAGCATTTGGGACAAGAGAACACAAGAGGAACTGTCCATCCCACACAGGCAGACAAGGAGGTCCCCATGGAGCTGTATGTTTTGTTCATTCTTTTACAAGCCCTTATCTTGGACACCAGTCAAACTCAGAAGTTTGGCGAACAAAAATTCTAAAAAATCAGTAACATGTTCTCCCTACAACTGTGACTACTGGTGCCAAAGAAAGGCTAACCTTCCCCTCAGATTTAAAACCTTTGTGGATACAAAGAAGGGCAGATTAACCGGGAACACATTCACAATTACCTAGAGATCATTTTCAGTATGTTTTCCCAGAGCAGGTTAAATTTAACAGAGGATAGAGGATGAAGGCCAGGCACACAGAAGCATGTTAGATACATGATTACATTAATTCTCCACAGGTAACTAGAATATCCTGATTATGGCATATTTGTACAGGAAACGGGGATAATAATAATTAAATGAATAAATAATAAAAGCTGAGAATATAGCGCAGAGGCAGGGTGCTTACCTGATATGCCAAGGTGCTGGGCTCAGTCTCCAGATCTGAAGTGGTTACAAACAAAAGAAGTAGTGGTGAAAGCTATACCATATTTGTAATTCCAAAATTAAGAATGCAGATTACTTACCAATATTTAATAATCTTAGGTAACTATCAGTTTGTGCCCTCACACTATGTTAATCCAATTTGTTACCGTTCTAGCATCAGGCCACCGAGGCAAAGCAAAGCGGCTCTTTGCTAGAGTTAATATTTCATAATAATTTTTAGCTTAGAATATAAGGCATTGTAAATAAGGAACCAAAATTAGTCATAGGAAAGTGTACTCTAATTAAGCAAATGAGTGCTATTTCTTGTTTATAAGCACAAAGAGCCCTCCCTCCATTTTTATCACTGGGTGCTTTTTTAAATCTAAGCAATTACTATAAGCTCTGCTCCACTTATTCACGTTACTTACTTCAAGAGCACTCGGGAAATTATGGGTGCTGCACCCTAATAAAATTCCTGCAAGTAAGAGAGAAAGAGTTAATTCTATATATCCATATAAAAAATTGAGGCATGCACATATTAATAAGTTAACAGGAGTCTGTAGCTAGGCCAGGAATAGAATCCAGGTTACATATTTTTAGACAAGTGCCTCTTTGATTTTCACACACAATATGATACTTACCCATATGTTTGAAAAGGACACAGCTTTCAGCAACCAGAGTAGTAAGGAAGCAATTTGAATAACCCCAGAACAGAAAACGAATCTTCATGGCATGAGTGTAAGGGGGGTTGGAGTCTTCTCTTCAAACTACGCTGGCATTCCTGCACTTTCTCTTCCTTCCCTAAACCCATTTCTCCACTTCCTCTTACTCTGGGGCAACTCTGAGCTCAAGGACATATCAGCAAGGACAGCAGCTGCTGTCACATTCCAGGCACCATGGCAAGCACTTGACACAAACTGTCTCCTGTGAGGCTTTGCAGCAATTCCATATGAGAAATGTTATGCCCAGTTTATAGATAATGAAATTGGGGCTCTTTGATTTAGCAAATGAAAACGTGCATCCTTTAAACATTTCCCTGGGGCTAATGAAAAGCTTATATCACAACTTTTGTTGCTGGTTATGTTGGGATTTGCTCCAACTTCCTCAACAACAAAAAAAGGGGGGGGGAATGGTTAACTGAATGATGTCCAACAATGACTATCTTTTTCCCTTCTGATGCACAAGCTAGGGAAGTAGTGACATTGAAAGGTCGGTACTCTGGGCTTAAATACCACCTCTCTTATTTACTACTTACTTAAATCTCTTGTTGCTATTTTCTTCCAGGGTAGTATTAGTTATCGCTATCCCACAGGTTTTTGAAAGGATGAAAAGATGATAATGCATGTACACATTTAGTTTTCCATGTGGCACATAAACTCTGCCTACCAAATGCCAGCCATAGCCTTTCTGAAAACCTGCTGAAGATCCTGGTTGGGACCAAGCACCCTCTCCATTCTAAGTCACAGCATGGGGAACCGCACAGAGCAGCCCCTGGTCACTTATGAGTCCTCAAATAGCATAACAATATTTAGCATGAGAGATTTGCTGCCCTCTTTCCTGGGGCCTAAATTGGCTCTACCTTACACTCATCAGCATCTACTATTATATTTTCGGGACTAAAAATGTACCAATTTATTTCATTCTCAAAACGATACTGAAGAAAGATGTTATCAGCACGGACAGGAAACAGATACATGAACCTGTTAACCACTCTTTAAATAAATTACAGACAAGAGTCGAGGAAGCCAGCGCTACAAACCCAGGGACCTGGCTGCAGAGTGCACACTTTGCCACTTTTATGACAGTGTTTCTCACGGTCCTGTGTGCTTGATTATTTTATTCTCAATCACTCTACTTCACAGAAAGCAATGATAAAATGTATTTTATTGCTCCCCATTCCTGGTCTTTTAGAGCCTTGGAGGTTTTTGTATTAGATAGGCAGCATCCAGGCTGTGTCTTTCATGAGAATAAAGGGATCCAATGCCTTATTACCTGGCAGGACCTTTGCTTTGGAATTACAGCCCAACAAGTTCCAAGCTGATCACTCCATTTGCTGCGGTATGCTCCTATGTCAAGTCAGCACATTACGGATGTCCTTTGAGTATTAAAAATTGAAGAACAGTGACCATAAAACTTGATACCTCTCATTAAATTAAATGTAAAATGAAAATCTTGCATAAATAAAATTTAGTGTTAGCTCTTTTTAACGTGAAGGGTAATATATTAAAAATCTTGTATTTTAATGCCCTGAAAAAATTTCAGCAGTAACAAGTCAGGATCCCTACATATGCATCCTCGGAACATCAATGTACAAACTCTTTAGGAACAAGCTTCGCGCAGCTGCAAGTTAATCCAAGTTTTCGGTCTTTTATGCTATGTAGAGAGAGAGATTTATGCCAAGTCATCCAATCATGCCTTTACTTCCTTATAAAACCTGTTTGTACATACATACATATACATACAGAGAAGGAACCAGAAAACATTTTTTTTAGTGTGTGTGTGTGTGTGTGTGTGTGTGTGTTTGCTCATGTGTGCGTGTGTGCGTTTTGTTTGTTGGTTTGGTTGGTTGGTCAGTTTTGTTTTGTTTTTAGAAAAGGTCTTATTTTGTAGCCCAGTCTGACTTTAGATTCCTTATCTTTCTGCCTCAGCTTCCTGGGTGTTGGAGTTTCCGGTATACACGACCACACTGTGCTTTACTATGAGACTTTCTTTATGAGACTCCTTAGGTTTAGTCACATTTTCTTCCTTATGTGAAGAGGAATGTCTCAGCACTGTGGCAGTCAGCCTAGCCTACAGTGGCCTCTATAATCTGTTTACTCTACGGTACTGGGTAAGTTTTGTCACTTTCAATGTATAACAGGTGTCCCAAGATTGGAAAGTACCACCTACGATTCAATTCCATGCTGCAGTTCAGTGGGTTAATACCCTATATAGCAATCACCCATGCATACTTTTCAAGGAACAACCAGGACATTTTGTAATTAGGGCTTTCTATGTGAGATGCATTTGAAGTGGTTGCATCAAATGGTTCAATTTCATTTTTTTACTAATTCCTTCTTATTATCTTACAAAGCTCTCTGTCCATGATGGCTCTGGGGTAAATGTTTCTTCAGCACAAAGACTGGTGCACTATGGCCAGTATCTACTTCAATAAGAATTGCAGTTTCTTGACTCTTTCGGTACTGGATTTTCCCAAGTCCTTGCTTCTATTTTGAGAGTCAGATTTCATCCTGTAATCTCAACATCCAAGTACAAACTCGTGACGGCTCCCTTAAGGTTTTGGTAGTCATAATCACTTCTTGATGTCAACTGATTGTGCTAAAGTTTGCGGCCATGATCTTAACTGTCACTAAACCCAGCATCCTGATGCTACCTGTGAAATTGAACTAAACACAGTGAAGCTGCCACTTATTTTTACATGGCTGATATTAAAGCTTTTTTCCCTCTGTCTGCTGATACCCTACCACCTTGCCTCTGACAAATTCCACTTCTGGGTACCATGATTTTCTGAAACTTTAATAGCCAAAACTTTTCACTTACTTAAGGGTTGTCTACCCTGAGCCAGAAATGGTCTTCATTTACTGACATTCCAGGATCAAGGATATTCCAGCTTACCCCTCAAAATTCCAATAACTTTGAGCCTCACAAGTTAGGAATTCCAGGGCTTGAACCGATTCCTACTTAATAGCAGTTTGGCTTCATTACTTGCATGAGCAAGCTTCAAAATTTCTCTCATTAATAGCCTTTGCCAAAGAAAGTGCATCTCAGGTATGAATTCTGCTTCTCCAGGAACCCTGTTACTTTTTTAAAATTTTGTGTTAACCTTAACATTTTTCACACATCACAGTTCATTTTAGACTTAGCACCTCTGGCGATACCCTGACAAGCAGGATCATCATAATATTTAAGTAAGTGACCTTTCTTCTTATGTCTCACCAATTTAAAAATCTGATCTTGTCAGTGATTTTTCTGGGAAGTTACACTTTTTATTTCAGTACTTTGTTCTTTTTCTGTTGCTGTTATCGTCTAACCAACATACAAATGCATGAGCCCATAGGGACAATTCCCTTAATAACTTCACTTTCATTTCACTGGCTGAAACTATCTGCGAGCGAAAACAAGATCTATACAGTTCTATGCCTTCTAGAAAGGAGACTTCCAGGTGAATGTGTCCTTACGGTTCAGCTTTGACCTTTGTACCGGATGAATCGACTCTATCCCTCTCTGTAAACAAAGCTTCTCTAAAACTCTCCGAGGCTGACTATTATTATGGTTGAACACTCTGTTTGTGCGCGGAAATTGTGTTTAAATGCATTCCATCATCACAACAACCCTGTGAGGTTAGGGATTATCATCAGCCACGCTCTCCAGATGAAATACTCAAACCACAGAGGTAGCAAATCTTTCCCAGAGCCCAAGAAAGCCAAGCTACAGTTCAGCCAGGTAAACGCTGTCATGTCCCACCTTACCTTGTTTCTGCTTCCCTTTAATTTCACACGAAATGCTCCACGATTGCACCCATGTTTTGAGAAAGAATGTATCTTTTCAGCATATAACCTTGTTTCATCTTCCTTAGTAATCATTGGTTTCTCTTAAACCTAGGATTATCAGACCCTTTCCTCATATATTCCAGGACTGAAAACACATTCCTCTTTGAGATCCACTCACATCACAGTCACAAGTTCAGTTTCACCTTGTTGATGATTCATGATGGGGGGGGGGGGGGGAAGAAAGGGAAGAGGGTTTGGCCAGATTAACCTAATGTGTTTCCCTTAGAAGTACATTACATTTTGACAAATATCAAGAGGAGTGTGTTCTTTGATTCCTATTACTGGTCTTACTGAAAACATCGGGAAAGAGGACATATACAAGGTTAAATTGGGAAGTGAGTTTGGAATTCTTTGAACTCAGTGTCTCCTTTAAGCTCTCATAGGAGAAATGGCCTGCCTACAGTTAATGGCCAGCTAGTTAAAAAAAATTTTATAGATAATACTTTTGTAGATAATAGTTTCAAAACAGCTCCAAATTTATTTACATTGACTTCAGCACTTCCTGACAATTATTTACTTGAGTTTACTATTCAGTAAATTTTAAATATACCTATTTTAACAGTTTGTGCTTCTAAGGTGTAGCTGTTTTTATTACACACACACACACACACACACACACACACACACACACACACACAGAGAGAGAGAGAGAGAGAGAGAGAGAGAGAGAGAGAGAGAGAGAGGTTCAGAATGGATAAAAGACTAGACATGTGATACGAAAACTTCTACTTTAATTAGGCAACACATTCTGGCAAACACATATGACAGTGGTATATACAAAATATCTTCAGAATTTCTGATGGAGAAAAATTTCTTAAAATGGCAGATATGCTCACAAAGACGGCAAGAACAATAATGTGCAGGTTCTAAAATTGCTCTCAACTGTAGGTGCGTGTCTGCTCAGGAGAAGCACACAGCAGGTTTTAGTTTCACCTGCTCCTCCCTTGTTGCTGTAATAGGTCTCTCCCATCCTAGCAACACTGGCTTTGATAAGGGCTATTGCAACCATCTGTTGTCCCTTAATTCACTATTTTGCCTTAATGCTCATTACCCTTGAGATATATATATATATATATATATATATATATATATATATATATATATATATCATTACCCTTGAGATATATGTATATACTGTCTCAAATGGAAGCATGGGCTTAAGAAAGTCATAACTATTACAAAGAAAAAGTTTTCAAAAACCTAGCTTTTATTGATAAAAAATCTGCCTGAGAAGGGTAAATTGGAAATCCTGGAAGGCAGAGAAAATTATAAATTCTTGATAATCTGCAAGTTTTAAACGTGTTAGGGCTGTAGTTATAACCAAACTCATATCCTTTCCTACATCTGATATTCATATGAAAACCAAAACTTAAAGATAATGTGGAAACTAAATTCCATTGTACATCATATGTTTCAATTATGAGATTATACACATTTGCAGACAGGAGCTTGTGGGATGGAGGGGCACTCATTTAATGGAAAGATGGTGATCTCAAATAAAAGAGTGATTTCCTTTCAGCTCTTCCACATTTTGAAAATAATAAACCACCTCTCTAACAAGGGCTTCCTCTGGGTAAGCATCCTAATGTGGTATGGTCCACCTGGCTCCTCCCGCCCAGTGAGGGGCTGATCCTCATGAGGAAGAGGCGGATAGAACTCAAGTGAACCATGTACTTTCAAGACCTGTGGTTTCAAATATAGACACAGATACATTTTAGAAAGGGAATGTGTTACTTTTTCAAAGAAAATTGCAAGAAGTTCCCTGATCATTATAACCAGTCTGCCTGCACCAACATGGTCAGAAAGCAGGATGGAGGAAGTGGAAGTTTAAAAAGAAACCCTGGGTTTTCCCTGTAAGTGTTGATATGCATTTAAATTTTCTGCTTCATAAATAGACCATTTGCTTATCAGCTTTGTTATAACCTTCCCCCCTACGAGACTACAATGGTGCCCACTGTTACTCTTCTTTTATAGTTTTGTTCCGTTTTCATGTTCATTCATACATCACCTCCAACTCAGAAGTAGATTGGAGACCATTTCTAATAAGACCAGTGCTCTAATCCCTGAGCTATGGAGCCCTCGCCTGAGACCATTTCTAATAAATAGAAGGCTTGGGAGATGGATCAAAGGGTCAAGTGCTTGCCACACAGGCAACAACTTGAGTTCAGTTCCCAATACACGTGTAAACGCTGAGTGTGGCAACGTGCATGCCAGTAATCCTAGAACTGAAGAGGGAGAGACTGGTGGATCCCCACAGCTCATTGGTCAGACAGCTTTTACCGAGTCAATGAGCTCCAGGTTAAGTGAAATGCACTGTCTCAGAAAATCAGGTAAAGCGTGTCTGGGGAAGATGCCTGACATAGACTTCTGGCCTCTATATGCACAGGCACACATGTGCACCAGCATCTGTGTGCAGTGTGTATCTGCACACAAGAACGTGTACGTGCAACACATACACACATAAATACACTCCAATAAATAAATATGAAAGACTGTGCTAACACATTGAGAAAGTAGAAAAACGTAAAAGTGAACAGAGAAGGGAGGCAGAAGGATGGCAGCTTACACAGCATTGTAGCCTTGTATTTCCATTTTCTGCAGTCTATGACATAGTCATCTTACTATGAACTGTGTCCATGGCATCAGAGACAAGCCCTTAGCCATGAGCAACAATAAAGAAAGCGTAAGAACCCCCCAATGCCTCAGGCACATAGGATAAGCCAGTGTCCTCTAATTATTTTACAGTTCTGCCTCCAATGGCATAATTTCTAAAAGAAGGGACCAAATACCTAAAACAGAATTCTGGTCAGCGTTATCGAGGGCTGGAAGGCATCCAACGCACCATCTAAATTTTAAATGACAAATCTCGCCCTTCCAGAAAACAGTATCACTTTTCTAGCACCATCCTCATTAGCATGCATAGAATCTTCGCATGTGATTGGGGCTTTCAAATATTTGCTTTCATTTTCTTGTCCCATTCCAGACCACACAAGCAGTCTTCAGCGTCTTTCCGATGCACACCCTTCTAATCCAAAACAAGCCTCAGTAATGTCAGAGACAGAGACTGGTTCCATAGCAACCGTGACAGGGACTTCTGCGAAGATGCACGTTTCTAGAGGCATTATGCTCGTTACTCACAATAACGCAAAGGTCTCGCAGTAAAATTATCTTCTGATTCTGGTGGGAGAGATGAGGATTACAAAGAGCCTGAGGTTGTTTCTTCAGCACACTCCTTGCGCCCATTGAGTTGTATTGTTTTGCAACCAGGTTTCTGGCTTTTGAGAGCAAAGGTTCAGAGCCTGCAATGACACCAACCCCTTTTAGCAAAGTGATTTAATTGACTGTGGTTTTCAAACTATATTTTCAAAAGACTGAGGATAATTTTGTCACTACATTGTATAATTTCCCCTTTCACATAGAAAGCCATTCTGCCCCTTTAAGAAAGCCTGCTGGGTTACTATGGAAGGCATTGTTACTACAGACTCTAAAATATCAGTCACCCTTATGGTTCATAGAAAGAAAATCAAATCTATTTTAGTGGAGTTTTCATAACAGCCTTTTGGTAATAATGCTGAAGAATCATGATATATTTAAGAGATATTAATTCCAGTAATAGTCATTTATCTCTGATGTCAGAGAGAGACAAAGGCTTAGGGAATGGAAGATTTACAATGACATATTATAGACTCACTTTCTAGATCTTAGATTTTTTTTTACTCTTCCCCTCAAACGACAGATAATGAAGCTTTATCAACTTCCTTTTATTAAAGCTAAAAATATATCCCTTAATAGGATCATAAACATTTAATGAAATGCACAGCTGTACTGAATCTTAAAATTAGGTGAGAATGGCCAAGTAGTTCATAGAAAAGTAAATCAGCATAATTCTTACAATATAAGTTTACAACCCTGCTTATTTTAATTTAAAATATCCTTGTGTCTGACATCTCTCCCGAAGTCCAGACTCATATTGCAACTTCTAAAATTAACCTGTTATCCCAAAGTGAGTTCATTTTCTTTCTAAGCATATCTGTTATAGGTCAGTACAGTAAATTTAAGAAGCTAGATGAAGACGCTGGACACTTCCTTTATTTCTGTCTACTGTTTTCTGAGAATATTGAAATTCTTATTATCTCTCTGTCTTAAATTAGAATTTCCAGGAAAAGACTGAGATGGAGATTCAAGTGAGTGTGGCTTACAAGAAGTACTCTCCAAGATAAGAAAGGTGAGGAGGCAACACAGCCATCTATGACCAACCATGGTCATGTTGAATATAACTTTGGCTCTATCCCAAAGGAGAGATCTGATATCAGCTCTATCCTGCTTAGCCAATATGGATGACATATGCAAAGCTTTGTCTCTGTCAGTGATTTGGTAAAAGTCTATTATGGAAGATGTTAGTCCTCATGGTCCTTCTAACAAAGTGGAACCAGAAGAGTTCTAGAAACTTAAGGCCAATTCCACAGTAAGGAGAAAGTTTGGAAACATAAGAAGAAAGCATCTGGAAAGAGCCAAAGTACCTGGAAATGATAAAAGGTGGAAAGAGGTGTGGGGATGCACTGTATGTCCGCTGTAGCCTTCATACAGGTCCCTTTTTCAAAGTAATGCTTGAACAGGTAACTATCCTTATTCCTTTTCTATTTATTTACTTTTACATTATTCTTTGTTCCTTCTCTGTGCATCCTGGTGGTGGAGGTTGGGGAAAATCAGTTGTTAACAGTAAGGAGCAACCATATGGGTCAAGGCTACAGTTCCTCCTTGTACTGTGTTCAAGCTTAATAAGACACCGTGAGCTGTTCTAACCAGCTCAGAAGCTCAACAGCTTGATTGTGAACCATTTCCCTAGTTTACTATAATCTCTTTATAGTTGGAATTTGATGTAGGCTTATGCAACAGAAAACACAGACCATTGTTCTCCAGCACAAATTGTAGTTTCAAGGACCTGGTCTCCCAACAGCTTTATATTATAAGAAGTCTGTTCTAGCATCATCCTTCACTTCCTCCTTCCAAGCAATATGCAATCAAAGATAAAGCAAGCGGCTTAAGCTTGAGGTAGCTGTTACAGTAGAGCTACTCATATTTATAATGAGTCTCAGTATTCCTGTCTCCTAGGTGATTCCAAACCCAGTCAAGGTGACAAGATTACTCATTATAAGTCCATCCTTTGTCAACTTGACATTCAAATGCATCATGCTTTCAACGTCTACTGATGTCTTTGAGATGAAGATGATAATTACATCTTTTCCCTCTCCCTTTTACTTCCTCTAAACTTTCTCATGCACTATCCCCCTGTTCTCCTTCAAATTTATAGCCTCTCTTTCTTTACATATACATTACATGTATACAGTGGAAGAAGAGGCAGAAAGATTGTCAGAGCCAGTGGTGATGGAAGACACCAAGCAAATAGGGCCTCCCAGACACGACAAAACTGATAAGCATTTGAACTCACAGAGACTGTAGCAGCCTGCACAAGTCTAATCCAGGTGGGGTCCCACTGTTGAGGGGTAAAGTAGACCCAAGGCCCTTTCCCTAACCCAGAGCTACCTCCAGCTGATAACTGATCTCAAAGGAAAAGAAATCAGTTTTCTCTAACAGAGTCTCACTGGGTATACAAACCATACTTAAGGACAGGCTCCATGCCCAGCAATAGATAGCCAACAAAAGTAACTCAATGATATTTTTCAAAGGTTTTATTTTTTATTTTGTTTTGTATCATAATGCCTTGTTTGGGTTTTTTGCTTGTTCGTATGCATTACAGGTCTTTTGTTTATAAAAATTAATTGATGATTTAAAAAATACAAACTGCCCAGTCTATAGTGAAAGAGAGGGTTAAAAGATTGTAAGAACCATAGAAACAGTAAGTTTGCTGTGTTATTTCATCTTCTGGAAATGTTGGGTGAAGTCTCATCAATGTGGATACCTGTGGTGATTTGAAAGAAAATGGCCCCATAGGCTCATAGGGAGAGGCACTACTAGGAGGTGTGGCCTTGATGGAGTAGGTGTGGAGTTGTTGGAGGAGGTGTGTCACTGGCGATGGGCTTTGAGGTCTCAGATGCTCAAGCCAAGTCCAGTGTGGCAGTCTCTTCCCTCTACTTGAGAATCCAGATGTAGAACTCCTAGCTCTTTCTCCAGGACCATGTCTGCCTGCACACCACCATGCTTCCTGCCATGATAATAATGGAATAAACTTCTGAAACTGTGAGCAAACTTCAACTAAATGTTTTCCTTTATAAGAGTTGCCATGGTCATGGGGTCTCTTGACAGCAATAGAAACCCTAACTAAGACACTAAACAACACCTGAATAAGGACAATATAAATAGACATGCATACATGAAAGAGGGGAAATCTCATGAGGCCTCAACACTAGAAGAAGAAGAAGAAGTATAGGTAACTAAGGAATCCTGAGAGCAGGAAAAATATTCATCCCCGGGGAGAGGCCCCAAACACATCACATTAACCATAACATTCCACCTCAATCCGCAAGGGATCATGACCGTATCCTAATGCAAATGCATTTAGTTCCTCTGTCAATGTGTCCAAAATTTTTACAGTTCTAACTTTGTTCAGAAATCTCAGTGTCGGGCTGGAAATGTAACTCAGTAGTAGAGTGATTGCCTAGCATGTGATAAGTCCTGAATTCAAGCCAGGCATTGAAGAAACAAAAACAATGCAAACCAATCAAACAAAAGCCCAGAAAACAAGCAACTTCTCAGATTGGAGAGATGGCACAGCAGTTGAGGGAATGCACTGCTCTTCCATAGAAGACCAGAGTTCAGTTCCAAGCATCTGCTTGAGCAGCCTGCTGCTGTGTGCAACACCATCTTTGGGACTAGGTGGACACCAACATTTGCATAAACATACCCACATTTAGACACACATATATACCCACAATGCAATTTTTAAAAATCTAATGTCCAAAGTATCTTCTGAGACTATAGACAAAGTGTGAGGGTCTCTCTCTCTCTCTCTCTCTCTCTCTCTCTCTCTCTCTCTCTCTCTCTCTGTGTGTGTGTGTGTGTGTGTGTGTGTGTGTGTGTGTGTGTGTGTGTGTAAGAGACAGTAGTATATATGTATTTGTGCAGGGGTATATGCCCATGTGTATACTTTTAGAGGCCAGAAGTTAACATTAGACTTCTTTCTCAATCACTCTCCACCTTATTTTGTAAGACAAGGTCTGTTACTAAACCTGAGATTCACTGATTGGTTAGACTGGCTGAGCAAGCCCCTGGGATACTCTGTTTCTGACTCTCAGCTCTCAGATTAGAAACATGCACCTCTGCACCAGCCATTTATGTGAATGACGGTGAGTCAAGCTTGGGTCCTCATGCCTGTGTCGCAAGCACTTCCCCCACTGAGTCATCATCTCAGTCCTTAAGACAAACTCTTAACTGTGACCCTCTATAAAATCAAAATACAAATTACATACGTCACAACATTTCCATTCCAAAGGAGAAGACAAGAGTGCCAGCCAAGAAGAGGAGACCAAAGAAAGGCTGAAACATAACAGGGATGACACCAAATGCTACTGCTCCGTGTCCAATACACAGGTTTGTGGTAGCATCATCTGCATCCCACTCCTGTAGTTCCAGTACATGGCCTCTCTCTTGAGCCTGCTTCATCTTGTGCCTGAAGATTTCCTTACCCTGTCTCATGGGCCTGGCAGCTCCAACATCTTGAGATCTTCATTAAAGCTTGAGCTTAACCTTCCTAAAACCATGAAATCATTGTTGAGGGTCTTCTCATAGGAATCTGGCTCTGACACACATGGCCTGGCCTGGGCAGTTTTCTACAACCTTTGTACAAGCATATACGATACCATAACTCTTAGATATAGTCTGTTTTAGAAACCAAAACCATGTGGATTTTGTCACCAAGTTCTGCTGCCCACTTCTACCACATCTACTGTCTTCTGTGCCTTGGAGGCCAAGTGTGGGCAAACACTTCCTTGGATGGTTGATTTGAGGCAGAAACTCTTTGGGGGATATTCTCCCTTCAAACTTTCTCCTTTCTAATACTTTTCTTCTTCACAAGTTGGAGCCTTTGATGAATGTGGCCCTGCCTTTGGGGCACCTTTTCTATTGTACCAGTTTCTTTTCTGTTACACATGATTTCTCTTCAGCGGCACTCATCTCCTTAAGAATTATAACTGCTTTCTTTGCACCAACCTTGTCTGCCTCCTTAAACTCACCACTCACACCCCTTTCCTCTCCAAAGTGCACATTTTGTATCTTTCTTCCATCTCTAATAATAAAGCTAACTAAAAACAGTCTGGGGTTCCTGTCCATTAGAGGGTTTACGCTACAGTCAGAATGGGTCTTCTATTATTTAACTTCTCTAGAAACTTCCTTGCAGAACCCAGAGGTATGTCTCTTGGATGATTCTAAATCCAGTCAAATTACCAATGCATATTAACATTAGACCTTTTTGGCTGATTTCAGAACATCAGCTTAATCTCATGATGCAGAGACAAGGAGATAAGTACACACATGGTTCTCCCAAGCCTGACCAGTTCAAGCATACTCCTATTGAAAGTGCTTCATCCAGTCACTCATCACTAAAAGGGAAACGTCAAATGAAGGCATCATTTCACCAGATCATTAACTCAGAGTTAATGATGAAAATAAAAAAAAAATAAAATAAGAATGGGTACTATACTGGCTCCCTCTGCCTCCACATCCATTTCTTTTATCCCATCCCACTTCATTATATACAACCTGCTTGGAGACTAGAGAAATAATCTCACAGAAAGACTAAGCCATGTATTATAGGTGTCAAATAGTTCAAAATCAATTGCAGTGATAACACATGAAGAACAGCATGTATCTAATAATCAAAATTCACTCTGTAACTTAAAATCATCTTCTTTACAGTGGAAACACCAGGAGCATATGATTTTGTCCATTTTCTGGTGCTCTGAGGAGCCATCCATCACACTAGCAGACCTGCTTTCTAATGGCAAGTCTTCCACTTAGATGCCCCAAAAGTTTGTGCACATTCTTGAGGATTATACGCTCACCTGAAGTGTGTCTATGGGAGTTCTAATGTGAGTTATCCAAGGGTGTTCTAATGTGGATTTGAACACTCCATTTTACTACACAAATGGACTTAGCATGTGTTCTGATTTTTTACATTCAGAGCATACTGAATGGCTGGATGTGGAACTGGCCCTCAGGAGGAAATAGCTTTTTCAAGGGATGCTTCAGTTTTCTTCACGTGTAAATAGAGAAAAATAATCTTACAGAGCCCACTGCAAGACAGTTTAGTATTTAAAGAAGCTTCCTCCCACATAGTGGAAAGAAAGAACTGACTCCCCCAAACTGTCCTTTGACCACACAAACACACACATAATGAAAACATAATTCTTTAACAGAAAATTACCGTACTGACCAAGAAACTTCCTTCCGGCTGACTAGCTCTCATAGTACCAGAAGGTGCCTTGCAGGCTACGGAGGGAAAAAGTCATCAATAGTCCTATGCAGCAATAAACCCTAAGAACTATAAATAATGACCAGAGTGACAGTGACAGAGTAAGGGAGAGTCATTTTTCTTGAAGAGTTCACAGGAATATATATACCTCACAAACTGGATTCAGTTGAACACATATTTGGAACACAAACTATGGAGGGGGTGACAGGATGGATGGATCTGTAAGGAGTTAGGAGGAGGAGTAGAGACTAAATATGATCAAAATATAATGTACTATATATGAAATTCTCCAATAGTTAATTGAAAAATTACATTAAAAATACTTTGGAATAAGCTCCTGTCAGGAGGTAGCAATTATGGTAATGTGTGCACCAATATTTTCGATGGGAAGATAAAATGTTCTAGGAGAGGTAGTTCCATCTTGCTTCTTGGAATGTGGAAACTCTACTTGACCTCAGAACTAATCTTAGTGGAAAACAATCAGTTACTTAAGAAAGAAAGAAAAAAAAAAAAAAGATTAGCACTGTAGTTTCTGGTGACTCACTTAGCAGTTGGACTTGCCCAAACTGGTTCTGGCTGTTCCCTTACCTACATCAGACAGCAAAATCAAAGCTGGTCTTGACTTCTAATATGTTCTAAACTGAGATGGATTTGTATTGTTTCGTCTCTATTTTTTTCCCAAGAACAAAGCGTCTTCATATTTGTAATTCACACAACATCAAGTTAGGGATAAGCATTCTATTGGTATTTTATACAATCAGCTTTGCAGGACAAGCCCAAAAGAGAAACAGTCTTCATAAGTTTCCCAAGAAAATTCATTTGAAAACTTTCCACCTATTTCACTTATTTCTATAATTTTATTGAAAGTCTCACTTATCTTACTTAAATTATTGACTGTCTATCCTGTGCAAACAACCTTTGAAAACACATGTTAAGCTAGGTCAAGTTGTGAACCACTGAGTTTATTCTATCATTTTTCATTGCACAGTGAATTAAAATAAATCTTTGGTCAGTAGAGAAAGAGATGAATAGTACAACACATTGAAGATGAGCGACACTCCACTCCACTGACCTTTTGACTGGGAGAATGGCGTCATGAAAAAATTCACAGACCAAAAATAGACATGCAGGATCTTATCTACAAAAGAATAAAAGACAAAAAAAAGAGAGAGAGAGAGAGATCTAACCACCTGTCATTTTAGTTTAACATACCCGTGATGGGGGGACTTGATGAGATTGTATTTCTCACAGTCTGGAGTCTAGAAGGTCTACGATTATGTGCTCATAGACCCAACAACTAACTGGTGAGGGCCCTTTCTAAACTTCAGATGAACATTTTCACATTGCCCTACACCTGGAGGGGAAAAGAGATGACACGTGGTGTCCTGCCTCTTCCCTAATGGCACTAGAGCTCCTCATCATGACCTGCTTACTGTCAAAGATCTAATGCTTACATCACAAAGGAGAATAGGATTCGGTATATGCATTTAGTGTGGAGTGGGAATCATCCTGTCCTTGCTGGAGTCTGTCCCTGTGTCAATTTAGAATCTCAGCTAAACCACGTTAAAATTCAGAATTATGTCAAATGCTTAAAAGGTACATCAAAACTCAGCACTGATCTGCATGCTTAAAGCATATGTGTTAGTTCCTCAGGGACCTAGCACAGGGTCACCTGAAAGAACTCTTGACAGCTCTTCACAGCTTCACAGCAAGCACAAGGCCTGCATGAATGGCATTAAATCTAATCTAAGGCCTACAACTGGTTTTCATTTGTATCATCACATAGGAAACTGATACGTCATTCACTCATTCTCGTTACATTCCCCTTTCGGGCCTAATGCTCATTATTTAAATCTTTTGTTTTTGTTTAAATTTTGCCAATCTTAACCCATTGCTAGAGTTGTGCTGTTCTACTATTGACCTCTTAAAGAAAACATAGTTTATTTCACTAATTTGTGTATTTGCTCGTCATTTTCTATTTAAACTAATTTTTTCCACCTTTTCCGGTTTTCTTCTGGGATATATAGAATACATGAGTTATAGATGCTTCATTAAGAACATAACATACTGTTACAAAAAAAACTGCTTATTTCTAAACCTATACAGCCCCTGAAACTTCAGTTCTAATTATTGCAATTTATGACATTATTTCTTCTCTAAACCACAGATTCTTTGGAACTCAGGTGTTTAGTTAGCTAACACAGAAAGCTTTGCTTCTCAATTATTTTGTAAATTCGTTGCATTTGGGCCTGGAAGTTCATTCTTTGTGATATTAATTACTTGTTATAAGTAAATATTTCTTCTAAGCCTAATAAATGGGTTATTTCATACAAATAATCTATATGCACTTGAAGAATAAATATTATGTGCTTGTTTGAGAGCTTACATTGATCAGTTGATCAAGGTTTTAAGTGTTTTGGTCACACTTTCTTTACTATTACCTTTTTGTTTTGTTTGGCATTATTAATTTACAAAGAAGATCCTTAACTATTTAATTCTGACAATATTCTTGTAAATCTATTTTTACTATGTATAAGTTGATATCATATTCTTTCATGTCAACAGACTGAGAAGTGTTTCCTGTGTTTGATGAGTCACATTATAATTATATATATATTACTTAGCACAGTATTTTAATATGATCCCTATGCCACAATATATCTGGTAAATATCATATGATATCTTATTTTCAATTCACATATATTATACCATCTACTGTGAACACCCTGTTAATGTAGCTGGGCTTTAAAAAACTGAAATCTAAGAATGTTTTTCCTTCAAAAACGGTGTCAACATATTTCATGAAAAGGACACACGGTGGATTTGCATTTTTTTTCTCACATATTATTCAAACTTTGTTTGCCACACATTTCCTTCTTTTTATTTCCTACAATTTTGTCTTCTAAAGAACTGACTATTATCCCCCTTTTATTCTCCTATAACTGGTTTAGAAGTGTATCTATATTATTAAAAAATTACATTTGTTTGATTAGTAATGTGTAAAGGTAACCATACTATGTAAGTGGAACTTAACTAAATAATTTATATTATTCTAAATGATAGGTTATTAGGCGACTCTATTTGCACTAAATGTTGGCTCTCTACATTTACCGACAAAGGACCATCTCTAGTTACACAGTTTAATAAGAAAATCCAAGGAACATCTGCGACTATGCATAACACACTACCATTTTCATACACATCAACAGATAGGTAAATGAAGAAAAATGTACAAAATATCACTTCAAACAAATCTCTGAAACTGGCAGCAGTGGTTATCCTTGAGAGAAAGAAATACATGTGGAATGTGCACAGGTAGAAAATACTTCCCTTTGAATACCCTGGCATACAATATGTACATGTGTGTTTATATGAACATGTGTATTTGTTTTGATTTTATAATAATAAGCACCTCTTGCCCAAAAGTTAATCAAGAAACTCAAAATGCTTTAAGCCCAGTTTCCTTGCTTTTACAACCTTAGTCTATAATATATCAGTTAGATTTTGCTACTTATCTGACAACTAAAAAAACTTCCAGGAGCATTCAACAACAAAAGACCATTTCTTTGTTGTGCATCCTTGTGTAGGCCAGTTTATCATTGGCTGGCCTGGACACTGGGCCCCACCTGCTTTAGTCCCTGTTCTGCTCTGGGTATCTCTGATCTTCTTCCTCCAATCAGTGGCTGTCAAAAATATATTCTTCTCATAGCAGAAAGCAGGAGAGCAAGGGCAAATGCAAAAGGCTCTGGACTTCTCAAACCATTTTCTCAGTACATCTGTCAACATCCCAGCTACCAAAACTACACACCCATGTACAAACTCAGTGAAGGAAAACAGTTTCCCATGTGGATGTTGGGTGTGGAGAGTGAATGAACACTTACTAAGTAACAATCAAATCTATTACACCTCGTTCTTTTTTTTTTCCATCTCCATTTCTTTGAAATGTCCCCCAAAGGGCTCTCCTTTTAAGTGAGTGTTTACTTTGATTTTCTAAGTCCCCACTGATTTCTTACCAAACCCTGATCCTTCTATTCCATTTGTTTTACCTGGTTCGCTTTTCCTCTTAGTGAAATAAATATTTTAGTACCTCATTCTTTCTTCAGGAGTCCTTGAGCAGTGAATTCTTACTGCCTTTATCTTGAAATGTGTCTTAAAGGACAACTGGGTGCGTTATAGAGAAGTGTCTGGAAATCAGACTTAGTCATTAGCTGGGTAGTGAACTGTATCAGAATATGAAGTCACATCCCTGCCAAGGCTTTTATACAACAGCTGTAATTATGAAAGAAGTAGGCTCTAGAACAAGGAAAAAGCAAATTTGGCTACCCTCAGATGAATCTGAGAATTGAGACCGCAAAACATTCCCAGCATCAGAAGCAGTCATCTGCTCCCCAATGTAAGAAGATAACTGTTTTCCTCCTTGACAAGCTCCCGACATCCTCCTTAAGGCAGCTGCCTAGCAAAATAAATCCCATATGCTGCAGTTACCTATAATAAACCTTATTGACTCTACACCATTACCACTATCAAACCCAGGTATGCATTAAGAGAAACTGTAACGTCTCCCCACATCTGACATCCTATAATGTTTTGCTTATTTATCGTTTTTTGGGTTTTTTTGTTTTTTTGTTTGTTTGTTTGCTTGTTTGTTTGTTTTGTTTTTTGTTTTTTGGGGTTTTTCGAGACAGGGTCTCTCTTTGTAGCTTTGCACCTTTCCTGGAACTCACTTGGTAGCCCAGGCTGGCCTCGAACTCACAGAGATCTGCCTGGCTCTGCCTCCCGAGTGCTGGGATTAAAGGTGTGCGCCACCACCGCCTGGCCTGTTTTGCTTATTTAGATCACCAACTTTCTGAGGAATATGAATTCCCAGACAAGGGTGTAGAAGGCTACAGTGGGCCAGGCCAAAGCGAACAATATGATGTACCTATCGTAAAGTCAGAATTCACTGTAGAGACTTCAATGACTGAATCAAAAACTTAGAAATTAGGCATCACTGCAATATGGACTCATTGATAGATGATGGCTGAGGGTGAGAGTCTAGGAATTCTCCTGGCAATATGAAAGACATAAAGTTTAGGAAGATAAGAATGTCTATGTAAATATATGGTATAAATTGTTCTCATCTACCTTCCTATTGAGTATCATGTGAGCCCTTCAAGTGCACTCCTTTAACACACTGAGGGGCCACTAGCACCTTTGAACAGCTAGCTCTATAAAATATGACCTATGCAAGCTGGCGAGGGGGGCAGAAAATGTCATCACTGAAATAGATTTGCAGGAGGCCTTAAGTGGCAGTCTCCCTGTTAGTTACCCAGAACTGGTAACTAAGCCCAAAAGTTCAGGAAAAAGAGTCTTAAGTAATCTTCCTCTCTAAATATAGTAGCAAGTAATTGAGTAAATCATAGAAGCTCAAGATAAAGAGGCAGCTGGACTGGCAATCCTCTCCCACTAACTGCCATCCCAGCTGTACTTTTCTTCACTGTCTCTATAAACAGAGAACCAGGCAGAGTGAGGTAATGTGGGTTTTATCCACCCTCCTTCCCATGGCTAGTAGAAGACAATGAGGTGGACTGGACACATTTTTTTTACCAAAGACCAGTAAGTAAACACTTTAGTGCTTGTAAAAATTTGGAAGCACCTGTATCCACTTTAATCACTGGATTCTGTGTTGTTTTTTGTTTGTTTGTTTGTTTGTTTTCCTGAGCCAACTACGGTCAAGAAACATATAACTGAAAAGTGATGACTGAGCAAACACAAAAAAACAATGTATTCATCAGCTCTCTTGCCATGTGTCATAGTAGAGATGTCTAAATATTCAGTGACTCAAGGAACATAAAGAGAGGTCTGGACTATCTTACCAGTCTTTACAAAAGCCCACCAAGAAGATCATCAGCTGAGAATAGCCATGGAGGACAGCAGAGGTAGCTGAAAAGCACAACTTCAGTACAGAGAGCTCCATGGAAACAAAAGCTTTGCCAAATACCACCACAGAAAGGCAAAGTTTTGGCTGTGAGCTGAAAAAAGTCACTCAATACAATGAAGTTCATTTCTTGGTCTGTTTAATATTTTGCGTGTATATGTATGTGTGCTGTCGTTGTGTGTATGAGTATGCATGTTCACATATGTGTGGGTGCATATGTGTGTGAGTGCACATCCATATGTGTGCATGTGTGCTTGTGCAGACCTGGAGCTGACATTAGGAACCTTCCTAGACCACTTTCCACCTTGTATACTGAAGCAGGTTCTCTTTCTGAACTCAGAGCTCGTGGTTTAGACTGGTTTTGCTAGCCAGTTTATTCTGCAAAGTCACTGTGTCTGCATCCAGCTCTCTGGGAATACAGGTTGGCCACCAAACCCACCCAATTTTACATGTGTTCTGGCGAGGCAAACGCAGGTCCTCATACTTGTCATCAATCTCCCGGAGCTGCCAGGAGAGCTTTTTATATAGTTGTTTTATATTCAATTCAAAAGGTACAGGGAATAAGTTAATCCAGTAAACAGTTCATAAAGACTGAAAGTGGGTGAGAAAAAGAAAGAGAGATAGGGACGATCATAGACTGTGAGCCTCTGATAGCTTCTAAACCATTACTCTAGTCATACGAAAGGGGGAGTATTAGAAGGAAGGAAGCTGATAAAAATGGTGGGTCGGACGTTCCACTTTTAACTTTTGAGGGACATTGGAATTTCAAGTGGGAACAATCTGGAGGTTACTGGAAATGCATGAAAGACAGTAAGAAGGAGTCGAGGGTGGCAGCTATGGTAGCCTGTTGGAGCAATAACCAGAAAATACTTCACATAAAATAATGCCTTCTCTATGACAGGGCACTCACTAAGGTCATTCAGATATCTCACTAAGTCACGATGTAGGGTTCCCTTTGTCTCCTTTGGAACACAACAGAAATTTTACATTCATGTGTTTCCCTAAAGCTATTCTTACTGTTTCATTAGTGAGACAAATTCTTACATTGATGATTATTTCTACTTTTTATAAAAGAAAAAAATAAAAACAAATCCCTGTTTCCAGGAAAGCCAAACTGTTGAAAGTTTCTCTCATTCAACAACTCCTGCTTGGTTGAATTTGTCCTTCATGGCCAGATAAGTTTCTGTCATTATAAAACTAGGCAAGTTAAACCTCTAAACTTTAGAGACATGAGGAGTCTGCTTCACAAGAATGGTGGAAGTATGAATAGGGGTTAATTTCCTAAGTATATGATATTTCCCAACTACACAACAATAAATGTCAAATTTATCTTCTGCAAATTTAACATATCACTTCAACAATTTAAGTCATATAAACTTAATAATTTGAGTTGTATAAACCCAAAAGATTAGGCTGTTCATTTCCACAGGATGAGTATGGATATATGGCTGCTCATTGTGTTTAATAATAGGACTAAAGAATAAAAACCACCTTTAGTCTCAGAGCAAGGGTGCCCCACCCCCTGTGGCACTATGTGACATTTGGCGGCTCATTATCACACTTCACAGAATTTCATGTCAGCATGTCAGATTTCTCTAAATTTTGACAGAATTAAAGCAGTGCCATTTGATATAATTGATATTGTACAGTTAATCAGTCAGCGGTTCCACCACAGAGTCACATTCTCAAAAGGCTTAATTACTGAACTGGGAAGATTTTTCTGCCATCTGGAAGTTCCTTCCCAAAGTTCTGTTCCTGAATTTTATGTAGGGTTCACAAAAATAACTTGGTCCACTTAGAAATCATGCCCTCGATTTGGAAATTAAAATTGTTATTTTTGGAGTTTCATTTGGCCTAGAGATCACAGAAACCTTATGAAAAATAAAGGAGCAATGGTAAAGGAGAAAAAAGGAAATAAATGGATAGATTTAAGCCCTGAGTTCTACCACTCACTAGTCATGTGATCTTGATCAGGCTATTAAAAGGTTCTGTGCCTCAGTTTCTTCTTCCATTAAATGAGGATATGGCTATCACCACACTTTGGGATTAGAATAGTGATTAAATGTTTGAACTATTTATTGAAAGGCATTTAGACCTCTGATGGACACATCACTTACCTAGTATAAGTGCTTGTTATTATTACTATTAAGATTTTAAGATTTGTTTAACTTCAGGGCTGTTCTCATATAGAAAAAAACCACACCATTAAAAAGTTGGTTTAGGCTGAGTGGTGGTGGCTCACGCCTTTAATCCCAGCACTGGGGAGGCAGAGGCAGGAGGATCTCTGTGAGTTAGAGGCCAGCTTGTGCTACCAAGTGAGTTCCAGGAAAGGCACAAAGCTACACAGAGGAACTCTGTCTCAAAAAACAAAAAACAAAAAACAAAAAAAACAACAACAACAAAAAAAAGTTGGTTTAGGGAGTCAACTAATCAATATGATATAAAGATTGTAGATGTATGCACTAAATGTTAGTACTCCTAAAAAGTACTAAAGGGTACTTATACAACATGAGGAAACTTCAGTATTCCTCTCTAGGTCATACAACTGAATCAACAAAGAAACCTCAGAGACCAAAAGGACCTGATAGTTATCTACAGAATATTCAATCCAACAGATATAGAATATATATTTTTCTTAGCAAATCAAAGACCTTTATCTGAAATAAATCACAATGCATACCACAAAGCAAGCCTAAGCAAATACAGTAATAGAAATAATTCATTGTATATTATGAATTTGTGATAGAATAGAATGAGAAATAAATAGCAAAAAACATGGAAAGTACACACATATTTAGATCTTGAACAATACACTCACAATGGACAGTGGACCACTGAATTAAACGAGGGAAAAATTAAGATTCCACCAACAGAGAGAATATGAGAGCACAATTTATCAAAAATTTTGAAACACTGTTGAGGCAGTTCTAAGAGGAATTTTTATAGCTAATAAATATTTATACTTTAAAAAATGTATTCTCAGAAATAGTCTCAGAAATCAGGAGGCAGAGGTAGGTAGATCTCTGTGAATTTGAGGCCTGCCTGGTTTATACAGAAAGTTCTAGATCAGCCAGGATTTCATAATGAGATCCAGTCCCAAAGGAAAAAAATCTCAGTGATTAAAAAAAAAAAGATCTAATGGTGCCCCTTAAGAGCTCAGAAAAGCAAGATCAAACTAAACCAAAAAGTAATAGGTATCAAGAAATATGAAAGCTCTGGGTAAACATTGATGAGTCATCCACTTAAAAGACAATATGCAGAATCAAAAAGTTGATTCCTTGAAAAAAATAAACAAGATTGACAAGCTCCTAGCCAAACTAACCAAAAGGAAGAAAGGGGGAAAAAGTCTTAAATTAATAAAATTAGAGATGAAAAAGATGTTGTAATAAATTATAAAGCAATCACTGGGATTATTATGGAATACTTTGAAAACATATTCAATACTGGAAAATATAGAAGAAAGAAATACATTTGGGACACATTTGACCTTCAAGAATTAAATCAAGATGATCAAAAAGCTATTTCAACAATAAGCAATAACATTGAAACAGTAACCAAAGAAAAGACCAGGACTAGATAGAGTGACAGCAGGATTTTAACCAATCCTTTAAATTATTTAAATCCTAAATACTCTAATACTCCCAGAACTACTCCACAGAATATGAAGGGAAGGCACACTCCCAACTCCATTCTACAAACCAGTAATACATTCACACCAAAACTATCTATGGCAGGGGTCGGGGGATGGGGAAATGACATTCCAATTTCCTTTTTGAACATAGATTTAAAGTTTCAATAAAACATTTAAGAAATGAATTAGAGAGCACATTAAGATGTTATGACACATCGGAGTTTCACCCTAGAGGTGCAAAATTGACTCAACATATGCAAATCAATAATTGTACTATAACACATAGACTTAAGAACAGAAATCACCTAGTCAGCTTAGACAGATGTAAAAAAAGCCTTTGATGAAGTCCAAGATACCTTAATGACAAAATCCCTTAGAGAACTAGGAATGGAAGAAATATACCTCAATATGATAAGGGATACAGATGACAAGTCTACAGAAAACATTATACTAAATGATGAAAAACTGAAGTGTTTCCTCTAAAATCAGGGATGAGACAAAGGACCACTCTCTCTACTCTTATTCAGTACAGTGTTAAGAGGAGAAAAGTATAAAGAAATCCAGATAGGAAAGAGACAAAGGACCACTCTCTCTACTCTTATTCAATACAGTGTTCAGAGGAGAAAAGTATAAAGAAATCCATATAGGAAAGGAAGAAGTCGACGTTCCCCTAGTTGTAGACAACATGATTCTGTACTTGAAAGACCTTAAAAACTCCACCTGAGGGTTGGGCATTTAGCTCAGTGGTAGAGCACTTGCCTAGCAAGCGCAAGGCCCTGGGTTCGATCCTCAGCTCAAAGGAAAAAACCTCTACCTGAAAACTCACATCTCATAAATATTTCCAGCCAAGTATCAGGACACAAAAAAACAACATACAAAAGTAAGGATTTTCTTCTTTCTGTATACCGATAATGAACTTGCCAAGAGAGAAACCAGATGGGAGCAGAATCCCATTCATAATATATTCAAGAAAAGTAAAGTACCTAGAAATAAGCCTAACCAAGACCTTGAAAGACCTCTACAATGAAAAATTCAAAACACCAAGGAAAGAATTTTAAGAAGACATTAGAAAATGAGAAGATCTGCCATGCTTGTAGCTCCATAGCTCTATTGTTTTACAAAAAATGATGGTGTCGCCAAAAGTAGTCTACAAAAACTGCGAGAATATCCTTCACAGAATTAGAAACAAAGATCCTAAAATTTATTTGGAGGTACAAGAGACTCTGAAGAGCCAAACATTACTAAACAGAAAGAGCAATGTTGGAGGGTTCACAAAGCCTGGTCTCTATAATGCAGAGCCATAGCAACAAAGCTGGAGGATACTACCACCAACCAGATGTGCAGACAAGTGGAAAAGAGGACCCAATGTTAGCCTGCAGAGCTATAGAAGGATTGTTTTTAATCAAAGGTGTTAAAACATGGAAAAATAACAATGTAATCACCAAATGGTATGGGGGAAACTGGATATCCACAGGTAGATAAATGAAACTGGATCCATATCTCAAATTCCACAAAAATATCAATTCATGCCGGGCAGTGGTGGCGCATGCCTTTAATCCCAGCACTTGGGAGGCAGAGGCAGGTGGATCTCTGTGAGTTCGAGGCCAGCCTGGGCTACCAAGTGAGTTCCAGGAAAGGCACAAAGCTACACAGAGAAACCCTGTCTCGAAAAAGAAAAAAAAAATCAATTCACAATCTATTAATCATCTTAATGTAACATGTGAAATTTTGAAGTTGCTTGAGGAAAACATAACTGAGGGATGGATAAGTATAGGGAAGGAGTTTTTGAGGAGGAATCCAATGGCATAGGGAATAACCTTAAAAATTCAGAAATGGGATTTATAAAATCAAGGAGCTCCTGAAAGCAAAAGAAATGATCACCAGAGTGAAGAGACTAGATTGTGAGGGAAAAGGTCAGCTATCATCAGAAATGGAGCAACACCTATCATATGTAAAGAACTGCCCAAACTAGCATCAGTAGTCACCCATTCCACAAGTGGGCCACTGAACTGAATAGGTAGTTCTCAAAAGAAGAAAGATAACATATGAAAAGTTTTCAATATTAGCAGTCATCACAGAAATGCAAATTAAACTCTTTTCAGATTCCACATCACCCAGTCAGAAGGGCTATCAAGAAAACAAATGACAACAAGTCCTGGTGAGACTGTAAGAAAAGAAAAGCCTTATACAGAGCCAACAGGGCTGTAGACTAGTCCAATTACTGTGGAAGTAAGTATAAATGTTGGTCTAAAAACTTAAATAGGAACTGGAGAGATAGCTCCACCGTTAAGAGTAAACATCGTCATTGCACAGGACCCAAGTTCATTTCCTAGCACCCAGAACCAGCTGCACACAATAGCCTACAACTCCAGCTCCAGGGGATCCAGCGTCCTCTGCTGGCCTCCTCTGGCACCTGCACTCACATGCGCACAGCTATACTATTCTGGGTATTTAAGCTGAGAACTCCAAGGCAGTACAGCACAGAAATTCTCATGTAACCATACTCTCTACAATACATAATAACTCAGAACTGCTCTAACACAGATGTCTATCAATGAATCAATATGTAGAAGAAAGTGGGATGTATGCACACAAAGGAATTTTATGAACCTACAAAGAAATGTGGAGTCATAATTATTGCAAGAAAACGGGTGGAATTTAAAATCAGTGTGTTACACGAAGTAAGCCAGATTGAGAAAAACCAAGTCTCTCATATCCTTAATCCAGATTGTGTGTGTGTGTGTGTGTGTGTGTGTGTGTGTGTGTGTGTGTGTTGTGAAGCCTGGTAAAGGGGCTATTATAGCGGAAAAAGGGGTCTTCACAGAGGGGAAGGTGATAGAATGAATGTGAAATGAAGCAGGAAGTTATTGAGGGGCTAAGGGAACCAGCTGGAAGGCAAGGAGAGCAGGAGATGGGAGTAAGAGGCTGGGAATGAACAGGAGTAAGGAGTATTGGTTTATATGTGTGAAAATGTCAAACCAAAATTCATTACTTTGCATGCTATCTTAATTCATTTAAGACTCAAAACTAAACAAAAAGACCACAAATCTTCATTCAGTACAGGTTTCTAAATTTGAAGCCTCTTTTGTGTAAAAGATAGAATTAGATTCCAACTATACTCCATGAAACTCTAAGAGGGTGTGACTCTATACACGGTAAAATCAATTGTGATGGTAACTAAACGTTTTCAGGAATGGATGTTTTGACCCAGAAGTAACAGACTCACCATCTCCTATGCTGCTAATGATACAGCACTGTGATGGAAGTGTAAGAAAAACAGAGGGCAGAGGAAACAGCGGGGCAGGAAGTCAGGTGGGAAGCAAAGGACATAAGGTCTTAAGAAATGATGAGGCAAATACAGACAGGTTAGTTTCGAGTGTCATAAGAATGAGAACACTGTTGACTTAAAAGAATTAATTTTGTAAAATCTGATTATATTGCCAATATAACCTTATTTTCTAATCTAAAATTTATTGTGACTGGTTTATATCATTTTTTCGTTATTCTTATAAAACAAAACAAAACAAAAAAGACTCTTAATTTGTAGCCTACAATGACTTCGACTATCCATTCTTGTACCTCAGTCTCCTGAGTGATCATGTTACAGTTGTCTGCCACCATAATAGGCTTCTGTTATTGCCTTTTTTGTTAGAGACACATGGTGTATTGTATGAAACACCGTTTATTTTTCAAATCTTAATATTGTTATCTACATAACTGAGAACATATCAAATTATGTTTCCTGAGCCTGGGTTACCACACTTAATATAATATTTTCCAGTTCCATCCATTTTTCCTGATAATTCCATTTTTCATTATGGGTGAATAAATACAATTCCTCTGTGCAAATTCCTTCATTCATTTACATTGTCCTTTCATCTGTTAATGAACATCTAGGATGAGAATCTCTCTTTTTAAAAGAAATTATTTTAGAATAATTTATTACTGTATGTGTATGGACTTTGCCTGAGTGTTCATCTATGCACCACATGTGTGTCTGGTACCCACAGAGACTAGAAGGACATCAGATCCCCTGGAACTGAAGTTACAGATGGTTGTGAGCCACCATGTGTGTGTGCCCTGAGAATTGAACCCTGGAAAAGCAACCAGTGCTCTTAACCACCCAGCCACCTCTCCAACCCCGTGAGAGCACTACTTTAAAACTACTTCAGGTCTACTTTGGTCTAGTGTGTCTTTCAGATTCTTCTGTGGTAATCAGTTTTGCACATGCACTGATCAAACAACATCTTGGCTCACACACCTATGATAAGAATCTGTCTTTCATTTCAAGAATTCTCCATTGGATTTAAGGCATTTGTCAGGGAACCACCTGGCAATCACACATAGGTGAATTTTTAACCAACGAGGATTAAAACTAATATATACCTATCACCCTCTCCATGTATGTACAGACCTTTCATACATTTGATTTTTCAGGTGATATTTATCCTGGGACTTATCAATCAGATAAGTCCTTTTTTTTTTTTTTCAGCTTTGCTTCTCTTGTGCCCCTGCTTCTCCAGATGCAGTACATACACATGAGCCTTCATTTTAGGCTCTGCTCTCTACGGAAACAATCATGAAAGATGGTGCCAAGAACAACCTAGGAAAGTTGGCCCTACCAACAGGAGACTAGAACTGGGTTATTCATCCGCAGACATTACTCAAGTCCCCCTTAGCCCTACACTAGTGGTCAACACTCCTCTTATTAAATAGCATCATAATTCTCAAGGCTTTCTCTTTTGGTTGAGATGAGGCAAAGTTAAAAGGTGAGACCTCAGAATGTGACAGGAGTAAGCTTAGTTATTATGATTAAAAGTATTTGGCTGTAGACTAAACTTCTTTTAACTGTACAGGGAATTTTGAGGGGGTGGGTGATATCTCTCAATAGTTAGGGCTGGGTATTATGGAGTACTTGCTTATCATGCATGAAGCTGTAGACTCAACCTCCAGTGGCCAGTGAAACTAGGTATGATGGTGCTGTGATCCCAGCACTCAGGAGTTGGAATCAGGAGGAATAGGGGCTCAAGATGATACTCAACTATGTGTGCATTCAGGTCAGTTAAGGGGATGTGGGTTTCATGAGATATTGTATCCAAAGCAATAAAAAGGAAAGAAAGATATTAACTCGTTAAATCAGGTAAATTTGATTCTCTGGAGGCCTTGATGGTACTCAGGAAAGAAAATTTAATCACAACAAGCCATGGGCACAATTAACTAAAAATTCGATAATGTGCAAGTGTCAGGATAACAGCATTTATGAGCCAATGAAGAACATCTTGGCAGGTCTTCTGGATTAGTCAAAGCCAGAAGTTTGTGCTTGAAGTAGAAATGAAGACATCTTGTTAAATAAACCTGAGTCACCAGCCTGCACCTTCAGAATCTTCTATTTTGCTGACTTTGGCCCTTTGACAGAAGACCACTCTCTTCCTTTGTTTTTGCTTTTGTTTTTGTTTTTCTCTTTCTTTTTTGGTTTTTCGAGACAAGGTTTCTCTGTGTAGCTTTGCACCTTTTCCTGGAACTCACTTGGTAGCCCAAGCTGGCCTCAAACTCATAGAGATCCACCTGGCTCTGCCTCCCAAATGCTGGGATTAAAGGCATGCGCCACCACTGCCCGACCACTCTCTTCCTTTGTATTAAGAGTTTTCAAGGATTTCATATGTGACTGGCACCTTGTGAAATGTACAACCTACCTTTGAAACACGTCATTGCCTCTGGCCAAAAACAGACCTGTATCTCTGAAGAGCTACAATGTAGTGTACATCCTTGGAAGAAATAAGCTGGCTAGAATCTGTTCATAGGATTCAGGAAAACTTGTAGAAATGAATCACAAGCATAGACATGAGCCTGTTGAAAAAAATTCTGTAGAATATAAAGCTTTTTAATGTAAGAGTTCTCATCTGTAATTCAGGATACAATGTCCAGTGAAAAATCATAGATAGTGTTTGATACTCTACAGAGATGCTTTCTTGAAACTTGACTTAGACCAAATGAGAAGACTTTAAAAGTTAGAACATCCTTGGTACAATGTTGGGAAAGTGGTCTGAGTGGTTATGTAGTGTAGAGAGTGCATGGGGATATTCTATATTCCAGAGATGACCACAACATCGTTTTCTTGCCATTTGCTATTTTAGAAACTTAGTGTGCTCCTATCAAAAGGTAGTCCGACTCCCCTTCTGTTGAATCCAGGCAGTAGTGGTAGCTCTTTGTATGAAAGGACTGCAGCAGAGCTGACAGGACAGGAATTGTGAGGTTAAGTTACCAGTTAATCTACTGAGAAAACGATAGTATGCTAACTAGACCTGGTAAGTGTCAGATGGTAAATGTCCTGTATTCCTTAGAAAAACTATTGGAGTCAAAGATTGGATGCTAAACTCCACAAAAACACATGGACTGACCATATTCTTTAAACACAACAGAGCAGCTTTTTAAGTTAAGTTATGAACACATGTCCCAGGCACTTCAAGTCACAACATTCCCTCTTTTACATTGCACACATGTCTTACAAGGGAAAGAAATGACTTTTCTTCAGTTCTACTAGTAATGAAGGGAAGCAATGGAGCCTGGTCCAATTACCAGGGTAAAAATGGACCCTGCATCATAACAGAACTCAATGATGACCTAAATGATAACGATGAAGGGAAACTCTTCCAGTGCGAGGACTATGAGCAGGACATTTGGTGCTCAATTCATTTAAGAAGAGAAGTGATCCAGGGTGAGAGACCCATGGAAACATGGCAAATGGTGAGGTTTGTTTTTACGTGAACTAAAAGAGAAACCAGCTTGAAAACTGACTACAAGAACATCTGTGAAGAAGGCATACAATTGCATCTATCGCACATACTGTTCATAAAACAAAGGGTAGTGATTCACAAAGAACAGCATGACGTCCTGCAGACACCAACTGAACTCCCCTTTTAGCCACCCTGGTGCAGGAATGCAGAGGTTATGTGGGCATGGTATAGTCTATACTCGAAGTCTGTGGCCCCTCTCTCATCTAGACTGACCTAATTACTACTACAGCCGAGCTGCTGAGTAGCCAATCAGCAGCAGTGGAGAAGAACATTGTACAGCATCAAACCTTGAGGGAGATGGGACAGCCAGTTTGGGGCAGGTTTACAGCATTGGATTCACCTTCTTTCTAGGAAGTGTATGATGGCCATGAAGGAGGGAAAGTGTGAACTGGTAGCTGGTAGCAGAGGAAAAAAAAATGTGAAGTGTCAACTTTAATCTCAGGACCAGCTGCAGGTATGGTCGTTGCAGGGGTCTTTTTGTTTTATTTGGTTTTACTCATGTTGGCTTTGGAGAGACTGTGTCCTCTACCCTATTTGACTTTTACATTTTTCTCTTTCAAGGGAAAAGTAACAACTTGTTCTGGGGCTGGGGTGGGGGAGGGAGAGGGAAGGAGATTAAAAATAACGGTGGGAGAGATGCACATGACAGAAGACGCTAGCAGATGTAAATGTGGCCAATGGTGGGTGTTACTGAATGTCTTCTAGGCAGCACTTCAAATCCTCTCAGCCCTGTATCCAGGTACTTGAAGGGCATCGATCAGCCACCGGACAAGTGCAAATAGACAGTACTTTATGCCACATCCACACATATGGCCCTTAAACACATGCTTGAAGTACTAGGCGGAGGGATGGGGGCAGTTTCAAGTGGAACCTAGAGATGGGTGTGCTTTTGCTCAATGGAAGATAAAAACCAGGTGCATAAATGTGCCTGTCTCGATCAGGTGCTTCAGATGCCTTTCCAGAAGGTTCTATAGTAACCAGTAATGCTCACCAAACTGATAACATGTCCCTTTCGGACCTTTTTTTTTTTTTAAGCTGAGGATCGAACCCTGGGCTACCAATGAGCTAAATCCCCAACCCCCAGACCTTCTTTCTTTCCTCAATGTATCCCCTCTCCACTCTCACTTCCTAAGATAACACTCTGATTGAAGGCTCATCTGTAAGTCCAGATCTCAAAGTCTGTTTGAGGGCTACATGGGCTAATACACAGATATATTTACATTCTTGGGAGAACAGATCTGGAAATGCTGAATTCAAAACACAGGTTCTCCATACATAGCCCAGGCTGGCCTTTGGAACTTGGGACTCTCCTGTATCAACCAGCCCTGCAAATATTAAGACTACAGGGTAATACCTTCTTGCCTAGCTGGCTCAAAGCACATCTTTAAACATTAAGTGCATGTGGTTGAAATTATTTCCCAGGGCCAGGTGTTGGCGGCACACACCTTTAGTCCCAGCCTTGGGTGGGGGTGGCAGAAGCAATTAAATCCCTGGGTTCAAGGCCAGCCTGGTCTACAAAGTGGGTTCCAGGACAACCAGGGCTACACAGAGGCTCACATAAATAAATAAATAAATACATACATAAATACATACATACATACATACATACATACATACATACATAAATACATGGATGGATGGATGGATGGATGGATGGATGAATAAATGAATGAATGAATGAATGAATGAATGAATGAATGAATAAATAAATAAATAAATAAATAAATAAATAAAAATTTTTAAAGGACAAAAAGAAAAGAGATTGTTTTCCGGGAAGACTTTGCCATTCATTATGGATTTACTCTCATTAGAAATATATAAATTAGCCATTTCCTCACATGCTCATCAGCACTCAGCATCATTCTCTTCTTGATCTATGTTTCGAATGTAATTCTTTCCAAGTTTTGGATTTTCCAAGTTTTAGGTTTCTATGTGAGAATAAACATGAACTTTACTCAATAAGCATGTGCTAATTGCTCACTCGTTTATATTTAGAGGAAATTGTAGACTTTGTCATCTTTCTATTTCATGTAATTTTACTTACAGTTATGAAAAAACTCATCCTTTCTTCCACATCAAATGCCTCTTTCCAGTGTGCTGTTTGCTTTTTACTTTTGTTTATATTTTCAGCTTACTAGAGCTTTTGATTTTTAATTTTCTTATTTGATCTATCTATTCTTTGAAACTTTCCTACAGGTACACAATATGTTTTTATTGTATCCACACCCCTAATTCCTCTCCGCCATCTTCTCCAAGAGTCCCATGACAGTTGCCTCCTCTTACTGAATATAGTTAGTGTTATTTGCATGTATATCTATGTGTATGTAGCCACCCACTGAAGCATGAGCAACCTAGAAGAGGTCACACCCTTGAACAAAGACAATTCTCCATTTTTGTTTGTTTCAGTGCCCAATTGGCTGGCATCAGAATGATACTGTTTTAGAGAGTTGTCTTAATTTAATGTATGTGTCCTGTTTGGTGGGGTGTGTGTGTGTATGTTTTTGTTGTTGTTGTTGTTGTTGTTGTTGTTTAATCTCTGGGATTCCTATGTGGTCATTCTTTCTAAAATCCTGTTGGTATGTTAAATTTTAAGAAATGACTCTCGACAGCGGTGGTGGTGCACACCTTTAATCCCAGCACTTGGGAGGCAGAGCCAGGGAGATCTCTGTGAGTTCAAGGCCAGCCTGGTCTACAGAGCGAGATCCAGGAAAGGTGCAAAGCTACCCAGAGAAACCCTGACTGGAAGAGAAAAAAAAGACTGGCCACATGATCTAGAACACCACACATCCTTTTCATCTTGACATGTTTACATTATGAATTTTAGTACTCTTTTCCCAGATCAAACTTATTTTAGTCTCTTGAATAAACTGGCAATAAGCCATTGTCGCTGACGCTCTGCTAATCCAGACTTCTAGCACATTGTGTCGGTCTTATTAAAACAGCCTCTTGAAGGCTGGGCGGTGGTGGTGCAAGCCTTTAATCCCAGCACTCGGGAGGCAGAGGCAGACGGATCTCTATGTAGTCCAAGGCCAGCCTGGGCTAGAGATCGAGCTCCAAACCCTGTCTAGAAAAACAAAACAAACAAACAAACAAAAAACAGCCTCTTGAGAAGATTCCTATCCTATAATCATTCTAATAGGATTTTATCTAAATAACCAAATCTGATGAGTTTCCTTGGTCACTACCCCGTGGGGTGAAGTCTATACAACATGGAACACCAACTCCTTCACATGTCTTATGACTTTCTTCCCTACCTCATTCTTTGCCACTTTCTCCTCCTTTTCCTATCCCTATTTGAAACAAGCCTCTGTGACCTCTTCACTGTTCCCAGAAGGAGCAAGTCACTCTGTTCTTGGCACTTTCACCCAGGCTGCACTGCCAACACATTTTACCCTCTTTTTGCTCCTCTTTGCTGTCTACCTACCTCTTCATTCAAGACATCAGGTCAACCTCCACCCCAGCAGCACTCATAAGTGACTTATATTTAATTACCTTTGCTGCGTAATCTAAGTATCTTCACAAAGCACTAATATATTCACATCCCATACGCCATGATCACTGTTAGTCAACCCTTAAGATAAGGATGGTGCCCGATGATGGTAGCTCCCAAAATCTAGCCTTCTAAAGGTCAATTAACACATGTTGGTTGTTAGAACCAATAATTCTTAGTTTCCCTGCCTTAAAAATAGGAATACTTTTTCAATAAACTCATCTTATATAATAATTGAAGTACATAAATGTCTGAGAGTGCTTTGGACACTAAACATTCACACAGAACATGTGAAGCAGTGAGCCATTCCAAAATAATCAACATAACTACACAGTGAATTTGATTTAACTCCATGATTTTGTTGTTGTTGTTTTGTTTTGTTTTTTTCATTTTTCGAGACAGGGTTTCTCTCTGTGTAGCTTTGCGACTTTCCTGGATCTCACGCTGTAGACCAGGCTGGCCTCAAACTCACAAAGTTCGGCCTGCCTCTGACTCCCGAGTGCTGGGATTAAAGGCGTGTGCCACCACCGCCCATCCATCCCCATGATTCTTAAGCACAATTTTTAGTCTTAGAGTTTTTAAGGGTTTTTCTTTCATCAGCATTTAAAAATATGCTTATGATAGATAATCATGGTTATTTATCTCTAACTCCTTTAAAGAGCAAGTATGAGCTAGGAATGGTGGTGCACGCCTTTTATCCCAGCAGTCAGGAGGGAGAGGCAGGCAGATCTCTTTGAGTTCAAGACCAGCCTGGTCTACATAGCAATGTCCAGGCTGAGAATGCATCCAAAATAAAATATTATACTTAGTATAGTAATAGTTTTGGGAACTAACAAACTATTGCAAAAACAAAAGCAAGCTACCCATTGAAAACTATGACTTGTAAGTGTATTCTAAAGCTGTAGCTGCTGGGGTTGGGGATTTAGCTCAGTGGTAGAGTGCTTGCCTAGCAAGCACAAGGCCCTGGGTTCGGTCCTCAGCTCTGGAAAAAAAAAAAAAAAAGTATGAATAAAGCTATAGCCATGTATGTGGTGGTGGCACACGCCTTTAATCCCAGCACTCGGGAGGCAGAGCCAGGCTGATCTCTGTGAGTTTTAGGCCAGCCTGGACTACCAAGTGAGTTGCAGGAAAGGTGCAAAGCTACACAGAGAAACCCTGTCTTGAAAAAACCAAAATTAAAAAAAAAAAAGCTGTAATCTCCTAAAGCATTTAAAAAAATTCAGACAAATATTTGTTTAATAAGTTGTTACACTGATTTTAAACTTTTTTTAAAAAATATTTGTTTACTTATGTGTGTTCTAACATAATACGCACTACCATGGAACTGTTCTTCAGTTATTTAGCCATCATGGTTGTGATGAATTGACAGGGATAAGACTGAATTAAGCACACTAACATGTAATTTAAGAAGCAGGGGTAATCCAGGGCTGGGAGGATGGCTCAGTGGGTAAAGTCCCTATTACTTAAGCAAGAGGGCCTTCCTTCAGATCCTGTTCTAGCTTGCTTTCCGTTGCTGTGACGACCAAAAGCAGCCCAAAAGGAAGGAGTTGCTTTCAACTGACTGGTTATCATCCCTCGTCAAAGGAAGTCAGGGCAGGCACATGGCCTCAGCAACTGAACTAGAGACAAAGGTGGAATGCTGCTTTCCTGTCTTGTTCTCAGGGTCAAACTCAGCTACGTCTCTTAATCATCCGAGGCTCACCTGCCTAAGACTGGCACCACTCACAGTGAGCTGAGCCTTTCTACATCAATTAATAATTGGGAAAATGACTAAAGGCAAGTCCACTGGCCAGTCTTACATGGTAATTCTTCAACTGAAATTCCTTCTTCCCAAGTGACTCTTGGCTGTACCAAGTACATGCATACAAACAGAAAGAAAGAGAAAAAGAGACAGAGAGGGAAGGAGAAAGAAAAAGAAAGAAAGAAAGAAAGAAAGAAAGAAAGAAAGAAAGAAAGAAAGAAAGAAAGGAAGGAAGGAAGGAAGGAAGGAAGAAGAAAAGGATGGGAGAAGGATGGAAGGAAGGAAGGAAGGAAGGAAGGAAGGAAAGAAGGAAGGAAGGAAGGAAGGGAGAAAATGTAATCTGAATTACATGCCACCCTGAGCTTTTTCTGCTGTGATCTGTGTAGACACCATTCCATGTTGAGTTTTACCTTGAAAGTGCTTCTCTATTTTTGTTTCCTTTTTCATTTTCAAATATCAGGAGAATCTGGCATTAATTGACTTCCCTTTTGATTACCTCTGCTGATTTTAGATCTCTATCAAAGTAGTTGGGCCGGGTGGTGGTGGCTCAAGCCTTTAGTCCCAGCACTCGGGAGGAAGATCCAGGCAGAAGATCTCTGTGAGTTCGAGACCAGCCTGGTCTACAGAGCGAGATCCAGGAGAGGCACCAAAACTACACATAGAAATCCTGTCTCAAAAAACAAACAAACAAACAAACAAATAAATAAATAAAAATTAAAAATAAATGAAAGAAGCTGGATATAACAGTGCACATCTTTTATCCCAGCACTTGGGAGGCAGAGACAGGTACATCAACGTTAGTTTGAAACTAGCTTGGTCTACATAGAGAGTTCCAGGACCATCAAGCCTATAGAGAGAGACTATGTCTCAAAAACAAACAGCCACAAAACCAACAAAATATGTCTGAAGAAACAACTTTTATCTTCTTAAATGCCATATACATAAACACAAGTTCGGTTTTGGTTTGCCCCACAGCACCATGAATTAAAATGCTTTCCTCTCAGAGAAGTTCTGTTAGATGTTTGGGAAGGTAAGACTAAGAAACTTGCAAATACCAAATATCCTCCGCACTTACCAGTTCTCAGCCTGAATCCTTTTTCTCTTCCTGTTTCCACTTTCGCAGTTTGATGCTCACCTTTCACAGGACCGGTATCCTTTTTCACAATTACCTGCCCAGCCCTTTCTTGTTGTACTCTTACTGCCAGACACTTACTTCATCCAACAGATCCAAAGTCAGACTTGAAGATCTTGGCATGTACCCTTTGTGTAAAGAAAAACAAGCGATGCAGGATAGTAGGCGTATAATTTGTAGTTAAAACCCATTAATCCTTCCCATCTGGTTGACAGTCCCTTTCAACACCAAATGAAGAAGTCATGCATTGTTGATGCTTAAATGCATTCATGATCAATGCAAATCTATTTATTTGTAGCATTGGGTGTATGTTGTAGGATCAATCAAACGAACTAAGTATTGAATCCATAAAGGGTAACTTTAAAATATATTTTCACCTTGTTTGGAAGCAGAAAGACTAAAAAGTAAGACTGCCAGGAATGATCTAATATCGCATATTATACAGACTGCCAACAAGGAACTTCTTACACTATATAGAGTGGGGACTTATTTCATCTTTTAAAAATATGTCCATAAAAATCATATGTCTGTTTTAATACATTGAGCAAACAATTCAAGGCGGCATCTATGTTTAAGCAAACACTCTGAGAGTTATAGAAGAACTTAACCACGTTAAAAACTTTTGACAGATATGCCATTGATACTAAAAATCTGCTGCACCCTTTTTTTCGAATCAGGGACACTCCTTCACTTTAAAGGCATACTTTGGGGACAATCCCTAGGTTGGTAGCAGGGTGCCTCTTTCTATCATGCAGACAGGCTTCTCAAACTTTCTCAGGGAATGTCAAGGGCCTTCTCAGATGCAACACTTCGCTCTTCAATAGTTTCACAAGAAAACTTCTAAGTCTGTCTCCCAAGTTTTTAAACTCTTAGATATTGTAAGGACTTTATTCCTCTCTATTTTTGGATACCCTTGATCAAGCAAAAATGCTTTATCTATTTACATTTCCTGGTTTTTTTTTGTTTTTTTTTGCTACTTTTAAGTACACTTTTCTGTATATAGAATTTTTTTTTCATTTCTGCAAATGGTTGTTTTTGAAACAAAACAGCTTGCTCTTTTAATTAGCAAAATATTGTACGTTCAGAGTAAACAATCCAACCATATCTAACATGTAACATATGCACTTCTATTTCTGCTTTGTACATAAATGAAACCTGTTTTGCTCACTTCATCACATCTTGTCTCAAAGATTCTATGTCCATATCAAGAAAGCTTATCTACTTACTGTGTGTATTAAAAAAAATTGATATGTATCCCCAATTAAGATATTGGTCATACATGGGGAATACCTTATTCACTAACATCAAATTTGGTTCCTGTTTTATTATCTGAATCTATCCTAGATTTAAAATGGTTGGAAAACAGGAACCAAATTTGATGTTAGTAAATCAGGGATTGAATGAGTCAATTAAGATTCTATTTATAAAATAGAATTTCTCTGGTCATTGAGAAATGATTGAAAATGTTTTCACATTCATTTGGCTCACTTGTTGGATTATTCTTTGTTTCTGTGTTCGTGCGTGCATGCCTGCGTGTGTGTGTGTGTGTGTGTGTGTGTGTGTGTGTGTGTGCGCGCGCGCGCGCGCGCGCACATTTTACTAATTGAACTATCTATCACCCCCAAATATGGACTATTTCTTTATGATAAAAATCTATTGATATAATATGAATAGCCTGGTTGCCCTAACCACCACTGTTTGTAATACATGAACTCTCTACCACCTATGATGAAACTTATCAAGATTTTTAAAAAAAAAATTAATTAGGAGTTGGGGATTTAGCTCAGTGGTACAGGACTTGCCTAGCAAGCGCAAGGCCCTGGGTTCGGTCCTCAGCTCAAAAAAAAATTAATTAGAAGGCGCTATACTTACTGTTTTATTCGAATATATTCCATTTCTAATGAAATTAATGGCATTTCTGCCTTTGAAATAATACTGAGAAAGTAATTCCTATTATGAATTAAATGCATTGCCCGATATTCATTTGTTGAATTCCTAATCCTATTGGAGCTATATTTGAGGATAGGACCTTCAAAGGGGTACTTAAGGTTAAATGAGGTAATATGATTTAGACCCTAATCAAATATGACTGACATCTTTAGAAGAAGTAGAAAAGCCCCATCAAGGAAACTTTCCCATAGGGAAAAAGCAGCATGAAGATACAGCAAGAAGTAGGGTCATGGATCTGATCTGATGCACCTTCACCTTGAACTTCCAGACCTGGGAACCTGTTCATTAAACACAAGTTTATTGACAGCAGTTCTAACAGAATAACATCCTTCTCAACCCTAGGATTGTGATGCTATTGACCTAAGGTAGTTTTCCTGCTTTATGATTTCATTTTTTCCATTGAAGTCTCTTATTTTAAATTTCAAAATACAATTCAACAGGAAGCAGAGTTTCAACGTGATAATTCTGCAAATGCTAGCCTTTTGGTCCAAAACAGTTTGGAAAATCCAATCTACCTATTGCAATGTCACCTGTAGAGCTTGATAAATTCCAACAGATTTTACACTTGGGTTTATTTCTGGGCTCTGGGCTCTTCTATTGCCCTGTCTGTTCATTGTTGTAATTGTCACACCTTAATCATACAATTTAATCCATCATAGGTACATTAAATTATTTTCTATTACTTGTTTCCTAAAAGTTTCTGGATATTTCTAAACATCTAAGCTTCCAAATAGATAAAAATTATATTGTCATGACAAAAAAGAATGGAACCTGTATGCTGTGCTTGCCAGGGAATTTGTAGAAAATTCACATCCTAACAGGATGTGTTGTGGCAGCAAGTACACACAATCTCTCTCCATTCATTCTCGTATTTGTTGGTGTCCTCCCCTTGACCAGTCGGTGTGTGTTTTATCCTCACACAGATTCTATGTATTTTTGGTAAATGTATTCTTAACACCCTTTGTAGTGGGCCTGGGCTCCTCCACAGGGGGAGAGGAGACACCCTGCTGTGTTGGTTTGAGTCTGAAACTTAACCTCTCTCCTCAGATCGGCATTTTTTCTAAAAAAAAAAAAAAAAAAAAAACCCTCCATCTTTGAAGAACTTTGATGAGTTTCCTGGTGTTTATTTGGGGGGTGGGGAGCTGGGCATTCTATGGCTTAAATGCGGAACCAGAAATCTTGAAATGAGAGGTCTCCCTCTGCTTCCCAACATCCACCTTGTCACTGTTTCTCACTAGCAGCAAACGTGACCTGGGTAAGCTTTAGTCGCTTAGCAACAACCGAGACTAGCTCCTCCCTCCCCATTCTTCTAGAAATAAAGGCTTAAGCCTCAAGGCCCTGAAGGGAAACATCATTTTGAACTCACAGTAAAGGACCTTTCTTCCTTAATCTGCCTTTGCTTATTTTCAACAGCCCCTCCCCCTGTGCTGCATTCCAAAGGTAGGTAACAGGATGGATTTATAAAAGGATACCTCCTCCCACAGAGCGGGTGTGGAGCAGTCTATAGTGGACTGTGTCCCAGAGAAGACAGGGTACCAGGAATCCCCAGCGGACTTAGGCTTCGGGATAACATCCTTGGAGACGACAATGGCTGTCAGTCAGTGCTCCCAAAAGAGGGACCAGGGACCGAGCTATTTCCAGAAGCAAAGATACATTTCCCTACGTATTTCCCATCTGGCAGTGTGTTGTGAGTGTGGATCCGTAGTGTGTCCCCTTTCTTCCTGTACTCTATTAAGGTTACAAGAAGCTACCAATTTTACTCCAGCATCCCTCTCCTCTTAAAGCTCCTCTGTTGCGTTTCCTAAACATAAAAATTGCATTTGACTCCTTCGCAACAGCCTTTTCACCCAGGACATGGAGCTGAGGCTGCTGGGTTATCGGGTTTCTATACTTGCAAGGGTCTGCTGCTGCCAAGGAGGAGCTGGACACGTGATTAAGAGTTTTAGACCTTTGGCTGGGACACTATTGCAAACAGCAGCTGACTGGACAGCAATTAGCTTTTCTAGCGCTGTTGTCCTTTGCTGTGAATTTGCCCGCTGTTTATTTTAGAGGTGTCTTTTACTCACCTGACAGACTGCTTTTTGACCTAGTTTAAGGGCTCATCTGATAGATAAACTAGTTGAGTCCTGTTTTCACTAATATCTACTAAGAGAAGTATTTAATAATTTAAACTAAATGTGTGAAATTACGTTAGTAAAGAAAGGCCAGCAGCACTTAGAGAGTAAGGTCTGTATTAATGCTGTCACAGCTCCTTTGCTTATAAATGACACGTTAGCAATTAATGCTCCTGTATCGGTTGATTGTCATCCCTATTTTGGAGACTAGGAAGCACAAACAGATTAAGAAATTTGCCCAAATCCAGGCTAACTGACTTCAGAGGGGGAGCCTACCCCCCACCCCCCCCCCCACCCACCCCCCACCCACTCCCCACCCCCATCTTCTCAGCTTCCGGTTTCTCTGCTTTCCGCTGTTTCTGCCATTTTTAACTCTTTGTCCTGGGGTGAAAAAAAATCTCTTCGCTACCTTCTCTGGCATACCCATTCTATCCTTGCCGCTTTAGAGCTCCACTGTCCACATTAGGAAGATCCTTTCCTTCACCTGAGGGAATTCACTGAACGACCAAAGACACAAAGTGAGCTGAGATTGGGCTCTACATTCCAGAGATGCCAGCCTGGCCTTGGAATGCAGCTCAACCGCTTGGGGAAGAGACCTAAAGGCACCACCATGTCTCAGGCCCTGTCTGCTGCACCCACTCTTCTTTCTCATATGTTAACTGTTTGGGGGTTTGTTTTTCTTTTCCAGAATGTTCTCGATTTCCCAAAGAATAGTGCTTTAAAGATGGTGTTGTCCTTTATTTCGGTCCTCAGCACTACTGTATTGGGAAGAAATTCCTATGACATTTGTGGTCTGTGTTTCTAACCATCCCCCAAAGTCAGCGTGTCTATGCCCTCTATCCCCCACACACTGTCACACTGGTCCTATTTGCTTGAATTTGATCGTAGTCCCTCTTTTGAGTGGTAGAACACCTGTCCTCTACTGTCATAATCCTGTAATTATTTACTTCCTTTTGATTCACACCATTATAGACGATCTTTTATTTATTTCATCTATACAAGGAAAGCATTTCATCTCCCCATTATCAACTTTAAACTATGAAAATGAAATACGCAGGGAAACTGCTGTAGTACATGATGTCCATTTAACTAGGGTGCCTAAAATGTAAATCTGAAGAAAGCTGGCACTAATGTTAATATTTTATACAATGTATTTGTTAAGGATATTTATATATTGTAAACTGATGCTTATCTACCAGGCACCTAAATGTCTTTATAAATGGCACATATTTATCAAAAAGTCCCACTGAGACCAGGAAAAACATTAAAAGAACATTACCATGCTATATGGCACAAAGTTCTCCAGTTTCTCGTTTGTAGTTTGTAATTCTGGGATGTAGCAACGAATTAGATTCTGGATGTCTGACAGAATTTCACTGACTCCAGTAAAAGTCAATGGAAGTTTTGCCTGCATCAGATTGTGTTCCTGAAGTTATTTAAACCTCAGTATGAATTTTGGACTAAGAGAGAAAAGAGAATTGATTAAACTCAGGTGCTTTATAATTAATGTGTAAGTCAAAAGCATTCCAGAAAGTTTAATTACAGAAATTGTACCAAAGGAAAACAAAATAATTTTAAAAATTGACCCGTATACGGTAAATTCACTCAAGATATGCTAATCTGAAAATAGTGAAAGTCCAGTTCCACACTTTTGAGTCAAATTTGAAGCAAGCTTTAATGAAATACTGGCCAGGCTGATGGACTCTGGCCAGGATCATGTCTGGGTTCCCAGGAAATGGCCACGAGTCACATTTTGCAGAGGATTAAAAAGGCAAAACTTCACGAACACAGTATTTCCCCTCAGGTCCAACCATGGACGAGCATGCATCCTGACACATTTCCTGCCTACTACCTCTCACCCACATCCAATCAAGTTCATCGGGTGTAAACAAACTTATTCAGGGGAGTGAAAACATGTGGCTCGTTATTTCCCAGTAACCAAAGTCTCCCAGATTCTAAGAAGTTATCTGTCATTGGGAGAATGGGACTTACAGGTTAACTTTGGCTCTTACAGGTATTTTATATTTTAAGGAAGAAATAGAACACATAAAGTGGAATGTTTTCTCACAGAGGTAAAGCACTGGCTGTAAGGCGCTCGTTCTGCAGGAAGAATCATCAATTACACCATTTCTGGAGTTCTACTAACAAAAGCAGTGGCTACTTTTCCACTAATGTGGTAAAACACTCTGACCAAGGGTTTGAGTCCATGATGGTGGAGTAGAGGCATGTCAGGTCAGGAAGCCCAGACTTTACATTTTGTACTTCAAGCAAAAAGCAAAGAGAACCAACTTAAAATGGCAGGTGTCCTCAAACTCTCAAAGGCCAACCATATCGCCACACTTTTTCCAGCAACGCCAAACCTCCTAAGCCTTCCCAAACAGCATCACCAACTAGGAACTGATTATTCAAATACAAACCACATCACATTCAAACCACATCTCACATATTTATGAAAGAGAATAATATATGTGTGTGCATGTGTGTGTGTGTATTTCATCAATGCTTCATAAACTAACATAAGGGAAAAATGTCTTATTTCTGCCATGGAAATTCAACAGCAAAAAATAACTAAATATCACACCTATAAAAGCAAATAAAATAGATTCTTTTCTCATTACTAGAGGCCTACAAGAGTTCTATTTCTGGTTTTGCAAGGATCAATTATGAAAACCATTAGGATTACATTTTTTATAACAACTTCTTATCTTCTATCTGGGAATGCAGTATGCTTTTCATAAATGTGGCAGCTAATTCAATTTTATTCTATATAAATTACTCCAAAATAGCACCATGTCTCTCAAGGAAGATCCCTGGTCTTGAACAATGACTTCGACACAGGACATCATACCTGTTCTCTGCAGGTAAAGAGGGGGGTCACAAGACTTGTCAATCCAGGAAAATGAGGAGATTTGGGCCAGAAAGAACAGGGAGTAGAAATAGGGATTTTATTTTTAAAAAGGAAAAATTATGGCTCATATAGGACTGTAAATGTACTGTTCTGGTTTTAATGTAAAATATATTTCATCAGTTTTTTAGTTATACTTCATACATCCTCAAGAGGAGGGGAAATAACCACTTTAAAAATGACAGCACTTGACTGAAAGCTGATCTCATGCCCTCAGTAAGAGGGTAATTAACTCTCTGTTCAGTATTGAGTTGTGACCCCAGGATTCTTGGATTCACCTTCTCACAAATGTGATGTGTGGCTATTTAAAATATAATGTTTCTATACTGAATTATTTCCATAATAAATTACTTTTGTGGCTCTTTTATTACAACTGAGATGGTTTTTCCACGTAGAAAAAAATTAAGGTGGGGGTATAAATGACGGTAGAATGAGTCTTCTTTACTGTATCCTGGACAGATTTAAATATATATATATAATCTTGGTTTGTTCATCTGAACTATAAAGAGTGATAATAGTTAATATATTGGTTTTCCTTGTTTACTTATATCTACAAGAAAATATTTTAAAATGTGTATATTGTTTTTTAGTGAAGCCTAATAAATTCCCCTGAAAATATAGCTCCTGGCACACCCCCATCCAGGCAGAATATGCAGTGTGCCAGCTTCCCAATTCAATGGGAAGAAATTAAAGCTAATCTAGAATAAGCTTTATATGCACCTAGAAACATACGTAGGAGGGGAGTATTTCTAACTGTCCTTCAGTAACTGTGACTGACACTGGCCATGATCTAAGGAAGCAGGCGCTAATAGCACATGACTTCACTCTGTAACATTTGAGGCAAATAGCATGTAACACAGCATGGAGTGAATAAACTAAATGTAAATGACCCAGAAAAAAAGGCTACTGCTGGTTAATAAGCTGCAATGTCAACGGGCCAAACAGGTCATACAGATGAGGGAATAGGGACTCTGTGGCACAGCTATGTAGCTGGGTGAACAGAGCGCACAGTGGCAAATTAGAATAACTCCTGCACCACGCAAAATGGGTGGGATAGCTAATGGCTCTTCCTCATATATAGTTTTTCTTATTTTTTTCAGAAAGAGCCATGTGTTCAACATTTCTCAGCATATTCTCATCTATACTCCTGCTCAACTATCCTCAATTTTTCTCTAAATTTAAAACCATTATAGGCAAATAATGGAAAATGTTACATCAACACCCAACTACTCATTTGAATCCCACCCTATCATAAATAGCTTCCTACTTTGTGACAGGGCAAGACAGTACAGGATCCTCTATCTTGTATTCTTGCTAAGACCATTTCAGGTTTAACTAGAATTTGGTCCCCTTCATGGAGAATTCTATGGAAAATTACCAAACTCTATTATAGGAATCCAAGGTCAAGATGTCCCAGCTAACTTACCTTACCTTCTGTTTAAATGGCCTGCTCATATGGAAGCCCCTCCAGCTAACTGCTTATCTTAACTTCTGTTAAATTGCTTGCTTGTGCAAAGCTCACCCCTGCAGCTGCCAAGCTAGATACCAGGACATGGTTTCTGACCTTCAAAAACCTCTTACTCTGGACACTCTGGGCTACACTGAGATCCAGAATACCTGAATATAGTCCCAAACAGCTGGAATAAAGACGTTCATTAGGCTATAAACTGAGTCAGAGTAATCATCTCTGGTGGGCTCCCCATAACAATTTGGCAGTTCTGCATGGGTATTTCCAAACAATGGATTACTGATTCTCCCCTTTTAGAATTCAGTGAGAATCTCATTGTTGTCTTATCCAGTGAATGACTCCGTTGTGTTGTTTGCACTTCCTTAAACCCCTTGAATCCACAAGGAAGACCTGTGTACCCTGCATTCAAATCCACCCAGAGCAAGGTAACTCCTGGCATATTTCTTCTGCATCTGCTCTGGGTACGTATACACACCACCACCACCACCACCACCACCACCATCACCACCTCCACCAACAACAACAGTTAATAAAAAAAAGAGAGACTTTGAACTTGAAATAAAGGAAGGGTATATGGGAGGATTTTGAGGGAAAAGGGGGAAGGAGAAAATTACATAATAACATTACAATTTAAAAAGTTAAAAAAAAAATAAAAAGGATAAAAATATATGGAGGTTGATGAGATTGTAAAACTAGTGCAACCACTATGGATTCGATGTGGAGGTTTCTTCTAAAAATTAAAATAGAACTGCCATATCCCAGCTTTACCACTTATGAACATATGCCCAATGGACTCTATAGAGATGCTTGCTTGGCAATGTGAAAATAAAAATTTTCAAGACAATAGATGGAACTGAAAAAATGTATTAATTACGATGACCCAAGATTAGAAAGACAGATACGACAAGTTCTATCTCATATGCAGATCCTGGCTTCTAGTTGCTAACTATGTACATCTAAGGGGGTGGGGGTGTAAGAATATGGGAAAAGGCCTGGAAGTTAGAAAAGTACCATGAGAGGAGGAAAAGAGGATTGGGAAGACGACTGTCCATGTAATATATTAAAGGAGAAGGGAGAATACCTGGGTGGGGGATGAAGAAATGAAGTATGCATGAAATGCCTTAAGGTTTTACCATTGCTTTGTAAGTTAACATTTTAAAAATTGAAATTTAAAAAGTAGATGAGTGATAGGTGGCTGAAATTTAAATTTAGTTATATAGCCTCAGAACTTTGACTTCTGCCACTGAATTGGTTGACTTACAGAATTCAGGTAGCTTGTGAAAAATCTCAGAAATCACAATAAGATGTTGTGAAATAATCTTTTTGTATACTGTGAAGAAGTGTCACTTGGACTGGTTTAACAAAGTGCTAAATGGCCAATAGCTAGGCAGGATTTGCAAGGCAGAGAAAATGCTGGGAAGAAGAGCAGAGTCAACAGCAGACTCAGAGGGAACAGATATGCAAGAAGAGAGATAAAAGCCACAAGTCACATGGTAACACATAGATGAATAAAATGTGTTAATTTAAGTTATAAGAACTAGTTAGAGACAAGCCTAAGCTATCAGCCAAGCGTTCTTAATTAATAAGAAGTCTCTGTGTCATTTTTTGGGAGGAGCTGGCTGGTGGGACAGAAAAAGACTAGCAACAACAAGGAATTTCAATTCTACTGTTAGAGTGAGAAGTTGTCTGAAATTTTATATAGAAGAATGATACAACTAGATTCATATTTTAGAAAGACGCTTGGACAGAAAACTGAAGATCATTTTCTAATGAAGGGAAACCTTAGGAAGAGCTACCTTTCTCACTAATAGAGGCTGGTAGCTGAGACTAGACATGAAAAGAAAGGGGCTAATCAAAATGTATTTATTGGATAGATTCATTAAGACTAATGAACTGGGGTGGAGGATAAGTGCAGTAAGATGCTATGATAGTTCACATGTACCTATCTACAATATGTATCAGCAGGTTTAGAGGAAAGATTACACCAATAAATTTAGATACAAATACCATCTATCATAAAAAATAGTTAGATATACTCAATATAGAGATGCTAAGGGTTACATTGTGGAGTCACTTAGTAGATAGCATAGCATTGAAGCTGTTAAAGGAAAGATTATCCAAGCAGATCATGGAGATGAGTAATCAAATAGAATCCAGGATAGAACCATGAAGAAAAATGTGCAAGAAGCATGTGGAGAGAAAAGATCTTGTAAAGCAGAGTAAGAGGGAATGGTGAGCAAGTACAAGGAAAATTTATTGTTGGTTGCCTAGATAGAACTAAAGCAACCTGCTGAAGTGTCTAATATATTCTCAAGAAGTAGTATGCACCAAGAGATGCTGAATCAAATTACATCATCATTCAAAAGAGCTAATGTGTAAAGCCATCAGAACAGTAGATAGACAAGCTGGAAAGACATAATGGGTTGATCAATACAATGTCATGCTTGGTATTAAATATGGTATATGATAAATAAGCAATAACGGATGGCAAGGTGCTGGGAAATGTCAAGGAGAGGAATGAGGACAGAAGAAATAAAGGGAAATGAAATATCTCCTGAGGCTAATGGCTTGTATACCCATTTCCCCTCAATCTCCCTTTTTTATTCAAAACATACCTGTAAAAGTTTTCCAACACATTGAAATCCCTAGATACTGTTCATTGTTAACGTATGCAAAAGAACTCCACTGTAGCTAGCACAGTTTTCCACACATTTCATCATAATACAACCATGTTTCTGTCAGCTCTTCTGATAAGGATAAAGTCATTTTAAGGGCAAAATCAATTTTCAGTGGCTGGTTCTAAGAAGCCATGCAAGATCTTTTAGATTATTGTTTGGTTCGTCACAAATGTTGTATTTGTTTTCAATGTAATTTACTTGGGGTAAAAGTAGGAATCAGTATTGAAAATATTTAGTATAATAACAGCTCACATTTATGGAGTTTGTTATATACTTTCAAGTGTGGTACATACATTGGCTAGTTTGATGCCTTTAATGGCCGTAGGATGGTTATTGTTCTTATTATCGCTGTTTTACAAATGGAGAAGCCGAGACCCAGAGTTTGCACATTTTTCCTCATTCAGTAGCAGATTCTGAAATTCTTTCATCCTGATTCCAGTACCCAAGTCATGTTCTCTTCAACTTTTCTGCCTCCTATATTTCATTATGCAAGCCAATCACTTACTGATGTTCACTTTGTGGCTAAAACTAAATCTTACACCAAGAGGCCCCTCCATCATTTTAAATTGTGCTATATTAGTATTTTTATATTTACAGCTGGAGCAAATCCTATTCTGTTGTTTTCTGAACTGAACAATCACACAGAAACTAAACTCAATAATGAGTCACTTATCATACAGATTTTAATATGAAATAAATATAAAATTGTGATCAATATTTAATCTCTTACAAATAATGGGCTTATTTCCATTTCCTGGTGAGAAAACCTCTGGAGACGCAGCCAACCAACAGCATCAATGCCTGGGAAGGGAACACAGCTTGGTCAGGTATCTCTGCAGTAGTTCTTTGTCTACTCTGTTTCTACTAAAATGATTTAAAGCATGTGTAGCTCACCTGAGCTCATCTTACTGCGTTCCCCATTACAGTGTTCTGCAACTTCCTAATCGTTGGTGGGCGTTTTACTTTGCCAATAGGTAGTTTTGACAATTTTATTCTTAAAAGGCTTTAAGAGTCTAGATAGGACTTCTTAACATTTTATATTTAAAATAATAGTTAAATATCCTTTATATTTAAATTTCACATAAAACACAATGCCATTACATTTTAGCTTTTTGGTAAACAGAATTTAATGTTATTCACACTTGTAAAAACCAAGCAATATGCTGGCTATGATGGGTGAGCTAGAGGCTGGCATGACTAAGCCAAGTAACTATGTCACTGGTTTGACTTTTTTTTTTTCTTTTTTTGTCTTTGGAGTTGAGGATCGAACCCAGGACCTTGTGCTTGCTAGGCAAGCGCTCTACCACTGAGCTAAATCCCAAACCCCTTGACTTTTTTTTAATGAATAAATCTCTGTAATTCAAATGAAAGATAACAGAGTGTGGAATAAATACGTAGGTAAGAGTGTCTACTTTCAGGTCTGTTCTGCACAGAGGTAAGTGTGTAGAGATGATCGAGTCTTGCATGCGCATTCGGGAATCACAGTCAGAGGAAGCTGTGTCTCTCAGAGAAACTGACTGCAGAAATCTTGAGCCCAATCCAACCTTTGCGTACTAGTGAAAGCAGGATCTGCTTGATGCATAGAGTTGTTGTAACAGCTTGTCCCCTTCCTAAACTAAGGTTTGGTTTCAAACCTTAAGTTCAAGGAAGATGGGCATGGTGTTGGAACTTTGCAGTGTTTTGATTGCAGTGACAAAACATGGAATGAAAACATGTGCTAGAATTGAAAAAGCTTCACGCATGCTCAGATGTGCAGGACACGTTCCACAAACAAGTACAAATTAAACGGAGGCATCTGCATTGTAAAGCTGTTCACAGACAGCAATTCCATCACGTGATTACAATGCTGTAGTCTCGTGTTGCAAAATGTTAGTATTTGGAGAAAGGAAACAAAGCTCACCCTTATAAATCGTTCTGCTTTGTCACAATGGTATATAATTACTGCAATGAAAATTTCAATTAAAACTAATCATATGGTGGTGGCGCATGCCTTTAATCCCAGCACTCGGGAGTTCGAGGCCAGCCTGGTCAGGCACCAAAACTACACAGAGATACCCTGTCTAGAAAAAAAAAAACAAAACAAACAAGCAAAACAAAACAAACAAACAAAAACCCAGTAATCATATACTTTTAAATTAATTTTGTTAAACCATGAATTTAAATAAAATTCATATTAATTTTTTTTAAAAAAACGTATTTCTAAAGTGGCACATCCACGCCTAGCCTGGGTCTCCAATCATGTGGCCATGCATCATTTTAATTAAAGCTATGATGCAGAATGAGCAGGGTGAAAAAAAGGGCATAGCTAGTCCTATTAAAATTTGTAAGAATGTGTATAGTGGTCACACTTGCAGGCTCTGGAATCAACAACATATGGGTTGGCATAACCAGTCTTACTGGATATGCCAAGATGGGAAATTTCTTAACATTTCTCTATGACTCTGGTTCTTACCTTTAAAATGGAGATTATAATGCTACTAGTCGTGGTGTGAGTTTTGTTGTTGTTTGGGTTTTGTTTGCTTTCTAAATAGGGTCCTCTATGGCTACAGACTCCCTTTGTCGCTGGTGTTGAACTTGAACTGGAGCTGCTGACTCTACCTCCCAAGTTCTGAGATTATAAGCGTGTGCCATCACACTTGATTTGACTGATTTTTGTTTGTTTGTTTCCCCTAGCTGAGGACTGAATCCAGGGCTTTGCAGTTTCTAGGCAAGTGTTCTACCAGAGAGCTAAATATTAGACCCCTTTATTGTTTGTTTGTTTTACTGTAGTGAGTAAAATACTTAGACTTCCCCAAACATTTATTAAGTAGTCAATAGAGACTATATATTAGTAGTACAGAATTCATAACATAAAGAGTCTGTTACTTTAATAGCATGCTATAAGACTAGGTGGTTAGGTAGAAACTGAGAAATATTCTCCGTAATGGTGCAGAATAGCCCCCTAAAATATCAATCATTCTTATGTGAAATATCATCTTATAGAAGTTGCAACAAGTAGTTGCAAAGACCTAAGTCCTATGATGCTAAATAATCAATGTTTTCTAGTGAGAACAGATTTTTTTTCATCTGTGTGTGTGTGTATGTCTATGTGATGTGTGAGTGTGTATGGGTAGGAAGCACATGTGTACATGAGTTGACATGCATGTGTACTCACGTGCATGTGGAGGATCAAAACTGAGATCAGATGTCTTCATTGATCTCTGTCCACTTTTTATCTGTTGAAGGAGGCTTTCTCAGTTGAAAACTGAGCTTATCAATTGACTTGTCTTTGCTAGCTGATTTGTTCTGGGGATATCCCATCTCTGCCTCTTGAGTCCTGAGATTTAGGGCCCTGCCAAGATTTTACATGGATTCTGGGGATTTAAACTCTGGTCTACACTCTTGTATGGCAACCACTTTATACACTGAGCCTGAGAAGCATATTTTTTCAAGCCAAAGTCTGCTTCCTGTAATAAGTTGCTGCCAGAGTGTGCCAGGTAATGAAAGTCCTATGTGGAGATAATTGCTCAATACTGTCCAAATGTATGAGCATCACCATTACCTCTGCCAGCAAGCTTTTCTACCTGGAATCTATCCTTTGTGGCCAGTCTCAAATCCACAGTACACACCATCATTTGGATGCTGGAGAATCAAAATGCTTTCCCATGTGTTATGGATAACCTATTGTTTACTTCTCTGACTACTGTGTGGGACACATACATTTAAAAGTACTGCACTTAGGATGGTAAGTTTATGTGCCAATTTTAATGAGCTGAGTCCCATAACTGGAAAATTATTTCTGAGTATATATGAATAGATAAGGTAATGAATAGATATGTGAGGATAGACGAGGAGGATGGATAGATAACCTTCTAGAAGAGGTTAACAGTTAAGTAAGGAACAAAATCACTCGGACCAATCCTTTCCAGACCTGAATAGCTCAAAGAGTGCAAAAGACTGAATTTTTTCTCTTACCTCTTGGGCTATGTGATGGTCTGAATGTGAATGGCCTCCATGGACTCTTATGTTTGGATACTTGGTCCCCAGTTAGTGGAACTATTTGGGAAAGATTAGGAGGCATGGCCTTGTTGGATGGGGTGTATCACTGGCAGTGGGATTTAAGGTTTCAAAAGCCCCATGCCAGGCCCAATCAGTCAGTTTCTCTGCCATTCTCTCTCTCTCTCTCTCTCTCTCTCTCTCTCTCTCTCTCTCTCTCTCTCTCTGTCTGTGTGTGTGTATGTGTGTGGGGGGGAGGTTGTGGGTTGTGATGTGGTGTGCTATATTTGGGTTCTGTTTGTGCAAGTATATTGCTGGATCTTGAGTTTCTTTTTCCTAAGTCTTCTCTCCTATCTGCAACTTGGTGGCCTTTTCATACTCCCTCCACAGAGCAGACATCATCAAGATTTCAGAGTTAAATTGTCAAGGTATATCTCTGAGTGCTACTTCTGTGCTAGGCATAGGCTTTACGTGTAAAATTGAGACCTCTGTTCAGGAGGTATTTATCTTCTAAAGACAGAAAGTGTAAGTGACAAACAGACAGTCACACGCCTCCTTTGGGTTCTTAGCTAAGTTCGTTTCCCTTTGGGACTGTTGGGGGACAAGTTTCTTGCAAACTCATTCTAAGTCTGGCAACCTTTCTGGTCTTTCAAATATGTGCCTATGCCTCCTAATGTGTTTCTTATCTTATTCTAGAGTTCGCAAGGAATACCAGTGGACTCCAGGTTCAATCTCATTAAACAGTAAACAGAAATTGTCAGTGTTTTACAAATATTGATAGCAAGGTGTATCTGAAACGAAACCTAAACATCCTAACCGACTTCCCAGAGAGCAGCTTTGAACTCTGTCATATTAATTTAAGGAGGTCAGATGTCACACCTCTAGATTCTTATTCTAAGTAGAATATTTTATGTCCTAAACTCCTAGCTGTAGTAGTGATGTCTCCTTTAACAAATGTTATGATTATGTCCTTGACTGTTGAAGTAGCACTAAATGCATTTTATTTCAAATATCAAAAACTAAAACAAGGCAATCAACCAATTTCTTGAAAATTATCTCAAATTATTTCAATTATACAGTCTACCTGCTAAAGTTTGTTTCAATTTTTCCTATAAATATAAAACTTTAATAAAATTAAAAGTTAATTTTAAAAATCATGCCTGGCAAAAATAAAGACAAAAAAAGCACACATATAATTTGTCTTGCATTTCAATTTTTCTGTTGCTTCAAAAATCTCTCCTTTCTATGAAGCAATTGGCCAGGAATATGAAATACTCTTCATTGTGTAGACAGAATTTAAGATGCATCTTCTTTTCCTTTTCATGATCTCCTGCTTGATTTGTCAAGAATCCATCAGGTTAAAAAGTAAAAATCATTCTAAGCTTCAGCTCAAATAAAGAAAAGACTTGCTCAAACTGACAAGATGTGCTGTCCCTCATTTATAATCATAAGGCTGACATCCTGTCAATATCACTCAGCATGGAGCTGAACAGCGATGGCAGTTTAATGCTGAGCCATGTACAAAGAGTCAGGGAACATGCTGTGTAGGAGATGGATCTGAAGTGGGGATCCAAATAAGGCTGGGATAAGCTGCTTTGGGTCCCCCCAGTAAGAGTTAAAATAGCATTGGGCAAACTTTGCCCAAGGTATGAGATTCCTCCCACCTTTGGCATAATTACTGAGAACCAACATGGCCTGACGGTGCTGGTCAGTAGCTGTGAAAGGTCATAAAGATAGTATGTGTGTAGACACAAAGGTCTGCAGAAAAATCTTTTATGGCTAAAGGGAGAAAACATTAGAATCTTGCATGAACATTTATGTTAATCTAAAAATAAACACACTAACATACATTTATAGTGAACACAAGTGGACTCTGATACTCTTATTAGATCTCTTGTTGTTGGTGTGTGTGCTTCTCCATAGAGACAAAACTAGATTTCAGATTCCTATTTTTTTGTTTGTTTGTTTGTTTGAAGAGAACATCCTAGACAACCTTTTGCCCCAACCTAACCAAGGGTTGTCAGTCTTTTTTCTTGGGTAGGATTTCTTTCTTGCAAAAATACTTAAAGTAGGTAATTCTGTAATTCCATGGTACTGTATTAGCATGCATTGATTTGAGAAAGTGTCCCACACAGTCACTGTTTAAAGACTTCATTTGGGGGTGATGCTGTTGGGAAAAGTTGGAACTTTTAAGAGCTACATCAGAGTAGAAGGTCTTGCTCCATCATCATCTTGGTCCATTTCTCTTCCTCATTTTTCCTTCCTGACCATGAGTTGGGCACATATTACCACCATAATGTATTTGCTGCCTCACCAGAGACCAGTGTCATGGGTGAGTTGATAGATAGTAGCAACCAAGACCATGAGTCAGAATAAAACATTCATTTTTATAAACCAATTGTCTCAAGTATTTTGTTATCATGATGGAAAGCTGATTATAATACAGGACTATCTAGCTCCTTTCATATTCATCTACTTGCTTGTTTTTATTTATTTCTTTTTGTTTGTTTATTGAAAATGAATTTTGCCATATGAACCTGGCTGGCCTGCAATTCACTATATCGACTCATTATTTAGACTTTTGAAGTTGTGTTGCTTCTCCTGCTGAAAACAACGTGTTTCTGAAATAGATGTCTTAGGAAGAAAATGATAATTATTACTCACATATGGTACATTCCAGTTCCAGTTTGCCGGGTGAAGAGGTGGCATTGGGGACTCTTTGCTCACTCATAATAATCTGAGCTTTCTAAGAAATCAAGTTCCCCAACTGGAGGATTTGACAGGGGAGCCTTGCTTTTCCCCCCATTTTTAGTTCCTTAGACTTTACACTTATGTGGGTAAGTGATTTCATGGACATACCAGGTAACTTTTATAGGTCTCTTCAGACTTATGCCTTTTCCCCTTTCCTTCTCCTCCTCACCTGGGAGCTTGACCTCCAGAGTTTTATTCAGGGTCTGGCTCTCTCTCTCTCTCTCTCTCTCTCTCTCTCTCTCTCTCTCTCTCTCAGCCTCTGTGGTATTTTGTGTAATCCTGGTTACACTGCCAAATAGATATCTAGAAAAAAAAATTTAAAAAAAAAAGATAAATAGTCCTTTCCTCCATGGTAGAGGCCACATCCTAACCCTGAGTGAAGTAGTAATTACTTTTCTAAAGAATCACACTAAGGAGGTTATCTATAAAAAGGAGGATTTTGTAATGGTATCTGCTACCACATTTTTTTTTTTTTTTACAATTGAAACAGTAGAAATGAATTTGTAACATTTTTAAAAAGCAAGTTCCATATCCTGGTAGCTAGATCACTTAAAAATACAATTTTCTAACGTGACTAACATATTTCAGTGGGTTTAAAAGGTATTCATCAGAAACACAATGATCAATCTTTTGATTAGTCTGTAAAAATTACTAATTGAAATCGGGGAGGACAGAAATTTAAATTCACAAGTAACACTTTAACACACTCTAAGCACGACTTTAGAGATAAGATTGAAAATCATAAACCTCCCAGTGCAGATAAATAAATACACTTTCGTTCAGCCGTGTCTCTAACTGGTCAGAGTCTTTAACAATGAGATGCATCAGTCCAAAGTATTACAATACACTGAATTTCAAAACAGAATGCTCCATTCCTTGCAGAGAAAGATTTAAACTAAGAATTAAAAAAAATTTTTTTGCCTAGCAACAACAAACCCCAAGATATTAAGAGCCTGCCTCTCTGGTTCACAAAGAGGCTAAATATTGTAGCCTCACTACATTATGTTATATGAGTAAAAATAAACTTTTGTATATTGAACCACTGTGATTTTAGTGTTTAGTTACAGCAGCTATTTTGTCTTGATCAATACAGAAATTGGCACTTTGATACATGTTACAATTATTACAGCCCCCCTCCCACCCCAAATAAGTGGCATTGGTTTAGTTCCTGGCCAGAAAAAAAATATGAAGCTAAAGTCTTGTAAACTGGGTGTTTGCAAAGTTCTACCGTGCCTCAGCAACGTCAGTGGAGCTGTTGTGAGAAAATGTAAAAGGCAAGCCACATCTCTATTGAGTGTGTAGCTGTAGGGGTGTATGTCATTGGAAAGGTCAAAATAATACTGTGTGGACCACAACAGGAGCAAGAAAGAGATGTGCCTGCGTGGGCTCAGGCTAATTTCTGAGCACAGAATGGAGGGAGGAAAGTCCAGAGATCAAGGATCTCATGTGGTTGAAATGCTGATAGATTTTGGATCTAGATTAGAAAGAGAGAGAGAGAGAGAGAGAGAGAGAGAGAGAGAGAGAGAGAGAGAGAGAGAGAAAGAAAGAAAGAAAGAAGGAAAGAAAGAAAGAAAGAAAGAAAGAAAGAAAGAAAGAAAGAAAGAAAGAAAGAAAGAAAGAAGAGGCTCTGAGTGACAAAGGACTAGTGTGAGATTTCTCCAACAATTCAGTCCTTCAGTAAACATCTATATTCTTTTTTACCATGGCATATTGTTTCAGGGAGCCTCAAGGTGCCTGCCACTAAGTTGAAGGAAAAGCATGAGGACTAGGAAACAGAGAGTAGAGCAAATTCAATAACTGTCCAATATAAACCTTGGCACTAGGAAGGATATGGAAGCAAATATGGGAAGGATATGGAAGCAAATAGATCCTAACTACATACAGAAACCCTTAAGAAACTGCAGTGTCAAAGGAATTATGAACCAGGGCCAAGAGAGCCTTCAAACAAAGCTTAGGAAAAAAGAAGAAGAAGGCTGCCAAGTGCCAAGGAGATGACATTCCTCAACGACCCTTTCAATTATTTTCATGCAAGATACTAATTAAGAAGACACTCTCAGCTGGGCGGTGGTGGTGCACACCTTTAATCTCAGCACTCAGGAGAGGCAGAGGAAGGCAGATCTCTGTGAGTTCAAGGCCAGCCTGGTCTACAGAGTGAGTTCCAGGAAAGGCTCCAAAGCTACAGAGAAACCCTGCCTCAAAAACAAAAACAAAAACAAACAAACAAACAAAAGAAGAGGACAGTCTCCAGGCAGGGAGGTGTATCAGAAGGTAAGGGTACTTGCCAAGCCTGAGAATGAGTTCAATCCCAGGACCCATGTGGTGGAGAAAATAGATTCCCTCAAGTTGTTCTATGATCTATAAAAACACCGGGTGGCCCACAGCCTCCTCCAGTAAATAAATAAATGTAATTTAAAAACTGAAAGGTAGCTGGAGTGATGGCTCAGTGGTTAAGAACACTGACTGCTCTTCCAGAGGACCAGAGTTCAATTCCCAGCACCCACATGGAAGCTCACAACTCTCTTTAAGTACAAGACCTGACACTCTCACACATAGACATACATACAGGCAAAACAAAAATGTATATAAAATAAATAAATAAAATTAAAAGAAGAAAAATAAACTTGGTGAGAGCAGCCAAGGGCCACAACAGTGGGATTTCTTAAGCAGCTCAAGAATTGATTTTTTTTTTTTTTTGAAGTGTGTGCCATCTTGGGCATATAGCCAAAGAATGCTTAATCATATCACAAGGACAATTGCTCAACTATGTTCATAGCAGCTTTATTTGTAATAGCCAGAACGTGGAAACAATCTAGATGTCTCTCAGCCAAAGAATGGATAAAGTAAATGTGGTGATGGTTGTACATTTACACTATGGAGTATTACTCAGCTGTTGAAAATAATGACATTAGGAAGTTTGAAGGCAAATGGATGGAACTAGAAAAAAGTCATCTGAGTGAGGTAACCCAGACTCAGAAAGACAAACATGGCTTGTACTCACTCATAAGTGGACAGTAGACATAAAGTAAAGGATATCCATGCTACAGTCCACAGGCTCAGAGAAGACAGGTAACAAAGAGACCCCGAGGGGGAAAACATAGCTTTCCCTGAGAAGGGGAAATGGAAGAGAGCACCTGGGTGGACTGGGGGCGGTTGGGGATGGGACATGAGGAATCAGGTGGGAGGCGTGGATGGAGGGGGAGAGCACTGAAAGAGATGACAGGAAAGGGGGGGCATTTCAAGGTCGGGTAGAAACCTGACACAAGGGAAACTCCCATGAATCTACAAGGAAGACCGCAGCTAAGACTCCTCATAATAGTGGATACAATAGCTTGGTCTCCTGGGATTGATTGGTGACTACCCCAACTTGGGGAGCCTTCATTCAGTAACCAATGAAAACAGACGCACGTAACAAATACTCAGTAAGAGTTTATGTGTCCCGTTTATGGTATCTAAAAATTCATAATTTTGATCTGGAAGGATGGCTCTGTAGGTAAGAGCACTGGCTTGCTTGGGCAGAACGGAGGGGGCGGGGCAGGTACCTAGGAGTTACCTTCTGCCTACTAGGGGTAAAGCACAGACAAACAACCCTACACTGGCTGCTCTTCCAGAGGACCTGGATTCAACTCCTAGAACCCACATGGCAGCTCACAATCATATATAATTCCAGTTCCAGGGGACCCAAGGCCCCTCTTGTGGCCTCCATGGGCATCAGGCATGCACATGTTACACAGATATACATTAAGATAAAACACCTACACACACAAAATTCATTCATAAGAGATTAAAGTAAAACCCACAGTTTTGGCAAATCTTAATGCAAGCGATCATGTCGCAATGTCTCGCCTACATCCAGCTCTCTTAGCAGCCTTGGCTTGCTACCCAAATGACTGTGTTCAGAGTCCCTCATTGCCACATGTCATCACAGAAGTGACAACACTGGAGTGCCTGTTCATAAAACATTTCATTTCAAGTAAAGGACTTCAAGTTCCTTCCAGCTGTTATTCAAATCTCTGCTGTTACTTATGGCAGAAAGTAGAGCATCAAGGTCCCTACTGAACTAGCACTGGCCAAGCTGAGCAACAGGGCATTGGGATGCAGTAAAGATAGTTATCACAGAACTAACTTTACTCAAGTATTCTGCTCCCCCCCCCCCCCGCATGATTAAAACTTGCAGTTGTGTGCATGTTAAGAAAATTAAACGCAATAGGCTACAGCTTCTGTAGTGTAAAGGTATAGACCACGTGCAGTGGATGCAGATCTCTGGGAAATTGATACGTATCAATTTGAGACTGAACACGCTGCTGCTGCAACCATTTTGTAAATTTTTATCATCCTTTCAAAAAGCCAAGCTGGTTACCATGGAGATGATTATGATGTCACAGAGGATGATGACTTCTCCTAATCTATAAGCAGCAAGAGCAGATGTGCTTGTGAGAAACAAAGATCTTGTTTCCATACAAATGTTCTCAAAATAAAACACAATGGGGGAAAAGTACCCGGAGCACATAATGTGAAGTAAAAGAACTGCTTCTAAATAGAATGTTTTACCAAGTTTCCCATAAAGCCTCAGCTGTTACTCAAAGCACAACCAGCTTGAACATGGATAGCAGACCTGAAATTACAGTATTCATGGAATTAGCATTCAGCCTGCATAATCTCCCCCTTTCAAAGGCTTCATGCATACTTTATGTGTGCACAATCATAGAAGCAGGTAATGAGAGCGATTTTGATTCCCCCTTTGTTATTATTGTACTTAGCTGGATAAGACCTAATAAAAAAATGCTTTGTTAAAAATAAATCTAAGCAATAATTTATTAATTCTGTTGAAAAGATCTTTTGGCTCTTACATTGAATGCTTTCTCTAAAGCACACATCTGCCCATCGATATGGAGCACAGCTACTTTTAGTAAAGAATCAAACTTAGGGGCGATCTATAAGCGACAGTAACTTCTAATTTTTTTATTATTGTACACCACAGTTAATTTCACTTTAATTATTAGAATTGTAAAAAATGATAATCAAAATCTATGAGTTATCAGCTTCTGAAATATAATAGATGTGATAAAAATATACCAAATGAATGGATTATTTCAAAATGTTTTGTGGTGTTTCCATTATATCCCTTTAGGTTTAATCCTGATACCTTGCCTTGATGGTCATGGATACTCTACTAAATTGATTCCCTCAAATTTCTCTCTCTCTCTCTCTCTCTCTCTCTCTCTCAATATGTTCAAATATTTCTTAGATGTAATCAAAGTTTATATAATAAAATGAGTTAATTATAATAATGTACTTAGCCCTTACAATAAAAAAAAACACTACATCTAACTTGTGGTGTGTGTGCCAATAAAATTTCCAGCTCTCAGATAGCTAAATGAAAGCTATGAACAGTAGAAAGTAGGCAAATCAGCTGTTTCGATAACTTCCGTTAAAAGAAACTCCCATAGAATGTCTTTTTAATGGCAACATGAAAGATTAAGACCAAGACATATTAAGACTGAGTTCTGTATTGGTATTAGGTATCTGTAGACTTTACTTTCAATTAAGCATCCCAATCAATTTTTTTGTTGTTGTTGAGAAACACAAAGGACTAGAAGAATTGCATTAAAAGTAAAATTAGGGGTTGGGGATTTAGCTCAGTGGTAGAGCGCTTGCCTAGCAAGCTCAAGGCCCTGGGTTCGATCCTCAGCTCCAAAGGCTTCATGTGTTTTCCAGTCTGACTTAAAAGAAATTGAGACTAGTCAACAGGTGCATCTGAAGGCTCAGCTTTAATCCCAGTTCTACTCCAGTGACCACATCGAAGTCATACACTATTTTAAGACATAAGCTCATTTTTTAAAAGCACATACACCAATACAGTATCCTAAACGGACAGTAATATTTGAGTCATATGCTGTGAGCTAAAACCCCGCGGTCGATTATCAACTTTTGAAAAAGAGGACTAAGAAATACAGCAAAGGAGATTTTTACACATGCTAGAAAGATTCAGGAGAAACTAAACAGATGTTTGTCTCAGAGGTGCAGAAGGAAGAAACAGCGAGGTGGTTTAAGGAAAGTATAAAGGACACTGTAAGAAATAAAATAGATTCTGAGTATAGAGAAAGAGAAGAAGTTGCATCATATAAGGTTTTTTGTTTTGTTTTGTTTTGTTTTTTTAACCATGGGCTTCACAGCATTGGAATATTGTGTTTATGAAGAATCCCATCTCCGTGAAGATTTTGTTTAACAGATACAGTACAAAATCTGTATTGAGCACTGTATTGGAAGAAAGAAAGAAAGAAAGAAAGAAAGAAAGAAAGAAAGAAAGAAAGAAAGAAAGAAAGAAAAAAGGAAAGAAAGGAAGGAAGGAAGAAAAAGAAAAAGAAAGAAAGAAAGAAACAACAAAGAAACAAAGAAAGAAAAGAAAAGAAGGAAAGAAAGAAAGAAAAGAAAAGAAAAGGAAGGAAGAAATCACAGTGAAGATGAATCTTCTTTCTCCACAATGACTCTTACAGTAGAAAAGAACACACAAAACATGAAAAAACTGTTTTATTGCCAACTAAGGGACAACGCTATTGATATAGACAGACAGTGCTCAGTAAGTTAATGAGCTGGCTAAGTACACACTCACGGTGTCTGGTGTCAGCACAGTCCAGCTGCAGAAACAAAGGTGTGTTTAAATGACTCAGTGGGGTGAGAGCCACTGGTGGGCAGGGGGTGAGTAGCTATGGGGCTTATCTGTAGATACTTCTCTCTTCTTTCTTTTCTTTTTTCTGACTCTTCCCTTCTCTCCTCCCCTCTCCTCTCCTCTCCTTTCCTCTCTTCCTCCCCTCCCCTTATCCCCCTCCCCTTCCTCCCTCCCTCCCTCTCATTCTTTCTCTTGTGTCTATGCTTTGATTTCATCTTAAACACTTTTGGCAAAACTAGCTATTTAAAAGATTTCAATAAGGACAAGCAAAGAAAAACCAAACAGTTTTTAGTCTAAGGTAATGACAACTTACTTGACAAATTGTCCTAAACCATGTGCTTCCTAAGTGGGCACACACTAGTTTAGTTCAGTTTTATCACATGGGATTTTTCCAAAGCCAGGACTTGACAGAGGTCAAGAATCAGATAAACAAACAAAATATACAAAACAACAACAACAAAAACCCTAAATGTGACATACTTTATTAGAAATGCTGCATTTTGAAGACAAGACAAATTAAAAAGGGTGCCCCAATCCATGTAAAAGAAAATGTGTTTTTTCCTCTTTCCAAGTTATCTTTTAAAAAATGACCTTAGCTATTTTTAGAAAATAAAACAAATGTTGGCAAGAAAATCAACAGAAAAATAAGGTACAAAGCAATGATCAGCTTTCACACTGCAGCCTGCATGAACTACAAGATCTTCACATCACACCGACTTAAGGCCATTCGCCTAGGTGCTGATGACTTCTTAGTTTAAGAAAAGATAAATCACTCAGGAAGGAGCAGCACTATCTTAGACTTGATCAGATATAACATTAACCCACTTCATGCTTTCTTAAAACTCCTGAGGTAAGTTCCCTTATTCCTATATATTTTTTGTTTTGTTTTGTTTGTTTGTTTTGGTTTGTTGTTTTGGTTTTTCGAGACAGGGTTTCTCTGTGTAGCTTTGCGCCTTTCCTGGAACTCACTTGGTAGCCCAGGCTGGCCTCGAACTCACAAAAACCCGCCTGCCTCTGCTTCCCGAGTGCTGGGATTAAAAGCGTGATCCATCACCGCCCCTGCATATTTGTAACAGTGAAGAAATAGGATGATGCCCCGGGCAGTGGCGGCACACGCCTTTAATCCCAGCACTTGGGAGGCAGAGGCAGGTGGATCTTTTTCAGTTTGAGGCCAGCCTGGGCTATAGAGCAAGATCCATGAAAGGCACAAAGCTACACAGAGAAACCTTGTCTCCGGAAAAAAAAAAAGAAAGAAAGAAAGAAATAGGATGAAGAAATATGTTCAACTGTGAAACAACACACTGAGTAACAGAACTGAGTTTTGACTCTATACTTACGGATTCAAAGTTCTTGATCATTTCCATCAATGATACCATTGTCATTACCTCCATAAGTCCAATTGAATTTGGAGGACTAAGATGGAGGGGAGCGCGCGCGCGTGCACACACACACACACACACACACACACACACACAGAGTAAAGTTTTGAAAATTATTACTCTTTTTTTTTTTTGAGCTGAGACTCGAACCCAGGGCCTTGTGCTTGCTAGGCAAGCGCTCTACCACTGAGCTAAATCCCCAACCCGAAAATTATTCATCATGATGCTATAATTTTAAAAGTTCTGTATTCACTTTTTACAGCAAGAATTTCTTGATGGTTTACTCACTTGATTCTCAATTTCTTGATTTCTCAATGTTTATATTCATTTGGTGTTCTCTGAATTTATTATGATTTAATGTTTTAGAGAGTATTGGTGGATCAATCAATCAACAACTTCAAAGAATAGCCATAAATCAGTGCTGTACAATTTAATCAAAGAACCATGAACAGTCATTTAAAATGAGCTATGGCTAAAGGCTATCATTTAATTTTTTTTTAATAGAACACACATTCGTTCGTTCATTTGTTCCTTCATTCATTCATTCACTCCTCAGGGGAGTTAGAGGAAACAATGGCCATGAGGTATCTTTTCATAGGGTGTCAATGAAGTTAATGGTAATATCTCTAGATTTTGCCATCCTAGATAAAATGGTGGCATCTTATGTCTTTTCTCCAAAGGTAGAAAATAAAAGTCAGTGGTTCAGGATGCCCTGCCTTCATCTAGCTTTAATTCTGGTTCTAACGAGCTATTAATCAAGAGTAGTTAAATTATTTAAATTACAAGGTATGTATTATATGGGCAAAATTTTGTGACAGAATCCCAATTCTTTCAGCTCCCTACTCTGTCATGCTGAACTATTATTCCTTAATTTCACATATGAAGGAGCAAGGCTAAAATCAATGCGATGAACCAGTCAGAATGAAATACATAAGGACAGTGTCAGAATTTGAACAAAGGTCTCTTGGCATTTAGAACTGTTCTTTATGAAATTAAACCTGACAGATACAACCCCTCCTCCTGTCTCTGCCTCTTTCTCTCCAAATGCACTTGGTGTTATTCTCAAAGTGATGTCTTTCTTTTTTATTTTGTACATTTGCCACATGTACGTATGTAAGCAAATGGTAGATATATTATTTTGTTTTTAGATTAACTAAAATGATCTAAAAATCCCTTCACAATTGGCTTATTTCATTCAACTCTGTGTGTATCTGTGTGTATTTACACACACACACACACACACACACACACACACACACATCTCTCTCTCATGGAGTGGCTTTACTTAGATTTCCACATGTTACATCTCAGTTGGTGTTATTTGCAGACTTATGACCTCATTGACTTGAAGGTATATATATATTTACATGTTATACATGTGTGTTTTGATATATCTTGTATATATAGATGTGATATAGTATGAAATATATATAGTATGAAATACTAAATCACATGTATATACTGTGGTACACAGTAATGATACATCTAAATTTATTTATCTATTCTCTTGATTAGTGGCTAACTCTTATTTTTTGCCATGTACTTCATGGGGAATAAATCTATGTTCATAATATACATGATGACTAGTAGATACATACATATCTAAAATAAACATTTATCTTTAAATTAATTATATTATGTGTTAATATATGGCACTCCATTCTGTTCAATTTTTTATATTCTGGCTAATCCACTGATAGGCTATAACTATAACCAGGCAACAGAAAAATGCTGTTCTGTATGTATAATTTTCAAACCACTGTAACAGTTCTAATTCCTTGATATTTCCAGTAGGAATGAGTAGGAATCTGGGATACAAAGGGCATACAAAGGGCATAGAAAGTTTTCATACAGTGAAAGATGCAACTATGTAGCTAGCATGTTGTCAGGGATGTATTAAACATGTGGTTGCTTAGATACAGATAACATTTTTATGAACTATGGTTTCTTGGCTGATGTCTTATTGTGAGATAATACTAAGAAGCAACTGGATATGGATTTTTAACTAAGCAGTTCACAGTTTGAAATGATGCTACAAGGTTATATTAAAGGGTTTCTATGGCCAGTACATCTGCAAACTGGAATTTAAATATAAATATGTATTTTTAACTTATGTGTGTATCTGTAAGTTGGAATTTTAAAAATAGGTATGTATTTTTAACTTACGTTAAAAATGGAAGACTGGCTATGGTTCATGGAGTGACTTTATTTATATTTCCATATGCTACAGCAGTGGGCTTTACATCTCAATTGCTTTGCAGTATTATTTGTATGACCTCATTGACTGGAAGATCTTCTATAGTAATGCTATAATGGGATCTTCTATGTGTAACAGAGAAGGATCATTCCTTTCAAAAAGATCTTTAGTTCCAATATATGTTATAACTATTTCCTCTGGATTGGACATGACCAATACCATCTTCATGCAGAGTGTCTGCGATTACTTGTAGGAGACCCTCAGGAAATTAGACCCCTCTGGCAGGAGGCAGGAAGCTCAGGAACCTCTCCCAAGATCTTTAGAATACCATCACATGTAATCTCCCCAAGATTACAAGAGGTAAAGAGATGAGGGTGTAGCAACTCCAGCAGTGTGCCTTTTCACACCTTAACTACGCTGGGGTGAAACTTCCCAACTTCCCAGTGACATAGTTGCCTTTTAGTCTTCCAGGCTCTTAAAGTAAGCTCAGCAATTTTGTTGGTTCACCAAGCTCTACATGGATTGCATCCTTTTTTTTTTGCTCTTTCATTGCACTCCATCTGCAGTGAACAGATGTTTCTTTACATCCATTCTTGAAAAGTCACACATGATGGGTGCGTGCTAGCTTGGACTTGAAATTGTGTTTTAGCCTATGGATGTGACTAGAGACATCAGAGTACTTTTATGTCTAACAATGGTGGTAATTTCTACTAGCACTTTTCTATTTTCACGGGATTTAAGAATGGTAATCCTTTTGTCATTAGCTCTCTATACACAATGGTTGGCAGATCTTCTGGCTTGATGAAAAAACCAAAGTCCTCATTTGATCCAGAGGTTTTTTTCTTTTCTTTTTTTAAAGATATACTTTACTTTTCTCTCCTTCTATTTGATCCAGAGGTTTTAAACTGCCTTGTTTTCTTATTCTAATTTTAGAGGAAGCGATGGAGTAGAATTGCCTAAGTTTAGAACAAAGAACCCTTACCATGTAAGCACCAGAGCAAGCCAGTGTTCCGAGGCTGTTATTCCAATCAGTGACCATCATACAGTATTGATTTGTGGGAACGTGGACTTTGTGGGAACATGTATGGTTATAAAAATCTGCAACCTGATTCTTTTTTCCTTGAGTACAACAACCACTGTAGCCATTGGCTATAAGGTAAAGATTTAAATAATGCTGGTGATGGTTAACCTCAGATGGCTTGGCCATCCATCTGACTCTAGATTGCAGTAAGAAAGTTGATATGGACAGAGAGATGCAATATAGTAGAGCCTGCTCAGGTCAACTCACTTTTCTGAGCTCTCAGTCCCCACACTGCCTGGTCCCTCCCATGTCTTTGCAATGCACTTGCTCCTTGCCCCCACTCCACCCCCCACACGCCCAAATTCTCCCAAGAGAAACAAAACACAAAGCAGACGTATATACATCCTTGCATTCTTCAACAAGGACTTTATTTCCTAAATAAAAAAAGAGCTCTTTTTTGAGTCTGCCATTTCCCTTTTCACTAGAGTGGGGAGTTTCCTTCACACAACAATCAAGACACTTCTAAATTTTATTAGTAATTATGGTAAGACTCCAGCTTTCCTCTGAGACCACACATTGAAAACTAACTTAAAATCATCTCTCATACTGCCATCTCTTGTGATTCATCTTGCTCTGGGTTAGAATATGGAATCAGCTTGCCTTATAAAACCAGATCATTTTGAGAGATTTATGCTTCCATGAAAACTCAGTTGTCTTGACATTGATTCTTTTCTATCACCTTTCCCCAAAACTTCTTTCTCACTGTTCTATCAGCTCCATTCATCCCCAGCCTCTGCAGCTACTGGGTTCAGTATTTCCTCCAACATTTATATCTCCTAATTTTAGTTGCTACAACTTTTAGTACTTCTGTCTCTTCTTTTCCTTGCTTTCCATCAGAAATGCAAAGTCTTCAATCTTTATTTAACCCTAACTTTTATAGCCATCCCCTTAGACACAAGCTCATGGGGCTCACAGGCTTAGTCTCTCTCTGTTTTCCTCTCTTTCTGTTCTGGGTCTGTTGGTATCTTTTGTGCAGCTTACTCTTCCCCACATTTCTCCAATAGTCTTCTTTTAATTAAACCAAAGTTCCTTAATTCAACGTCTTCTAGCTCACCATCTAGAAAACCTCTTAGTTTTCAACATGTAGCTCATTTTTTCCAGACTATTCTGTTATTTGAGCTCCACAGTAACTATAGCACTATACATATTTATGGCTTATTTGTGCCAGCTTTATGTGGGTTTTTTATACTGATTATATTTTTTTTCTGTAACTTTTTAGATAATCCCCTTTATATTTTTCATAGCAATAATTTCAGACTTAATCTGGTGCTCTCGCATTTATGCTTAGTAAGTAACCCTGATAGTATCTTAAAACTCCTTCTCAATTTACCATTATGGAGATTAACAAATTGACTTGCATCTGTGCCCATCATTCTTTTCAAGCCCAAGAGATATGTTCTCTCTCTCTCTCTCTCTCTCTCTCTCTCTCTCTCTCTCTCTCTCTTTTTCTGCTTTTTAAGACAAGGTTTCTCTGTGTAGCACTGGCTAACCTGAAACTCACTCTGTAGACCAGGCTGGCCTTGAACTCAGAGATCTGCCTCCCTCTGCCTCCTGGTTGCTGAGATTAGACATGTGCCACCACACCCAACGCGTTACGTCCTCTCTTACCTGAAGCTCATCATGCCAACTGTGTGTAACAGTCTTTTCGACCCTTGCCCAACAGAGACTCATCTTCATCAGTCTGTTCTCTTCCTTCAGTCCCTTCATAGCTATTGAAACATTTCCGTTAGTATTGGGGAATGATGAAGTCTTACTTTAAATGGAAAAACAATCAGCCAAACATCTAATCAACCAATCACATGTTCCTTTAGCCCGGCATGAACTTCTAGTTAAATCCTCATCTTTCTTTGTGTAGCTAATCATCTTTATTGTTTGTATTCATGGTCTCCATCACCTCATTTTCTATACCCTCCTTAACAACTACCCTGTCTTCTGCTTTCACAAATAAGGACAACATTTGACGTCAAGCATATCTTCTTCCCCATTTTTAACTTCACGGGGCTTTCCCCTCCCAATTTTGAGAGGCTATATTTGGACAGGCTGTCTCAGAAATACTATGACCTCCATGACTCTCTTTCAGTAGAGTGACTGGATGGAGGGAGGATGACCCATTGAAGTCCTAAAGCAGGCAACAGGGTGAGCCTCTACTCTCAAGGGTCATCTTAGAATGCTGTAGTCTTCATGGGATCCAAAGTCCAGGATTTGGATATTAGCCATGAAGGGTTGACAATGACGCAAGTTGTAAGTTACACTACTTCACTGTTCTTAGAAAGCAGAACTGTACATTTTCAAACCCATATGAAATGGATGTAAAAAAAAACATAAACATTTATTTATGGAGAAATACATAATTTTCAAGTATTCTCTGTACTCAAAGAAGAGTCATATAGAAAGTGAAAATATCAAATAATTGCTCTTGTTGTTTTTAGACTCATGAGGGGGTTTTTGGTAGACTGTCTAATGGTGATAGGCCTTACAGCCTGCAATGTCCAACACCTGCAAAACTCAACTCAGAATGGATTGTTTCCACACATGTGCAAGGAAGATACCTCTCTCCCACCCTTATTATGCCATTAAGTAAGATTTTTGTCTAAACAGTCAGTCAGTTTAATTCATTCTCTAACTTAAATATCTAGAAATTAAATTTTATAAAACAACTTTATGAACATACAGATATATTCTTATTATTTCTGGATTACTTCCAGGGTAGCTCTTCCATATGGGAACAGGTAATTCAATGTGTGCTAAATTTTAGCTAACTTCCCCCCAAAGCCACTGATAAATGTCCTTCATAGTGTCTTTATATTCAAATAAAAGTCTGATTTTATTCTTAATTAAAAATAAACTTTCCTTTAAGAAAGACTATACTCTATGTTGTTTTAAATGTAGTATTACTGAGGAAAAATCTATATGCAGAATCTATAGCAATATATTTGACTTGTTTTGCTTTTGGAACCAGCTCTTGCCATGTAGCCCTGAATGGCATAGAATTCACTCTATAGACCAGGCTGGCCTCAAATTCACAATGATTTCCCTTCTTCTGCTTAGTTGAAAGTAATGTAGGACTGGGACATGTCGCTCAGTTGGGGGAATACAAGCCCAGTTGTTACATTACTTTCAATTAAGCAAAAGTTTTGATTCAATAATAAAGAGTTAAGCCTTGATTTAATCCCCTGGACTATGTAAGCTGGGCATGGTGGCACACCCTGCGATCTTAGTACTCAGGAGGAGGAGAAGGAGGCAAGAGGATCAGAAATTCAAGATCATACTCAGCTATATAGTGAATTCAAGGCTAGCCTTAGATACATGAGTCTCTGCATCCAAAAAAAGAAAAAACAAAAACAAAAACCAAAACAAAACCACCATATAGTTTCTGGGTTTTTTTGTTTGTTTGTTTGTTTGTTTTTTGTTTGTTTTGTTTTTGTTTTGTTTTTTTGAGACAGAGTTTCTCTCTGTAGCTTTGGAGCCTTTACTGGAACTCACTCTGTAGCCCAGGCTGGTTTCAAACTCACAGAGATCCGCCTGCCTCTGCCTCCCAAGTGCTGGAATTAAAGGTGTATATCACCACTGCCCAGCATAGTTTCATTTGTTTGTGCCTATGTTCATTCCATTTGTAAAGCAATTGCGAGATAAAAATCCTAAACTGACAGCTGTTTTCATTAACAAAGACAAAAAACAAAAAAACAAAAACAATTCATGTTTCCTGAGAAGTCCAAAGTATCAGTTAACAATTCCAATCTAATTTAAAATTTAAATTTAACAATTTAAAATCTCAGTGTTTATCACATACGCCATCCATTCACCCTGTGCACATATGGGTGGAGTCTAGAGCAGGGAGAAATATCCACCCATTTCTCCAGACAGTAGAGCAGAAGTGATCTTTGTGGAAATGAAATGTATAGACATGTGTGCCAACCCAAATTTAAAGTTATGTTCTGGTCTTTATCATCATTGATTTAATTTGTTATGAGGTGATTCTTGCTTTATATTATTCCCAGTAGATCTCTCATATCACCCACCTGTCCAGAAGAGTGCTCGTCATGAACACCTATGTAGTAACACAGCACTAAATGTCAGTTAAGTTGTAGCTCATATGTAGACTAGCCCTGGGGTTGCCAGAGTTCTGCTTTGTTTCCACATTTGATTCACCTTCTCAGGATGTGATGAGAGTTTTCTCTCACTGAACAGTTATCAAAAGGGCAAGATTTATACAAAAAAAAAAACAAGTTTGTATGACTAAAGAAGACATAGGTGTGATGATTTTGAATATAGGCATTTTAGAAATTATCTCAAGTTGCGGAGCTTAGGAAAATCAATTAAATCTCCAAGCCTCAGCTTCATGTGGAGAAGAAAGAATGTACTCTATTATAGATGATAGTGGGTTTCAAGCGAGCTAATACACAGAACACAATTGCTTTACTTGAGTACTTGTCACAAAGTAAATGCCTATAACAATGATGGTTTATGTGGCCCTTCTTGTCAAATTGATACTCCAGTTTATTGGATTAAGCTGTACCATGAGTCTAGGGTGCTAGCCACCTACACCAGCATACCCCTATAATCCTAGCACTAGAGATGCAGAAGCTGGAGAATCACTGGGAATTTGAGGCCAGACTGGTTTTACAATAGTGAGTTCTAAGTCAACCAATAGTATATAACAAGACCCTGTCTCAAAAATAAAATGCTATATATTTTGCATGTCTTCCCCCCCCCCCAATTATACAACATTTAAAAGAAAGCAATCTGTCATGTGCAGAAGTGTTTGGAACATGGTTCATAGGACATTTAGTGATGGTCTACTGTTTGGGATTTCCCCAGGTGTCTCTAGTACCTTACCATCACCTCAAATGTGAAGAATCCTTTGAAGATTGAATGTAGCTGTTGGGGTAGATGTACTGATGGTAATATTCTCCCTTTCTGCATCATATCTTAAGACAGACAATTCAGAATGCCACGCTAACTCCTATCTCTAAACCACAGTCTTGAAGACTGGGAGGGGGTGACATTTGACTTCACTACCTGCAGATGACCTTTCTTTGAGCCAGATCCCCTTTTCATAGTACAGGTTTAGAAACTGTCAAACCACAAATGGCTGCCGAGGTTTATCCCCCTGAGGCTCTTAATTACTGAGGTTATGACTACTAAAGGCAGGAGGTTGAATCCCTGGATATGTGAGATTGACCAAATAATTAGACTGCACCACTGAAAGAAGCTGGTTTAGAAGAGGTTGAAGCACCTCACAACAGCTGGGCAGGGAGGGACTGCCATGGACTCTTCACGTGTTGAGAAAGCCTGCATGGGGTTGCTGTTGACACTGGTTTGAGAGATGCCACCCATCACTCCGTCAGCTTCCATCTAATGGCGCCATGCAGCAGAATCCACCCTTTGCCTTTCAGAACTTCAGTCCGGTTCTTTGCGTTTCTCCCCCAATTGAAAGTTCATTTTGGAGTATTCCCCCCATTCCTGGCAAACTAAAGTTTCCCACTTCTTGAATTGAGTTGTTAAAAATATTCTGGGCTATTAGTGGTAGTTTTTGTTTTGTTTTTCTTTTCTAACCCTTGGCTAATGCAGCTAATGCCATGCTCACTAGACTTTCTGTTTCCTCTTACTGTTATCTTCTGAGATTTGTTTCTAGAGCATCCATGCTTTCGTTGCCTTGTGCCAATACTTTATTGGGCATTCCACAAACTGTGCTGTACTTTTTGTGTGCTAACAGTTTGGGTTTAGAACTTCTTCCTAAGGGCTTTTGGACGGGATTGGTTTTGCACGGTATCACTTATGGTGATCACTTCCATTTTTGTACAAATAGAAGTCTTTTTTTTTTCCCCCAAATGCTGAACACATTTGCATTCGCACGCCTGTAATCCCAGCACTCGGGAGGCAGAGGCAGGAGGATCTCTGTGAGTTCGAGGCCAGCCTGGGCTACAGAGTGAATTCAAGAACAGGCTCCAAAGCTACATAGAGAAACCCTGTCTTGAAAAACCAATAAATAAATAAATAAATAGATAGATAGATAGATAGATAAATAAATAAAAACAAATAAATAAAAGCAATTATGATGGATTATAATGACATCTTTAAAAATACATGTTTTCATTTGTATTTTGAAACCTATAAACTCCTCACTTCCTTTGTCTATCGCTCAATTTATAACTCTCATCTGCCATGGCCTTAGTTCTTCATCTGTTCTGTGTCACGGAAGTGCTTCCTGGAAGAAAAGGATGTTTCAAGTATAAATTTCAATCATGTTATCTATTCTAGGGATGTGGTGGATATTCGAACAAGATTCTTATCTCTGACTACAAAGTAACACTCTTTAAGAGTATTCAAAAAGCCAGGGAGGTGGTGGGGCACGCCTTTAATCCCAGCACTCGGGAGGCAGAGCCAGGCGGATCTCTGTGAGTTCCAGGCCAGCCTGGGCTACAGAGTGAGTTCCAGGAAAGGCACAAAGCTACACAGAGAAACCCTGCTTTGAAAAACAAACAACAAACAAAAAGTGTTAAAAGAACAGAGTTCAAGATAGAGAGGCTGGGCAGAACCTCCTGATTTAGACCTTACAGGTCAAGCAGCCAGACCCCAGATTCTTAGTATACCTGGGGAGATGAAGCTGGAAGGTACAAATATCCTGACTTAGGAACTGGATTTGGGATCTTACAATGTTTTCATTGAAATTCTGGAAAGCCAGAAACAAAATCGGAGTTTCGAGGGAAGGCATCCTCAGTTCCTGCCTTCCTACTCCTTCAATGTCCAGCTAAGTGGAGAGAAAGAGCCAGCATCTTTCCTTCTCCTGCTTAAAAGATAATATATATTATATATTATGGTTATGTATTATATGTATGGTTTTTCGAGACAGGGTTTCTCTGTGTAGCTTTGCGCCTTTTCCTGGAACTCACTTGGTAGCCCAGGCTGGCCTCGAACTCACAGAGATCCGCCTGGCTCTGCCTCCTGAGTGCTGGAATTAAAGGTGTGCACCACCACTGCCCAGCTTAAAAAGATAATATTAACAGCAGTCACCTATGTGTACATTTTAAATTCCACTTTTTCTAGAGGCCATATTCCAACATGTACTTTGTGGGATTGTTGCATCAAGCACCAGGAAGCCATAAAAACATAATGTATATGTAGTTTCCTAAAAATTCTTCTTTGATATTACATAAAAATTGCAATGATATGATATAATTTGTCCTCCGACCCCACTTACATACTGAAAATAAAGCCAAAACTTAAACATGTAGAATTAATCCCTAGGGCAAAACAAAATTAGAAGGAGAATTTTATCCAAATTCCTTTAATGGGAATTGAAGCTAAAACAGTTAACACAAACCATTCAGGAGAAAAAAAAAGTGATCATATTTTATAATTCATCTTCTAGACACGCTGCCTTGCAAAATGTTCCTTTTGCTAATTGCACTTAGTGGTTATAAAATTAAATGGGCTGCAATGGCTAGTCACCTGGTTTCCTGAATTGTCGGGTAGCCAGAAATAATGTGTTTTGAAGTTGTGTAATCGTGGAAGTGCATTTCAATCAAGAGACTACATTTGTGCAGAATTTTGCATCTTGCATGCAATTTAGCCCCCTTTGCGACTGATATTTGTGTAATGTATTTGATAGTTTCTCAGAGGACATCAACATCCTTCATGTGGATAAGGAAGAACTAGCAGGCAAAGGACACTTGTGCTGTGGCTATAGCTCTGTATAAATAAAATTCTGATTGGCCAGTAGCCAGGCAGGTAGTATAGGCAGGACAAGGAGAGAAGAGAATCCTGGGAACAAGAAAGCTGAGTTAGAGAGACACTGCCAGTAGCCGCCATGAGTACCAACATGTAAGATACTGGTAAGCCACGAGCCATGTGACAAGGTATAGATTTATACAAATGGGTTAATTTAAGATGTAAGAACTAGATAGCTAGAAGCCTGGGCCATTAGGCCAGACAGTTTAAATAATATAAGTCTGTGTGTTTATTTTGTAAGTGGGCTGCGGGACTGCTGAGGCTTGGCAGGAGCTCTCCAGCTACACACTTGTAACAAGACTTACCAGCTAAGAGCTGACCCAACTCATTAGGGCATCAGAATTTATCCTTGTTATGTTTGTTCCTTTACAATAGCTTAACACATGGAAGCATATGTACTTTCCTCTTTATCCATTCATTCAATGTTTATTATCAACTTAGTGCCAAACAGTGTGCTGGTTCTGAGAAGCTAATGAACTCATAAAACACAATCTCTATTCATTACAAGAGTGAACTTTAGCTGGGCGGTGGTGGCACACGCCTTTAATCCCCGGAGGCAGAGGCAGGTGGATCTCTGAGTTTGAGACCAATCTGGTCTACAGAGTGAGTTCCAAGACAGCCAGGGCTACACAGAGAAACCCTCTCTCGAAAAACCAAACCAACCAACCAACCAACCAAGAAAATCAAAAAGTCCAAACAGAAAACATGAGTGAGTTCTAGTTGGGAGCTCGGTTTTATTTTAAAAACATCAACACATGAGTAGGAAATCACAACTGTCTTGTACAGGAAATATGTCAAGTTTTGGAAGGGGGCTGGGAAGGATCCGCTTCCACAGCCTGAACAGAAAGGATGGGAAGGAAATGGCAACGTGAGAAAGGGAGAGAAAGGGAGGTCTGGCTCTGTCGTCATACATTGTCCAAACTGAACATTGTATGTTCCAGCAAGGTAACTGTGAACTCTTCTACTCCAGGTGGGTGGCAGCTTTTCTTACACAGTTCAAGCCTAGAGCTGTTTATCAATTTGTATACAGTGTAGCTATGGCCAAGGGCACAAGTAAACCCACTCTTTAACCGCTATCAAAATATCATGGAGGGCAATCTCGGACAAAGTGAATTGCTTCAGTTTATATACAGTTACTTTCTTATGAATGAATTTCATTGTGAGTCTGATCTGGTTGCCAAGAACACAGAATTCCGAGGCATGAAACAGAAACACCCAATTTGGTTTGTAAACACATTCGTGACTTCTTCAGACCAATTGAATTCATCATGGTCTGCCTGAGAAAGGAACACCCGGATGTTAAAAAGATGGCCTAATTCTCACACTTCAGAATGTTGCCCCCTAAAGTTTGTGCTTCATCTGTCCCTTCCTAAGCATCCCGCTCTTGGGGAAGACAGTGGCTGCTAGTAAACTGACTAAAGGTCTAACCACTAGAGGGAGAAGGTGTACCTCTGGCGACTAGGGAACCAATGACAGCAACTCATTGACAGGGTAAGTTTGGAGGGATCTAAATTAAGCAGTAGTCAGCTAGGGGCAAGGACTGTATCTACTATGGTAGTTTGCCAACTTGAGGATGGAGCCTTCTGATTTCACAATGGCTCTTCTTCTGCAGATGAACTCTGTTGCTCTTAACTATGAAGACATTGCCTTTTAGTACTGAATGTTTTCATCTTTTCAAAGGACCACTATGACTGTGCAGATACGTAGAACATTGAAACCTACTTTTCAGAAGAGAAGGAATGTTTAGAGAACGTCTTTCAGTTCATATATCTTTATTTATAGTATGTCAGCCTTTATATACTGTAGTCCCACATTCCAAGTTTCTGAATTTGCTCCCTATTTAATTGATTAGAACCACTCCTAGATTCTCTTTAGTTTGGCCTTTCCAAATCTTACTTTAGGAGAAAACCAAACCAAACCAAACAAACAAAACACACACACAAACACAAAAAACATTTCATTCAGATAGTTAACAAATAGGTTAAAAATTTAATTAACAATGTCACAGATATTGCAACTTAAAAAAAAAGTCATCAAATTTGAAAACCTGAGCACAAGAACAAGTGATTTTTCCCCAATGAAATGGTGTATCTTGTTTTCTTAATACCATCATTTGCCATAAAAAAAAAAAAATGAACCGAGCCTACAAGTATAATTGCTTAATAACTGCCATGCACAGAACAAGTAAAAAATAAAAAAGTAAAAATAAGCACATTGGACGCTATTAGGGTATCCGTTGTGTACCACTGTGAATGAATCCTTTGCTCACACCGAAATCCAAACACAGGACAGAGTGATACTTCAGATGAAAGTTGATTTTATTTTCAGTGTGTCATATAGCCTGCTTCAGCGGAAAAGGGTTTGGGGGAGGGGGAGGGAGAAAACTCTCAGCAACTATTTCTGGGATTCTTTAAAGGAGTGGGAGGCACAGCGCCTGCTCCTCTTTCAGCATTGATTTTCTACACAATTTGCGCTACGGTTTCTCAGAAGTGCTGTTTGGCAGCCCTGATAATTTCGTGTGTTTTCAAACTTAACCCACCCAGGCTACACAGTTCAGTATTTTCAGCTCCTTTCATTTTCTTTTCCCTTTAATTATAGAAGTCTCTATTCCCTTTTCTGTGGTCCAAGAAAGATAGTAAACGCTGCTATTTGTAGAGCGAACATTCATTTGTTTTTCTCAGGACGATTCCAATACTTTCCCATCCACCTTCCTCCCCCTTTCTCCCCCACCAACAACGTCGTGATTGACATCAGGCTAGGCAACACTCCTAGGCTGCACAACTTTTTTGGACCCTCACGGTTCCTTGGACTCTGGGTGGATGTGGCACACGCCGCCGGGACGGGGTTGGATATAAACGGCAAGTAAACACTCTAATTTTAAACTTGCACTGGAAAGCACTTTCACAATGGGGACAGCCGCTCTCCGTGTCTCCCAGCGCACTCGCGAGGGCCCCTCCGCCGGGCTCAAGAGTCCCGGGTCTGCCCGGGTGCCCGGGAGCCGGCGCCGGGGGGAGGTGGCGGGCCGAAGAGAAAACTTCCAGCGGCCGACATGAGCTCGGGGAAGCCGCGATCGTCCCTCCCGCGCGCCGAGCGGAGAACGTGAGCCCGAGGCGCCGGGGCGCCGGGGCAGCCGGAGAGCGGGGCGGAGCCGGCGCGGGGGGCGCGCGGGGCGCGGAGGAGGCGCGGAGCCGCGCGGCACTTGTCCTGTAATCGATTGCCGAGCGCGCCGAGCGAGCGGGCGGGCAGGCGGCCGAGCGCGCAGACACGCGCCCCCGCCCCTCCGCCCGCCCGCGCGCGCTCGCCGGCTCGCGGGCTCGCCGGCTTGCACCGACCCGGGCGCTCGCACACGAACCCTCTCCCCCGCGCGCCCCCACCCCGCCACCCCAGCCCGCGCCCGCGCCCGCGCGCGTCCCCTGCTGCCGCCGCCGCCGCCGCCGCCGCTGCTGCCGCCGCCGCTGCCTGCCCTCCGCCCCGCGGGCGTCTGCGCGAGCCCGGGGCCGGCGGGGGAGATGTGCTCGGGCTCCGCCGGATCGGTTTCTCGGGGTTTGACCAGCTGTCCCGGGCTAACCCTGCTCCTCGCTGAAGATGGAGGAAGTAAAAACAGGATTACCCTTAGCTACAGATCCACTGCCTTAGTTTCTACCACCAACTGCAGTGCACAAACACACGCTAGGCACAAGGAAAGAAAGAAAGAGAGAGAGGGAGAGGACACACTAACAGTAAACACAAACAAAAGGGTGATGGGATTATTTTACTGCATGCACGGCTGAGGTAAATCTCCGCTTGGCTTTTTTTTTTATATATATATATATATATTATTTATTTATTTATTTATTTTTTTGCGTGGGGAAGAACAGCTCTTGTTTTATTTGTCTTCTGATTCATAGATTATCTATCCATTGGTGTATGGTTTGCAGAGGGGGGGAGTGTTTTCAAAGTTAAGTGTAATTACATGGAATCTTGTTTGGCAGCGTGGTGTGATCGAATGACTTGTTGCTGTTAACCAGGGGTAATAATAATATAGGCGCTTTTCTTTGGGGAGGGATGGGTCGTGACTCTGATTAGGGGTAACGATTTCTGTAAAGGGAATCTGGTTGAAGATGATGTCCTTAATGTATGGTCCCCTCCTTGTAATCTGCTTCTGCGATGTTAATGGATTAATCAGTTCTCATCTCTCTAGCTGTCATGAATTTGGACTTGTTTTTGCTTTGTTTTAACTTGAATTCCAAGAAGAAAGATTGGATAGCCTGGCGTAAATTGCAGCTGTCTAGATACAAGGTGTTATCCTGTTGAGATTGAAAACAAAACAAAACAAAAATAATAACAACAACAGCAAAAACCCTCTAGTGTGACACATGTTTTAAAACAGCAGTTAAATCGCTTTGACAGGTTCTGGTATGGGCGAGAGAGATGGAATGAAGATTTAATTTCTTTTTCTTTTTTTTTTCTCTTTTGCCAGAGGCCACAAAACAGTCCTGTGAAGTTGGCCTAGGTTCCTTGCTGGGTTCTGCCTGACTGTCCCTCCCTCGTAACCCCCCCTCCCCTTTTTTCTTTCAGTTTTCTCCTCTTAGCTTTTGGTCGATTCTTAAGGAACCGGTGGATCAAGTTTTTTCTCTTGTTGTTAATCGCATTGCTGTAGCACTGACTGACCTCTCTCTCTCTCCTCTCCCTCTCGCCCTCCCTCTCTCTCTCTCTTTTTTTTTCCTCTTTCCTGAAAGTACGTGGTGCCATTCCTGAGTGACTTTTCCTACTAGACCATCCCAAAGGGACGAGGGGGGGGGGGCGGGGGAGGAGGAGGACGAGGAGGAGGAGGAGAAGGAGGAGGAGGAGGTTGGGGGGGAGTGTTCCTTCTCTCTCATTTCTTGGTTTTGTTTATCAGCCGATCTGTTTGCTGGATTCGGGCTTGGAATGACCCACCTGTAAAGTGCTTCCCTCCTCCTCGCCTTGAACTCTGCAGGGGGCTTGGCCTGGAGGGGGCCAGGGAGGGGAAGAGGGGGGGGGGACACAAAAAACTTCTTTCTTTCTTTCTCCGTTTCTCTTCAGCCCGACATTGTCACCTCCTCTTGGAGGGGTTAGAAGAAGCTGGGATCTCCCGACAGAGCTGGAAATGGTGATGAATGTTTTTTAATCAAAGGACAATTTCTTTTGTATGTACATTTCGTTTCTCTTTCTCCTTTTTCTTTCTTTTCCTTTTCTGAGGGTTTAGTAACCAGTTCACTGATGGGGCAGACTTCTTTTGCTTCTAACTGACGCTTCTTTTCAGTATGTGTGTTAAATGTGTACATTTTTAAAGAGATAGACTCATCTGTAAGATCTCCGTAGAAACTGCTCCCCTTTTAAACTTTACGGATCCCTTTCTTTAAAGCCTTATGTAATCATAATTGAAAGAATTTGATAAGAGTAGAGCAGGTCGGGATTTAACTGCTATGTAGTTACTGAGGTGAGAATTTGATCTGATTATTCCAGAAAGAAAGAAAGAAAAGTTTTTTGGGGGGTGGGGGGTGAGGGAGGCTGGTGGTGAAGTGGGGGGGGGGGAGAAGGGAAGTGGTTTTGGAGACAAGAAGTGAAGCTGCCTGTTTTCCAGTAAGTAATGGAGAAATTCCAGGAGCCAGGGCTAAATATACTTGGCGATCAATACAGAAATGGCTCATTGTGAATAATTTAGCTGCTGCTGCTGTGAGAGTTTTGAAACTAAAGGCAAAAAAGGACCAGGGCCAAAGGAAAAAAAAATAAGTAAAAAAAATCTTTTCAGCTCTTGTCAATTCTTTAACTTTTCCCCTCCAAAGAATACAGTTAGATTATCGATCTTTTCATTATGGAATCAAAGCTAGGGGGTGTCGTCCGTCCCTTGCAGTTGACTTTTGTTTCTGGGGATTAAGTTCTGTTTTGTGTTATTGGGGCATGAAAACCATTCCCTCGTACTTGGGTGGAAAATGATCCCCTCGTGCCCAGGCAGAAAGTTTCTGAAATGTTGGAAATCCGAATGTCTTAAGTAGGCTTGGCATTTGTCTCCAGCCATAGTCTGGCAGGAAATTAAGGGTACGTTGAACAGGTGCTTACACAGAATTTGGGGTAGGCTAAAACGTCAATACAAGCCGCAGAGTTGGCCAGCTGCTGCAAAAGTCTTCAAGATGCAGTCTAGCACTTAGTAGTTTTGTTTTGTTTTGTTTTCTTATGTTTGTTTGCTCTCCCCCTCCCTATTAGAACATGATGAACCAACTGGCAACAATTGTGAATAGAGCTGTCTGTCTACTAGGGAAGTCCTCAAACGATAGTGTGATTGTGGGAATTCGCGAATGCTAAAATACTTAGAAGGCAGTTAAAGTTGGCAAATTCGAGATATACCCCCCTCTGCCTTTTTTTTTTTTTCTGATAAAACAGGTAACTTTTGAGTCAGAGAGTCCTTCTTTGCTTGCCACAGCCCATCCCAGAGCACACTTATCTTCCCTATCCTATCTCCAGCAGGGATCAGATCATTTGCAGAGAGTTCAGTGACTGGCAAATGAGCACACACAGTAACACTGTAGTATGTTTCTTGGGCACAGGTTGCAGGAGCAACATGGACTAGCTGCTTGGGGCTTCCAATAAGTTAAGCATTTCCTGGCAGATACCTGGAGGCATCCTTGGGTTAAGGTGGTAATCTTTTGTTTTACAGCACTGCACTTTGACTATGGAAACAGAGACTCTGGATGGCTACTTAACATGTGAGTACTCAGTCCCAGTCATTTGAGGGTGGGGGTGGGGTGGGGGAATAAAGTTAGCTTCGAGGGTACCTACCTGCATGTGAATTCTTGAGCCTTGAGTTTTTAGGACGAGTTCTCTGGTTTTATTTGCCCGTCACCCTTTTACCTTTTCATGAACATGAGGAAGGATGAACAGAGGCAAAATATAAGAAGGAGGACATAGAAACATACTCAGTTGATAAAGGGCATTATTTAGTAATTGTAGCTTACAGATCTTGAGTTTCCTAGCTGATTGTTTTCCCCATTTAGTTTGAATTTAGAATACATCCCGTCACAGATATATCTTCTAGTGTGGTGTGTACTAAAGATTTACTGCTAGGTGACCTAATTTTCCAGACTCATAGTATGAAAGAATTAGCTTCTTAAGTTCACTTTTTTTTTTTTTTTTTAAAAGCAAGCTCTGTTTGAGCCATCCAACTAACATTTTAGGAAATGTTCACTTTAAGTATTCTATATTGAAGAATTAAATTAGATTATTAACAAAAACTTACTGTTTTCACTAGAACTATTTTGGATCTCAAATGCTTTCTATTCCCATTGACCTGTAAGAGTGTTTTATGATAATAAAGTTTGTTCATTTTTTTTAAAATTATGGGCTAGTTTTTTTTGTTTCATTCATTTACTATGTGTTTTATTTCTTTATAGTTTCTCCTAAAAGAAAAGCATGTTTCTTAAGTATTCAGTTCTGCATGCCCTTTGAATGTGAGGCAGTCTGAGTACTTAGATGTTCTGTGACAAAGAACAGAAACCAAAAGATTTTATTTTTTAAAAGCAGGTGACAATGAGCTTTCACCCGAAGGGGAGCACGCCAATATGGCCATTGACCTCACCTCAAGCACACCCAATGGACAGCACGCCTCCCCAAGTCACATGACAAGCAGTAAGTCTTCATTTTATGTTTTTTTTTTTTTTTTTAATTCTCAAGTGAGAGGTTTGAACTTGTCAGGTCTGTGGGGTCTGCTCACTCTGTGGTGTAGCAACTGCCGTAGCTCTTGCTAAGGGAAGAGCAATCCAGATTTGTTTCCGTTCATACACCATGAGCCTACTTACGAGTCTGAACTATCCCAAGGTGGCGTTTGCGAGCTGGTGCTTACCTGTGCCAGGTAAGAAATGTTAGGATTTGCTGACTATTGTTTCGACTTGAAGGTTCACACCTAGATTTGTTGTTGCTTGATTTAAAAAAAAAAAATCGTGGAAATGTGTCATATCCAAAAGCTTCTTCATAGTTATTTAAAAAAACAAAGTAGAAGTAATTTTGTTGCCTTGGTATGAAGCTAAAACATCAGTGGTAGGATTGAAGACTGGCTTGCTCTTTCAAAACAGAGGAGGCAGTGTAAAAGGGTTAAAAGTGAGATGTCATTGACAATTTGCGGCACTCATTCACATCCATTTCTTTAACAAAGGCAAAAGCAGTTTGTTTTAGATTGTCCAGACAAGAAGTAAGACTATTTGGAAGCATGTTTTGGGCTGGCAGGCATGGCAGCTTTGGCTCTTTTGGTGTTTCTGATGTGGGATGTAATATACGTTGTTGAGTGTACCAAAAAGGCAGTTGGCTCGCTGTCAGTGTCTGATGCTTCTATTTGTTAAGGTTGTAGTTTGTCTCTTAATGAAAATGTTTTATCTGACGAGTTAATTACGTGCAAATGGTCTACCCCTCCTCCTCAGAACAACTTGAGATGTTTCCTTTGCACTTGGGGTATATGTTATGGTCTTAAGTAGAAAAGGCATGGCTTATATTATTAGTTTAGTTTAATTTACAACTTTTTCTACCTGGGTGATATGTGAAGGAGACCATCTTTTCCTCTTCGGAGATTTAATAACTGAATAACCTAGTTAATGGTAAGACTATTAAGTCAATTCTGGTTATCTGAATTCTCCTGTCGCGTTCGCTCCTCTATCCTGACTTAAGTGCCTTGAGAGCTACACACTTTATAATTAGGGGGACTTCTGGATTCTAAGCAAAAGTTTATCAATTACCCTTCAATACATCTTGCACTTCATCACCGTCAAATGATTTGGGCTATTGACTTGAAATTCTGATTGAACTCTTTGACTTTATTTCATTTAAAAGTTTTCTCTCTTTTTATGAATGAGGAAAACTTATTCAAAAAATGTTTTCATTCTTGAGGCAGGCTTTGAAATCCCTCTGTGATGCAGAAAGGAAAAGGTAATGGTGTTGTGGAGTGATTCATGCTGGATTATATTCTTACTCTCTCTTGATGGCTCTTGTAGCACTTTTTTATGCTTATTGATTTGAGAGAAGTTATATTACTGTAATAGTATATAGAGATCTTGCACTTTAATATTTAATGCTATTACTACTTTGGTAGAATATGTTTTTATTTGTTAGAAACAACTTTTTCATAAAAATCTCTAGTAGGTTAAATTAGATTTACAAGGAGTTTCTACTCTCCTACAAGGAGTTTGTGTTCTAGTTAATCTTTAGCTGTTGTTAAAAACATTGAGTATGTAAAACAGAGAGTAGCTGTTGATCAGACTAGCCTGTCATCCTAGTCACCACTAGAAAATTAGCAAGAGAGTGCTTGCTTACTTAGTTGACCCTTGGTGATCTGCTTTCCTGGCTGCTTAGTTCAAAAAGGCATTTCCTTTCTTTTTAAAAAATACACATGGCAAAGTAAGGAAATGATTAATTTGGACAAATAAGAATTGCATTTTCCCCCCACACTTTGTGCTTTTCTCACCCAGAAACAGTAAACGTCTGTTTGGTAATTTTGTGGGTTTTATTTATTTTTTTAAATATATTAGCCTGTGGCAATTCCATGTTAATACAGCTCTCCGTGTTTTTAGAGTTGCTGGTTAAATATTTTGGCTCTCACTTCAGAGTTGTCTGTTGCATCCTTTATGTAGCCTCTATTTACAGTATCTAGGTTACCCACTTAGGTGTTAGATGGAGAAGATACCCATTTTTCCTCTCTGTGAAATCTAGGAGAATATCAGTGTTGTAGACTGCCAACACAAACAGAGTTGGAGAAAGACTCTTGTCTGTTAATTAGAACAGACACCTAGAATCGGTCACTGGGATGTTTGCAACTTGGAAAAAATTTTGTATGGGGGGGCCCGAAAATTCACTCCTATGTGAGATCACTTGTTTCTTTCTCCGTTTACACATGCCACTGACTTTTGATAAATGAAAAAATAACATGTTCTCCACCTTAAAAGGCATCTTCAAATATATTTCGTGCAAGTCCGTTTCTTCCAAATGTGGAATTAAAGTCTGGACTGGAAGTATTAAAACTAGAAAAGTCAGTGTGCAAACTTTTCTGATAGGATAAAATAGCGTCTAGTAAGTGGGAAGGAGGGGTGTATGTGTAACTGGAGAAAAGGATTCTATTTAAGTAGCATAAAGAAGAAGAAAAAGGATTGGGGATTTAGCTCAGTGGTAGAGCGCTTGTCTAGCAAGCACAAGGCCCTGGGTTCAATCCTCAGCTCAAAAAAAAAGAAGGAAAAAAACCCAAACCAATCCATGATCTTTCACAAACTAGCATCCTGCCCATAGCACCAGTAAGGTATGACAGCCCATTTACTCTGCCTCTAGGAAAGGGGTTATAAGTAAGATACCGATCGTCAGTTTAGTGGTCTCAGTGACTATTCTAAGATGAAGGGCACCTGTGCACCGGGTGTCAGCTATGGCATAAAAACAATGACAGCAACCATCGTTATTTGACAGTACAAGAATAGAGCAGGGATGACTTGGGAGAGAAGGAAAATGTTATAATACCTGACAGTTTGGGTTTTAAAATCACGAATAAGATAACCTTCAAGGAAGTAACAGATATTAGTGATCCAAACGTCTTATAATGATCCCTTCCTGTGTTTTAGAGTGATTTTTCACCGAACACGTTAGACTTTTTCTTCTAGAATAAAGATCTCTTTGATAGGAGTATGGACATTGTTGCTTGAGATCATTAGTGCCCATGTTGAGTTTGCTGACAATCTTCGGTGTCAAGGATGACAGTATGTGCCTTGATGGCTACTGGAAATATACAGTGTTAAGTGACTTTAGAAAGAGAATCTGGAAGTTAAGAATCTGAAATAGACAACTCAGACAGAATGATATAAATATAATCTGTATTGTGTTTTGGCCCGTGAGATGAAACTTACCTTGTGATTCAGTCTGTTTCTGGGTTAGCTTGCTCCTAATTCTTGTATCCTTGCCAGAGTATCAGTTTCAAACTATTCTATACTTATGGCTGTCTGTTTTTAACATTTAATAAATAATATATTTACTAATTAATTAATATGTTTGTATTTGCACATGACATGATGTGCATCGCAAGGCCATAGACGAGGGAGTTGGAGTCAGTTCTTCCCTTTCATTATATGGATCATGGCTATTGATCTCAGGCCACCAGCCTTGGCAGCAAGCTTTTTGCCCCCCTGAACCATCTCCTTAGTCTTTGAACAATTTTTGAGGTTCAAAATTCATATTTTTCTTACATCTGCTTTTATGCCAATAAATGCATTTTTGTAGCAGGTTGTACCTTAAATAATGTGGAAATATAGTGTGGCTTAAACTTTGTTTCTATTACTTTAAAACTCAGCCATGCAGTCGTGACTGTTGATCAGCTTAATGACCAGGTGGTATGTATGGAATCAAAAGAAGTAGTGATTCTAGTTTTACAGGGCTCTCACCAATAATCAGGTCAGGGAATCTAGTTTATTCTTTTCTTAGCGCTTTACATTCCTTCTTTTCATAGCTAGTTTCCGCTTTTAGAACACAGTGAGGCAGACGTGTATTCCGAGTTCTATTTCTCACATGTGAAAATTGAGTCTGGAAGAAACCAGTTGACCTCTCGAGCCACTGGAGGAAGACAAAATTCTCAGAGTGGGGGTCGTACCTTGAGGGTTGGTTGGCTAACTCTTGTCTCTGCCGTGTCAGCCTGTGATGGGGTCTGCTGTGTCCAAGGTTGACCCATGTTTTAGTGACCAAAAAAACCAACCCCTCCCAGCATTTCAGAAGTAGAGGAATATTGGTATGAAGATGGAAAGATGTCAATATTCTTGTCAAGCTGCCCTCCAATGCGATTTGTATAATATAGCTTATGATGAGATTCCCTGGCTCTCCGAGTTGTCTTCTATAGCTTAGCTTGGCAGTCATCCTTGGGTGCATTTCCATAGGTCACACCCTAATGTAACACCAGCTGAGCTGGATGTCAAGCCTAGCTGTTTGGACTCACAGCAGTGAAGGGGTGTGTGTGTGTGTGTGTGTGTGTGTGTGTGTGTGTGTGTGCAGGTGTCTATATTGACATTTAGTTCTCATTTGCTAGAAAATTTAAAACAACAACAAAGAGCTCCGACATAATGTCTTGACAGCTATCGGATATAAGTGTCAAGACTCTATGAAAAGGAGAAAGAAAGGAATAAAGTTAAAAAAGAAACAAGTGTTAGCATATGTTTGCAGGTAATTCACAGCAAAACCATGCGTGCCTTCCTCTGCACCGCATTCCAGCCTGGCTACTCCATTTCTTTTCTTTTTTTTTAAGGCTGCTTAGAGATGAGAATTAAAGTCTTTCTTGGGAAAACAAGGCAGTAGAAAGGTTATGTATCTGTTGAACTCTGTCTCTCCTCCTTGAAGGACTTTCTTTTCTCTTTTTAAAGGTAACATGATTGATAAGTTCACTGGGAATCTTCCTATAAGCCACCATGCAGGAGGACACCAGGAGCCAATGCTTCTCTTCCCTTTTGATACACTGATATATTTTGAATATTGATGTATTTTAATCATATGATATTATGGAAAATAAATATCCCCATCAAAAAATGAAGCAAAATACATTGCTTTTTAAAAAATTTTTTCATATTTCATATATGTATATGAACATTGGTCTGATAGATAGTATTTCCCCTTTGTGACTAGAGACTCAGAATCTATCTCTACTTTGAAACTGATGAAGAATATTTAGGAGTATTTATGAAATCCTTTTTCCTTACAATCCTTATCACTGCTGGATTGGGTGGAGGTAGACTCGTATATGTTATTGTGGGTATATAAGGTACTCTTACGATGTGATAAATGCTTTCCATATTATTTTCTTAGTCTTCACTCTAACTCTCTGAAGAGGGGAAAGGATTTCTGTACTTGATAACATAAAGCTGAACATCAAAAGGTGTGTGAGCATTCACTGACTTACTCTAGAATGCTTGCTTTCTTAATAACCTACTAACTTCCCCTAACTTGAATGCGAAGTACGGCATTTCACATCACCTCTCTGAGCTCCAGTTTCTCACCTGTAATTTGGGGGTAACTAAAACCTACCCTACTTTGCTGTTGAGATATTTAAATGAGGTAATATATGAAAACTACTCAGCACAACTCCCAACACATGATTGGATCTGATGAATAGTCATTGAGATTGTTGCTCAGGATAGTCAAACTCTTTCTTTCTTTCTTTTTTTTTTTTATGTACAAATGACTCACAAGGAAAATTGATTGTCTTCAGATCCAGATCTGTTTGAAATCTGGGCCTTTTGCTCTGGCTGCTTATTGCATGGGGCCACGGAACAGAGGCAGCATTCCTGATAATTTAGTATAAAAATGGAAGAAAACTATCCATTACTTGGTGCACCTGTGAAGTGTTTGGCTAGAAAGTGGTAGAGTTGGCCTATGTATTGGATTTTTCTTTTAGTGGTTTCAGTGTTCATAAGTAAGGGTTTTTCATTTGGTATATGTCGAGGTCTTTGTTTATCATTGTGCTCCAGAGAAACCAGTCATTAAGACAGCACACAGAAAGTCCTAATGGAGGTTTCTGTCCATGTTAACCATCTGTGCTTTCCTGGAGTCTCCATCCAAACCTTAGTCTCATCGAATGCTTCTGAATTCAGTATGATAAATTCTTCTATTAAAAACTTATTTTATTTTCAATTATATTTATGAGTATTTCTGTATGGGGATAATTGTGCCCACATTCAGGTGCCTACAGAGTACAGAAGGGACAGTCAGGTTCCCAGGAGTGGAAATTATAGGTGGTAATGGGTTCTAGGAACCAAATTCAGATCCTCTGCTAGAGCAGTATGTGGTCTTAACCACTGGGCCATCTCTCTATCCCAGAGTGCCATAAATTTTTATCTCATAATCACTTTGTTTTTCCACATTGTACATTTTTGGTTTAATTGTTTGAAGTCAACTAAAGGTATGATTATTAGTCTTAGATGGTTGACATTTTTGCTTTATTATTATAGTAGACTAAATTAACACATGTTTGCCTACTGTTCTCTATAAGGTGAGGTGAATAGACAAGTCTACCATTTTCCTTCTGCAGGAGATAGACAACAACTTATGTTCAGCATCATGTTGTAGGAAGACGCGTCTTGATTATAGGTGAGAAGTCATACGTTTTAAGAGGGAATTTTCTAGAGAGCAGCTGTTTTAGCTGACATGTAAGTATAAAGGACTTGAGGAAGAAGTGAAAGACTTTCATTAAATGATTACTCCCAGAGAGGGGTGAGAAATAACATATAGCATTCTGGGAACGAGAAATGAGCAGGTTGGTACTTTTGGAGTGTAAAGTTGGCCTGTAGGAATTTGAAGCCAGAGATGGCTCTGGAGAGGTAATCAAGGTAGGACACTGGGATATCGTGTATGGCAGGAAACCCGGCTTTAACTTTTAGTGGAGTCCAGGGTGCTAACAAAGCAGGTGACTTCAGTGTTTTTGATTGACGTGAGTTTTAGTGGCTGTAACGGGGGGGGGGGGGGCCGAGGGCATGGGCTGTGGATAGCCAGTTGGGGCATCTCTAACAGGCTGCATGTAATGATTAAGTGACAAGCTAGTGGTCATGAGACGAAGAGGCAGAGAAGAAAGAAGGATGGAGGTCGCATTTTAAAGTGGGCAAGACTTTGACAGTAGTGTTTAGGAGATGGGAAGTTGAGCATGATCCTTCAGTTCCTGGTTAGATTGGGGTGCGTCCTGTCTGTCAGCAAAGACAGGGTGTATGAGTTTGAATTTGTGAGGTGACAGCAGTTAGGAGGGGGACAGGCTAGACTGAAGTGTGCAGTCTTCGTCAGCGGCAACGATGCCTCCGCGTTTCACTGGTTTAACACTAGTGTAGTGTTTCTTAAAAATTCATTTGCCAGTAATTGTTAAAATTTTGATCAGTGGCCTGACTCCCTCAATTATCCCATTGAGTAAAAAATTCTCCGTTAAAATGGACAAGCACGTGATTTTGTAAACTCTTTGCTTAACAGAATCTTTTTTATTCTATTTTCAGAAATTAACTTATGGGATTGACTCACTGTTTTTTGTTTTTGTTTTGTTTTGGAGCTAAGGATCGGACCCCCCCCCCCCCCCAGCCTTGCGCTTGCTAGGCAAGCGCTCTACCGTTGAGCTAAATCCCCAACCCCGACTCACTGGTTTATATATAAAATATCTGAGCCCTTTTCTTTAAAATTTTTGTGGTGTATTTGGTATTATAAATTATATATATTTTAAAGCTCTAAGCCAAATATATGTCATAAGTCCAAATGTTTATATTCTAATGAATTACCTTTATTCAGTAACCTGTATCTTTCTTAATAAATAGGTAACGTATAATATATGACTAATTATTAGCTGAGTGCCAGTCATTTCTTCTGCATAGTCAAGGAATTTTAGCATTCTAATCCAGATTATTTTTCACAACTTTGAGATAAATATGTAGATACTATATGTATTGTTTTTTAAAAAATGTATAATATTACCTAGGGAATAATGTGCTGCTGCTAATACCTTAATTAACATACTTGTTTAAAAACATGTATTAGAGAATTTGATTTTAAAATTGTAATTTCCTAAGATGCCATGTTCTATATGAATGTTAATAACTGGAACACCTGATACTTCCTTTATGTAAGGAATTTAGAAATCTATAAAATGAGTATTTAATTGGTCTAACAAACATTTATTGAACACTTACTTTATGTGATACATAGCTGATAGATATTAAGGAATGGAAAATGATGAGGGGTTTTGAAGATGGCGTCTCTTAACCACTAAGCCGTCTCTCCAGCCCTTGAAGAGGGCATCTCTAAGGGTTCCGATGAATTGCTATTTCATTCCATAACATAGGGACTACACTCCCCTTGGCTTGTTCAGATAATTTCTCTCTCTCTCTCTCTCTCTCTCTCTCTCTCTCTCTCTCTCTCTCTCTCTCTCTGAATTTTCAAGACAGGGTTTCTCTGTGTAGTTTTGTGCCTTTCCTTGGGATTAAAGGTGTGCGCCACCACCGCCTGGCAATTTCTCTCTTGTGAACTGACCTGCATGGGTGAGGGGTGAAGGTCATTTGGTGAAAGTTACAGATTCAAGTATTTAACGGCACAGTGTATTCAGCGCCACTATAGAGAGAGCGCTGCCCCTGTGAGTTGACACTCTTCGATATAACTTCTGCTCTTTTAAATGTTAGTGGATTTAGGCTCCCCAGCTCTGGTTTCAGTGAAAAGCTCCAAAATAACAACTTCTTCTTCCTCCTCCTCCTCCTCCTCCTTCTCTTCTTCTTCTTCTTCTTCTTCTTCTTCTTCTTCTTCTTCTTCTTCTTCTCCTACCTTCCTCAGCTAACAGCCAAATTCTGTCTATTACCTACATTAATACATGTAATCAAGTTATAAGCAATACTTGCTGGCCTGGGATCTATTCATTTTCTTTAATGTGATTGATATCTGTCTTAAATCTGTTAAGTGTTGATTTTTTAAAACTTAACCCCATAAAGGCAATCTTACCTTGCCTTGTAAAGGCTTCCTCGACTCCTGTTGTCGTAAATTTCAACTTGTATTCACAGAAGCATTGACAGGTGAATGTGGTCAGCAGTTTATGAGGCTCTACTGCTGCTTTAGGTGAAGATGAGAGAGAGCGCCTTGACACTTGAAAAAGTCAGTGAACTCAAGATTGAAAGAATAAAACCAAAAGTATTAATTCCCTGGAACCAGTGACATAGTCTGACTATTGCACATAAGATTCTCTTTTATAGTTATAATACTTCATGTTAGCCATTATAAAAGATATTGTAAGTATTGAGTATAAATGACTGAATATTTTTAAAGCATATATTTGTATCATGGGATCACGTGGTGATTACAAAGAAACAAGTCTGATATTTCTCCTGCTATCATTGAAGACCATGGTCACATTTTACCTGTCTCCCTAGTCCCCATATATGATATGCCCTGTAGATGGCCAGAAAACATTTATTGAATGAAATAATTATTAAGTATACCATATTGCATACCTATTTAATATATGTGCTTTTGACCAAGTTGAAGTAATTCGGAATTCTGCTTTCTTAGATGTTAAATAAGAAGGCTGTCCCCAAAAGATGATCTGGTAGAGTCTACAGCTCTCTTGAAAGTTTTCTTGTACAATCATTTTCAGGGGGACCTAAGATAACGATGCTCTAAGTGCCTCCGTGAGGTATCATCATCTTCAGTGCCACTGTACAGTCTTTCCACAGAACATTTAGAGTTTACAGATTGAATTCCATATGTAATTTTAAAGGCAGCTCTCTGTCACTTATTTAAAGCTGTTTTTAGTAGCATGCACGAGATGAAATGCTTCAATTAACTTTTCTTGTGCACTGCAGATATTTTGAAGAGCATGTAATTAATCAGTGAGAAGTCACGTTCTAATAAATTAACATTCATGGTGTCGACACCCTTGACATTTTTGTCATTACTCTCTTATTATCATTGAAGTTGTAGATCTCCTTACACCTGACTGTATCAGCGCTGCCTACTTCTTACTAAATGTAAGGCTTGGTAGTGTTTTGAAGTGCTGGGGGTACTACATTATTCTCTTTCAGTTGAAGTAACGCAGAGAATTTTCAGTTGAGTTCTGCAAAGGCACCATTTTTTTTAAAAAACTATACCGTATAGACATTTTCCACTATGGCCATTCTCATAAGGTTTCATGTTTTACGTTTGTTATTTAAAATGTACACATTTTAATGCATTGTGTTTTATGCACAAATGAGTTTCTCCTATAAAATGTCTTATGTATGATCTTTATTTAGTCTGGGACAAATCTTCATCTTTTAGGTGGTCTGATATCACTTAAGTTTCAATGCATTGATTACTGTTAATTTGAAAAGTGGCATTTATGTAACATATAAGGCTGAGAATTTGTTCAATTTCTGATTACAAAGTAGCCATCCAAAATACTTTATAAAGCTTTGCTGAGATCACTTATTTGTCATCTGAAAATTGGGAAAGTGGGTCTTTTAATAGAATTTGTAGCCTATTAAACAAGAGACAGGCAGTACCTAATCATTTGGGGTATTGCTTCAGAATGACACAGAGTGAAAATACTGATGAATATATCATTTTGATATAAATGTAAATATAAAGTGAAGTCTATTATGATGTTAAACTTTTGTAAAGTATTTGAAAACAGCAGTTGATTTTGCTTATACAGACTGGGAGCTGGGAAAGAATATGGGTGTTTGCTGTGTATCTAAATTCTCAAAGTGTGAACTATACGCTAGTCACCTGTCTCAAGTTTATGACCCAATGACTATTTAGGTTCAGGATCTGGAGAACAGAACAAACTGAAAAAATAGACCCTCCGTGTCTCAGCAACACGAAGTCAAAAGGTTGTTTTTACGCAGGTTACTGTAGTGAAGCTAATTCTGTATATATTTGAATGAATTTGAGCATCTTCTGTTGGAGTACAAATAAAGAAATCAGAGAGCCCATTAATGAATTAGATAATAGAGCTCATTCCATTTTGTACAAGATAATGCTAGTTATGATTTAAGGCACATAGCTGAACATGTGTATGAAACCATAACCAAGGGAAAACCTTGTGCCTTTATGCCTTTCATGCATTTTTATGACTTGTGAGTGTGTATGTAGACTGGCCTTTTTTTTTTTTTTTTTAATTGTAAAGCGTTTTACATTCTTTGGAACTCTTATAAAGAACAAATGCATTTGCTACTTGTGCAATTAAAATAAAAATAAATTAATTCAGTTAGCCATCTTTCAAAGAAATAAAACGTGGAGCTGCTCTATGAGAGGGCCGATTGCAGCTGTGACTCCAGGAGCTCAGCCTCAGATGGCAGTGTTCTGACGCCCTCTGGAAATGGTCCAGTGCCACTGAGGGTAAACACTGAAACCTGAGGGCACTTCTGTATGCAGATATCAGCCTCATATTTATCAAATCCTATTTTAGTTGTCTGTCCATTCTTAATGGCTATACTGCGGTTAAAATTCCAGATAATGTGCTGTAGTCCTAAACGTCGGTGATAGTCATTCATAGATTAAGATGTTATACACTTAATAATGCACATCAAGATGCTAAAATGATTTCTGGCAAAAAGAAGGGAGAAATTGTGGCAGATAACAGGGAAAGAAATATGAGTAGAAGGAGTTAAAAGTTGCACATAGATTTTTCTGTTCTGTCTCATATTGAACAAACAGGTTTTCCTTTCTTTCTTTCGTTCTTTCTTTCTTTCGTTCTTTCTTTCTTTCTTTTTTCTTGCTTTCTTGCTTTCTTGCTTTCTGTCTCTCTCTTTCTTCCTTCCTTCTTCTTTCTCTCCCTCCCTCCCTCCCTCCCTTCTCTCTCTCTCTCTCTCTCTCTCTCTCTCTCTCTCTCTCTCTCTCTCTCCTTTTGGTTTTTTAGGATTTCTCTGTGTAACAGCTCTGGCTGTGTAGGAACTTACTTTGTAGATAAGCTGGCCTCAAACTCACAGAGATCAACTTGCCTCTGCTTCCTGAGTTCTGGGATTACAGGTGTGCCCCACCACTGCCTGGCTACAAGTTTACTTTCTTATAATAGCCTTATTATTCTATTTGCATGCCCATCAGTTCATGACTCCATTGAGTGTTGCTTCATGGTGTTAAATTTCATTTTCTCTTTTCATTTTGTGTGTCCAGTGTGTAGGGGCACATGTGAAGCCTGAGGTCAACATTGTTGTCTTCCCTTCTTGCCCTCTAACTATCTGGTTTTGAGAGTAGCTCTCTCACTGAACCCAGAGCTCACCCATTTGGCTAGACTGGGAAGTCTCGGGATCTGCCCATGTCTGTTTGCCCCTCCAGAGCTAGGGTTACAGGTGCATGCTACCACAACTGACTTTTTTTTTTTAAAGTGGGTTCTGTGGATCTGAACTCAGGTCCTCATGTCTTCACAGCAAGCAATTTACCCTGTGAGCCATGTCCCCAGACCAAGTATTGCTAATATTTGATGTGAACATGTTTAGACAGAAATTGTTCTCAGTTAAGATGACTCTGGTATACTATTAATGAGGTAGGGCCAGTGAAATAAGTTGAGGCATTTGAAAAGGAAAAGGGAAAAAAAGAACAGAGGTGTGAAATGATAGAAAAATCCAAGAAGGATCAGAATGGTGAATTCCTAAGTGAGGGAAAAACTCACTCCACTGGAGTTGTAAAATAAGAGCTACTAGACAGTCATGTGGCAAACGAAATAAAATCCATTCCTCCTGCTCATTTTTTCCTCAGAAAATATAAACAAAAGAAAACCCGAATTTATCAGTCACTTAAGGTACATTCTTGCCTGAGTGAGGAATATGGCCGTAAGAGGGGTTCTGTGGAAGGCAAATGGAGAGGCATTGGATTCAATAGGAAGAAACAGGCTTCTTCAGACATCTGGAAGTGGGAAGTGGGAGGGTGGATGGTTGGGAAAGCTAGCATCTTAAATGTTTGGCCTAGAAACACTGACTAGTACAAGCAACATTGAAGTTGAGAATGCAGGGGTTGCAGGTGGAGCTGTTGGTAGAGTGCATGTCTAGTTTGCACCAGGCCCTGGTTCTGTGTCCAGTAGCACCTAAATCAGGCATGCAGCATATGTCTGTCTGTAATCTTAGCACTCAGGAAGAGGAATCAAGATCAAGAGTGCCGGGTGGTGGTGGTGGTGGTGGTGGTGGTGCTCGCCTTTAATCCCAGCACCCAAGAGGTAGAGGCAGGTGGATCTCTGAGTTTGAGGCCAGCCTGGTCTACAGAGCTAATTCCAGAATAGCCAGGGAGGGCTACACAAGAAACCCTGTCTCAAACACAAAAAACAAAAACAACAATAAAGATCAGGAGTACAAAGTCGTTCTTTGCTACACAACTAGCTGGAAACCAGCCCAAGCTGTGTGTGTGGTGTGTGTGTGTGTGTGTGTGTGTGTGTGTGTGTGTGTGTGTGTGTGAGAGAGAGAGAGAGAGAGAGAGAGAGAGAGAGAGAGAGAGAGAGAGAGTGAGTATACATATATAGCCACCAGTTTCTACAGCAGATTATCTAACGAACTGGTACTTTGACCAGAGGCCACCTTGGTCACATTGATTGGCTTTATTTTTTTTTATAATGCTTTAATACTAATACTTTGCATATGAAATATCCTAACTAGTGTATTCTCAAATGATCAAGGATGCCTTAGACATTGGTTCTGTCCCTTAGCTTCCATTTCCCTTCACTGCAGTGTGACACGACTTTCTGTCGCTCATGCTCCACCAAGGGTTCATGTTGGCTTTTACTCATCGAAACATTTTTCTGGAATTAGCCCTGTGCTAATTCTTCAATAAAACTTTATGAGACACTAGGCGAAATTTATGTGCATTATACTGTGTAAATTACTGTGAAAAAAAGGTTCATGAAACCCATAAATATTAAGGCCAATCTGGGTGTGGTGGTTCAGGGCTTCAATGCCAACACTTGGGAGGCAGAGATATGTGGGTCTCTGTGAGTTTGAAGCCAGCTTGGTCTACAAGGTGAGTTCTAGGCTAGCCAGAGCTACATAGTATAAACAAACAAACAAACAAACAAACAAAAGGTCAAACATGTGCTGAACATGCTTAAGAAAACAATTTTTAAAGACTATTAGAAGTAACTTTTATTTTAAAGCACAATTTGCAAAATGATTTCACAGCCTAAATATAATGTCCAGACTAAAAATGTCCAGACTAAAATTAAGCCCAATACTTAATTCATCTCAGAAGAGTCTACAATTTTTGGGTGGTACTTAAGTACTTTGTTATTCGTTACTGAAGAATAATTAATTATATTTTTAAAAATTATAGAATTGAATGTGCTTTCCTCTTTCTCCTCTCTTGGATACCTGGTCAAATCGCGTGGGATCTCAGCTTAATTTGGGAAATGTGGGCATTACCTGGTGAAAGTAGTGTGTGTGTGTAGATTTTCTGGAGTGGTGGCTGGCTTCTGGCGAGTTAACCGGGATGATAGTTATTAATTAGTGGCTTTTAAGATTTGTAAGTTGGGAAAAGCTGAATCAAGTCATAGCTAAAAAGGACTTCACACTTCGGTTAAATTTGTATTATTGTATTATTTAATGGCCTCCTATGAAAGAAAAGACTTTTAGTCTCTGCTTTTCACTAGCATCATGTTTTTGAAGTAGTCTAAATCATTATCTGAGAACTTAACAAGATGCCTGCATGTCTCAATAGGTATTTCTGCTTTCCATCTATGTGGGTGTTTCCAGGTAAACAGACTCACAAATATTGTTTGAAACTAAATGTGTATCCAGCTATAGAGCAGTTATTAATGCTGTTGTATTCAAATCAATTACTGAAGCAATGAAAACAAAATTACCTAATTAAAGCAGATCACAAGCAAACCTGCGATGTTTGTGTGGGGAATAATTGAAGTAGTAATTATGCATAGCAATACATTTCTTTTAAGGATGGCAACTCAGAAGCTGTGTTTGGGGACAGGGTGGTACTGCCAGACTTACGGACCTTCCTAATCTTGTCCAGAGTGTCTTACTTTTCTTTGCCTTTTATTTTCTTCTGCAGTGTGAACTTGTGTGCTGACATACTAAGATGTGGCAGTGACGTTTCGAGGCTTTCCGTACTAACCCTCCTCTCTTCTCCTTGTCATCTTGCTGTTGCTTATCTCAGAGCTTTGTACCAGACGTCTGTCCAGTCTGGTTTTCTTCTTGTCTTCTGAAGACTCAGATGGGATATCTTTCCAAAGATTTCACAGCAGAATATATGTAAAGAGAGGCTTTTCTTCTTCTTCTTCTTGTTATTGGTGTTTTTGCTGTTGTCTTTTGTTTTGTTTTTTCATGTGTAGACATTAACTAGCCTTTGTGTCTTGCTCACAGTTACCTGGGCATACACTTGATGGGGACATATTGCCAACACTTTTGTTTTAGCTGTGACTTCTCTAAAAGCTGGGAAGAGTTTCATTTATCTCCTGTCCTGTTTCTCTCTACTTGGAGACGGTGGCACAGTGTATCTCGCCTGTAGGACTGGGAACAGCTTGAGGGCAGGGAAAGAGACCTTCTAATTTGTGCAACTGGAGGGCAGCAGACAGGGTAGCGCTTTGGAGTTGGGGGTCTGTGTCTGGTCTGTGCAGTGTTCAGTCTTCATTTACTAGTTTATAAATGAGGACACACGGATGCTTATCTCTTCTGCTTGTAGGGATCCATAAAGGGAAGGTAGAAAGCTTTTCTTACAATGTCTAGTGCATTTCAAGAAACCTTTGAAAAAAATACACAAAAGCTAGCTCACATGGTGCCCAATGGGTAGTAGTTTCTCAGTTAAGACAGCTGTTGACAGACTTTGGAATACATTGCAAATTAATCCGCGTGGATTGGCTGAATCTATCCTAGTCAGTCTACATGCCACCTGATCAGTTACTTACTTTGGTCATTTCAATTATGTTATCTGTTGAGGACACCAGAGATCACATCATCCAGTTTTAAAATGAATGCACTGAGCTCCATCCTGGCCTCTCTTCTCCATACTCATTCAAGCAGAATACTCAGTTGGGGTAGAAACTCAGGGTGTCTGAAAGCTTTATGTGGCTTCCCGACAGCATCACTAGTGTTTAGAGATGACTCCATGAGAGTTTGGTAGAGAATAGATAGCCAGATATTCACACCCTAACTAGAAGAGCTAAAAATTTGCCCCCAGACAGTTTTCTTACTTATGGGGAAGAATCTTGAGTTTAAAGGTAGAAATGCTTGGAGTTCTAAAGTCGTTGTTAGTGATCTTCTTTCCAGTGGTATTTCTAGGTCTCTGATCCAAGTTCTTAACAACATAAATTGGCCCTTCAGTAGATACATGAAAAAGGCATGTAACACTGTTGTTTTGAGTTCATTTTTTATCCAGAATGTAGAAATGAAAGATCACAGAAACTATCGGACAGTTTTGTTCATGCTGGATTGGGAGGCCAGACCTCAATTTTCCTCTGGCAATTGTGGTAATTATCACAACTGTCCATGATGTCATTATTATAATAGTACCTCAAGTGAGAGACACACAAGCTTTACTGAATGTTTCCCCCTCAGTTTAATCTTTTCATGTGTCTAAACAATATCCAAGCGGTTTGTTGGATGAACAACCATTATCTAGTCTGTCAGGATTCCCTAGAGCTGAAAAATGTAAGGCAGTGTGCTCATTAGTGCAGAGACTATCAAATGGTGTCATTGTATTTTAACAGGGCATCTTTTCATTACATATATGTATTTATGAGTGTGTGTGTGTGTGTGTGTGTGTGTGTGTGTGTGTGTGTGTGTGTGTGTGTGTATGTACACCAACGTGCAAGCACACATGAGGCAGTCACTGGACAACTTTCAGGAATGGGTTTTACTTCTTTCTCCATCATGTGGGTCTCAGAAATAGCTCAGGTCTTCAGGCTGGGTGGTAAGCATTCATATCTCCCAGCAATCTCCCTGCCCCAGGCCATCTTAACACTGAATCTTTTCTACCCAGAGCTCTTTTTTTTTTTTTTTTTTCTTAAATGTTACAACAAAATTGTATGCTATTTGCAAGCTCATAAAATGTAATTTGCTTGGCACAAAGATCTGTGAATTAAATCTTTAATATTTAACTGGTAACATTACATAGGAAAGCAACATGCTTAATCTAACTGAAGATGCAAGCTGGAGTTTGTAAATCTGTGGAAGCAATTTATGATAATGGTTGTAAAGAACCTTTTGAGACAATAAATGTGTCATTTTCTGATTTTTGTTGTCCTTTTAAAAATTTTGTGGGTGCTTTGAGTCACTATAAAATACTTCTATCTGCTTTCAAAGTTTGTTTCAAATTACAATTTAAAAATTGGGTGGACCCCTCCCTGATGACCCCTACTAGGTTCCAATGGTCAATGCTTACATAGAAAGCTCTGGTCACAAAACAAAACCAAAACTCATGGACCTTGTAAAGGGGCAGGTCTGGATGGGAGATGAGTATTGGTAAGGGCAGGAAGGAGATAAGAGAGAATATGGAAGAGAGGAATCAAAATATAGTATATACTTGTATGAAATTGTCCAACCGCAAATTCCATCTTAAAAAATGATTGAGTTTAATGGGCAAAAACAAGCAACTGGATGGCCCCTGGGAATGTCTGATAGGTGAGCATGCTCCACCTGCTCTCTTTTCATTGTTAAGATCACGGATATTGGAGATTTTTTTTTCTTTTCTTTTTTTGTATTTTTTTTTTTTTTTTTTGAGACAGGGTTTCTCTGTAGTTTTGGAGCCTGTCCTGGACTAGCTCTGTAGACCAGGCTGGCCTTGAACTCACAGAGATCCACCTGCCTCTGCCTCCTGAGTGCTGGGATTACCACCGCCAGGCGGATATTGGAGATTTTAATGTGTCCTCAGGATCACGTGTCTGAATGGTCACAGCCCTGGAGATGGATGCTATGAATTGTAGTTATCATTTTATTGCAAATCACTTATTCTTTTAAAGTCCTCATGCTTTGAGAGTGGTGGGTTCACTTCTTTGCTGCCGGTGAGTCCCAGAGCTTAGCTGTGAATACTGATTTCTAAGTTTCTGTTTTTACTGTGTTTGCATTGGTGTCGACTGAAATTAAAGGAGGTGATCCAGGAAGTTGGCATTGCAATGAGATGCTTTTGGTAGAAATGTGAGGTGTGTCATCTTCTTCTCTAAGGGAAGGAAGTGGTGGAATCGTCCCTCCAGAGGTCTTGTAGTCAGTGGAATAGAGACTCTACTACTCACTGTCATCTTCAGGCAGTCAGTCAATCTCCATCAGCAGATTCTCTTTCTTGATCTATGAAAAGACTCCGAATGGATTTGAGGACCTGACGGTCTCTAGTACCATTGCTTACCTCCAACTTCCAGTCCTCCGTTGCCCAGTGATCCCCACATAGCTCCTGAATGGAAGCTGGTCCTGCCAGGCTCTGTCATGTTACTTCAGTCAGCAGTCCCTTCAGCCTACAATGTCGTGGCAGGTTCGAACCCATCTTCTCACTCCATTCTGCTTTCTTCATGGACAATAATCTGGCCAGTCCATAGACCTAGACTTTCTACGCCGGAATCAGGTTACATTTCCACTGCTATACTTTTTTTTTTAAACTTTCCACTGAAAATGAAAGTCAGTTTTCAAAGCCTTAAGGCCCCTGTTACATTCATTCTTTCTTGATTTGTTTTCCTTGACTTGGCAAATTAATTCCCCTCTCAACACTTTTCCTGCATCTTCCTTGAAGATATTCTTTTCTTAACTCATTTCTTTGGTTGCCTCTTGACTGAAGAAGCCCAGTAGTTATATAAGCCCTCCCTAGACATTTCTTCAATAGTTCCCAATTTTGTTGCCTCAACACTGTCTGAAACAATCAAATTTGTATGTTTTTTCTCCCAATACATACCTGAGGACCATTCATGACCTGTCTTGTTCACTGTGGTAATCTCAATACCTGCATTACAGTAAGGAACACAGTAGACAATAAACTCGGACCCATGCATTAGTTGGCTTCCTATCTTGACTCTTTGGTATAAAGAATTCGCTGTAAATCAGGCTCGGTATTTCATACCATGATATCCAATCCAAAGCCTGCACTGGAGAAATCTGTATGCAGGACTGAGATCTCATGGGAGAGAGTACACAGTGATAAAATGTCTTGTCCTGTGGCTTTTACAGGGCTTTCCAATCATCCCCATTTATCTGTGTATTTGCTTCATGTATGACTCAGAGTGGGCACTTGTATGGACTGTAGAAGTAGCTGCATGCCATAGCTTTGTGGGAGTAGTGAAGACTGACTTTCAGGTTGTTCAGAACTGGGTTCAAGTCTTTACTTTTGGGGTTATAGCACAGAATTAGCTGATATGTTACTGTTCGACCCATTGTCTAGATGAACTCGAGAATAGTCCTTGAACTTTCCAAACTCAGTTCCTTCAGTTATAAAAATAACAATGATGATATCTACCTATCACATTTTAAGACATAATTACAGTGATTTGCATAAGTTTAACTTATGTACTACTGTCATTTGATATTTTCATTTACAACCTCTAAACATTTTCATATGATTTTTCACACTTATTACATGGGCTTTATAAGGTTGGAAAGTTAAGCAATCGCTACTCAGTTTAAAGTACCATTTATATTCCAGAGACTATTTTTTTTTTCTGAATTGATTGCTATAATATTTAGAATATTCTTATCTGTTAAAAAAAAAACAAATGAGAAGCCAAGTTCACCCCCTCTAAATTTCACACTTACAAAGCTGTTTTTTTCCCCACAAACCCATTTTGTTAATTTTACAATGGTAACTTTATTTAGCTGTCCTATTTGATCCTGAATTATACTTAATAGTATTTTAATTATTATGGTTAATTATCATTGTAATTTAATGATCTCATAGTACATAGGAAAGTAAATGTTTCATAAAAAATCAAATCTCATTTCTTTAGTTCCTTGGGTGTTTGGGAATATACCTTTTTTTTTTTTTTTTGTAAAAGTTAGTTAATTCTATAAAAACAACTTCTGTATTTTAGAAAATTCAATGTATCTAACTCAAAATTTTGATTAGGGTGTGAAAACAAGTATACTGTAGATTCCAAACTACTGTACTTGGATTGGATTACCTGTTTTTTGAATCTTAGATAGTCTTTTAATAAAAAACAAAAAACAAAAAAACCAAAAAAACCCCCAAAAAACCCAGAGCCAGATATCAGGGTGAAAGCTGAAAGATCAGAGAAGCAGAACAGACAGCCACTAACTCTCACTTCTATGAAATCCTCTGCCTAAAGAGAGTGAGTTCCTGTTTCCTCATACCTTATATACCTTTCTCTGCCCTGCCATATTACTTAGAGACATGTGTGCTTCCCAAGCAAAGGCATGAGATCTCAAGTGCTGAGGTTAAAAGTGTGTGCCACCACTGCCTGACCTCTATGTCTAATCTAGTGGCTGGCTCTGCCCTCTGATCCTCAAGCAAGTTTATTAAGGTATACAATATATCACCACAATGACCTGTTTACATCATATGATTGTTGCCCATTATAGCTCAAATAAGGGGTTCCGAATGTGACTATCTGGAAGGAGGTGGCAGTATCTAAACCCCACAGCTGGAGAATATGAGCATGAAGACATTAATGTATTAGTACTTTTTCCACAGTGTTATCCCAGTGATTACAGAGGGCAGGTTAGAACTGACATAATGAGATTTGTCTTTTGGAAAGTAGTATCTTAACTGTAACAGTGTCCCACTGGGTGGTTAAGAAAAGCACTGTTTCGCAAGAATAGTTTAGGGTTTAAACAGAGACCTACCATTGTATCTTAGTTATTTATAAAGCTTCTTGTGTGGATCTGGAGAGAGGCTTGACACCACATAGGAAGCATAACTCTTGTCAGTGTCCCGTTGATGCTGTCTCCACAACCTGCCAGGAACGAGAGGCCTTTGGTAATTAATAAGCATAACTGTCTTCTACCTATTTTATTTACAGTTTTCATAGCTAATGAATTATCAGAAAAAGTCCACAAGGACTTGATTGCTCACCTATCTAATAGCAATTTACAGATGATAGGTGCTGTGGCTCTTACAAACCGTGTCCTCTAATAGCATTCGATGTAAGTAGCTGTTTGCCATTCTGTATTGTGGTTGGAACCAGAGAAACAGAAAATTGGTCATTTCCCGGCAGATAGCAGTAACTTTCAATTCAGTCAAAATGCTGTATGTGCTGTGATAGGTTTATAATTATTACCTAAAGATTAATGGTTTTTTGGTGAGTGTAAATTTGTGCAGCAGTAATCCATTAAGGAATCAATAATCAGTCCACTCTGATGTGTGGTTCCTATTCACTGTTATAAATGTGTGCCAGAAGCTGAACCTAATGTTTTTGTTTTGCTTGGTGTGTGTGTGTGTGTGTGTGTGTGTGTGTGTGTGTGTGTGTATGAAATCATAGTTGACACCAAGAAATTTTATATACACACACACACACACACACACACACACACACACACATTTGTGTTTTATTTTTATGTGATGTGTACATATGTTCATGTGTGTGCACATACATTCATACGTTCATGTGCTTGCGCAGGTCAAAGTGTGACATCAAGCACCTTCCTTTTTACTGTTTGAGACGGTCTCTTACTGAACCTGGAGCTCAGTGATTACTCCAGGCTGGATGTCCATGGAGCCCCAGTGATGCCCGTGTCTGCCTCTGGGCACTGGGATGACGGTTGCTTGCACTTGTGCACGCACTCACGCACACGCACACACACACATCTCTGCATCCAGCTTTCTCTGGATGCTGGGGTTCTGATGCTCGCGTGTGTGCACGCATGCACTCATGCACGCACGCACGCACACATGCATGCATGCACGCACATCTCTGCATCCAGCTTTCTCTGGATGCTGGGGTTCTGAAGTCAGGTCCTCATGCTTATGCTGCAGGCATTCTCAACTAGGCCATCTTCCCAGTCCAATCCATTACACTTTTCTTTGTCAATCAATTGTCCCCATATGCATACTGGTTCAAAATTTGTGTTTTCTCACCATTTTAGAAAAACTCTTCAGAACTCTTAGAAGTGCCTGTCTTTTTTTTTTTTTTTTTTTTTTTGCTGCGGTGTTACTTTGTTTAGTATTGGAAATAATATTTGGGTGTTTTAATTAAATCCTTGTTTCTCTAATCTGGAAGTAATTTATTGCCACATCTGCGTGGTGGGAGAAGTTGAAGATTCATGCTTTTTACATTAAAATTCTAACCTTAAAGCTATGATCTCACAGCAAACAAATGGAAAGTTTACTTATAGCCAGTACTTTTAAGGCATTGGGCTGGATGTCGCTGGATGAAGTGAGGCTTAAGGCATAACTGACCGTACTCTCCAAGGAGCTTGTATGTCAGTGAGGAACAAGAGAGCAACGGGATGGGCAGAAAGGCAGTTGCTCTGTGTGTATCCTTCTGCTCTGTAGCTAGAATTTCGGTGTTAATGTGTAATAGTGCTGGACATGATAAGGTGTGTGGTGAGCTTCATCCCACAGGCTGTTTACAACGTTCTCCAGTCAGAGGTTCAAGAGCAATCCATTTATGTAGAAATTATAAAACAAAATGTTGTAAGAGCATATGATTCAGTTAAAATAGTGAAGAAAGATATGAAGTAAAAAGTGAAAGCCATCAGTTTCTTGCATTACCAATACCTAAGTATCCATTTCTTTTAAAGTGTGTACTGGTGCATGCAATCTATGTATGTCTTCCCTTTCCTAATGATAATGCTAACAGGGTTATGTGGTGTGTACTAACTTATGGCTTGTTTTTTTTTTTTTTTTTCATTTTAATTGTTTTCAGATTTACCCTTCATTCTTTTCGTCACTATCTGACATGCATTGAAGGTGTACAGGGATATCCTTCACCTGCAGGTTTATTTGCCATTTTCTGACCTTCCCTGATGAGTTCCTAGGTTGTTTGTAGATTGCATAGGGAATCTCTGTGTCCGTCCATTGACATACACCCCTAGGACAGCATAGCTGGAAATCTCGAAGTTTGGGTTGATAAAGTATGGCGAATTGTCTTTTGAAAATATTACTGGTGTACATCCCCCCAAACACTGGATGAGGTTCTGTTTGTTGTTTGTTGTTGTTGCTTTTTTTTTTTTCCACTTTGCCAACAGTGTTTCTTCTCAGTTTTGGTGTATCTAGTAAGGAGAAATGATATGCATGCTTAATAATTTTTAAATTGGGGTACCTAAACATCATTTCAGGTTTATTGGTTGGAAAATCTTCGGTTTTTTTTTTTTTTTTTTTTTTTTTTTCCCTAGACAAACACTTCCGCTTTATTGTTCAGGAGAAATTATAATTTAAAACACTGTTAAGAACTAAGAGGAAAGAAAATACTTCTTTTGTGTGTGTGTGTGTGTGTGTGTGTGTGTGTGTGTGTGTGTGTGTGCCGTGCTTTGAGATATATTTATTAAAGGATATTTGGAGGATCTGAGATATTGAATTAAAATTAGGTGAAGACATGTTAATATCTCACACACTAGAGCAGAAGGAGCAGATACCACACCCCTGGCTACTTTTCTTCACCTGGTTCATCGTGGTAAAACACATAAGAAACTGTCTTCAGGGATTGAGCATAGCGCTTTTGAAGAGCTCCGAGGTTAGTGAGCGTTTCACTGTCAGACTAAGAAACTGCCCATCCATCTAACTATTCTTTTAGGAGAGTGTGTCTATCTAGAAAATGGAAGTGGCCAGCAAGGAATCCCGAAAGAAAACTAAACTTTTACTTAAAAATGCGATCAACTCTCATATAGGCTGCCGAGTGAACTGTGAGGAGAGTGACACTCTGTGCAGGGGGAATGGGCTCATGGACTTGATTTCTTTTGAAACTGTCCAAAGCTGCTGGAGGTCTGCATCACTCCACTGATGTCTGTTGAGCTGTCTGGGAACTGGCAGGCTACGCCTAGTCCTGAGACAAGCTGAAGTCCGGCACTTTGTCCTTTATGCGCTCATCCAGGAAGTGCCTTCCTCACATGGGAACCCTGAGTCTGGTGGAGAGCAGGGACAGTTCATTGTGTGACATGTTTTTACATGAGCAATTATGCATGGAAGCGTGGTGGTTTGCTCTGAGGCTGTCTGAAGAAAAAGATGGTTGTCCAGCTGTGCGACGGGTGTGAGTCTGATCTTCATCATGAAGAGATTCCTGAGCTAGGAAAATCTCGTGTGTCTCTCTCTTCTCTTAGCGTGGCAGTTTTGGAGGGAATGATTGATCTCCTTTTGTTCTGCACCTGTAAAATCATGTTTTAAAATACCAGACTTCCCAGTTCTCTTCTCGAATACAACTCCGCGTGTGTGTGCCCACGTGTGTTCATTACATCTTTCCACTGAAAATCAAACACTTGGACATGACCCCAAAGGTCATTTGGAACAACTTCCTAAACCAAACAATAATGTCCTTGATAGCCTTCGTAACCGGTGGGCCCTGCAGTTTGACTTCACCGCTTCCAGTGGAGGAAGCGGATGATTTTCACATTGTGATCAGCTGTGATTCCTAGAAAGTCCTTCCTCATGTTCCGGCCCTCCTCTGCCACCCAAAAGGCCACTTTTTTTTTTTACTCTGAATTTCCCCCCTCTAATTACCTTAGGGGAGTTTTAAATTCTTTTTTGCGTGTGTGTCTGTGTTCGCACGTGTGGACCAGGTTTTCCTGTAGTTTTTTTTTTTAATGAGCTTTTGTCTCAACCTTTGTGACTTAAAGACTATCTTAATTTTTTAAGATAATAACTTAAGATAATAGTTTATCTTAATAATAGTTTATTAAGGAAATAATAACACATTAGCCATAGTTCATGTCGATACATTGTCTCTTGCCTCTTTTGCCCATACAGATGCAAATCATGCCAAATGTTTGCAAAAGCAAGATAAATCCGGAATGTATTTTCTATCGCTCATGTCTTATTTATGTTACTCTTAGGGATTTTCAACTTCGAGCGTTTAATTCTTTGACGTGGTAATTCAAATTCAATTATAGGTAAAGTAATAGTTTTCTTGAAACCTTTGCATGTTTTGGAGACAACTATATTCTGTTTTCATTTATAAACGTAGCACAAAGCTGTGTGTGTAGGTGGGAGTTTGAATATTAGTTCTGTTGTTCAAAAACCGAACACTTGGTAACATAAAAGCAGTGCTTACCAAATGAGGGGAGAAGCCAGGTGGTGGTGGCACAGGCCGTTGGTCCCAGAACTCCTGTAATTGCAGCACTTGGGAGGCAGAGGCAGGCAGGTCTCAGAGTTCTAGGCCAGCCTGGCCTACAGAGTGAGTTCCGGGACAGCCAAGGCTGTTACAGAGAGAAACCCTGTCTCCCAAAAAATAAAGGAAGAACAAGAAGGAGGAGGAGGAGGAGGAGGAGGAGGAGGAGGAGGAGGAGGAGGAGGAGGAGGAGGAGAGAAAGAAAAAGAAGGAGGAGGAGGAGGAGGAGGAGGAGGAGGAGGAGAGAAAGAAAAAGAAGGAGGAGGAGGAGAGGCAGAGGCAGAGGCAGAGACACACTGAGGAAATGGAATCATCTTTGAGGGTTTCATTCAGTTTTCAGCCCCTGGCCTTTATTCCTCTGAGGATATTAGCAGTGACTGAGTTGGCTCACAACTTCGCATTTCTCTCTCGGCTGACTGTCAGTTTTACTGACCCCTTATTGGATTTACTGTTGTAATTCGAGACGGAATTGTGCTGGGAAGCGAATATTTCACTATGTTCACCTTAGCAGTCTAAATCGTTAGGATGGGGACTCACATTTGCCAGGGAAATCAGCTGGCTTGGTCTGTGTGAACATTTCGGGAGGAGCTGACCCTAACTGCATGAATACCACCCGTCTTCCGGGTCGCCTGTGGCAAAACCCAGCATTAGGCTGCGTCGTAGTCTCTTTTGATTAGCCAGGCTACACTTTGTCAGGTATAGTTCTGCTTTAGTTTGGAGAACTATCTTTGGAGATTCACTAGCTAGGAGATGATTAGGGATGCACATTTAAGAGATCTATTAGCCCATTTAATTATGCCACTGCAGACTTGTTAAAGATGTATGTGGAAGGTCAGATGGTATCCTGCAGGCCTCCCATCACGAAGAAATGATGGAGTTTGGGGCAAAAGAATTACCCTCACAGCCAAACTGTTTAAAAAATAGCCGTACAGTGGTGGCTCACGCCTTTAATCCCAGCACTTGGGAGGCAGAGGCAGGCAGATCTCTGTGAGTTCGAGGCCAGCCTGGGCTACAAAGCGAGTTCCAGGAAAGGTGCAAAGCAACACAGGAGAAACCCTGTCTCGAAAAACCAAAAGATAGTTATGTGTCATGAAGCCCTGTTTGCCAGCCTTGCTAGATCTTAAGAACCATCTAAGACGCCTTCTAAAAGTAAACATTCCCAGACCTCGCCCCAGGTATTCTGAATCAGAATCCCCCAGGGAGGAGCCTATGACTCCAGTCTGGATCATCAGTCAGGCAGGTTTCAGAAACCTTATCAAACAGCCTTCTATGTCGGGAATGGCAAAGAACCTGATTGCTGGAGCAGCCGGAGGCTGCAGCACGCATAGGTCAGAGGCCCTGCCTTTCCAGCAGTGGATGGTAGAGCATGAGGGAACTATGTCTTTAAAGCTCTGTGTAGGGGCCTGATATTTCTTTGGCAAGAAAAAAATAAAGTAAAATGTAACTATGTATGTATCACCTGAATAGTGTTTTGTACTAAATAAGCAAAAACTCGACTTTTTTTTCCGGCCTGCCCCCTCCCCCTACTCTGTACCTGCCTTTGCCTGCCTTACTCTTTTTTGGTTTTTGCCTTTTCCTGTCTTTTTGTTTGGGGGTGTTATCATAATATCATGTGTAATATTTTCCCACTGAATTTGATGACACTGAATATTTTTTTTCTCTCTACTTCTAAGTTGCAGTCCTTCAGCTTGCTGATGCAAAAATGTACACGTGTTCCTGTTTCAGCAAGGCGTAGGGGTTAGGGGTGGAAGTGGGGGCTGTGCATCTGTTGACACTTCAGAAATAATCAGTTTAGATTTCAACAGCTGATTAGAGAGCGCCCATAACCAAGCTGAGAAGTAAGTCTTGAGAACGACAACATGTATTATTCTACTTAGATTTCTGTACAACGAATGCAATACTGGCTGTTTTAGGCCAGTACTGAGGTTATAAACAGCCTGGTACTTTTTTTTTTTCTTTATTGGACTGTTTAGAAGCTTTTAAAACATTTAGTGGCCCGTAATAATGCAAGTCATATACTACAGTTAACCAGACACTTCACATTGAGGTCCTTCATTCATAACAACTCTACAGAGGTTAGGAAGAACGCTGTTTGAATTCTAGGAATATCCTATATGATCTGCTGCAGTTTCGGGGACTCCAGCTTCCACATTGGGTTACTACTGAATGTAAGAAATATACCCAGTGGTGTCAGCATGGCACCCAAGTACCGATTAGCCTAAGATAGGAAGTCATAGCCCCACGACCTGCAGCCAAAAGGAAAGGGGAGCTGCAGGGTTTAAATGCTTCCCTGGCTGAACTTCTCCAGAAGTCTGTAGAACTAAGTTAGAAATTGTGTCAGGGAACTGAATAAAATTGATAGCTTCGAAATGCACTTAGAAAACACGGTCTCGAGCAAAGGTTCTCCAGGGTGATGGCTATACAGGGTAATCCATTAACAAGCGCTTTTGAATACTTAACAAAAAAAAAAAAAATACTGTGTATAGGCCAGGGAAGTTAAAATCTTCCTCTAAAGAGAATGAACTTTTGCAGGATGAGATTGTAAATTAGAAAAATTAAATATTTGAATATTTTAGGCGCAGCATTGAGACGTTCAGGCAGGTATAATGGTTTGCAAATGATATCCATATAATTAAAGCACAAGATAACACTGACTGCTTAGGAAGAAGTGGAGGCTGTCTGCCTTCTAGTTAAATTTGTAGAATTACCATTTTCCTTCTATAATCTTTTCATCATCTTCTATAATAAAATCTGTTTGCTATCCCCTTCCTGAAAAACGTTAATGACTCCCTTTATCTGTGACATGAAGTCTGATACACTCCCTTGTGTTCTGTTCTGCGCTCCTTGTTAAACATTCATCTTTATCTCCTGAAATTCCCTTATTCTGTGCTGGCAGCCAGACACTTGCCCTGCCGCGAACATAATATGTTCTTTCATATTGCTTTATTGTTGCACAAACCTTCTCTTTTCCTTGAATTTCTGCTCCTTTTCTCATCTGTGTAAACTCCCAACACTTCCCTGAAATATTAGTCATTCTCAGTGTCCTGCAGCACCAAGCATGTTTCATCTCCATTATGGTATTTGTCATGTTGTATTGTTATTGTTTTATGGTTTTGCTTCCCGGGATGGACTTTGAGATCCTCCAGGGAAGGGGCTACAGTCTTGTCCTCTCTGACCTGCAGCCTTCCTGTCTGTGTGCCTCCTACCTCTATAGTGACTGTACCCAGACTGTCACCTGAGCTAGGGACTGAGGTGGGGACTATCTGAGGAAATAGAGTAGCTGCCTTAAGTAGGAAGGGAGCAAAGGAAAGAAAAGGGCGGGACCCAGGCTATCTTCAACGGCAAATCCTTTCTCCAAACAAATAGTTACCCTATCACCTAGGTCAAGTAGGTAAGGTTTCTCCTTCCCTGGTTAGGCTGCCCCTTCTTCACCGGGTACCTTCCTAAGTGCATGGGACTGGTCAGCTCAGTAGTGACTGCTTCCTGCTCTGCGATCATAGGGAAGGTGAGTTCTGATCTGAGCTGATGTGCCCTTGGGCGACAGGATACAGTAGAGATCCATATAGTTGGTGGCCCTTGGGCCCAGATCACAATTCAGATCAGTCTTGCACTCAGTGCTAAGAACTTGCTTTGTGTTTGTTCTTCTGGCTTGGAGCTAACCAAGATGGGCATGTCTGCAGCCCTGCCCCTAGTAGGGTCAAGTATTAATGAGCAGATTCCTATGGACTTCCTTCTATGTGTCATCTGTAACAGAATAACAGTGGAACACCCTTTCTTCTTTGTCCTTCTCGTGTTTCTTCTCTCCCACACTTTCGTCTGTCCTGTTTGTGCTGGCTCATGGCTTTCGTCTGCTAATGAAACTTCCTCTGGCTAAACTTAGGGAAATGTGTTACAGCTTAGTCATTTGCCCTTTGTCAAGCTGACCTATTTCATTAAAAAAAAAAAAAAAAAAAAAAAAAAAAAGGAAAAGGAAAAAGAGGTTGTGGTGGGATGAGTCCTTAGAAAGCAGGAAGGGCATGGCAGGTTGCCCCAGCTGAGGTTATAGAGTGCCAGCATTGCACTAGCGGAGGTTATATGTGTTATATAGATGGGGCTGGCTCTGATGAGTCCTATGAATTGTATTTGGGTCCCTTTTAACATTCTATTTTTCTTGCCCTGGTTTTTTTTTTTTTTTTTTTTTTTAAATAAACCCACTTCCCCTCAGGCTAGAGAGATGGCTCAGCTGTTAAGAGTGCTTGACGTTCTTCTAGAGGACTGAGTTTGGTTCTCAGAACACCCTACTAGGCTGCTCACACTCACCTACAGCTCCTGAGCCAGGAGATCCAACACCCTCTCCTGGCCTCTGTGGGCACACAAATGGTACATGCACACACAGAGACATAAACATATATACACAAATAAAAATGAATCTTTTGTTTGTTTTAAGATATGGTCTCACTATGTAGCACTAGCTGTCCTGGAACTTACAGACAAGGCCTGCCACATACTCACAGAGAGCATACTCCCTCTCTCTTCTGAGTGCTACTACACCTGGCTAAAATAAACCTTATAACAACAGCATCAAAATCACTTCCCCTATGATATTTGTATGCTCTTCACTGTCCTGCGGGCCCTGCCTTCTTAGTTGAGGATTGTACTATGCTGATATGAGTCTGCACAGTCCTTTTAGTTTAGGATTGTACAATGCTGATATAGTCTGCACAGTCTTTTGTCCGTTTCAAACAATGTCTGTAAATGCTAGGCAATCTTTTCAGTTTTCTATTTTGAACAATTCAAAGCAGCTGATCTAGACTGAGGTTTTTAGAGATCAACATAGCTTAATAGGTGTGTATGTGTGTGTGTGTATCTGTCTGTCTGTGTCTTGTGTGTATCAATAAAGGTGTCCCTAGAACTTCCAATTCAAACCAGAGTAGTAAATCTCAAACAACAGGAATTTCAGACAACATGTTATGCCAGAGGGCTTAAACAATGAATAAAAGTAATAAGATTAATTTCCTCCCAGTCCAAAGGTGGTACCAGATCGGAGTTCAGGTTACAATAGTGCCAAATAATGTTAGGACCCTAAGGCGAGTCCTTGCCTACTTTTTGACCTGGTACAGATAACTATTTGGTGGAAAAACAAACAAACAAGCAAAAACCAAAAAAAATAAAAGAAAACAAAGAAGAAACAGAACAAAAGAGAGGTCTGAAACAAGAATTTTGAGCTAATTATCTGATTAACACTTACTTTTCTTACCTGGTTTTGTTAGTGCTCTTTATTTTTGTTTTAGTATAAGAACCCCCTAGTTATAGTTTTATAAATACAGAACAGACTTCTTCAACTCTTGTATAAATATAACTGAGTATTACGTAAATAGGTACTTGACACTGTCAGGAGGCCACCCTCAGCCTGTCTGCCCACGATAAGAAGTGCTCGGTCCTCTCCACTGGTAAAGATGTGTGCTTACTAAGTAATTGTCACTGGTTACGATTCTTCCATAGAAGAGAATTTTGGCTGTTTTGTTGAGCCTCCACAAACCCACAGCTTCTAAATATCCTGACAATAAGAAGAGCCACAGTTATAAAATCAGTGGATTGTGAGAAGATATGCCAATGTTTTCTGCAGCTATCCAGTGTACCTGTCCCAGGAAGCGGGGAAGAGCTGGTGCATGGAGACAGGGGGATGGTGCAGCCTCTCATGTAATACAGCTGGCCTCTTAGTTTATATATACGTTGCTCGTCTACTGTATTCAAACAGGTTTTCATTCTGTGCTGGTTACGGTGGTGGTGAGTGTACCAATCCATAAGAGTTACAAACTGGGCTATGGTTTGCTGGCGTCTCCCAAATGTTTTTGTTAGAACCCTAATCCCTAAATTCAGATGCCGATGGTGTTTGAGCCTTCTCAGGCACAAGTTGGGTTCCATGAGAGTTGATGAGGATGAGACCCCCATGAGGCAGTTAGTGACAACACGAGAAAATTGAGGTCTGAGCTCTCATACTGCTCTCCATGTTCTGAGCACACGATGTCTCCCAGCATACCCTGCTGGACTTAGCTTTCCACACTTGCTGTTCTGTGTGGCTTCCCAGCCTCCAAACTAAGAGAACTACATTTCTTTTCTTTTTTCCTTTTCTTTTCTTTTTTTGCTAAATTTCCCAGATTCATGGATTCTGCTTTAGTGGCATAAAATGAATTTAGAAAAACGGCACAAAGAGGAGAAAATAAAAGCCCAGTTCCTCTCATGAATTAAAAAAAAAAGACAGAATCAAGGAAAGAATTTTCTTTTGAAATGTTATAAAAATAAGTGGCTGTATTCCCCAAATAACCAATGCAATGGCCTATCATTTGATAACTGTCTGATTGGTGGAAATAACAGAATTATGCAAATCAGCGCTACTTTGTTTTAGAACTTGAGAGGTATATTTTTTTCTCCATTCATGGTCAGAAGTGCGGAATAGAGCAAAGGTAATTACAATTTTGGTCAAGACTAGGCATGGCGGTGCACACCTTTAATTTATCACACTTTGGGGCCAGAGGCAGGCTGATCTTGGTGAGTTTGAAGACAGCCTGTTCTACATTGTGAATTTTCAGTCAGCTAGGGCTGCGTAGTAAAACCCTGTCTTAAAAAAGCAAAAAAAAAAAAAAGGGGGGGGGCTGGAGAGATGGCGGTTAAGAACACTGGCTGTTCTTCCAGAGGTCCTGAGTTCAAGTCCCAGCATCTACATGGTGCCTCACAACCATCCGTGATGAGATCTGGTGCCTTCTTCTGGCCTGCAAGCATGCATGTAGCCAGAACACTGTATACATAATAAATAAATAAATCTTTAAAAAAAAAAAAAAAAGTAATTCTGGTCAGAGCCGTGGCGCAAACAATTACCAATAGTGGTCAGGCTCAGAGAGACACCAGAAGAAGATAGACGGCATTGGAGTGAGTGGATGGCTTGGGAAAGAGTTATGAAAATTACTAAATTACAATGAAAAAGTAGGTGTTCTGGGGAGCTGTTGTCCAGTAGGGTGACTGTGGAATACAGTGATGCACTGTATATTGTAAAAAATAAACTAGCATTATGTATTATAGTTATTTATTTATTCTTCTTTTATATATTACATCCCAACCCCAGCTTCCCCTTCCTTCTCTCCTCTTGGAAATGATGTATTCTTAATGTTTTTCTCCATTAAAAAAACACCCCTTTGTGGGGATAGCTGTGCTTGTCTTGACTTGAAAATTACACAATATATACAGATATCAAAATGCCATGTTATCCATTAATATGTATAAATTTTCCATTAATATAAATTAAATAATGACAAAACCAATAATAACAATAAACATAACAATAGGTGGGGGTTAACTGTTGGAGACTGTTAAAGCAGAAGTCTTCACTGGTTTACCTATGTGTTGATGTGTTTTCCATTGCTAGACTACAAATACTTGAGGCTGGGTAACGTAGGAAGGAAAGGAGTTGGTTTATCTCCCAGTTTTGGAGATTCAGGTACATGACTTAATGTCAGCTCACATCTGGTGATGGCCTCACGTGCCTCATTTCTTGGTGGATAGTATCATGGTTGGTGGGTGTGTAAGCAGGAAAGGTCACAGGGAGAGATTTCGTGGTGAGATAGGAAGCCAGAGAGACGAGGGAGGGATCAATCTTGCTCTTTGAAACTTCTCCCAGGAGAGCAAAGCAGGGTGTCATGAGAAGCACCTCAATAGCTTCTGAGAAATGCATCCCCCCCAATGACATCCTGACTTCCCACCAGGTCCACCTACCTCTTCATAGTTCCATTGCCTGCGACGTAGACACACTAGGGCCACGCTTTCTACATGAACTCTTGGTGGCAGAACAAAGCTCATCCTTAGCAGCAGTTCTAAACACTCTGCTATGCCTGACATTTAGACCTTTGTAGGTTCTCAGGAGTTCCTGAATAGAAACTAGGATTGTTTTTCCCCATGCTCAAATATAGGCAGACAAGTTGCTCCTCTCTTGGGAGGGTTGATTGGCGGGAGGCACTAAAGCTGGTGGCAGAGTTTGGGGCATGCCCTGTGTCACACAGTAGGTGCTGCAGTAAATGTTGGAGGCTATTTGGTGACTGCTGGGAGTATATAGCAACTCTGAGGGCTCACTGAGCTGTGGATGCAATGTGGTAGTATACACTCATCTACTTGTTTACCGGGGTCTAGCCTTCTTCCCGTGAAACTCATTAATTTCACAGTGAAGCACAGCTTACCAAGATGCTTCAGACTTTAACGCTTATTCCTTCTCTACACATCCTTTCCATTTTGAGCCATTTTCTCTTTGGGATTTTGACCTTTAAGGCTATTGAGCAAAGAATATTAGGCATATCAGTTACATGACAGCGTTTATGATACAGGTTAATTTTCTTGGACTGTGATTATTAGACATGATAATTGTGATATAAAATTAACTCTATTTAAGATTTTTAATTATTTTTTTATGTGTGTGTGTGTGTGTGTGTGTGTGTGTGTGAGAGTGTGAGAGAGAGAGAGAGAGAGAGAGAGAGAGAGAGAGAGAGAGAGAGAGAGATGTGTATGCCACTGTTGGCATGTGTGCATGTAGAGGTCAGGGGCAACTTCAAGGAGTCAGTTCTTGCCTTCCTCATTGGTGGAGGGCCTTTCTTCTGTCTGTTGTGCTGTAGTACTTCAAGGCTGCCTTTCTCCTCTGCAGTAGACTGCTGCTCCTGTTCTCCCTCCCATCTCTTCCTAAGAGCGCTGGGTAGATGCATGCGTGCCATCCCATCTGACTGTACACGGGCAAAGAGGTCAAAGCCTCGTCATCGGGAATTGTGTGGCATGTGTTTTTACCCACGGAGCCATCTCACCAGCTCCTCAATGGTGTATTAGTGATACACACTTTATTATACCTATCTTAGTAGGATAGAAGTATGTTAGTTAAGGAATGAAGTCATTTTTTTTTTTCACAAGTGAAAAGTGTCACTAGGAAAGCTGAAGCAAGAGGACAGCTGCAAGTTCAACGCCAACCTGAGTTACACAGTGAGTTTCAGGATAGCCTGGGCTACACAGAGAGAGCTGCAAAATGAGGAGTGGAAATTCTCATATAGTATTTACTCTATAAGGCAAGTCCTGAATGCTTGGCATAACATTCCTTCAGCCGCTCCAAGGATGTCCATTTTGGGTTATTTTTCTCTTCCCATATAAGCACACAAATGGAAGGGGATATATAGTAGAAAATTGTCATGGTCACATTGATTTTCCTTAACAATTTGACATTCCAAACCTTTTTGTGACTAAGCATGTGTACACTATAGTTTTAAACAACTACAGATTTGTGTGGTTGTTGTTTGACGACAGTCAACCTAATCATACATATTTTTTGTGCTTCCGCAACTAAAGAAGACTTTATCATCTAACGTGTTGATAATATGATATTGTTCTGCACATGCTGTTTTATGAACTAGAAAGACAGCTCCTTCACGTTCGGTGAGAGGCCCAGGTAGTCACTGATGTTTTTGAGAGTTTTACTTTGTTTCATATATAACCTTGCTATTCGTTTCACCATGAGAATACTTTGACTTTCCTGGTTGCTGACGTGTTGCATTTTAAAAAATGACTTTTGGTTTGTATGGGACAAATAGCCTCATAGCAATATGCATTATCTGTGACAGTAACTGTGATGACCTTGTTGAGATCCACGCGGTTTGAGTCATATGGGGCCTTCGCCTTTTCCCTTAACTTATTTTAAGGCAGGAGATTAGAGTGATGGACCAGTTTCAGGGTGTGAACACCAGTCTCTGATTATAATTCAGGAGATATGTGGATCTGAAGCTGATGGGCAGGCTGCCTGGTTAGCCAGGGAAGCTTCCATTATGTCAAGAACCTGGACTGATTAGTGCTATCATTGGGAGAGACTTCACTACAGAAGCAGGCATTTTCCCAGGGTGGCAGAGAACACAGGGAACATTGCAATTGAGGTTTAATTTTTTCATTGTTTCAAGCCTCTAACAGTCTGTCTGAGTTAGCCTGTTTAGGAGGATTCAAAGAGTTTTGTTTTCCAGTCACTAACTCTCCTCTTCCAGTTTCAAATTAGGACCATTTTATACTTAAGGCATTAAAATACCTAAGTTTAATTTCGTACACCATTGCACTGGCTAAAACTTCAGGGACCTTATTGAAGAGTCTTTGAGAGAATTAGGTTAAGACTTACATAGCGACATGAAACATGACATTGTGTATGATTATCCAGCGGTTTCATAGTTACCATGCTCCTAACTCCTAGCTGTGATTTTTTGCCTTCATTCAGCTGGATGGGAAACTGTGCTTTTCCAACTTTGAAGGCTTGCCATGCATTTGCATTAATTTTGGACCACTTTCTCTGGCAGATTTGTGCTTTTGTTTCTTGAAGGGTCCATGGGTTGACCAGTCATACTGCATCAAATGTTATAGAGGGTCTTTGCATTTTTTCAGGGACTCCAGGGAGAACTTCTTACTTGACAACCGAGTTTCATATTCACTTTTATGCTACATTGCGGGGAAGGCATTTGATTCAGACAGTGTCAGAAACAGAACAGATCAATGGGTATGATCACCCTTACATTTCTCAAGTCTAACCTACAATGAAGGAAGTGGACAAAAGGAGTCGGGGCCAAAGCGCGGGGAGGCTAGCTTGTCTTTATATATTATTTAATTCAAACTATGCTATTAGTGTAACACTTTAATTTTAACAAATGAAAACGATCCAAGTATCTGTTAAAATTGACTAAACAAGAGCCCCTTACAGCTAAAATGTGCTGATGGTCTCTCCTTTCTCTGACTTTCTGTTTCTGTCACATACAGTGTTTACTTTGCAGTGTTTCTCAACCTGTGGATCATGACCCCCGCAGGGGTCTCACATCAGATATCCTGCACATCAGATATTTACATTATGATCCCTAATAGTATTAAAATTACAGTTTGAAGTAGCAATGAAATAATTTTATGGCTGGGGGTCACCATAATGTGAGAAACTGTATTAAAGGGTCGCAGCATTACGGAAGTTGAGAACCACTGCTTTAGAGTAAGGGTAAATGTCTCTGAGAAAGAAAACACGTTTCTCTTCCAAGAAACCCTCGTTTGCAATAGGAGTACTGAAAGCCCATTGGAGAGTTGCATTCCACTGGCATTGGATTCTGAGATTTGGGACTGGGTGTTGGAGAAATTCTGGAAGACAACCAAGGGCAGAGAGCAGGGTTCAACCAGATGTATTAGATCCATGTGGTATTGCAGGTGTATTAGGAAGAGGTACCATGTGGTAATCATAGGTGTATTAGGAAGAGGTACCATGTGGTGTTACAGGTGTATTAGGAAGAGGTACCATGTGGTTATTACAGGTGTATTAGGAAGAGGTACCATGTGGGTATTACAGGTGTATTAGGAAGAGGTACCATGTGGTTATTACAGGTGTATTAGGAAGAGGTACCATGTGGTTATTACAGGTGTATTAGGAAGAGGTACCATGTGGTTATTACAGGTGTATTAGGTAGAGGTACCATGTGGTGTTACAGGTGTATTAGGAAGAGGTACCATGTGGTTATTACAGGTGTATTAGGTAGAGGTACCATGTGGTGTTACAGGTGTATTAGGAAGAGGTAACATGTGGTTATTACAGGTGTATTAGGAAGAGGCACCATGTGGTGTTACAGGTGTATTAGGAAGAGGTACCATGTGGTGTTACAGGTGTATTAGGAAGAGGTACCATGTGGTGTTACAGGTGTATTAGGAAGAGGCACCATGTGGTGTTACAGGTGTATTAGGAAGAGGCACTATGTGGTGTTACAGGTGTATTAGAAAGAGGTACCATGTGGTTATTACAGGTGTATTAGGAAGAGGTACCATGTGGGTATTACAGGTGTATTAGGAAGAGGCACCATGTAGTGTTACAGGTGTATTAGGAAGAGGTACCATGTGGTGTTACAGGTGTATTAGGAAGAGGTACCATGTGGTGTTACAGGTGTATTAGGAAGAGGCACCATGTGGTGTTACAGGTGTATTAGGAAGAAGGTACATGTGGTTATTACAGGTGTATTAGGAAGAGGTAACATGTGGTTATTACAGGTGTATTAGGAAGAGGTACCATGTGGTTATTACAGGTGTATTAGGAAGAGGTACCATGTGGTTATTACAGGTGTATTAGGAAGAAGTTCCATGTGGTGTTACAGGTGTATTAGGAAGAGCGACCTTTCTGGTAGCAGTAAGATAGGTGTTTCGTCAGCTTTGCTGGCAGTCAGTGTCCTTGTGATAAGTATAAATACCCTTTTACTTTTGTGTCCCTTTGCCTCTCCTTGCTCATTGTGCGCCAGCTTCAGGAATATAATGCCAGTCAGGTTTAGATACATGATAAAACAAACAATCCCCTACTTTCACCCAGAGTCTCCTACAAAAAGGGAAATAAATCTGCCAGATCTCAGAAGATGCAACAACAAACAACTAGATTCCTCACTCCCAAAGTTAGTTAACTTTTGAACATGACTTAATTTTTATAGGAATAGACCTTTGCATTATTACATGTTTCTTCTCCAGATTGTACCTGGAATTAAAGTAGTAAGCATACTTGCCAAAGGCGGCTTACATATCAGTGCTGCTTGATGTATATTTAATGGATAAATGCCAGAAAAGTGATATAGCGGTGAAATTACGCCTAATAAAACTTGTTCCTGTCATCTCTAAATTTCACCTTAGGCTAGAGCTGGGATATTGGAAGTTAAAGGAGAAATGTGATCACCCCTTTTCTCCAGGCTGGATTTGAGGTTTCTTCATCCTTAAATACAATGAAGATGAGGAATTTCAGCACAGATCTAATGCCACTTGCTGAAGCTTTGCCAAGAACATGCTTGGGTGTGATAGGCCAGGGAGACTCACAAGAAATACTCATCTTCTGTTACTGTGGGAATCATCACTAGGTCCAGGTTCACCTGTTCATTCTCCACCATATGCTTGTGAATCCTCTTGCTCTTGAAGCTTCTAGGTATTGTGTTAGCTTGTAAGTTTGGAGAAGTAAAGCTTACCTCTGCCTCCTGTGAGGATTGTTGACCAACTCACCTAATGTCACCAGTGTAGCTGAAGTTTTCCTGTGTCCTGCCCGGTCCACAGCTGCTTAGACCCAAGTAAACACACAGAGGCTTATATTAATTAAAACTGCTTAGCCATTAGCTCAGGCTAACTACTGACTGACTCTTACACTTAAACTCAGCCCATTTGTGTTAGTCTGTATGTCGCCACATGTTCCGTGGCTTTACCCGTGTGCCATTACGCGCTGCACCCTGGATGGTGGGCTGGTGTCTCCTCACTCAGCCTTCCTCTTCCCAGGATTATTCCTGTCTACTTATCCTGTCTATACTTCCTGCCTGGGTAATGGCCAATCAGCATTTTATTAAACCAGTGTACAAAAGCATTTCCCCTTTTCTGTTTAATTAAAAAGGAAGGTTTTATCTTTAGCATAGTAAAATTACATGTAACAAAACAGTTATCAAGCAAGTATTACAGTTACAATATCTATTCTATTTGTATTTTGCAAAATTAAAGAAAATATTCTATCTATCCTATATTTGTGAGTCTAAGGTTTCATACTTTATCTCTTATCATAACCAAGGAAAACCATAATTCCCATCATACCAGCCACTTTAGTGGCAGTTCAGGTGAGGTATAGTGAGCTCATAGATTCTGGGAATTGGATGGATACTGACTTCTTTATGCTGATGTTAATGGTAGTCTCTTCCACTACTAAGTTAAAGGTGGAAGGGAGTAGGAGACAGAAAAGCAACGTTTCAGAGCATGTCTTCCAGAAGCCTAGCAGACAAGTGTTGTCTTACCAAGTTTTCACATTTGAAATCTGGAGTATAAACTTATCTATCCTTTGCCAGAGAGCGTTGCTCACTACTGTGGAATAGTTAACAAGCACACAGTGTAGCTGATTAGAATATGTGCAACATTTTAAGAATGAACTAGTAAATTGTACTTTCTTAGTACATTTGGTGGTTTTCACCAAAGCCTTAGATAAACTGCGTGTGTACTTTTGTGGAAAGGGGGAAAGAGGCAACATTGATGTTTACTTAATCCAACCAATATTTCTTCCTTAAAAAGAAGGCATAACCAAGGTCTAGTTCTAAAGCAGTCAGACATTTAGATCTTGTTGGCATGCTTGAAATTACTTTTATTAGATTGTAAATAATTTATATTTTTTAATGATTAGTTTCTTTCAGAATTTATATTTGAGGCATATTGGTTTCCATTTAGCAACTGTAGAAACAAGGGAAGTTTGGTTTTTTTTGAGACAGAGTTTCTCTGTGTAGCCTTGGCTGTTCTGGAAGTCACTTTGTAGACCAGGATAGCCTTGAACTCAAAGAGATCCTCTTGCCTCTGCCTCATAAGTGCTGGGATGAAAGGCGTGCACCACTACTAATCAAATTAATCAAATATAATTTAAACACATGTTGTCTATATTACTTCACTTAAAAAATAATCTCTGAGGTAAATGCTAACATTAACTTTGCCTGTCTGTCTGGATGCATTTGTATGAGTGTGTTTGTTTTTTGACAATTTCATATATGTATTCAGCGTACCTTGGTCATATCCACTCCTATTTTCTTTCTTTCTTTCTTCCTTTCTTTCTTCCTTTCTTTCTTCCTTTCTTTCTTTCTTTCTTTCTTTCTTTCTTTCTTTCTTTCTTTCTTTCTTTCTTCCTTCCTTCCTTCCTTCCTTCCTTCCTTCCTTCCTTCCTTCCTTCCTTTCTTTTTTTGACAGGGTCTCAATACATAGTTCAGACTGCAGTCCAATTCATGATCCTAGTGCTGGGGTTTGAAATGCTTACCACCTTCCCTTGCTTGGCTTCATCCTGTAAATTAAAAACTGAGGTAAATAAAAACTTGAAGTCCGTAAGGCAAGATTATTCAGGCAAAATGGTTCAAACTTGTAACCCAGCACTTGAAGCTGGGGCAGGAGGACCAGGAGTGTGGAGACTTCTTGGAATACATGGTCGAATTCTGTCTTAAAATGTCAAACAGCGAGGGAGGCGGGGTGCAGGGAGGAGGTAAAGTGGCATGCTGAAAGTTTAGTTTGTCTCATTCCCAGATCTTTGTTCTCAGCTAATATGACATTATTCCTATAACAGAAAAGGATATTTTCTTGTCAGTTGGCAAATCAGTATAGTCTATAGGAGTCAAAACTTTAGTAGAGTATCATGTGATAGAGTGGGATATGAAAGTTATGTATTTGTAGATGTATTATTTTAGGGTACTATTGTTATAAATAGTGTGAAAAATATTTAGACATACAGATATGCACGTCTATATTGAGTTGCAATAAAAACATATTTTTCATTGTTTATCCAAAAATGTTATCAAAAAATGTCTGCAAGTCACTAACCTATCAGGAGTTCACAGCTTCTGATCTTCTGGAAATAGTGGGCGTTCAGTAATCCTGAGTTGAGTTAACTTATTGTTACATAGAGAACAAACAGAAAACAGAACCTTCAAACAGAGTACTTTGATGCAATTCCCCTGTGGAGTAAGACTTAAAATGTTAGCCCCTGCACCTAAATAGCAGAGCTCAATCAACTGACTTATCCCAGTTTCCAGGACAGACTCAAGACCTTGCCCCAAGTCTTTCTAGGAGACATTTGAATTACAGCTTGGCTTTTTTTACTTTGTATTATCAAATATCATAGTTTAAATATCAATGACAATTAGAAACTAGAAAATTAATGTAGAGTTCCTTAAGGTAATAATCCATTATTGACAGATGAGGTTTATTTTAGCAACATGAGGATGGTTCAGTTATGGGAAGCCTGCTAACGTGTTGTATTAAAAAGGAGAAAATCATAATTGTACTAATAAACACACAGACACAGACAGACAGACAGACAGACAGACACACACACACACACACACACACACACACACACACACACACACACACACCTAACAAAATCTCTCTGTATTCAGTAAGTAGGAATAAAGGGGTACTTTTCTGTTGTAATAAAGTGTATTTACAGTCTATCCAAAGGCTGCAATGATTTATGGGAGAACATATAGGTATGCTCAATAATGCCAGAAACAAGACCAATGTTGCACACATTCTTCACTTCCTTTAAACACTGCTCTGGAAGAAATTTCTAAGGCAGTTAAAATGGAAATGGCCATAAAAAAATTGAAAGGCAGTGGTTTAAAAAAACATGTTACAAATGGTAAGGTTTTGTACCCAACAGTTCCTAGACAATAAAACAGTTCAATAGGAGGGAAACTCAAAATTAAATTGCAATTCATGGAGTAATTTGTTTTGTTTGTGTTAAAGGTTATATGAAAGGATCCTTAAGAATGTGAAGACATACTGTATTATTTGATGGATCAATGTGCCAGCATCCATATCTCATAATGAACTTCAGGATAAGTTCTGAATTGGAACAAATGTAAATGACAGATTATAACTTGTTTTGTTAATAAAGAAATAATCTCCACAATGTGGTCTATTTCCTAGTAATTAAGAAGATAACTAAGGGAAATTTGGTCAAATTACACTAAAACAGAATTCAAAGAACCACAAAATTGGCTTTTACACATGTAAAGAGACACTCAGCTTTACTGAAAATCAGAGACTCCACGCACCAGTTTACAGCATGAGCAAAGACCCTGGTGTATGGAACACGCTGTTGGCAAAGCTGCAGGGCCCCAGGGGTTTTTCATACACTGTTAAGTGAAGTCTAGACTGATGTGAATGCAAATAGGAACAAATGCACACAAGCTTAGGTGTTAAGTACACTTGTTGTACAAATTTAGTAAGCAGTCAACTTCAGGACACTGTGCAGGATGTACACAAAGAGAATAATCATACAAGATGAAAAATATTCCAAAATAAATTCATACATAAAAAAAGAGCCCCAAATAAAGGGGAAGAAAAACAGTTATATTTGTGCAAAAAGAAAAAGGGAAACATTTGCCTGGAGGTGTATAAAACATGTGGAAATATGCACTCGAAAGTACTCAGCTACAAACTCAAAATGTAATTTTCAACATCAAGAGAGAAAATAAAAGGACATGTGAGGAGTGATTGGCATCATCACAGAGCAGAGACACTAGTGCCACCTCCCAGTTTCTTGCCCATGCCAGCTGGAAGGATCTGGTGTGATGCATTCATTTGCCCCCGACACGCACACCCCCTTTAAATGTAGGTTCTTCTCACTCAAACTGTTCATTGGCACTTTCATTTCTTTTGTGTGTTCAGTGATTCTGATTGCATTTTTGGTCTTGATTTCTTATATTTGCATGCAACAAGCAACTGCTATCTGTGCATAAGTGGCAGTCTTAAAACACCATCTCTCGGAGGGCTTGGGATCCTTCAGTGGTGCGGCATGTGCCCAATGTGTGCAAGGTCTTGGGTCAACCTAGGAGCAGACTGCTTAATCAGACTTCGGCTTAGGCCTGGTGGCTGGTGCTTGTAATCCCAGCTCTTGAGAGGCCATCAAACAAAGACTGCCTCAAATTTGAGGCCAGCCTAGGCCACAGCATGAGACTGTAAGATAAAAATCCACAACCAGTAACACCACCACCACCATCATCAAACCTCACCAGTTGTATAAAAGTCAAGACAGACATTCACTTTTAAAAACCAAGAGGCATTTTTTATACACTGTGCATCTTTGGAATCTAGAGAGTTTAAAATCTTTGTGTATTTTACCACACTGCTTAATCTTGAAAACGGCATTGTTGAATTGTTATATTGTGATATGCAAGTAGTAGTTATTTGGTTTCATTAGAGTTACAGTACAGCTTGTAAGCATGGCTAGATATTAATAACATTTAAGCGAGACTGTTGAGTGTCTGTTTAGGTATGGAAAAAAAGAACTGCAGTATAAGTTTAGGCAGGTTTCATTTACTAGCTGCTTGGATTATTTAACCTTTCTTCAAATGGGTTTCCTTAATCTTAAAAAAAAAAAAAAAGATACTAATGTTTGATTTATACAAGTTGATGTCAAGATGGAGTGTGTTCAGATATACCTAACATAGTGTCTTGGATATAATAGCCAAGTACCAGCATTTATCGTTTTGGTAGTTATGTTAATTGTGACCTGTATCCCTGTCACTGCATGCTGGATGTTAACAAGCCAGCATGCAGTTTGCTACAGCTTACATTTGATTTTCTTGAATTAACAGTGGTGTTGGTTATAAAATTTCCACGGCTATGCTTGTGTTTTTGCTGACATTCTCACTGACCATAAGCTTGTAGTTCCATCTGTTGAAATCCCTTAAAACTAACAAACCCAGAGAGCTTGGTAGGAACAATTGACTGTTACTTTGAAATATTCTGTCATCTAAGCAATGCATAGCCATCAAATAGAATAAAATGAAGCTAGTAGAAACCATGTGCTGCCAAGAAAACTGTAGCAGAAGAATTTTCTAGAATGTATAGATTTGAAAAGTTGTGCAGGTTTATATAAAAGGATCTCAAATTTGTAAATGAAAAGCTACCATGCATATGTTATTCGAATGGGGGGATGTATGCAATTAAATATTTCGCGTTGAGGTTCTTAGTGGTTACCTGTATCCTTCTTAGATCCTACTGCCATTATTACTACATTTTACAGTGAACAGATACTGCCTCCTTCTTAGCAAGGGAAAATGTAGTGGACTTGCAAATAGTCACTGAGACTGTTTTCAGGATGAATAGTCTAAATATATGAGCCCCTTTGAAGGAAAAACAGTTCACCACTATATTAACCCAGTGGAATCTTATTCCAGAAGAGTAGAAGTTGGCACCTGCAGGCACCCTTGGAACGTGTTCCTATTGAGGGGGGATTATTTTGGTAAAGTAACACTACCACTGCAGCCTGAAGGCCATGGCAGTGGAATCAGATCTCAGGTCACATCAGTTCAGTAGCTCAGCATGTAGCTCAGCTCTCTGAAATTGTGGGCCATGAGTAGAAATTCTCAGAAACTCTGATCCCAGTGTCTTTCCATGCACACAATCTGCTGTTCATAACCACAGGGCATTGAGGATGGCAGTTGTAGAGAGTACACTAATGTCCGTGAGGTTATGTCATAGAGTACAGAAAGGATTGTTAAAAATGTGTGAGGTCTATAGTCTCCATTGCATTGCTTACCAGGTGCTACCTCGTGGCCATCAGCCAGAACACCCATTCGGAGTACTTGAAATTGCAATTTCAATTGCAGGTTCAATGTGTCTTCCTGAAAATTCATTATGTTGCCATTGTTTCTTGCCTAACTTAGCATCATATTCCTGATTATTTATGTTTCATTTAGTCATAATTTTAATACGGTCCTTCCTTTTAGACTTCTTTAGAGAGAGAGAGAGAGAGAGAGAGAGAGAGAGAGAGAGAGAGAGAGACACCTAGGAAGTATTAAGGAATTGCACCAAGCTATTCACTATTCACTCCATAAACTTCAAGTCCTTTGACATTGTAGTTCAGGGATGCATTGCGTCCTGCCACATTCCAGAATTTATGTTTAATTCTCAAAAATAGACTTGTGATAGCCTTCAAGGAGTGAGAAATCTGTCTGTTTGTATGTTGTCTGTTCATTTAAAGAGACATATCTAGATTAACAGAGAGAGAGAGAGAGAGAGAGAGAGAGAGAGAGAGAGAGAGAGAGAGAGAGAAGAGAGGAGAGAGGAGAGAGGACAGTAGCACATGAAGGTAGATTTGCATTTTTACAACTGGACTTAAACCAAGATTTGCATGTTCTCCCTGGTAAGTTCCCTTCCAGGTTCTTGGGCAATTTGAGCAAATCTGCTCTTTTGTCAGTGAAAGAAGCCTTTTGGAACAGTTTTCAGATGCGAATGGAAGTAGGGAACCATGTGTAGGCACAAGTACGTACACAACGACACGTTGTCAGGGCATCAACAACCCTGCTCCACAGCAGCCACAGCCGGAAGGTAGGAGACCTTAGGCCCAGCCTTCTTCTCAGGCAAGCAATCAATCTCACCCAGTGAAGAAATACTCACGCTTTTTCTCTAAGCGTTCACCTTCTCGTGGACCAGGGTGAGCAGACTCCTTCTGAGGGCCGTTATTGGCTTGTCCAGTGCCTTTCGATGGCCCTCGTCATCATTTCTGAGGGAGTGCTAAGTGTTTCTGACTCAGGGTGGGTTAGTGTGGCCACTGCAGACAAATGGGGCTGTTGACAAGTGGGAGTGTCCTTCCAGCCCGAGCCTCCAATATGTGGTCAATATAATCTAAACATTCATGATTTTCTCCCGTATCAACGTCATCTGTTCTCTACCATGGGAAGATTTTCTTGATGACACAGTTTGAGTGAAAATTGTAAGAGTTATTTTATCGAACAGCTGGGATTCGGGAGGCCTTTTGATTTTGTTCTTCTGTCCTGTGGCAAGTATCACTAACATCCGTGCCTAATGCCTTCAGCTCATAGTCCTAAGTGTGAGCGACAAAAGAATGAATCGGCTATAATTTACTTTTAGATTTTTCCAGGTAGAAAAGGGCTTTTAGATATTTGGTATCAGAAATGGAAAATAGGATGAAGGTATAGTTCAGTGGTGGGTTGTTTGGACTGTGTGAGTTAATCCACCAGACCCAGAACCCAAAGGGAAATCTACTAGGAAGAAATATTTTTCCTTACAAGTAAGGAGACCATGTTTTCATTTTTCTTTTAAAAAGGAAGAATCTTTCTTTTTCTTTCTTTCTTTTTGTTTGTTTGTTTGTTTGTTTGTTTGTTTTGTTTCTTTGAGACAGGGTTTCTCTGTGTAGTTTTGGTGCCTGTCCTGGATCTCATTCTGTAGATCAGGCTGGGCTCGAATTCACAGAGATCCGCCTGCCTCTGCCTCCCGAGTGCATGGGTCACCACCGCCCAGCAGCAAGAATCTCTTAAACAGAAAAATAATTGGCCTTTTTTATGCTTTTTTCAAACCAAAGAATGAGAAAAAAAAGGCATTCGATCAATTTTCTGAATATTTAAATACTACTTACTTTATTAATTATTTTAATTAATTATAGTAGGGCTAATTTTAAAGATAAGTAGTCACTTAGTAGATTAAGTAAATTTATATCCTAAAAAGGAAAAAAAATAGATCTCTTTATTCTTATTGCTGTATTTCTACTTATTAGAAGGCACTGATTGGAGAGGTCCCAGACAGAGTATGCAGTTACCATTTGCCTCGGAGATCTTGTTATTTAAAGTAGACAGAAAGGCAAAACAATGTACAAGAGATTAGTTGGAAATTCTCAGCTCTTAGTGCCAATGTCAGAGTGCAGTAAATCTCTGAAGGGCTTGGAGAAACAGGAGCTAGAGGGTACGGTGCTCGAGAGGGATGCTCAGAGCTGAGTGCCAGCCCTGCAAAAGTTGTAGCTGAGGTTGTGCTTTGTTTTGTCTTTAAATATTTCAAATTTCCAGGGCTTGATAGGAAGTTTACATGAGTATTTATACTTTCATTTTGATTTGGCCACGCTTCACTAAGTTTTGTAGAAAAAGATGTGCATGTGTTTGTGTGTACCCCCCCCCCCCACATACATATGTATGTGCATATATTCTCCATTTATTTAAGAGTTCCACCTGGAAACATTTTATTAAATAATTTGGGAATGCTTGAGTGTACCCGAAGTGGTGGGATATAGCATATAGAGAGGTAAGTCGGAGCAAACCTCAGGAATTATGGTGTGTGTGTGTGTGTGTGTGTGTGTGTGTGTGTGTGTGTGTGTGTTTACAGAGCTGGGGGGGAAAAGGAGTAGGGGACGATGGAGGGAGCTATGTTGTGCTTCCTTTGCTCTTGTGGTATTCTTACCCCTCTTCAGACTCTCTAGCGGCTTTTTACTCACAATGATGTCAGATTAGGTTCCTCTGGGAGCAGGTTGGAAAGGAAAACAGCAAGGGAGAAGAAGACTGGATCTTGAGGGAATGCCTGGGAGGAAGAGAGTCTGGGGAGTTGGTTTCTATGGGAAGCTCATGGGAGAGAGCTTGGCAGTAGAAGTCAAATCTTTTGGGAGGTTCAGGGGAATAGAAGATGTCTTAGTTAGGGTTTGTATTGCTGTGATAAAATGCTGTGACCAATGGCAACTTGGGGAGGAAAGGCTTTATTTCATCTCTCACTTCCAGACCACAGTCCCTCACCTAGGGAAATCTGCAGGAACTCATGGCAAGAGCCTGGAGGCAGGAACTGAAGCAAAGGCCACAGAGGAATGCTTCTTACTGGATTGCTCTTGAAGCAAGCCTGGACCACCTATTCAGGGGTGTCACTACTCACAGTGGACTGAGCCTTCTCACATCAATCATCCCACAAAAACATGCCCTTCAGAGTTGCCTATAGGTCATCTTTAAGAGGACATTTTCTCCATTGAGAGTATCTTTCCAAATGACTTTAGCTCATGTCAAGTTGACATACAGCTAACCAACACAGGGTCACGGATTAGAAGCTTTAGGGAGTTGATGTTCATAGAGACAAGGAAGGTGCTAACAAGGAAGCAAGCATCTTTGGGATACTCTTCCAGTAAAGCCAGTGGGGGAAAACTTCCAAGATAGGATGAGAGAAGAGAGATCCTATTTTCTCAAGCACCCCTTTTTTTTTGAGATCCAGTTAGGACCTAGTGTTTGGAGAGTCTGCAGAGGTGCAGGTACAGTTGGGCTAGCTGTAGAGACCTGTGTGTGCCCGGGAATGCGATTCTGATTGCTTTCCCATCTTTCTCCAGTCTTATCTGAGTATGGGAATGGCTGAGGGCTTTATTGCTATCTCTGTGTTGCATGCTATGTGGCTCTTTTAAGGTGTGACCTTATCAAAGCTGACATCTAAATGCAAAGGAAAACGCAGGGCAAGCTTGTTCTAGTTGAGGTTGCCTGCACCAGACCATAGCAATGTGGAACAATGGATGCATTACCTGAATCCACTGGGCGAGAACAGAGTCCCTGTTTCCACATATTCCCTATCAATGTTTCAGATAGTACCCAGTGCTGTGAGTACTACCCACCGACAGAAACTCAGACACCCAACCCAACAAAATTCCCAGACACCTCCTCCCCACTCTCTTCCTTTTCTTTTCATTCTTTATAAATATTTGGGGGAAGGCTTTGGTCTGTACAGTTGGAAAATGTGGGAAAACAAAACTAGAAAGTCAGGGCTGAAGAATGAAACTTCTCCTTCACTCAGTCAAATGATACCTTTGGCTCAAGGCCAGGGACACCTAGGAGCATTAAGGATGGTGCAGACCGGACTAGTGACAAGTTTGTTAAAGAAGGGACTGGGAATGCCTCGTCTCTCCCCTGTGGTTTCCTGATGCATTCTGTCCTTTAATTCTTTGTTAGTTAGAAATAGTGCTCCATTGAGCCTCAAAAACCAGAGCAAGAGGAAAATTTGAAAGCACTTGCCATATAGCCTAAGTAGAAAGCCTCTAGGTTCTGTTCTGCTGTGATTGAACCAGCCATGGATTTCTGAGGGTGTGTGATACCTCCATGTGTGGGAGGGCCACCTGTCTTCTTTCCTTGCCATTTTGTCTGTATTGCAAAGGAAATGTGAAGGGTGTGGGTACTGTATGGAAACAGCCCACAATTCTGTCCAGAAGCCGATCCTTGGGCCTGCTGCCTGTACAGCTGTCGTCACTCAATGTATTTTAAAACAAGATATTGTTAGCAAAAGTCAGGGTAATTTTAACACTTCCTTATAACTTCGATCACTATATTCATAGCTAAGAAAGAATCTTATGAGATTTTTTTTTTCTTGGAGCTTCATGTATTTTTTTTAATAACCATTTTCAGGTATAGCATCCTCAACACACCCATAGATACCTTGAAATTGCTCATTCTTAATGTATATTAGCTTCTGATATTGTATCTTTCTTTCCTAATTACTCAGAGTTTAAAAAAAGAAACCCTTTGGAAAGTCAGGTATATAGTTTTCTATTTTCTTCTACAGAAGAGAGGAACAAGAAAAGACCTAGAGTCCACGTCCTTTTTAAAGGAGCCTACTGCACTGGGGATATAAGTAAGCTGGTAGAGTACTTGTCTAGGATATGTTTAAGCCTTGTATTGGGTTCATAAAACTGGACATGGTGTTACATGCCTTTAATTCCAGCGCTCGGGAAGTAGAGGCAGGTGGGTCAGAAATTTAAGGTCATCCTTGACTATATAGAGGCTAGCCTGGACTACATGAGACCCTGTCTCAAAACACCCCCCAACCTGTTCTGCACACAAACAAAAACAAAAACAAGAATTCAATACATTAAAAGTCCTGGCAGTTGATCACTAGTCATCTTAAACTTACTTATCCCTCAAGATACTAAACTTTCATTAATTCTGTCTCTTTTAATATGTTGATTTGATAAACTCAATTATTTTGTAAGCATCAGTGAAACATTTTATTAACCTTTTATAATTGTTTATTAAACTATCAGTACAGATTTTGGAGACAGTCAGCCTGCCCTAGACTCAAATCCAAGTGTTGCCATTGGTTGTACTATTCAAGATATGTGTGTCTGTTCCTCACTGTTTACACAAATGAATAAGTAGCTACTGAGTGACCTGTTATGAATAAATTGACTTCCTTTGGCCTTGGTATCCTATACATACAGTAAGAATACTTATATTTGCAAAGACTGTTAGAATTAAGTGAAATCTTATTTCATATAGATGCAGTCATCATAATCACCCACCATATAAGCTTGAGTGTCCAGTTAGTTCCTTAATTCTGTACTGGATTACATCTCTTATATATCCACTAGTGCTTGTCCTACAATATTCTGTAGATAAAAATAACTGTATGTGGGGGAGGGGAGGCTGTTTCTCATACTTGCTTCCTTCTGGATACCCCAAGAGCCTTTTGTGCTCACTGGGGAGCTGGGAACATGACAAGAAAAATATAATATTTGATCATTTAGTTGTATCAACAGCACATGCTTCTGTAGACTGACTACCATCAACCTTCCCTCTTTCGGCATTTATTTATTTATTTATTTATTTATTTATTTATTTATTTATTTGTTTGTTTATTTATGGTTTGGAGCTGAGGATAGAACCCAGGGCCTTGCGCTTGCTAGGCAAGTGCTCTACCACTGAGCTAAATCCCCAACCCCTTGTATTATTTTTTTTTTATAGCTTATCTCTATGCAGATTTTTATGCACTCTAAATTCTCTGATGAAATTATCCAACCCTTACAACTGATATATTATTTCCTTAAAATTTTTCATACTGCTCATAGACTGGAAACAAACCAGGAGAGTGTACAAACAGCCTTCCAGCTTATGTTGGTAACTGGGGAACTCCATCCTAATTTTGTATTCACTCCCTGTGATGGACAAGGACTGTATGCCTATTCATTCAGCATTGAAAGGTCTGTCTATAGGTCTTGACTTTGTGCACTTTCTCTTCATGCACCAAGGGCTTACTACCTTTGCTCCAGCTGGAGAAAAGTTGGGCAAACAGATACCTTGACAACTGCCAACAACACCACGCCTCACCTTCCTGGGTACGGAAAGTAGTTGGTCTTTCTGAGAACAGGTTATCTGTCCCCTATGAAAAACTCAACACACAAAGGCCAATGAAAATATAGTACAGTAGGACTGAAATTTTCAATGAAATATGGAACATGATTAAAATACATATCTCCCATGCACCTCTTTCCTTGGCCTTACCAGAAAGAGTGGAAAAAACTCTAGGTAGCAAATCCAGGTCAATAGCCTGCAAATTGCTTCCTGTTGGCTCACATGGTGACACTGTTCTACATGCCAGCTTTGAATACTAGTAACCTGTCACGGATCAGCTACCCGAAATGTCAGCCTTATTTGTGAAGGGAGGAATGACATTATTTCATGTCCTTTAGACAGAACTGAAGTGAGAATAAAGTGGTAAGAATGTTACCTTGGGTGTGAATGTACGATCATTTGTGCTACTAATTTGATGACCACAGCTACTCTCATTAGCATCTTGGATCAAACAAGGAACAAGCTGTACTGTGTTTCATGTATGATGGATCTCAGAGGCTGATTAAAAATACTCAGAATAATAAAATAAAATAAAATAAAAAAGTAAAATAAGTACTCGGAATAAGATTATTCACCCAATAGCTGAATGTGAGCTGACACCTTTGGAGACTTTTAAGGTTTTTTTCACTTGTGGAAATTAAGCATTATAAGCATTGCTTTTTTAAAAAATGGAACTAATCTGACTTCTAATAAAAGAATTTTCATTCCTTGAAACATTGCATAAACTAATTTAATTTATACAATTTGAGAATTATCTGAATAGTTGGTATATCGGTTGCAGCAAACCTCTCAGTATGAAGAGAATTCATGTATCTCTATCTCTTTTTCCTTGTGTATTCTTCAGGTGGATTGGAATTAAGATTCCATTTAGAGTCTGGTGTCTTTTGAGTACTACCTGATGTAAAGATATTCTTAGTATAACATCTGAAAGAAGAAAACCATCTCCCAAGATGGAGGAATAATAAACACTTGTGGTTTAGAACCTGCCCCTTGCCTCCCTTTCCAATCCCGTCACTCCAGTGTTTTCTGGAACCAATAGAAAGATTTCCATATTTTCTGAGAAAGTTTTAAGTCAGACTTGAAGATAAGAAGTGATTTATATATGGTAAACCAAACTTAATCAGACTAATATTTCTGTCCATCTTATTTATTGTATTACATTCTCTTAGGGATAGAGAATATAGAAGATTTTTTTGTTTGTTTTATTGCTGAAGTTTGTATGTGTGTACACATGTGAGCATACATACATACATATGTATGCATTTATGTATAGGTTGACCCCAATAGGGTTCAACTCTGTTAGTTGGTCTGTTGCTAATGTGATTAATGCCAGAACTGTTAAAGTATTCTGTTGAAACCATTATATAGGAGACAATAATGAATAAAATTTTTGTTTTCTGAATAAACGTTAAAAACTAAACATTAATATATATTATAGATTTTGTCATTTTATAGTATCAAGGTTTCTCTTTATATAGTTATGCCTCTCACATTCTTTCCATACAACCTAAATTGGTAACAATCTCCACACATCCCAGAGCTTCTTACAATGACTTAATGTGCAAAAATAAGAGGTTACTTTATTAGTTATGTTTTATAGTTATTATGTACTGTTCTGTATGTTGAATTACAATGTAGTTGCTTCTGTAAATAGCTTTCTATGACAGTGCATTAAATATGTATTTGTTTTTGGAAGGAGCCAGTGTGGTATATTGGCTTTCTTGCTGTTGTTTTATTTTCTATTTAGTATTGAGATATACCTAAATAAATATCATTGCTAAGAGTTTTTAAGCTCATTATTTACCTGTTATCTGTTATTTCTGATGTGAAGTATAACTTTTTAAAACTTAGTCTTCTATGTGTATATGTGTGTGCTTGAGTGTCTGTACATACATCAGATGTGTGCAGATGAAGGAGCCTTTGAAGGTCAGAAGAATGTGTTAGAATGTAGTTAGGGATGAATGTGAGCCACTCTGAGGGCACTGGGAATGGAACCCAGGCCTTCTGCAGTAGATACAAGTGACTTTAAGTGCTGAGTCATATTGCCAGAGATTCAAGTATTCCTTAGAAGAGTCCTGTTACCCATGCTACAGTCTATGGGATAGAAAGTGTTTGTTTCCAGTTGGTCCTTGACATAAATAAAGAAATGGGAAAAAGCTTTAGAACTTTTATAAAATGTAACATAATTATGGAAAAAAATGAAGACTTGGGACTAGAATTGGTCAAATTTTCAGTCCTATTGTATTATACAAATGTATTTGTGATAAACTTAAGATTTAAAAGATTGGATTTTTCCCCATGTATCACTTGAAGAATGCTGTTTTAAAATACACAAGAGACCATTGTGTTCATTGCCATTTAACTTAATTGCTGTATGTGAAAATATGCACATATTTTCAACCAAATCATGTTGATGGCCTGTTTGTGCAGATAACAATATAGTTTGTGTGAAGAAAACAGGAGTGTATGTGGAAGACAAGTCTTTCCTAAGTTTCTAGCATAGCTTCTGCTCATACACTTAATAATACCAAATATTGAGTGCTCACAATGTGCATGTATAAGAGGGTTTGTTCTTAGAGTCTCAGTGAATCCTAGAAGTGTACACTAAGGTAAGTCACATGTTACCCTCGTAGTCAACATGTGAAACTAACAGTCCTTCAGCTAATGAGCAAAGCAGACACATGGCTCATAATATGATTAGGCTTCTGTACCTACTGCTTTTCAAAGAGGAAGTAAAATCGTATATCATATGAAGAATGCTGTTGGTACTCATAGGGAAAGCTTTTCTTGTTTGTTTGTTTGTTTGTTTGTTTGTTTTTTGTTTTGTTTTGTTTTATTTTGTTTTTTTCCAGACCTGAGGACTGAACCCAGAGCCTTGGACTTGCTAGGCAAGCGCTCTACCACTGAGCTAAATCCCCAGTCCCTCTTGTTTTAATTAAAAGAAAAATACTTGTTTCATTTTTAAAATGTAATGTTGTAATTTAACTAACCCGCATAAATTCTTGTGTTATATGTTCGTAACTTGTTAATTTAGAGGGAAAACAAAAACGTTTTGAAGCTGTTTAACATAGTTAGGTTGAGTTACATTAGTAAGTTAAAATTGATCACGGAATTGTCATCCCTGATCATGGAATGAATATTGACAAACTCTAATGAGCCTTTCACTGATTTACCTCAAAAGTCCCCAATAGCCATTTATTTTTCCTAGGAAATGAGTTACTTCTAAACAGAAGCTTCAAAACATTGGTTGGTTATAAAGAAATTCCTTCCTATTAAAAATTACAAGGAAACAATATGGAAAAGAGATTTTTAAGAACACCAATATTTGCATATTAGAGTTAACAGTCATATGGTAGATTGGCACCAAGACTGGATGAACATTGCCTCCTAATTTATAATGTTCCTGTTCATTCCATAGCTAGTCCACTGGAACATGTAGGTCTTCGAATTCCTCGTCTGAATTCTCTCACTGTAGAGTGCTGTTACCAATAGCATTCCCAATTTTTTAAATGATGCATGGGTTCAAAGAGAATAATACCTGATGTTTTCTTTCGATATTAAATGATTGAGCCAAATATGGGCATCTGCACACTGATTTTGGTCTGCTCATATCTGCTTCCTGTATATGACTTCTTAGTGACTGCTTGTTCTGCATTTTATTTAACAATCTCCTTTGGGCATGTGTTTCAGTGAATTTCCAGCTATTTACATTATAAATATGTTTACTACAAGTAACAGAAATCTATGAGCTTTAGTGTCCGAATCAAACTACTTCCTCATGATAAATTCAGCAATGTAGAAGTGTATCATCAAGTAATTGTAAAGATGTTGGTATTTTAAATTTGCCCTTTGGATTTTTTGTGTCAATTAATAGTCTCTCTGGGAATATGTGTGAGAGTGTCTGTTTTCACACACATGCTGATTTTTTTTACGCATATGCTAATTTTACTTCTTAGAGTGAAGGGTCTTAGAAATTGGTGATATTTAAATTTCAGATATTCTGTAGGTGTTTGGAATTTTATTAGAACATACTTCTGATACTGGAAAACGATAGGGTGGATTGTTTCCTTCTTAAATCCTTCAAAAGAATTAAATGAGTACCAAGTGTGGGTCTGCCTTCAGTGAACATATGCAATTCTGTTTAGTACATGACAGCCTTTCTTTGATGGCATCTCAGTCTTCCAGATGGGAAAGCTGGTGAGTTCAGAGATGAAGTAACTCATTCTCATCAGATATTAAAGCTGGGAACTAACCGTCTCACCAAGTTCTGCAGATCACATGCCATTATCTTGTCTTGCAGGGTTTTCCTTTCTTTTGTGGAAGAAGTTGGGGGTTAGTTTGCTTTGTCTGCTAGGGTGGGTGATGGCACTTTCAGATGCAATTTTTCTTTTTTTTTTGTAATTGGAGGAAAGATATTGTGTAGTGTTTGGAGTGTGTGCACGTTCTGGTTTTTTTGTTTGTTTGTTTGTTGTTTTTGTTTGTTTGTTTTTTGGTTTTTCGAGACAGGGTTTCTCTGTGTAGCTTTGCACCTTTCCTGGATCTCGCTCGGTAGACCAGGCTGGCTTCGAACTTACAGAGATTCACCTGCCTTTTTGTTTGTTTTTTAATGAATCATGCTATGACATCAGGAACTGGTGAGAGGTAGAAGGGGAAAGGTGAACTAGTGTTTGCAAATCTGCGATGCTGCCTTCGCTTGAGGCTTCTTCAGATACGTGGTGACCCTGACCTTGTGGTGTGTTAATACAGATTCATAAGGTTAATGTGCTCAAGTGAGGGAGACACATTGCTTCACTGTTTAAGGTGGAATAGGTTTTCCTGGCAAAGGAGATGTGCTTTCTGAGTGGTATATTTGTTCTATCTGTGGATGTAGATACTCAGCCTGCTTAAAACATGCACATAGTACTTAAGCTACTTTCTCCTCTGACTTCTACAGATGTCTCTGCAAAAAGAAGAGAGGTAAATGAGGACTAAGGTGGGGTTACTGGTAGGCAGGGGAATGTAGGGTCCCCTACAAAATAAGCTCTCAGAGCCTCATCAGTGTATGGGTGAACTCAAGTTGGTTTACTGTACGCTTTCCTTTTGTAAAAATTATATAATCTCACTACTAATACTTTATTGGATTTATGTTTTGTTTGTCTTCATTTGATAAATTGTGCTGCTGACCGTGTCCTTCTGCCTGATTGCCTCTGAGCAGAGTTTCAAGGTTGAGACTAAAGTCACTGTCACGGGCAGGAGTGGAAGAGGTAACTGACTCTGTGGTTCTCTGCTGCCCTTCAGGGGACTGGATAATGGAGAAACAAGTGCCTGCATGTGTTGGATTTTGTTAGTTGGATCCAGCTCCAGCAAAGAGACACCCGAGGTCACGGCAACACCTTGGAAGGCTGGGAAGCGGGAAACAGAGCAGCTGAGCCAATCCCCAGACAAACAGGTTCTAACCAGGACAAGAGTGAGAGAATGCTTGGCTTGGAAGCTCTGTGCACATCACCTCAGGCACTGGTTCTGTTTGTATTTGTTTTTCTGATGTTTGCTCATTTTTATGGAGACTTAGTTCCCCATACAAATGATGAAAGGTAATTCCTAATTTCTATATTCTTCTATAATTGGATTATAGCGTTGTTTGTTTCCTTCAGTTTAAGAACTAAAGGGAGGTTTAGAAATTAAGGTAGCCTGTTGTGGGGATGACAATAAATAGTAAAGGGGGTGATTGTTGACACTCAGCACTTTGTGTAAGGCTAAAAGCAAGTTAAGTATGGCAGCTACCTCAAAAATGGCTTTCATTATTTCCAGATTCTGTAGTATGGGACACTTAAATGTTTGGGACACTGGAGTCACAGTATCTTATGATTCTTAACAGCAGAATCCCGGATTCTAGTCTCTCCCTTCTCAGAGGTTCATTTTATACATTTTTTAGTTACTCCAGTCCCCTGTAACTTAAGAATTTAAGTCAACTGCAAACATGAGGATCACTTGGGGTGCTTAAAAAACGACATTCAGGCTCTACCCCATACTAGTTTAATAAAGATCTTTTCAGGTTAGTCTTGGACATTTGTTATGATTTTGTAATTTTTTTGGGGAAAATTATGATGTATTATCGAGGCCCAGAACCAAGGATATGTAAAAATATAGCTCACCTTACTTCTGTGATCCTATTAGGTCAATTAGCACGCACTAACCCTTCTAATCACCATTGCAAGGTCTGTTGATTTTTCTCAGCATTGACATGGTAAAACATCTTTAAAATGGACATGTACTCAGATAATACTCATTAATAGAATATAAAGGTGTTTGGCAATCGATATTATAAATGTATGATTATATTATCATAGCATACCATCATTTAATTATAAATACATATTTATCCTTAAGTACATATTAATGGGGGATTGAAGTAAAGAGACAATGTTTTTAATTCAATACCTCTGTATGCTATGCCTGCACAGCTATACTCTAGTTCATTAGCCTCTAGTAAAAAAATCAGGCCTTTCATCATGAAAAAGGAGTCAGGACTTAAAGAGTTGCTAATGCTCGAATTTTCCTGTAATAGAGTCTCTAGAGTGTAATCCTAGGGTCATCCAAATTGCTCATCTGCACATAACCACCATGTGAACCTTTCTGCATACTATAAATGTGTGAAATTAGGGGCTGGAGAGGTGGACAACTCTTATGAGGACATACTGCTCTTCCAGAGGATCTGAGTTTGTTTCCCTATACCCACATTGGGTGGATCAGACACCTTTCTGGCCTCTGGCAATTGTATTCACACACACACACACACACACACACACACACACACACACACATGCACACAGTCTCCTCCATATGCACATGAGTTTTAAAAATTTGCATTTAAAATATAATATTAGGAACTAGTCATGCAATTTAGACAGAGAAAAATAGTCCTGTGAAAGGATCTGTTAAATAATATATTACAGTGTTACATAGTAATTCTTGTTTAACCATGTAGTTTATGTGTATTTTATTTATTTGGTAGTTATGGCGAAAATAGAATTCTACTTTAATGGTTTGGATATCATTATTCACTAATAAAATGGTTTAAAAATATCATATGCCAATCTTCTATTGTCCAAGTCAGGCATATTCCCATCTCGTAAGAGAAACTAGAACCATGGACAGTATGGAAGACCTATCCATATGTTTTTCTTATGTCCTTACCTGTATAACAGTATGTGAGTCATGTATGGTAAGAACTAACAGCAATCAATAATAAAATAGAATAATTATAACAGTATGCAACAAACATTGTCCGAACGTTGTCTCATAGTATCTTATTGAACATCCAGCTTTCCCGGCAGCTTCTCTTTAGCCCAACAAATGGATCACTAGCACCATTACTGATGTGTTTGGGGGGCCGTGATGCAAAACCAAAGGTTAATGGGACACCAGTAGTAACAGCAGTATGACAATTGATGTAATAAATAAGACAGTAAGCAATTAACAGACAGGTGACATATTTCATGCCCTGGGAGGTATAGAGCATGACAGTATGAGATTTAACCATATTTCTCAGGACTATTTGCAGTTTAAAACTTAACTGCTTCTTTACTTATGGAATTTTCCATTTAGTGTTTCATACTATGGTTGACTGGCCTAAAGTAGCTAAACTGTTGTCAGTAAGCCCTGAGATTAAGAGACACCACTGTATCAGTTCAATATAAATGCGATTGGTTCTAAGTCTTGCATGAGTTTTGAGAACCACTGTGGTCAGTGTGAACACCTAGAACCATTCTCCAGTTGTACGAATTAACAAAGGAAATTCATTGTTTTAGGAGAATGTACCATCAAACTGGATGCTATTGCATATTCACCATATTATCTTTTAATTTTTAAATGTAAAGACAAAAGTTGTTCTGTTTTTCAGTGACTGATAAGTTAGCATTTTTCATAAACTGTTTTAATTGCAGGAGTTAATGAACCATACAACAAGCTTATCTTTGCAATGCCTTAAAAGATAAAAAAATATATGTTTCCCACTATTTTCCATCAGCAAAATGCACAAAAAGATCCACCATGTTTCAAATACCAATGATATTTAAAAAATTACTCTTCTGAGATTATCTTATGTCAATAATGTGTTTATATTATAATATGACATATTAATAGTATTGATAATTTTAGGCATTGATGATAAAAGTACAAATTAATGTGTTGTTTTAGGTAGAAACTATATAAATTAGTATCTGTGTATTGTTGGATATAATGAGACTACTTTTAATTCACTAATCTTAAGAAACTAATAAATATTGACAAAGGCTTATGTTTGTCAGATATTCGGATGGCCACAACGTCTCCCTTATTCTCATTTGTTTGGAATACCTTTATTCTGTTCTTTTCCCCTACCGTGATAACTATCACTGATGGTGAGGTGTGTTTCAAATAAACAAAAGCAAAAATAGATCTTGTTACAAAAACTCATCTGCTGTTCTGTGTCTCATTGTGGAATTAAACTACTAGTATTGAGAGTTACTATGGAGCAATGTGCATTGTGTCCTGACTTTTTGTTTTGTGCTGTTTTACTGGGCTTACTATGCTTGTTCTGGATTTTTTTAATTTATCGTCTGTGACCTCTTGGGTGTGTTTATCCTTCTTTTCAGATTGAATTATTCCTTCTGGTATTCTCCCTAGAACTGGCTTAGTGGTCATAAATTCCTTTAATCTGTTGTTATCATGGAATGTTTTTCTTTCTCCTTTAATTTTAATATGTAGTTTTGTTGGGTGTAATAATATGGGTTTACAGTTGTCATCTTCCAGGACTTGAAATTCATCTTTCTAGGCCCCTGTGGCTTTAAAACTTTCTGTCACATAATCAGGTATTATTCTGATGGGTCTGCCTTTATAAATTACTTGGTCCTTCTCTTGTGCAATTTTTAATACCTTTTTTTCCCCCAGTCTTTTAAATGTTTTAACTGTAATATGTTGTAAGGAATTTCTTTTCTGGTCTTGTGTATATGGAGTTCTGTAGGCCTCTTAAACCCAGATGAGCATCTTGTTCTCTAGGCATGATATATTTTCTTCTATGCTTTCACTAAAAATATTCTCTAGCCTTTGCTGTGGTATTCATCTCCTTCTTCTGTGCCCATAATCTGAAGATTAGATCTTTTCAGAGTATCCTGTAGCTCACATTTGTTTTATTGTTGACCTTGACTGAGTGATCCAGCTTGTCTCCCTTGTCTTTTTGTCCTGATTCTGTTTTCTATATGACTCATTTTATTGGTGAGACTTTACACTGAGGATATCATTTGGTTTATTTAGTTTTTTTTTTTTTATTTCCAACATCATTCACTTCCATATCTCCTTTGAGATGTTTGAAAATACTTACAGTCATACTTTTGAATTTTCTGCAAGTTCTTCTAGATAATTTTCATTAAGTGTCATTAATGTAGGGTAAGTAATTGATAGAGGGGACATATTGCCTTATTTGTTTGTTTTTCAAGTATCATTTCTTTTTCTGCCCTGGGACTTGTGCTAACATCTAATGTAGCCTTTTTAAAAAATTCCCTCCCTCCCTCCCTCCCTCTCTCTCTCCCTCCCTCCCTCCCCTTTGTTCTTTGTTCAAGTTATCTTTCTCCTTTCAGTGGAAGTATTTACAATATTCAGGAGAGGAACAAGTATCAGTAGGGTTGAAATGCCTGCTTTCCTCTGTGGGGCTGTTGCAGGAAGTGTTGGAGTGGTGTAGGTGGGCCAAAGCAAGTGGAGCCAGGGTCTCCTGCGTGGTGAAGAGATGATGCAGACCAGGTTCCTGGAACTGTTGTTGGGATGGATGCAGGAACAGGGCCTGGAATGTGATAAAACGGAATTTTCTGCCCATGTGATCCCACAGCCGTTCAGTCCCAAATTAACAAACAGAGGCTTATATCAATTACAAACTGTTTGGTCTATGGCTCAGGCTTCTTACTAGGTAGCTCTTACATCTTAAATTAACCTATTTCTATTAATCTATGCATTGTCGCGTGTCTTATGGCTTTACATGTGTTATATTACATCTCGCTCAACCAGCTACATTACATCTTGCTCACCCAGCTGTACTCAGCATCTCCCTGGCTCCCCTTCTCCTTGTCTCTCTGCTTGGACCCTCTGTCTCTATTCTGCCTTGCCATAGGCTACAGAAGCTTCTTTATTAAGCAATGGTAGCAACACATATTCACATTGTACAGAAAGACCATCCTACAGCAGGTATGTAAGTAAATTATGGTTATTCCTTGAAGTATTACACAGTGTTTTATTTTTATGATGATAAGAGTTTCTTGGCCACGTGAGAAATGCCTTAGGATAAATTAGGGGAGTAAATTGTATTTATAGTATGTATTATATATATTCATACTTTATTATTTCCTTAAGAGAAACAACACAGAAATACAGTGTATTAGATAACTTTTCTCCCTGTGGCTAAAACACTTGACAAAAGCAAATTAATTCCTTTTATTTTAAATTTTTATTTTTTTTAAATTTTCATACATGAGTACTGTATATCATTGCCACCCTTCCTTTACCCTGCTCTGATTTCTGTGCCCCCCTCTAAACTCTTTCAAATGTACAATCTTTTAAATTTGTATTATTCAATACATAGATTATGTATACACGTGTGTGTGTGTGTGTGTGTGTGTGTGTGTGTGTGTGTGTGTGTCTAAAATCTAGCAAGTCCATTTATTGTCACTCATAAGATCATAGGAGCTGTCCACTTAGAATTGTATAGCCTATTAGGAAGCTGGGTAAGACTTGATTTCCCCTCTTTCAGCAGCCATTCATTTCCTTTAACTCTTCATCTAGGGGTGGGAGTCGTACCATGTACCCTTCTGTGCTGGCATGTCACCCGGTGTGGTCATTATGCAGGTCTTGCGTAGGCAACTGTACTGTTGAGATTTCATGGGTTCAGTGTCCCTGTTGTGTCTAGCATTTGTGTGTGTGTATGTTGTGCATGTGTGTATGAGGTATATGCATGTATGTGCATGAGTGTGGGTATTCTTGTGCATGGCACTCGTGTGGAGGTAGAGGATAATTTCATCTTCCACCTTGTTTGAGACAGGGTCCCTTTTGCTGTTTGCTGCTGTGTGTTTTAGGCTAGTTTGTCTGTGAGCTTCTGAGGATTCATCCATTTCTGGCTTTTGTCTTGCTAGAAGAAAGAGCACAAGGATTACACCTGTTACTGTGCCTGGTTTGATTAGGTTTTCAGGATTCAAACTCAGGTCCTCATGCTTACATAATAAATATGTCACCTGCTCAGCCATCCCTTACACCCTGATTTATTCGTTTCATCCTATGATTTCAGGGGTCTTAGAGGTTCATGTGTTCTTGGCACATATCATGGCAGGAATGTGTCACACAGGACAGTGCTTCATTTCATGACTGACTAGGAAAAAGCTGTTGACAAATGTAACTAAAGATAATATATCTTCGAGGACTCACTACTAAAAACCCATCTCCAGAAGTTTCCAGAACCTTGCTGAATAGCACCATTAGTTAGAGAGGAAGCATTCAGAACTGGGGCCTGTGTGGGCTATTTGGAATCAAACTGTATGTAACACATGCTAACATATTAAGAGTCTGTGCATGTTTGGGTTTTACTTTGCATAGATCTCTATAAGCCAGTTTTGTATAATGAGACATTGTTGTACTGGTTATTAGGGGGAAACGGGGCAGTGAAAAAGAGCAAGTCTTACACATTCTTAGAGCCGGGGTTGGGCAGAGTCAGGCTTGGTTTGCAATGAGACATTCTGAAGATTCGAAGACGTTTCTTAAGCCACTATTTTGTGTCAATCTGGCTATGAAGTTGCTGTCATGTGAAGTCTACATCCAGTTCAAAGTTTAGGTTCTCTTAATCATGGATTCATAGATTCCGTACCTTCAGCCAACATGTGTAACAGGTTTCTTTTAACCCTTCATTTCATGTACCTTCATGAGTAGTTCTTGTAGACTGTGTAGGTAGACTTCTCATGAACTCTAATATTGAGCTGTTGGTATTATTACCAGGTGAGGGGTTACTTACGACTATCAACTAGTATTAAGAACAGAACAAATGATGTGTGTGTGTGTGTGTGTGTGTGTGTGTGTGTGTGTGTGTGTGTGAGTGTGTGTTGTAATTACTCTAGGTCAGTGGTTCTTAACCTGTGGTTCTTAACCTGTGGGTTTCCTATCATAAAACATAGATATTTATATTACAATTCATAACAGTAGCAAAATAGCAGCTGTGAAGTAGAAATGAAAATAATTTAATGGTCGGGGTCACCACAACATGAGGAACTGTATTAAGTGTTGCAGCATTAGGAAGGTTGAGAACCACTGTTCTAGGTCAAGCTGAAAATGATGTTTCAGCTGTCTATAATTATATGTATAATCTTTCCATTGTCTAATGGAAACAGTTTCTTTAAATGAGCTACAAATATTAAATTAGAATCCTCTCCCTAATTTTTCTTCTTCTGAAGCATAAATAATAGCTTATTAGTAAAATATGCTTCCCAACATGAGCTGAAATGTTAGTTTGCTCAACAACCTTTTATTAATATGTATTCCTACTGATAGAATCATCTGGAAAACCAAAGCAATCTCAACAATATGTTCGTTTTTTTATGAAAACATTGTTATTTTTAATATTATTTACCCAAAGGATCCTACTATGCATCTTGAATTGAGGAACATTTTTTAAGATGAATGTTGGTGAGCTGGGAAGATGGCTCCACAATTAAGAGCAACTGTTGCCCTTCCAGAGAACAGAAATTCAGTTCCCACTACCCACCTCAGGTGGCTCACAGCTACCTGTACCTCCTTCCCCAGGCAGCATCTGCACACACATGCATGCACATGCTCACATAGATAAAAATGAAGATATTTATAAATAGAAATAAATCTTATTTATCTGATAAAATGTATCTTGGGTTTTTTAAATGATTTACTCAGTGCAGTATTGTGTAACACACTGATTTTCAACTTTAGACATGCTTTGCTCAATTTCAGTTTACGTTGTCTAAAAGAAACTTCAATCCATCCTTCCATTGAATATTCAGTTTTCAAGCCATCGATAGAAAGCCCTATCTACCATGATCATATCTATACTGACATTTGCTTAGTTTCTTCTAAAGTCTATACCTGTAAATTCAAGTATTTCAAGCTGTATTTTAAAAAGTTTACAAATAACTATAAGTAGAATTTGAAACTCAGTAATTGAAAAACATAATCCTCCTATGTCTCCTCACTCACATTTCTTCTCTTTTTAGAATACCTTGTCTCTGTGGTTGATAACTCTCTTCCCTGACTAACTCACCAAGCTCAACATCTTGGAATCCTTGATGATTTTATATTCTTTGTGTCTCACAGTAGACTGTCCCTAGCTGTCCTTTCCTCACCTCCATTCCCCTACACCTTCAAAAATCTCTGGATTTGATCTTATTTCCCATTGGTTCTTGTTCATCTAACTTTAAAAAAAACCAACCAAACAAACAAACAAAAAAACAAACCTTAAAAGCTAATGCTGACCCTGCACTTACAAGTTTCACATATTTACTTAAATATTTACATTTTTGTGTGAATTTTAAGTTTCCTAGACCATTGAGTCCCTGTCCCTCATCCCATTCATCATGGGTACCCTGACACCTGAAATGCTGCCAAAGACTGGGCAGCCCATCTGCTTCCCTTAGAACTTCTCTTGGGCAACTAGGGGCTCAGACTCCTTCAGGAAGGAGCTGCCTCCAATTTCCTTTCTTGTAGATCTAGAAAGAACTAGATTTTTTTTTTTTTATCCTTAACGCAATGAAAAAGTATTTCAGGAAGTTTGCACAGTGAGTTGGTGGTATTTTATTCATTTGGAGGATATGAAAAAGTGAGAGCTGATGCAGAGGCTGTGGAGGGGTGCTGCTTACTCGCTTGTTTCCCATGGCTTGCTTAGCCCACCTTCTTACAGAACCCAGGATGACCCACCCAGGGATGGCACTACCCATCATGAGCTGGGTCTTCCCCGATTGATCAAAAATGAGAAAATGCCTTACAGTTGGAGCTCCTCAAGGCATTTCCTCATGTGAGGCTCCTTCCTCTGATGACTCTAGTTTGCCTCAAGTTGACACACAAAACCAATCAATACACTGAGTGATACATAAAAGGTCTATAGCCTTGGAGAAAAAAAAGTTTCTGGATTTTTTATGAATCCCTCGTGTGGTATGTAGATTTCACTTGTGCATGCTTATGTATCTGAGATCCGATTTTTGAAATTGTAAAAGTCACTTTCGGTGTTCTGGCATCCTTCTCCGAAATAGTTTCTCACACTGTCCTCAAGGGTAGTTTCTTGCTCAACCTGCATCTCCTTTGAAGCTCCGGACAACCATCTAATGTAAGCTGTGTTGATTTCCTGCAGCTCCCTAAACAAGCCTGTGCCATCCCTCTCTCCTGGCTTCCCATGGTGAGCTGGCTGTGCTTTTTTGATGTGTGAATTCATCACCCTGATCTTTACTTTCTTGTTTACATTCTCTGTAGGTTTCTGTGTCCAAATGTACAGTTTCTGTGTCCAAATGTACAGTTTGTTGTTGTTGTTTGTTTGTTTGTTTTTGAGACAGGGTTTCTTGGTGCCTGTCCTGGAACTCACTCTGTAGACCAGTCTGACCTCAAACTCAGCCTGTCTCTGCCTCCCGAGTGCTTGGAATTAAACAAATATGCAATTTTGAACTTGGTATACTATCTTGGTGAAAACAAAGGATGATATTATCTTGTTCATTGTATAATTCTATGTATGGCGACAGCATTAAAGTGTGAATTCCAAAGTAAATGCACCTCAGGCTAGCAGTACTAAAGTGACATGTTTGTTTAGTGTACATTAGAAAGCTTAGCAGGAGAGAGGATTCCCTTACCTCCCTATAAGCTGAGCCTCCATGCTATAGACCTTTCGAGGCTGTGAACTTTATGGAACAGAATCCAGCAGTTTCTATCTCCCACTGGATGGAGACATGGACATTCTCCTTACCTGCCCTGTTTCTTTTCTTTCTTTCTTTCTTTTTTTTTAATGTGGAGCTGAGGATCGAACCCAGGGCCTTGCGCTTGCTAGGCAAGCACTCTACCACTGAGCTAAATCCCCAACCCCGCCTGCCCTGTTTCTAATGACCGAGCAATGACTGTCACTTCAGATCTGTCTGTTTTCTTAACTATCACCTCACCACACATGGCTTAGTTTTCTGCCCTGGGTCCCAAGTTTCTTCCTCCTCAGTCTGGGAATCCCATCCTGAAAGTCAAAGCCAGCACTCCTGTCCAGGATTCCATGTGTGGTTCTGGGTTTTTTAATAGGAGTCCTTACCCCAGCTCTTTGCCAAACTCTTTCATAGGGGCTGGTACTTCAAGTACTAGGACATGCCTCTTGACCAGTTTCTGATCCCCTGTCTGTATTCTAGAATTCATTTTTATGGAACAGCTCTATAGTTTTTGATCCTCAATTTTACACTATACGCATTCAGTTGTAAGTCAATAGTGTGGTGAAGAACGAATGACTGGCTGTATTTTTTTCCCTATACTTGTAATTAGTCACCCTCAATTCAGTTGCCCCCTCTTTACCTTGAAGAATAAACCTTGCCATGCACATAAGTGGTTACTAACAGTATGGAGCCTTGGGGCTAATGAGAGGAGATTAATTTTGGGATGAAGCAGACCTGTCAGCCAAATTTGTATAATTATACAAAGGATTAGATCTATTAATGGAATCATTACTGGCGATTGTAAACTTTGTGCATATGGTGTATTTGAGAAGCCGCAAGATCATTAGTGTGGTTGTAGTGCCTTGAAAGAGGGAAAGAGGAGAGAGTGAGCGATGTTTCAGAAGGGCTAAGCCCAGGACTTAGGAGAGTGGACAAACAGAACTGTAGTGCCAGCTGGGAGGTGGGTGAGAAGGCCTGCAGGAATAGGATCAGAGTGGTCCAGTTAGATCAGAGCTGTAGAGGGGGTGAGGAGTACCCTAGAGCTCAGCTTGAGTCTTTTTGCTTTTAAAACGTGTGTGTGTGTGTGTGTGTGTGTGTGTGTGTGTGTGTGTGTGTGTCTGTGTCTGTGTGTGTGTGTGTGTGTGTGTGTGTGTGTGTCTGTGCACATGAGTGCAGATGCTCATGGAGACCCCAGGAGGGCGCTAGATCCTTGCAGCTGGAGTTGCTGCTGGTTGCACCTGGTGTAGGTGCTGAGAACTGGACTCTGGTCCCCTTGAAGAGCAATAAACACTCTTCACTACTGATCCATCTCTCTGGCCCCATGCCCAGCTTTTATATTGTGTAACTGAATATAGGGTTCATTAGAAACTTGGCAACAGGGTTGAAGAGACGGCTCAGGTGTGAAATCGTGAGGACCAAAAGTTCTAACACCTATGTAATAAGTCAGGTGTCTCAAAAACGCCTGTAACTCCTGCTCTTAAGAGATTGTATGCCCTCTAATGTTCTCTGTGTACATAGATGTACACATATGCACATGGCAAACATTCACACACACACACACACACACACACACACACACACACACACACTCACACACACTTTTTAAGAAACAGTTCTTAAATGTGTAATAATGAAAAACTTGTTCAAAGTCAACTAATGTCTCCAGGGAGTGTCTGGCACTGCTCACCTGTGTTGCATGACATGACTGTACTTCAGCCCTGCTGGTGAACACACAGCATGCCAACTTAATTTTGCATGTGATCTCACACTGTGAGATGCCAGTAAAAGCTGCCTGAAACACTGCAGCTCAGTGTCAAGGGTATGGTATATTAGGAATCACATGGTCTTTTACATATGATATTTTCTTCTCCAAAGGAAACAAGAGTTTACAGAAAGCAAAACTTACTACATTTATCCAGCATGTATCAAATTAGCACACCTTTGCATTGTATTGTTAGCTATTTGATTTTAAAAGTTGCTGATGGAAGTTTCATTAAAAATTGCCCAGTGGATTAGAACAAAACTTCCCACAATTTATCAAATGGCTCTGGACATAGTTCTGCCATTCTGTGTTCTATTTTTATATGAAGTGGTATCCTCAGCATTTCTGATTATAAAATCTAAATATTGGTGTTTGATACTTTTCCATTGGTATAATAAAACACCATGACCAAGACAGTTTATAAAATAGAGCTTTTAACTGGTCTTATAGTTTCAGAGGGTTAGAGTCCATGATGGCAGAGCATGGCAGCAGGAATAGCTGAGAGATCACTTCTGGATTGGCAAGCAGGAGGCAGTGAGGCACACTGAGAATGGTTCCAGTCTTTTGAAACCTCAAGGACAACCTCATTCAACAAGGCCACACCCCCAGTCCTTCCCAAATAGTTCCACCAACTAGGGATTAAGTAGTCAAATATATGAGTTTTGGTGGACTATTATAATTCCAACCACAAGACTAGGTCACCTCTGAAAAATGTTGAAGGTGGTCTATGTTCTGTAGCATCGAATATTCAGCCAAGATTTTATTCTTTATGTAGCAAAACAGTCACACCCACTTTGTTAGTATGCCAAGTTGCTTTTACATTTAAGGAAAGGTAAAACTATTCGCTAAAATTGCTTTGAAGCAGCTCTACTATTTATTTTTACTAACTGTTTTTGGATTATTTTAGATAACTATGCAAATGGGTTAATGTCAACATTTGTCTAAAAAAGGGGGACACACAGAATAGAAAAACTGTGAGCATCAGTGGCCTACAACCTGGTGCTATTGGATTAGAAGAGGCTCGTGAAGAGCAAAAGGAGGCATCAGCAATGGCTGCTAGGCTCTTGCTTAAATAACCCAGTGAACAGTCCTGTGATTTCTTGAGCCAAGAGGAATGGATGTGGAGTTGGACAGGGAGAGCCTTATTTGAAATAGGTGAATTTTAAAGGTGACTTTGTAGGAGTCATGCAGACGAATGTGTCTTAATCAAGCCTCTGAGCCAAAGAATTAGAGTCAGTTGCTCTTGCTGAGTGTGGCCATTGTGAATCTCTCTAACAGTGTGGTGGAGGACCAGGGCTGCCAGGAGTTTTTTACGACTTGGCATCCTCATGTGCAAGTCACCATATATTCCTTGTTACACTGGATTATTTTGAAGATCAAAGTGGATAATACTGGTGAATCTCTGATAGTGCCTGCCATGCAATTAGCACCCAGTAAATATCTTCAGTTGTTTTTGTTGTTGGCAAAAGGAGTATTGTTATTTTTTAATTGAGATTAAATGTTTTGGAATGTGATTAGGATTTGAGCCAATAAGTGATAATGGACAGCCATTTGAATGTATATATATATACATTAGTACATACATTTATCTTATTTGAATTGCATTCTTGTCCTCCATAGAAGTATTATAACCTATAAATTTGAATTGTGTAAGCATGTGGGAGGTTAAGATTTATCTTTATATTTAGTCCTGTGAGGTAGTGTCCATGGCCTCTTAAATAGGATCTACAGTACTTTATGCAAATCAAAGTTCCCACAGAAATAATGAGTCAAAATGCAACCCTCAGGTCGTCTTCGGATTGCCGCTCTCTTCTCTGCTCCACTTGGGTTAATCTTACTGTAGGATGAGTTCCACAACTTTTGATTTTACTCAGGGTTTCCACTGACTAGACTTTCCTGTCCTCCCTGCCTTAAAAGTTAAGATCGCTACTTTCAGTGGACTCATATTCTAGAACCTTTGTTTTGTCTTGATTTTTGTAGAGTCAGTGCATACTGCGGAATCTTGAGACTCCCCTTATTGCATTAACAGATAGATCCTTGAGGAGCAAAGGCCAGATCACTTAAGAAAACCGCAGTCTCTTTGGCAATAGTGTTGAACCTGGAGGAAAGCCAGCCACAGCCAGTATAAAGTTAAATTCCATCCCATCAGCATAATAGTTAATAATAGTTGACTGATAGGGATGTGAAGGTGGTATGTCCGTCCCATTCCTCTGCCCCCCTTTAACTCCGCCCCCCATTCCACACTAACCTCTCCAGGGAATACACTGTTCCTTTCCCCATTCCTAAAATTCTGTGCTTGAGCAAAGCTAGGGGCTACAGAGCTGGTACCGTCTGTGCAAGTGGGATAGAGGGGTCTTTCTGAAAGAACCCACAGTCCTAGTGGTGACTACTGAAGAATCCAGCAGTCTCCAGATGTCTCTAGGAATGTAGAAGGAAGCTTCTCCTGTTGTTGTTTATGTGCGAACAATAACCCCAGGCCTGGCGCTCCCCTGCACTGTCCCAGGTAATCAGGATCACTTTTCCTTTCTTCCGACCTAATGGGAGATGTAGGCTTATCTTAATGAGCTAAGTCGTGGTAAAAGTAAAATCGTTACATTCGCAGCCCTCAGCCCCACCCCCAGCTCCTTTTTGGATGCAGGTATTTGTAGAGTATGAACTGTTCAAACAGTTACAACATTCCAGGAATTCTTTCCCTGAATTCTGCACACTCACACGTGGCATTACATTGAAACAGGGAGAAGTATTGTTGCATGTGAGATCCTCTTGTGTAACATTTAGCATGAAAATTCCAAAGCATTTTCGTCCCTGTTGGTGGAGCCAGGTTCCAGTAGCCAGCAGCCTCACGTTGTGTAACTGTTGAAGTCAGCCTTTGGCGCTGCCTGTAGTTTAGGGTAGCAATTGTTCTTTACCCTACATCTCACCACTACAGAGCCACTCGCTAACTTTTAATCACCCCCTTCTCAAGTTTACAAACTTGGCCAGCGTGATGCCGGAAAGTCTCCACATTTTCCAGCGAGTAAGGTCCATCTCTTCTGGAGATCTTGACACCGATCATCAACAAGCGTGCAGACTTCTTACAACCATGGAACAAGGAGACCTGCCCCCCTGGACATATAGTGAAGCATAACCAGGTTGTTCCCGAGGATAAGGCATTCCTAAATAGAGGGCATTGTGCTGTGTGAGCGGCTGGCCCAATGTCTGCTTCCCTCCTTCCTTCTCCAGATTATGTTGTGGTTTCGGGTGTTTCTCTCAGGTCAGTTTCCCTGTCATTAAAGCTGCAACACCTCCTCAGAGCAGATATCTCCTCTCCTGTTCTTTTATTACACCACCGTGTAACCAGCACTGGTGACTCTCAAGGGCCGACGCTGTTTGTAAAGAAAACCTTAAAAATAGTTCCTGGGATAAGGAGGTGGAGGATAAAGTCCTAAATTAATTTTTAAACAAGGCTCCATTTAAGTGGAATGACACTAAACGAAGTCAGTGGTGGATGGTAATGTCTGTACCATCCGTCCAACCTTTAAGATTCCAGTAGTGTTACTCAGCACACTAGTGAATGGCAGCATGCGTCCAATCTATTTAAAAATTCAACTAATCTAACAGTATTTAGTAGCTGTCTCCGGCACCCTTTTAATAACAGCAGATTCTTACCATTTGGTTTTTAAACGATGACCTTCATTTTCTAAGTATTTTTATGCCTAAAAGACAAAGATGGCTTGGGAAAGGATTCGGATTGATTCAGTGAGCATTCTCTGAGCATTGCTGTGTGCTAGTCTCTGAGTTAAGTGTTTGAACCGTGGAATGAATGAACTTGTCCCTGGGTCACAGTGTACAATGTAATAGAAGAGACAGTTGGGTAATTTCGTGCCCCTTTCAATTGGGGTGTGGAGTCGCTCTTGTTAGAAGCCATTAGTGTGGCCAGAATTGGTCAGAAAGGATTATTATCCTAGGAAATCAACATCAGGTCTGAACCTTGAGTGACGGGAGCTGGAGAATGAGGACAAATGGGGACATCCAATGAAAAGGAGCGCCGCACAAGCGGACTGACAGCAATGTATGTAGGGAAATGGGATTGCTGCAAGGTGGCAGAGTGTGACTTCCACTTAGGTCAGTGTGACTCTTGTCAAACAAGGCCAGATGCAATTTTGACCTATAGGAAAGACCTTCAGATGAGGCCAGGACTTTAGAGTCAAACTTGCTAAAAGCATGTGAGAAAACTCCTACAGAAGATAGCTTTGGGTTTTGATTATTTAAAGACTGTGTGTGTGTGTGTGTGTGTGTGTGTGTGTGTGTGTACATGGATTGTCTATGGAGACCAGAATAGGGTATCAGATCCCCAAGAGCTGCTCTTACAGGTAGTTATGAGTGCTTCCTATACTAGGTACTGGGAACTGAATTTAGGTCCTCTGGAAGAGTAGTGTGTGCTCTTAACCGCTGAGCCCTGGAACTGTGTCTCCTTAAATAACGTAAACTGCAGAGGATTTCAAATGAGTGAAGATTTGCTGAGCTTGAAGCCCTTATGTTTTTGTTTGTTTGTCTGTTTGCTTTATTTATTTATTTATTTTTGTAAAGAGTATATTTTCATATCACTTGTACATTCATCTACCCATCAATTACACTGTGCTCTGGATTAGGACATTAGGTTGGCTGAGCTAGATGTATCTGCCAGCATAGGACTTTAAGAGCATGTCAAAGCTGCTAGGTGGTGGTGGTGCACACGTTTAATGCCAGCACTTGGGAGGCAGAGGCAGGCAGATCTTTGTGAGTTCGAGGCCAGCCTGGTCTACAGAGTGAATTCCTGGAGAGCCAGGACTACACAGAAAACCCCTGTCTCAAAAAACAAACTAACAAACAAAAAAACCAAAAGTATGCCAAAGCCATTATTTTTCTCAAGCATATTCCCATTTTTTTTAGTATCATAGATAATGTTTAAATTCATGTATTTAAGCATTGTTTCACATGTGTTTTGAGTAGACTTTGGCAATTTTATAAGTTCTGATGCATGTTTATTTTGTTGTTTTTGTTCCACATAAAGTAATAAGTAAGTGGTTTTCTATCACTGACCAAGGAAGTTGGTGAGTACTGTTGTGAGCAAATTCTAGTCTGGAAGAATCCTTTTGTAGCAGGAAAGGGGTCAAGCTGGAGTTGAGTATCTTCATGCTAGCCGCTGTGTATGGCCAATGCTTGTATGTATTTCATGTATGTGTGTCATTTACTCCATAAAGTATCATCTCTAGAAAGCAGTGTTACAACTCACATTTCAAAATAAAGAAACATTCTAGGATAGGGAAACTGAGGCTAACATGCCCTGTTTATGTACCGGTGCTAAATATCAGACTTGGACTTGGAAATGAAGGAGTGAGGCATCCACCCCGGGTGCCTGCTTCTCCGTAGCGTGGAGAGGTGTGCATCAGTAACTGGTGAGTGATAGTGTCAGCCTGAGTGTTTAAAAAGCCAGGCTTGACTTACTCCAGCATCTGTGTTTGTTCCTCTGCACTTACACAGGCTGAACTTCAAACACCATAAAAGCAAGTTTTCACAGTGCAAGTCAGTGCTTAGTTTGGGGGTGTTTAGCTATTGCCATTGCCTTCAGTGCTCCCCCCCCCCACTCTACTTGCTGCATTTTAACAAAAGGTTTTGAGAGATCATCTTCTTACATCCCAGGAGGAAATTGCCGCCATATCAGCAGGTACGAGAACAAAGTAAGCACCAAATGCTTTGGTGTGACCCTAAATAGATGGCTGTTACCTACAAAACCAAGCCTCTCTGTTGGAATTTTATTTCACAAGCCCATTTTGGAATGGACAAAAGGAAAACTTGAACTATCAGAAGTTGCAAAATGTCCCAGCTTTTATGGATGCTATAAGCTAATCAGCTGAAAATCCCAAGTAAAACAATCATCACCAAATTTATGAGGGGGTCCTTTTGGTACTTATGCAGGGCCGACAGCACTGACTTACCCACATTCCCATCAATCTTTGGAAAAAGATTTTTTGTAATGTCATAAGACAGGATTTAAGGATTTCTTGCATCTCATAGACAGGATTTTGTGTAACTGTAATGGCAAGATATTTCTGCACACATGTTAAATTCCAAACCCTGAGGATTTTCCTGGCCAGAGGATTGGCCTCATTGCCACCGGCAGCACAGATTTTGTGATACATATTTCTCCTTTGCCACTGTTCTCTTCCTGTCATCACAACTGGCTGGCATAGCACCACGGGGCCCCATAAAAAGGACACTGGTGAGTAAAAGAGATAGTTAACCTGGCGATTGCCTAACTTTGTATAAATGCTCATCTGTTTAGCTAGCTGTTTTATTTCCTTAATTTGGCTGTAAACTCTTGAGGGCAAAGTTCATTCTCTGTCATTGCTTTTATTCTGTAAAGACATCACAATCATTTTATACAGCAAATCTTCAGTATATGTTTTTATTGCTACTGGGTTTTATAATCAGTTGTTTCAACATACAGAGCATAAACACTGAAGAGACCAACAGTGGGGAGAATCCAAACACCTGATTTGTGTAACTTTAAGTACTAAGGCTTTAACCTCATCCTGTGTTCCATTTGTCTTCATGGTCCTTTGTTGGGTGTAAACAATTCTTATAAAATATTACTTGTTTTAGTTCCTAAGAAAAGATGGTTAATGACATACCTATCATTTTAGCCTCTGACCCTTGGAGCTGTGACCCTCACTGGGGAGGGTCTTGGGAGCTGTGAGATGGTTCCTGAAGTCACTATGAGCATACCTGTGATGTTATCCCTGGTCTCACCTTAGTATCTCATTTCCTCTTAGTCTGAATTTGTGCTTGCTCACAAGGTTCTGGGTCTCTTGCCCCATAAGAACTTCCTCACCTCCAGACTGGCACTCCAATCTTCCACACTCAATTGTATTTCTACTTATTTCTCTGCCCAGCAAACCTGTCAAATCTGTTTTCATGTTTGAAGGGGAGGTTTCTTTTCTTTCTCTTGGGCAATTCCTTTCAGCCCTCCAAACCACCTTGGGCCCTCTCTGCCCTCTCCCTGTTCACGATGTGATGAAAGTGTTCAGAATGCTGTGATCTCAGCATCTCTTGCCTTTCTGTCTCTGTTGGATCTTGAGCTATTTGTTCTTATGTGAACATTCAAAGATTTGAATGATTGGTGTTTCTCAGTTTTAGATCAGTGCGGACCAACTGCCCTGCACTTCTGGAGTTTAATTAAAAGCACCAGTGCTACACTCACCATCCTGTCCTTGGTTGCTGTCTCTTCCTCTCTCCCCTTTTCTTTTCTCCTCCCTTCCCTTTTCTCCAGCCCCTTTCTCCTTCTCTCCCTCCTTTTTCTTTTCTTTCAAGTCTGGTTACTATCTAATTTCCATGTCCCTTTCCATTCTTTGCTTTCTGGGAGATCAACTACTGTAAATCCTCCTGACCTGCCTCGTGGGGTCCTTTCTGAGCCTTTCCTGTCCATTTATTAAGACGTTTAAGTTTGTCCAGTTTGACAGATAGTGGCAAGATGAAGAAAATAATGATCTATCACTGTTACTAAAAGCACACCCAACTCAACTGTTTATAAAGGGATATTTAGTGATAAGAACTAATTAACAAGAAGTCAAAACCGTGCTAAACAGTGTGTTTGTTAAATGGATTATAGAAAGAATTGAGAAAGTCACCCTCGACACATGTGTATTTCAACTGCCAAGACTACTATTAGGACTTTAAAGTTAATGACATTCGGTATCATGTAGTTTAATCACCGTTTAAGCATTTCTCATCATGGTTAACACAAATACTTCATCTTATTATTTGTTACAGTTTTTAAAACAAATGTTGTTCCTCTGAAAACATTAACCAGCAAGTGAAACTTTATTTGATATAAGAAACTATTTGCAAACACTTGTAAACATTTAGTTTTTTCATATGTATTCTATCTGAAATGCCCATTACTTAAGATTTTCCCATACTGCTTATTGTCATAATTTCAAGTATTTTTTTCTATTGCAAATATTACCAAAGGTTTTTTTTTTAATTATAATTACTGTGTTTTCATGTTTTGCCCCTGGAATGATGGACTGCTCAGCTGATTTGCTTTTCTGTTATTTTTTGCCCCCTCTTAATGTCAAAAACTTGATTTTGTAGAGAATTCAAATGAATCACCACTCCATCACTTAGCTTCAAAAGTTATCAGTTGATACACAGATCTTTTTTGTTGTTATTGTATGTGAAGCCGTTACTCTGCCAGATTCCTTTAAGCAAACCCCCAGTTTCCTTAGAAGTTCATCACAAAATATTTATAAAAACTATTTTTGCAAAAAGAAACCCCTTTCCTCATATTACCATATTAAAACTAAATGTTACAAGATTCCCATCTCTCTCTGTGTGCGTCTTTTTAAGCTATTTCACAGTCCACGGAAGCGCATGCTTGGCGCATATCTCTTTTGCTTCTGAGTAATTTTTTCTTCTTTTGTTCTGTGTGATTTTCTAACTGTAAGTCACAGAAACTGCTATTGGGGTATACATAGATTTCAAGTATTAATCACATTCTTTACTAAAATTTCTTATCAGTTTATCAGATTGGGTAATTGGTTTCTTGAAAAGTTTTTGGCAGACTTCCAGACAGTGGGAGAAAGGATGGGGGCTGACAGCAGAGCATATCCACAGCACTGCTCATTTAGGGGTTGTCTTAGAAAGGGTAAGCTGGGCATCAAAATGGAGGGCTGCAGAACACATGGGCCAGTAATTAAATGTCTTCAGGGTGCTCACACTTTAGAGACAATGGAAATGGACAGAGGCAGAGAGCAAACTCTCCTTTACCCTTTCCCTCAGACTGGCAAGCATTTTATCCAATTATAATGGACAGCACCAGTTTCCTCTTAGTGGCATGTTAGAAATTCATGGTAGTGGTCTATGGTGAAGTCTGTTTGTTCCTCAAAACAAAAAATAAGAAAGGGTGGTGTAGTAGTCTCCTTTATCTGTGTTTTCCGCTCTCTGGCATTGGTTAAATCCAATCAAAAGTTTTAAATGGCATCCCATTCTGAAGATTCCCAACACCTGCTCCATCTCACTCTAGGACTCAGATCAATCCTTTTCCAGCGTATTCTTGCTAGGGAACTACCTGCCCATTAGTCATTTAGCAGCTGTCTGGACTGTCGGGTAGACTGTCACAGTGTCATGGTGCTTATATTCAAGTTACCCTTATTTTACTTAATAAAGGCCCGCAAGCACAGTAGTGATAATACAAAGGAGGACCTGGGCGTAAAGCATGGATGAAGAAGTTTCTGTGGCACTGTGTGGCATTGCTGCAGGGTGTATGGGGCTCAATTTATATAGATGGTTTGGTGCTATTCAGTTTAAGGCAGAGGTCTTGGAACATAGAACCTGGAAATAAGCAGGAGCTGCTTTATTTGAAGGGTTTTTTGGTAGAATTGATCTTAAGATGACGGGTGAGTCTTTTCATTCTACCCTGATACAGCAGACAGTAATATCTAACACTTGTCCATCAGAGATCTGGTGACAGAAAATGTAAAGAACACAGTTGATGATGAGCACAATTGAATAACATGAGAGAAAGGAATACGTTATTATGGCAGGGAAAACTACCAGTTCTAATGGGTATCATAAGCTTTCCATCTGGCTTGGGCACCTAGGACAGGAAATTGATAACTGAATAATCCACGTTCACTTTATTATTATTATTATTATTATTTTACCAGAATTTAAATTATCTTTCTAGACTGAGTTTTCAAATGGTGGAAAAACTGTGACTGGGGGGGTGGGGGGGTGGAGGTGAGGGGATCAAGCTCAGACTTTCCCCACTACTGATTATGTAATTTTGCTCCAATCTTTTATGTTTTCTGGGATTCTGTTTCCTTACATGCTGAAAGAGGATAACAACACATCCACCTCATGTTGTTCTGTTGATAAGGAAGATTTGAAACTACTCAGTAAACTGTATATAGTAGTATCTAACTTATATTTCACATAAATTCATAAGCAAATAGTGTTTCTCATAACCTCTGTAAGACACAGACTTGGTTGTTGGAAAGCACAACAATGAATATGCAAGAAATAACTAATACGATGTCATATAAAAGGAGAAAATGGCCATTCATATATCTATCATATTAACACATGCTAAGTACGCACATTAGTGGGTCTCTCTGGTTGTCTCATGGGTACAATTAGTCAAAATTGGTCATCATCTCCATCTCCTTTTGTCCCTCCTCCCAAGTTAAAACAACCTCTATTTTATAAAGAAAAAAAAATGCTGTTACTATTTACCAGCAGTGAATTGATGTCTATGCTTTGTTTCTTTACCAATTTCAGCCATTTTTGTCTAATCTTCTAAAATGAGTCCCCATATTCATGAATGTTTCAAATGTACATGGATAGATATCTTGTTTAAAGATTTGAGCACACAAGAACATGTAGATTTATTGGTTGGATCTTTAATGGAATCATAGTTCTTTTTTTTTTTTTGTTTGTTTGTTTGTTTTTCGAGACATGGTTTCTCTGCGTAGCTTTGTGCCTTTCCTGGAACTCACTTGGTAGCCCAGGCTGGCCTCGAACTCACAGAGATCCTCCTGGCTCTGCCTCCCGGTGGAATCATAGTTCTTTAAAGTCGAAAAGAAGCATAAGAAATTAGATTTCAGATAGGAACATTTTGATCAAGGTAAACATACTTTATTTTTCAAAAGGAATCCACCAAATCAGAAAGGTCAGTTAAAATGGCTTGCTAGGTAAAATGTTGAAGTTTCCACTTTGGGGCACTCAAATTCTCTTCTCTTCTTTGCTTTTCTGTTTTTGACAAGTTCTTACTATGTGACCTAGGCTAGACTCAAACTCACAATTTTCCTGAGTAATCACAGATGAGATTACAAGTTTATACCACCATGCCTAACCCATTCATGTCTCCCTCCCTCCCTCCTTCCCTCCCTCCTTCCCTTTCCCTCTTTCTTATTTTGTTTGTTCATTAAAGATAAGAGATAATTAAGGACACAGGTTTAATATAAATTCTTAGTGAAAATTCAAATTCAGACAGTTTAAAAAGTATTTATATTACCAACAAACATTAGTATTAATCTTTGAGCTCCAGAAGACTCTATGGGATGTGTTAACTATCCAGGGATACAGTTTAAGAACCACTTACATAAACAAACAATAAATTAGCATTCCTGTCTCTTTCCCTCTGTTTTTGATATACATTTGCTTTCAAAAATTTGGAAGTCAGTAATTTGGTTACTAGGAGATTAATACGCCTCTCTGCACTGTCATCAGTTAATGTCACGTACACAAAGTGCATATTTCTGATGTTAAGCAGGCTACCTAAAGATGTTCTATGGTCCGTTTGGTGTATTTTTACCACTGTATGACTTTCTTCTGCCCTAAGAAAAACAAAATTTCCCTCGTCCTAAGTTTTTCATTAGTTGTATGCCTACCGACTTTCTAAGTTTATATACTTGGATTTTGTAAGCTGAATTGTCGAATCAGGGTATAGAAAAGGACATTTATCAGGCTTCTCCTAGTTGTTTGTAAACAATTGGAAATACCAAGACCATAGTGTTGAATATAAGGAAATGAGACTATCCTATTTATTTTAATTTACATGTTAAATATTTAATAATTCAAAAGTGTAATAATTGCATTTATGCATTTGTATTAAGTGCATTTGACTTTGTAGTTGAAAGGTACTTCATATCAGCATTTAATTTAAATAAATGATGGAATGTGAGTGCTGAAGGTGATGTATATATAGCAATCTCAGAATTAAACACAATCAATTCTCACAGTAGGATTATATTCCTAATTTATATTTATATTATACATTTATAATAACATGTCTCCATTAGATCGGACTCATTTGTATCTTGTTTTTATCATAAATTTAGGGATTTTATATTATTATTATTATTATTGAAAATGAGGTTGTATAGCATGTTAGCATTTCACTATCATCAGTATTTCACTGAAACACGATCAGTGTTTTGAAATGAATGTAATATCTATACATAGATTCTTCCATAAAAGTGAAAGTATCTGATATGATAACATTGATAACATTTGGGAAAATTTTAAGTACTTTAATGGAATTTTATGAGGTTCGATTCAGCCCTTTTTAGAAATCGTGGTTCGTTTTCATGATTGCTTTAAAAAATCCAGCTTATGGAGCTGGAGAGAAGAGCGATGGGATGGTTGGTGGTTAAAGTACCTGCTGTGCCAAGCCTGAGGACCTGAGTTCAGATCTGAGGATCTGTGTGAAAGCCACCTCCAGTAAACATTGCATCTGTGGTCCCTGTGCTCCCCTGGGAGGTCGGAGACAGAAATAGGCATGTCCACACATCCCCATGGGCCAACTAGCCTAGTGCACACACAGACTGTCTAAAACAGGGTTGTAGGTGAAGACCAGCCCCAGACATTGCCCTCTGATCTTCACCCTTGACCCCTCCACAAATCCAGCTGCCTTTAAATGATTCCAATTTTAGAAACGAATTAGAACAATTGCTTTGTAATCAGTGACTTGAACACGTGGCTGCATCAAATCTCCACAAGGCATCACTCACTTTCATCTCTGCCATGTGACCCAAATTTAATAAAGAATCATCTCCGAGGCCGTACTCTTCCATACAGCTGTATGTCAGAAGTGCTGGAGGAGCATTTTTTTTTTTTTTTAAAAAAAACCTGACAACAGCTGATTTAAATATATGCTATTTACATCTTAATGTAACGATCTTCATGGTTATTATATTGCTAACCAAACATTTTCAATAAGGGTACAAGTTGAATTTTTAAAGAGAAGTTGTCTAGTACCTGGGAAAAGAAAGATTTGTGTTACAGTTCTCAAATGAGAGTTTGCAGATGGCAGTTTGTATCCAGCTAACCGTAGGAACAAACTGTCTGCCACTTTAGAAACCTTTGACAGATCATGAAGATGTCTCCAAATTTCCTGTGGAATCCAGGCTGCCCTTGCACTTGTGATCCTCTTGAACTTGAACACCGGAGCACAGGAACAGTGTGCACTGAGGCATTCACACTTCTCCCAGTCAAACAAACCAGTGTGCAGCCCAAGGCTGCCGTGCCTGCACCCACTGGACAAGCACCTCGGCCCTGAGCTGTGCCTCTAATATAAAATGCTAAATCTGGGGGAAATTTGCTGAAAGTTACTGTATGCATTAGTGAAACAAGTCTTTTGTCTCTGCTGTATATGTGTATCCAACATACATTTGTGTCCACTGTATATGTATATACAACATACATTTGTGTCTGCTGTATATTATATGCATGAATCCGCCAGACAAACACGTAAGATTAGGGTATTGGTGGACACACTTCACATTAATCAAGAAGTAAGTGTGAATGCTGAGTGTGTGTACATAGTCAGTAGGAAATGCATCTAATGCAATAAGACACGTGAGTCTTAACTACATTAAACAAAGTGACACCCTTAAAAAAAAAGACTTCAATATTCTCATTTACCTGAGATTTATGTTGGCAACACCATCTAGTGCAGGCAGCCAAGAACCAGCTGATGTCTGTGCCTTTTCAGATTGTTTTTCTGGAACTTACGTGATACAAATCTGAAATTGCTAAAAGTTGGTTTTGAAAGAGGTTTTGTCATTAAGATCTGGGCCTATCTCCTGTTCTAAATATTTGCTTCTTAAATTTTTTAAAAACTTAGTGTGTGCGCGCGCATAAATATGTGTGTGTGTGTGCGCGCACATATGTGAGCAAGTGTATCTGTCTGTCCATCAGAGGACATTACTCCTTTCCTCTTCACGTGGGTTGTGTGGATTACACTCATGTCTCTAGACTTGTCTGACAAGTGCTTCTACCTAATATGCCATCTCACTGGCCCTGAGCATTTACATTTAATGAGCATTTTTATTATATAATCACATTCTCTCATCATCATATTAATAGTCCCTTAGAAGTCTTGTTCAGGAAAAGTTTTGCAGAGTGTATAGGAGATGTTTTCTCCCTAATCGAACTACCTTTAGAGACTGGTATCTTGTCACTCTAGAAAACAGTGGCAAATATTGAAGTAAGAGCAGATTCTAAGTTCTCAATGAAATTTGAATTTGGCTTCTCTCTAATATCATAGAACTTTCTCAATTTATGTATGCATGCATGCTTATGAAAACATATACAGGCATTGGAAAGCATACTGGTAGATCTGAGTTAAGTATTTGTTCAATTTAGGTACATAATAATATTCTATACTGAACATTTGTATTTACATATAATTATAAACATGCCGAAGTAATTTATTTTCTTATTTAATTTTATATTAAGTTGCCACTAAAAGGCAAAACATAGTGAACATAGGTGTGCTATGTTCTGTTTTTTCAGTTGCTGTCTGAAAAGTTCTATTCTTACATACTGCAATTTTGTTCTCCTGTCCTTTTGAGTGATCTTTAGGTGGGACTCTGGAATTTTGCAGCAAAATTGTGAAAAATACTGTAGCTTTCATAAGCTTGTAGGAGTATTAAAATTCATGCAGAGGCTCCAGGAATGTGCTTATAGAGACTGGATCGAATAAGTACAATTTTCTACACCTCACATATTATCAAGTTAAAATTCTTTTTTTTTTCAACCTGTGGATTTTAGAAGAAAATGTGCATGTCATTCTGAATTTTCTTAATTTAGGTTAATCATACGTTCCACCAGACCTCTTAGTTCCTTTTTACCTGTTTCCCTTTCCTGATTTGAGTCCTCTACAATTCCTGTATTGGGACCTTAAGATGCACATTGGTTTTCTACTGCTTTTCTTCTGGTGTGGAGTGAAACGCTCTGAGTGTATGTGTGATCTGTTGCCCATTAAGCATGTGACTGATTCTGTCCTAGTATAGGACACTGTTGTCATTGTGGGAAAATGAGCAACCCTACATTCTCTGTTTACCTTCCAAAGAAAGTTCTTTTAGGGGTAATTAGTGAAGTTAGTTTATTTCCATGAACTCAGAAACAAACCGAGATACTAATATTTAGTCTGTTTTGGCTCATCAAATTCCATCCATAACCAGCAAAAAGACTCGGGTATCCGACATCTACGTAGTTCTCCACCTGGATTATTCTTGGTTTCTAGGGCCACAGTGTATATTCGTTTCCTTTGCTAGCTTTTATTTTTGATCTTTCTTAATCAATGGAAAAACGGTTATCATTTTTCCACTTCTCTCGGCCAAGCTTCGACAGTAGAAGATTCTAGATTTTTTGAGTGTCTCTATTTATTCCTTTACACTCCCTGCCATTTTGTACCCAGGATGACACCATGCTGTTTTGCATGATAAGTATTCTGCGTTGATACTCCCTGACTTAGACATTAGTCAATAAATTTTTAAGATGAGAAGTTGATTAGGCATAATTTGAGGATGTAGTATAAGTTTAAACAGTAAAATATTAGAGAACAGAGCATAATGGAGGCTCAAAATGGAGGAGCTTCAACAACCTAAAACTTCCTGTTCATGTACCATTCAGTTGCGTTTTCATTGCGTAGTCTAGATCCTACTTGATTTCTATTGGATTGCTATTTTTTAAAACAATTTTCTATAAAAGTTTGAAATAAGTATACTGGCAAGTATAAAACCAGTACCTAGGCTTGAAAAGGTGACCCACGTGGAAAATAGACATAAGTAAATATGTTTCTTCCTGTCATCAGAGTTACTTTGAAAGCTCAGGAAGTTGGTAATTAAAACACGAAACTTGGAGACTTGTCTTTGCCTCCTCTCATTTAGAATAAGGGACATGGTGACATTTTCAACTATAAGACAGGTTCACTACCCAATGAATGATAATAAAGTCCACGAATGGGAGCCCATCTTTTGTACTCTTCCCTACTGTCTTACAGCACTACAAATCTTAGCTAGTTGTCCTCAGTATACTGCCTGGTGGCAGAGTGAGTTTAAAAGACAAGGAGCTGACTGGCAACCCTCAGGACGATCACCAGGGGAAGAAAAGAGCCAAGAGATCTGAAGGCGAATCTTTCCTTGACCAATTAGTGGCAGAAATTTCCGAGTTACTTATTTCTTATTTTTCATCATTAGAAGGTGAGATTGGGAAAAGAGGAGAGATTTTAATTTTACTCTTGTCACTCGGTGCAGGAATTCACCACTTCAAAATGGAACTGACAGGTGAATTTCATTAAGATGGATAATAGGCAGCACCGTCAAAGCTTGCAACTAATATCGCCGAGAAGAAAGTTTAACCAAGCTATTACTTTTTGACCAATGTTCTATCACTTGCCATGACAATCTTGTATTTAATGATGGTGAATATAATGGGTTGAGGAGCTTTCATTTTAGGTTTTTATTTTAACTTCTGTGTGTGTGTGTGTGTGCGTGCGTGTGTGTGTGTGTGTGTGTGTGTGTGTGTGTGTGCGCGCACGCGCGTGCACTCACAGCAGCAGTTTTGTATTGAGGTGCTACTTCCCTAGTCAGAGAAAAAGTTAGATAATTATGTTTATATTTGTGATGGAGACAGTCTAGGAATTATTAGTGAGAACTGCCAGTTGATGCTGACATGTATATTTTACACAAGAAATAGTCTGCTTTGCTTATTGATATTTGTAAAGACTAAAATCTTCATCAGTAAAATACTAATGAAGTGAAGGTTATTCTGAGGTGTGGTAGGGCTGAGAGTCCTTAGTTCCAGGAATTTGTGCATGCCTCTGAGACCTCCTCCCTGGTTCTGGGCCTTTGTTCTGATTCCTTCTGCTCAGACAGACAGACTTTTGCAGAGTTCCGGTCTCCCTCATCTCCATTTGGCATAGATTAGAGTATGAAGTCAAGACTATGTGTTTAACTGTTGTAATGCCTTTGATGCACAGCAGAGTGTCTGGAACAAAGTTGTGAACCCTCAGCATCTCTGGATGGGACTAATATTGTTTGTCCCTCTTGAGCTAGGTGTAAAGTCCAGTTTCAGAACTTCGGGTTGCATTTGCTTCCTTCCCTCTGCACATTTTCCCGTTGTCTGGTGACATCGCCTTCAGTGCATCTGCATTTTAGTGAGGAGCTGTGTTTTAACGTTGCATATCTGAATTTGTTCTTTAATATTCCACTATTAGGTATTAATAAATATTTGTTCATCTAGTTCCTAATAAAATGTGGATGGTTCCATCAGTGGAGAATGAATGTTAAATTCCTGTTCTTTGGTTCCCTTTACACTAATGAAATGCATTGTGGGGGTGTTTGGCTCACAGACATTGGTATGTAGCTTTATGATACCGTTTTGTTCCTTTCATTTCATTTTCCATCGAATGAAGGCAGTACTTACCAGAAAGACTGACTTACGTGTTAAAAATGGCTGTTGGTACAGACCACCCAGCTGAATGAGCCTTTGTAGGATGTTAGTGTTTTTCCCATCATGCTCATTCACCCCTTCCATTAAAAGCTGCTTAAAAAAAAAAAAAAAAAAAAAAAAAAAGAGATTCATAGTGAATGAATCACCATGGCTCCAATGATGCTGGTTTTAATTGTAAAGAACTTAAATATTTTGTTTCTGGGTATATTATTTTGAGACTTTCCTGGATCCTTTTCCTACTCCTAGATTTCATGATTTTTTTTTTTTTTTTTAAACCATAGAGGGTACTGTTTCCTTTTCAGGGAACTAGCTTTCTTGTTTGGATTCTCTGTGTCCAAACGGACTGTAGCTGGGTCTGCCTTGCTCACATGGGCTCTCTAACAAGTGTCTAGAGTGTGGATCATACTTTGTTAATGTGAATTGGGCTTCTCTAATTATCTGTAATTTTATGGGAAAGGGTTGACAGGAAGGTAAAACTACCCTGAATGCTTATGAATTGCATGACCCTAGAATACAGCCTCTCCATGCACATACTCACTGCATTTGATATAAACAATAATAAAAATGGTTCGTTTGTTCTTTTTTTTTTTTCAGATAAAAATTCCATTATATATATATTAACAATGTCCAGTCCAGTAACATTTGATAATCTCAGGCAAAAAAATTTCATTACTTATCCTATTTAAAACAAGTAGTTCCTTTTTAAATGTAGATCCAATAATTGACCTTTTTATATGATCATATCAATATTCTCTTTTTTCTTTTCATAATAGCTTCAGTAATCTACCTTTTGTCATTTTTATATTTTTCCCTTTTGTTTTTTAGTGTAGATTCAATGATCTACCCATTTATCCTATTATTTCTTTGTCTTTTTTTCTCAGGGTAGATTCAGTGATCTACCTCATATCTATATTCTCCTTTTTCTTTTTTAAACAAAAAACTCTATTTTTGGGTTAATTGTCCTATATCATTTGTCCAGCCGCTGCATAATGAGAAAGTGCAGGGCTTGTTTCAAGTCCTTATTCAAGTAGTCTGTCAGGCTGGATCATCTCAGCTAGCCATCTCAAATTCTCCTGAGTAGTTTGTAGTCCAAAGTCGATCTTTTCGTGGTGTTAATCAGCTTAATGGCTTTACCATAGTCCATGTGGAATCATCATTGTGGGATCCTGTCGTCTTTTTGAAGATTTCAAAGTCACTGTTAGGTATGGTCATGGTTCTCTGAAGACTTTTTTTCCTCCTCTGTGGTTTGGAGCAATCAGTCTGATAAATGTCTGTCTCTCGGAACCATGAATGTTCTTCCCTAGAAGAGAAAATCTTCACAGCAATTTCTCTCCAGCATTTGTCTTGCCAAACGTTTCCAAACTGACCTTTGCCGATGCTTTCTTGTAATACGATGGTCCTGGCAATTCTTCTCTGAACAAGCAGTATTAAACACTTCTTCCCAGGTAGCAGCATCACTGCAGTCATGATGAAAAGAAGCCAGCAACCTGGAGCAGCAGTCACTGCTTCCATGGTCCCACCACCACTGTTTATGGCTGGGCTCTGGGTGAAACTTCTCCTAGGTCGGCCTCAAACTCGGGACCCTCCTGCCTCTGCCTTCTTCAGTAAATCCAACCGGCGTGTGCACCACAACAGGCTCAGGGTAGCTTGGGCCTGAGTTGGGGCCCACAAGGCCACAGGCAAGCAGCTTTTTCATGGATTCATACCACGAATGTCGGGCACCAGATGTAGATGTAACCGTCTTGTTAAATTAGAAACACAGACCCAATTGCAGAGTCAAAAGCCAAGAGGTCAGAGCAATAGCTGAGAGCTGAAAACCTTACCCTGCTGCTCTGTCTTTCCTCTCTCGGTTCATTTGTTCTTGAGACACAATCTCCTGGATCCCTGGTAGACCTCAGATTTGGTGTGTAGCTGAAGATAACCTGAAACCCCTGACCTTCCTGCCTTTACCTCCCCACTGCTGGAGTAGAGCTGTGTCCCAACAGAGCCCAGTTCGTAATAGTAAGACTTTTAATACAAGGAGAAAGAGACTGTTTTCCATCTTCAAGACCTTTGTCTCTGGTTTAGATCATTCCATTTAACGCTTATCTGATCTCTTAATAGCCTGCCCCCATTCTCATACTGTTTTGGAAATAGTCAAAAATAGAAGGCCAATGCTTTCCATATTTTTTTAAAAACTAATTCATAATTTTCTTCTATTCTTGTTCACATTGTAGTTTTGTAATTTGCTGCTCTTACAGGGACCTGCTTTCAGTTCCCAGGATCTATACCTTGAACTAAGTCTCTACAGATCAGGCTCCAGCCTCCACAGGCCCCTGGCCTGCATATGATACATACATGTAGAGAGAGACAAATACTCATGCACATAAAAACTTAAAAATAAGTGAATAAATCTTTTTTTTAAGTTAATTCAAAATTCTGGGAGTTTTTTTTTCTTTTTCTCTGATTATAAAAGTTGAGCCAAACATTTGATAATAAATCCAATACTGAAATGTATGAAAGTAGTCATTTATTGCTGAGCATAGTGGAATAAGCTTTTTAATACCAGAAGTCTATGAGTTCAAAGCCAGCCTAGTCTATATAGAAAGTTCCAGGCCATTAAGAGCAACATAAGGAAAAATAGTAGTAGTAGTAGTAGTTGTTGTTGTTGGTGGTGGTGGTGGTGGTGGTGGTGTGTGTATGTGTGTGTGTGTTGATGCATGTATGTATTGTAAAATTCTATGGTTCAATTCAAGGAAAGCTACCTTGCCATTGGGTAAAGACACACAGCATTAGACATTAAACTACTTAGACAGGGGATGATATGGAATCAAAATTAAAATAATTTAAAGGATTGTGTCCGATCAAGGGGAAAGATAGCTTGCTTGTGCCGGCCACATGGTGTTCCCTTTGCTCTGGTGACAGTTTCTATGGTTTGTTTAGGTTTTAACATGTCCCAGAAGGTGTTGCTGTACCGTGAAGGTGTTAGGTGCTGCAGTAATGAAACAGGAGATGAAATGGAAGGCTCATAATGTGTCTTATCATTTGGGGCCTTCCTGGAGGAGCCCAGCTGAAATTTCGGAGTGGTCAGCATGACATTTGAAAGCACTGAGACGTTGTGTCATTATTTCTAGACTACTGCGGTAGTTAGTGGAAAGACTTAAAGTTCACTGCAGTAATTGCTGACAGCTTCCTCAGAATGAGAGGTGCTTTTAGTAAGCATATGCAGCCTACGGAAAAGGCAGCCTGCTAGGGACCTGAAAGGGACCAGTGGACTTTGTAAGATGAGAGGGACAGAAATGTAGATTGAGGCGCTTTTTTTTTTTTGAGCCCATGAAGTAATTACATTCATTTTGTAGGTGGAAGAGAAGGAAAATGACTTTTAATGGCTGTTCATCTGTTTATGGTCTTCAAGCAAAGAACAATGCCCGACTTCTGAAATGCCTCCTATATGTTTTCAGTAACTAAAAATACAAGACCTGGTGCCCAGGTTGTCACCGGGAGCCAGGCAGGTAGTGTCAGTAGACTTGGCACAGTGCTGCAGAAGAGCTGATCCCTGCTGTAAAAGCATTCCCCTCCCTGGAAACCTGCAATTTGCCTCAGTCCCAGATGGGGAGGAAGCTCGCAAACAGCCTGGAGCCATACATAATGGCAGGGCTCACATCCTGACCCAGCCAGAGTAAAAGAAAGGAGAAATTCAAGAGGGTCCATAACTATTGGAGTTTTATGCTTTTAGCGAAGGCCATGGTACTCTTCCCCTTTGTGAAGTCAGTTTGTTCTGTTTGCCTTGCCTCTCCCCTCTCCCTCTCTGGATGCCGTCCAATTTTCAACTGAAAGAAACACGTGAGGATGGCATTTTAATCATAGTGCAGCCTCATCTGCTTAAGCCACAAACATTTATTGCTTAATAAAGAACACCTTGCACCCGTGCCAGCCGGCTTCCCAGTGTGTATACCGTACATATATGCACATGCGCTGACATGTAGTGTGCTCTCACTGGGACCTTCAGTAACACAGTGAGATGGGGAATTAAGAATGTTGTGTTTTAGCCTGAAGTTTTAAATACATCCTCTAAAAGTTGGATGTTTATCCAAACTCTTCACCTGAGAACATATTTTTTTATGAATAAATCCATATTGCCATACCAAATGACCATAGTAATTACCAATTTCATAGCTTGTTATTTATATGAAAAATTTGAATAGTCTGATATAGTCTGGAAATATAAATTCTGAAGAGTAGAGGGACCTCAAGAATTCTGTCCCTTGGTAGGGTGGCATGACGTATTAATTTCATCCATTTCTTAGGTAAGGAGTTCCAGCCTCTGAGAAGGTGAAAAGGATCAGACCTTCTGTGCTAAATCACAAGTTTTAAAAAAGGAATAATAAAATGCAGTACTTATTTGTAGATTTTACTCTCTATGTTACCTAACCAGAAAGCTCCAAGCATTGTACATGGAGTATTACTAGTGGGATAAAGTACTCTCTTACATTTGATAAGCCCACTAGCTTACTTTTACAAGCTGAACGCTATTTATACATGCTTCAACTATATGAACACTGCTTTGCCTATTACCTAGAACTATATGGTTACTTTAATGTTCCATGTACTTCAGTTAGCAGCTTTGGAAAGGCGACTAAATGGGTGATTTGGAGATGGAGACAAACAACTCAGGAGTAATCAAAACTCTCATTGTTGAATAGAAGGAAAATAAATTTAAAGTGCCCCAATTCAGAAGTTTCTTTTTTTTTTTTTCTCCACTGATGAACATATGGAAGTGTTTCTCGGTCATTTATGCCTTATATATTGCACTGGCATTTCGTAGTAGTTCAAGATCAGTGGTGTTCGGAGTCCCTGTTTTATAATGCACAGTCACTCACATATAAAATGGGATGCAGATATATATATTTATATTTATATTTATATTTATATTTATATTTATATTTATATACAGACACATATACATTCCTACATTTCAGCAGAGAACATGACAGAGATTGCCCTGCAATGTTACTGAGTCTGGTACATATTTGTAGGACAATATAATGAATGTTTCATGCACTCATACATGGTGTGGTATCTATGTTTGGCCAGAATGTTCTTTCTCCTTTTACTTTATAATTTCTTCATTATGTAAACAATCATAGTACTATCTTCATCCTTTTTATAGTATGTAGTGCCCTATCATACCTATAATTACTTCCCTGGGCACACTAGTACACCAAACTTCCTATTCTTATCCATCTGTAACTTTGCACCATTGACAGCCATTTCCCTGTCTTTCTCTCCCTCCTGCTTCAGGCTTCTGCTAACTACCATTCTATGAGGTCAGTTGTTTTAAATTCCATGTATGAGTAACATCATGCAGTATTTGTCTTTCTGTGCCTGGCTTTCTTCACTTAATATAATGATCCCGAGTTGCATCCATCCCATAAATGACAGGATTTCATTTCATTCTTTTATAGCTGAATAATAGTCTATGGTGAATCTACCATATTGTCTTAACCTATTCATCACTTGATTGACAGACAGATTTATTCTGTGTCTTGGCTATTGTTACTAGTGTTGCAGTGAACATGGGTGTGTAGTTGTTTCTTTAGCAGACTAATCCATTTCCTTAGATACCTACCGAGTATTAAGATTGGCAATTTATATAATAATACATTTTTAAGATTCTGAGGAACTTCCATACCCTTTGCCACAAAGTCTGTCCTAATTCAAACAATAGCACCCAAGGGTCTCTAATCCACTTGCTTCCCACCTGTTATCTCTTGTCTTTTTGATAACAAGCATTCTTACTACATGGGGTGATACTTCATGTGTTTCTGATTTGCACTTCCCCAATGGTTAATGATGTTGAACATTTTTGTAGATACAGCAGTTGGACATTGCATGTCTTCTATTGTATTAAATATCTATTTGATTCTTTGTTTACAAGTTCTGTGTGTACACAGAGGACATTAAGGTGTCTATCAGGTGTCTCCCTAAGCTGCTTTCCACCTTATTTTTTGAGAAACGGTCTCTCATTGGACCTAGAACTTTCCAAAATTGGGTTTACAGACACGCTCAACGCCCTCCTCTTTTTCATGGTCCTCATGCTTACACGGCAGACACCTTAGAAACTGCATCATCTCCTCAGCCCCCTTAACTATATCAAAGGTGAAGTTTGCAAATATTGTCTTCCATTCTGTAAATTGTCGCTCTAGTGATGTTTTCCCTGGACAGCTCCAGAAGCTTTTCAGTTTGATAAAAATCACACTTGCCCGATTTTGGTTTTATTTCCCCTGACTTCGAAGTCTCCTCCCAAAACTCCTTGTGTGTCTGATGCCCTGAAGCATTTCCCTCGGGTGTTTTCTCCTAGTCATTTCTCCCAGTCATTTTGTATTGGCAAGTCTTGCATTTCAGTCTTTAATATTTTTGGTTAATTTTGGTTAGGTTTTGTAACTGGTATGAGAGAGGGTTTTGGTTTCATTATTCCACATGTGAGTGTGTAATTGTCCCAGCAAGGTCTGTTAACAAGACTGTCTTTTCCCAAGCCTGCTCCTGACACCTTTGTTGAAAATCAGGTGGATGTAGGAATGTGGGTCAACATTTGACTTGGTTTTGTTTCATTGTCCCATGCCAGTTTTTAATGCCAGTGCCATGCTGTTTTGAGCACCAAACCTTTGTAGCCCAACTTCAAGTGTGGTGATGTGATGCCTCCTGCTCTGCACTTTTCCGCCTACTTACTCTGGCAGTTTGAGAGTTTTGCGCCTGTTTTTGTGACCTCTTCAATTTCTTTTAAAGCAGTATTCATTTGTCATCTGTGAATGTGAGCAAGTTTTTATCCACACTTCTGCGTGCCTCTAGCATATGTGAGGCCAGAGCATGACTTGCAGGACATGGGAGTCAGACTCCAGTACACAGGCTTCTGGGAATCAGACTCCAGTACACAGGCTTCTGGGAGTCAGGATCGTACACAGACTTCTGGGAGTCAGACTCCAGTACACAGGCTTCTGGGAGTCAGACTCCAGTACACAGGCTTCTGGGAGTCAGGATCGTACACAGACTTCTGGGAGTCAGACTCCAGTACACAGGCTTCTGGGAGTCAGACTCCAGTACACAGGCTTCTGGGAATCAATCTCCAGCACACAGACTTCTGGGAGTCAGACTCCAGTACACAGGCTTCTGGGAATCAATCTCCAGTACACAGGCTTCTGGGAGTCAGACTCTAGTACACAGGCTTCTGGGAGTCAGACTCTAGTACACAGGCTTCTGGGAGTCAGACTCCAGTACACAGGCTTCTGGGAGTCAGACTCTAGTACACAGGCTTCTAGGAGTCAGGCTCGTACACAGGCTTCTGGGAGTCAGGCTCATATACAGGCTTCTGGGAGTCAGGCTCCAGTACACAGGCTTCTGGGAATCAGACTCCAGTACACAGGCTTCTGGGAGTCAGGCTCGTACACAGGCTTCTGGGAGTCAGACTCCAGTACACAGGCTTCCGGGAGTCAGACTCTAGTACACAGGCTTCTGGGAGTCAGACTCCAGTACACAGGCTTCTGGGAGTCAGACTCCAGTACACAGGCTTCTGGGAGTCAGACTCTAGTACACAGGCTTCTGGGAGTCAGACTCCAGTACACAGGCTTCTGGGAGTCAGACTCTAGTACACAGGCTTCCGGGAGTCAGGCTCCAGTACACAGGCTTCCGGGAGTCAGGCTCCAGTACACAGGCTTCCGGGAGTCAGGCTCCAGTACACAGGCTTCTGGGAGTCAGACTCTAGTACACAGGCTTGGTCACAAGCACCTTTACTCCCTGAGCCATCTTGCCAGCTCTAGTTTCTTTCTTCAGTGTTTTATTATTTTCTTTAAGAAGATTTTGCTTCTTTGGCTAAATTTATTTGTAGGAGTTTTTTCTATTGATCTATGTTGTGGCTGTTGTCAAGGATGTAACATCTTGATTTCTGTTCCAGATAACTGGCATGTAATAATACTGATTTCTGTTATATGTATATATAACATTATATATATTATGTTTTATAGAAAGTGTTCATTCATTAAGGTTAGGAAATAAGATATGTTCATAGTTAATAAATGTGATACTGTTCCTTTGAAGAAAATCAGTATTTGGCACAGATATGCTAAAAATTTTGCCTGGTAAATTACCCTTAATCACTGTTTTTTGTTTTTGTTTTTTCTTGCTCTTGAGTCAAAGTGCTTTATTGGCTGCACATTTTTAATTGACCAACCTTGCATCATTTATCCCTTGCCTTTATACATAACAAGGAGCCTAAAGTTGTCTGTGAAAGATGTCATTGGCTTTTCATAGGGGTTACGTTGAACTTGTAGTTGACTGTGGGCAGTGTGGACATTTTAATAGTGTCCAATCTTCTCATCCCTGAACACATGGTTTCCTTTCAATCTTTGTGCATATGCTCTACAATTTCTTCAACCAATGTCTTGTAAGTCTCACTGTATAAATTCTTTGCTTTTTAGTTAAGTTTATTCCTAGGCAATTTCTGTACCAATTGTGACTGGGATTCCTATGTTGATTTCTATTTCCCATAATTGGCTGCTGCTCTATTGCAACATTATTGGGTTTTGTATGCTGATTTTGTATCCTGTATCTTTACTGTACTTATATTCTAATAGTTTGGGGTTTTTTTTGTTTGTTTGTTTGTTTTTAAGTGAAGTCCTTGTGATTTTTCTCTATATACAAGGTCATGTCATTTGCAAATACTGGCAACTTGGTTTCCTCCTGTCCAGTGGATAGGCTTTGTTTCTTTCTGTTGTCTGATTGCTCTAACTAACACTTCTAGTATTGTGTTGAGTATATGAGGTGAAAGTGGGCATTTTTGTCTTATTCAAGATCTTGAAGAACAAGCCTTTGGCTTTTCTACTCAGCATTATGTTAGCTGTTGGCTTATTATTTATGCCCTTTATTACATACCAGTTTGTAAGTATTGTCTTAAATGCTACCATGGGACCTTCTTACCTTTACTTTAGTAATGATACACCAAACATTCAACTTACTTAATGGTATATATTTATGATACGGTTTTATCCAATTTTTAAAATAAGCCACATAGCTTTATGTTTTATGTATACTGTTATGCTTAATGCTCAGAATGTAATACCTTGATACTTATTAAACAAGAAAATTGAGACAGGTTTTTTAAGGAACTATGGCTAATAAGTGAACGAACTTGTCCTTAAGCTCCAGGATCTAGCTTATGCTCTTAATCTTTGGTTGCTCTAACTGACTATGTGGCTACAGTCTTGTGGTTTTTATGTAGAGGATATTATCCACTCTATACATACAATAGGAAATGAGGATATTTGGTAGGTGACTTAACATTCATACATAAGTAATTTAAAGACAGGTATTCTAATCTACCCTTTCCATTTCCTCATGTGGTGCTTTGTGATTTTTTTCTTTTAGCATAGAGGCTCTGTAGGACACTCACTAGAACCAGAAACCAGACATGAAGGTTGTAAAGAGAACTGCTGCCGCCACATTGTGGAAAACCAAAATAGACTTAGAAGTATTAAGATTTGCTTGGCAGCTGTCCAGGTTACTGTCTCTTAATCACAGGTTTTTCTCTTGGTCACTACTTGGTAGGTTTTGTGGGTTCTATGTCTATCATTGACCAACCTGCATCCCCTTGGCCAAATGTGGAATCTTAAATGATGTAGACAAATAAGAGTGTGTGTTTGGAAGCCCTTGGAAGGACCTTCCAGTCTTGGTCTCAATAGGTATGACCACGCAAGGAGGGTGGAACCCAGAGTGTGGACAGCATTGGATTCTCTTGCCGCTTCAGAGACTGTGCTGAGCTGCTGCAGAGCCAGGGGCTGGATCTTCCCTCTGTTGGAGTTGCTACATTCCTTCCTGCCTTCTGACCTCGTTAAGTGTCCTTAGTGGCCTCTGGTGATCCTGTGCTGTGCTTCCCTTTGGGAGCATGCCCACTGGGCTGGACTGTATAGTAATGGTTTTCCCTTTTACAGAAATCAGGTTAAGAATTTTGTTCTCCTCTTATTAAAAATATTTCCCAACATAATTTGTTTTGTAAGGCTCCCATAGTTATGTTAAACATGATTGCCAAACACCAGTTCAAAGTCAGTTGCTCTTCCATGAGATGAAATCCGTGCTCAGAAAACTTGGCAGTAAGAGCTGGTCTTTTTTTCCAAATAGACTCACACAATTTTTTCCTTACCCCAAACTGGCAAGCAAATTACCCATATTAGACATGGAATTATATATGTACACACTGTGCTAACTTATCCTTTCTTAATGTGTTGGCATTTCTTTTGTTGTTAACTAATAACTCGTCACTGCCCTGCTTATGATGAACAGGCAATATAGCAAGAATTTGGTTCTCTGGGAGTGCTGGGTCCCAGTGTTGGTTGGTTCTGAAGAGCTGTGCAGCTGAACTTGTTATTTCACTGATATCTTCATCCATAACATGAAGATGAAAATATACTTCAGTGATTGTTGCTAGTAAATCTGTTAGTAGTCTGGGAACTATCACCTTTCCTACAGTGATATTGATGCTGTTTTGTGCTTAAAACTTATCTCTATAGCATTAAGTTTCTCAGGTGTGATTAAATTTTGCAAGTTTTCAGTAACTTAAGTAAAGTAAAATGCATAAATCAAAGCGGGGCGCTGGAGGCGCACGCCTTTAATCTCTGTGAGTTCAAGGCCAGCCTGGTCTACAGAGTGAGTTCCAGGACAGGCACCACAACTATATAGAAAAACCCTGTCTCACAAAACAAACAACAACAACAACAAAAAGCCCAAGTCATCCGCAATGGTTTAACAAAGTATATAGTAAGTGGCTAGTGTGTGTGAGGTCATGTGAGGATAGCATTGTTGTACCACTGATTTCACACTGTATAACCTTGATGACTGTAATGGTAGGCATTGTAAAATTAAAATGTATGCATTAATGAAATCCATAGTGTTAGGACAACATAAGTTTCACAGAAAGAGAACTTGTGGCCTAAACACTTTCCTGAAAAGAGTAAAACTACAGATTTGACCTCAGTCTTGTCCTTATTTGGATGGGAAAGGCTGGGGAGATGGTGTTACTTGGCAAGTGCCTGAAGCATTGTCATAAAGACCCAAATGTGGATCACCAGCACCCATGTCAAAAAGCAACATTCACCTAACTCAAGCCTCAGGGCACATATCTGTAATCCTAGCACTGGGGTGGTGTGGAGGGCAGCATGGATACAGGTGGATCTGTGACGCTCTTCAGCTAGCCAACCAGCACAGCTCCAGGCTCAGGAAGAAACCCTGTCTCAAAAATAAGGTAGAAAGTGATTGAAGAATACACTCAGCTTGGAGCCCTCCACACAAATACACAGACATGCAAACATCAACACAACACACACACACACACACACACACACACACACACACACACACACACACACGGGGAACATTTCAAGGTGATATGAAGGAGCAACCTGAGAGTGCACCCCAGAGAAAGCCGCTGCTCAGTTGACACCAGTGTCTGGACTTGTCCGACCCTTCACCAAACAAATACTTGGAAGATCTTGTGAGGCAGCTGCTTTGCAAGACTGACCCATCACTTACCCACACTTAACAGGAATAAAGTTTTTATATCCTTTGAAATTTCACCGAGGAGTTTAAAATGATTGCATATACTTTAAGATAACACTGGTTGTGATAATTTTTATTTTGTTTGGCCCGTTGGTTGATTCTTGGTGAATAATTGTCCTTTACATCAGTTTTGAAGTTATTTTGGGTTTGCTAACACCTTATTTAAACAGCTGCTGGACTAGTAACACAAATTTCATCAAGTTTGGTGTGTCTTTTTCTAATGTTTAAAAGAAAGTTGTATTTGTGTAGATTCAACTTCAGATGGTTATGTAGAAGTATTGAATCAATTAGTGTATTTAATGCTATTTCAGGCACCTAGCATAGACTAAGAGAAATTGTTTCTGAGTTTTAAAATCCCTGAAGTGCCCACTTGAATTCTTATACAGCAGAAACCGAGTATATAAAAATAGAATCACACATGATAACCACTTTAATTTCGGAAGAATGACATTCTAGCCTCCTTTTCTTTTTCTTATGAAACTAACATTACTTGGACTTCCGTAGTATTTGCTTTCATTAAAGTTTCTAATTCTAAATTTAATGCTGGGGTGGTAGTAACATACTACCAGATGTGGTGCCATGGGGGTGTAATCCTAGGTATGAGGAGGCAAATCTAGGTGCATTCCCCGAGACTTGCTGGCCAGCTAGCCTGGTGTACTTAGTAAGTTTCCAGAATAGTGAGCAACCCTGTCTCAACATAAATGTTTAAAAGGCATGTGATACCTGTGGAACTACCCTCAAAGTTGTTCTCTGGCCTTCACACACACAAATACACACACACACACACACACACACACACACACACACACACACGGTAACATCTAAAAACAAATGGCAAAAATAGCATTAGGAACAGCTTCAGAGCTGTTAAGACATTAATTCAGTTTGATGTGGGTAACCATGCGCGTTTGCTTTCCACCACAGTTATACTAAAATAAAGTAGATCAGTTGATGAGAATGAACTAAAAAGTCAAATGTGAAGTAGTGTTGTATCCACACATGAATGTAATATTCACGTGGACCATCTCCCTCACATAGCAAGAAACAAAACAGAACAGACTTTTCTTTAAAAGTAGGGGTTTTGCTTGATTTCTGAGAAAGAACTTAAATCTGGGTAAATAGACAAGGGGAGTGGAAGGAATTGGGGCAAGAGAAGAACATGATAAATATATTTAAATATGTTTAATTTACATATTTTATATATGAAAATTGTTTTAAGTAACAAAATATAATAATAATAATAATAATAATAATAATAATAATAATAATAATAATGGAGTCATAGAACTTAGGCCAGGAGTATAAATCAAGCCAAGTGCTTGTTGAGCATACACAAAGACCTAGGTTGGGTCCCTAACACAACCTTCTCCCCATGAAAGGGTAAAATATCTGCTGCTTATTACATTTTATTTAACCTTTATTGGTGGTTGGTGATTAAAAGTAAAACAAAACCCATTTACTTAATAAGAAACAGGCATTAACAAGACAGTAGGCATATAAACAGAGATCATGAAGGAGTTTGTACCTAAAAACAGATAATTCACTAATATAATTAACTTATACAACATATTTAGTGAATGAAATACTACAAAGGTTAGCGAGAGTTTCCTTTCGACATTTTGAATACATTGAATATTTTATTATATATCCATGACTCAAATTTCACATGAGAGTTTGCCATCTCTAGTGACTGATTCCTTAAAGAAATATGAAATAATTAAAAAGAATTTAACAAGAAAGTTTTTTATATGCATGGTGGAATGTATGAAGGTAATTTTCAATTGTCAGAAATTGAGAGGGTAAATTTTACTTTCCAATAAAAGAGAATTTGGTTTTCAAAGTTAACCTCAGTAAATTTTAGTTGGAAAGTTGTGGAAACAATGTAGGAACCAGAACTGGAAGTATAATTATCATAGTATTTTGATCATATAAGCTTTCTACAAATTAAAACTTTATTACTAGTATGAGCTGATTCTACTAACCCACAAGCAGATTTGTTAAACTTCCTGGACAGGAAATAATACAAGTGGCTTGTGATGTGTTTTCTGCATTTGCAAGATGTAAGATTAATCAGATAGAGTATAGGAGTACTTTCTGTCAAATTGATGACTTCAGTTTTTCAAAAACATTTTTTAAATTTTCAGTTTTTGGGGTGTGTGTATGTGTGTGTTTGTGTGTATGTGCGTGCACATGCTTTATAATAATCTGTATCAGTTTACCTGTATATAAGCTTTCATTCAATGTTCTTGTTAATGTCTCACTAAGGAATGAAAGGCAAGTATAGTGTGGCCCTCTGCTCCTTGTTATATATCTTGACACAATGATGATTTTGAAGCTTCTGAGTGTAGGTAGCCCAGTATGCTTACTAAAGAAGCTTATAATAGAAGATTGTTTGGCTGAGAAGTCATTTTTTCTGAAGAGCTTCTTTTATAGCTTTGAATTACACAGTATGGAAGAACACATCAGACTTACATAAAATCAAATTAGCTTCCAACTTATATAGAGTGAAATTAGCCCGTTTATGAGAACATATTCCTAGACCACATTGTGAAAATAAGTCCATGTAGTGAAGGTTAAAACTCCAATTCCAAAAATTGAAAACTAAAGTATTTTATTTAGTGATTGACAGTTGTATTAGGCTCACTATGCTTTAAACAATGATAGTCAGCTCTTTCTTAATGTGGACATTTAAATTTATACCTTTTCCCTAACACTTGAATTTTATCATTAAATTCTTCAAACATTATAGGTGGTCTATAGAAACATCTTATGTTGAAAAAAAAAAACATACCATAGTTTTTGGGGGGCTAGAAAGGCTTCTATTTAGTGGTTAGGATTTAATGGACATTTTATTTAATTTCCTGCTTCTTTAACATAGGATTTCAACTTCAGACACAGACATTAGAAATGAGTTACTTTGGAAAATATTTTTTACGTGGGCTACCATTTTGGGTGAAGTTTAGTGTATGAGGTGTATATATAGTAATTTACTATATAAGGAAAGCAACGGGACACAGATTTACACATGATAAACACGATTACTTAAAGCATCAGTATTAAAAAACCCATACTATACTTTATCATTTTTTTCTGTTTTAACTACAGTGAAAATAAATATTTCCCTGGTATTTGCCTCCATTATACTCATCTAGGGAGAATAGGCCCTCATAAGGATATTTTAATCTGACAGTGTTTTTTAAATGACATTTTGTCTGTGTCCATTGTTGTTGGGTTTGGATATCCTTGTTGTAATGGCCTCTGATATTTAAAATCAAGTTGTATTTTTTTTTATAATTACGTTCTATTTTGATATTTGAGAGATCTATACTTTTATGGGAGTAGTCTGCACGTGCAAATATCTTTTTCTTGAGTTCTGAAGAGAAACCCTGGCAAGCTTTATGGCGGTTAAACATGGCTTATCAAACAGTAGCTAATTCATGAATAAAATGAAAAGTCAAAATATTTGCAAAATACATCAGCAGTGCAGGCTAGGTTCCCGGGAAATGGGGGAATAGGCCTGGGAGACATTCTAGGGAGAAGTGTTCCTAACAGAGTATAGTTTTTGGAATATTTGCATATGCATAGTGAGGTATCTTGGGCAGACACCTGAAGTCTGAACGGAAGTAATTGCCGGTGGTATTTCCAGCATCCTCCCCTGCTGGCTACAAACTGGCTTGTGCCATTGGTTGTGAAATATTCCGCTTACGGTGTCACATCAGTCCTGAAATCATTTTAGATATTAGGGAGTTTGGGGTTTTGATTTTCAGAATAAAAAAAATTTAAACTCAGTGAGAAAGTTTGACAACCTGGTAGAAAAATGGGCAAATAATGTTGATATACAGTTTTCAGAAAGACCATTTTAAATTTATAACAGTGAAGTTCACCCATAATTTTAAATGCCTGTAAAAATACAAGAGTTTTCACACTGATCTTTCTGTGTGGATATCTACATATGTAATAGCAACAGAGACTGGATTATCATAAATCTCTGCTGATAGTCTAGATATATAATTTATTTTACATTTTAAATGGATTCAGATAGACTTCTAACTGTGAGCATTATGATCATGATTTCTTTAGAAGCAGAGAGTGAAGGATTCTGAGCATTTGCTAAAAATGCCTTAATTTTCTCATTCAATCCTTTACATTGTTTAATCTTTCTTCACAATGGCATGGAATCTATAACATAAAACAGGATTGGAGGAATGAAATACATAATGGATTTAGTAAAACTAGTGAGTGAATACTGTTTGAACAGCTCTTATATATCACGAGGTCTGTGAGCAGGCATGCTGTGGGGCGGGGATATAGTGTTGAGTAGAGTATTGTCCCGTCTCCTCTTAAAAATCCAGTAGGATCATATCAGTTTCTAAGTTGCGAGATTCAGTAAGGATGGCTATCCCTTTGTGGATTATAGAGCAGTTTACATCCTGTAAGTTAATTAATCTTCACCAAAATCTTACAAAGTAATTATAGCACCATATTGCCTGAAGAAAAAGAGAGACTTATGAGTACTGAGTTTACCCATTTCATGCTCAGATCAACCCTGCAAAGTGGAGGCATTATCATCTCCATTTTTTGGAGGACAAGGAGAAATGCTAAGATGCTTAACAATTTAAGAATGTAAGTACTCCACTCTTAGCAAAGGTTCTGCCCAAACCTTATTCAGCAATTTGAATTCATTGCCGCTTTTCAAATACACGATGAAGATTCATAGGTTAAGTAATTAGTGTAGGATTATACTGCTGGCACTCTATAGCACACTGCCTCTGATTAGAGAGCTCTGCAGAGAGGGACAGAGAAACGCCATCATGATGGCACCCTGTCCTGGTAAGCAGTAGTCATGAGTCAAGAGTACGTAACCTTTTCAGGAAAACAACTGTCATAAACAGAGCATACAGGCAGTAACCATCTAATTTGTTATGTCGAAGAGCTTCAGTATGGATTCTTAATAAACTTTCAAGATCGCAAGACCGAAACCCTGATGCTAATTTAAAGCCTGCCTCTACTTTGTAAAAGGACTGAGCCATTTAGATCAAGGGCTGTGCTAACAGAATTCCAACTTTTCTGTGGGATGATCCAAAAACAGCAAACAGAAGGCATTAAGTTTCTTAACAGTCACAAGTGTGTACATGCGTGCTCTGGCATTCCTGTTACTGATTGCTCTTTGATTTGTAGAGATCAGTGTTCAGTCACCTTGGTTCACAACCTAGTAGTGTGTTCCAGAGAGGACTATTTTTGATGCATGTAGGAAACAAAAGCAGGGTAACTTAAGATGGCAAGGTTTATGCACTTTCCTTCACACTGATACAGCTCTCAGATGAATGTTTGTGTTTAGTCTGACTTGGGGACATTTGCCTTGACAGTGTGCCTTTATAGGTGACAGACAGACGTTTGTGGGATTAAGATCTTGACTTGTTTCTCTTGCTCTGTGCAGAAGCAGGTTGACACAGGCACTCTGATGGGAAGCAGAGAATGTGACATGAATGTGATTGTTCAATTAAGATGAGGGGTGGCTTAGTGGCTTAAGAAATTTTTAACCTTGCGTCTTCCACGCATGCTTTTCATTCTTATTAACTTTAGTGACCAACTTTAAAACATACAACAATTAGTTCAGGACTTGCATAAAAGCAATGTAACTGAGTGAAATAAATGAGGAGGAGCGGAAGTCGAGGGGGTCTGTTGTTCACCTAGAGTGCGTCTAAGTGGTCTTCATTCTCCCCAGAGGCTCCCTCCCTAGAAGAGCATTGCACACAGTGTGGGTTGACTTAGTACATCCTTCCCATCCATTCCATAGAGTGACAGTGGACAGGAAAGAAATGAGGGTTACAGCACGTAACAGTCTTCAATTCTTTTAAATTACAGCAAATTCCGTAAAACTGGAAATGCAGAGTGATGAGGAGTGTGAGAGGAAACCCCTGAGCCGCGAAGATGAGATCAGGGGCCATGATGAGGGGAGCAGCCTAGAAGAACCCCTAATTGAGAGCAGCGAGCTGGCTGACAACAGGAAAGTCCAGGACCTTCAAGGCGAGGGAGGAATCCGGCTTCCGAATGGTAAACTGAAATGTGACGTCTGTGGCATGGTTTGCATTGGGCCCAATGTGCTTATGGTACATAAAAGGAGTCACACTGGTAAGCAGCTGAACGAATAACCCGATGACTGCCTGTGGCATCTGATGTTGATATTACCTGACATCTACTCTCTTTCCTTTTTATTCAGGGGTGGCAATGTGAAGTTACCTTTTCAGAATTCTGCTAGTATTGGATTGCTGGGAAGCAGAAAGTAGCCGGGGTCTTGACTTCCAGCTTTCAGATCTGAATAGCGTGTCAGAAAAGAAGTTTGGGATTCAGTTTCCACAGTTCTTAATATAGCAATAATATGATAAGGGTTCAAAAGGTATAGGAGAATTTCGTGGAGTAATTTAATCTTTTTATATTTGTATACCTATTTTACCATACTCATGGGCAGGTAATATAGTTTGCCTCCTAGGACCTTATACTACAAAATAGCGCTCACACATTTATGTAGGAATGGACCATTTTCCCTTTGGTAAACTCCTTGAAATATTGTTTCTGGTCAGTCTTCGCCGACCAAAGGTCTCTGTAGCAGGAGGGTACTTTCTCTAGTTCAAGGATGTCACTTTTAGTTTTCACTCTGGAAAGAGATGGTTAGGGTGAGACAAGTCAAAGGATGGCAGGTATGTAGGTAGAAATGTGGAATTGTGGAATTAGGTGAGGAAATTACCTGTGGATAATTTAGTATAGGCTGTTACGCATTGAGAGATACAAGTACTTCATAAAAACACACCAGATGAGGAGGGGACAGTGTTATATAAATCTTCTCAAAGTTTTTGATAGAGGGACATAGGAAAGAAAGGACAGGAGGGAAGGAAGGCAGGGGAGAGTGGGCAAACACAACACAATGAAGTTGTGTGTGTGTGTGTGTGTGTGTGTGTGTGTGTGTGTGTGTGTGTGTTGTTCTAAGGGATAACAGTTATTCTTTGATGAAGTTTTAAGTTGAGCAGGGCAGGGTGGCTTGCCCCTGTAATCCCAGTGTTTGGCAGTTGGAGGCAGGTGGATCAGAAGTTCAAGGTCATCCTAATTGACATAAAATTTGAGGCCAGTGTGTGCTACATGAGACTGTCCCCAAACCAAACAACAACATTTTCAAATCAGGTGTGGTGTCACATGCCTTTAATCTCAGCACTGGTGAGGCAGAAGCAGGAATCTTGAATCTCTGAATTCAAGACCAACCTGGTCTACATAATGAGTTCCAGGCTAGCCAAGGCTACATAGTGAGACGCTTTCTAAAAAAGGAAGAAAAAAATTTAAAGGAATATGTCTTCTACTAAAACATGATAGTATTCTCCAGTAAAATACTAATAATGTTCTCAGTTTTAAAATGTGTTATTGTTTTGAGAGAATGAGAAATCACATGAAAGAAATTTATTTTAAAATTTTACTTCTAAATAATCAACTTAAAATTTTTATTCTAAAATGTGCTATAATTATATATTAAAGCATTTTTAGTTCAGACCTCTCATGACACACAGTTGAAGAAAATCAAGTTGTCTAACTTGTATCCCTTGCCTAGAAAAGGTCACCAGTGAGGCTGGAACCATGTTACTCTGATTTCTAGGCTAGTTTAATTCAAATACACACAAGTGGACCGTTACTATACCATCAACTTCTTATAAAGTGTCACTATAAATTAAGGCCGTTGCTTTTAAATTACAATAAAATTTTCACATTCAGATTAACATATTCATATCATCTACTTTCCAATGTATGCTTTTTTATAACTATAACAATTAGCATTTTTGCTTTGTTATGAATATTATTTTAAAAGTATGTCATGTTTGAAAATGTTTATATCACTAATGAATTCTTCCTTTAATATTTTAAATGTCTCGGAAAAGTTAAAATATACCAAGCTTTGGTTTCTATTCCATAAGGAAAAAAGTACAAGACTATAAAATTAATCTATTTTTATTCCATGCCCACGAAATAACACTGGCTTGGAAAAGGGGTTTACAAAGCTGTGTTTATTATATTAGAGTGAGTATCTTGAAGAACATAACGCCCATTTAAATGAATAATTTTCATTTGAAATATTAAAAGAATTCAATTATTTTGCAGTTGAGTTTTATTTGCTGATAATTTTAAGACTAAAGTTTATACTAAATATTAGTTTGGGATGATTTTTAATAAATCTGTTTTGTTAGTTAGGAGAATTCAAAGAACGCTAGAACTGTCTCTTGAAGACTTAGTTTTAATTTGTATTTTATTGTGACTGTTGTGAAATTCGTTTTTAATAAAATAATTCAACACCTACTCCACTTTCCACTATGTATTGACTACGAAAGTGGGATGGAATTATTTAAACACTGAAAATGATATCATTGGTATAGGGCTTGTTTATAAATCATCACAGATTTGCACACATCCTAAGATATGAGACTCACTGATAAGGGCAAGGAGAAAAAAAAAAGTAAGGAACCATTTGAAGTTAACTCAATAGCACAAACTCCTTTGCCTTACTGACCTATTTTAAAAACTAGAATTCCTTCTTCAGATCTGGGAGACGTTTGTAATTTCAATAGATGTTCATAGCGAAACTTAGGATGCTGTGACACTCTATTAGATATGGCATCTTCAAATAGGCCCTGACTATGAATTTCTGATGACTTAGTTGATTCCAGTTGATTGTCATAGTCTCAATTCTCCTATAATACCATTGGTGACAGGCTTTCTTTGTGTTTCTTTAAACTTCTTGTAGCAGTGTATAGTCAGAATCTAGTCTCCAACCAAGTGTTTCCTCTGTAATAGTAGGAACTACTGTCTTCATTAGAGAGCTTCCTACTCTTAAAAAAAAAAAAAAATGTATGTGTGGCTAAACAAAAGCCACTGTCAGATCTAATGTACAACTGACATACAAGAATGGATGTAACCACCCAATCTCTTCCAATTACATGAGGTATCAGATCTACTGCACCTTTCTTCTTCCTCTTTTGTTCTCTACTAAAGTGCCAATTCCAGTGTCTTTTAATGGCTTCTTGTCACTTCTTTGGCATTGTCACTTTAGTAAATAATCAGGTAATATTTTCATCAGATACTCCAGGCACTCTTCACTGGGAGTATAGGTACAGAAAAACAAACAAATAATTGCAGAGACTCAATTCACATGTGAACATGAATATGTGATAACATTATAAGTGTAGGCTACCCTTAAGTTTGCTTCTCTTTGAAATGTAGCTCTCTTGTCTTTGTAAACTACAGCATTTTCTAGCCACTCTCATGTTCCAAGGCTCTCTAATGTTTGTTGTTGGTTTTCCAACCCAACACAGGAACACCGTCTTGTCTTTGAGTCACAGAAGCCAACCGGCCCCTGTTCATTTGCATGTTGTTTGAATGCTTAAAACACATTTTGGATGTGTTTATGAAATTATATCAATTACTGAAATTTCACTTGTCCACAATAAAAAGTGGTGCATAAACTAATTCAGGCAACCAGTAAATTGGTTGGGCTAGTGTTTAAAGAACAATACCAGTTTCTCATGATGGAGCACACCTGTAATCCAGGGATGCAGATGCAGGAGAGGTCAGTCTCTGTTACAGAACAAGTTCAAGGCCAGCTGAGCTTCCTAAGTTCGTGTATCCAAAAGCCACGAAACGCAACAAAAACCCATAATCAGCTTTAGAATGAACGCGAGGACTACTATGACCGCGTCTCAATTAATTTTCTTTATTGTTAGTCCATTCTTCTGTACCCACCAATGGGAAGGTCGCTTGTCACAAATACAATAACCTGCTTTGGGTTTGAATTGGATTGCTCTGCAATATTACTACTGTAAGCAAAGAATCTGTGAGGATTTTAAAACTTTTTTTCCATTTGTATATGAAGAACATAATACTTTATATAAAATATAAACTGACTCAAAAAAGAGCCAGCTGATTCTCCATTTGGTTTAAAGAACAAATTAAAATAATGATGCATTGTTTAAAGCCCTCATGACAATATGTCATTGTTTTGTACTTATATAAAGGAAAAGTAGGTAATTTTTTTACCCTAAATTCAAAATAATTCTACCTCTATGTCTAGGCTGGGAAATATTCCACAACATTGAATATCAGGATTCCTAATATTTTACAGAATTTTTTAAATTGAGTCAATTAATTTTTTATTAATTAACTATGCATATATTCATACACACATACATATATACATACATATAAATAGGTAGATAGATATACACTATATTGAAACATTCCTAGAATTTAGTTATGTATACAAAGAACAGTTAATCTGGTTTATCCTCTTCTGTAATAGTAGTGGTATTGAGAGTATCACTCTAATTATAATTTCAGTATTGAATGCAATAAAACAACTATGTTGTCAGAGTGCTACCTAGTTCTATTTAATCACGGCACTACGCATAGTTAAACAGATTTCATACTAAAATGAATAGAGCCTGGAGCTGACAGGCAAAGAAAGACCAAAGAGATGGAGATGTAATAGTGATTCACACCAGTAGTTCTCAAAGGTGTACCTGGTTGAAACTGGAGTAGCTTGTTGCTAGAGCCTTTTCTGTTATTAGCGAGGAGCGAGAGTGTAAAGCACACTAGCCTTGTTCTTTACATCTCATGCCTTTGGGCACGGAGTCCTCCTTATACCCAGCAACAGAGCCATACCAGATGGACAGGGAGCCCTTTCATTGTCGGCCCCTCTCTGAGGTGTTCTTAGTAAAAAACTTCAGAGATACCTGGAGTACTTTGTAATTGTTAACACACAGTTACTCCGTCTTTACTCTCATAAAACTTGATTAGATTACCTAAAAATTATTTTTAAAAGGAGGGTTCCCCTTTAATATTACTTCCCTTCCAGACTAGCATTATTTTTAAATGCTGAATTAACTACTTTAATGTAGAGATTATAACCATCCATTCAAAGATTATTAATGATTTAAAGACAGTGGAAATCAGCTTGCTGCTAACGCAAACATGATTTCAAACTTTTCAACAGACCTACTAATTTGATTTCTTTTTAAAGTTATTGTGTCCTGATTTGTCACTTTCCTAGGAAAAAACTTACACAGAGTCCAAGAGTAAAATCGAACAATTGAAATAAAAAGTACAATTTATGTTTGCTGTTTTCTTTATTCACAAAGCTACTTTGTTGAAGTATCCCTGTCTTTCCTTTTATTAAAATTCCATGTCAGGGTGGAGAGTAGATAATTATGATTTTAAAGTTGCACTCTGTCATTTCCTTGGAGAAAAGAATTTTAAAGAATCAAAGCTACATTGTGTATGTGTATGAAATTTAAAAAGATCTTAAAAATTTAGGTTTAAGAGCCTGCCATCATAACACCCACCCAAGAACAAGCGCTTGGACACTCTAAAGCAAGAAAACCATGCCATCAACTTGGTTTACATTGCAAGACCTTTCTCAACAAACAAAACAGAATATTTTTTTATTAATATCAGAATTAGATTTTTGGAGACAGGGTCTCACTCCGTAGACCTAATGGTCCTTGAACTCTTGGAGATTCCATCTCTGCCTCCCAAGTGCTGGAACTAAGGGCATGCACCACCTCTCCCAGCCAGAATTAGATTTTAAGATTAAGTTATAAGACTTCTTTGAGGCATTTTAGATTTCAACAAATCAAACTAGTTAAATAAAATTCAATCTAAGCTAATTTTAATATGTTGAGTTTTTAGCCTAATGTCTTTGTTAATACCTTTTATAACTTAGCTTTAAAAGCTCCATGTCTTTTTTAAGAAAAAAAAAAAAGTCATGAACAAACCTTTTAGTATGTACATCATTAACTTTCTAAAGGAATAAATGCTGTAGAATCCAGTATGTACTTGATCTTACCTTGTTTTAAATTGTTTAGTTTTTGTAATAAAACTGTGTGACAGAGTATAACAGGGACAGCTGCCAGAAAGTGACCAACGCTTATCTGATTTTTGCTCCCTAGCTTTCTTCAATAGAGAAATCCTGGGTTTACATTACATAATGGGCAAAATATATGCCGAGGTTCACTTCATTGCTGATATAAATATTCTAGCTAAAGATCCAGAAGCATGACAATTCAGTGTACCAACCAGGAAAACTGTGGAAATTGTACCTGTCATGTAACAAATGCAGAAAAGGTTCCTTTCAACTGTAAGGAATAGTTTAAGTTTGGTTCTCTCTAAACTTTGAGCTTTAGGATGGGATATTTTTACTATATATTTGTATGTCAGTTTATCATGTATCTATGCTTAGAGACAAGCAAATGAAAATTAAGAATATTCTTGTCATGGTTTGATAATGTTATCCATTTGATCGTGGCAGTATTACTGACTTCTTGCCTATCTGGATTTTGTTAATTTTGATAGCATTGATGACTACCAGTTGAGGGTAATAGAAAAAACTGATAATGCAGGCTTACATAATTTTTTAACAGCTTCACTGATAGAGAACCATCAGAAAAGATTCCTCTTCAATAAATGTTTTTCACAAAATAATGTGCAGAAAATATCTGGAAATATAATATTCTTGGGATTCTCTCAGGTATCTTGGGGATTTTTGCCAAAGGTTTCATTGTTAATGGCTAAGAGAACAGGAGTTCTTTGTCTCTATCCAGAGATTTCCTTTGTAGGCTTTGAAAGTTTATTTGTTGTTTATGCCTGTTTTGGTCCATATCTCACTGCCATTTTTGAGTTCTGGTTCTTCATTCCTAAATTTAAACTAATACTTCCTAAGCGTTAATAGGATGTGGGGATGAATGTATTCTATGGAAGTCAACTGTCAGTTGAGTGGTGACAGATAGCTTGTTCAGCCACTGGTAGACACTGTTATTGTTCCTCTCCGCCAGTGACAGGAATCTTGACAGGTTTATATTAAATGAGGAAATGACTGCCTGACCTGAAGTTTGAGAAGTTAGCGTGAGTAGAGAGATCTTCTAGGAGAAAGCGTGGCCGATGTCCATTGTGAGCCTAGGGAATTGTCGGTGGTTAACTGGCTGGCACATCGTTCCCTCACAGTAACCTGCTTGCTCTTTCCCACTCTGTCTTCAGGTGAGCGGCCCTTCCACTGTAACCAGTGCGGAGCTTCTTTCACCCAGAAGGGTAACCTTCTGAGACACATAAAGTTACACTCTGGAGAGAAGCCGTTCAAATGTCCTTTCTGCAGCTATGCTTGCAGAAGAAGGGACGCTCTCACAGGACACCTCAGGACCCACTCTGGTAAGTGTCACTGAGTCAAAGATAAAGCCAAGAAGGTGTCCAGCATTACCTTAAGTAGCATGGAGCCCTGTATGTTATTAATGGCATTTGTAGGATACACATGGGTCTTCAAAGATCAACTGCCATGAAAAAAGGACACTGCCACAAAAGAGTGTGTTGCAGCTAGAACATACCTTTTTTTTCTTTAATTTTTATAATTATCAAAGCAGAAATTATGTTTAATTCAGGGTTACTGGAGCCTAGGGAAATGTCACGCTTACTTTCTGAAGTTTCCAGAACACATGAAAGCTGTAGAGTTTCTTAACAGTCCAGTAGTACTCAGGCTTAGGTCTCAGTGAGAGATCAAATATTGTTCTTTTTCAACTTGAAAGTACTTACTCATTAGAAAATTAACTGTTGGAGAAATTTATATTTCATTTAACTCCCCTTATTTTGCTAGCTTTTAAACTGTACTTATTGGGAAAGATCTGAACATTTTTATCGGCTTCATAGATGATTTAATGAGCTAGAATGTTTGATGTGCTATGAAAATACTAGCTTAGCAATATATAAATGAGGAAGAATAATCAGAAATCTGAAAGAATTTCATCTGATTTCAGCATGAACTGCCATTGCTGAGAAATTCAAGGTAGACTATTATAATAAAATAGTTTCAGAGCAGTTATATATGCTTTGTCTATAATGGCATGTTAAATTTTAATTTTAATGTGAAGATCTGTGAATGCGATATTCTCATGTACATTGACAGATTGTAATTCACAGCACTGTGGAATGTTGAGACAATGCTTAAGCATTATTAGCCTTCTTTACATTGTCTTGCTATCTTTAAAGCTGAACTTCATTTTTTAAGATAACATGAATTATAAAAAGGCAATTTTAAATATTAACTATTAAATTTGGGACAGTTTTAAAAGTTAAATTAACATGCATATGAAAACAACATATTCTAAGAATATATTTTACTTTCCTAACTCAAAAATAATTCATTTATTTACATGTCATGTACTTTTTGAAAATTATGCTACTCTAGTTATCAGTTACAGTGATACTATTTTATTATGAAAAGTACTATAAGTGGAGGGGCATTTTGAAGAGATGCAGGAGTTTCCGTCAGCTTCCTATATATTCTAACTCATTGAAATGTTAATGAACTAAGGACTGTGTACCTCATAAGAGTTTATAGATATGACATTTTGCCTTACCTTCATACAATAATTGTAAACATCTTAACCTCTTTGTTCTCAGACTCATGTCTTCGTTCTATGGGCAGGATATCTTTATGCCATGTAGCTGTATCCATAGAACATACTAAGCTGTGACTCAATGGTAGCCATACAGGAAGCCTTCCAGTGGCAGGCCATTTTGCCATTCCACTTAGCCAGCAGATAATGGCTGATGGAACATGAGGAATGTGGATGAATTCTCTAGGTTTGAGTTTGTTGTATTTCTTTCTGTTAAATGGGTTTCTAGTTGAAGGAAGTTTGAAAAGTGATATCATGGTAGTTGGTAAGATGTTCTCTTACATCCACTCAGGAAGCATCCTAGAAAGGAATAGGAAATCCTCCTTAAACATCTTTCCATCCCTATGAAGATAGATTTATCCAATTCTGTGTTGTAAGGAGTCCAGTATAACCTACCTGACCCCACTCGCTGGTTGATCGCTTGGGGAATAGCAGAGACTCGAAACTAAAAAATTGAGTCCAGTAATGGTAGTAGCTAAATCAGTTACAGAGGGTAGGGAGCACATGGAACTGAAGTCACAGTGTCTATCTTTGCTTCTGTTATCATTTGAACATGGATCTATTGATCAGACACTATGGTGGTAAGGCAAACACTTTGACTAATGTCTATGGATGCCTTACTTTGCCTGAAATTACTAAGAGCTTTCTCCACAATGGAATCCTTTAGGAAGAAATTAATGTAGGATACCGTATCATCATACTTTGTGTCAGTTCTGAAGGGTACATCTATATAACTCTCCATAGACTCCTGACACCCATCTTCTATTTTGTTGGGCATATGGCCATGCCATGTGTCATTTCCTTGGACTGTATCTTCTGCCATGCACAGTTTACAATCAAGACGATTTGGTGAAATCCCGGCTGCTAAGGAATCTCTTTTTCACTCTGTCGAGGCTAGCTTCTCTAAAGTGGACCTGAAAACACGGTTGTCATACCTAGCACCAAGGGTTATGCAATTCATTTGCAAACTAGCCCCACAGCATTTCCTTCTCTATTAACTGTTCATTAATACCACGCCACAAGGTGATTGATGTAGGTTGAAGGAGACAGATTGTGTAGTAGCAGTTGCTATGGACACCCGAACCACTTGATCATGAAGCATGTTTGGGATCTCCAACTGCTTGGTCCAAGTTCGTTTAACAGTAAAATGTCGTTATATCCCTCTTATGTTATATGATTTTCAGATAATGCCTATTTCACAGTGGGTGATTTGGACTAGCATAATTGGCATCTACTAGCAAATTAAAAGCAGCTTTTTAAATAGAGAATAGCTCTTGGTCAATGATCTTTATACAAAACCATTAGAGCTTGGCACTCTGAGCTCTACCTGACAAAGATGTCATATAGCACCTCTCTTTGCCATCAATTTTTCTAGAAATACTTTGTGTGCTGGATCTTAAAAAGCCAAGGCTAGAGGGTAGCTTTCATCATTGGAGGTATATTGCAGGTTCCCTTTTGCCCCAGGCTCCTCTCAAAAGTGGCAGCCTGGATTACTTAGGCCATATGTCAAAGCAACACACTCCAGTGTGGCCTCTGCATCTTCCAAAATCCACAGACCAAGTTTTGTGAAATTGCAGGTTACAGAAATTTATCACAAGATCTGTTTCAGCAAACCCAGACTACTGGGCTCATAATATTTCACCAGAATGTCCATGGACTCTAAGGGAGTCTATCCACTGTCCTCTAGCATTGATCTTAGGACACATCTTGGATGCTTGCTGCTTCCTGGTCACCAAGTCCAGGTGTCACGAGCAGTCCAGCTTGTCTCATGGAGCTAATGATCAAGATTTCTCCAGAAATCTAATATTGTGAGGAAAGGTCAGAGTGTGAAAGTATGCTGTCCCTACAGTGAGAAGGCACACTGCTTCCAATTATCTCTGGTGATAAGAAGCTATGTCACAAAGAAATCATGTTAGCTACTTGAGGGTAGTCGCTGTGGTAAAGACTTTAGGGTGAATGATGCTGGATTTTGGTGTTATGATGGGATTCAGTCGACATTCATCCTCTGCAGTGGTTTGTCCTAATAAACAATTTACTAGTTGTATAACATCACCCCCTACTCCATCTCTTTTGATTTCTGATAGAGTCACTAACATCTGTTATTCACTCATGGATGCATTGTCCCTTCCCTGTCATTGCTCCTTGGCCAGGAACTAGTAGTTTGGGTATTGCTCATTTTATACAGCAGTTCCATTCCACAGCCCTTCAAATCAGCCTTTCGGGTTTGTCTCCAGCTTTATTTGCTCTAGGCTTAGGTAAACAATGGCCTTTTAAAGCAGATAAACTCTCTCAGACCCCACCTTTGTTTTACTGGAACATTTAAGGCTTTCCTTTTGTCCTTTCATTCTGTGTGCCCCGTAGAACCATTAAAACTCACAAGGTAAGCTTTACTCTCTCTTCTGTTACTGTACCTGTATTCTCAGATAAATGCCACAGCTTCCCAGTGCTTACCCTATGCCCCATTTCATCCCATGCTACCAGCATCGACAACGCCTTGCTCAGGCTTTCCAGTAACCCACCAAGGTCCAGCTCTTTTTAACTCTTTTCAAGCCTTGACAACAAAATCAAATTCTATTTTGACTGATCGGACAGCCTTAGGCCATTATGCTACCATAACTCTTGCTGTTCTAATGGTCCTAACTGTAAAACAATGTAACACTCTGTGGGGACCATTAAAGGGCAGATATTGGCAAGAGAATGGTTAGACACCGGGCGTGCCCTACTGAAGCACTAGCTCTTTCAGGCTGCCATTCCCTCACTAGTCTAAAAGGCAAGGGGCCAAGGAGTCACTGGAGTTAGGTAGCAAGGATGTGAGCCCTGACCTTGAGTGGAGGAAAGCAGCCCCTGCCAGCCTGTGACATAGTCCATACAAACTGACTCTCCACCTCCCCCATGCCCTTCTGGTACCTCATCCTTGACTCAGTGTAACCAGAGGTGAGGAAAGGGAGCCTATGGTGCAACAGAAATCAGCTTTCTGCGCAGAGCAAAGAAGCTGAGAAGATGGCCGCAGGAGCCAAACCGTTTAACTGCTGCTTAAGAATTAGTGCTCCACGGTGATCTTTCATCAAATTCTGGCTTTATGAATATTATTCTTCATAGGAAGAACTTTGCTGCCCTTCTCTCCGGGTAACAACCATCATTGTTCTACTGTATTTAGTAATCATATCGAATGTTAGCGCTACATATCTGCTTCCCGTCTTGTAGACTTGAAACTTCTCTGTGTTGATTTCTCTTAGTAGTTGGTAGCAGTAGGCCCGGTACTGCTGAGCATTATATATTCCTGTCACAAATATTTTAGGTTAAGAAAGGCAAACACTTCAGAAGGTTTCTGGAATGCGTAGAGTCAGCACTACTATACATGCACATCTATATAAAATTCCTTGTGTGCTTACTGTATAAACTGGTTACTCTTCAAAATGTGGGACTCATATTTTTAAAGGACAAAAAGTAGTAACATGATTAGTTACATGGGCCCAGTAGTGAGGACTTATAAGTAATACCTAGCATTCATGAATAACCACTACCCAGCACTATATTAAGCACTTTTTATGGATTACTTAATTAATTAAAATTCCATTTTCTCACAGCAGCAAAAGGAGATATTCAGATGAGCAAGTCTACTAACATGGAAAATGTTTTTAATGAAAAAGCCTCTGCAATAACACATACAAATATTGTGTGTGTGTGTGTGTGTGTGTGTGTGTGTGTGTGTGTGTGTGTGTTTCTGCCTCCCGCGTGCTGGGATTAAAGGCGTACGCTACCATTGCCCAGCCAATGATGTATCGTTAGGTATAAAGGCAGGCCCTTTTTTCAGAGAGGAGCTTAGGTTTAATTTTTCTGACCTAAACCACATCCATAATGCATCATCTATAATTATATTTATTCTCAATTTTTCAAAGAGCTTGATGAGCTTTGTGAAGCTATCTCTGTTCAATTTTGTTTTTGTTTTTTTTTAACAATCTTTATGATTTTCTTTGGCCACTATTCTTTAGCAATATTTTTATCAGGTCCAAAGTGGTAAAATTCATTTTAGTAGAAAACTCTGTATTTGTAATTCTTGGAATTTGAATACATGATTAATTTATATGATTATATTTACAGGTATAGCTAACATCAATAGTTTTGGCTACAGTCATACTTAACTCTGTGTGTGTGTGTGTGTGTGTGTGTGTGTGTGTGTGTGTGTGTGTGCGCGCGCGCACGCATGTGAGGGGGATATGAATGTGGTGTTACTCATGACATGCTAGGCATGTAGATGTCAGAGAAGAACCTCAGGGGTTGATCCTTGCCTTTGACCTTGTTTGAGGCAAGGTGTCTCTTCTGTTCTTCATAGCTAACATGTGCCAGGCCAGGCCAGCCAATCAGCTCACCAGACTGCTGCATCTCACTGAAAGAGTACTGGCATTTTTAAAGTGCACTGCCATGCCAGTCTTTTGGATTTTAGGGTCTTGGGTTCGAATGCTTGTATGGTAAGCACTTTATCCATTGAGCTATCTCCCCAGTGCTCATACTTAACTCTTAAAGGGATAGTGAGATTCATGTTACTCATCAGTGTTTCTGCAGAGAAAATAGAGAGGAGCTTGGCTCCGAGAACTTCTCACTGTTATTCCTATCCTGCAAGGGAGGAGTCTGAGGCAGAGAGAGGGTTCGAACCAAGGCAGTCAATCTCCAAAGCCTGTCGCCTTTGCTGCCGTGTGGTACATGGAACTGCCCATTCAAATGCTCTTAAAGTAGTAACTTGTGAGGAAGGAAGGGGGAGGGGAAGAGGAGGGAGCTTACACATGCTCTATGAGACAATAAGTCTGGCACTTGGGCTTCAGAATGAGGTTGCTACACATTAGCTGTGCCACCTTGTCAAGTTACTCCATTCCTCTTTGCAGTCTTCCTGGGCCACGATTAGCCATGCTGCTAAATGTGCTGTGTTAACCTAGCCTACAAGAGCACTTTGCGACCTTCCAAACCTGGTTGTTCCCTTGTTCGTTTGCTTGGTTTTGTTTTAGCTTTTCCAGTTTATTTTAATTTTTGAAGTGAATGCATAGGAACCATTAAATAAAGGTTGCCATCGACTTTTCACAGTGACCACGTTTTTGTTTTTGTTTTTTTTTTGTTTTTTCCTGCTGTTCCCTGCCACCCACATCTCGGAAAGAAAACTTTCCCCCAGTGATTCTCACAACATAACTAAGAGTGAACCGAAGGGCCAGAGAGATGGCTCTTCCGGAGGACCCAGGTTCAGTTCTGTAGTTCCAATCCCGGGGGCTCATACTCTGTCTTCTGAAGATACTTAGTACATGCACACAGTGCACAGACGTACACAGGCAGAACAGCCATACACATCATTTCATTTTAACAAAGGAAAAAGAGTATGGAGGAGAAAAAGGCAAAGGAAAAATGAAGAACTGACATGTGCTATCCACAGAGCATTAGCTAAAGAGCACTGACAAGCTTTCAACACACTGTGAAATGAGCTACACTTTGAAAACTCTGTCCCAGATTGATATTAGGTGAAGTGGCAGAAGAATTAAAGATGCTCACTCAGAGTTAAACTCTTGTTCTCCAGCGATCTTGAGATTTACCTTATAGTCATCCCTTTGTATGCACCATATATGTGTACATACACTAGACATACAAATGTAGTACTTATATATAATATATATATATATAGTGTAGTATATAATATTTATGCAGTTTATTGTCAAGTCAGGGAGTCAGTAGTACTACGTAAAACAATTCATATGACTTTTGTGCTTATATTTTCAGTTTATCAAATGATTATAAACTCTTCCTTTGTAGATATTGAACAGCATGTTGCATATTTTATATTTTGTCCTTTTAGTTTTTTTGTTATAGCCAGTACTCTATGGAAATAGTATTGTCGTTAACCCGTGGACTCCCTATTAAATAAAAATATCTAACAGCCCTTTTGTTTTTCAAAATGTCATAGGAACTAGAATTATATATGTATTTTATAGTTAATATTTCAATACTCATATACTTATACCCACACATAGACACATGCATACTCTTAACTAAAAATTCAATAAATAAAAATAAGTAAGAAAAAAAAGGAAAGGAAAATGCAAAAAAGGTTTTAAAAATAAATTGTAAGCATATAAATATTTGTGTTTACAAAACATTTTATAAGTTGTGATGTGAAAAAAATTAATAAGAATTCTCTCACAGGGTCATTAGTATTTTATGCCATATCAAAAATCTATTGTCAAAACTGGAGAGATGGCTCAGGGGTTAAGGGTGTTCCTGCAGAGGACCCAAGTTCAATTCCCAGCACTCACATGGCAGCTCTGAACTGTCTGTAACTCTGGTGTTAGGGGATCCAAAGCCCTACTCCATTCTTTGTGGACACAGGGTGTGCACATGGTGCAAATACTAAACATAGGCAAAACACTCATTCATATAAAATGAATTTTAAAAATGAGCTTTGGCCATGGACTGGTGACAGATTTTGATTCCTATGAACAGGAGTGCTAAAAAAATAGGATCAGTTAAAAGCATTTGAAAGGAGTGAAATCTAAACAAAGCCAGATCCCCCTTCATATGCCCTTACATCAGACTCTTGAGTTTCTTTTCCAGCATATATGTGAGCAAGAAATTAAGAAGCAGGTCAGTGCGGGCATTACCCTAGTTCAGGTTTTTGGCCCTCATTTTAATAATGAAATCAACTCATGTCTGTAGCAACACTTTTCATTAAATTCTAAGTAAAGTGTCGACCTTCACTTAAAGAGTTGTTTAGCATAGAATTCTCTTTGTACATATCACTTAAAATAAATGTTTTGGAAAACCGCTTTGTATTATCTATCCACATCATAACCCCGGCTACAGCCATTGAAGGGACCTTCCAGTGTTAAAGTCCCATGATGTACGGCGAATAAGCCTGTGTTCTGAATAAATACTGAATTTATTTCTAAACATTCTAAAAATGTTGGGTTTTTTTTTTTACAATGTTTTGTGGCCTTCCAATATTTGACATTTTTTTAGCTCAAGAAACTTGTTATTTATGTCTAATTGTCAGTTTAAAGCAATTTTGTCCTATAAAAGGGACCAGACCAGATGTGTCACATAAATGCCCATCTGTTAAAAGATCTTTCTCCCTATTGTACATTTTTAAATTTTTCTAAGAACTGTCTTGATTACTCATGTCCTTGTAACTTCAAGGGCTATGTATTATCCACAAAAAAGTTCAAAGTCATCAGATCATTATGTATGTTCCAATATTGATTTTTTTTTTAAAGCAAATAGTACCATGGTTCTTGAAAACTCACTAATTTGCCTTGTTAAGAACTGTTTGATTTATACAAGTTGTGTAATTACACCTTTATTATGAGAAATCCCCATGGAGTTAAATCTATTGACTTACTCTTCCTTTGAATATATTTGCACAGTTTCCTGTATTAGGATGGTAAAGGGATCCATGGGGATTTCAGAGGCATAGGCCTTGTGCCCTCAGAGAGTTTGATAGAACAGATGGCCTTTTTCACTTAAAGTTTAAAAAATTCAGAACTGTTATCTTGCTCCGATCGAAAGGGACAACATTTGTCTATATTACTAAAGATGCTCTAGTTATAAATTTCATATGAAACTCAATGTGTTGACTATGTCAAACAGTTCTCTCTCTCTCTCTCTCTCTCTCTCTCTCTCTCTCTCTCTCTGTGTGTGTGTGTGTGTGTGTGTGTGTGTGTGTGTGTACATATAAGTACTCAGTGGGACCTGGGGTCACTGATTAGGTTGAACTGCCCAGCCAGCTTTTCCCGGAGAACAACTTGTCTCTCCCACCATGCCAGTCACCGACACTGTGGTTCCAGATATACACTGCCATTCCTGGCTTGTGACATGGGCACTGGGGCTCTGAGCTGAGGTCCTAAGGCTTCTGCAGTGGGCACTTGGCTAATCGTTCCACCCTTCCAGCATCGAGGAGTTCTTTCTTTAAAGCACAGATGCAAAGGCCAATGTCATGATAGTCACATTAGATTAAATGATGCTAGCTCATAAATTGAATCCGGCACCACTCATGTTAATGGGGACAATGTGTTTTAAATGCAGTATAAATTGTCTTGCGGGTTTCTCATGAGAAAGACCTGTTGTAAACTGATCTTAGCCCAGCACCTGGCCCATTTTCTAGGTTATCTCCCAAGTGTGAACTTTCCCCACCCTCACACCCTCCTTTCCTTTCTGGAGGTGGTTGATAGAACTGGATTGCACTGATAATCACACAAGCAGTATCAGTTGCACACATACTTTGCATAACCGTGGAGTGCTGATTCCACCCATCCAGCCCTGGTAATGACAACCCAGTGCCTCTGTGCCTTCTGCTCTGAAGACAGGGCATGCGATTAGGTTGTTGTTCTCTTCCTGAAGGCTGTGACCACCAGATAAAAGCCACTTCGAGTCACACCAGCTGGTAAGACAATTCACCAATATCTGCCGAGAACACCTCTTTTTCCACCAACAGTAATAATAACCATGACCTATCTCTTTCACCCCTTAAGTATAACAAATCATAACTTTATCAGTATATGCAACCTTGTCTTTTACAGGTAGTGATTGTTCTGCTTTGAACTTCCTATCCATTTCTAGAAAAAAAAAATTATTGATGAGAGGTTTCTTCCGTGGTATATTTTCATCTCATGAAGCTATTTTCATTTCATGTTAGTGTAAACACATTTGTTACATCAGCTTGGACCCTTTTCCTCCCTGCCTTTCTCTGGTCTCAGGAGCTCTAAAGAAGCCAGCAGGACTCATGGACCACATTGCTCTAAACATTCTGCAGGCATTGATCTCATTCCAGGGATTGCTAGCTGTTTTGGGCTTCTGTGGCTGTTGGCACAGATGTGCTTAACCTTAACTTGTTTCCAATTCACATTTCCTTGTAACAGTGGGTCTTCAGGCATGATCCGAACAGAAGTAGAGAGGTTCCGCACCAGCTTCAACTCATTGTGAAACACCACAGTGGGGACTGTTTGTGATTATTGACTGACTGACTGACTGACCGACTGATTGACTGATTGATTGATTGATTGATTGATTGACTTTTGTAAACTAATCTCCATTCTTTGTGTTCTCCACTTGAACCAGAGTTGGCAAAGAACCCTCTTCATCTATAGCCAGTCATATCTTGCAGATCTTACAAGAAGAGAAGACTTATATGGCAGAAAAGTCAAGCAAATAAAATTACAGCATAGCTTTCGCTATCACCATTTAAATGTTTAGAATGTCACTAGCATTTCATTAATGGCATAAATCGTCAGGCAGTGGTATCCCTATAAACTGCAATACAATGATAAAAATACATTCGTTAGGGTTCAGAGATACTAAACCAGGCATCGCCAATGAACCGATTTCATTATATTCAGTTTTCAGGCCACTGGTAGAATAAATGGACAGACTTGTTCAGACAGAATGTCTTACTAGAATGTTTAAGGTGAATGAATGGATATCAGGAATGGGGATGTATTTTCCACTCTCACTCTCTCCCTTACCCCCCCACCACACACACACACCTTTTATGCTTGGCATTCAACCCAGAGCCTTGATCTTGTTCAACAGGTGCTCTGCTGCTGAGCTGCATCTCAGCCCTGTGTTCCGGAATGTTAGATAGTAGTATATTCTAGAATAATAGATAGTAGTCCATTGAAAGGATTCGTCATGGCCAGTATTCCATGGGTTCTAATTTTTATGGCAAGCCTCACCTTAAGGGCTTTATTTTACAAAAAGGAAAATCAAGTTTGAAGAAAAGTATTTCCTAATGTACATGTATATTGTATTATTACTTATTATAGACATTATCTTTAAATGAAGTACGCCCCTGTCCTTTAAGGGAGTATACTTCTGCATTACTTATTTCGTTTCATTTTAGCTAACAATGCATAAGTTATCTGAGACTTCATATACATGTAGCCTAGTAAAACTAAAGCATTATACCATATTCTTACAAATCATCTACAATAATTGAGACCATAAAGATGTTAATAATAAAATAAATAAATTTCACAATAGAACAAATTGTCTTTTGAAAAGCACTTTCAACAAGTTATGCTCTAGTGTGGTAAAATATCTACCATTGTAGCTACAAGTGCACATTTTACACAAGTCTAATGTACGTAGGAACAACCAGGCTATGACGTGTGATTGCCCTGACTCTGAGGCCTGTGCTTTCTGAATCTGTACTTCTGCTCTCCAGTCTGTTATTCACATATCAGCCAGGGCATTCTTTTTAAAATCAGTTTCAGCTGAGTGTCTTGTCCCTCACACCCGTGGTCCCAGTTCCTAAGAACCAGGAGTATGAAGGCTCAGGAGTTCAAGGCCATTGTTGCCTACCTAGCAAATTTGAGGCCAGCCTGGGCTACATGAGTTCTTGCCTCAAGAAAATAAGTAATATTGTAAAGTAAAAATCCAATGTAAGTCACATCACCTTTCTGTTCAAAATCATTGAATGGCTTTCCGTGGTCCTCGAAGTAATGACAAACTCCCTAGGTGGTCCCTGGAAATTCTGCCCAAAGTTCCTGTCTAAATTACACCATTGTTCTATGCTCTTTGAGTTCTTCACCACCTCAGATTTTTTTCTCCTCCCTACCTCTCAGTTTGTGGTAAGCCTAGAAGTCGCTACCTCCAGCCAGTTCCCTAGTTCCTGGGATGATGACCTCACTGTTTCCTGTGAGCTTAAAGGTCACCCCATGGAAAGTAGTTGCATCCAAAGCAGTCATGGGAAAGCCTCCTCCTTGGCACTCTGCACTTTGCTGCCTCTACTTCTGTTCTGAAAAGCATGGTCAGAATCTCTGGTTGCCGTGGGTCTTTGTGTCTACATACATTACTCCTCTTCTTTTTTTAAAAAAAAATATATTTTTATTTTCATTTTACAGACCAACCCCAATCCCCTCCCTTCCCTTCTCCCACCTCCTCACCTTCCTCCCACTCTACCCCCATCCACTCCTCAGAATGGATAAGGCCTCCAATGGTAGTCAACAAAGTCATGCCAAGCTGAAGGAGAGCCTAGCCCCATTGTATCAAGGCTGAGCAAGGTATCCCACCACAGGGAATGGGCTCCTCTTCTTAATGTGAGATCAGTTATGGGCATGGTGTTTGGAACATAATGCTAATCAAAAGTATTTATCTGTTGAGTGTTGCATGCAGAATATTTTAGGATCCTCACTATTTTATCTAAAACCCAAACAAAAAACACTTCCGAAGAAGGAAGTAGTAATTTGTTCTAAATTTTTTTAGCATCAGTTAATACTCTTCAAGTTTGTTAAACATATAGGGATTTAGATATCTTTCATTGTGAAATTTGATGTAGCTCATGCCTTTTACTCGCTCCTGGATAATAGGCAATGCAGATATGGATGGTGGCCATTCCCACTTGGGATTTTTACTATAATGTAAAGAAGTTCTAAAAGCTGTAACAATGAAATCAGATTTGTTCACTGAATATAAATTTCTTGGCTGTCTAGGTGCTAGGCATTTTTCTAGACATTTGAGATAAAACAAGTAAGAACAAGAGTTGTCCCATGAAACTTATGTAATGAGGAAATAACAGTACAAGTAAGAAAAAATTTTAAGTGCATATGACAAACTAGAGACACATAACAAGTTGTTGATGCTTAGTAAGTGATAATGCTTATTATGAGCTAACGGTCATCACACTCCAATTTATTATGTCATTTGCATCAACATTTTTATATGTTTTATTTTCCATATGTATTTTTAGAAGTCTCTTACAGAAATGTCGCATGCTAGATTCAACTGTTGTCTTATCCAAATTAACCTAGGATTCATAAATCATCTGTATTAGGGCTAGAATTTGAATCTACACACACACACACACACACACATACACACACGTACACACACACACACTCATGCATACACACATTTTACTCATAATGACTTAAATGAAGCAACTTACCTGCTTCCAGATAAATTATTTTTGCACATCTGTGTTTTCTAAATGTGTTACTTCTGTGTAGTGTCAGTTCTTATAGTACTACAAAGTGAGATGAAAAAGAAGAGATTAAGAAGAGAAAATCTATGGGCTATGGATTCAGCTCATTTGCTATGGACCTGAAGAGTTCTAGAGCCCACACATGGTAGCATGGGCTTTTTTGTTTTTGTTTTTGTTTTTGTTTTTGTTTTTTGTTTTTTGAGACAGGGTTTCTCTATGTAGCTTCGCGCCTTTCCTGGATCACACTTGGTAGATTCAGGCTGGCCTCGAGCTCACAAAGATCCGCCTGCCTCTGCCTCCAAGTGCTGGGCTTGTAGTCTCAACTTGGGGAAGCAGAAACAGGAAGTTCCCTGAAGCTCATTGCCCCGTCACCATATCCTCATCAGTGAATCCTGGGTCCCAGTGGGAGACCCTGCTTCAAGGACAGTGGATGGCTCCTAAGGAGCAACACCTGAGGTCATGCCCTAGTTTCTAAGCATACATGTGCACACACTGTGCCCACATAGAGAAAAGCAGAAAAATTCATCAAAGAGAAAGTTTATATGATTGGCGTATTCATTTGTCTGAGTCTACAAAGCTCTTAATTGGCTTCCTTCCTTGTTCCTTCAATGCATGTTTCATATTTGAATAATAATGAAAATCATCAGAGATAGTCCCTTGTTTCTTAGATTTTAATATAGCCCCTCCATGCTGTGTTATTGCTTTTTATGCCTTTGCAGTTTCTCTAGCTCTTTTTCTTAACCTTCATCAGTGGAGCAGTGGATGCTACCACTATGAAGAAAATGTGGGCATCCCTTTGAACTCCTCATGGTTAACTAGAGTAGGGTAATTTGACAATTTATGTGAATCTATTTGAAGCAGCTGTGACATTTGAGATACCTAAACTCATCTGTTTATTACTTAAGTAGTTATTCCATTGGGTAATAAGACATAGTGTATACAAGAAGACATTTTATGTAATAAAAAAGAGTGCAGTAGCATACATAGTTCTTCGAGCTCTTCACAGTGTGCTGAAATGCTTCGCTGTGCTTCCTAATTTAGGCACTCAGCACAGGAATCTGGGGGAAGTTATCACTTAAACAAAGGGATAGAAAAGCAAATGTCAACATTTTACACTTTTATGAAAGTCATCTTTCACAAGTCTACGTTTATTAAATCATGCCCATTCTTCCTTGTAGTGGACAAAAAAAAATATCTTCCAAAAGTCTGTGATTTGTTTAGTTTTAAAGGGACAGGTTGGAGTTGTTGGAGTTGTTTTCTCTTAGTTTGTATTATGGCTCTGTTCTTGTTTTCTTGGTTTCGGTTTTGGTTTTGGTTGGTGGCGCTGAGAATTGGATCCAGGGTCTCAAGCATGCTGGACAAGTGCTCCCCCTAAACCATATTGCCAGCTCAAACACCGCCTGTATTTTTGGTACAATTTTCCCTGGCGAAATTGTTTTTTGTAAAGTTTTAAACTGAGTTCTGATGTCAGTATTACCTACGTTACAAATGGAAATAATGGAAAGGTAAGAGTTTTGTTTCTAACACAGTGGCAATGGCTGCCTTGACATCTATCATATTCATAGTGCCTAAAAGATGCTCCTCCATAGCACATATTGATGGGGTAATGAAGGAAGCTTAGTCCCTAAATCTCATCAGGTCCTACATGTGAAAAATAAAGTGCATCAATAACAGCACCCGGGGTCTGCTCATTATAAGACAATTTCCCAGAACATCTGCACAGAAAGGTCTATTTATTGGGGAAAGTAGTAGTTGTTAAAATAGAAATGTATGTTTACAGTAATTGGGAGAAACATTGAGTTAAATAAATTTTATTTTTTTGCTTCCTTATTTTGTTATAAGCACTCTAAACATATTTTTTAATTCCTTTCTCACACATGCATTGTGTTATGAATCAACCTAATTTAAATATACATACTTAAACACTCCCAACCATACTAGTAAACTTCCTGGAGAGTAGAAAGTTGTTTGTGATAAATTTTGACTGACACCTAATTATACTGACATGATTTAATAGAACAGGGATTCTCTGGGGGCAAAAAGAAGCTCACTTTTCAGGTACAGACCTGCTCCCTTTCTAAGATTTTAAGATGTCCTCTTCCCACTTAATCATTTTATTCAAAACCGTCTGAGGTCATCAGTACTTGTAAGGATTTAGAATTTTTGTTTTGGTTTTTTTTGGGGGGTTTTGTTTTTTTTTTTTTGAGGGGAAAGATGTGAGCATTTCTAAAATATTTTGTGTCAGAATACTTACAGACTGTATCATATCAAATAAATCAGGAAGGGAAGAACATTAAGTTTTTGTCCACATGAAAATAAAAATCCTCAATTTCAAAAAATGTTTCAGTAAGGTATTTATTACAAATGGGTCAAAGAGTGACTAGGAATGGGTACAGCTTTAACCCTAGGAACCACCTGGACCACAAATACCCCTTTCATAGTCCATATTCATTTGTACAGAGGACTCTCTTTACCCTAAAACAATGGCTGAAGCCAGACTTCATAAAGACCTTCTCATTGAATAAATGGAGTGTGATAAACACCATTGAAACTGAGCAAGTAGATTACATTGTCTCTTGGGTGGGAAGGGGTAGATATTATTGTCTACCTCTGTAACAGAATGTCTTCAAGGCAGATGCAACCTGGAACCCCGTTAATGAGAGTGACTACAGAGATGGGCAGATCCCAGGGCTCCCCACCAGCTGCAAATGATGAAAACAGAGAGCCACAGGTTCACTGATTCTGTCTCAAATAGATAAATGAATGAATAATAAGGTGAAGAACAATAGAGACAGACAGCAGACATTGACCTCAGATGTATGGGCATGGATAAATACACCTGCACACACACAAGTACCACACACAGACACATACAAATGCTCAAGAAACTTAAAATTGTTCATGTGTAGAGTCCCTCCAATATGATAAACCACTAATTCAAACAAAGTATAAACTTAAGGGTAAAGACAGGAAAATTAAATTGTCATTTGTACCATTTTAGTGATAATCTTCCTTTGGGTTGATTTGTAAATCTGCAAGCAATCATCAAGTAAAATCATATTAAAATCTCCAAATACTTCCATTCCTAAAAGTATTCATAAGTGGATATATTCAATTTTGTTAAAGGGATGTGAATCTGATATGTAATTAATGTGCTCTTGCTGATTGTGTCCATCTTCAAATGGTAAATGTATTTTCTGCATAATAGATGTGGGTATTTTTGTGTTTCTTCCTGTGTGGATATAGTTATATCTGCATAAAGAATAAGAAATTTATCAGTAAATTTATATATGTATATATTTTCATTTGTTTTATACACTCACTAGAAAAACTATTGAACTGACCTATTTCAAGAAATTACAGATAGACAAGCCTTGGTTTGCAATATGTCTTCCTAATACCGTATGAACTTACAGTCAGCATTCCTGCTTCAAAAGCTTTTGTGGGTATTTGGCTCGCTCTTACTTTTAGGTAGGGATAAGGGGTTCTAATACACAAGAACAGCCAGTTGTTTCTAGTCCTTATCAAGACAGACAGGGAAACCGCTGTTGAACTGCAAGCCAATGCAAACATTAGCTTTATTTCACTTCGTTTCCTGAATCTTCAATTTCCTATCCATTCCTCAGGTCTGGAGTTTGTCGTTACAGCTCGAAATGATTGAGCTAGTATGTCTGTTAGGATAGGATTTTTGTCTAGAAGGAAGGGATGTTAAAGGAAAGACTGGCAATAACTCTTGAGGTCGTTGCAAATGTTGGCCGTATTGTCTTCTCTAAGAATCTTTAGGGTCACAACTCACCTTCTTAGAAATACACTCATAAGAAACACTGTGCCAGTTACCTGAATCGAGTTGGTACTAAAATTTACAAAATTAGCTTGACTTCTTGGTATCGATTTGCATGTCTTCTCAGTATTTGTCAGTTAAAAATGCAACTTTTGCTTCCAACTATGATGAATGTTGGGGCCAGATTTGCCCTGCCAACTTAATCATCTAGAATACCACAAGGTCTATGAAATAACTGAATTTTCCACATGACAATAGGCACTGTGGGACTTTGATGCCTGAGTGACAAAAAAAAAAAGATGTCAGATACTGTAAATTGCCCCAGCTGACTTTCTGGAGGCAATGTTCATACAACATCTCAGCCAGACAACCCAGCTAGCTGAACACAAGAGGCAGAGATCGGAGGTTAGGAAGCTGCTGTCCAGGAAGAGATGTTACATTTGTGGGTGGTCCTCTTGATCTTTAGGTTAAATTGTGGTCAGTTTTCCTGATGCTGGGAAAGTAAGAACCAGAAAGCAGAAGACCAAATACTTTAGAGCTTCCAGGCTAGGAATCCTTCCTTCTCACCAAGCAAAGTGGGAAGACCTTCTAATGCCACACTTTTCAGTAGTGTTCTGCAAGGATCTGACCTAGATGTCTCAGGATGCTCTGGGCCCTTCTTAGACCATAGCAGCAAACTTCATAAGGATCAAATTCATTCTAAGCAATGTAGCTGAATATGGGAACATGTCAACCACATTTGAAAGAAAGGTAACAAAAGCTAAAACCCACTAGTACAAAATTCATAATATCCATTAAAGTTTTATAGGCATGGGAAGGAAAAACATGTCCATAATTAGAATAATAATTGCATAAATCCAGATCCAGAAAATGCTAGATTTAGCAGTTAATAAAATCGATACAATAAATATACATTATATGTTCAAGAATAGGCAGGAAGTATCAAGATGCTAAGAATGGAAGGGCCAAGAAGGAAATGTGTGGCATTAAATGCCTGTAATTAAAAACAAAGAAAATGCTCAGCTCCATCTCCACTTCCTTCTTGAACAATATAAAAAGAACAAGTTCAAACCAATGTATATTACAAAAGGAAATAAAGACAAAGACAAAATAAGTAAACCAAAAGGAGAGAGAAGCTGGTGAGTGCAAAAGCTGGTTTTATGAAGGGAACAATTTAAAGAGGAACTGAGCTCAATCAATGTTAACGAGGGAACACACATCTAAAAAAAGTCAGCAATGAAAATAAGATGTATGTGTAAGTCCTAGATGCATTGGAAGCGTGATCCAGAACTAGTATCAAGAATTTAATGTCAGTACATTCGTTTGGTGACATAATCTCTGCATTTCAAGGAATTTGTCAAACCTCACTCATGAAGAAACAGATACTTAGGCTAACCTTTATTCACTTGGGGAATTGAAACAGGAATTTAAAACCTTTCCAAACCAAAAGCCCCGACATGATGTCACTGGTAAGTTCTTAATTATTTAAAGAAAAACAGTGGAGGGAAAGCATCGGAGATACAATCTCTTCCAGAGAGAAAAGAGAGTGAAATTTTCCCTGTGAGTTCAGCTTTACCTGTTAGCAGATCACAGGTGTGACAAAAGGGGAAGACTATGTAGCAGTAATGCTAGTAGATATGAATGCAAACTTCTTTTATTTTCCTTTGAGACGGGTTTCTCTGTGTAGTTTTGGTGCCTGTCTTAGATCTCGATCTGTAGACCAGGCTGGCCTTGAACTCACAAAGATCTGCCTGGCTCTGCCTCTTGAGTGCTGGGATTAAAGGCATGTGCCACCACTGCCTGGCAATTTGTTGAATTTTTAATTAAAGAATTTTGTATTTACACTGGGCGGTGGTGGCATGTGCCTTTAATCCCAGCACTCGGGAGGCAGAGCCAGGAGGATCTCTGTGAGTTTGAGGCCAGCCTGGGCTACAGTGTGAGTTCCAGGAAAGGCTCCAAAGCTACACAGAGAAATCCTGTCTCAAAAAAAAAAAAAATTCAACAAGTTGAGTATAGAAATAGAAGAAAAAGACAACATATCACAGTTGAGAGGGCTTATTATGAGACTATTTAAGTTGATTTAACATTACTAGTAATCCGTTAATAGAATTCTTCCAGTTAGCTTATCAATAAAGAACATATAATGATCTTCATAATTGCAAAAAGGAAGTTTGTCATAATGAAATGTTCAAGCAAAATAAAAGTTTTCAGCAACAGAATAGGAAGAAATTTCTTGACATGAAGGTTGGTCATGAATAATCTTCTGCTGGTAGCATACTAAAAGAAAAAATGAAAATTAAACCTGATCATCAGGAGCAAGGTGAAAATGTCTCTCCCAGCTCCATCAACATCATCGGAAATGTAGTCATTGTATTAATTGGAAGGGAAGAGAGATGACACAGTATTATCACAGAGTATTATTACAGATCACTAAAATGGCCATAAGTATTGATGATACAGTGGCCTTCGTAGCAGTGCCAAGGAATCTACGAAAATGTGAGAAGTATTGATTGATTTTGTTAAGTTCAAAATTCAAGGCCAATATGAATTAGCCAAGTTCATGTTTTCTAAAAGTTAATTATTTTAAAAGATAAAGGTTATTTAACATGCACAAAAAGCTGTTTTGATATATGTGTACGTTGTTGAATCACTAAATTTAAACTGTTTATCATTGCTCAGAAGTCTAAGATTTTTTTTTTCTGGTTAGAACACTTAAGATCTACACTCCTAGCAGTTTTAAAGAGTATATTAAACCACATGCTACAGTAGATCTTCTGAGCTTACTCCTTCTACTTTACTGCAGTTTTGTACAGTAAATGTTTCTCTAACACCCCAGCCCACCCAACACTCCAGCTATACTTCAGTGTAAACGAAATAATGCAGCTATCTACTTAACATACTGAGAAACACATTAGATTTAGGCAATCAGAGAGGTCACTCATAGAGAATCAGTGGGTACTGCCAAGACTGCAATTATACAATAAGCCAAAAGCAAAAGCGCCATAGGTTCTGGCAAGTTCGGAGTCCACCTGGCTATGGGAAGGCAAGTGTATTCATATATGTGATAGGAATGGACAATTGGCAATTTGAATTTAGAATGGGTTGCCACATATTATAGCATCCAAAATTTATGAAATACTTGAAGATAAATTTAAGTTATCATGTATAAGAAAGCTACACTTAATTCTGAAGCATGTTGACTGAAGAGATGGCTCAGTGGCTAAGAGCATTTGCTGTTCTGTAGAAGATGTGAGCTTGGATCCCCGGACCTACATCTGACAGCTTACAACCATTTGTACTCCAGTTGCATAGGATCCAACACCCTTTTCATACCACACACGATCCAAGTAAACAAGGAGATAGAGTACGATGATGTTTGAAAACATCTACTGCTACGATATTAATTGGTGGGAACTGGAACAAAGTCTCAGCGGTTAAGAGCACACCCATCGCTCTTCTAGAGGATCTGAGTTTCATTCCCAGCACCCACACAGTGGTTCACAACCATGTATAACACCTCTTCTAGTCTCTGTGGGCTCCAGGAGTGGTGCATAGATGTACCTACAGGCCAAGCACCCAAGCACATAAACATGAAGTAAACGAGAACATTGTAAACGGACACTAATTCTCCTGAAGTTAAGCCTGTCCTTTCCATGAGATCTCAGTCAGCACCAAGGCAGGCTTTTTCCTTTTTGTTTGTTTGTTTGCTGTTAGAAACATTAGCAAACTTATGGATAGTTTTTTTGTTTTTGTTTTTGTTTTTTTTTTTGGAAATAAAAAAAAGACCTCAGTTTTTCTGAGAATTTTGAGAAAGCTAGGTTGGGTGACTTATTTAAAGACTGACTCTATTGGTAAATCTTGATTTGCTGATTTATGGATAGAGATAATAGAATGAAATAGAGTCTAGAAATGTACTACAAGTAAGTAGCCAGTTGATTATCTCAGTCACAATGGATATTAGTTTTTGTAAGTGACACGAAACAATCGATAGCCCTTTCTTTTAAAAAGAGTGCTATTAACATACATATGTAAAGGTTGAGTCACAGACTAGCTGCATCTTCAGTAACATGTCCATAGTTATATTTACATGCTGTTAATAAATACTATATATGATGGACTCACATTTATTATGAGCAGAAAGGCATGCATCTAAACTCTAGATAAAAGACATGCTATTCATATTTCAGACGCTCCACAACATCAAATACAAACAGATGCTCAGAGCTTTGCAATGAACAGGCTGCATATAAAACCACAATTTGATCAAGTATTTTGAAAGACTCTAAAGACTGTTAGTTCAATCAAAGCCTTCGAATTGTAAAGGGGAAATTATTTTATTTCCAACCCGGAAATCCTGCACTAAGATAGGGAGAGAAACACATTAGATTTAGGCAATCAGAGAGGCCAGTCATAGAGAATCAGTGGGTACTGCCAAGACTGCAATTATACAATAAGCCAAAAGCAAAAGCGCCATAGGTTCTGGCGATCTCGGAGTCCACCTGGCTATGGGAAGGCAAGAAGGGAGGGGGAGGCATGTCAAAGACCTGAGAACGGGTTGGGATCGGAATGTTTAGAACTGTTCTTACTAGGTGTGAGACATCTGTGGGGGGAGAAGGAGCCCTGGGCACAGTACCCCAAAGAAGAATGAAAGAAAAATGCAGTTTTTAAATAGGAAAACTTGAAAACTGTACAAGAACGGACAGGGAATTGAATCCCGCCATATAATAGTATGCTATGATTAATATCTCCATTAATAATGGACATTTCCGTTTTATAGCATTAATTTGAAATTATCTTGTAACTTGAAATCAAAGGAGGCCTGAGAGGATGTTTATGGATGCTGAATCCTTACCAAAAGGCATTGTATCATCTCTAACACTGATGGACAAAGAAAAATAAGTACATCGTTTAATAGGATATAATCATTGGACATTGGAAAACGTTGCTTTGGGGATTATGATTAGATTATGGGGGAAGACAGGAAGGGCTTAATGTATTTCATTTACGTTGTTTTCGTTTTCTTTACATACGGCTGTGTTTAACTGGTAAAAATAAAAATAATCATTAAATTAAAAAAAAACAACATGCTGGAGAGATGACTCAGTGGTTAAGAGCACTTGCTATTCTTCCAGAGGACCCAAGTTTAGTTCCCAGCACCCACAGGGAGGCTCACAATCACCACCTGTAATAAATGTTCCTACCTGAGACATACCTTCCTGTTCCATCATCCCATACTAAAGACTCCCATCATCTTATACTATCCCCCATTCTTTTCCACCATCCCAAGCTATAGTATGTTGCTAGCAAATCAAGTCTCTGTCCTTACCAGACTGTAAGACACACATGAGAAAAATGATGGTTTGTCCTGCACCGTGCATATCAGTTTCAGCATTGTATTGGTACCTACTGTTCTTTTTGATAAATATATATTCACTAACTGAGAGCAGTAAAAGAAATGGTACAATATTTCCAGAGCAACTTTCTTTGACATCAAATAGTATCCTAGTTAGACTTTGCAGAATCCAGAATGTCACCCAATATTTGTTTTCTTGCTCTAAAGTGGAGATGAAGAGGTGATGAAATTGAGTTTATACTTCTAAAACTCAATTTTAAAAGTTAATTACTGACATCCTTATTGATCTCGCTGAGCACAGGATGAGATGAAGAGGGAGGGCTAGTATGTTGGAAAATAACCCAGTGACGAAATGGGAGAAAAATGAAAACACATTAAAAAGGTTCAAAAAAAAAAAAGAGGGAAGCTGGGAAATGAGCTGGCATCAGTAAAAAGTTGTGACAGTTAATATTGGTTGTCACCTTGACAGTATAAAGAAGGACTAAGAACCTCATGAGGGGTCATCTAGAATTGGTCAGCCTCCAGCATGGCCTTTGGGATTATATTAACTAGGTTAATTGAGGGAGGGGACCCACCCTAAAATTCAGTGGTACCACTTCCGGGGCTTAGGTGCATAAAAAGGAGAAAGAATAGTGAAGAACCCTGGCCTCTGGGCTTCCTGGTTGTGGGGCTATGTGACCTCCCGCCACTTGAACTTCCCAGACAGGATGTGTTGTAAACTGAAATAAACTCTTTCTTCCACTGAGCTGCTTCCATCAGGGCATTTCATCACAGCTACAGGGAAAGATACTCAGACAAAAGTGTGTGTGTGTGTGTGTGTGTGTGTGTGTGTGTGTGTGTGTGTGTGTGTGTATTACTATATCTACTAATATATAGGTATGTTACCATATCCAGTAAATTGGGGGAGTTACAGAGGTTAGAAGTCAAGAGCAGTAGCATATATCCAAACTTCCGTTAGGTTGATGTGGTATAAAGGATGCTTAAAGTAACATGGAGAAAATATGTTAAAATAAACAGGACACAGGTATCATAGTATCCAGTGCAATAAAGCCAACATCAGGGCTGGTGGGAGATGACAGAACGGTTTCATGGTGGACTATGCTTGCAATGTTGGGTGGGTGATGAGTATTTATTGGTTAGTAGACCTACTTGGTATAATGTCATCATTGTTTCTACGGTAATAGAAAATGAGCGCACCATTAGGTAGTGTCACATCTTGCAGTATGCTTACCTGTAGAAACATATTATTTAAACTGTTTTCATCTAAAAGTATATTCTTACATTTTAATGCTCCCATGGAAGACTATGTTCTACCCATGTGTTAACATCTACTTTCCAGAAGTAGAACAGTGAATACCTGGTTTTCAGAAACAGATATTTCCCCAGCATTTTAAAATGGCTCATCTTGCCTTAGAGCAATGTCGTTTAAAATGATTTTTTAAATTTACATTATGAAATAATTGATTGTAATGTGTATGTGCATCAAATAGGATTCACAGTGTAGGCTTGGTTTTGTTGTTATTGTTTTTCTAAAATGGAAGGTTGGGCAGCTTTGAGTACTTCTGCTTGTGACAGCTCCACAGTTCCTCCCGGTCCTCACAGGGATTGTGAGGTAGCTGACAGTGAGGCTGTTACTATGAAAAAGTAGACTGCTGTTTGTTCCCTAGGCAAAACTGAATGATTCCTCGGGCGTGCGAGGAGCTTAACTGGCCTGATTCACACTGTCCTTCAAGGCTGAGGGTCCTGGTGTTGACCTCTTACCGCTGTCTGTTGTTCTGGACCCATGTCAAGCCAAGAACCAAAGCACTCCAAGACAGCCTTTTGGATGATCCTCTCCCCAAAGATCCCTCAGTCCATACAGGTTTTTTTAAACAAGCTTTTTTTTTTTTCTAAGATTTTTTTCAAAGTTGTTCTCTATAAACATCACATACATGTCTTAGTGGCTGTATTGAGATCGTGGCTCCATAACTATTAGGAGAAATTCCCTTCCATAATATGAGATGTTTTGGAGGGTACCATTACCATGGTAACTAAATAGTTAGGGCTCCAGTGGTTCTCCTTAATGGTCCCAGCTCGCAGCACCTCAGAAGGTAATTTTTGGTATTACAAAGGCAGGGTCTCTACAGAAGAACATACCCACTTGTTGCAAAGCTCTGATGTGTGAACAGTTACTAACCAGTGCAGGGGGTGGGGGGAGACCCTCCCTAGTTATATTTATAATTTTTTTCAACGCTTGAATTCTTTTTAATTTTCTTGGTACCCATGAATAATCCCTTTTTATTTAAACAGTGACATTTCAAGCTGTTGCATTTTTAGTTTTTCTTCAGAAAAATTCTCAGCTCTTAGTAAAACTCATATGTGCATGCACGCACACACACACACACACACACACACACACACACACACACACTCTGTATATTCTCAAGATAGCCCTGATCTGACTTTTTAATGAGTGAAACCTGGCATAACTGTGTAAAGGTAAAGGTTAATCTGTGTTATAGTCACATAATGTAAAACTTGGTCATCAGCCATCGAGGACGGGAATACAGAGAACACAGTCAAAACACGAGTTGATTCAGTATTTCCCCTACTCCTGGACGCGTGATCTTCCTATCTCCTTGCCGTCCTTTCGCTTTGGTAGACAATTTATTGTTTTCACCTAAATGGGAGTGTGGAGGAGGAAGAGACTGTCTGAAGAGCATATAAATGTCTCTTCCAAACTGTGAGAAACTAGCTGTTCATTTGCTGAGGTGAGGAGCACGCTAACCCTGACTCTCTTCACAGTGGGTAAGCCTCACAAGTGTAACTACTGTGGACGAAGTTACAAGCAGCGCAGCTCCCTGGAAGAACACAAGGAACGCTGTCACAACTATCTCCAGAATGTCAGCATGGAGGCTGCCGGGCAGGTCATGAGTCACCATGGTGGGTACAAATGCTTTTGTGCTTTTTATTCCTTCCTGTTCTGCTGTGTACAGTCCCTCTCGTGGGTTAGAGGGGTCCATCTCTTTCCCACAGCTCTTAGCCACCTTTACTTTGTATGGGATTGTCTTCCTCAGCAGTTGACGTGAGCTGTTTTGGAACACACTCCGAACAAGATTCTCGAGTTCCCGTGGCACTCCCAAATCAGTTCTGATAGCATGTGTTTGAATTAACACAGTAATGGCAGCCAGCATCAGAGCTCCATTAGAAATGCCACAGGGAAGCACTGTCTAGTCTTCTCTTGTATTTCTCCATTGAAATGGCTCCGCGTAAGTCTCAGTTGCCTGCATGAATGCAGAGGGTGTTAACATTGTAACTCCTCTCAGAGGTGCGCAATCAACCTGAGATCGTTCCTCAGACTTTATTTGAGGAATTAGTGATTTTACTTTATACATATGCAAGAAACAACCCAGACCCAAATTTGACCCCTCTCCATCCCCCTAAAACACATTCTGTCAGAAAAACATCTCTGTCCTAACAATGCACTGTGGTCCTGATGGTGTGACATCTCCTGTCAAGTTAATTCAGCTAATCAGTCTTACAAAGGAAAGTCATGAATTTGAGTTCTTCAAATTCTTAGTCTCTCTTATCTTACTACTTATACCCAAATGATTTCATAAAAATAAAAACAGAAGTTCTATCTTATTGGTATTTTAGTGTCTTATTTTAAAAGGATTGCCTAATACTAGATGGTATAATTTGCCTAAGTCACTTTAAAAATATTCTTACTTATTGACTTAGATATAGACAAATCAAAGATGGTTTATCAAATTTTTTAGTTTGTTTTTTTATATACATAATATGCTGTGGAAGTATGTTTATTACATAGTTAATGATTTTATGGTTTTAATTTGAATTTTTTCACGATTTTAAGCATATCGTTATTTTACATAGAGCCCTTACATAAAGAATGATTCTGTCAACTAAAGGGATGAGTGAGGCTAGCACAGGACCCAGAACATGGAGGTTATACAACTGTGGGCCTTGGAGTTTGACAAATCTGCACTGACTATCCAGTGTATGAATGTGTTGGTCCTAGGTATACTATGATAATTAAATGTAATAGGTTATATAATAAATGTCTCTCAAATGATTATTTTGCTACTAGATTTTAGGGCATTAATACTAAGAACCAGTAAATAGGCCATTCTCTTTAATGTTATTACTGCTTAACATTGCAGGCTGCATTTGCCTACTCAGAACATTGTTTTGTTCTAAATCAGTGGCTCTCAACCTTCCTAATGCAACAACCCTTTAATACAGTTCCTTGTGTTGTAGTGACCCTCACCCTAAAATTATTTTGTTACTACTTCATGACTATAATTTTGCTGCTTTTATGAATAATAATGTAAATATTTTTTGAGAGAGAGGTTTGCTTGAGAACAACTGTTTTACCTGTTTAGTTTGGGGGCTGACTTGAGGCAGAGGACTGAAGTAGGTTTAGCAGCATGCAGAACCTCTCCAGAGATACTCCATAATGTCCTTATTAGTTTTTTCATGTGATGCTCCCCCATTGCAGTTCTGGCCTTTGATTGGAGGATGCACACAAATTCTACTAAGTTATTTTTACATTCGTTTACAGAACTCTGAAATACATTTCTACCCAAATAAAAGCCAGAGTTTTTCATAACTGTATCTTCTTGTCGAGAAGAAATTCTGTATATTATGGAGCTTTTCTATAATTTGTGTCATGTATGGTGGAGAGCTAAGGATGGGTCTTCTAATAGCTGGGGCTTCAGTGTCATCCCGTTTCCCAGACTGTTTAGTCCTTCTCAAGGAGAGGCTCTTGTGATGGCCCTAAAACACAATAGGGGTGAGCTAGAAAGAGACAAGGCAGGGCACTGGGGCCAGCGGGGCCAGGCTAGGGAGGAGGCAAGTGATGAAGGGTTTTGATGTTATAGGCTTTAACATTTGTTCTTACATATTAGCTAGCGCTTCGACCACCCTCACTACATGCTTAACACCACTTCCTGCTGTACTTTTCTGGGTTTGTAGTCATATCCTGAGAGCACTGTAAGTCTCCTTTCCCTTCCGTGAACATATTTAATAAGGAACTGTATTGAGGATAGGAGGAAGCCAATGACAGATGCCCTAGCAGGGAAAGCATCGGTGGGTTGCCACTACAGTTGTTAATTGTCTCATATACATAGCTTGTCTGGCATCTCAGAAATCTGTACTTATTCCTCCTCTCTCTTCCTGTCCTGTTACCTGTTTCCCCCTTTCTGTTAGTAGTATGAGGGGAGGCTTGTTTATCAGTATGGCTCCCATCAACTCCATGGCTCGCATAGTTATTTTTCCTAGCCTCTCTTTTCCAAAACTTGTTGTCCCCACACTGGCTCTTCATGGGAAGACAGGTCTGAAGAAAAAGAGGTATTCTTCCACTTCATCCAGAAAAGACTTGCTATGGAACATTCTAGAAATAGAAGGTTAAAAGGTCACACTTTGTATACCTTTATCGTATTAGCCAGCAACCCAGGTTAAAAATAACAAAATGAACCGAAGCAAACGCCGCAGTAATGGTGTCCGTGAAGTTCTCCAAGATCACAGACACCTAGCTGGTGGAGAAGTTGAGGGAGGCTTCGAACATGCAGAGCAGCAGATCTGAGAATGAGATGAGAGGTGTCCATATACCCGACACCTGGCAGACTGTATACTCCATGCAGAGACGAGGGTCTGCAGGCATCAAAGGCCCTTAGCAGATAATTCAAGTTCAATGAAAGAGCGGCAGAAAGCAAGGCTGAAGCAACAGGGTGGGAGGAAAAAGCACTGTGTGCTGCTCCAGCCTGTGGATGTCATGGTTTAACTGATAAGAGGCCACTGGATGATTGATATCAGTGCCATCACCAATGCAGAGTAAGATTTGATGTCTTCCTGGGTCAGGGGATAGTATGAGCAGACCGGGCACCGTGATGCCAAGGATGAAAAGGCAGTGCCAGGATTCGGGAGTATGGCAGAGCACTGAAGGCATATTTAAGAAGAAAAGCAAGTGCTCTTTGAATTGGAGGAAAATGAAGTCTTCCTAGAAATTGAAATTTGATGGTATTTTTGGTTAAAAGAAGCAATGTTGGGAATACTCTCATGGACCTGCCTTTATAATTTATTTGTGTGATGAAATATGACCTGAAAAGATAAATAGACTTTTATCCTCTTATTACATCAAATAAAGTCAAAAAAGTTGTTGAGTTATGGAGTTTGCTCCAACAAATGATGCTATTATTGTGTGTATCTAGACCTTTGGTCTAGGTAAATGTCTTGTCATGTAATTAATACAATTGAGACATGAACTATCTAGAAAATTTGTTTTTACTTCTACACAGTATAAATCCAGATACAATGAGTTAAGTTGCACTCACATTTATTAAAGAAAAACCTCAGATTATATAATCAAGGAAAAAAGTGTCAGGTCTTTTCCCATGAACGTACAAGGCGGTCAAGCTGCTTCATATGATGTCAAATTTCAAAATCTGGCTACAAAAAAATTTATAGCATATTCCAGGCATTCCCTCAAACCAGACCGCCCAGGGTTAGCATTCTGACCTACCAGTGATGCACAGAAAAAATGACTTCAAATCTTGGTATATTCAATTCCCTATCTGTAAAACAAACAAACAAACAAACAAACAAACAAAACCCCACCTACATCCTGGGGAACTTCAAAGTATTGTGTAGATGATTAACTGTAAAGCCTTGAAGTATTATTACCAACTTTCTGTGCATTATTATTGCCAGTGCGGTAGAAAGGTCGGCTTTTGGCATGAGAGGCTGTTGTGAAGAAGGAAACAGCAGACTCTGTTACAGTCATTGTTTTCAGTTCACATGAGCTTCATTGAACTTGAGAGAAGTCATCTGAGTTGAAATGGATGTGGTGTGGGACAGTCCCCACCCAGGTTTCATTTTGACTGTTAGGTGTGTGCAATTATGAAAATTCAGTGTAAAACCTAAAGCAAAACTGCCACACTTCAGACTACTCATTTCAGAACCAATTAGCATATTCAATTTGTGGGGCAACCCCGCTGACTGCCTTTACTGCTTTTCTGGCAAATTTTACAATTTTTTTTTTGCCTGCCAATATTTTTCATGTGGTGTCTAGGCCTGTGATGTATTTCTTCTTTGGTTCACACGTGGACTACATTGTCGTTTTGTAGCTTGTTTTTGTTTTGGGAACAGACTCTTGGTACGAATCCCAGGCTAACCTCCAACATAATGACAGTTCCCCTGCCTCAGCTTCCCAAGTGTTGGGTTTACAGGCATGAGCCACCATGTCCTGCATGTAATTACTTTGTTTAGGTAGTAAGTGCTTATAAATGTACTGCTGAAAACACAAGGTCATAATCTCCATACCAGTGTGTGTTTCCTCAGCCCACCAATGCCATTATTTTAGCCTCCTGCCTCCAGGCTCCCTCAGCTGAGTTCTGTGGTCATCTTGGTCGTTTTTTTTTTTTTTTTTTTTAAATCCTTTGTTTTAAAATATTTTGATTTTTCTTCCAAGTTATTTTTACAGTTGTCAAAAGATCACATACTATCTTATGTAATGTTTTGGGAGAAATTTTCCTCTCAATAATATCATAAACAGTATCAGTGTTTCATGCCCTTATTTCTAATTCTCACCTTGCCTTTCTTCTTCCAAGCTGACGTGCAGCAGCTAGAGAATTCTTATTATTCAGAACCAGAGGGTGCCTTATTAAATGCAGATTAATGTTTAACTTCTTCTGATCAAGCCACTAGGTTACCCATTTTTTTTTTAAATGGCTGAGTGAAGACACCTTTTTGATGATCTTTTTCATTTCAAGATCAGCAACAGGTATTGATAATCAATAAGTTGTGTGAAATGTACTTTCATTTCACCTTTGCTATACACTTTTCACTGTTCCTCAGCAGGATCCCCCTGGTAGATTAGAATGCATTGGGTTTCACACAGTAGGTCCGTCCTCTACAAATAAAAGGCTCTAGGAGAATCACTACAGTGTATGCTGAATGAGGAAAGAGAACTTTCTGGTCTTTCCTCTGAGAACTCATGTTAATCACCCGATCTGATCGGTGTGGAATGTTACCCTCTTCTAAGTGAAGCATCCTGGACAGGATTCTTACTGAAAGGCAACTTTTGTGAATCACTTGTCTATCCTCGTAATGTCCATACTAAGCCAACAGCAGCTGAGACAGGCATGATGAGTGGAACCGTAGTTCAGCAAGCCAGTGTGACAGTGTGGAAATGTAGCCTCCTGAAGGGCTGTTTATAGAAATAAACTACAGTCTTACAACTCGTACAGTTTACTGTGTACAGACGAGTGCAGAGCCCAACCTCCTGCATGAAGGAACTTGTGCGGGTCTTACGTTGCCAAGAAGGCTACTAGCACCTCACCAAATAGAAAATCCTCGGCCTCAGGAAAGCCTGTGGAGGAAGAGTCACCAATGCCCTGCTGCTGCTAAGCCTTTCTCCAAAACAAGGTGACATGTGTAAATTACTTTAGAAAACTAAAGTAGAAAAGTCTTGATAATAGTGCAGTCTAAAGTATTATCAAGTTTGATCTGTACTAAACAGACTTCAGAGGAATAAAATGAGAAAAAAAAAAATCAGTTGAACATGTTGATCACCGGTCGGTAGTGGCAACAGTTTATATCACTGATCTGAGAGATATTCATAAAAATAAACTCTGTGTGTGTGTGTGTGTAATGTTAAAGAATATTCTTTAATACTGTGCATTTTAATTCCTTTTATTTGAGTAGACAAACTTATCTTGTATAACACTTATTAAGATAGCATACTGATCTGTGTCTCTCAAATGTTGGAGAAATCACCAGATTGCCTTTGTATATGGTTTCATGTAGTACCGCCTATGGAAGATTGTAAGGAACAAGAGCCTATTATGGACAACAATATTTCTCTGGTGCCTTTTGAGAGACCTGCTGTCATAGAGAAGCTCACAGCAAATATGGGAAAGCGCAAAAGCTCCACTCCACAGAAGTTTGTGGGTAAGCAGCACAGATAGACGGTGGATGGTGCCACACCTGGTGACTGTGGTGGAAAAACAAAACAAAACATGATTCCATGTGTTAGACCTATGAGTGGTGTGTCCCGTGATATGAGAAAATATCCATGTCCTTGCTCCATCCTTCTCTCCCGTTCTGTGACACGCATGCACCACACACACACACACACACACACATACACACACACACACACACACACACACAGCCTTAGGCACACGGAAAAGGATTAAAGGATATTTACTAGATAGGAAGCATCATGTCAACATGCAATGATATATAATAAAGTGAGATTATACAGGAAAGCTAACATGTTATTTTAATTCCTACTGAATTAGAGCTGATATCTAAATGGTCACATTTGTGGTACCTTTCCATTTCTACTAGTGTCAGCTTTTTTGACTATTGAATTTCTAATATTAATTCTCTGAGTTCTTGATCTAGAATTAAAAGGCACTTCAAGAGTTCCCTAACTGTCTTCAAAAAATAATGTAGAGTGTCTATCTAAAATGTTTTTTACATCTGTGGTTTTTTTTTTCATCTAGCCTATGACTTTTGATTGAAAAGATGAAGAATCATGTGTGTAGACTTCACCTTTCATTTCCAAGTATTTAGCCGTTCTCTGGTCTGCCCAATGCTGGTGTCACTCTTCATTTATTCTGTGTGTTCTAGGCCATCTCTGGGGACAGAGGGTCTTGCACTTTTTGAAGGATGTATGAATCAGAGAGTTTCAGTAGAAAGAATTCTTAAAGAACCATTATTTCTCATATACATAATATCTCTTTTCTTATAGTGATATGGTTAAAGAAGAGGTAAAACTATTAAAACAGGTGCTCACATTCTACCACCAGAGAACTTGGAAGGATACCCTTACTAAGCAGTGGCTGAGAACTAGCTTTTTCCTTGGCTATTCAAGGAGGTTATGAGAATGCTGTTGTCCAGTAAAACCTTTAGAAGGCTTCTTTTGAATTTGAAGTAGAGAACTAGCAGATCACTTGTCACATTAAAACCAACTGAAGGGATTTAGTGAGCATCCCATAGGGCAGGCTAACGGATGAGCCCAAGAGCTGTATTTTATATGAAGTTGGTTAAACACCCTAGATTGTGCTCAGTGACCCATCGTGGCAGCTTTCCTTCCTGTTCCTTGTTTGTTGTTTGTTTGTTTGGTTGGTTGGTTGGTTGGTTGGTTGGTTGGTTTTTTGAGACAGGGTTTTTCTGTGTAGCATTGTGCCTTTCCTGGTTTTTGCTCTGAAGTCCAGGCTGGCCTAGAACTCAACCTGGCTCTGCCTCCCGAGTGCTGGATTTAAAGGCATGTGCCCACCACACGGTCTTCCTGTTCCTTTTTGAAGGTGTCTGTGAACAGAAGAGAGGTGGCAGTTCATTTATTTATTTTTATCTTATATTATATTTAGGTTTTATATAAGTACCTTTTTTTAGACCATGTCTCATTCTTGACTACACTCAAGTTCACAGCAATCCCTCTGCCTCTGCCTCTGCCTTTGCCTCTGCCTACTGTGTGCTAATGTTGCAAGCATGAGATACCATGTCTAGCTCTTCATTTAGTTTAAAAAATGATTAGTTTGTGAGATAAATATTCTTGTCTAACGGACTACTAATGTAGTTGGAAAGTACAGTTTACTATTATTTCTAATTCTGAATTTACTCAATCACAGTTTGTATTCCCCTTGACTCAGAAATGATACCTTCTTTTTGGGGGGGTGGATGGGTGTTGAGACAGGATTTCTTTTAGTCCTTTGCTACGTGGAACTTGCTGTGTAGATCAGGCTAGTCTTGAACTCAGAGATCCCCCTTCCTCTGCCTTCTAAGTACTGAGATTCCTCAAAAGAGGATTTTATAAAACTCCAATATGAGCTTTTAAAATAGTGTTATATTTTTTAATTTAAACTTGATGATTTTTCTTAATTTGGAATACATTCTGGTAGTATACAGCCAACAGTAGCGTCATCAGTTGAGTACCTCTTTCTATGGTTGCTTTCTATGGTTTCTATGATCTTAAAATGGAAATTTTCATCATTACAGACTTAGCAAGAACCCTGTTCCCATGCCCCTCAGTTAAACACTGCTGGTTGACCTACTGCATTCTCCAGGCAGTGGTGCCTGTCTGTCTGTCTGTCTGTCTGTCTCTTCTACCCCTCTTTATGCAGCTTAGATTTCACACTTCATCCCTTTTACCACTGACTCTCTTGCCTGTTGTCCTACTTCCCCTACTTCCCCTGGTGACATCTCTCTGCCCCATGAGTCAGACTCAACATCTTTTCCACACTCTGTCTCAGCTACCAGTAAGTGGTTCTGGGGTAGTTGCTACAGCCCTGTGAATGACTGCCGCCAAAAGTAAATGTGTGATTGATCTGAAATACCAGATTGCCCAACCAAAGCATGTGGTGACATTGCTTTAATATACCCCTGGATAGCCTTCTCTCCTACTATATCTCTCCATCATGGCCATTTTTTACATGGCTCTACTCTCTACACACTTGGTATGTCTGTCCTTGGAGATCTTCTGTTTCTAGTCTTGGGGAACAGATGAGATGATTTCATTATGTAAACTCCAGTGCTGTAGGGCTGTGGGCATCCATGTAAACACCTCATGTCCTTTCCTTCTTATGGTGGAAGAAGCATCCCTCTTTCCGAGTCAGATTCCTTCCTGGGATTTGTGCTCCTGAATTCTCTGTCCTGTCCTCATACTGTTTCCATCTTTCCCCCTTTCCTATCTGCACTTGATGAGAAATTCTGTTAAGTTCCGCCAAAACCTCCCCTCAGCCCAAGTCTCCCTCTATATACTAGAACCTGCTTTCTCCTGTCCAAAGATGGCATTCCCAGTGCCTCCTTTCCAGGCTTTCCTTCCTTCTACTCATTTTCCAGTGCATGCAACCTCAACCTGGCTTTCCAGCTTAGGCTACCCTGAAAGTATTCTCTTGGAGGCTGCAACCTATTTGCCTGATTCTGAGCCCAGTGAGCCCTTTTTAGACAGTGTCCTACACAAACATCCTAAAGAGCATCTGCCACTATTGAAATCTTAAATCCTTCTGAAAAACACTCTTCCCCTGGTTTCTATAACATTTCTCTCCTTTTCTTCCATCTTCTCTGTTGCTCCTCACAAAACTGTATACATGTATAGAATTCTGAAGATTCCCCACACTAAATCTTTTGGGAGTGAGAACATAATTGCCCCATGGAAGACCTATTTCATTTTCAGAATCTCAATCTCTCTCTCTCTCTCTCTCTCTCTCTCTCTCTCTCTCTCTCTCTCTCTCTCACACACACACACACACACACACACACACACACACACACACACACACACACACACACACACACACACACACTCATAGGTACCCCTACCTGCCCATACAAGTTCTTTGCATATTGGAGCCCACACAAAGCATGGAGACAATCAGGTGTTTTCTAAGGATTGGCCTAGACACATGCTTTCCAGTAGCACGGCTAGTGCAAAGCAGGTACAGACCTGGAAACACACTCAGAAACTGCTATTGAAGAATTTCTGGGGTCCTTGTACAGAAAAATGTGAAGCCTGCATTCTCTGGCATTATAAAATCCTCATTCTATGAGAAGCAGGGCCAGAGGCCTTCTAGATATGCTCTGAAGTGAAAGAATCCAGCTTGGCTCTATTGACTTAAAAGAATTTTCCAAACACTCTTCTTGACCTTTTCTTCAGTTTACCCTTGGCAGAGTGATGCTACCAGCTGCCATGCTTCTAGAGTTGCCCTCTATCACCAGAGGCCATCCTGTCTGAATCGTACACCCAGGTACCTCTTCTGAGGACTTACCAGATATACCTGTTACACATATTGATCCCTTTTCTATCTTCCTATCACCCATTCCATTTTCCAAGACTGAAAACTCAGCTTCACGCTTCCCTTTTGCATGATCTCTGCCTAGATAAACACAAAGGCCTAGTAACAGTATTTTTGAAATCAATGTCCATCCCATTAACCCTTCTCCATTGGTACCACAGCTACATTTCCCCAAGCCTCTGACTGCAGCAAAATTCTGAATCCTCTTGTTGAAGGAGGATCGTATCAGGCCATGTTCCCTGTTTAAATACTGCAAGCTGTAGTGCTCCCAGGATAAAACCCTTCCCTCTCCTGCTGTGTGCCATGTTTCTGACTCATTTTAGTCATCTGTTTCCACTTTCAGCCGTGGTGAAATGTAATCGCTTATTTCTAAGTCGTCCCCTCTTACTTCTAAGCCTTCCTGGCAGCAACTCCACCTCCATGCTTCTTCAATAGCCAATGTTTGCTATTCCATTCTCCATCCTAATGTCTTTCAGGAAGGCTTCCTTTACCCTTCTTATTCAAGTTAAATCTGCCTCTTCTTCGAGCATAAAATACATTCTAAGCTCTCCGTCTCTAAATTCTAAGCTCTTTGAGAACATGGGTCAGATTTATCTTGCCTAACTTTGAAATTTTTTAAAGTTTAACATCATTTTGTTATTTGTTTTTGCTTTTTGGTTGGTCTGTTGTTTTGTTTTGTTTTGCTGTTTTGTTTTTCTGAAACAGAGTTTCTTTTTGCCCTGGCTGTCTTGAAATTCTGTAGAGTCTATAGTCTAGACCAGGCTGGCCTTTTACTCACTGATCCCTCTGCTTCTGCCTCCTGAATGCTGGGATTAAAGGTGTCTGCCACCACACCTGGCTCAATATCTTAAATTGGATGTCAGGAGGTGATTTATTTTTCTTTAGTTGTTTTTATTACTACATCATTACCTCAGTCAACTTTTAGGCAATTTCTTTTAGTTTAGTTTTGTTTTGTTTTGTTTTTTTTTGATACAGGGTTTCTCTGTGTAGGCCTGGCCATCCTGGAATTCACTCTGTAGACTAGGTTGGCCTTACTTTCAGCAATCCACCTGCCTCTGTCTCCCAAGAGCTGGGATTAAAGGTGTGAGCTACCACCACCTGGCAAGGCTATTTCTTCAACTCTGAAGTTTTAATGCTGCCTCTTCTAGCATTATGGAAATCTGTCATCTCTACAGATTAGGCCTTTACACATCCTATAGCATACAACCGCGTACTATTTTAAGAAGCGTTATCTGTAAGTTTTCCTTGTCAAAGTAACTAAACACTGCACAGTTTGAATGGCAGAGCTGTTAAAAGATGAACTACTCTGTCACATAGGAATATTGCTTTTTTTTTTTTTTCTATTTGAAGCCCCCCAACTGCTTTATGGTTAAGATTCAGACCTTGTATTGAAATAAAATTACTGGGGAAGATTTTATTTTACTTTTTCTAAGACAGGGTTTCTATGTTTTGAGCCTTTCCTGGAACTCGCTCTGTAGACCAGGCTGGCCTCGAACTCACAGAGATCCACCTGGCTCTGCCTCCTGAGTGCTGAGATTAAAGACGTGTGCTATATTACAGGGGAAACAATATCATTCAAACAAGAAAAATCAGGGAGATTTACAACAGGCATGCAAGTTATCATTGCCACACATCTCGACATATCTGGTGCAAAAGTCAAAAGTTGCCATTTCCAAGAAACAAAACTTAAAATACTTTTCAACTCTGTGAATAAGTATTTTTCAAAGTAATCCTTGATACATTATTAAGTAGCTTTCAATTCAATTCCGTTTCTCTTATCAGGCGATACAGCTTTCCAACCACTTAAATAATAATTGTTTACATTCTCCTGCCTGATCTCTATAGCTTTTCTTTCCTAAAGTAGTAGTTAAATTAACGGAATTATCCCTGCTCAAGAGTGTAGCAGCATAGACAGCGGGGGTGGGGGGGGGGGGGGGGGGGGGGGGGGGGCATAAGCAGATTCTGTAGACTCGCCCGGTCTCTGTAGCTCATTGACTGTGTTGGAGATAGGCAGGAATGGGCACAGGTTCCGATTGATTTTCACTGGGCATTTATTCTTTCTCCTGTGATCCTGAGCACCTTGCAAATGAACATTTTAATAAAAATTAAAAATAAGATAAAAAAGCTTTCAGGCTGGCTGCATTTCTGTGATGGCATTAAAGCCAGTTCAGATGGCTTGTGACAAATTCCTTTTGCATGGTCACAGTCCCTGGGCATCTCGACAGAATTAAAAGAGCCCAAACACTTGACCTAAAGAGTAAAAACAGCACAATTGGTGTAAAATGGAAGAAGTGTTTGGTTAACATTGTACATTTTTATATTTTTAATCCAACCACTAATTTTGTTGTTTCTTTTTCTTTCCTTTACCTCCTCCTCTTCCTCCTTTTTTTTTTTAATTTTAGGGGAAAAGCTGATGCGATTCAGCTACCCAGATATTCATTTTGATATGAACTTAACGTATGAGAAGGAGGCTGAGCTGATGCAGTCTCATATGATGGACCAAGCCATCAACAATGCAATCACCTACCTTGGAGCTGAGGCCCTTCATCCTCTGATGCAGCACACACCAAGCACAATCGCCGAGGTGGCCCCAGTGATCAGCTCAGCTTATTCTCAGGTCTATCATCCAAACAGGATAGAAAGACCCATGAGCAGGGAAACGTCCGATAGTCATGAAAACAACATGGATGGCCCCATCTCTCTCATCAGACCAAAGAGTCGACCCCAGGAAAGAGAGGCCTCTCCCAGCAATAGCTGCCTCGATTCTACTGACTCAGAAAGCAGCCATGATGACCACCAATCCTACCAAGGAAACCCTGCCTTAAATCCCAAGAGGAAACAAAGCCCAGCTTACATGAAGGAGGATGTCAAGGCTTTGGATGCTACCAAGGCCACCAAGGGCTCTCTGAAGGACATCTATAAGGTTTTCAATGGAGAAGGAGAACAGATAAGGGCCTTCAAGTGTGAGCACTGCCGAGTCCTTTTCCTAGACCATGTCATGTACACCATTCACATGGGTTGCCATGGCTACCGGGACCCACTGGAATGCAACATCTGTGGCTACAGAAGCCAGGACCGTTATGAGTTTTCATCACACATTGTTCGAGGGGAGCACACATTCCACTAGGCCTTTTCATTCCAAAGGGGACCCCTATGAAGAACTGCACATGAAGAAATACTGCACTTACAATCCCACTTTCCCTCAGATGGTGACATACTTTCTTCTTAATACTGTCACTGTCTATAATTCTTACTTTGTGGACAAAACGTCATTTGCTCTGCCTAATTATAAAAAAAAAAAAAAGAAATAAGAGAAAAGGGATGGGATGTTCACTGATAACTTGGCTTGTTTATTTTGTGGGTGTAAAGCAGTTGATTTCTGCCATGCATCCATATATAAGGCCTGTCATGCTTTGGGAAACATCATTTGTTTCATAGAGATTCACCTAAAATATTCTGGTTTGCTATTGATGTTCAGGATTGTGGTGGAAGGCGGGAAACTTGAAAGTTTTCTGGGTAGGACTTGGGCAATTTAAATGGTCTAAGTAATTTTCCTCTCAAAATGTAAACCCATTTTATTTTCTGTTCTTAGAGATCATGGAACACAAACACATTATTATTTTCAATAACTCTTAGGATGAGTTGAATTGTTGTGGGTTCTACGTTTACCTCCCCTACGGAATTTATATTCAGTATGTTTTACACTGTATCATAAAGTAAAACTTTTAAACTACAGGTAGTTAAGGGCCACTACGATACATCTGAGGTCCTTTGATCTTATTTTTCTAAAATTGCGCACTGTTTTTCCATAGTTTTGATGACTGGCATTTTATAGACACCCTGGCAGCCTTACTTTTAACACCTGTAACAAATAGTATTTTTATGTAGTTTTCAGAATAGCATATGGTCTAAGAGTGGGTAAGAGGCAGTCAGTAATTTCCAGGAAGAATTCTGCTTTTCACAATTTGAGTTTATTTTTAAGTTGTATTGTGATGGCAGCCTAGTATACATATTTGTTTCTAAAGGTGTGTTTACGATCGCCACTTTATCAGCATTTAAACAGTGTTAAGCAGGCAGCAGAAAAGTGTAATTAGGCAAACAGTAGGGGGAAATCCCACTCTGAGAACCCTTTCCTGGTATTTTTCTTCAAGCTGTGACCACTCAGTGTTCTGTCCAGAGTCCTTTCCTCTTTGACTCTTGGAATAGAAGGTCTTAAGAAGCCTGACTATCGGCTGCTTCTTTCAAAATCTTGGAGCAACTGCTAATTGGACCTGAATGTGGTCCTTTGAACCCTGGAAGGTCATTCATTAGCGAGGGCTATTTATTCCACTACTTCTTCAGTAGTAACAGTTACTACCTTTGCTGCAGGCAAAAGGGAACTTCTTTGTGACCCGAAGATCACACCGCAGCTCCAACAAAAGAGCAACAAAGTTTTCTTTTCTCTTCTTGGAGTTGAGAATGTGATAGTCTTCAGGTAAAGGTCCTGCACTTAAAAAATCAGTTCTGTTAAGTTCTTGTAAGAAATGAATCTCAATCCATTGGTAGAGAATTTTCTGTCTCCTCTTTGTTTGCACAAGGCATGTAACTTCCATATTTCATGTGCAGGTTTGAAGTTGATCTCTGTGGGGGCTTGGCTTCTTCTCTGGAGTCCACTGGCATTTGTGGGTGGGATTGGAGCACACTATTCTCAAGTCATTTGGCAAAATGCTTTTGGCAGACATAACTTGCTGCTTGTGTTTGAGGAAAACAGGCCTAACCATGACTGGAGTATCTGACAGCCATTTGTAAATGCTGATGGTCTGCTAAAGAGTGACAAATAACTTGCTCCGGAGGACCTTAGAGTAGGATGCTGAACCCTGTAACTGCAGAGTGCCCTGGACCGTGTCAAGACTTGAGAACTACCCACTTATGAGCAGTGTTCTCTTAACTCACATTGCAGATTTCCATCTGTTCACTTAAGGAACTTCTTAGCTCTAACATAGCTAGCGCTAGGTAGAAAAAGTTCTGACTTCTCTCTTTTACTAATCCTTATCTTTAATTATTTCTGGAGAAATGTCCAAAAGTCTCCTTTACATGTAATTAAATGCACCAAAACAGAGATAAAGTGAATGCCAGCAGTGGGGTTTTCCATTTTTTGGGTTTTTCCATCCCTTGGTAATTTGTGAAAACACAATTTACTCAGGGATAAAGCATCTAGTCAAGACTCCCTTACCCCCACCTACCCGGCACACTCTCAAATCGTGATTGAAATGGTATTTACGTTTGAATGAGGTAGATAGTGTTAAGGCTCATGATTTTGTGTTTTAAAACTGCAATTTAACAAAGCATTTGGATGCCTGTCAATGTGTTCATAATTTTGGCTGTCTGAATTTCTGCTAGCATCCTTGATCAATTTTCCTCATTCTCTTTCCTCATACCTACTGTACTAACGATCATGTATCTCCCTGACCTGGGATTAAACTGAGTTTAGGTGTACATAAAGATTTGTGTACTCCCCCTGTGAAGATGGTACTAACATATTCTCTATCTTTCCAAGTCCATCTTATTGGAAAACCTGATTTTTTTCAAGGGAGTTAGCTATTTGCTGGACATATACACTAGCTTTGTTTTTGTAAGATGCATGACACAATGGACAGGAGAAGACGTAGATGGCTCAGGTGTGACAGGGACAAAAGAGATCAAGGTGAACTCAACATTTGTGGGTTACAGTCCACATTTTGTGGACGGGGTGCTCTCTGAGGGACTCTCAATGACTTTTCACCAAAGACGATAGGTAACATGCGGCACCTAACACTAAGTGGGAGGACCAGATACCAAATAAATTAAATTTGCCTAACAGTTAGTTACAAGCCCAGTTGATTTAGGTGAGATTTTACACTTGAGAGCATATTTGAGGGGGATGAAAATGGGTTATCCTCTGTGTTTTCCAGTTGGGCAGAAATTTATCAGATGACTCTGTCCTGATTTTGCCCAGAATTTTTTTTTCTCCCCAGTTCTTTTTGGAGAATCATGCTGACTCGCTGTAACAGTGATGAATTGCTATCACAGAGGCATTCTAGAACAGTGGCGGGCACAGTGAGAGAGGCATGAAACACTCACTCCAACATTCCGTTCAGAATTTTCTGAATCAAATGGGGAAAAATGAGGGCTGATATGTAGGATGAAGTAACATGGCTGGCTGGCGTACATACAGTGGCTGTTTGACTACATTACAGTTTGCAGGCCATGCGTATGGCACATTCTTTGAATGAGGAGTCGTGAAAAGAAGCAGATAGCATCCCCAGATGTGTTCCCAACCTTAGAGTTAAAAGTACAGTTAATACATCAGCACTTAGGTCGACTTTTCCAGGTAGTACTAAGAAATCCCAAAGCTGTCAGTGTATCTTTAGGGCTAGTGGCAACTTATATTCCAAGTCTCCATTATCTATATCCAGGGAGGAAAAAAAATGGAAAGATATTATTAAGTTGACTGGTGAAATATTAAAGAAATGTAGCTTCTTTTTTTTTTTTTTGTAGAGGAAGAAAAGGCAGGAAATGATTTAGCAACTTGGTCTTGTATTTGTGCTCTTTGTGGCACAGTTGCATATCTCACAAGACCTTGACTTTTGTGTGTTTCATGGTTTGACTTTGTGTTTTCCAAGTCTTACTTCATCTTCTCTTCAAAATGGTAAGTTATGGTAGAAAGATTAGCAGAGGAAGGAGTACTAGACCAGGAATGCTGTCTGCCCCAAATTCAGGACTATCAAGGATACCTGGCTACACAGTTTTTTGGCCTTGAATTATTCATTTATTATAAAATTGTAGGCTTATGGTCATCTTCAGTTGTATTTCACGTGTTTTTTTGTTTTGTTTTGTTCTGGTTTGGTTTTGGTTTTTGGTTTTTCAAGACAGGGTTTCTCTGTGTACCTTTGCGCCTTTCCTGGAACTAGCTTTTGTAGACCAGGCTGGCCTCGAACTCACAGAGATCCGCCTGCCTCTGCCTCTCGAGTGCTGGGATTAAAGGCGTGTGCCACCAACGCCCGGCCTCACGTGTTATTTTAACAAGGACTGCCCATATTCAAAAGGGAAAAAAAGAGCAAGGGGTAAATTTAAGCTTTGTATATATAAAAGTTATTTTATAAATATTTTAGTCTTCCAGTTTCTGCAAAATAATTAAAATATACAGTAACTGGTCTCTTAAATCCTGAATTTAACGTATTAAATACTTATAAAATTTTATATTGGTGCCTTTTAAAAATGCATTGAGAGCATTGGTTAACTGTTTTAGCTGTACCACACTTTTACTGTGTTTTTTTAAAAAAAAATCACATGAAATTTAAGTACTCTCTAATTCACCTTTGTGTTCTTAGCAAAAATAATAATGATAATAATAACTGCTAAAAGAATTTCCAAATTTTTCAGCTGAGCTGGCAAAAGTGACAGGAAACTTTGAAACCAGATTTTAATCTTTTTAGCTTAATAATATTTCTGAACACTTACATGACAGAGGAAGATAGAAAGCAGAGTCATGTCAGCAGCAAACTGAACTATGCTGTGTGTTTTGCTCTATTCTTGAGGGCGAATATGTTTTGCTTCACACAGGGTTTCTTCGTAGAATTTGGAGTCAATAATTACAGTATTGTTTTGCATTTTCTTTTATACCTGACTGGAGTTACTCTAGTCCTGGATCCTCTGTCTTCTAACCAGTCATTGTTTTATGAAATAATGTGGGAATGCAGATCATTGTTTCCCTTGAACAAAACAAAACTCAGCACTCAGGCCACATTGCTCTTCTCCAAAGTGTCATCCTGGATATTTCGTATGGGGGTTGTCTGTCACTTGTGAGAGAGTCTTCAACTATGACAGCTTTTTGAAAATAACCTGCTGGCTGTATAAAGTAGACATCACGTGACCAAGAAGCTGTGATATGCTAGTGTTTCCTTCTGTCATAGTATACTCTTAGGCCAAATTAATGACACCTTGAATCTTTTTACATTTATTACAGAGACCTAAAATTTTGGAATTTCCACAATGTTTTTATGTAACCTATTTCTAGGGGTTTTCTTTTCTCTTGCTGTACTGCGAGTTTGTGGGTATTTTTTCATATGCACTCTTAGAATGAGTTCTTAATTCTATTTATGATGTCTTTCTCCCACAGTACTCCATTTGTATATGTTCTGTATAAACTTGTCATAAATTCACCTTTTTCCCATATAGACAGTGGCACATAAACAACTAGTTTCCTAAGATGACTTTTTTATTATGAATTAATATGAAAATATAGAAGTCATGTGCTAAACCACGTTAAGGACAGAATAAAAACTTCCGATAGGTACAAATAAGCCAGTTTGCAGTGAATCAGGCCTTCAGTTTACCTCACCTAACACATAACAAGGAAAGTTTGGACAGATGGAGGTCACTGAATCCCCTACTATGCACTTCCTAGGCGATCGCTGAGTTTCATTTACTGGAAATGGATTTGAAAAGGAATACACTGTCACTGTAACCAGAGAAGGAATCTAGGGTTTGCTATTTTTGTTGCAGTTGTTTTGTCTTTTTTAAAAAGTTGTTCAAATTGTGAAACTGTGATCTAAAAAAAAAAAGTTTTGATGGCGGAACACTTGAGATTTTATACATCGATCCTGGGCCCTTCTGTATAACAAAGTTGGGTTTTTACCTCTTCGGTTGTAACTTCCTCTCACACCTTCTTCTCCACGCAGTTCACAGCCCCTTCCTCCGTTGTCCCTGGATTCTTGACACTTGACACTCATCGTTAGGAGGTCAGCTCTGAACTTCTGATTCATTAAGTCTTAATGGTTTTCCCAGTAGTTTTTCTTAGCTGTATAATCTGCTGGTGTATTTTTATACTCACTGTAGTTCCATATTTTTAATGAGTGGTTGGGTTGAGATGGTAAGCTGTAGAGTCCTTACGTTACTTCATTCTTAAGTATGAGGCACCTAACACGGCTCCTGAGACTCTATAGTCAGAGGATATGTCTGGTTCCTTTGTGCTTAGATTTTAAATTGTTTGGCTTTCTTCTAAAATACAAGTTATAAAGAATAGATACCCCCCCCCAAAAAAAAAACCTGCTTAGAAAGAGGATAAAAATGTAAAGCAAAGAGTCTTAGCTTTCTTCCAATTAAGAGGACGAGGGCTTTCAAAGTTCTGCAGTGATGTTCCAGGCTCGGAAGGGGTCTCCAGGCCCCATGCTTGCTCACATAGTCCAGCCTTTTAGACTGGGTGTTATTTGCAGTTTCAGAAGGGTTACTTTTGCTATCCTGTTTAACAGATATTCTTTCTTTCCATAAAAGTGCAATACCCCTCTTGAAGTCTTAAAAACTATGGTAATTTTTTCCTTTTTCTGACATTTCTTCTTCAAAAAAGAACTGTTGGAAATTTAACATGTCAAAGGACCTAATAAACAAGGACGAAAACCACTCCACTGTCAAAAGATTAGAAACTGTAGAAACAAACAGCTTTTCTGACTTCCTGGAAGCTTCCTTTAGCCTAAATAACCTTTGAAATCGTGAGGGAGAAGCATATCCTGAAGCAGAAATCTGAACAGACTGGATTTTTTTCTCCCACTCATACCTAATACTCTTAAGTTAAATAACTAATATTTAATGTTTTTATTTTTCTTCCTTTTGGAAAATAAATATCAAAGCACTTAGGTCAGGTTTCAATCCATATTACCTGTTGAAGAAAAAATTTTAAATATTTGAAGCAGACCTGTTTTCATGCAGATTGAGAAATATCTTTTGTATCACCCATATTTATATGTAGTTTGCTGTTTTCTTTTTTTTTTTTTTAATACCTATGTTCCCGTAGCAAAACTGCTGTAATGTAAATACATGTTTTGTTTAAAAGTAACATTTCTTTGGCATTTCTTTTGAAGGCATTTACTGCATTTGTACAGTATGTGTTTTGGCTACTTAACTTTTTTTTCTTTAACAATACCAAAGGTAATTAGACTATTTTAAGGACTAATTGCTTGACAGTTTCTAGAATACTTTGATTTTTTTTTTTAGAAGAAAAAAGAAAAAAAAATCAAACCAGTAAACCTCATTTTTTCAAACTAATAATTTGGGGAAATAAAAACTATTGTTTAAAAAGAAATATATATATATATATATATAAATATCTGTAAAATTAAAATTCCAGACCTTGTATTTCAGGTTTGCTCAGTGTAATGTAGGGGTTTTTGTTTTTTGTCTTTGTTGTTTTTTTTTTTAAGGCTCAAATACCTCAGAAAATGGGGTTTACTGTGGAAAAACTGCAACAGTCTGCAGCTGTGTGAGCTGGCACTCTGCTGTGTACTGATTGGGAGACCTCCACTGAACAGTTTTATCACTGCAGACTAAAATGTGGGACTTGTGTTTTCTTTGTTTTTAATGCACACACATCCACGCTCTGTGTGTGTGCGTGGGTACTGTGTATATGTGTGTGAGTGTTGTATATGCATGTGTGAATGTGTGTATGTGTGTACAACTCAAGAAGCTGCAGAAACTTTGTAATACTTTGTGAAAGGGTTATATTATAAAGGTTTGTACTGTCTGAGTGCACAGCTACTGGAAGAAACTTAGCCAATCTCAGGAACAAGCATATAATTTGTCCAAGATTTATTTCTTCTCAGAAGTGTAAGTGCAGTTTTTAATTCTGTATATTATTTAATATTTTACCAATAAAATAAACTTCTGACAGAAACTGTTTGTTATAAAAACTTTGTTGAAAATTCTGTACACGAATACATCCCTCCAGTCGCCGAAGACTGAACTGTTACATAGTGGCTTGGTCATGGCCATTGTTTGTGTGTGTCTCGGTCCTGTTCCAGAGCTCAGATGTGTGTGATGTCATTGGTTCTCCATCTTAGATGTTAGCTGCTCCCCAGCACTCTGTAGAGTCTACTGTGGCAGAGAACAAGTTATCACATGTTTGTCAAGGATGACATCTCGTTGCTTTGGATAATTCTCTCATGTAATCCTGTTTTTAACCTTTAAAATTAATCTAAGATATCTCCATGCCAGAGTTGCACTGCTTGTTCTAAAGGATATCAGTCATAAGGAAAGAAAAATGTAGCTTGCATTTGGTCACTCATCATATCATAACCCGGCATTTCTTAGTAGTAAGAACAGAATAATAGTAATTAACAAAATCGTGGAGTAAGTGATAGATTGGTAATATCATTGGAGTAGATTTGATTGCTAGCTCCGCTTTGTGCAGCCCTACCCTTCATGCCTCAGATTTCATAAGGACTGTATCTTTTCCATGAGAAGATTGTTCTATTACAAAGACAATTCCCAAGTAGAATTCTAAAAGGGTCCAGATGACTGAAAATTTATTTTACTTAGCTTTAGCTATCTGCTTAGCTCTTGTGCCAATTTATAAAGTCCCACACACATTTGAGATAGCTGTTAAATTTTCATTGGTACATATTTACAGAATCTGTGGATATTTGCAATAGTTCCCCATAAATTCCCTTCCATATGTCACACGGAATGGGAGAGAGCACAGATTCAGATGAACACATATAACCTAGACCAAAGCATCTTTCAAAATAGAAGCCTACTGCTGGAGAGGGTGAATGGGAAATAGCAAGCAGAAGAAACTTAGCAAAGTACTACTAGTACTATGGTTAGAAAGGGCTTTTCTCCATCAGAAATGTTAGGCTCTGGTTTATCTATTAACAAGAGCATTTTTTTTAAATTGAATATCCTTTACGCTCTTGAATCTTGTTGAAATCCAGTCAGAAGTAAGATGACATCTTGATATGCTAATATATTATCAACATACTCAAGCCAAAGGCCCCATCTTGAGATCTTGAGGGACAGGTCACATGATGAAGCAATTTCATAGTGTTTTAACAATGTCCCTCCCTAATGTTTGTGCCCTATGTGTCCAAAACCCAAGTGTAGCCCAAGGGAAGTTCCCAGTGTTCTTTTTTTTTATTCATCTTAATTTGACAGGTAGGTTTTCACAATTCCTAAGGGAGGTGTTTGCCTGAACTCTCTAATGGGCAAAAAGGAAATAAAATCATTTGGAAGCCACAAGCTATGTACAATTGAATTGGATAAAGATGAGGGCAAGTCCAAAAAGAGGGTCACTCTGAGAAAAATCAGCATGCCAGCCTCATTATTTCTTCTTCCTGTGTCTTACACTCTTGGGTGATATCTCCCATCAGACCAATTGCTTTTAGCTTAGGCTTTACCAAGCAAAATATAAGTCCCTCAAAATAGGAAAAATAGATACTGCCCAAACTGGTGTTGAGATGTTTGTTCTAGAAACCCTTAGAAGAGCTGTTTGAACATGACCTTCAGAGCAACTGGGATGTCAATGAAGAAGCTGGATGTTTCAATGCTCCAGGAAAATACAAAGGTAAAGGGCCGTAAGGTAAGGGTGTTTAGGCTGGGGTCTGCTGCAGCTTAGGCGAGCCTACAATAAAGGAGGAGTGTTCTGTTCTGTGTTGTCCTATCACTTTAACAGATGTTGTTGGAGTCAGACTCAGCCAGCTCTACCAAGAATTCTTTGTGAACAGCTCAATGTGAAAGAAGGGACTGGCAACACTGTATAATGTCAATTACCTAGACCCAAGTGTTGGTTCTGAGGATAAAAGCCTAAAGGATTCTGATTCGTGACAACTTTTTTTTTTTTTTTTTTTTTTTTTTTGATGCCAAAGTCTCCAAATCTAATACTCTCTTTTTAAAATGAGCAGTGAGTAACTCAGGATATTTGGTCGTTGAGGTAGTGAAGGTGGGTGCATCATGCCTTGGAAATGGGATATGCATAGCCGGAAATGAGTGGCTGTCTTTCTTTTTTCTTTTCCTTTACTGTTTCCCCCCTCTTTCCTCTTTGTTTCTCTGCATCAAACCTGGTTTTTTTTTTTTCTCTTTCCTCTCTCTTCTATAGAATCTGTCATGATCATTTTCTGAGTGCTCTCCATGGCCCTTTCACAATTTTGATTAACTACTCTGAAATCCAATCTATTTCAACAATGTGAATGATTTTGTGCAATTAGATATATGCAAGTTCTAACCAGATCCTTTCTGGTAAGTGCTTTACAAATGAGCACAATTATCACTGGCTTTTCCTAAGTCCCTTTCACATTTCTTGTGGAAACTATATACTATCTGCTAGTCAATTTCATTTTCTTGGCAAGGAAACAGAGTTCAAATCATTTATGGTTGGTTTGTTTGTTCATTTTATAAATATCCAAAATCAGCCACAAGACTAAAACTGACACTAATTCCAGAAATGTGTAGTACAGTGTTTTGTTTCCTGAACCGATTTGTTCAGGATTTGACGGGCAAACTCCATTAATAAAGGGAAGGAACCAATGTTGCGTAGTAGTAGCTAGCAAAATAATAATAATAATAATAATAATAATAATAATAATAATAATAACCAACAGAAATAACTTAGTGTTCTGCTCATTCTGATTTTTAAACAGAATAACCCCAGTTGAACTCATTGGCACAATGTTGAGGGTAAGGATGGGTACTGAGAAATACAGTTCTAAGTTGCAAAGAAAAAAATAATCTGAAATTAAAATTTTACTAAAGAATATTTTGAAATTTAAAATCTTGAAAGTTCTAAAATTATGCAATAGGTTTTCTAGCAGACCTTTTATTTAATTTTAATTAATGTGGGGTTTTTTCTAATTGTCTTTGAAATTTCCTTCACAGTTGATGAAATTACTTGTCACTGAGTTCCTATCTCCAAACTCATTTCTTTTATCATAAGACTTAAATTTCAAGGCTTGGGCTTGGCTGTCTTATTCCTTTCTAGTTAAAAACCTTGAACCTAGCCTGGTAAGGATGTAGGCATTCGCCAGCAGCTGTGCCCATGAGAACCAAATGTTGTAGCGCTGTAGTTTGCTGCCTGGGCATTGTGGTGTTGAAACCTCTCTACCAAGTCAGTATGTTGCTGTTAGTTTTAAAGCCTAAAGCATCCTAGCATCCACCTCTATCTGTTTGCATTAGAAACTGAGTGATATATTTATCATCTAATTCAGCCTCCTGTTATCTCTTCCTCGGAATAAGACACATACTGCCACTTGGACGTTCCTGACTTTGATCTGGAAATCGCTGCCGTCTTCCAGAAGGGTTGCTAGAACCACACCCACCACCATGTCTTCCCTGTCTTTTACAATCTTAGTAAGTAGCCTCGTTTTTGGCCTTCAGAGACTCTATTCTTTTGTTTTGTTTTGTTTTTTTCCGACACCTCCCTGCACTGTTTACTTATTTATTTGTTTATATCAGATTGTAATCTGCATGCATATTGCTGCCGTTTGCTAATACTCAAAGGGAAGAGGGAAAAAAAACTGGGACACATTATGAGTCATGTTTTTCCAGACACTCGGCCAAATTGCCTTTTGATCATCCCGACAAATGGTAGTTTGGTTATACCATAGCACCAATGTATTTTCCAAGCTACAAGCATACGCCCAGTGTTTTCTATTTTCTTCTTTAATGTTTTGACAAGCCTGGTTACAGCTGAGTAAAGGATAACTTGGTCATATAACAAGCATAAAAAGAAAAAATTCTTCTACATGTATAAAGGGAAAAAAGAGCATAGAAGAATTCAAGTCACTTTCCTAATAGAGAATGGATCATTACCCAATTCTCTCTAAATAAACATGTGCTCCACAGAAATATACCTGTTAAGTTTTTATTTTTAGTTGAGATTATAATGTGTGTACGATATCATCAGTTTAAACTACAGCATGCTAGAAAACAAACTCTTTCTGCCTTAATTATACTAATTTATTTTACTTTGAAAATATATTCAATATCTGCACAAAAGACTCACCACACTGGAGTGATATGTCTTAGTTTTAATAAATGCTCATTTTTGCTAAGATATTTTAATTCTTGTTAATTTATCCTGGTTCATATCTTCTTAGTCATAAAGAACACTAAGGAAATTAAATTGATAAAATGTAGTAACTTTGGCACTGTATAGAAATTCTCTGACATGTCATTTGAATTACCTTAATGATGTGGTTTACTTTTCTTTTCTCCTATGAGCAATCTGTCTTACAAATGTAAAGATGTTCTGCATGGATAGACTAGATTATATTCCTATTATATATGGCTTAGATAAATCATGGTACAAGTATCCTATACAAATAAAACCACTTAAGAAGAACCCCCCCCCCCGCCCCCAGCCAGGCGGTGGTGGCGTACACCTTTAAACCTAGCACTTGGGAGGCAGAGCCCAGCCTGGTCTACAGAGAGAGATCCAGGACAGGCTCCAAAACTACACAGAGAAACCCTGTCTTGAAAAACAAAAACAACAACACATACAAAAATAAAGAAAAAAAAAACCCACCCAAATGAAGATAGTGGACAGATATTTTCCTTTCTGAAATTGTTTCGTATTAATATCAACATACCTTGTTAGCCACATTTTTAATGTGTTCATAACTCAAGTAGGATAACTAGTCACCATAAACACATTCATGTGTAGCTCCGAGCAGTACTAGTGTCCCATGGCATTTTGGCCAACTGAGTATCATATACCAGCAATGGCATTTTGTCACTCTGGCATTCTGCTGATGGACAGTGAGCATCACCCATAATTCACCAGCACAGGGTTAAAGCATAATGATCACTACTTATGTGTTTGCTGCTACTTCATTTAATTATGTTGACTATGGTCTCTGTTTGGTCTGCGGTTTTCTGTGGGCTGAGTTATATAAGTTATCCTTGTATTTCTCAGAAGGAAGTCATTTTTCTATTTTTCTTATTTTTTAAGTCAGACTTATTTTCACTGTTCTGGGGACCATGTAAATCATAAATGCAATTGTTTAGGAGGATTGACCTAATACCTGTTTTTCTCCTCTAAAATTGCTTCGATCGATGAGATCTGAATTAATTCCATTTATCTAGACTATTACTGCCAAACTCCATAATAAAAGTCATCTGTAGAAACAAGGACAGCTACATCATTGGCTTTCTGAGTGACAGCAAGAATGAATGACTTAACCCACCTCATTTATCACAATGTACAAAACTGGCCTGATTTATATGTAACAAAACCTAATCGTGACACAGCAAGGCCTTTTGATACTCTACGGTACATAAAGTAGACCCATGATAAGTGTAAGTGTGGAAATCATCCTTGATCATCTGACTGCTAATACTGAACAGAGAGTATCTAGATATGAAAATACACATATTTTAAAACCTGAATTGAGTCTTTTTTATTTTAATCCACCTTTAAGCCTAAATTCAAGATGAATGGAGTAAAATGAAATAATCCTTTGAAAACACCAGATTGCTGCTTTTTGAGAACCTCAAACAGGTTACTTGGTAAATAGTCCCAAGAGGATTTAAAAAAAAAAAAAAAAAGAGTGGGGAGTGGCGTGTTTGCATTTTCGTTGTAGGCCTCTAGCCTTCAGAACATTGTTTATTGTGGGATTTTTCAGAAAGGTTAATTTGTATCCTGGGGAAATCTGAACAGGTAACTATAGAGCTAGCTGTAGGGTCAGACTTGGAGGGAATAGAATATGTTGAGATGATTTTGTTCCCAATACTAAATTGTCCACTTGGAAAGTTGAAAAGACCGTAGATAAACTCTGCCTCTTTTCTTCCTATACTCTTCTGCGTGATCAGTTCCCATCTCTGTCCACACTAGAAAACCCTCTATGATGCTCTTGACTGAAAAGGAATCGGGAAGCAAAGGGAACGCATCTTCAGAGTCCAGATAGAGAAATGAGGATGCGAGGGGGCGGAGGCTGAGACAACACAGTGAACAACGAAGCATCACAGTTAGAGAACTGGGTACCTCATAGAGTTTGGAAATGGGAAGACAGAAAGTACAGTAGAGATGAGAGGAGAGTAGTGCCAGGTAGGGGCCGTAAGAATCTGAACTCTTATCGGTAGAGACAGTGGTTTGGGAGTCACTGGTTAGATTTGCAAAACTGCCTGAGGTTCCACGTGCGATCAGATCGCATCAGGGGATGCTATACTAGAAGGCCAAGCTGCTGCAGGAGTCCAGGGTAAGGCACCGGCTTGTGTTGTGGGAGTGGTGTGGAAATGGAGAGGGACGGTTAGATCCTGAAGATACTTGAGAGGTGGAATGTGCTGGACTGGTTTGTGCTAGATTGCAGGTAGGTAGTGTGGGAATGCAGTTAGTTCAGGATAAGGCTCTAGTTTCTTAGTGGGCAGGGTAGATGCATGGGAGTGCTGTTTATTGTCATCAAAAACACAGAAAATGAAGCCGAGGAAAAGTGAACAAAGATGCTGAGTGTGAAAGGCCCGTGAGATATCCAAGAGGAAAAATGTAGTAGGAAATTAGAGATGCCTGGTTAGTATCAGGAGGGAGTGCAGAGAGAGGGAGATTAAAGTCACAGATTTGGTGAGGTTATATACTGAGACTGTACAACAAAAATGAAAAGGTTAAAGTCAATACAATACTATACTACATTTAGTTAAAGCATGAGATTTGTATAAATGTCCTATAATAAAAACAACTATCATGCAAAGCCATCAGTGAGTTCCCGGGCTTTCATGGTAGAGGGAAGTCTGGAGGGCAGCAGTGTCTCAGAAAGGATGGTCCTGAAGGGAGAGTTTGAAGTTTTGTTGGGAAGATTCTAGATAGACAACTAAGAAGTTGGGTGGGAATAATACTGCAGAGGAATTTCCAGTGAAATGTACCTGTACTGTCATTCCTTTTGAATGCGTCTTTAAAGGTGACGTGGCCAGCAGAAGCAGCAAGCCCACGCCTCGCTGATAAAAAGCAGTCCGTGGTCCAGAGAGTCCGGTGTATCTCAACAGGGCGTGAAGGAGTCTAGCCATATGCATCTCTTCTACCAGGAATGTTTGACTGATGTCCTTGACATGCAGAGTAGTCAGTAGGATCCTCCAGAATGCTGCGCATGTTTTCACTTACATGTTCCCAGCTTTGCCATCTTCCTTTGAATCTTATTGGAGATATCTTCATTGGTAGAGATAAAAACCAAGGTCCTTGTCCTGAGGCTTTTGATGGATTTATTTAAGGTTTTTTCCCAGAGCCAGTTATCTACAACAGCCCTGTATTTACACACAGAATTTTCAGACAATCTCTGGGACCACATTTGAAATGCAAGGGAATACTAGCCTTCCAGTATCCCAAATATTTTGAGTTAAATTAACGAGATCTTCTTCTTTATTACCATATAGGTATTCAGTTAACCACACATACTTAAATTAATGGGATTCATGGATATATTTGATGCCCAAGTAAATTCTTATTGTTTTCCTGACAAATCTAAGAAGGACATCTTGCAAAAATGATGAAAAGAACCTTTTAATATCAAATTATCATATAAAATGCATTTTCTGTCTCAGTGCCAAAATCTGTGCAGTCCCAAAAGAGAACAAGTTCTATACACAGCATAATAAAAGATTCTAAAATGTTTACATTATCTATGTAAGAAAAAGTAAAAGTTCATTCTGCTAAGGAGAGAAATTCTGCCTCAAAAAAAAAAAAGTTCATTCTAATAAATTTCAATTTTTTTTTTATTTTGGTTTGTCGAGACAGGGTTTCTCTGTGTAGTTTTGGTACATGTCCTGGATCTCGCTCTGTAAACCAGGCTGGCCTTGAACTCACAGAGATCCAGCTGGCTCTGCCTCCAGAGTGCTGGAATTAAAGGTGTGTGCCTCCACCTCCGCCCAGCAAATTTCAAATTTTTAAATCATCTCTTCAGCAGCCAACAAATAGTTTAGGGTGAGACCTCTGAGTAGAACGAAGTTACTCCAGGGTTGATGATGGTCATTTTCTCCATCAGTGTCCATCCAAGGCAATGAGACGCACAGCACAAATACAAACAACCCAATACAATCCTTCTAGTAGCCATGTCAAAAATACATTTTTAAATGAGTGATGTTACTTAACATTTGCCTTATTTCAAGGCTGATTTATTCTAAATTATTCAAACCATTCAAACCTGTAAGTACATAAATAAACACTGACTAGTGAACTAACTGACCCTTTTGATTTTAATACTAAGACTTTGAACCCTGGCCTGCACTTTACATTTAAAGTATTTTTCATTTAAAGAATTTCTCAGTGGCCAGTCGGTGGTGGTGCATACCTTTAATCCCAGCACTGGGGAGGCAGAGCCAGGCAGATCTCTGTGAGTTCGAGGCCAGCCTGGTCTACAAAGTGAATTCCAGAACAGGCTCCAAAACTACACAGAGAAACCCTGTCTCAAAAAAAAAAAAAAAAGAAAAGAAACCAAACAAACAAAAAAAGTATTTCTCAGTTTGGAGCTACATTTTTCTGGTTCAGTAGCAGATCTGTAGCCTAAGAACTATAGCTGCATCCCCGTGTTATCGCCATGACCATAGCTACCGACTGACTATTATTTATATGGCGATCGCTATAGCGATATTCATGTTTCAAAGGAATCATACAAGCTACTGTCAATCTTATTTTCTATACAGAATGACCAGAGGCTTAAAACGATTTTAGGTCTTGTCTATAGCTACCAAGTTAACAGATGACAGGCTGAGATTCAAACAGGACATGTGCAATTGTATTCAAATGAGTTTCACAATTATTTTTTGCTTTTATAAGATGTTTGCATGTATAACTTTCAGAAAATGTAGTTAGTTCATGTTAGAGGAAAATACACTTTTTTCTTTCTTTTCTTTTTTTCTTTTTTCTTTCTTTTTTTTTTTTTTTGGTAAAGTGATTTAAATGGTTTGAGAGTTGGAAAATCCAGACGCCACTGCTCTATGTCACTTGTAGAATTATAAGATAATTTGTAAATAGCAGAAAAGGAAGAAAAGAAGGAAAAGAGGGAGAGAGTAAACTAAAAATCAATGTTGCAGAAAAATGAAGTTAAAGGGAGTAGCCATCTGTGAAGTTGCTTGATAAAACAAAGTGAATTATGGTAGGAAGGATGGTATGTACCTTGGACATTTTAAAAATAAATTTATTTAATTATCTATTTTACATCCAGGATGTAGTTTCCCCCCCATCCCCCCTCTGTTCCTACCCCACCCCCCAATCCACTCCTTAGTTTCCTATAAACCCAGGTTAGTTGATTCTGTGAGTTTTCTTGTGGTGTCCTTGACCCCTCTGGCTCCTACAATCCTTTCTCCTCCTCTTCTGTGGGATTCCCTGAGCTCTGCCTAATGTCTGGCTGTGGATCTGCAGCTGTTTCCATCAGTTGCTGGATGAAGCCTCTCTGATGACATTTGGGCTAGGCACCAATCTGGTTACAGGAGATGACCAGTTCAGGCTATATATCTGCTATTTCTAGGGGGTCTAAGTTGGGGTCTTCCTTGTAGATTACTGGGAGATTCCCTTGAGCAGGTTTTTTATCTGACTCTGAAAAGCCCCCCTTTCCAGTAGTCTCTTTCAGTACTCCCCCACCTTCCCACCCCTACTCCTCCTCAACCTAATTGCTCCTGCTCCCTTCCCCGCCAATCCTTACTTACTCCACCCATGAAATCTCTAATACTTCTCCTTGCTAAGGAGACCTGGGTGTCCCTTCATGAACCCTTCTTGTTACCAAGCCTCTCTGGCACTGTGGATTGTAGCATGGTTATCTTTTACAGTTACTATCCACTTAAGAGTGAGTACATACCATATTTGTTCTTTTGGGTTTGGGTTACCTCACTCAGGATGATTTTATTTTTTCTAGTTCCATCTACTTGCCTTCAAATTTCCCATTGTTCTGTTTCTAACAGCTGAGTGACACTCCATTGTGTAAATGTACCACATTTTCTTTATCCATTCCTCAGTAGAGGGACCTCTAGGTTTTTTCTAGGTTCTGGCTATCACAAATAAAGCTGCTATGAATATAGTTGAGCAAATGTCCATGGGCATGTCTTAATGAAATGTTAGAAAGACAATTGAGTTTGTGGTAATAAACTCAAAAAGTTGTTGAATCTGTATTATTGAAAATTGAAATAAAGTAAGCAATAAAAGTGTTTTTTAAAAATCAGCAAATTGATTTGAATACTAGCTTATAAGCTACGAAAAAAAATCACTAAAGGATATATTGTGTAAATATAATCTAAGAACCAAAGAAGGGTATCAGGCAAAGAATGATGTGGATGAAATCCAAGAAGAAGGTGAGAGGCATTACTATAGAGTTGGTGGTCCAGAAGTAATTACTAATAAGCCCTCCAAGGATTCCATGGTGTTAATGTTCCAGTCACCCTCTGTGCAGCACTGAATTTGCTCATTTTTTTTATTTGTATCAATTTCTTACTCTTGTTTTCTAAAATTTTTAAATTTTATGTATTAATTGTGTATGGGCGCGCTTGTTCTGTGGCGTGTCTCTGTGTGTGTCTGTATGTGTATCTGTGTGTATGTCTGTGTGTGTATATTTGTATGTGTGTATGTGTGTGTCTCTGTGTGTGTGTTTGTGTCTGTATGTTTGTGTATGTATGTGTGTGTTTGTGTCTCTATGTATGTATTCCTGTCTGTATGTGTACATGTATGGGTTTTTTTTTTGTGTGTGTGTGTGTGTGTAGGTCAGAGGACAACTTGTGAGAGTTGTTTCTCTCCTCTGTGTGGATTTTCAAAGTTTGACACAGCCCCTTAGACTTAGTGCCAAGTGCCTTTACTCACTGGGTCATCTCACTACCTAGTTTCTTAATCTTGCCGTCCTTTCTACTTCGCTAATTAGATCTCTTTTTCTGAACACTAAGCTATACTTTTCTCTACTATTCAAGGTACCACTTGGGATCAACGTATTCCAGGAAGTCTTCCCAAACCACAAATGGAGCTTACAGCATCCTCTACCGAGTGGAAAAAACGGCATCGGTAATTTATGCATGTATGCGCATTCCGTGAGTTAAATAATGCCATAGGATCGATCTCTAGCCTGTGTTCTGGTTTACTTTCTAACCTCTTTCCCACCTCAGCTTCCCTATGACTAGTTCAGACCACACCATCTTCCTTCCTGCTTAGGTCTGCTTCCTTTCCCCTAAGCATTACCCCCCAGCCCCTCTTGCTTTGCTGCTTACCTCCGAGTCCGTAAGGAGACAACGTATCAAGCAAAGCAAATATAAATACACACAAACAGCTGTTGGTAAAGAAAAGATTGAGGCCAAGACCCACTCCCCTCCTTTTCCTACAACAGAGTTTATCTCCCTGGCTGACTAAAGGAAACAGCATAGTTGAAAGAATACACCAGCTTTAAAGTACACTGAGCACGGATCTAAGAGTAATTTGCTTTGTTAATACTACCTGACATTTCATCTTTAGGGTCTCCGTTTTCTTGCGTACAGTAGTGACAAGAATATGAGGCAGGGTTGGTGTATGTATTCTTTTATTTATCAATTAATTGGGGGGAAGGAAATAGGCATATTAATACATATGTATGTTTTAAACATAAGATCTAAAAAAAATAATTGTTTCCCTTCAAGAGGTATGCCATAGATGAAAAAGAAACAAAGTGTTAGTCAGATGATTTCAAAATGGCATTTTGGGAGTAAGCAGCGAAAGCAATAGAAACAGTAAAAGAGGAACTGCTAGTTTACCATGGACAGCCAGGTTCCGTTAAGCTGGGGCACCTGAGTAGTAAGGAAAGACAGAGCAGAGGTCAGTATTCTGCATCTCTACTAATGTATTTCTTCCCCCATCAGTGTTTCTAAGACATGCATATTTCTCCATGTTCACAGCGCCTGTACTCCACATGGAGACAGGTTAGTGGGCAAATGTGCTCCGAACAGAATTTGACTCAACTGGCTTGGCAAATTAACCAATACTATCATTTAAAAAAAAAAAAAAAAAAAAAAAGCTTGATTAATATTCTGAGCAGAAAGAAAACTCATAGCCAGGAGGCCATGCTCCAGTAAGCCTACACACTGCTCTCATTGGCTCAGTTGCATCCCTGCCAAGAATGAGCTCTGTTTATTCCCAAAGTGTTGATGCCAATTGGCTTATTATTGTAACCATATAATATAATTAAACATCACTTACATAATTCAGTGAAATAGAGGGTAAAATGAATGTGTTGTTTCTTTGAAAGTAAGTTGGCTGTGTTGGAAAAAGTCAAGAAAATAAATAGCTAAAAATTTTTCTAGCTAATTAGGGAGAGGAAGTATAGTGCTATATCATTCCCCACAATTCCATTATCACTGCTGGTTTGTCAATGTTGGAGCTTTCACTCCACTTAGAGTGGAGTGAAAACTAATGACCATTGACCTACATCAATTAGCTGGTGAATAACTGCATTAACTGTGTTAAGTTAAATGGTTAAATAATTGGTTCTCTAACTGGCTTCTCCTTCTAGACTTTCTATATATTTTATGCTTCTCCTTATGGGATAAGAAGGTAAAGAATTGTGTGGTATGATGCAGATGTTAGAAATCTTTGGTGGAAAGATACGGTCCCTTTTAATGAGTAGGAATGCTAAGATAAAGGGACAGAAAGCAGAGCAAGACATGGACAAAACGTGGGACACAGGATATAGGAAAGAGATGTGGGTGGTCTGGACTTCAGTGGTAACAACAGAATTGGAGATGTATGGTAAGCATTAGATACAACCAATATAATCTAACAGGATACAACTGTCATCTAGATGTGAGGCTGGTAGATTGGGACACAGAAAATATGATTCCCACTTTTTGATTTAAGAAATGAGATGTGGCCAGGAGGAGGTGGCACACACCTTTAATCCCAGCACTTGGGTGGCAGAGCCAGGCTGATCTCTGTGAGTTCAAGGCCAGCCTGGTCTACAGAGTGAGATACAGGACAGGCACCAAAACTATACAGAGAAACCCTGTCTCCAAAAAAAAGAAAAAGAAAAAGAAATGAGGTGTGTGGTGCTGTTTGTATGAACAACAACTTTAATGGAGAAACAGAGAACATGGAAAAGAGAACACATTCTCACATGGAATCACCTGGCTTGTGTCACAAGATGCAGTAAGTAGAAAAGTCCTGTGAGCAACTGTGCACATTGAGTTCAGGAAAGAAGAAAAGCAAGCTGGGCGATAGCTCAGTCAATTGAAGTACTTAAGCACTTAAAAAAAAGAAACTGGGATGATGGCACACACTCATAATCCAAGCACTTGGAAAATGGTAACAGGCAGATCCCTGAGACTCACTGGCCAGCTAGCCTAGCCAAGTGGATGAGCTCCAGGCTATTGAGAAACTGGCTTTGAAAAACAAGGTGGACAGCTCCTAAGGAACAGCACCTGAAGTTGTCCTCTGGCCTACACACACCTGGGTATGCATGCATAAATAAATGGTACATATACCCACCAGCACATACACACCAAAGAAGAAGAGGAGAGGGAGGGGGAGAAGGCAGCATCTGAGCATATCCAGTTGTTGAAAACATAAAATGTAGAGCAGGTCTCCCAAGGAGAGTTAATAGAACAGAAAGAGAAGACAGGACAGTTGCTTACAAGGAGACTGAGGAAAAGTGTTAGGGAATAGATAGAAAGGGAAGGAAACCAAAATTAAGATCATTAAAGGAGCAGAGAAAGAATTTGGGGAAATTTACGCAGTAAATCACAGGTACATAGGTTGCGTGTAGGTGTCTACAATTGAGGTCACAGTCAGTGGACTGTGTAGCTGAAGTTTCCTGTGTCCCACCCAGTCCTCAGCCACTCAGACCCAAGTAAACACACAGGGGCTTATATTAATTAAAACTGCTCGGCCATTAGCTCAGGCTTACTGCTGACTAGCTCTTACACTTAAACTTAAACTCAGCCCATTTCTGTTCATCTACATGTCGCCACGTTTTCCATGGCTTTACCTGTATGCCATTACATGCTGCTCCCTGGATGGCAGGCTGGTGTCTCCTGACTGAGCCTTCCTCTTCCCAGAGTTCTCCTTGTCTCTTTATCTTGCCTATACTTCCTGCCTGGCCACTGGCCAATCAGCATTTTATTATCAACCAATCAGAGCAACACATACTCAGAGCATACAGAACTTCTTTTTTATAAAAGGCTGCGAGACTGTGGGTGAGGGATTAGTCTTGACCATAGGCCAGGGAGGACACAGAAAAACTTCTGGACTACAGGACTGTCCAGTAGAAACTGAAGCACTAAGATAAAAGGCTATATTGAGATGAGGAGTGAGGGGCAGATAAGAAGAAAGAGGTGAGGAGTGCTATCATTTTGCTATTTGAAAAATCATTTGCAATGTGGAGTAGAGAATAAGAAAAAGCCTAAAACACACAAGAAGCGCAGATCTGACCGCCTTGCATTCCAAGGTAGCCGGGACTGAATTTTATATCAGAAGATACACAAAGCGCAATTGAGTATAATGGAGCTTCTTCTACTCAGAGGAAGTGAGCTGGCTTTGACAAGAGTAGAGAGCATACAGTTAGCACATGTGAATTAGTAAAGGGAATTGTTAAGTTTCTCAAAGCTTTGCACAGAGCTGCGTCCTGGCAATTTGCTACCGAAAATACAGCACTCAGATTTACATAAGACCTAAAGAGACGGAGGATATTCATGTTCGCTCCTTTACTAATGTCATTTCTGCCATTCTTGTGCAATATTTTCTAGCAGAATGGCAAGAGAGGAGCTGGAGCCTAAACTCTAGAATTGTACTTAACACCAGATTTGACTGAAGGAGGGAGTTAACGCCTATGACATCCTCCATCCTCTTCTACTGGCACTGGGGAAGAAGACTGAGGGATATTGAGCTAGCAGCCACTGCAACAGTTTAGAGTTCCGTACCTCTCACAGGGATGGTGAAGAGAAAAAGGACTCCTCAGGTGAAGTTCAAGGTCAGAAACAGCTAGATTTGGGGGCTGGAGAGGTAGCTCAGTGGTTAAGAGCACTGGCTGCTCTTCCAGAGGACCTGAGTTCCATTCCCAGCACCCACACGGCAGCACACAACTGTCCATAATTCCACTCCTAAGGGATCTGGCACCCTCACACAGACATACATGTGGGCAATATACCACATAAAAATAAATCTTAAAAAAAAAAAAAACTAGATTCAAAACCTGATTGGTTGTGAGAAGTAAGGCGTCATCTATAAAGTCTTGATACTCTTGTTTTATTTTGGCTGTCCTAGCACTGGCTATAAAGATCAGGCTCACCTTGAACTCATGGAGATCCTCCTGCCTCTGCCTCCCTAGTGCTAGAATTAAAGTGTATGTCACCATGCCCCACAGTTTAAAATTCTTTAGTGAAAGTTTTTGCTGTGCCAGACACACTCCAAGTAGAATTAACAATAGCCATTTCTTTTTTTTCAATAGCTTTGCATCCTAAATATCTTTATTCACATTTTACAGGTAATAAAATTGTAGTTTTGAGAATTAAGCCAGTTCCTAAGTTCACCAAGATTTTTAAGTCAGATGGCAGATTCACAAATCAATATCATTTTTCCTTTCTCAGATATCGAGTGGCTTTCACATTGGGTCCTTGGCTTGTTTGAGGGTCATATAAATGCAGATTATATACACGGGAAGAAATTTAGGTGTAGAAAAGAAATGATGAGTTCGGTTTTAAACATTCTTTTTTTAAGCCTAGAGAGTATCTCTGAGAATTTTTAGTAGACAGTTATGTACATAAATGAAAACTTTAGGAGAGATGTTTTGGGGGAGGCAGAGTATTTAAATAGTGGCGAATGTCACAGGAATGAGTGAGATTTGACAGGGAGCCTGAAACATGAGGAGAGATCTCCATGGTGAGCTAAGAAACTCCAAAGTAAAAAAAGGAGGTCAGAGAAAAGTGTCAGCTAGGGAAGAAAGGGAAGATACATGATAGAGAACTGGCGGAAGATGATGTTACACCACAGGAGGACAGCGTTCCAAGAGCAGGGTGTGATAAAACCTCATCAGCTGCTAGAGGGTGGCCAAGGGAGATAAAGACTAGAAAACCATGCATGAGATTAAGAATAACTGTGAGAATTTTTCATTTACAGCTCCCAGGATTGTCTGCCCAGGTCTCGTATTCTACACTGTTTGGAAGGGAAAAGTTCAAAGCTTTAGTTGCACATACAAAGACTTGAGTTTCATCCTAAAAACTTTGGATGCTTATGACAGCGTTGTTCTGACAACATCCACATCGCAGGAGTTAGGAAGACAATCTCTGTTTCAAGGCATCCTGAGTTGCAAGCTTGGGTTCGCTGCTTGCTGGCCTTCTAAGCATGGGCAAGGTGCTGAATATCCTTGTGTCTTGGTTTCTGTATCTGGATATTAGGGCCAGTAAAAATAGTGGAGGTGTTGTGGACTAAGTGAGTTTAACTCTAATTAAGAGAATAAACATGGTTAAGTGTTCCCAACAGTTCTTAGCACAGCCTAAGATCAGATGAGGGTTTGTTAAATTGATAAAATAATAATAAGATTGATTAAAAGGAGCCATATGTTCATGCTTTGGACACACCTTGAAAATATATAAATATTTTACAATATATAAATATATTAATAGATAAATTAGAAAGAAAATTGTAAATCATGAGAATAGAATGATTTCACAGTTGAGTGAATAATGTGTCCCATTGGGCATATTTATTAGCTATATTTTTAAAAAATTTAGAAAAATATACATGAAGGTTGTATCCAAGTGATTGGGTTATGGATTTATTTTAATAATTATAAATTCCTACATTGCATGCATATAAAAACAAACAAAACAAAAACCCCATTATTTTCATGATAAAAATACCCAGAAGATCATGGCATGGAATTGTAAGCAATTCTCTTTTAGCAAACTTTCCATGAAGTGCTGCAGACTGAGGGACTGGAAGCCGGCACACAGCCCTGGAGGATCTCACAGAGAGCACTTGCTTGTCTGGATGCTCACAATCCAGGAAGGCTACTGTTAACCATTCAAATACCTTCCAAACGAATCCAATCTCTGCTCTGACACAAGTTAACAGAACAGCCAAGCACAGGAGAATAGAGAAGAAAATTTTTAAATAAAAAGCATTCTAGAAAGAGAAGTATTCCAGCAGAAGCTTCTGTACATAGCTGCTGGGCTCAAAGAAGCACCCAGAACCCACTGCCTGTGGGAACTGCCTCAGAATCATGAAGAAGATGAACTCAGATGCCAGATGGTCTGAAGGAGCAAGATAAGGAGGGATATACTGTTTTAAGATGGGCTCTTTCCACTTGTAATTTATATAAACTTGGTTTTGTGTCTAACCAAAAATCTCTTGGATAATCTTTTCTAAATGTAGATTATTAGCTCCAGCCCATAAGTGGATAGAACTCCTACTGTTCAATGCTCCCAATGTTCAATAAAATCTACTTGAATGACTAATGACTTGAGAAGTATAAATCCACCACAATGAAAAAAAATCTTAACTTACTGCAAATAATTTTAAAGGCCTATTTATATATGGAGTTTCATTTTGAATTTGTGATTTCTATTTAGGCAAAAGTTCTAAAAGTAGGTGGGAATAAAATCCCAAAGAATTATGCTATCTTTGCAACCAAGTAACAATCTTAGATTTTTGCCAATTTTAATAATTATGTAAAAATACCATTTGTACACAAGTTATAATTCTAGATTATAGGGTGAAAGTGGAAATAACCATAATGTATTTTTTTTTTACTTTTAAAAAGGCCTTAAAATGAAAACACAACCTTAAGGGGACATAGAGTATAGGGTGCTTATGGAACCAAGTAAAAATAGTAGTCTTTTAAAAGGACCTTAACCTCAGATATCATTTCCTTCGAAGTATAAGTCGATCCCATCCAGTTTGTCTGAAAATTTCAGAATGTGATAATGAGCCTGTTCAGGCCACCACAACTTTCTTAATATTTAAAGCCCTCACAAATATCAGAAACATAGCCAGATTATCTACATAGACATTTCTAGCACTTTCCAAAGTTCAAACAGACATAAAACACAGAAGAGGGGATGAGAGCTACATTAGCAGTGTGCCACCACTCCACAGCTCCCCCACTCCCTTAGACACCCTGCCCTCCTTCCACAGTCCTCCCGCCCCTCCTCTCCATCCCAGTCTACAGACAAACAAGCTCTCCAATCTAATTCTTATCACGATGGAAACAAGGCCAGACCTGCTCTTCTAGATAAAATGCTTTGGCTTCTAACTGCCTGGTTGCTTATCTTTGATCTTGCAGTGTTCACCATAACCCTTTTCCTGACCTGCTCCACTTCTTGTTTTCAGATGAGCAGCGAGAGCTGGGGGGCGGGGCGGGGCGGGGCGGGGCGGGGGGGGGGGGGACGGACGACGACGACATGCTTAAATGGACAAATTCACTCTCCCAAGCTGCTCACTCACTCTCGGTTCCTTTTCAAGTCTGTTCAAACCTCTTCTTGTTTAAGATGTCATTCTGAAATGAACAGAAACCACACAGCATGCTCCATGGGACTTGATGTATTTCTCGTTCTCTTTTTCTGACTTTTACTCTTCCACATTATAAAACTGTTTATATCTTTTCTTACGTGTTGAACTTTTCATGTTGATCCCCCACCCCTGGGACAGTGGAAGGGATTCCCGGGGAATAGCAGATTTTGTAGTTACCTTCCCCCATAGCTTGTTAACTTAGACCAGCAGTTCTCAACCTTCTAATTTTGCGACCCTTCAATACAGTTGCTCATGTTGTGGTGACTCCCAGCCATAAAATTATTTTCTTTGCAACTTCATAACTGTGATTTTGCTACTCTTATGAAGTGTAATGTAAATATCTGATATGCAGAAGGTCTTGGGCGACCCCTATGAAAGAGTTGTTCGAACCACTGGCTTAGATCACAATGAGCTAAATGGTTTTCTCATCCAAGCTGTGTTTGTCTTACCTAAGTTCTTAAATTTTCATACAAAGCATTGAGCTTCCTGACCTTTCTTGAGCAGAGACTGTGAATGACATGCAGACCTGAGCAGTCAGGCCATGTTAACTGCTCCATGTGGTTGTCTTGCTGGGTAGTCAGACCATGTAAGTGCCCCATGTGGGTTGTTTCGCTGTGTAGGTTTAGCTGTGGCATATTCTTCTTACACCCTCACTCTTCATATGTGAAACAGAGAATGTAAACTGCTCTCCTTTGGTCTTGACAATCCTGAGAAGCCAATACTCCTGTCTTTGAAGCAACAATGAAGGTGAACTGTGTAATAGTGCACAGGACCCTGGGGTTGTAACACCGTGTTCTGGGTTATGACACCTTTACCCCATACAAACTCATGTACCTGAACCTGCATGTCCTTGAAAATATGGGAGTCTTTCCAAAAGAACTGGAGCTCCTTGGAAGAGAATTTTCTAACACAAGATATTTGTTTGGTTTTTATTTTACCCTTAAAACTTAGCATTTGACACAACAAGAAAAACCCTTATAGAGAGTTCTTGCTTCCAGTCCAGCCATTTGTTGCATTTCTTAGCTCCAAAGGCATTGTGTCTTAGAATCTTTAAGTATTCTTTTTCCTCTTTCCAAATTAGGAATCTGATTGATCTCCTGATACTCTTGGTTGGTTTGCAGTGCCAGTATTGGCTCTATTAGTGAAACAGGATTACTAAACTCAGTATGTAAATGCACAGTGTGTGCTGGTGTCTAGTAACAACTTTACTTAGTCCTGATGGGGATAAAATACCTGCATTTAAAGAAGTGGCAGTAGCCATGTAGTGGTGGTGCACACCTTTAAACCCACCACTCAGGAAGAAGGAGCAGGCAGATCTCTTGAGGCCATCCTGGTCTACAGAGTGAATTCCAGAAGAGCTGGGACAGGTTCACAGAGAAACCTGTCTGGAAAAAAACAAAAAAAAAAAGAAAGGAAGGAAGGAAGGAAGGAAGGAAGGAAGGAAGGAAGGAAGGAAGGAAGGGAAAGAAAGAAAGAAAGAAAGAAAGAAAAGAAAGAAAGAAAGAAAGAAAGAAAGAAAGAAAGAGAGAAAGTGATACTATCTTAGAACAATGAAGTGAGATATCTCTGACTGTCTATGGTGTCCCCAAAGAATGAATTACTCCAAGTCTAGAACAACACCTTCCTAAAAATTGGAAGACAACTCTCATATCTCATAGTACATGTCTATAAGGAAGGTTCTGAAGATTCTTTATTGTTTATTTCTAAATCCATTTATCTTCAAGTACTGTTTTCATTAGTGGGGACCAATAGTTAATTAGGAAATGTGTTATATTTCTTACCTTTTCTACAAAATATCATAAGCAAGTAATGTGTATGGGTAAGTATCTTCCCCCCTCACCCCGTGTGTGTGTGTGTGTGTGTGTGTGTGTGTGTGTGTGTGTGTGTGTGTGTGTCTGGGTTGTAGAAGACAGAGCCACTGGCTTTCCAAACCTGCTAGCAAGTGCTCTGTCAATAAGCTGAGCTACACACCCTCTACCCATATTTAAATTAAATTTCCCATGATCCTAACCGGCCCCTAACAATTCTACAGGATGATTGAATTTCTTGCACTTTGAAAAGGGGTCAGGTAGGGGGCTCCTTAGTAAACCGCTACTTCAGAAAATTCTTCTTCCTTTGCCTAGGCTTGTGAGATGTCATCTTTCTTATAGGCCAACTTTTCTTTCCTTTTTTCTTTTCTTTTTTTTGTTTGTTCGTTTTGTTTCAAGAGAGGGTTTCTTTGTGTAGCCCTGGCTGTCCTGGAACTCACTCTGTAAATCAGGTTGGCCTTGAACTCAGACCTCCCTGCCTCTGCCTCTGCCTCTGCCAGGATTGAAGATGTGTACCCAACTATAGTGGCCAACATTTCACTACACTTTCTTTTCCTATAATAGTTTATTACCAGAGTATAAGGGAAATGATAGGTTTAAATCAAATCATTTAGTATCAAATGATTGAATACCTTTCCAACTCACCAAACCTCTGAAAGTACAACTTAGAGTATCATTGAGGATCAAATTGCATAATGATTCATATGTTTCACAGCCTTGAGAAAATATCTTTAAATGTTCCTGAAAATCTCCTTGTATGAAGAAAATAGTTTGGTTTTTTTTTGTTGTTTGTTTGTTTTGTTTTGATTGTTTTGTTTGTTTAAACAGCCTGGGCTAGTGCTGTAACTCAGTGGTAGAGCATTGCCTATCTCATAGAAGGAAGGAGGTGAGAGAAAAATCAGTTTGGGTGGAACATATTATAAGAAGAGTAAGAAGATAAATCAAAACTAAAATTGGAAAATTTTGGCCAGAGTTTGACTTAAAGATAACTTTAATGTAGGAAGATAAATCTAAGAAGTGGATTGGAGCAGGGACCAGTCTGGAAGTGGCTATTTAGTTAGACTCATAATTAGCTTATTCAGTAACAGGAAATGGCCATATGAGCGTAATAACAATGCTAATAGGACACTGGAGCATGTGTGCATGATCGATAACTGGTTTAAAAAGAGAACGGCTATTATGTGGTTACTGTGGAACCAGAGGACAGAGTTAAATCCAGAGAGCTGTTTTAAGTTTTAAGGATAGCAGTGGGACAGACATTATAAATGTCACCAAGTGTATGCAAAGACTGAGCTTGAGGGAAGGAAACTCCCAAGATCTCTGTTCTGGGACCTAGAAGAGCTCCAGGCCTGAGGCTCAAAGGAGAAGCTGATGCCTTGGTTCTACTCAGCCTGAGAACGACTAGGGAATGGCAAACACTGAAAAAAACAAACATTGAAAACACTGAGGAAAATCTCGTCGACTGCTGTGCATACCAGGAAATACACAGATAGAGGGGTAACAAAGCAAGAGGCCCCAAACCAAATTGGAGGGCTTATGATACCTCATTTCAAGATGCACAATGCTTTTTATGGAAGAGTGTGACATCTGTGCATCATAGACACTCTGATGCAACAGTAGAGAGAAATCCACTGATGCAGGATAATTTGCACACCATCACAGGGACAGTGGGATAGAGAAAGGATAGACCATCTTCACAAATCCTAGAATAACCGGCTAGCCACATACCATTTAATGAATATTCCCCATACAATATATAAAACTTAACTGCAAATGGACCACAGACCTAAAACAAAAATTTTTTTAAATGTTTTTAAAATCTCAAATTAAATATTTCTTAGAAACAACACAGACAAAATCCAAAGTGGGGAAATAAGTCAATTAGAATCCACCAAAATTAAAGACTATTTAGAAGACACAATTAATAAGCAGAACATAGCTGGTCATAACACTGGGAGAAAAATACTTGAAAAATGATATTTTTGACAGTGAATTTTCTAGAACGAAGAAGTCTCAAATTCGATATAAGAAAACAAACAGGAGTCCCACCCCGAAGAATTTGTAGATGTCAAGTTAGCTGCAAAAAACATGTTCAACATCATTAGTAAATAGAAATACAAAATAAAGCCTTAGGGAAATACCACAATACCTCCTCATGAATCGCTAATGTTAGAATATTGATTACACTAAGGACGTGGGAGGTTTGTGAAGAGCTGGGCTACTATTGGTTTACTATCAGGAATGTAATCTGCTCAGCGTTCGTGGTTTTTTAAGGTAAGTTACTGGGATGTCATTATCATTATTGTTGCTGTTTTTGTTGTTATTGTAAACATGCTAACTTGTGAGTTATACATTCTAAACAGTAAAACTGAAAGTAGAGCTGGCAAGATGGCTGAGTAGGGAAAGGCACTTGCTACCAAGCCTGAGATTCAGTCCCTGGGACCTAAACGGTAGAAGGAAAGAACCAACATTCACACATATGCGTATTCTCTCTCTCTCTCTCTCTCTCTCTCTCTCTCTCTCTCTCTCTCTCTCTCTCTCTCTCTTTCTCTCTCTCTCTCCCTGCCCCTGGAGCTACTTTCAAACATGCGTGCACATGCAAAATAAATATAAAATAAAAGTATATTTATTTTTAGGGAAACTTGCACACTTGTTAACAGAAATATTTACATATACTAACCAACTCAGAAATAGCTTAGCTGTCCAAAAACTAGATAGAATTTAAAGCATGGCGAAATGTACTGTATTTGTACAATGAATTCACATGCAACAATAAAAAACAGTGAACTAACCACCCCTGAAACAACATGATCAAATTCAAAATCATTGTACTGACTGAAGAAAATAATTTACACCCACAATAATAATAATTATTATTAATAATAACAATAATGTGTTAATCCACTTATAAAGTCCTTGGAAAGGAAAACTAACCTCATGTGGCAGGTGCCATATCAGTGATTGCTTAGGGATGAACACTAGAATTTGAGAGGAAGAAGAATCTTTAAAAACATCCATGACAGCCGAGCGGTGGTGGCGCACGCCTTTAATCCCAGCACTCCGGAGGCAGAGCCAGGAGGATCTCTGTGAGTTCGAGGCCAGCCTGGGCTACAGAGTGAGTTCCAGGAAAGGTGCAAAGCTACACAGAGAAACCCTGTCTTGAAAAACAAAAAACAAAAACAAAAACAAACAAACAAAAAATCCATGACTAAATTTTAGAGAGTAACAAATATGTTTATAATTGTAGTGATATCATATGAATATGTCAAAAAACTTCAATAATACACTTCAAATATGTCCAATTTATCAAATGCCAGTTAGCTGTTGAAAAAGACCTAAAGGCTCATTAAATTACTACCCCCACAGGAGATGTAAAATAAATGAAAAGTTTAAAAAGCAAATAAAGAGAATCTGTGTGCAGCTATGAGAAGAGGCAAAATGGAATTGAGAATGAAGCAGTGTTTTAATGTGGGTGCCATTAAAAAATACCTATGACGCATACCAAGAAGAGAACAGAAAGAATTCCAATGTGCCTAGCAAAAAAAAAAAAAAGAAAGCTGTGAAATGAAAACCAGATAAATGAGGTAGGTAGCTGGAGGGGACAGTGAATGAGCTAAAGGTCTCATGATGAAGTTTGAAAGCAGAAAAAAAAAAATTAAAAATAACTAAGAATAAAAAAGATGATTCTAGAGATGAAGGTAGAACATGTGGGAACAAGATTCTTGAGGAATTTGGAAGGGATGAGATGGAAGGCAGAGCGGCCAGCCCACGCCTCAGAAAGGAGAAGTTCTTAATTATTAACTCCCGAACCTCCTCAAGAAAGAATAAACTATTGAGCACATGTGTTGATTGTTTTAAACTCTGAGAAAAAGAGAATAATTTTTATCAGCAGAATTCTTGAAGATCCGTGTAACCAGACAGACATCCCCAAACTCCTGAAGAGCGACTTAGTGATTTTCTGTTCATTCCCTGCTTGCTATCATCTAAAGAGACTCCTCACCACATCTTGTCACAGAGTTTGTGGGGGTAACTGATTCCTGGCCAAGAAACAGAAGCAAATTTGCCTTGTTCAGCAATGGATTAGATGAAAATTGGCAATAAAATACGGCAAAACTGCCAGAAGAGATGCCAGAGAATAACCAATATGGATTCATCAGGAATTGCACCTTTAATGTGGACATTCACACTGAGTCAAAGACACTACCATCTACCAAGTTAAGTTTCAAATATCACTATTGTCTGGTCAGTGGGACATGCTTTATAGGTAATCTGATTTTTTCCTTTTGTTTATATGGCCATACTCTAGAAGGTTGGTTCAGAAATAAGTATGTGAAATCTTTAGGGTCGGGAGAAATTGATTACTGATCAAAGAAGTCACTTTAGTCAACGTCTTCATCCCCAAACTGTGCCTCTTCCACACTGTGATCTACTGACCCCAGCCTGTAGGTCTTTGTTCCAAGCCCAAGCATTTAATAATACTTCTGCTTCATTTATCTCAATTGCTCACTGCACCAGGAAGATTACCCAAGACAGATGTTTCAGGAGGAAAAGAGAGCAGGGATAAGCTGTGGGTTTCTGTGTACATGGAGATGGCAGAAATCTCCATGGAGATAAAAACAAGTATAACCAGAAGGCTGGAAGGCATAGCTAAGGCTCTCAGCACAGTGAAAGGTAGATGAGCCTTAGAACGAGCCCTGGTGTCAAATCCAACCTCCTTGTCTCTCTTCTTCCTGTGCTGTTTGTCCTGTTGCCCTTTTCATGTAGTTGGTGCTTGTTCAAAGAAATCATTAATGGTGGCGCTAAAGATGGCATAGAAACGATGTGAACAGTTTAGAGTAGCCGTAGATACAGTATTAATGTCATATACTAGATAGTCTTTTTTTTTAAATGTGTATATACATGTGCTTGAATTTATGTGTGTGCCCCATGTGAGTGCCAGGGCCTGCAGAGGCCTGGACTGGAGTTACAGGTGGTTATAGGCTGTCAGACATGAATGCTGGGAACTAAGCCTCTGCTCTTGTCTGCTGAGTTATCTCTCCAACCCCATAGTAAATATTCTTAACTAAAAAACATACACCCAACATGTATTGATTCTGTGATTTGCTTACCATGGGTGTCCAGTTAATGTTCCAGTGATTTATGTAGTCATCCTCTTTATTAAAAAAATAAAATAACAGAAGTAACTGAAGATAACAAATCATTATGCAAGGGTGAAGTCAACGTGCTGACTGCTGGTCCTGCTTCCTATCAGAATGCTCCCTTCTCTTTTGATTCATACTGCGACTTGACACCATCCTTTTACTCCCTTGTCATAGGAAAATTCTACAGTGGGAATTCAGTAACTTAGACAGCTCCTCTGACCCTTCTGACAAAAGCCAAGGAGAAATCTCCAGTGCAATCCCTGGCCAGTATCCTGTAAGGCCATGAAATTGGGCCCATGTTCTTTATAGACTTACAATTTCAATCTCTGAATATAAACCCATTACCAAAAGTTAGACAAGGTACCTCAACTGTTTCCTAGGATCAAAGGGAACATAGCTCTAAAATAAATACTTTAAATGCACAATACTTAGTACCTTGAACTTACTTTAGTTGTAGTAAGCCTACCGACGAGTTGTAGCAGTTTGATATCCTGAAGCTGAACTTCTAAGTACAACTTGTAAATTTCAAACATTCTCTGTTGAGCTGTTAAAAGGCTCCAGAATTTATGGGTGACATCTATTATCCTTTATCAAGACAAAATGAAATGCTCATGATAAATACTCATAATAAGTGCACAAACTCAATAAGATTTGCCAATTCAAATGTGAAGCATTGGGATAATCTAGTCATTGGGAATTTGATGGAAAGCAAACTGCTCATGAGTTCTGCACTACCATTTAGCATTAGTTCAAGTGCAAGGTGGAATGTGGCTGTAGTGATCAGGATACATCTGCTAAAGATAGCATCCCCCTTGCCCATCTGATCCTCCTGGTGCCAGTGAGCTGCATGCTGAGTCCTATGACTTAAGAGCTATAATGGGTCTGGCATGAGCTTTTCCCCATGTTCTATCATGGCTGGAATGAGTTGATCACCCAATCCTGGCCTTTGGTTTGGCTCTAAGCATTACTAAATTAAGTTATCTCTTATTTCAGGAAGATCTGCCCACAAAATATGTTCTCTTTGTTTCCTTTAGCTTTGGAGAGGAGGAGAACAGGCAGAATATCACTGAAACCAATCTTTTCTTTAAATCAAAAGAGGTGTGAGTGTGCCACATGAGTCAAAATTTACAAAAGCTCTCCTAAAGCTGGCTGCATAGTTAACACTAAGTCAATAAAGTTAATTTAGCACTAGTTTAATGATACACATTATTGTACTACATGGTAATTAGGCATAAATGGCAAGCAATTAATATATATGGCTGAAATTAGAAGTTTTATATAGTCAAACCAATTTGAATTGATCTTTTTCTTCTTGCTTCATTAATTTTCCATTTTCTATAAACAGCATCAATGTTGACAGCTTCTCTGACACCTTGCTTTAAGAATATCAGTAGGAAATTATTGTACTTTTTAAAAGATGACTTGATATTTGAAGAGACGTGCCTTTCCTGAACATTATACAATCTATATATGTATCAAAGCATCATTTGCTACCATATAAGTATGTGCATTTTTTATGTGCCAATTAAAGATAAATGTAAGATGTACTCAAAATCACTTCTTCAGTATGGGTTTATGCTGTTTAACAAACATATGGTGATGACATAAATATTTATTACAAAGGTTTAAAGGGCTGTCGGACAAAGTCATTAAACTACTTGACTCTTGACTATGCCCAGAAGCCTGGATGTCTGGTGTGTAGACTCCATAGGAAAGTTTTCCTGTTTTCTGACTTCTAGGCAGGCAAGGAAAACACAGCAAGAAATAGAGGTGTGGTTGGGTATATGCGTTCCTCATGCTCTAACCTCTGGGCTTTCAAAGCTTTCTTCTCTGTCCTAGTACTTTTCTGTAGCCTCCAGGTTCAGTAGAATTGGTCCCTGCTTCCCTTTTAAACCTAGGAATTATGCAGAGCTCTACTGTCTCATGGGTACATGGCATTGGTCTGAAATTTTCTTATATCCACCTCCTAAAAGCGACATTAAACTCTTCTCATACATTCTGAATCTGAAGACACACTGTTCCCAGCTAGGAACCTGACTAATTTGAAAGGTATGAGTTCACCTATAAGCATGGTTAACAAAAAGCAATGTTATCATAGCATGCTAGTATTTCTTGTTTTGCTTGTATTTATCAGCCTGGGTATGTGGAATGTAGCAGACATCGAATCTGTGCTAAATTGATGAATGAATTCATGTCATTATATTATTCCCTGAGTTACAGTTTCTAACAACAGTACTCACATCTTGACTTGTGTGCAGAGAAGGTGAACTGTTATTACTATATAGCTGCTAGTAAAATAATTAACAAAGATCATGATGTTACAAGTAGTCACCCTATCAACCACCTGCCTGTTGTACCAAAACTTTTTCTTTCTCACTTACTCTTTCAGTTTTTGCTTTTTGTTATTTCACTGATTTAATTCTCTAAATCATGAATGTAATTGCTTTTCACACATGAAAATGCTTAGTAAATGTAGGTAAGCAATTAATTATTGAAGTGCCTAACATAGTCAGATCATTTGATTGGTCATGTGTATAGTGGATTGGACAACACAGTCTGGGAGCAAAGAAACCTATTACAATAGTCAAAGATAAACTAAATAGTTACAGAGCTTTGTTATGACCTTGCTTTGGCTGTTTCCTCCTTGCTTAGTTTGGGAGTACAGCTTTTGAGTGAAGTGTATTTTTGCTGCCCTGGCAAATTCATCAGAGTTACAGTGTTTTGTTTTTGTTTTTGTTTTTGTTTTCCTTCATTGCTTTATGTTTCTTTGGTCAACCAATTAATTACAGGAAACAAAACCTTCCAAGAACTTTGAACACAGGAGCAGTATAATGAAAAGAGCGAGGCAGCTAAGGAGTTAACGTGTGGCTTGGGGAGAACATGCAGATGGATGGCATTATCATTAGGTACCAGAAGAATGGGGCTACAAAATGGATGGGGGCTGAGGGCCTTAAGAACTTTGATGGAAAACTTGGCCCCAGTGGATAGGAAGAGAAAGGAGAATATTCATGATAGAAAACCTTCTAGGAAAGGCAGGGCTGTAAGAAAGTCAAGTTGAGGGCCAGAAAGACGGCAGGATGGTGAAGAGTGCTTGCTGCTCTTCCAGAGGACCCGAGTTCAATTCCCAGCACCCAGTTCAGGCAATTTAAAACTGTCTCAAATTCCAGGTCCAAGGGATGCAACATCCTCCTCTGGCCTCTGAAGGCACAGCACACATGTGGTTAACTGCTGTGGATGTCACTCTGTATAAATAAAGTGCTGATTGGCTAGTAGCCAGGCAGGAAGGATAGGGTAGGCAGGACAAGGAAGAGAAGAAGGCTGGGAACAGGAAGGCTGGGAGGAGACACTGCCAGCTGCTGCCATGAGAAGCAACGTGTAAAGACACCAGTAAGCCACAAGCCATGTGGCAAAGTATAGACTAACAGAAATGGACTAAATATAAGAATAAGAGCTAGACAATGGTAGACCTGAGCTAATGGCCAAGCAGTTTAAATAATATGAATGTCTGTGTGTTTATTTTATAAATGGGTTGTTGTACTAATAGGGCTTGACTGGGGTGCTGAAGAGAAGCTCTCCAACTACAAATGGTGCCCAAAGTGTTGGCAAGAGTTTCCACCTAAAACCTGACAAAAAAGATTCTAAAATGGAGCTAAAAACAGCTTCCTACTTGTCTCTCTCAAGTTAGCAGCAGCCTGCCAGTATGAGCTACTATGGCGGGTTCCTGGCGTGTGCGTCTGACCTGCAGTGTGGCGGGAAAGAGGAATCTACAAGCGGCACTTTACTCTGCTGCATGTTGGAGTTAGCCTTTGTTAGTTTGAAAAAAAAAAAAAAAAAGGTTTCTGGGCTATGGGCTGCTTTGATAGTTGATGGTATACATGGCTCCAGACCCAGAGCTGGCTGTAAACTGTACCACCACCATGTTGGGAAGCTGAGGTGGGCGGGGCCAGCAGCCACAGTGGTGTTTCAGTCTTATAAAGATGAATATTACACAGAGAATCTGGTTTATGTTGTCTTTGGGATTTTTAACTGTAGAAAAAGATTTGATACATAAAAATATGTAAATTCTAAAGGTAGCTTGACTTCAAAATTTGGATATAAGGATTTGTTGCTTTGGAAAAGAGTCTCTGCTTTTGTTTCCACAGAAAGCCAGAGGCTATGGATTTGTTCCAGATTAAGATATGTCAGGTTTGATCAGCCAAGACCACCTGAAAGGTCTCCGATGACACCATGACCCAGATGATCCAACATCCACAATGGTTTCAAGGCAACTGGCTCAGAGGTTTACCCTCAAGGACTACTCCATAACCCTAAAGTTTTCTTTGTGTCCCCTTAAGATACAACTCCCCCCTCCAGCAGGAAGTAGTAAGAGAAACTACGCCCAAATTCCCAAAATTATCAAGCTGGCTTTGGAGATAGAATTGGCTCACTCTTTCTCTAAACCCAGGCATATTGATAAAATAAAAGGTTGAGAGATTCTTGTGTACCAAATCAGAAGAGCCCTCTGGTGTGGGACAAAGAAAAACCAATATTTTTATTTAAATCAGGTTGATCAGGCTGATTATAAATTTGATCTCTTTCTAAAGAAGAAAAGGGGATATGATATAGATATAATATGATGAAAGGGTAGATTAATGAACTTACTTTTAAAGAGCAACAACTTGTTTAAAATGTTTTACATTGGTATAGATTTTAGTCTATTGATACAAACTTAAAGTTAATTTTGTTATACTGTATATATATTTCTACTCTCGTTTGAGGTGTTATGTTTATGCAACACATTTAGATTGTAATGGATAATTAAGAAATACAGATCCATTAGTCTTCTATGATAGTCAAACTTACAGTCATGTTAAGTTTTCTAGGTATACATAGATATATTTCAGATAGACAGGTAATCTTCAAACACTTCAAAGGTCTACAGAATATGGCATTTAAAATATTTTCAAAATTTAGACTTTCTGGACAGTGAGACATGTCTGCTCCTGGCAGCACCGATTTACTTCAGAGATGAGGATGGGCATTGAAGACACTTCATATCTTATCTTCACTTTGGCAAAAATAGCCACTTGGGCAAGAAACTGTTCTTGCCTGGACTGCTTGATCAGTAGACCCATACTGGACATGCAAGACCCATAGAAAGGTGACCACTAAACTTTGTTTGACAAAATAGTCCTTCAGGTACCTGCTTTGCAGAGGAAACTGCCAGAAAGTCTACAGGACACTGAGAGAAGTGACCGAGAGACTCTAGCCCTGTTGGCTGAAGACAAATGCCCCAACTTTACAAAGGAACATTAGGTGACTGTCCAGGCTGCCAGCTGTCTCTGTCTACCCTGCAAGACTCCCAAAAGTTACTTGCATCCTTCTCCCATTTCTCAGGTAATAATATGTCCTTCTGAGGTCTTTGATGTAGTTGAAGACTAGATAGGTATAATTTTCCTTAGTTATAATAAAAGATAAGTTAGATATAAAACCTTAAACTCATAAATATAGGTTAGATAGAATATTTTGTTTAATTTTGCCAAAACAAATAGACTAGATATTGTAACTATAATTCTTGCTTGATAATTGTTTTGTTATATGTTATTTTACTATGTAAAAGTTAAAACCTTCCTTAAAAAAAAAAAGAAAAAAGAAAAGGGGAAGTGCTGTGGATATCACTCTGTGTAAATAAAATTCTGATTGGCCAGTGGCCAGGCAGGAAGTATAGTCGGGACAAGAGAGAAGAGAATTCTGGGAGGTGAAAGGCTAGGGCGGAGATTCTGCCAGCCACCACCAGGACAAGTAAGATGTAAGGTAATGGTGAGCCACGAGCCACGTGGCAAAGTATAGATTAATAGAATTGGGTTAATTTAAGATAGAAGAAGTAGATAACAAGAAGCCTGTCACGGCCATACAGTTTGTAAGCAATGTAAGTTGCTGTGTGTTTACTTGGTTGGTTCTGAGCATCTATGGGCCTGGCAGGTGAGAGATTTGTCCTGACTGTGGGCCAGGCAGGAAAATTCTAACTACAGTTCACATAAACCCATGCAGACCAACACTCATACGTAAAATAAAAAATAAATCTTCTGCCAGGCAGTGGTGGTGCACGCCTTTAATCCTGGCACCCAGAAGGCAGTGGCAGGCAGATATCTGCATTTGAGGGGCCAGCCTGATCTACAAAGTAAGTATCAGGACAACCAAGGCTACACTGAGAAATCCTGTCTGACAAAAGAGAAAGGAAAACAATTTGAGCTGGTAGAGAACTGGGGATGAGGGGTATTTCCACCCTTTCCCTGTAAGCTTCTCTGCGCTTCCCTTTAAGTGACAGGGTAGGAAAGCTTATGTGAGAGTAGGGGAAGCCATTCACGCTCTCTCTTCTCCTCCCTCAAGGCTCAATGATACTTGAAATGCTGGTCCAGTGTGTTGAAGAACTACGTGTTTTCCAAGTCTGACCTGACACTCTGAAGACCCACTTAAGTGACAAGCAGTAACTAAAATCAAACGCGCTTTAATTCTAAAATCCATAAAGATGCGATTTCTTCAAAGAATAGCGTATAACTAGAAAATGCATCCTCTTTAAATTACCCTGGAAGTCATAAAGAAAAATTAAAAGTTCCTGGGTAGATAATTGTGAAAGAAGTTTATGATGTGAGTTGCAAGTACTGAAATGAGCGGTTCATTTATATACGTAGATTTTTTTAAAATCTGTGGTGAAGAGGTAGTTCTACAAACTCCTGGTTCCATAAATGGAGAAAACTAGTAAAGATAGACTAACAGAGGAGTATCCATAATGCCCCACATCTTAGCAATGCCAGACTGGTGATGAAACCAAAGTCATTATCTCACTCCCATTTTTTTTTTTTTTTTTTTTTTTTGCCTCTGGAATACTTTAAAATGCATGGCTGAATTGAACCTTTGCCTGTAAACTCTGGCAGGCTCAACTAGATCATCACTGAGGTTTCTGTGGCTCTCACATCCCCTGAGTTCACCTCTCACCCCGTACATGCCTTGACATTTGCTTGTGTGTTAAAAAATTAAGTGTTGGATTCCCATCCACACTTCCTACTCCACTTACACGGCTCAGGTTTGAAGCTGTCTGTCCTCACTCCCAAAGGAACACTCCCTTCCCAGAAACCGACACCAAGTGCTCTGAGTTTTGAATAACGTAGGAGGATAAGATTCCAGGTCTGTGATCAGCAACTCCTGTGGCGGATTTGCAGTTCTCCTAAATGTTCCATGTAGTGAAGGACCTATTTTCGGGATGCAGTTGGAAAATGTCCAGAGTTATGACAAACCCAAACCTACTATTGACAAAGAAGTAGCTGTACGTTTCTTTGACATTAAACAGATAGTCTAGCTTGAAAGAATGCCCCTATTCACAACAGAAGGATGTTTTAAACAGAAGGTTTAAAAAATTAAATTGTTTTAACATAGTCTTGAATAACTTTCGCCTAAGTTGCTGTCAGTATAAAAGTAAATAGCTCTCCCTGGCACAAGCCCATAACCCTAATGGGTCACCAGCTCTGTAGGGACACATCAAGATTTCAGATCTTCTCTGATGTTTTGGTATCTGAGGGAGAAAGGACATCATGACAGGTAAATAAGGAAAGTAAGCCTCAATTTTTGCACAGAATAAACCATTCTGTTTACCTGGAACTCCATAGCTCACACTCATGACTCATATGGAATTTTAAGCAGACTCCTTGTTACCTATACTTCCTGGACGTGAGTGTGCATCAGCTCTAAGAGTTACCTTTTGCTCAAACACAAGAAGCATAGGAGGCAGCAGGTAGAAGCCACCCCACCCACCACTGTTACTTTCTCCATCTTGTACTTAATGAAGGATGTATCCTCTGAGAACCTGTATCTCAAGTAAACATGGTGTCCGTGACTCAGAGGTTCTCGAGACAAAGAATTACATTTCAGAATCAGATACAAGGTTGAAAATGAACATCACACTACAGAGAACAGCGTACTGGTTGGACAGCCATCTCAAAGTGTGAATGAGAGAAAGGACTTAAGATTTTCTATTTAAAGATCCAAGAGTGGAAAAAAGAGGACAGATTGTTGTTGAAATAGAAAGACAGATTCTGTACACTTAATTAATATATTTACTAAAATGATTCTATGCAGTAAGTTGTCATAAATAGCAATGAAGATCCACCCAAAGGAACACTGATTGAATCTATAATTCTTTTCTTCATTGTCCAAGTTCCCCCAAAAAATAAAATGTGAGGATTTAAAGTTTTAATAGCACCCCAGAGTCATCGTTATTATTTTCTATGACATAAAAAGCCAGAGGAAAGAAAACTTGAGATGGAGAGGTGGACGTATAAGAATGGGAAATATTTATTTTCAGAATTAAATTCCATTTAAGAAACAGCATGGTTAGTGCATGGAGTTGAGAAAGGAATGTGATAAGAACTGTAGCCTGGGAACTTTGGGTGTGCTCTAAGAGGTAGGTTGTCTTTCCTGGTGTGGCCCAGTGAAATGTTAACCGTGCTGCAGAACCTCCCTCCCCTCTTTCTTTGCTTCTATCAACCTGTAATTCTAAGCAATTTCTATCTCTGTATACATTTTTTAATCTGTAGCATAGGATTTAGTCTTCAGTTTTTAGATGCAGGCAGTTTCTCTCTTGCATTGTATTAACTCTCTAAAACAACACTTACTGAGTTGGACCCACTACACCACGTTGGTTAACATCTGTCTGAACTTGTTTCTGATTCCCCAGGATGACATCAACAGACTTGCTGGCAGCTGTGTTCAGGAAAATGGTAGTTCACATCCGCCACAGTTTAAAAATAGCTGATGGATATTAAAATCATTGGTATTTTTCTGAAAAACTTCTAGGTATTAGATGAACAAATTTATCAAGGTTAAAAGGACTTTTTGGCTTCATTAAAAAGCAAGAAGTATGAATGTATTGGCAAGATTATAAGTTAATGCCACAGACAAGGAATCGCAGAAATAATGCTTACATATGACTTCAATAAGAATAGAAATTTAACTAGCTTTATTAATGGTAAGACCTACAGTAAGATTTGACCATCCATTCATTAACAATAACACTTCATTTCTAAACATATGGCTATCATTCTTTATTTTAAGTTGTAGCCAACTTCCCATAGTCTTACCCAGCCTACATACTCCAGTTTCTCCCTAAGACCCCGCAGGTCCCATGCAGTTATGTTAGAATTGCATACAAATGACTGAAAGGCTGTTACTCCTTCTATGATGGAATGTCAACAGTTAAGCAGGCCACATCTGAGGATTCTCTGCAGCAGACTAAGCTGGTCTTATGAAGATGCCAGTTGGTCTGCTCAGAGGGTAGGGTTATATGGCAAATAAGCATAAAGAAACTGAAGTTTTGTGCATTTTAATATCATGTGTGTGAGGACGAACGTATCAGTCCACAGGCAGTTTCAGGGTCTTCTCTAGAAAGTGCATCCATTACTTTTATTTTTTTACATTACTTTTAGACAACCTGTGTGGTATGATGCTGAGCTGAATCAACTTTTATAAACTGTTGAGTGATGACAAAACACACATGTTGAGTGTAGCTCAGGAGTAGACAGACAGAAAACACATAACGTGTACAGACATGAATCAGATTGCTACCAGATAAGATTATTTTAAGAGTGGAGGGGGCATATCTGTAAACAATTTGCAAACAGAATGATAAGCGTCCGTTAAAGAACCCAAAACAAACTGGATAGAATTACTATCCTTATTGTTGATGATGTTGTAAAGGAAAAAGCAAGCAGATTTCTTGACTCTTCATGAGTTTGAAGTCTCCTTTCAAGTCTCCAGATGACTTCCAGTGTCTGTCCACACCAGAATTCCTCATCCTTGGAGTAGAGCATGGGCTTTCCACTTCATGAAGCCTTCCTTCTGGGTTTTCTTCTTTACATGATGTTTTTGACTCACTTATATGAATTCTAACTAATTGTGCCTCCAGGCCCCTGGTTCTCCCCAGCATTAGAGAGTACCTCCCTGCAAAAAATATTCACGTGTGAAAATTTGTATGTGAAGCCTCCATGGAGATATTTTGTGAACTTTTCTTTTTTGCCCGATTTGTTAAAGTATGTTCATGTCCCGCATCCTTCCATCCCTTCTTGTCCTAGCTGCTGAATTTATAGCAATTACATGTAAATCTCATTCAGAATTTGAACAGATCACTGCTGACTGGTTGGAACAGAGTAACAAAACCATTCTCTCTCACTTTTGCCACTATGATGTTTCCACTGGTCTGTTCGGTGATTCCATATTTATCACCCTAATTATGAGCTAATGATCACAGAGCTGTGGGAGGAAATTTACATTACTTGCTTGAGTGGGACAAGTCATCAGTTTAACCAAGATAAAAACACCCTCCATCTTTTGAAACCCTCTAACTCATCCAAAGAGACACCTTTCATGGCAGCTGAGTGAAGTCAGTTTTCCTGAGAACAAACACTGCGCCCACTTTGAGAAGTTGGCTTGTCGTGTTCCAAACATTTGGAAGCTTTGTTATGTTCTCATTGAGTGACATGCACACTCATCTCCTACGATTTTGCAGTCAAAAGAACGTAAAAGAAAGTACTGGCAAGTCTCTTTACAAACCAAACAAGATGGAAGGATGACCTGCATATGAAAACGCAGCAGAGGCACTGGGTTTTCAGATCTCAAGTAAGAAAACTCTCTCGTCTTAAAGTGTAAACTGTTCCCCACTATCCCTGGAAAAACAACAGTCTTACACACTGTACTTTCATTTTCTCATTGACAGAAATGACTCTGGGGCTTGTTGTGGCATTAGAAAACCATCCTTTTATGAAAGCAGATAAAGGGCTTCCTGTAAAACTTCCTCTAGCCATACTGTTCTATTCAGTAGGATTTGGGCGATTCTGAGAAGTATTATAAAGTAGCAGACCACCGAGTGCTCCCTAAGAGATTAGGAAAAGATGAGTAAGCATATTAGTCAGCTAAATGAACTAGCTGCTTCGGAAGCCAGGAGCTCTTTGCCTCCATCACGGTATGGATGCCTCATTAGTTCCATTAGCTCCTCAGCACAGTCATTACCCTGCCCACTCCTTTCTAGGCAGTCTCACTGTGTCAACTTTGATTTCTCCCCTGTACCGTTCCCCCCCCAGCTTACAGCTATTATATCACCTTCTGAGAGCATCGATTTTAAGTCAAGTGTCACAAATTTCGCAGGCATCATTTCCTTGCAAGTCCGGAACTGACTACCACGGCTTCGTACTTTCATTATTTCAGAATTCATCACTTGCCCCTATTGGCCACTTCTAGCAGCCTCCTGCCCTGTGAGACTTTAATTGTTATGTGTTTGAATTGACAGATGCTAATGTAACGCCCCATCCTTGTGAGTTAGCTAAAGTAAGTAATTAAGAGGAGTAGCGGAGAGGCTGACAATACACTTTTTATTAAAATTTATCATATGTTTGTAGGACATCTATTATGTGTCTGCAATTATAATAGCTTACATTGGAGACATGACAGAAATACATGCAATGACAAATCTCAATCCTTGAAGTACTGACAGTCTTAGTATATGAAGCAACGGACAGATAGGTTAGAAGCCCATGCCATGAAGCTGACTTAAATTTGATTAATTTTACATTACCTTAAAATTTCAGGAAAATTCAATAACTCATCAACGAGTGAAGAATTTTTTTCCAAAAAATATCAATAATTGCTAAGACTCTGAACATCGACTTGAAATATTTGAACTAGAAATGTATACCTATAGTTGATATTTGAGTCTAATGGTCACTAAAGGAGATGACACCACCAAACTGTACAACACATCTCCTAAAACCTGCTAAGTCATGCACTGCCAGTTCATCTTATCACAGCTTCCACGTGCAGATCCTTTTCTTCTCCCCTACAGAAATATAACCAGAATCACCTTTTTGCGAAAACTCCTACAGCTATTTAACAATATTGGATCTCTTTTAATAGTCGAAAGAGCAACTCTTTAAGGAGGGATGGTACAAGTTTACATTGCATGGTCTCACTGAAATCATGTCATCTGTGAATAGTGTGTGTATGTGTGTTGATTGGGATGTGTGCAATATGCATGCATATATGTGGTACATGCATGTGCATGTTTACATGTCTACGGAGGTCAGAGGTCAGCTTCTAGTGTGTTCTCTGATCGATGTCTCTCCACCTTATTTTTTTAAATGGTGTCTCTCACTGATTAGCTCATCATTCAGCTTGTCTGATTGGCTAGTGAGCTCTGAGGATCCACCTGCACAGACAGTAATTTTTACAATGGATATAGAGATGATGATGAATACTCATTTCATTTTTCAGATGTTACAAATCACCAGGTAGGAAGTGGTTTAAAACAAAGTATGGTTCTAGAGGAAGACAAGGATAGAGATAAGGAGACATTTGTATCCTGACCACGGGAATTTTACATTTTAAAGTTTCTTTTGTGGAATGTAGGATATAATATTTTGAAAACCAATATTTTTTTCTTTAAACCATAAGTGAAAATGTTAATTATCAAAGCAAAAGGAGGAGTTAAATTACAAAACTGGCCAAACTCCCTCTGAAGACTAGGTTACATCTGCTTCCTCACCCCCACCCCCTTCCACATGCTTATGGCAATTTTCAACTTTTGTGTTAAAGTCTGTCCTTCTGCTTCTGACACTTAGCAAACTTTCTTAGAAAGTGTTTCAAGATGATGAAGCAGTGAGCTAAATACAAATTCCACATCTTTCCCTGGGAAAATAATGACCTCATTTCTTACAGTAAAACTGAATAATTCTAAAGACCAAATGTACCTGTGCAGCATGGATATTATGAAACTAAAACAAGTCAGCTAAATAAGACATATTCTCTGTCTTACTTAGCAGTGGATTTGAAACAGCAGCATAGGAGCACATTTGTGCTATTTGTCCATTTGTCTGTAATGGCAAACTTCTGTTTGTCTATATTTTCCAAGTCATTAATTCAATGCTTGCCTATTGTATATATAAGCTCACTCAAACTTGGAGAAACTATGGGAAATGTCACTGAAAAGTTAATGGATGCATTTGAGTCAAGACAAACTTAGAGGACTTTCTGTCCAGTCGCTGGCACTCTTTTTTGTTTTTTCTTTTCTTTTTTGAGACAGGATTTCTCTGTGTAGCTTTGGTCTTTTCTGGAACTCACTTGGTAGTCCAGGGTGGCCTCGAACACCCAGAGATCCACCTGGCTCTACCTCCCGAGTGCTGGGATGAAAGGCGTGCGCCACCACCGCCCGGCAGTCGCTGGCACTCTTAACACTTGATCAGGTGTGTTAAGATGTTTTTTTCTAGTCTTCTGCTCTTGGAGATGCCTTTGGTAGTTCTGCACATCCTGAATTAGGGCTTCATTTTTCACTGAACTGTATTGGTTGTAAATATGTCCATATGTTATGTTATCTTAAAGATTTCCCATCATTCTCTGCACAATACTCACTTTATGTTATGATAGACAGCTACAAGTTGTGTTTGGTGTTGTTGGTTGGTAAGTACCAGTTCTCTGTCACCTTTCTCTAAAGAAATTGACTGATTATGTACATGTCCTCTTATAATTTATTCACTCATTGATATCAGACTACCAGATGCCTAGAATTGGCTTTTCTCAATCATACCTATCAGTGTTAGAAACTCCAATAAGTTTGACCTATTGCTTAAGACAAACAAATGTAATATTAACCTGACATTGGGCTATTCTATAATTGTTTTCAGCTATAATACATGAGAGTGCTTGGTAACTGTGGTTCTGTTATTTAATTTGAAAGACAGAAAATATGTCATACTTAGCCTGACTTAAAATTAGCCTTTTATCTGTGCTCTACACTATATAGAGAGAGACACCACAGAGATAGGTAGCATACACACAGAAGAAAGCATCAATAGCTTAACATTTCTCTTCTGGGACAACTCTTTTCAAACTTAATTTGAAGAAATGTACTCATAGGCTTCCCATTTTTATGTTCCTTTAAGAATATAAATAATGACCTAGATATTGTAAGTAGTACTTACACACTTAAAACAAAATTCCTCATAACTAGTGAATCTTCAAAAAAAGGCTGTCATAAAGTCATGGTTTTCCTAGTGATATTCTGAAATAGGAGTCTTGTCTCAGATGATGTTGCACTTTTTGCTTAATATTCCTAATCTTTCACAAAATTTGCTCATTACCTATAGTGATATTTTATTTGTACTTAAATTGTGATTTTATTTGTATATTAATAAAGTTGCCTTGGGATCAGAGCAAGCCATAGCAGAAGCTGGGTGGTGGTAGTGCATACCTTTAATCCCAGCACTTGGGAGGCAGAGCTAGGCAGGATCTCTGTGTGTTCAAAGATACAGCCAGCATGGCGACACACACCTTTAATCTCAATACCAACCATAGAAGACCTGGAGGTCTGTACAGACATGCAGTGACGAGGAGGTCATGTGGCTGGGTTTACAACCAATGAGAAGGCAGAACGGAAAGTCTATATAAAAGACAGGACACAGGAAGTAGCTCTCTTGCAGAGAGGAAAGACAGAACAGCAGTAAAGGGTAAGGTTTTCAGCTCTCAGCTATTGCTCTGACCTCTTGGCTTTTAACTCTGCAATTGGCTCTGTGTTTCTTATTTAACAAGATGGTTACATCTACAATTACCACCATGGAGAGATGAGTTAGCTCACTGCAGTTCCTCAAGGATGCAACCAGATTCAAATTATCAAAATGCCAGCTTTCTGTCCTAACATTTCTTACGAAATTCAGTGGTGCATGTCCTTGGAACTCTCTACTCTCAGTAACAAAGATTTTCCTTTTTTTTTTTTTTTTTTTTTAATTTGTTTATTAGGTATACAGTATTCTGGCTACATGTATGCTTGCAGGCCAGAAGAGGGCGCCAGATCTTATTATTGATGGTTGTGAGCCACCATGTGGTTGCTGGGAACTGAACTCAGGACCTCTGGAAGAGCAGCCAGTGCTCTTAACCGCTGAACCATCTCTCCAGCCCCAGATTTTCCTTTTTAATATGCTGAATATTTTTTCTTTTAAAAAAGTAAAGTAACTAGCAATTATCTGTTTATATATTTTAATATTATACTTATTCCAAAATAATTTTTAAAAACTTTCTTTTATCTTTAAAAAATCCTTTTATCACTGCTAATTTATACTCATTTTATCCTAAATCAGTCTTTCTTTTAAATAACTAAGGAAATGAAAGTATTATGTATTATGTAGATTAGCTTATTATTTAAGCAGCAGGAGATTAACTAGAATATCTATCAACATGAAGAATGATAATAGCATGTAAGAAAACAAATGTAATTCTCCTGGTATAGTATAAGTCATGGCCAGTAACTATTGACTATTAAATATTATTTTTCTATTTCTATTTCTCTCCACCATTCAATGTCAGTGTATGTGGTAACAAACCTGAGGAATTGTTTCATTTTATTTAATTGTGAATTCTATGTTTTTGTGTTTTTATTATTTTGTTTTGTTTTTCTAGACAGGGTTTCTCTGTGTAGCCCTGACTGTCCTGGAACTCGCTCTATAGACCAGGCTGGCCTTGAACTCAAGAGACCCACCTGCCTCTGCCTCCGAAGTGCTGGGATTAAAGGGGCACACTACTACCACCCTGGCCCGAGTTCTATGTGTTTTAAAAAACAATCCTTTAAAAGTACACTTCCAGGGATGTGGGGAGAGGGAGGAAGAAGGGAAGAGTATGCCATTTGTTTTATGGTTGACAGGAAGTAGTGTTTACTTCCCTAGCATTGGTCAATCCTGCTTCCAGGAAATTCAAGGGTCTGGGCTCCAGCATCACAATGCAATCCCCAGTAATGCCGGGTTTGCTGTCAGCCCCACAACTTGCTCCTCCATGCTGTGTTACTAGTCTTCAGCAGGCCTTGTCTTGGGCCTTAGCTACCAGCCTCAACATTCATATACAAAACCTACTTCTCTGCAGGGAACTTTATCTAAATACTAACTAGTTTCTGTTATCACACCCATGTAAATCTTTCCTGAAAATCCTTTAAGTGCATAAATTAGGTTTTAAGTCATCTGTCAATATTCTCATTGTTGCACTTAGGCTTGCTCTGTTTCTCCTTGGCTTCTCATGACTGGCATATGAGGCACACTCATTCATTTCTAGACTCTTCACTAGTCATTACAGAACACAACTTGTTCATAGAGCCTTTCCATCCTAGGAGAGGCCAAAGGAGCTCTTTCTAGGGACTTTGCCAACTTGGTTCCAGCTTTGCAAATTTACCCTTGTGTGTGTGTGTGTGTGTGTGTGTGTGTGTGTGTGTGTGTGGTGTGGGGCGGGGGTTAGATGCTGCATTCAGTTACATGAATATGATTAAATGATTCCATTGCCTGTGGTGTTATCAGAGTATCTCAAATGTAGAAGCAGTCCAGCCCTACACACATTTCTAAATCTCATGCAAGTGCATACAAGCAACACTTAAGTATGTTTTGGGTGAGTATATAGCCCAATACATAGATATGTAGCTATGAGAACAAATATTAGTGTCCTGTTGTTAAAAACTCTCTAGTCAATACTACAATTCATAGTTGCACTGTTTTTTGTTTTTTGTTTTCTGAAGAACTGGTTTAAAAAGTATGTGACACATACAAATCTCACACTTGACATTGGCAAATGAAGCACTAAAACATGATTTTAGGGAAATATCTGTTTGGGGCTCTTCTTTTGTATTATTTTGGTTACTTGTTCCGTAGTAGATGGATTATGTATGTAAATGTTTGCTTCCCTTTTTATGTGGTCTTCCTAGTAACAAAGTTACAGCTGTTGGATCACCAATTTTTAAGGTTAACCAAAGGTATCTAAGTGTCAGAACACAGTCTGGAATCCAACCAGTCTAAAGCCTGCTAGAAGATGCCATTTAACTCAGGGAGAAGCGTGGTCCAATGATGACATTGTGTCACTGCTTTGTCTTTGCCCAGGAGGAAGTGTCTATATCCTGCCCACTCTTTAAGATGAGTGCTTGGAATCTCTGCTTCAAATTTGGGGTGGAAAAAAATTTCAGATGAGGTGAGTTCAAGTACTCACATGAATAAAAAACCCCACATGGCTTTGGAATTGGGAAACAGGATGTCAAAGTGGAGTAATTTTAAATGACACAGTCTCTGGATCAACAAGAAGAAAGTTCCCTTTTCAGTTCATACCACTTCTGGGGTGGGAAATGACACCTTACTGTGGTCAGTATTTATTGTACACAAGCCGAAGACCTTCTTATCTGTGGTTCCGCAGTGTGAAATCCTGTGAAAGTTGGATTACCCAAGAGCGTGCTGGAGCACAGCAGATAGTAACAGTGGAGAAAGCTGTGTTAAGTGGTAGCTGTACACAGGGATATTTCAGAATTATATGTAGTATGTATCAAGAATAGGAATGTTGGGTCTGGCTCACACTTCTGGGTTGGAAAACAACTTCAAATCATGTATACAGGAAATGCTTTATTTCTTTAAAATTTGGGATCTGGTGGCCCAGAAATTAAAGTCTCCACCCCAAATAAAATTCAAAACTTTGTTTATAAAAAACTTTTTCTCCCACTCAGTTGAGTGTAATTCTATTGTTTTTACTATTATTTTTAATGAATGTATGTGTGCCTGTTCCTAAATGAGTACAGGTGCATAAGTGTGTGCATGCATGTACATGTGGAGGGCAAAGGAGAACCTCAAATGTTAACCTTAGAAATGACACCACTTGCCTCCTTTGAGACAGGGTATCTTGTTGGCCCGGAGCTCAACCAATTAGTCTAGACTGACTGCCAGTAGGCCCCGGGGATCTCCCTGCCTCCATGTCTGCACCACTGGGATTACAAGCGTGCACTGCCATGCCTGGAATTTCTGCAAGGGTTCTAGGGGTCAAATAAAGGTCCTTATGCTTCTGAGGCAAGCATGTTGCTGTCTTAGCTAGCTCCTGCACCCTTGAGTCAAATGCAGTTCTTAAAATTCTATAATTCCCTTACCTCGGATATTGTACAGTGTCCTGGCAGGAATCACTTCTAACCTGATGCTACCTCATGATTCTTTTGTGCTTTAAATTTCATGTAGCTCATTCCATAACTGTCCTGGTCTAGTGACCTTTTCCCTTCATTTGACATGAAGAAAATATTGAAGACTATCTCTGACCTGTTAAAGTTAAAAACTATATGAAATAGTAAGAAATGAGAGGCATAAAGCTTTATAATAGTGAAGAGAGATGCCTTTCTGTAAAAAGGTATTCATTGTGATGTTCATTAAAATCCATGGCATGTACTACAACAGTTATGGGTTCACTTTACACTAAAAAGAAAAAAACAGGAAAAGGAAAACAGTATTTCAGGCTTTAGAGCTACAGGAGTCTTTCAGTACAGACCAGATGAATCTCTTCATTCTGCAAGGAAGAGCATTCAGAATCAGAAATGGCAAATGAGCAGTCTCCAGGAGGCATAGCCAGTGGCAGCAGCTTCTCTCCTTTCTAATGATCTACCACAGGGGCATTCCCACAATGGTGCAAGATGGGAAAGGGATTGCGCTGAAGTCATTCACACACGTAAAATAGTCATTTGTACACTAAGAAGGAAAAGATCAAAAACAGTAAAAATAATCAGCCAGCCAGCAAATACATAAGTAACAAATAAATAAATAAATAAATAAATAAATAAATAAATAAATAAATGTGGAGGTCCATTTAATAATCAAACCAGATTCTAGTTGAATTGATCATATAGGATCTTTGAAAAGAGTATTTTAAAGGGGTCGGGGCGAAGTGCTTGCTGCACAGATATGAGAATCTGATTTGGATGTTTAGTCCACACATAAAAGCCAGGATCTGTGGTGAATGCCTATAATCCCAGTGCTAGAGTGGTAGAGACAGGAAGTTATCTGGAGCATGCTGACAACCAAACTAACTGAATTAGGTGAATTCCAATTTCAGTGAGAGAATCTGTCTCAAATAAATAAATAAATAAAAGTAAAGATTAATTGAGAAAGACACTCAATATTAACCTCTGCCCTCCACATGCTACATGTACACATACATACACACACACACACACACACATACACACACACACACACACACACACACACACACACACACATGCATTTTAAAATAAGCAAAGCAGCCTGTTCCAATTAATCATAATTATATATAATCCATTAAAATCTCTAAAATGTTAGAGGTGAGAAATGACTAAGTCCGTTTTCTTTTTATTGTATTCTTTTTCTTATATACAATTCTTTCCAACATGGCTAACCTTTTGGTCCTAAACCTGCTTTACTTTTAGACCATTTGCAATGTAGAGCTTCCTTCCTCTTTCTGAAACGATAAATCCAGTGTTATCAGCCTCAGGAATCAGACAGGATACTTGGGAAACTGATGTGCCCCACAGAAAGCATTTTGCATGGCATCTGATAAGGAAAAAAAAAAAAAAAAAAAAAAAAACACTTGCAATCTTCAGATGTGAAATCGCCTGGGAATCTCCTAACATCACTTAACAAGTGACGATTAAGCAGGGCAAGGCACATGATTGCATTCCCCTTTAACTAACCAGGGCCATTTGGTAGCTGGAATATCACCTGGGCGAGAAAGATAACTAAGGTGCATGAAATGTAAACTCCAGGTTGCTTGCCGGGACAAATCCCCAAGAGAAGAAAATGTATAGTGCAGCAGCGACTTGGATGCTGTGGAAGGAGTTTATTAGCCAGCTGGGCAGAGGGAGTGACATTTGGTTGAGGCAAGGGTGTGGGCACAGTTCTCCAGGCAATCTGGCTTTCGTCTTCCCTAGTATTTGGCAAACTCATATATCCTTCTTCTCTACTCCCCCTCATATCTGAAGTCGTCATCACAGGGCAAGATGATTTAGTATATATTTCACATAATGTGACTTAAGTCATTTTCCAAGCAAGACAGACCTCCTTGAAAAGATGCCCAGGTCAAGAAGCGGTTGGATTGGTCAGCTCCAGCTAGGAGATGGTCTGATGGACCTCAACCGTTTCTGTCTTCCTTGTGTCCCTAAAAACCTGCCTTTGTACTGTGAGGTGAGCAAGAATCAAATTGCAACCTCTTTAGATAGGGCGGAGAACATGAGCTGGAAGCTCCATTTCCCTCGCAGAGCCAAGGAGCTCTCAAGGCTACAAAGAAGAAAAGCCTCCAGCCGCTCTCTTTGTTTTCTGCTTCTATTTAGGGGACCGTCAGGGTTTCCTCATCCTGATAAAGGGTGGCCAACACAGTGCCTGTTCCCAGGCGACTCTTGTGTTTTTAGCTGCCTTTGTTTGCCCATATCTTGACCTCCTTTGGTCAGGCTAAAGTTCAGGAGGCAGCTGTAAGGAGTTCACCAGCTGAGTACAGACAAGGATGAGAGCTGTGTGCCTCCTCCTGCACACAGATAAATCCAGGCTATTTTGTAGCACAACCTTCCCGCTGGCTCGCACACACGGTGTCAAGGTCAGCCTTGTGATCTGCCTGTCAGGACCTTATTAAGTAGGGCATGCTAAGGACGGGGAGGTTAGCTGTGATGAGGCTAGGGAGGCTAGCATGTGAAGGTGGTGATGGAATGGTTACACTTATTTCATTTCCTATGCCCTTTGCATTCATGAGATCACTATCGTGAAAACGGATTTGCGCTGCGCCATGTCCTGTTCTGGTTACACTTTTTAACGCGACAAGAAGGTAGCAGGTTTAAACACCTCGTGTTGAACTGTCTGCAGGATCTGTCTGTAGTATGACTTGTCTGTAGTATGACTCTTCTTCACACATGGTGGTGTGCTCTCGGGGCTTGAGACTATTAGGAGGGAGGCCGACAATGCCGTCCTTCTGTGTCCCATCCTACCCACCAAAACTTCCAGAAGGTGCTGTGACTTGCTTCTGCACCATCCACCCAGACCTCCTGTGCTCGCTGTTTTGAACACACCGGGTGACAGACAGACTGGATCAGAGAAGGGGCAGGGCAGAGCAGTTTCCAATGATCATCAAAGAATTTCTCCCCCATTACTATGCTGAGACTGGAAGCTGTTGATACGGGGGAGATAAAAAACAGAACGCGGTATAAGAAGAACCCGTGCTTCCTGCGCCGCCTAGAATCAGGCTAGCTAATGGTCCAAGCCTTTCAAGCGCTTCTTTTTTAAAGGTGGGTTCAGTTCTTGTGAAAGCTGCTGAGTTGACGACTCAGGAGCCTGTGGAGGGAAAACTGTTAAGCTCTCTCTCCTTGCTTCTCCCAAGTTTACCTCCAGCCTGCCCTGGAGGGATGGGATGTCTCAAGATGAGACGGGTGAGTTCTTCCTCCAAGTACTTTTAGCCTTTGACTTCAGGAATAGGTGCGTTATCCAAGCTTATTATGAGGCCTATTTCAAGGCGGGGCTGCGTTTCCCTCACTTATCAAGGCTGAAATCGACAGGACATTGCAACCTGCAAAACCGCTCAGCAAGCGTCAGTTTGGAAACGACGTGTATCTCCCCATAAGCCAGCCCCACAGTTCCGCAAGAGTTCTGCAGTGCACACTATGTGGGTGAAGTTTTAAGAGCTCAGCTTTCAGCAGAACGACTATGAAGTAAAACATGCACTTCCTTACGCACATTTGCTTATGAAGTTACAGTCATTGCTACTGCTGAGGCACCCCTTTCACAAGAGCAGGAGAGCGCGGAGCAATGGGGATGCGTAGGAGGAACTCCTGACATCAGTCAGAGGTCGAGACTAGAGTGAGGCAGCCAAAGTCTTTCGTTACAGGGCTTGCTGAGACTGAGCAACTGTGTTCTAGAGATCTATGGAAGCATGCTTAGGGGTTCCAACATCCTCTGTGATTTGGTTGTGAGCTTCTTAGTCTTTTTTTCCCAGGGGTTGACGCTCCTAGCTTTTTATCTAGGTTTCCAGATCTTCCCATATTATATATATATAATACAAATATACATACACAGAAAATAAAAATTAAAAAAAATTAAGATAGCCCAAGATAGGGCTTTTCCTCATATAATGAGGGAAAGAAAAGCACCATTGAACCTTCACCTGAGATTCCCGCTGTTCCTCCCAAACCTCTCAGCCATTCATAGGTAATTCTGCATGAAGGAAAATGTTGGCAGGGACATAGCATGTATGCTGATTTTCAACTTTTAAAAGCCTGGCTCCTTTCTTCTTTGGATTGTCTTTGTGTCTGTGAAATGTACTGCACTTCTTTTTACCTTAAGATGATGTATATACAGTACACTTCACATCATAAGGTGGGCTACCAGAGCACAGCAATCAGTAACGGCTGGCTGTCTGCCAGCAGTACCATTCAGCACAAGGAAAGGTAGGTCCCTTCACAAAACACTTGTCTCTTTAAGGAAAGGAAACTAAACAAAGAGTATAACCCAATGTTTAAAGGATGACAATTTATAAAATATGCTACTTTGGGTATGCCAATTCAAACACAACTACATTGCCTGCTCTTAAAAAGAAAAACAAAAAAAGCAAACAACAAAACAAACAAACAACCTTCCCCCCACCCCCCAGAAAAGCAGCTAAAAAGTAGTGTTCCTACTAGTCTAGTGAGCATTGTTCTGGGGAGTTCATAAGGTCAGGCACTTGACTCTGGTTTCGACTAGAAGCCAGTCAAGCAGGGTTTCTTTGCCCTCTGGACAAATGGTTGGCCTGCTTCGGGAATTTGGAATAATTATTGCTGCTTTGTGCAGCCAAGAGAAATTTACCGTTCACAAAGAAAAGAGCTGGTGGCATGAGCCTAATTCCATTGCCTACGTGTCCCAAGTCAGCCCGGCTTTGCAGTGATTATTCCTAATTTTATCTTCTGAAGTATTCCTTAGAGGATGATTCAGTGTTGGACCTCTCATACTTCCTGGAAGGAAATCCCTTCATAAACACGATGCTATAGGAGGAGCTGAGAGAAGGCTCGGTGTCTAAGAGACCTTGATGCTTTTTTGGAGAGCCCGAGTTTGGTTGCCAGCATCCACACTCAGAACTTGCTTACATCTCCAGCTCCAGGGAATCTGATGCCCTCTTCTGGTCTCTGCCGGCACCCTCTGACATGTGCACATACCTGCTCAGAGACACATAAAAACGAAATAAAGCCGAGAGGAGCTGACTGCTCTTGTGCATCTGATATTGTTTGGCGCTAACTGGCTTTGAGGCAGCAATTTTATGCTTGGATCCCTAAATCTTTTCCCACCTAAATCACTCTTTGACCTCTACCCACTTAGCCTTCTGGCAAAAAAACTCTTGGTGTCAGAGTTGGATGTCTGTACTGAGATCGTCACTGTGTTGTTACGAAACAAATAGTTGGAGAAACTGAATTCTTCCGGAGTCCAGTTCTTGAACCAAACAAGCATCTAAGATGCAATGAAGAGGATGCGAGATTAGCAATGAGCGGCCCAAATTGCAAGCAGTTATATTTTCATCAGGAAAGTAAAGGTCTCTTCACTTTTAACTCCCTATTACTATCCCCTGGCGATTTCTATTGTTTTGGAATCATTTTCTACATACATAACAAGTGCCATGAACCATGTGGGATTACCCATCCAAATTCCCAGGGAACAGAGTAGCTGTGAATATTTTCGAATGCTTCAGTGTTATTGCTTTAATGATGCCTCAGATTACTGGAGTAATTTTCACCATGAATCCCCCAAGCAATTGACACCTCAGGAATTATTTCACATACACACACAATGGGAAAGCTGTTAATTCTGAGAGAGAACATATTACTGTTTCACAAGCAGTGTAGGTGTATACACACTTGCTGTAACAGAGATAAAACACACAACTTGGACTCTCTACCTTGGGTGAGTTGTAAGGGTGAGTTTTGTTTGAATTTGTTTTTAGTCTGTTGTTTTTCAGTTGTTTTGCAAGAGTCAATTCAAAGCATTTAGTTGGTCTTTTATTTGGGCCTAATACATGCATCCCTACACTTGAATGCAACCTCTGCAATTGACCTCGTATCCTGTTAGACAACACATCCTCAGTTTTATAAACCTAGTGACTTACAATGTATTTCCTCATAGTTTGATTCATGTTTGTTGATTGCCACAGTGTTACTTCAATCTTGAAAGTGTTTCCAGATTTAACACAAACATGAAAATAATTAGTTAAGCAGTCTTGTGCAATTTGCTTTGTTGTCTTATTCCTTAAGCTTCTCAGTTGTATTTTTTATTTTTAGCAATATCAGGGACATGGTCTGAGAAACAGCTTTAATGACATTTACCTGTTTACCAAGGATTTTGCTACTCATTAGAAAAAGTAAATATCTACAAGGGTCATTTCATGTCAGCATTTAATCACACGATTCCGTGAGCTTTTAAGGTGTGACGAAGTCAAGTTGGTGACGAGGTCCAACCTTGGAATTTTGCTTCTTAGGGTATAGGTTGAGTTATGAGAATGCAGGTGGTCACAGATCTGAAATTTTGATGGAGGAAACTTGTCTGTGTTCAGATCTGAGAGGACAGTTTTCCTTTCACACTTTATGCAGAGCGGCACTAATACGAGACCAGCCCTCTTAGACATTGACATCTTCAGTGTTGCTAACCGGAGGCCTGGTGCTGAGCAGCGGGTCCCTAGGACTTTCCTGTTTGAAAGAACAGACCTTCTTCCTGTGCCCTGCTCTCTGCAGCTCTTGGTCCTGACTACTCTACTCCCTGCCCTTTCTTTTTAGAGACTTCTGGATAGAGCCAGTGTTTGTCTTTTTGTGATTGCACTAACTCACTTAACATAGTATCCTCTGAGTTCATCCATATTGTTGCCTGTGGCAGAACTGCCTAATTTTCAAGGTTAAATAATATTTCTTATATAACAAGGCCAGTTTCTTTATCTCACTTGTTTTCGATGGCCACATAGCTTGTTTCCACTTTCTTCATTTCAGCCACTGTAAATAATGCTTCAGTGAGCAATGAAAGATATCTCTCATAATACTGATACCAGCTGAATAATTGTACAGAGGAGGATTGTTGGATTGTGGGCTTTATCTATTCTTTTAATCCCCATTTTGTTTTCCATGAAATCTTTAACATTTTATGTTCCTGTCAACAGTATCCAGGGATCTCAAATCTTTGTCAACAGTTGGCTGTGTTGTTTTCAAGGCAATAGCATTGTGACTTTAATTTGCATTTTCTCAACTCCTGGCCCTGTGGACATGTTTCCACACACCTGTGGTCTATTTGTGCATCATCTTTAGAGAATGTCTCTTTACTCCACTGAGCATTTCAAAACCTGATTTACTGTATGACGGTCCTTTTACCTGTTGAATTGTACAACTTGAGAGTCTAGTTCTGATACTCACTGGGACACTTTTCCCCCCATGTGCTCACTTTTCTTCCTTTATTGTCATCATTGAAATAAATGCTGGGGTATTTTCTTCCTTTGGTCAAAGGAAGAGCCAGAAAAAAGAACAGGAGCGCATTAGCCTCAGATCAATAGAATAAAGTTACATTTCTGTGCTGATTTTCGTTCATAATTCTGTTACCTATATTCTACACTGATTTTCAGCAACACGATGGCTTGTAGAGAACCTCTAGGGCAGTGCTTCTCATCCTGTGGGTCATGACCCCTTTTGGGGAGGGGTGTGTGTGTGTGTGTGTGTGTGTGTGTGTGTGTGTGTGTCAAATGACACTTTCATAAGACCATCAGAAAATACAGATGTGTGCATTAAAACTCATAACAGTAGCAAAATTATAGTTACAAAGTACCAATTAAAATGATTTCATGGTTGGAGGTCACTACAACATGAGGAACTTTATTAAAAGTGGCATTAGGAAGATTGAGAACCACTTCTCTGGGGGATGTTAGAGATGGTATCTTTCCTGCAACAGCCAGAACCACCACGTGCCTCCAGGTCTCCTTTTGTTTTGTTTTTTGTTTGTTTGTTATTTGTCTGTTTTCCAACAGTCTAATGTTGCCCAGATATACACGCATTTGCGATCATTGGAGCAAGGGAAACCTACCACATCCCTAAAGAAAACTGACTATCCTCCTAGCAGCCATCAACTGTCAATCAATAGGCTCTTTAGCTGGGGGAGGAGGGACTTATGTGCCCCTCCCCCATCTGTGCTGGGATACTGACTGGCTAGATCATGTATGCTCTTCTGCAGGGAACCCCACAGCTGCTGTAGGTTCATGAGGGCAGCAGTCTTATCAGATTCTAAAAATACTTTTTTTTCACCCCAGTCCTCCCTACCTTCTGGCTTTTATAATTTGTTATATTCCTTGAGTCTTGGAAGAAAGGGGTATGATATCGATATCTCACATGCAGGTAAGTACTCCACAGGATGTTTGTTCTCTGCACTGTGGTCAGGTTTTAGTCTCTGTGTTAACCACTATCCACTGTAATGGGAAGCTTCTCTGATGTGGGGTTTGAACCATCCTAATCTATGGGCATAGAAACATGTGTTTAGAAGACAGCTTGATACTGTGTACATTGAAAAAATAATGATACTAGATTTACCCCTCAGGACTATGAGCCCTCCATCCATGGTTTCTTGACCAGCTTTGCAGTATTAGGCATCAGTTTTCTCTGCAGAATGGGCCTTCAGTCCCATCAGAAAGTGCTTAGTTGCCCCCACAAGATTCATGCTACTGTTGTATACATAGGAATATCTTACCAGGCCAGTTTTATTTCACAGCTGGTTACAGCTGTTAATGATTTTTATTCCCCAACAGGATGCATAACACCTTCAAGCACTATACAAGCAAGGCAGCAGGAGACCTTCTGAGGTCTATACCACCTTGGTTTCTCCATATCCTTTGACCAAACTATTGTAATGCCTTCATCAATAGGGTCTTACTGCCAAGCTCTGGTAACCAACCAACAGCAAGTCAAGAGTCTGTATTGTTTTGGGGAGGGTTTCTGTGACATTACCCCTGACCAACAACTTGAGGGACAATATCCCACCTACACTTGGCACCGGACTTTTTTTTTTTTTTATTTGGCAGCCTATCATTTCTGAAAAGAGTGCTATCCTCCATGTTGGGTTGCTCCATTTAAAAGAGAGTGTGTGTGTGTGTGTGTGTGTGTGTGTGTGTGTGTGTGTGTGTGTGTGTGTGTGTGTGTGTGTGTGTGAATGAGTGGATGGAGTTTAGGGCTGTCATAACAGGTTTTGTTAGTAATTGTCACTCAGCATCCAGTCATGTGTTTTACTTCTTTGGATGTCCATTTCTTTCATCTTTTTTACAAGTGGAACCTCCAAAGACTGGAGTACTCCAGATTTTAGCTAGGCATGCACTCTCCTCTCAGCTCTCAGCTCCTCTCACCAGACTTACCAGCCCTGTAAGTGTATGCACTACATAGACGCCAAAAATACTTAGATCTCCTCAGACCCTAACGCAGTAGGACATTAGTCTGATGTTAATACTCCACATAATAAACAAGTCAAGTTTAATATACTAACAATGACTATTGATAACTTATCAAGTCCCTCCAATTTTCCTTGCCAGTCAAGCTAAAAAATGTCCTTCATTCTTTTTCCCGTTTTCTCTCCCCTGACATAGTTCATCACTCAGTGTCTCTATCTCTCCTAACACCACTTTAGTTGAAACCATCCTCCTGCCTCAGCTTCGATCGCAGAGCTTTGACTCCTGAACCATAGCTTTCCCAATGGTTTCCCTCTACAGTGGAATAATCACCAAGTTGTCCAGTTTATCTCCTTCATAGGTAGCAAGATTGTATTTGTTCTCTTCCTTGAAGTCCTTTAGCTTCTGATAGGCTTTAAAAAAAAATCTAAACTCTCTACTTTGGAGTTCATGATCTACCTGCTTTATCCACACTCTTCCTAACTCACCCTTCTCACTGGTCTTTGAACTCTTGACCCCTCTCTACCCTCCTCTCCTAAATACAGAGTCTCCCTTCTCATGGGCCCTGACTGGTACTGGTACTTCTGCCCAACTTCTGATCTTACCCTCAAGACTGCTGCCCCTAGGAAGCTGCCTCCAGTGAGCTACAGAAGGAACATTTCCCAGACTTTGTTCATAATTCTTCTTCTCTTTTCACAGCTCAGGAAAACATGCAGTGGGCTGTTTCGGTTGTTACTCATCATCTTTATTCAGTAGTGGAACTTAACACCCCTGAGGGGACACACATTCGTCTTAATCACTTTTCATGTCTACTGTCTATAGCAATACTTGGTATGTAGTACACACTCAACGAATGTGGACTGAATGAATGCACAAATCACTACATCTTGACAGACAATAGATACTTTAACAAAGGGGGAAACATGATTAATGACTTAACGGGACCACGCTGGCTAATACAATATAGGTCCACATAGCTTGTTTTCTGTACTAGAACTTGTAGATATCAGAGAGATAAATGAAATGATAATGTTTAAAATGTTAATATAAACTATTGTATTCAATTTATTATTAATTGAGCCAGATGCGGTGGCACATACCTTTAATCCCAGCTCCAGAGACAGAGGCAGGGAGATGTCTATTAGTATGAAGCCAGCCTGGTCTACATAGTGAATCTAAGGACAGCCAGCACTACACAAGAGATTCTGTCTCAAAACAAAATGAAACGTTAGTAATTAAATATGAATTACTAAAATTTCCCAATATATTTATAATACAATACTTGATAAGTCTCTTGATTGTGCCAACCCAAAGTAAGATAATTTAGGATCCCATTAGGCTACTTTACACTTGGAACATGCTGCATTTTATATTTCAATACAGTACACATCAGGAAGAGAAACTGCACTATATTTCATTCAAAGTAGAACACCTCCCTGAACATTTGTAGTGATAACAGAAAGCAAAGGAAGGCAGTTAAAAGATGAGACTATACTTTCTTCCAAGCAGGTGACTTAACTAAGTACTTCAGCATTTAGTGAACAGCAGGACAACCATTTTACAGATGTAAAAATACTGAGGCACAGAGCAGCAATATAACCTGCCAGAATTTACTCTGCTAGTGTCCTCAAAGACTTGAGACCTAGGTCATCAGCTTTAAGCTCTGTCCACTTCAGAACTAGCTGTAGTTAGAGTTTTCCTGCCTGGCCCAGTCAGGACAAATCTCTCTTACCTGCCAGTCCCATAGTCGCTCAGACCCAACCAAGAAAGCACACAGAAATTTATATTGCTTACAAACTGTATGGCCATGGCAGGCTGCTTGTTATCTACTTCTATCTTAAATTAACCCATTTCTGTTAGTCTATACTTTGCCACATGGCTCGTGGCTTACCAGTGTCTTACATGTTGCTTCTCATGGCGGCGGCTGGCTGTGTCTCCCTCCCAGTCTTCTACTTCCCAGAATTCTCTACTCTCTTGTCCTGCCTATACTTCCTGCCTGGCCACTGGCCAATCAGAACTTTATTTACACAGAGCAATATCCACAGCACTTCCCCTTTTCTTTTTTTTTTAAAGAAGGTTTTAACTTTTACATAGTACAATTACATATAACAAAACAATTATCAAGCAAGAATTACAGTTACAATATTAAAGAAGATATCCTATCTATCTTATATTTGTGAGTCTAAGGTTTTATATCTAACTTATCTTTTATCATAATTGAGGAAATTATAACTATTTAGTCTTCAACCACATCAAAGTCCTCAGAAGGATATATTATTACCTGAGAACTGGGAGAAGGATGTAAGCATTTTCAGGAGTCTTGCAAGAGTAGACAGAGACAGCTGACAGCCTGGACAGTCACCTAATGTTCCTTTGTAAAGTTGGGGCATTTGTCTTCAGCCCACAAGGCTAGAGTCTCTCGATCACTTCTCTCAGTGTCCTGTAGAATGTCTGGCAGTTTCCTCTGCAAAGCAGGAACCTGAATGACCATTTTGTCAAGCAAAGTTCAGTGGTCACCTTTCTATGGGTCCTGCATGTCCAGTTGATCAAGCAGTCCAGGCAAGAATAGTTTCTTGCCCAAATGGCTATTTTTGCAAAGGTGAAGATAAGATATAAAGTGTCTTCAATGTCCATCGTTGTCTCTGAAGTAAATCGGTGTTACCAGGAGCAGACATGTCTCACTGTCCAGAAAGTCTAAATTTTAAAAATATTTTAAATGCCATATTCTGAAGGTCTTTGAAGTATTTGAAGATTACCTATCTATCTGAAATATCTCTGTGTATACCTAGAAGACTTAACTAACATGGCTACAAGTATGATTATCCTAGATGATTAATTATTAATCTATTTTTAATTATCCATTACAATTTTAAACGAGCTGTACAAAGATAATATCTTAAACAAGAGTAGAAATATATACACAGTATAACAAAATTAACTTTAAGTTTGTATCAATAGACTAAAATCTATACCAATGTAAAACATTTTAAACAAGTTGTTGCTCTTTAGAAGTAAGTTCCTTAATCTACCCTTTTATCCTATTATATCTATATCATATCCCCTCTTTTTCTTTAGAAAGAGATCACATTTATAATCAACCTGTTTTAAAGAAAAATATTGTTTTTTGTCTGTCCCACACCAGAGGGCTCTTTTGATTTGGGACATAAGAATCTCTTAACCTTTCCTTTTAGCAATATGTCTGGGTTTAGAGAAGGAGTGAGCCAATTCCATCTCCAAAGCCAGCTTGATAATTTTGGGAATGTGGGCGTAGTTTTTCTTACTACTTCCTGCTGGAGGGGGGCGCTGTATCTTATGGGGATACAAAGAAAATTTTAGTATTATAGAGTAGTCCATTAGGGTGAACCTCTGATCCAGTTGCCTTGAAACCATTCTGGATGTCAGATCATCTGGGCCATGGTGTCATCGGAGACCTTTCAGGTGGTCTTGGCTGATCAAACCTGATATATCTTAATCTGGAACAAATCCACAGCCTCTGGCTTTCTGTGGAAACAAAAGCAGAGACTCCTTTCCAAAGCAACATTTCTTTATATCCAAATTTCGAAGTCAAGGTACCTTTAAAATTTACATATTTGTTTAACTCAACAACTTTTACAATCAAATCTTTTTCTGCAGTTAAAAGTCCCAAAGACAAGACAAACCAGATTCTCTGTGTAATATCCATCTTTGTAAGATTGAAACGCCTCTGTGGCTGCTGGCTCCGCCCACCTCAGCTTCCCAACATGGCGGTGGTACACTTTACCGCCAGCTCTGGGTCTGGAGCCATGTGTACCATCAACTATCAGAAGCAGTTCTATTAAAGCAGCGCATAGCCCAGAAATCTTTTTTTTTTTTTAACTAGCAAAGGCTAAATCCACCACGCAGCAGAGTAAAGTGTTGCTTATAGATTCCTCATTCCCGCCACACTGCATGTCAGATGCACACGCCAGAAACCCGCCACAGTAGCTCAAACCGGCAGGCTGCCGCTAACTTGAGAGAGACAACTAGGAAGTTCTTTTTAGCTCTGTTTTAGAATCTTTTTTCTCAGGTTTTAGGTGGAAATTCTTGCCAACACGTTGGACGCCATTTGTAGTTGGTGTAATTTCACCAATAACTAGCCACTTGTTTTAATGGCTTAACAGCAGGAAAGGGTTAGTCTCATTTACTGCAGAAAAGCTGAGATCTTTACTGCTCCAGCCATCCCAGAAAAACCCATAGGGGGTTTTTCGTCTGGTTCAAATGGTATTTTATTAGAAATTAAGTCACAAAAGTGTAGGATGCATTCCATCACCCAAGAGACCTGGGTCTCTCCAGAGCGATTGCCACTGTTGTAAAAAGAACTTTTAGAAGATTAGACACATGCTCATGGTGCTTCCCTTCCACAAGCACTACAATTTCACATGAATATTGAAAGGAAGGACCCGGAAGAGCCCTGAACTGATACAGAGCCTGAGCGTGCCTCGCCTATGCCTCCTTGTGTGGGACTCTGGCATGTTCACTATCAGATTTCTACAACACAGTTCACAGAAACTGCAGGAGCAGAGCAGGCTGTACTTTAAACTTCCAGAGGGATGGAACACCTCGTCACTCGGCAACTGATTTGGCAGCCTATAGGGTGACATTGATTGGCTCTAAACAAGTGAGAAACAGCATCTAGATCTCCGGAGGAAAATATGATAAGAAAAAGGGAGGAAGCATTCTGCTGACTTTAGGAGGGAAAAGCTCATTTTAATCTGAGTTTAAAACACTCATAAATCCCTAAAACTAATGTAAATCCATTTGTAGTGGGAAACCCAGATACCCAAAGATCCCAACAAAGCAAGAGCATCCTCAGTAAAACACCGATTGTTTTCTTCAGTATTCAGTGTTTACTTATTCATTCCAGCCACCATTCTGGACCTTAGAGTTGTAAATAAAAATGTCTTTTCCTCTTTGAGATCAGAGATTAAGTAGCAAGTGGGGATGAGGGCAAGGAAGAGGAAGAAAGTGAACAGAAAACAGAGTGAACCATGAGAAGGAAGGTGGATCCTTTTCCCACATGGTAGCCAAAGAAAAAAGACCTATTCCAAAAGGGAGCCAAGGGAAGGAAAGGGAGAAGTGTGTGATACTTGTATAAAGAGAATAGAAAGAGCTAATAAAGAAATCCTGGTGTGGTGTCTGTAGCAGAATTATGATGTGGGACAGAGAGCGGATAGCATTGTAAGCCTACAGCAGTTCCCATATTGGAGGTCATACCAGCACTTCTTCTTTTACTAAGAAAAGCCTTTGGAAGGTCTTAACCAAGACATGCAGATGTTCACCATTTAAAAGAACCACTCCTGCTCCAAGAAGATGTGAAATAAAACCAAAGCTAAGAAATTAGTGGGAAGATGCTGCAATTGTTCACCAAAGTTTCTGGGTTGACCCCAACAAAGTAAATGTGCTTTTACTAAGAAATTGTCGGATTTGAATGTATTTTGAAGAAAGGACTGGAAGATAATCTGAAAGGATTAATTGATTGCTTAGATATGGGGTGCAAAAGACTAAGGTGTTCATTTAAAGGTGAGTTCCAGCCATTGGTAGTGTTTGGAGAAGTTGGGGGAAGAAGCAATTTAGATGAAAGCTAAACAATGAGGTTCTTTTGGGAGACCCATTAATGTTGAGACCCTGTTAGTCAACTAGGCAGAATAAACCATTGGATATAGGATCTTCTCCAAGAGAGTAAAGCTATTTGAAAATAGTGTTTTTCTAACAGGCCATAATGGATATACACTGGAGTCTAAGCAACTCCTTTTCTAGAGGAAAAAAAATAAACCAAAAACCTCAAAGTAAAGATGTAATTTTAGGCTGGTCTCCCATAGGAGAAAAAGTTAGAAGCAAGTGCCTAGAGAGAGCCCCGGGATGTGAGAGGCACAGTGGTGCCAGCCAACAGTTCAGAAAGTTTTGCCAGGGGCAGGCATGATTTTAAGTGATTTAGTTATGTTAAGTTTAACCTTCAGCAACACCGAGGGAGACAGCAGTATCCACCCCTCACAGAAAATGAGGCACGGGAATGCTGAAGTAATTGCTTTGTAATATAAATCAAAGGCTAGATAGGCAGAAGAAGTTATGGTTCACACACAGGTGGGCCAGTACCACAGTATGCCACACAGAGGGCTCAGCTCTACACCACAATTCTGGATTTTTCTGTTGCAGTGCCAGGTGCTCCTCGGGAATGGTCAGAAAAAAAAAAAAAGCAAATGCAAAGCATTTTGTACCACTAAATTCTAGGCTCATGTGATCATTAACAGTGGGGAAAGAGAAGTTTCATAAACAAATCACTAAAAATAAAACCCCAAATCAAACAAACCTTTGCTAAGAAAGGCAACCAACCCTGGGCAAGCAAAGATATACTTTATCTCTTTCAATTTGCCGATTCTGTCTGTTGATTATAAGATGCTTTTCAATTTATGAGATTAAAAAAACAGGAAAAATGTATTTCAGAAATCATGAAATACCATATTTTAACTTCTTCCCTAGATCTGGATTGTTCTGTTGACTGGCTGAAGGGCATTATTTCTCTAGGAACACATTGTTCATAATACACTCTCCATTGTATTAGACCACAATAGTTCCTCTGGAATAAGAATGACTTAGGGTGGGGGTATTATTCACTGTGAGCACCAGAAATTCTTCATTTTTAACTCATGTATTTCCTTACTCTACATCAGAGTTTAGAACGACATTTGATAATGGCTGGTGAGAGGTTTAAGACACACAGCTAATATGCCTTCATCTTCATCATTTTACAAATTGATGCCTTACAGCCTGTTGTTTACCTGGTGGCAGAAATCTCTGGATGTACAGGTGACCCAAGTGGTATCAGTCCTATGCCAGTTGGGCTAAGGCAGCTAGGAGATGCTTAGACCCCAGTGTATGTCCGTTATGGCCTGCTAGTATTGTTGAAACTATTAAGGCCACTCCACGTAGTTAAAAGGGAGGTTTATTTTGTGGGGTAACTTACAAATGAAGGGATAGGTTGTAGGGTCTGGCAAAGGTATGGCGCAGTCCGGTGGTGTTCTCTGGAGAACTCAGCTCGCTCTACCTCCAGCATCCAGGGTCCCAGAATCAAGAGAGACCTCTCCTCTCAATCCCGAGTCTTCCGCTTCCTCCCTCAGCCCCACCTTGTGGGCATGACCATTAGCAAAGCCTCAATGGGGGTTGGAACTTCCAGACCAATGCTGGGATGGCTATCCACTGCATCTCCCCCTTTTGTCTAAATAAAAATGTTTTAACCTAATACAAGACTATACACAAAGAAATGGTTATCAAATATTGCCCAGGAGTAATGAGGGATAATGACCTAGATAAGTTGGAATTACAATTAATGCAAACAATATCAAGCAAAAAACACATACTAAAATCCAGGGAAATCTAGAGTGTGGGTAGGTGGCATTTTACAAAGATCATTCCAAAAGGTGTCCTATCCTAAAGAACCTGAATCTAATACTTAATATATTTTATCTAAGATATTATATACATATATATACTAAGTTGTAACTATAGCTGCTAGTCTTCAACCTCATCAAAGACCTGAGAAGGAATATAATAATACCTGAGAAATGGGAGAAGGATGCAAGTAACTTTCGGGAGTCTTGCAAGAGTAGACAGAGACAGCTGGCAGCCTGGACAGTCACCTAATGTTTCTCAGCATCATTGGTGCATTCAAATTGGCTACAGGCCTAGAGTATCTGACAGACCATTTTCAGAAGCAGGAATTCTGAAAGACCATCTTACCCTGTCTTGGCAAAGTATAGTGGTCACTTTCCTTGTGTCCCGCTTGTCCAGAAAGGACAGCATTTGTACTGTCAGCAGTTGAGGCAAGGGCACTTCTTTGCCCAGTAGGCCATTTTGTGCCAAGACAAACTTTCAAATGGAAATGTCTTAGAAGCCCAACATTCTCTCGGGATCAAATTGGTGCTGCCTGGATCAATTGTGTCTCACGTCAACAGAATTCTAAGTTATTTAAATGCTATATTCTCTAGGTCCATGAAGTGTTTGAAGATTACCTGTCCATCTGACCTATGTATTTATAAATCTGGATAACCTAACTAACATAATTATAGAGATGACAAGCATAGGTGACAACAATAAATCTATAAGTCTTATCTACCTAAACAACCTAAGGACTAAGGCCTCCTATAAATAAGGCAAACAGTCTGTAAGCAAATGTACAGTAAAAGGACAATGACTTTAAATTGTGACAATACACAAAATATCTTTAACAGAGGTAGGAATGTATAGTGCAATATGTAATATGATAATAATCCTAAATATATATCTGTATACAGAATATCTTAAACAGAAGTAGAACATACATACAGTATAACAGATATAAATTTACATTTGTATCAATATACAAATATTTCAAATAAGAGTAAAAATATGTGTACAATATAACAAACATAGTTCTGTATTTGTATCAATATACAAATTATCTTAAATATGAATATTAAAAGTTTATATTTGTATCAACATGCTAGAGAAACACTATTTGCAGATAGCTTGACTCTCTTGGAGAAGATCCTGTATAGACACTTGGATGACCTGGCCTTCCAAGAGACTCGAGGCAAAATATTCTATGCCAGATGCCATAGCTCAAGTGTCCATGATGAAGCTAACACATGAGGGGAGGTAGGTCTAAGATGTATGTGCCATTAGCCATTCACTGTGACCCTCTAGATGACCAAAGACCAGCTTGGGAGTGAGAAGGGCCTGAATAAAGACATGAACTCAGATATAAACCAAGAAATGTATAATTTCCCAGCACAACTGTGGATATCAAATATGTTGTGGACTTCTGAACACCTGGATCTGGAATCCTTCTCCAGATCATTTGGGAAAAGTATGCACAGCTGTGATTACAAAGTATGTTGTGGACTTCTGAACACCTGGATCTGGAATCCTTCTTCAGATCATTCAGGAAAATTATGCACAATTTTCTGGACACATGACCCAAGGTGAGCAGTATGCAGCTCACTGACTCCCTATCCAATGGGCCTCACTCAAGGGCAAAGATGCAATCTGGAAGGCAGCAGGTATTTCTACAGAGAATGGTGGCTCAAGTTCTTCTATTATGGAAAAACTGTAGGACTGTGGCAGACTACATCCCCTCCACGAACATGACAAAAACTCAAAACATGAACACTGAAATCCAGGCTACCGCTTCAGCTCACACATGACCACGGGATAAAGGAATGTTTAAGTGAGATAGACAGGCAGATATTGCCAAGTTAGCTGATGAATTCAAGCATCAATTGGGGTGTCCCTCTAACTGCCAGTATGAGCAACTGATTGAAATTAACCTTGCAAAGATAAAGTTTCACATTCCTGTGTCATCCCCTAAGTGTTGTGGAGAAGTAAGGTATCATCCAAGTAAGACTAATTGGTGGCATCAACAATTTGACTACAAAGGACATTCACTATTCAGTAGCTTACAGGCAAGTGCAAGCCCAGTTCACTAGCAAACAGATTCTCAACAGATGGATTATGCTGAGCAGGTTAGACATATACAGATCCTGAGGGGTGTGGATGACATGATCCTGGACAACGTCCATGATCCTCGAACTGGCCAATGAAACAACAAGGACATCAGGAAGAGGAAAACAAACAAACAAACAAACAAACAAGTTGCCTCTTGAAACAGGAGCATTGCAGAACATGGTGATGTGAATATCTAGATCCATGTTTCCATCCCATCTCCAGAATTTGTCAAAGCCCTCAGATGCAAGCAGAAATCTACTTCCTGACAGTCAAGGGTAGCAAGAAGTTTAAGCTTGAGGTTCAAATAAATGTCCTCATGTGGAGTCTGACCCCGATTAAACTATCTCCAAGTACATCCCTGAGGACTGCAGGTAAGGAGCCTTTCACCAAGTAGGATGGCAAAGACCTAGAGGATCTGCAGCTCCTCATAATCAAACAGAAGGTACTACAGACCCCTACCTCAGCTGCTAGCTCTAGGCTCAAGACACTGGGTACCTAGGCAACTCCAACAACCTGCTCATGGGCGACGGCATCTACATCAGAAATGGCCATCCACAGGAATCGGGACTCACGCTTGAAACTGCCCATTGCTACAAGAAGCATAGCATCAGGTGAGTAGTGACTGAAGATGGTCACTATTGGCAACAGCGAGATGATTCCGGCAGCCCTGCAGCCTAGCAGCCCCAGGGACCAGGCGGTTATCATCTTCACTGAACCACATGATCCGCATGAGACCATACCTGCTGTCTTTCTCCTTTACAGACCCCACTGACTCTCCCACCTTGTGGAAAAGCTAACCCTCTCAGTTCTGAAGGACTTGATTTCCCAGTAAGTCCCAGAAATGTATCACCAAGCACTCCAGCAGCTCCCGGGAGACAATCTTCCTGAGCCACAGCTTCAACAAAGCCTGGATTGAGCTCACAAACAACGGCCTAAGTGGGAGTGGGGCGGGGGAGGGGAGGAGGGAGGAAGGGCTGCAGCAGATAAGGACCACACAGTGACTCATCCCCAGCCCAGAGCCTCATTCTGACGTCATAGGTTTAGTTCCACGTGCTAGGTAAGCTGGATCTGCTCCATCCAGCCATGGCCTCTGGCTGCCAGACGGTGAGGCCAGACCTTTGGTGGGAGGGCTTAAACATTTGCTAGCTCTGCCTTCCCATTTTTCAGATTGGTTCGCATCTTCAACAGCTGCATGGATGCAACGCCCCAGTGTAACTGTATTTATTTTTTTTAAGACCACGCTCTTCTCCACAGAAGTGTTTTGTTTTTGATCTAGCCTCACCATTTCACTGGCACCTGAGGTATTTTAAAGAATATACCCTCTTGGAAGAAGAGTCAACATTCCAAATTCAGAGAGAAGAGAAAGGGAAGAAGAGACATAATTTTTAGATTTTTTTTTTTTTAGAGCATGGGATATGGCACTAAATAAGTTTTTAATTTCTTAATATTTCATACATGCCTAGGATATGCTTAGACAAAATCTCTTCTCTTTTCAATTACCCACTTATCTCACCAACACTTTTCCTTCCCCATTCCCTCTTTTTTTATTTTTTATTTTTTTGGTTTTTTGAGACCAAAAGTTTCTCTGTGTAGCTTTGTGCCTTTCCTGGATCTCACTCTGTAGATCAGGCTGGCCTCGAACTCACAGAGATCCACCTGCCTCTGCCTCCCGGGTGCTGGGATTAAAGGCGTGCGGCACCACCAACGGCTCCCCACTCCCTCTTAAAAACAAACAAACATTCATTCAATGACCATTGAGTCCATTTGGTTCTGGCTATATGTCCACAGGTGTAGAACCATCTACTGTAGCTTGGGTAGCCTTTCACGGCCTGTACTCCTGAGGAAAACTGACTCTCCCTCCTCCAACAGTCATCAGTTTCCAAAACCTCCTCAGCCAGGGGTAAGAGTTCATGAGTCCCTGGCCTGGGGAGGATGGGCTATGATACAGATGCCCCATTTAGAGCTTAGCCCTGTACAGGCTCTCCTTCTGTTCTTGTTGACTGATTGGGTGTCCCTTTATTAATTGCTATCAACTGCAAAAAAAAAAAAAAAAGTTTATCAAAGGAGGGTTGAGAGATGCAACAACCCATGGGTGTAAAGATAAGACCTGGGGGTGTGTTATTACTATATCTGTTCAGCAAAACAATATTATTTCCTCTCCTAGGGTCTATGATACCAGCTATGGGTTCTATCTTCTGGAGTAGGCTGTAAATCCAATCAAAATGTGGTTGGTTTCACTCAGTTGTTTTGTTTGTTTGTTTGTTGGTTTGTTTTTTGGGTTTTTTTTTTTAGACCCTGGTTTCTCCGTGTCCCCCTTGCTGTCTTGGAACTCACTCTATAGACCAGGCTGGCCTTGAACTCACAGAGATCTGCCTCTCCCTCCTGAGTGCTGGGATTAAAGGCAGGCGCCACCACCTCTCGGTTTTACTCAGTATTTTCATTATAATAGAGGTTTGTTAAGTCTTTTCTAAAGAAGAACATTTAAAATAATCATTGCTGGCTTTAAAATATTAGTATGTACAATGTTGAATGTGTACGTAAAGCTTATCTTTTATCACCTTGAATTTTGCTGATGTCCTCAATTGGCAATATTTATGGAGATTGTGAAAGCAAACAGTTTTGTCCTAGCTTGGCTGATGGGCACATTTTTATTTTCTGCATCTCTGGTACTTCTAGATGTTTCGGTGAAGCATGCTGCTATGCCACTACTCAGTGGTGACAATGATAAGCCACAAAGAGGTGACTATTCAATCACAAGAGTGGATAGCCTTAACTGTTATTGAAGCATCTTAGGGATTTCATTGCAGTGGGGAGACACCATGACCATGCCAACTCTTACAAATGAAAACATTTCATTGGAGTGGCTCACTCGAAGTTTCAGAGGTTCAGTCCATGAACATTATGGCGGGGAGCATGGCGGTGTACAGGCAGAAATGGTGCTGGCTACATCTTGGCTTGCAGGGAACAGGAAGTGGACTGAGACACTGGCTGGCATTGAGAGCATAGGAAACCTCAAAACCCACCCACCTACGCACAGTGACACACTTTTTCCAACAAGGCCATACTCGCTCCAACACAGCCACACTTATTAATAGTGTCCCTTCCTATGAGATTATGGGGACCAATTACATTCAAATTACTACACAAAGTGCTGACACCAAAGGTCAGGTTTGGCGTGACTGAAGGTGTAGAATGGACAGATTCATAGAGACAGATGGAAGACTGGTGGGAAGCAGAGTGTAGAGGGAAGGAAGAATGGAAACTTATTTACTGGGTAGAGGATTTGTTGGAGGTGATGAGAAAGTTCTGGCCATGGATGAAACTGATTGTACCACACTGAACACAGTGAGAGCCACTGAACAGTTTGAGTTATATGTGATTTACCACAATAAGCAAAATAAGCGCAAACAGCAGGGCAGCCACAATGCTGTGCTTCTCCATTATTCCTAAGTAGCTTTCAAAAGGCATATCAACAAAATCAGGGGGTAGCTGATGCACTGAAAGATAGAAGCAGGTGTGCACACATCTGCCTGCAGGTCAGGCCTGGTCTTCAAAGAAATGACTCCTCCAAACTTGTCATCAATTTAGAAATCTAGTTTTCGGTTTGCTTCAAGCATGCAATTTGCCAATTGATTTCAGGATATATGTTATAGCTCAGAACCTGCAGGATCTTGAAATGAAGTCCTAAGTGTGCCCTAGATCAGCCAGGGAAGAGCCATCTGGCCCAGCTACCTCAGTGGGCTCTCATCTCCTGCTGGGAGAATATGAACAGGTTTAAGAGAGAGACAGGAACAAAATTTCCCACAGTTAGGAAGTCAAAAATTATGGAAAAAATAATTTACTATCTTTTCCACCTGAAGCTTGGATGTGACTGAGAAGTTACATAGCTTTTTCCAGCTGTCAAATCTGGGTTCAGTCCCTGCTCCTGACCCCATTTCCATGGGATTTGATTCTGTAGCCTCAGTCTCCTTAGGTATAATTGGAAGCACGAATACCTATTTTTTGGTTTGAGTGTTGATGTACTATGTCTGGTACAAAGTAGTTAATCAAAACGGTGTAGATTTCTTTCCCTTCCCAAATGAAATATCCTAGCATGGCCAGTGTCAGGGCTTTGAAAGCATATGGCAGGGTAACCCATATTATAACGCCAAGTCTCTCCACAAGACTTCCCGAGGCAGGGAGATTAAGTCTGTAATACTGAGGATTATCTAATATAATGGGGACAAATTAAATGATTAAATGGGCATAGACACATACTACAGCTATGTTGTCTTATGTAGGGAATAACAAACTCTTAATTGGATTCAGTACTCTTTCATTTCCTGAATGGTCTAACTGGGGGGAGGGTGGGAAGAAAAAAGCAAGGTGTGCATTTCAGTAGACTTCTATGGTACCACTAAAGGGGGAAATTAGAAATATATAGCCCTCTATGTATTTGGTTTCTCCAACTGTGTTTTTTCTTATGCAAGGGTAGACAGAATAATTGCTCGGCTGAATAAAGTAAAGGGAATAGGAATTTGAGGAACACTTGGAACCAGCCATTCTACATATTTATATATTGAGCTAAATAACAATTTTCTCCTTCTTGTCTCCATCTCTAAAAAAAAAAAAAATTGCGTGTACTCACCTAACTATTGCAAGCAATTTTTAGGGGACACATTTCAAGGGGAGACTTTTCTGTAGGAGGAATGTTAACACACGATTCTGTGGAGAAGTGTCACAGCTTTAACACAGACTAATGAGAAGCAATTGAGACCTAGGGTTGTAGATGAATTGCTAAACGGTCTCATTAATAAAAACCCGGAGCCAGATGTTAGGGTGAAAAGCTGAGAGATTAGAGGAATAGGAGAAGCCACAGACAACCTCACCTCACTGAAACCTCAGTCTCCAAAGAGACCTCTTTCCTGTATATCCAAGCCTATATGCCTTTCTGTTCTGCCATCTCACTTCCTCTCTCCGCCCAACTGCATCACTTCCTCTTCCTGCCCAGCTCTGTCACTTCCTGTTTGTCTGTGCAGACCTCCAGACCTCCATGGTTAACTAGTGTTGGAATTCAAAGGTGTGTGCCACCACTCCTGGCTCTGTTCCCAGTGTGGCCTTGAACTCACAGAGATCCAGACAGATCTCTGCCTCCCAAGTGATAGGATTAAAGTCTCTGCCTCCCAAGTGATAGGATTAAAGGCATGTGCTGCCATTGCCTGATCTCTGTTTTTACTATGGTGGCTGGCTTTTTCCTCTGATCCTCAGATAAACTTTATTGGGTGCTCAAAGAAAATATCACCACATAGGGTTGACCAAAAAAAGCTGACACTGTCTTCACTAAGCCCTCTCCTTCAACAATTTGTGGAAAGACTGAAGAATGTGAGGATCCTACTACATGTGGGTTAAGGCTCCAGTGGAGGAGGAAAACAGGCCTGGAATATTCTACTAGAGAGCTGGGAAACAGAAAGGAGATCCATGCAAGTTCACATACTAGCATGTTGCCTAGAATGAGCGTGAAAAGCAGAGCATGGGTATGCAATACAGTAAACATCTTGCAAAGGAAGAGTATAATGTCTCTAAGTGTTGAGTTTTCTATAGCATTTTATGATTTCTATTTTAAATGATTAAATATGTTCATGTTTGAGACTAAATGACCACTACATATTAATATAAAGATTTTCAAAGAAGGAGGAACAGAAGAATGAATTGGATTACAAAGGTTGGTATGAGTAAATTTCGGGAACAATTGCAGGCAGGCAAGTGGTAGGGTCCTTGGCTTCTCTGCACTGAGTGAGATTAGAACTGGTAGAATTACGTGCGTGAGTTGAACAGAAGTTCCCTGAAGGGCAAGTTGGTGATTTAATTACATCTTTCTGATAATGAAACTGGAAACTGACAATGTTTTCTATGGTTTTGTTTTTGTTTTTGTTTTTGTTTTGGAGTGAGATGCAGTGTCCTTCTGCTTGGACCTTTGTTAGTTTGTTCCGAATTCCTGGCAACAGAATGCATTGTGGATTTGGTCATGGCTGTGGCCTCTCTTGTTTAAGAAACTAGGCCTGGTCCATTTGGCACCCACAACCAAAGTTTTAACACCACAGCACTCTTTCTGCCTCAAGAAACCTCCTATTTCAAACACTATAGACTATTTTTTAACTATATGCCTAATACATAAGCAACAGGATCCACTGCTATTCTGTGAAATGTGTTCTTGAAATTTTGAGCTTCTATTATAAAGATTCTACTGAATTTTCTTTTTCTTTTTTTATGTTTTTGAGCATATTTTCCATTGAATTTTATTACATTCTGTCTCTTTAGAAATTAATGTCTACATGAGTTTTCATCTTTCAGGCTCTGATAATTAATAGCAAAACAGATAATATTGTTACCACAGTTAATATTTATCATATATCTCCTCCTGTTCAAAGCCCCTTGACACGTCCTTATTGATATCAGACCTTCCATTTGCTAACACTACCTTCTTTGCAACTAGTTACTTTCATTATCGAAATACCAGAAACTCATGTCGTAGTCAGGTTTATAATTGCTGTGATGAAACACCATGACGAAAGTAACTTGGAGAGGAAAGGGTTCATTCAGCTTACATATTCAAGTAACAGTTCGTCACTAAGGGAAGTCAGGGCAGGAATTAAAACAGGGTAGAAACCTGTAGGCAGGAGCTGATGCAGAGGCCGTGAGGAGGTGCTGCTCACTGGCTTGGTCTTCATGACTCCCTCAGCCTGCTTTCTTGTTTTGTTTTGTTTTGTTTTGTTTTGTTTTGTTTTGTTTATCAAGACAGGGTTTCTCTGTGTAGATTTGCACCTTTTCCTGGAACTCGATTTGTAGACTAGGCTGGCCTTGAACTTACAGAGATACCCCTGCCTCTGCCTCCCGAGTGCTGGGATGAAAAGCGTGCGCCACCACTACCCGGCCCTGCTTTCTTATGGAACCCAGGACCACCAGCCCAGGGGAGACACACCAGGAGTGGGCAGCGCCCTCCAGCATTAATCACTGATTAAGAAAATGCCGTAGAGACATGCCTAGAGTCGAATCTTATGGAGGCATTTTCTCAGTTAGGGTTCCCTTCCCTTAGGTCACTACAGTCTGGGTCAAACGGACAGAAAATTATCCAGCACGACGCAGGAGATCAAAATCATTACCTCTCTTAAGAAGAAAAATTATAAAATTATGACACTTAAAAGGATCAGCTTCTCCCAGTACACTCGTTATTCCTGGGCTCACCATGGTGCTTACCCTTCGGGGTCCCGTCCATTTTGTCACAGCTCTGTGTCATCACATTTGCTTACTAAATGCGTATTGTGTTCTCATCCAGTACTATGCAAAACTGGTTTATTAGCAACAACAGTTGAAGAAATAACACATTATCAGAAAAATTCATAAATTACAACCATGCACTGAGTGATTTTGGAACTAATTTCATGCTTGCTTTTGGTTTTTGGTCTTGATTGAAAACCCATATTTTCTAGAAGTGTATCTTAATCATTATTTGTCCCTGAGCACTAAACACTGATAATAATGATTGAGAAGTTGTTTTATTATTGCATATTTCAAGATAGTGATGTCTGGGGTGAATTATGAATGTACAGAGAAGAGCCTTTTGGCTACCCCATAAATTTTTTTCTGACTCAATAATTAATGAGGAAGTCCCATAGATGATGCCCCTTATTAAACAAAGCAGAACACTTCCCAGTTAAAGGTTAAAAGCCTCAGAAAATTGTCACCTCATAATATTTTTCAATTGTTTATGTTTTTATTTTATGTGTACTTTGCCTACATATATGTCTGAACATCACATGCACACCTAGTACCTGAAAAGAGCGTTGGATGCCCTGGAACTGGAGTTACAGACAGTTCTGAGCTGTCATGTGGGTGGTGGGAATTGAGCCCGAGTCCTCTGGAAGAGCATCCAATATTCTTAACTACTGAGCCATCTCTTTAGCCTATATAAACATGTGTGTGTGTGTGTGTGTGTGTGTGTGTGTGTGTGTGTGTGTGTGTTGTGTATATGTGCATGTCTATGAAATATTATATATAAGATAATATGTACACACACATATATATTATTTTAATACTTATATATGCAATCTCCAACTCCTTTGTGAGGGTGTTAGGATCTAATAATGCTGTGTAACTTAAATTTTGTTTGTGATGTATAGCTATAAATAATCAGAAGTCTTCACTTTAAGTCATTAAACATGTGTACACATAGTTGAATAACATTTCTATGGGAGCCTGTTTTGGGGTTCCTTGTGGCTTTACCCAGCAGGTCCCCATAGAGGATGATTAGGGCCACAGGCCTGAGTGCCGGTGTCTGAGATGGGTCTGCACTTGGCTGTGCTGGGGGGAGGTCTTTTTACTCCACCCCTTGGCATCTCTATAAATACCCTGGGGCAGAGATAGTCAGGGCTCCTTGGAAAAGGTTCCAGGTCCCCTCCAGGCTATCCTTTATTTTCTATCTGTTTATCTCTGCACTATAAATCCTTCTATCTAATATTTCCTGCTGCTCACACTCAAGAAAACTCTGGGGAGCTGTGGGGTTGGTGAGTAATCACCCCACAGCATGGCGCCATGAACAGGGACTAAAGACAAAAAAGGGGGACTAAAGAAAAAAGAAAAAAAGGGGGGCTAAAGAAAAAAGAGACTAAAGACAAATGAACAGGGACTAAAGACAAATTAATAGGGACTGAAAAAGGAAAATAATAGTTTTATTACAGAGGTTTTGGCAAAGTGTGAGTCAGCCCTACCAGTGGAAAGTGGCATGCCAGTGTTATGGAATATATATATATATATATATATTGAGGGGCAGGGGTTTTATTCTCGAGAGAAAAGGAAAAGAGACTAGAAGGATGTCCGATACTGCAGCGCAAAATTCTCTTCTGTCAAAACTTTCTATCTTCTTTCTGTGAAAAATATAAGGCATCGTGTAGTAATATAGTGTAGGAAAAACTTAGAAGTGTAAGATCGTGCAGGAAAAAAAGTAAGGCAACTAGACAGAAAAACTCCAATTTTCTAACTTTGGGGGCTATGAACGCAAACTGGGGAAGAAAAAAAATCTTTGAGCTTTATGGGTAGTAAAAAAGCTCTTCTTTGAGCTTATGGGGGAAGGAAGAAAGTTTCCTATGGAAGCTTTTGACCTGGGACAGCTGAAATGCTAAGTCCAAGCGGTAGGAGAAAGTGATTTCTCCCTGAGGCAAAAATGTGGGTGTAAAAAGCCAAAATTTAAAGTTGGGAAGCTTTGGGGAAATAAAAGTTGATCTTTCTCTTCTGGGGGAAAAAATTCTTTCTCTTAAACTAAAAATCTTTTCTTGAAAATTTTTTGGGGAGAAAAATCTCTCTAAAAAGCCTTAATCTTTTTCTCTTAAAAAACTTAGTCTTTCTCAAAAGCTGTTAAAAAACTTAAAAACTAGAGCCTTTAACTTTCTCTCAGAAGGACAAAAATTAGAATCATCTGAAGATATTAGTTTGGGAACAACCTGTGGTTAGCTCTAAGGGAAAACAAACCCCTTAAGACAGCAAAACCTCTCGAAGTTCTCTTTCAAGCTTTGAAAATCCTCCCTGCGATGCAGGAGGCAGGGATCTAGTTCCTAAAAACGTCTCTTCTAAGCTCTGTCTTGTCAAGCTAGTAAGACAGTGGGTCAAGGTCCCCTGAGGGAAATGCTGGGAGAGTGTGGGTGAAGAGCTATAGAGCCCAATGAGGCAGCAAACTGTTATGGGAAAAGCAAAAAAAGACAAGGTTTTCAGTTACAGCCCAGCTGAGGCATGCAGGGTTTTGTTTCTAAGTGAGCATTTGAGAACGAGAAGGTGCTCCTAACTGCCCTAATGCAAAGATCCCCTGAAGTGATACAAACTCTGTTAGCATGGTATCCTCGCTTCTGACCAAAAGCCCAGAGGTGACTGGCCAGCGTCCCTGTCTGTGTTGGAGTGCATTTCTGGGATACTAGGGTTCCTGCAGTTGCAAACTTCCTGAAGCATAGAGCTGAGGCTGGAAGGTGCAGCACCCAGGGGAAGATTGCTAATAAACAAAGCTTAAAGCCTGTGTGAATGGCATAGTTGTCCACTTTCCTACAAGTCCCGAGTTGATAGGTCCACAGCTGCAAAGAGAAATCTGAGAGTAAGGAGCTTTCTGGGAAAACAGTGAAGCTGAACTGTGTCTGATGCAGTTGTGCAGCTGAGTCAGAACGCTGTCTGGGGAAAGAGTCCAGCCAGGACAGGAACAGAACTATCCAGGAGTAAAGCTTTCTTTTCTGTCAGAGAAAGCATCTCTTTGAGAAAAGCTTTGTTTCAACTGACTCCCCAGAGATGAGGGAGTGTAGCCCTAAGGGGTGATTGCCTCTGGCGTAAGCTCTGTCCTTGAGCACCCAGACAAGCAAACACAACCCACTGGGGCCAGGTGATGAGGCTAAACACCTGTCCTAATGCGAGCTTAGAGATGGAAAAAAACAAACAAACAAAAAACAAAAACCTCTCTTGTTAGATTTTCAGTCTGTATGCAAACCACACAGACCCTGAAAACAGAAACAGACTAAAGCCCCTACCTTCAGAAGCAGGAAAGCTGTCACGGTGGTGTTGGGAAATGTCTCTGGGGTAGAAGGGATAAACTGAGAAGGAACTGGGAACTGTCAGGGAGAAAGACTCTGAAGAAACAGAAGGGACAGATTCCTCCCCAGAAATGCATGACCTGTGAAAGCTGCTAAGAGTCTGAGGCAGATGGGGGAAAGAAAGCCCCTACCTCCAAAGGCCGCTAGCAGAGGAACAGAGCAGCCTGAGATAGCTGAAGCTCTGCATCTGGGGGGAAAGGAACAAGCAAAATGAGAATAAAATCAGTGGGAGAAAATCTCTCTGAAGGAGCTATGGAAAAGCTCTGTTGTAAACGTTTTTTCACTGACTGGCTAAGGCAAACACAAGCCCCCAGGAAAGTTGCTATCAGGAATGCCAGCCTCAATGAGCACTAACGAGGCAGGGGCAGTTCTAATTCAGGGGCCACTGTCTAATGAAGGAGAAACGCCTGTTAAAGCCAGCTGAGGAGAGACCAGAAATCTCCCAATGTCCCATAGTTGAAAATGTAAAATGCTTGTTCAAATCTCCCATTGCAAAAGCAAAAAAACTTGGTTCAAACCTCCCAGGCAAGAATTTGTAAGCAAGCCCAGTAAAAGAGAACCAGTTGACTCCCAGACCCAAAAAGAGCTATGGGAAATGGAGGCCATAAACTAGCTCTTAACAGTGAGCTGATGGAGAGAAATGCATTCTGGGAAATGTAGTTTTTCAACTAAAGATGGCGATACAGTCTAAAAACTTTTCAGCTCAATTGAAGTTTCTTCTCAAAGCAATGCTAGAAAGCTTAATCTTACCTCTTGAACTCAGATCAGATAAAAGGCTACCTATAAGAGCAAACAAGCCGGCCGGGCGGTGGTGGCGCATGCCTTTAATCCCAGCACTCGGGAGGCAGAGCCAGGCAGATGTCTGTGAGTTCAAGGCTATCCTGGGCTACAGAGTGAGTTCCAGGAAAGGCACAAAGCTATACAGAAAAACGCTGTCTCGAAAAACCAAAACAAAAACAAAAACAAAAAAAACAAAACAAAACAAAAAAAGGCAAACAAGCCACTTTAAAATCCTTAAAACAAGGGAAAGCAGTTTATACACTGAACGTTGTCTTAGATATAAAGAAGCTCAGTGAAACTAAGAATTCTTCTTTGCCTCTTGCACAAACAGCCTGCAATGAGTGATTCCTTTGCACATCTAATAAGGAGACAAGGAAACAGGCATTCAAACAGAAATGACTGCTTTATAGATGGGAACAAACTTCAGAAAATCTAGCTGTCTTACAAAAAGAGTTGCTTCACCTGAAAGTTCCTTATAAGAAATCAATGCTAACTATCACAGCTGCTAATAATATCAGGAGTTAAAGCTGATGAAGTGAAAATACTAAATCCTGAAAATGCTTTTTCTCAGAGTAAGCTAATGAAGGATATGTTTCATGAAAGAACATCTATGTTCTTGACTCCTTTGAATAGTAACAGTTTTGGTGAAAATACTGGAACTAACAACAATCAAGTCAAAAATGTTTCAACAAATTCACAATGCTTTTCCACAAAAGAAAGCTGCCATGCTTTGTGGGCCATATTAGAGCTCACTCCAATCTTCCTGGTCCTTTAGCTGAGGGTAATTCAATGGCTGATGAGTTAACAAAGATAGTAGCATTATCCCAAGTGGAAATGACTCAACAGCCACATGCTCTTCATCATCCAAATAGCAAAAGCTTAAGAAAGCAATTCAATCTTACCAAAGAAGCATCTCGTCAAGTAGTTAAACGATGTGGGATATGTCCAAAATATTTTCCTGTCCCTCACTTAGGGGTAAACCCTCGAGGTCTTCTTCCTAACCATCCATGGCAAATGGATGTCACTCATATTGCAGAATTTGGTAAATTAAAATATGTACATGTGACCATTGACACTTCTATGGGATTTTTAATAGCTAGTGCACAGCCTGGGGAAGCTACAAAACATGTAATTATGCACTGCTTGAAGTGTTTTTTTGTATATGGGTATACCAAAAATTATTAAAACTGATAATGGTTCTGGATATAGTAGTAAGGCATTTCAACAATTTTGTGCCCAATGGGAAATCGTACATAAAACAGGTATGCCCTATAATCCTCAGGGACAAGGTATTGTGGAAAGGGCTCATAGTAGTCTTAAAATACAACTTCAAAAAATAAAAATAGAAAAGGAAGAAATTTACCTTCAATCGCCACATAATGCATTAAAATATGCTCTTTTTGTTCTGAACTTTTTGAATATGGATGTCCATGAGCAGTCCGCCACAGATAGATTTTGGCACAGTGGCACCCAAGCGACTTTTGCTCAAGTGAAATGGAAAGATCCCTGCTCAGGATTATGGAAGGGTCCTGATCCTGTGTTAATCTGGGGTCCAGGACATGTTTGTGTTTTTTCACAAGAGGAGAATGAAGCTCAGTGGTTACCGGAGCATCTGGTAAGGAGCGTGGAACTAAAGAAGGTCAGCCCCAATGACTTTCCTATAACGAACCAGAATGAAAGTGGCTTGATTAGTGTTTCTGAGGGTTTGTCACTGGAGTTCGGAGCACTGCCGCTTTTGGCGTTACTAGCTCCTTTAGAAAAATACTTTATATCACCTAATAGCTGTGCAGTGTTTTGTGAAGAGCTTTACAGCAGCTAAATACGGTAATTTCACCCTCAGCGCCAAATGGAGTTTTTCAGGAGAACAAACCAAAAGTATTGCTGTAATAGAAATGTTTGTCTGAATTGAAGCACTTAAGGGAGCTACTATGAATCTGGGAGAAGGGACAGCCTCTAGTTAAAAACCATTTACCGCTGACAGTGCATCTCGGCCGGTTCTGGAATGGTTGAGAGAACTCGGCAACTTTGGGGTGTGGCTTCATTCCGAGAATGTTCCAGTCTCCTAGCAACAAGTATCACAAAGCTATAATGACAACACTCACTAAATCCCAGTGTTGTATAGCAAAGCTGACTATAAACTCTAAACTTTAGAAATGATGTACGTACTTCCTGTCTAGTTAAGAGAATCTAATAGAGATAGTGATAATAATTAAGAGTAAGAAGTAGAAAAAGTTGAAAATAAGGAGTTTGTAGAAATTATTCTGTCTTGTTAGTTCTGTGTTAAGAAATTTCTAGGTGTTTGCTAAGTTAAATATATGCTAATGGTAGCCCTATATAAGTTTGTAAAATAGATCTATAGAGTTCCTTTAAGAATATAAGGTTGCAAGAAGTATCTAAGGTAGTCTTAAGACATGTAGTAATAAGCTTGTAATAAGAAATATATTTGTAAAAAAAATATATTTGTTAAAGTACTTCTATAGTTTCCTTAAAGAGTATAAATAAGTAGATGTTAATATGTTATATGTGAGTTTGTAAAAATGTATAAATGTTAAGAGTGAGTTTATGCTTAAGCACATGTTATATGTGAGTTTGTGAAAAAGTGTAAATATTGAGTGTGAATCTGTGCTTAATGTACATGGTGAAAGAACCTGAGACACAGAAGGTAGTGTCCTAGTAGCCTGCAAAGCAGGCAGTCTGAATGGTTTCAAAAGCTCCAGAAGCCGCTAAGAAGCTAAGAATGGCAGACGCCAGAACCAGCATAACAAGGCATCTGCAGCTGAGATCAACGCAACACAGAAAAGCCTGAGCTAACATCAAAAAATGGTGCGGTTTAGAATACTACTGTAACTAAAAAGATCTCTGAGAAGTAAAGTTGCAGAGACGCTTGTTTGAACTAAAATTGTTAACTGCAAAAAGTTTTGGTTGTAAAATGTCTCTTCATATTTGGAAGTTGAAGTCTAATACTAGAACTTACTTATTTTGAACTTTTTGAAATTAAGAAAATGAGAGAAAACTACAAAAAGGTTTTGCTATGGATTTCTTCATATTTGGAAGGCTCGTACCAGAATTTATTATTTGAATTTTGGGACTTAAGAAATGAAGTGAACAGTAGATTTCATTGCAATGGGACAATTGACTTTACTTATAGTTATGACCTAGGAACTGTTTTCTGGAATTGTGTTAAAAATGGAACCGTTAGCCTGGTGGTGGTGGTGCACGTCTTTGATCCCAGCACTCGGGAGGCAGAGCCAGGCGGATCTTTGTGAGTTCAAGGCCAGCCTGGTCTACAGAGCGAGATCCAGGAAAGGTACAAAGCTACCCAGAGAAACCCTGTCTCGAAAAACAAAAAAACAAAAAAAAGGGAACTGTTTAAATGAAGAAATTTATTTCTACCTAGACTAAAGATGCAGCTTCGTGTATGCATATATGCTTTATTAACTGATTCATGAATTGTTTTATGGAACTGTTTATGGAGCTGGTTTTGTGTTATAAATGGAACTGTTTAAACAGAAAAGTTTGGATTTTCTAACTAGGCTTGAGACTTTGTTTAAAAAATTATAAAGAAAAGGGAGAGTTAATACCCCTTTCTCTAATTTAAAAAGTCTTAGAGTAGATGAATGTTATGTTTTGTTAGTAAGAAATGTAAATGGGTATACTAAGATTACTTTAAAGTGTAAAGAAACTACTTTTGGATGTTTTGCTAAGTTGCCAAAGTGTTAATGGTTAGATTGAGAATACTGCATTTCAATATGGGTTTATAGGAATTGTATAAGTTTGGGTTTCTTCTAACTAGATTTGAGATCTTGTTTAAAAAATTATAAAGAAAAGGAGGCGTTATGAGTGAATTAAGGTTGAATTACATTTGCAAAAATTATGTTTAACCTAGTGGTATTAATGCATCCTGGTTTTGTGGAGTTAAGGAAATATTTGTTTGATGTGAATACATCAGAAGTTTTTCCTATGTTCTGTTAGAAAGAAAATTCAAATGATTAAGAGTTAAAGTTGTAAGACTGAGAAAATTGGTAACTATATATAGCACCATATATGCTAATTCAAATGGTTCTGTTAAGAGTTTGCTTTGAGTTGTAAGATTGCGAGAATTGTGACTATGTATAGCAATAATATGTTAACCTGTTAATGGTAATGATGAAGTTAAGGGACTCTTTAAGTTTGCGATTGCATTAAGTTTTTGGTTTAGAAAGGGCTTGATGCAGCTAAAGACTGCTGTAGTCACCTTGGACCTAATTAAAAAAAGATATGCCATCTATTGTCATCCTCTACTTCTATAGTGGGAGGTGTAACAGCTATGGAGATTGCTGTAAGCTATTAATGATATATATATATATATATATAAAGAAAGGGGGGCCGTTTTTGGGTTCCTTGTGGCTTTACCCAGCAGGTCCCCATAGAGGATGATTAGGGCCACTGGCCTGAGTGCAGGTGTCTGAAATGGTCTGCACTTGGCTGTGCTGGGGGAGGAGGTCTTTTGCTCCACCCCTTGGCATCTCTATAAACACCCTGGGTCAGAGACAGTCAGGCCCCCGCTGGAAAAGTTTCCAGGCCCTCTTGAGGCTATCCTTTATTTTCTATCTGTTTATCTTCACAATATAAATCCTTCTATCTAATATTTCCTGCTGCTCACACTCAAGAAAACTCTGGGGAACTGTGGGGTTGGTGGGTAAACGACCCACACATTTCCTAGAATTTTTTTCCTCTTTTTTTTTTTTTTTTTAAAGACAGGGTTTCCTCTGGGCGGTGGTGGCACACACCTTTAATCCCAGCACTCTCGGGAGGCAGAGGCAAGAGGATCTCTGTGAGTTTGAGGCCAGCCTGGGCTCCAAAGCTACACAGAGAAACCCTGTCTCAAACCCCCCCCCCAAAAAAAAAAAACAACCAACCAACCAAAACCAAAAAGACAGGGTTTCTCTGTTGTTCCTGGCTCTCTCCTGGAACTCACTATGTAGGACCAGGCTTGTGTTGAACTCAAAGATCCACCTGCCTCTTTCTCCTGAGTGCTGGGATTTAAGGTGTGCACCATAACCACCTGGCACATTTCCTAGAATTTAAATTAGAGGAAGAACATGAATTATACCATTTTCACAACATTTACAGGGACTCTTTTACTATCTTTTTTTCAGTTGTGACTACAGAGTAATTAGCATACATACACTTTTGAAAATAAGGGTTCTCAGTCAAAACAACGAAACAAAAGCTAAAAACAAATGGGGGGGGGTACTAAATTATTTCCTATCACCTCAGACCTGATTATACTTTGGCTCTTTTTTTTTTTTTTTTTTTTAAACTAATTTGTAATTCCTTCAGCTGTTGATCGGTGATTTTTCCACAGTGCATCTTCCTGCATCTCCTTCTCAAAGCACAAGTTTCCAAAGTAGTTTTCAGAGGTTCTGGCACCCATGGAATTGCCACCTCTGGGTCTCCCCTGTGTGATGTAAGCATGGGAAAGTGTAATCGCATGCGACGTACCTCTCTCCTCCCCAGCTTTATTATAAATCTTAGTTCCGCCCCTTCGTTGATCTGCCTGCCTCCAGTCAGGAGTTCCTGACTGAATCAGGGCATTTAAGGCTTGTTCTAGCAATTTCAAATCACCTTTAATCATTTTTCCCATTACTTTATTTTGCCTGCCCAAATAAAAACTCTCACCGGCCTTTCTCTAGACAGTCCCACCAGTTTCCAGGCTTGAGTAAAACTACTGTGAATGCTGGAATTACTTTTACACTTCCTGGCAGGCTTTTGTGCTGGCCACTTGGCTTGTTGGCCATAGGTCTCTTGATCACAGCCCCAGGTAATCCATTTCCTTCTTGGCTGTTAGGGAAGGGCCTAATTAGCCAATCCAACAACTCCCCACCCTCTGCTTCCACAGGCTTGTCCTCGGTGCCTGCAGGCATTTTGCCAGGCTGCCCTGAAAGGCGTCAAATTACCTTTTCAGCCTAGGCAACCACAATGCAAAGTTGCCCATCTACCTCCGACAGTTTTCTTTTTCTTCGTTGACATTCCTCCCTCACAAAACTCATCCATTCTTCTCCTTCCTAAGAAAAACTAACACTTCTCCCACTTGCTCAATGTAAATCCACAATTTGGTTATCACTTTTTTTAATGACATGAAAATTGTTTATCTTCCTAGTAACACACCAGATTTCACCGGAAGTGGTGAGTGGTAACTTCAGAAGGCTCCGACCTAAGGAAAAGAGGTTTTCATCTCCCTAAGTAATCATATGCATGTACTAAACATACTTAGGGTAAGAGACATGGCAAGGGTTCAGGAAAATTATGTGGTTAGCCCCTGAGGGGTCAGTTAACATGGATGCCTGCCTATAATCGTCTTGGCTGAAATTAGTACATGGATGGATGGCACAAGGAAAGGAAATCTAGAATGTGTCAAGGTACATTTGGCAAAAAGAGTGACTCATCTTTCTGAATTCTGGGTGTATTCGTAAAAGAGTTCAACTGGGCAGCCAGGTGATCCGGAGAAATGGGTTATTTACCTGGGAGGACCTGGAAAGCTTTTTACACAGTGTCAACAGGATTGCTGTTAAGCAGCAAGTTGGCAAACATGGGAAGATTGTCTTTAAACACCGCTGGGATTCAGAACTGTTGGCATATACTGGCCTTTCAACTCTTCAGCGCACAGAGAGATCCAAGCTACCTTGGACAAAAAAGCAGATGCATCATTACACTCCCTCTCTCTTCTTAAAGCTCTTGGCAACCCCAACACAGGGTGGAGCAATCCTTTAAGGCAGGAGCTTAGGGCAAAAACACATAGGTTTCCTTAAAGGGGCTGTGGAGGTCATAAACTGCAAGTATATGTTGGATTGAATGGACAATTTGTGTGTGTGTGTGAGAGAGAGGGGGGTGGATCTCATGTTTGGGGAAAAAAGGATATGAACAAAACTTATCTAAGATTGCTAAGGGGATCTGGGAAACAAGAGTTTGCAAACTCTTGTTTTGGGGGTCTGAGGAGATTAGCCGTAATGAAGCTGATGAAGCAGGGGGCAGTAGTGCTGGCCTGCAGTGTTCAGAGCACAGAGGAAGGAGGATGGCAAGTTCAAAGTCAGTGTGGACAACTGACTGGTAGATATTGTCTCAAAAATAAAAATCTCCTGTTGGCAGAGAAGGAAAGAGAGATGCCACACAATATGTTCCCTTCACAGGCAGCTTTTCAAAGCATGACCAACTGAGCAGGCAGACAAAGGGAGGACAGGAGAATGTTGGTCAACACCCTAAAGATAAGAATGAAGTGCTGAAATTAGGAAATTACTCCATTTACCCAAGCACATCAGGCTCTCTCATCTCATTGACCTACAGAGGAGTTCCTGACTGTCAGTATCCCTGGAAAAGTGAGTTTTACTTTTCTAAGGGTTCTACTTGCCCAATCCGTATCAAGATGGATCAGGACCCCCTTACTGTGCTATGACACTTGGCTCATTGTGAAGTAAGTCCTCAGATGAAATTCACAGCCCCCCTTAGCCTTGTTATTCGCCACGTTAAACAACCAACTAATGGCAGAATCTGTGCTCCTTCATTTTCCAATCCGAAGACTTCCACCTTACCAGCCATAAACACTGACGATACTATTGTATGATGCTCGCTAAATGTAGTGTTTGAACATTCTAGATGCTCTTTTTCCAAACAAGATTTTTTGACCTCTAAGTGTTCTTTCCACGGTCAGCTCAGTGGATCCACACCCATCAGCCACTGTTCCTGGCAGCTCGGATTCTCTCCAGGAGATACCCCCTCCTCCTAAGCATAGTATCTCAGATGAGAGACAATTAGCTACATCGGTATGTAGTTTTGGTTTATGGTTCACTTGTAGCCTTGTGGCTCATTTCCCTACTTCTCTGCCCTGCCTGTCCTTTATCTGCTTAAGTCAGCAAAGTTTATAGTCTGTGGACTGCGGGGTAGCACTCTTCCACATACACCTCAGATTCCTTCCTTCACACACCTGCCTGGTTGTTGTAGGTTGTGTAAGAGTAGAGGGTAGAGGAAATCAGGCTTTAGGAAATATTCTTTGTATAGGAAGCTGTTTTATCTGTTTGGAGGTTTGGGTTTTAATCACTCTGATGGTATTTCCCATTAACTACACACATGCACACAAACTCCAGTTGCACAAAAATGTATGGCTTTACTCATCAAAACTTCAAATGCCCGGGACAAACTGGTCAGCAATCTACTTCAGCAGTGTTGAATCAGTGGCACTATTTTAAGTATGTCTGTGTCTACTGATGGGATCACGTTTTTCAAGTCCCAAAATTGTTATCTTTAAATAAAAACACTACCATTGAAACATAAATCCATTGTCTATAACCTCACAAATAGCCATGTGAATATAATTGAGAGCATCAGCAGTGTGAAAAGTCATCCCGTGGTCTACTGTGTAGACACCAGCTACTGTTCCATACACCATATAATTAGAGTAGATTTTTTAGTTTTGCTTTATAAATGCACTTATGTCTTGTGATTGGTTTTACTGAATGTGTGACTAAAATACCAGTAAAGTATTCCCTCATAGGTCAGAAGTCCTTCCCTGGACCACACTTTGTGTGCTAGCTTGTTGCCACTTTCTACAGGCAGAACCATTTCCCTGTTTTTACCTGGCCTGCAGAGGCCATCTGCACACCTTGGCCATGGACACACTACTTCATCTCCAAAGACACCACAACACTTCCAAGTCTCTCTGCCTTCCCCATTCAGCCCAATCTACCGCCATCTTGAAAGGACCAGATGACTCCACTGATCATCCAGATCACACAGGCTACATTCCTTCTGTGGAAAGTTGTGGCTAGGCACACCTGCAAAATCACATTAGCAATATAATGTATCCTATCTGGAAGTTCTAGAGAAGAGAACTTGGGCTTGTGGGGCAAGAGGACCCACCCTTAAGCCAATCACATCAAACAAATGGATATCTCCCTCACAGTGTTTCTTCTAAAGAACATAGTTATTTTTTAAACAGTGATTAAAAAATCCAAGCAGTTGCTTTATGTTAGGCAGATGAAGCCTAAGCAAGGTCACAACCCTTTGAGTAAATTCTGGTGAACAGCTTTCCCATTCATCCCCACTAATGTATTTTGGGAACAAGTCTTGACTGGAGCAGTGAGAAAATACAACATGTTGTAAGAAGCAGTTGTCAAGGTAATTTCTTTCTAGTCTGTGGTTCTGTCCGAGAACGTTACAAATAAATCAGAAGCAGGCGGTAGTGATGGCATTTGAGTCGAGTAGTCTCTGAGTTGGCAAACCTGAACGGATGCTTTCCAGCCTCATTCCCAGCAAAGGAGTCCTGCGGCTAATGCGCCCTGACTTTTCCCAGTTCTGTAACTCTGAGCCATCAGGCGAGGAAAGCCCCTGAGGCCATCCATGCCCGGCTCTTCAGGTAATTGTTGATTGTCCTTTTTCTGGTCCCTCCCAGAGAGAACCCCACCACCACGGTGATGAGTGACATGTGTGGACAGTGGTGCAGGTGTGAGTGTCTTTCTGGCATGTTGAAGCAAGACTGGGAGAAGGAAATTCGGATTTTTTTCTCTTATCAGTGGGGGGAACCAAAGGAGATGACAGATTCCCATAGGAAATATACACACCTGTTTTTCTTTTTTTTTCTTTAATTCGGTGCTCCGGGCAGTTTCAGGAAACAAACCCTAGAGTGAAACCATCGACAGACGAAAGCCTTTGTACCCTTCAAAATTATTTTCAAAAGCTAAATAGTACTTTCCCACCAGGTGCAGAACTTTATCCCCACCCTCACCCCATACCATTTCCTAAACGCGTAACTCATTTATTTATTATTTATTTATTTTTTTTCTAGAAGGTAGCACTAATAATTTCTGAGTACTGACATTTGGGCTCATAACTTTTGGAATCATAGTTTTGTAACAGATTGATGCACAGAAATAAAATTTAGGTATCTGAGCATTATCTCTCTTGTATCTCCTCTCTGACCTCGCTTGATCTGGATTCTTCTTTGCAGGTCGAGGTAACACTCTTTGTGCGCTACCCTGCAAGTCAGCCTCTTGCTAAGCTTTGGAGCCTTTGTTAAAAAAGCTCGGGCTATCTGCAATCTAATTGCTACACTTGACACCAAGTGCATGGAAGCCTGTGTGAAGGACTTGAGTTCTTTCCAGCCTGGGCAGATGTCCGATGGTATGGAAATTTCCCAAGACTGTAGCTTTTAACTCCCACCTGCGTAGGTGGGTGAATTTTCCACTGGGGGATAGTCTCTGTATTTTCTCAGCTCCATGGCTTTCAATTTTCTGAACTAATCTACCAGAGCTCCTGCCAACCTCATGCCAGCCCCTGAGAGAAAAGGCTGCCCTAGGCTCCCGCCTGCCTTTGATATTTGACTCTCCTTACTGGCTGGCTGGGCCCCTTTCCCTTAATCTGCACATTCCCTTCTAAGACCACTGTCTGGGCTCCCGAGACTCAGAATGAATGCTCTACCTGAAAGGATATGAACCTTTTGGACTTGCACTAGCCTGCTTGTTCACCGGCTCCTGGTTTGTGGGAAGTATTTTTCTGGTATGAGGTTATACAACTTAAAGGCTACCATAGATGTTTACACAGTGTGTATGCTTGTTAAACTGGACAATATGGAGCTGGGAGCATAAACATTAAGAAATTTAGCAGAAGCAGAAAACCTGAGGCCAAGGCTAGGTCTTCTGTGCATAACATTTGTGTGTGTGTGTGTGTGTGTGTGTGTGTGTGTGTGTGTGTGTGTGTGTGTTGTGACCCCAGGATGAAACGCTTTGTTTAAATGTTTAAACTTATAAATACTTAGGTGGGATGTTGATTTCCCTTTGTGCTTTGACTCCAAACCCTGAAAATATTAGGTCAGGACTCCTAAATTAAGGGTTAAAAGACTGATGTAAGGAGTCTAGGTGAGCAAAGAGGAGGTTTGGAATAGGGAGACATCCACAGAAAAGAGGCATAGAAATGAGTGTACTGAAGAATCAGAAGAGCAGACGTCACATTCAAAGACGGGGTACACTTGGTCCAGTCTGGGGAGCTATCCTATCAGGATACCCGGTTATGCCCAGAGTAGCTGCAAGAGTGGTCAATGATAGCAGTCTGCTCTTACAGAACACATGGCCTGGCCAGATCAGAGACAACATGTTTCTTCTTACGTCCTGACCCTTCCTCCACATGGTCATAACTCTCGTCTAAGTGTGCTTGCTAATGGGAGCTAAAAACTGACCTGCGGGGAACGCCTCCAGCTTCTCAGAGACCTGTACCCTCTTGTAATTACTGTCCATTTAGTTCCATCTTTTCTACCATGGTCAGAATATGATTGACTGAAATCAACCAATGGGCATACTAAACCTCATGAGAGGGGAGAATCATTTTCTGCTTGGAACCTTCATTAGATAGCACTGGAGTCTTTCCAGTAGCCTGACTGTAATGGTCTCCTTTAAAGTACAGTTTGATATCTACTTGATATCATACTGGACACATGTATGAATGAACAAACCCTCTCCTAAGGCTTTTCCAGAAAAATGTGTATAAATGTGAGAATCCAGGTTAAGGGAAACTCTCTATTGGTGTCATTTTGGCTAGTCAATGGAGCAGTAGTTTAGAAATCCACCACTGCCTCAACTAAGCAAGACAATATCAACACCTGGAGTCCAGTAGAAAAATCCTTTGTAAAAATGATCCTCTAAGTCAGGCAGTGGCACACACATTTAATCCCAGCACTCGGGAGGCAGAGGCAGGCAGATGTCTGTGAGTTCAAGGCTAGCCTGGGCTACAGAGTGAGTTCCAGGAAAGGCTCAAACGCTATACACAGAAACCCTGTCTCAAAAAAAAAAAAAAAAAAAAAAAAAAAGATCCTCTTAATAAAAATACAGAGGTAAATATTTTCTGAACTTAATTGAAAAATAAAATTATTAGTTAGTTAGGATTTAGGGAGATCTACAGAAAACTATGACAAGAATCCTATCTGTGGTTGGATGTTAGCAAAAGAAATCCTAAATGTGTTTGGATGTTACCAAAAGTAGCCAAATGGTCAATGCTAGTTTCATATACCAACTTGCCCTGGACTCAAACATGGCTTGGCTCTGGGTGCTACAGGCAGTTGAGAGTAGGAAGAAATCTATAAAGGACAGCTTCCAGAAAAGCTAGTCCTTGGAAGATGAGTGGTAAAAGGAGGAGAACTCCAGGGCATTGGCGGATAGCATGTGTAGACTGTTCGCTTTGTATATCAACATCAACTTGACGGGGCCATAGAAGGTTCTGATATTTGATCAGAGATTGCTCTAAGCACATCTATCAGAGTGTGTTCAGAATCAGCTAGCGTTCGGGTAGAAGGAGAAAATTAGCTTGCCTTAGTTACTGTAGCTAGGTGTTGTTTGTTTGTTTTGGTTTGGTTTTTGGTTTTTTGTTGTTGTTGTTGTTTGTTTGTTTGTTTGTTTTCACTTTTCAAGACAGGGTTTCTCTGTGTAGCTGCACCTTTCCTGGAGCTCACTTGTTAGCCCAGGCTTGCCTTGATCTCACAGAAATCCACCTGGCTCTGCCTCCCGAGTGCTGGGATTAAAGACGTGCACCACCACCACCTGGCTGTGTAGCTAGGTCTTATCCAGTTAAAGGTAGGACAGAGTAGATCCAAACAACTCCCCTTCCCAAATGTGTAATGGAAGAGAATTCTTCATGTATGGTATCCTTTGAACAGGAATATTGACTTTCTTTTTATGTCTTTTGCCTCAAACTGGACCACCAGCTCTTTATGGATCTTGAGCCTATCAGCCTTCAGGCTGAGTCAAGTCCATCAGCTTGACTGGTTCTCTGATCTCCAGGCTTGAACTAAATGATTGGCTCTCCTCGGTCTCTATTCATTAGCTCATCTAGTATATCTTGAGACTTGTCAGCCTCCATATTACATGAATCAATTCTTTGTAATAAACATAGCATAGAGTCGTATATGTATGTCTATGCTCGATTGGCTCTATTTCAATGAGAACAGAACTAATACATTTTAGTATTGTAATTATGTACACACTTTTCAGAACAAGTCAGTATTCAACCTGTCTGTAGTAGGAAGGATGTGTTATGGGGAATTTAAGATGTAGCTGATGTGAGAGAATGGAGGAAGATGAGGAAAAGTGTTTGCACTAATGTGTTCTTAAAGTACCCCGCTTAGGAGATGATCACTATCTCATCCGTTACTTCTGGTCTTTTCTTGGATATGACAGTTTCACTGAGCTGCGATTTGCTAGAGCATTTTGAAATTTTATTTCCGACGTGCATTATTTTGTAATTATTTGTTCAAACAAAACAAAAAACCAGTACTTAGACTCTACCAGAGTGAAAGGTAGATCAGAAGACGTCAACTGCTTTAGGTAATTCAAGTAGAACCCTGAAATCGGGCTTTCTCTGGAGGTGGTAGGCAAGGAAGTGGCCAATGCAGGAAATGCCAACAGCCAAGGTTCTGTGAAGAAGAAAGAGATGGGGGCCCACAAGCCATGGAGAAAAAAGAGTGAAACACACATAAGCAATGTACCTAGGAAGGACAGGCTGTTTGGAAACAAAAGAAATGAAGGATTTGTCTTCAGCGAAGACTATTTGAAGAAAAAAAGATATTTTAGATAAAGAGTGAAACTGTATGCGAACAAAATAAAAATCACACTAAAACACTACAGTATGGTCAAATAAACAACCTCCAGAACACCATTACAGAAGATACAATGATGAAAGTTGTAATAATGAAAGGAAGTGGCAGCCAAGGAGTTAAATAATGACCATGATTTTTTAGTAATCACGTGGTTATGCCCATGTACAGAACAGAACAAGTGTCCCGTGAGTAAGAAATGAGTTCTTTTGTTTTCTGAGACATTCTACAGTTGAACACAATGTACCAAGTACACAGTAGACATAAAGTCCTTAGGTTTAAATTAACCAGCAGTAATATCTTTGGGTGACAGTTTTTGTGTTGTTTTTTTTCCCAACATACATATTCTATATCAACAGCTTGTTTTGAGGACAAAGACAGTAAGGCCAGTAAACATGGAGATATGAAAATAAGTCACATAATAACTCAAGAAATTTGTTGCGATGACATTTCCTTTTCAAAAATCAGCTTATGTATTCATGTTCCCAAACTCAGTACTGGGTTCTCCGTTTATTTCATAATTTTTAAGAAAGTAATGTGGTTCAGAATGCTAGACCATGATCCTGGCATATTGAAATTACTAGTGAGCATATTTGTGCCTTAGATGTTTTCAGTAAAGTTAAATAAAAGCAATGTTGTCATGGTGGACAAAGGGAAAACTGTTCCACAGGGAGATTCCTTCCAAGCATTTAGGAATGACTTGGCTGGTACTATTCCAAGGACATCCCTGAGTAAAGAGCCATGCTTACTTAGGGATGAGAAGACCAACTCTCTGCATCCCTATTTGTTACTTCTTCTGCAGGCCCATTTCTTTGGCTTCCACTCTGAAATGCCTTCAAGCCTTTTAGTTGAAACTAATGCTTTGCCAATATGAAGACATTGTTAGGTTCTTTCTCAGTTGCTTAAATATGCATAAAATAGAACTACAAAAGAAATCAATTATAGAGAAATCTTGTAAACACTAAAAAAGAACAACTTAAATACTTGTTAATACACTATGTTTATTAAAAAAAAATAAACAAGGATGTGTCCAATTACTGCCATTGTAGCAAGTAGCTGACAAGTGTAAACTACATTTCAAGATATGTGTAAAGACTACGGTGACAGGAAATTCACTGTCATTTCTTGGGACAAGGCCCCAGGTGTTACTAACACCATAGCTGTGTGTTGCCTTTAATGATAATCAAAGAAAATACTGCATTTGAGTTTGAGGGTCTCAGGTTAGAGGTTAGTTTTTGGTTTTGTTTCCCATTTCCTATTCAAGTTTGTGGACCTTAATTCTGTCCTTCTGACCAAAATGAGCAGTAAGTTGTTTTCTATTGCTATCTTACTGGTTTCCTTTTTCCAGCTAATGTTTGAGCTTGTGTGGGGTCTAGACAAAGGATGAGAGAGATGAACGCTTGCTAAGCATAAGAAGAAGGACAAAGTGTCAGCACATGAGAGGTATCATATGAGCCTTGCAGGCTTCGAGGTGTGTATGCAGCAGATATATAGTTTAAATATAGGAGTGTAAGCATGACCCCAATGTGCTGTTCTCATTGCAATCAACCCTAAGCTTTTTCTAATTCTTTGTGTACATTTCATTAAACAGGCAAAGGGGCTTTTCAACACACTGTCCTGGGCACCAGTGCCTCACTAGGAGGTAGACTTTGAAAAAGCTGGAGTAGAAAAGATTTAAGCTCGCTGGATTTTCCAGTGATGAAAACTCAGAGTAATGAGAGCTTGGGAGATGAATGGACGCTGAAAGAGAACTCGTCTCTCAATTTATATGTAGTTTCTTGTATCTCATAATATGACACAGAGTTTAGATTTGGGTAATCTATTGTTTTAGTCAAGAGAGGCTCTTCACTGAGAGAAAACATTAAAAACCAAACATTCAGAGAGGATTTGATCTTATTTGGAAGGTTAGGCTAAGAGAATTTAAGATTTCATTAAATTTAAAAAAAGCATATTGTACAAGTTAATGTTTTCTGTTTAAAGGCAACTAAGCTTTAGGAATAGGAATTCAGTGGAAGAATGTGGAACAGCTCTCAGTGTATTAGAAATGGAAGGACACTCAGAACCCCTGAGACCAAGAAGCAGGGCAGTGACAAAGATGTGATCAGAGAATAGCAGCATGATCTCTTTGGGAAGGTGTAATCAAAGACGGCACCAACCATGCCTGTCCCTGGGCCAGACTCATGAGCTTCTGTCTGCTTGGTCTTCAGAAGTGACAGCAGGGATGGGGAGGCAATGCCAGCTCACTTCTCTTTGCATCTTGATCTGTAATTCAGAAAAACCAAGACTTGCTGATGCAGATGAGCGAACCCCATAAAAACCAGTAAGGGAAAGTAGTGGCAGACCAGCAAAACCAGAACATATTTGTCACAGACAATAATATTTTCTCCAGGAAGAAAAAAGATCATCTCTAAGTTGTCCTGTGTGATCCAGTGTTGCAGACAATTTTTCCTGAATACTTACATTAGATGCTCATATATTACTTTCAGCTTAAGGCCAGGATACACTTTATTATACAACAGCTAACAAGTTTAGATGACGATATGCTCATTGTAAGTCATTTTGCAATTTTATAATGATTAAAAAAGATAACTAATTTTTAAAGGTTTCTGCCTTCCTGTTAATTATATTTCTTTCAATAATCATATCAGTATCATTTTTATGTAAAAGGATACAATTTATATTCTACAACCTGTAGATAAAATTAATATCCAACATTAAGACAAAAAGTTTTTTTTTTTTAACCTTATGAAATACAAACCTTCCTTTGAATTTCATGGTATATTGAACACATTCAATTTTCACTTTAATTCACTAATGCTCAGTTTTTATTTCAGCCATAATCTGGGTTTGGCTCTTTTTATTTTCTTCTTAGGATTCAGTGATGTGGAGAAAGGCTAAGGAAGATGTCAGACGTTAAATGCAATTAATGTAAAAAGCGTAGCTGATGAATCAGGGTGGTATTTCTGAAGAGGATGATTCAACAAAGGCTAGCTGGTCGCAATTACTAGAACTTAGTCACTCTGGGAGATCTCTTTGCTGATACTGGTAGATTAAATGCCTTTCAGGGAGACCTTTCTGAAATGCTGCAGTGTAGCCTTGGTGAAGCATGCTTTCCCAGGCACCAACTGTCATCAATCCATCTCAGAAGATGTGAGCTAAGTTTTCTTAGAATCTAGGTATCACGAAAAATATTTATGAACTGAGTTCTTCGAGAGTGGGTGCTTTTTGCTCAGTACTTGGAGTTCCAGAAAGTTACTTAAGACTAAGGATTTTTTTAAAAATTTCAGTTCCTATGGTTGGATAATGAGAACTATGTTAATTATACCTCTTAAGGAAAATGTCAAGTGTTAACATTATGTCTTTCAAAGACTTAGTATAATAAGAGACACACATCACAATCTTGAAAGATACAGTTAATATAATTTTTATGAAGTTGTCTTATAATATTCCAAAAGTTCCATGGATTTTTTTTTTGGGGGGGGGAATGAATTGGATTTGGAATGAATTTGGATTTCATTTGTAAAGAATTCCTAATTTCATAACACCACCCAATTTTTACTTTTTATTTTTTTTTTTTTGAGCTGAGGATCAAACAAACCCAGGGCCTTGCACTTGCTAGGCAAGTGCTCTACCACTGAGCTAAATCCCCAAACCCACACCATCCAATTTCATCTGCTTCCCAGTCTGTGTTGCAATTCTTATTCCCTGGGACCATCAGGCTCACTCCACAAGTACTCTTTAGTGTGTGATCACCAGGAAGCCGCCCACTCAGCTCTCCACAAGGTCACACACTGCCACATTCCCTTCACAGTCAGGCATCAGGGTGCCAAGAAGACTGACCAGTTCCCTCCTCTTCTCTCCCTGTTCCTCCAGGTGTGTTTTTCCTTTCTGCCTCATCACCTTTTTAAAAAACTCCCTTTGTTCTCACAATCAACAATGAATAATGTTCTCACAGTTGGCCTGAAGTTGTACTACCATGCCCAGTGATGATGAATTCCATAGGCCAAATGGAAGTCCTTGAAAATGAAATTTGTACTTATCTGGACAGAGTAGTGCTAAGAAATATAGCCAGCTTTGGAAAATAAGTACATTTTAGAGAATCATTAATTATTGTATATCTACCTCAGAAAATATTAGACTATCTTTGTGAATATTTTTCAAATCATTTGTGCTATATCAATTTCATTGCATTTATTTCCTTAATATTTTAGAAATAATCTTAGACTTACAGGATATGATGTCCAGTGTCAGTTGTCAACGTGAAAAATCTAGAGTAACACAGGAGATGGGTCTTTGGCTATGACTATGGGAGGTTTTCTTTAAATGTACATAAAATTTTATTTTTTTAATTATGTTATATGTGTGTGTCTTTGTGCTAGTGAAGGCTGCTGCCCTTGGAGGCCAGGAGAGGGTATCAGATTCCTCTAGAGCTAGAATAACAAAAAGTCCTAAGCCCCCCAATGCAGGAGCTGGGAACCAAACTCTGGTCCTCTGCAAAACCAGTTCATGATCTTAACCACTAAGCCATTCTGCTCCTTCTTGACTTACACCTGTTTTTATTGTGGGTATGTATTGCCGGAACAGATGTGTGGAGGTCAAAGGGCAGCTTGCGGAGGTCTGTTCTCTCCTTCCATCATGTGCGTTCTAAGGATGGAAGGCAGGCCATCAGCCTTGGAAACAAGTGCATTTGCCCTCTGAGCCATTTCCCTGTCAGCAGTGACTGTCTTCATTATGTTAATTGAGGTGGGAGGACCCCCTGTTGTGGGGCGGTGAGTTCCCTAGCTAAAAGAGGAATGGGTAGCAGCATTCATCCATCCCTCTCTGTGTTCTGATGGTACATTGAATGTGACCAGTTGCTTCAAGGGCCCTGATACCCAACTTCCCCACTATGGTGGGTTGAAACTTGAACTGGGAGCTAAAATACATCCCTTATCTCTAAAGTTGGTCCTGCCAGGGAACTATATCACAGCAGAAAAAACTAGCTAAGACACAGGGACTGCTCAGGTCCATTAGAAAGTGTCCCCAAGTTGACAAATGACTGTGCAAGATGCATCAGTTGTCATGACTTAACTCTTGATTTTAAGGAAGAAGGGGCAGGTGTTTTGTGCAGACAAGAAAAAAAAAATGAATTAATGAAAGATGGGAGCGAGGGAGAGGGAAGGAAGGGAAAGAGAAAGAGAGAGAAGGAAAAGAAAGAAACTGTATTTGTTGAAAGTTTGTATTTATTCTTCCTACTTAATACCTTGTTAGATGTACTTGAACTTTCTTTCATTTAAATATTTAAAATAATTATGAGTAATTGTGACCTTCCACTTTATAGGCTATAAAATCAAGACCTTAGAACACAGAGCTCTTAACCCTTAACGGGAGGAACAAGCATTGAATCAATATCTTATTGAATCAAACTTCTCTGTGCTTAATTCCTGTTCTATGTTATAACACATCCTCTAAAAATGAAAGCAAATTTCCTTCTCAACATTAGTTTTTGCAGAAGCATCTACTAACTTTATTTGTGGGGTTTTGTTTGTTCCTTTACCACTAGCCACAGATTGGCCATCACAGTCTGTGAGTGATTTAGAGTCTAATTATCCTTATCCAAATGGTGAATGTGGAGTAAGCTCAAACTAAAGGCAACACTGGAATAGAAAAATCTCCATTCCTCCAGGGTCCACAGCAGGCAATGGCCTTCCAGGCTCCTCAGCCTACAGGACTTGTTTCATCCATCCCACTGGCTCTCAGTGGGAGACTCCTTAGTTTTCACCTTGCTCTTGTCCTCTGCTCACTGGACTTGAAAATTAGAGACTTCCTTGCTCCCTGGTTCTTCCTGTGCCTGAGACACAGACTTGGAGTGTTTCTTTTCTTTTCTACTCAACAGAGAACAACCCACCAGTTACCCTGCCTTAGTTCAGCTCTTGGAGCTCTGCCTGGGCCAAAAGGATCTGCAAAACACTGAACTTTTAGTCTGTTTCTTCCCTCAATTTCAGAAACATAGAGGGGGAAATTTGACATATACTACATAATGCTAAAATTTAAGAGTTATGAAACTCATTCATTCCTCCACTGACCATTATTTGAGAAATCTGACCTAATGTAACATATGGGATAATTTTAGTAAACCATGTTTTTCCTACCTCATCTCCCACTGAAGACTGAGTAGAAATAATGGTTACCGGAGTAGAGTTAATCTTCACTGGTCATAGATTTCAAGCCTTCTGGTGGCCACTTCGATAATTATGTTTTCGTTTTCTGAGACAGACATGGTTCAGGTGGCAAGCACTGTCAGGTATTAATCAAAATTCCCCTCTCCTTCCCAAATCACAGATGGACCGATTTCTCAGAATCCCTTGGAGATCACTGCAGCAGGGCGCAGGGGTCTCTGTACTAGTGTACTTTCCTTCTCCATCTTCCTCATACCTTCCTGAGACAGAGAGAGCCACAGCCACCTTGAAAGACAGAGGGACCTTTGTCATTCTCCACAATGAGTGGCTGCAGAGAATTGGGTTACCTCTGATCTGGATTCCTCATGTTGGTCTGTAGCCTGAAGAGCTAGCAATATATATTATTCTCTGAGATTATTGAGATCCCATTATTATTATTCTATGAAGCCTGTGCTCTCTGAAGGAGCGTGCTTGTATAGTTCTGCAGCTGGTGATATCACTTGCCAGAAGCCGAGCACTTGCTCTTCCTTGAGACTCAATGTCCTCTTCCACTCAATATAATCAATAACTTGACAATGGTAAACTTTTTAAATAATGGTAGGACATAACAATATAAAGAAAGTGAGTCCCTAAGTGTTCCAGCCAAAGTCAAATCAAGTTGAGCCTGTTGTAATCATGATGTGAACTATCACACCATATGTTCTGTATATGGATAGAAAGAATAAGACTTAATTGTTGAACTATCTCAGCAAATGCTTTACAAAGGATTTAAAAATATTTATGTATAACTATAGCCCTTGATGTCAGTCATTAAGAACATATGGGGAACATTTACATTTTTCAATGTATAATGTGCCACATCATTTCACGTATGGAAAGGTTTGTATTTGCAAGCTTGATGATTCATCTATATGCAAAATCTGTTCACCATGTTTAATATTCCTGATAAATATTTGACTGCATGGATTCTGTGGGGAATTTACATTTTGATTGTCTAAGATTGTGCTATTAGATTACAACTTTTACAAATCTTGAACTGTAAATTTTCAGGATATTAAAAAGAAGAAATTAATGCTATTTACCTATTGACTAATAATTTCTTGTGACAAGTGGAAAGAATGACCTCAGATATCAGGTTCTAATTCTCCAAACTCATAAATGTCATTTTCTATAGGAGAAAGGTCTTTTTGATGAGATTAAGTTAAAGGCTCTTGAGCAGGAAGCCTGGCTATCATAACAGGCTTAGCAGGTACACATGTCCATCTAAGAGGGGGCACATGGAGAATCAGCACACAAAAAAGAAAAATGTACATTGTGATTGCAGATACATAACCAAGTAGACATAAGTCAATAAATGCTGACCTTCACCAGATCCTCAAAGAGACAAACACCAGACTCTCTCTTAGATCCTGCAAAGGGAACATGGTATTGGTGACTCTTTGGTCTAGATCAATGGTCAATTTTGGGAGATCAATTGTAACTTCTATCTTTTAGAACTTTGAGAGGATACATTTCTGTTGCCTTAAACCTCACTTTGTGGAGATTTGTTCTGCAGTCACAGGAATTAATCCGATTCTATTTCCTGGTGTTTGACCTTTCCTTTACTGGGCTTCTACATGATATTTTACCCCAAGCCTTTGGAGACATAGGCTTTTCTTACTCTTGGCCTAGAAAAGACAGATCTGTTTCCCAGTATTCTTTAGGTTTTGGGGGGTGGGTGGGTCTTCAGGGTTCTCAAGATGAGAGAGATCTCCCTTCCCCAGGTCAGTATAAAATATTGAAAACTAAGATAGTAACACCAGTGAAGAAAAAAGATGACATTTTTATTGATAGAGTTTACTTTGAAGGATGGCCTCCAGAAGCTCTGACTTATAGATCTCCACCAACACTATATTTAACCCTGGAAAACTCAGTCCTCTAAAACTTAGGGTCTCAAATAGCAGAGCAGAATGAAAGTTTTCTGTGGGCGCATAGCTCTCCCAAGAATAGTAAGATAAAGAGATTTAATAAAATGAAGTGATTGCTTGCCAGGCGGTGGTGGCGCTCGCCTTTAATCCCAGCACTCGGGAGGCAGAGGCAGGCGGATATCTGTGAGTTCAAGGCCAGCCTGGTCTACAGAGCATGATCCAGGAAAGGCACAAAGCTACATAGAGAAAACCTGTCTCAACCCCCCCCCCCAAAAAAAAAAAAAAGAAAAGAAAGAAATGATCGCCTCTTCCCCTGAGGCCAGAGACATCAGGACTAGATGCTAGTGAAAGCCCCTTCCCATGGAAGGCAGTACGAGACAGCATGCAGATGATACATTTTTGAGGGCTGTCAGTCATTATGGACCAAGAGTAATAGCTACCTATGGACAGTGACAGTGTGACCTTTGTAAGCTGAGAAAAAGATAACCTGAAAATTAGGTGACAGAGTCACAGCTGTTATCAATTCCAATCTGAACTCTGGACTGTGGATAGCACTCAGGATTCCAAATGACTCTAGGGAAACCCGACTAAATGCTGATTTACCTCCTGTGTTCACACATGGGCCCTTTGGCATATTCTACTGGCCTTTTTAATCTGCTGAAGGGAAATTCTGCTTTCTACCACCCTGGACTATAAAATTATTTTCAGAAAGACTATTGTTAGATGCATGTGAGCCCACATCCAGCATCAGAACCAGGTACTAATGGGAACATGGCTTTCTTTCCAATTCATTCTGACTTTAAAAGCAAACTTTATCATGTAAAAAAGCCTGCGACCTCAGCATGTCTCAGGAACTGAGATGTTCTCAGGCTGTCTTGGTAGACTTCCCCACTCTGCCTTCCCTTAGGTTGATCTAGCAACCTTTTGTTATCTATAATAAAAGTTGCTTTTGTTTCTGCACTGGAGCCAGCGTGGATCAAGTCATAACATGAACGAGTGCCTTGAACTCACATAACTTCTTTTATCCCCAAGTCCTTTACAAATACCAGCTCATCCCCTCTCCAACATTCAGAAGGCTCAGTGACCAGGAGGATCATTCCCATGCTTCAGTGGGACAAAGAAAAGAAAACGGTCTAGAGATCAGTCTTGACAATAATACCATCCCCCTGCGTGTTCCTCCTCCAAGGGAAAACTGGAGTGGTATTTTTCTATTGTTCTGTGAAATGGGGTGGCTGGAGGTAGCTTGGGCTGCATTGAAAGAGCAGTGAAATAGGTTTCCTATATTTCTGTTAAATGATTAAATTATGCCACGAGCACACACTGAAAGTATCTGTTGTGTAGGGCATAATGCATTTTCTTAATCTTTGGAGATTCCTAAAACTTTGATTTTAAATGAGGGTCAGATTAGGGGTATTAGCATCTCCTACATGAGTATGATCTAGTTAAGGTGCATTGTAGGGCTCAAAAGATAGAATTTTCATTTTCAAGTTGCCTTAGGCTCTGAGTACAAATGTTAACTATTTCCATGGGTTTGTGAGCTGTGTTTAAATCTACATTCAGTTTTCCAGTTTCTGTATTTCTGTGGGCTTCCTAAAACTAATACTTTTTCTTCTTGTAATATCAAAAAGTAAGATTTCTCACTCTTTTCAATGCTACTTGTAAGGAACTATAGAAATTGTAAGCAGAAATGTGGATCACAAAAGTTATTATTTTGATGATGACACACAGTATTGGATGAAGAACAAACTCTTCTTTTTCCTACATTACCTCAATCTTTATTTAATTTTCACTTTTAAATAAAATATAATTACACTATTTCCTTCATCTCCCTCTAGCCCCTGCTGTGTTTCCTCCCTCAGATCCCTCCTACGGCCCCTCACTCTCAAGTCAGAACCTTAATATATTAAACCTATAAACAGAGCTAAAAGGGGTGTGTGTGTGTGTGTGTGTGTGTGTGTGTGTTGTGGTGTGGGGGTGGGGTGTGTGGGGGTGGGGTATATGTGGGTTTGTGGAGTGTGTGTGTGTGTGTGTGTGTGTGTGTGTGGTGTGTGTGTGTGTATATGTGTGTGGGGGTGTGTGGGGTGAGTGTGTGTGTGTGGGGTGTGTGTGTGTGTGGAGAGTGTGTGGGGTTGTGGGGGTGTGGGGGTGTGTGTGGGTGAGTGTGTGGGTGTTTGTGGTGTGTATGTGTATGGTGTGTGTGGGGGGGTGTTTGTGTGTGTGTGTGGTATGTGGTGGGGGTGTGGGGGGGTTTGTGTGTGTGTGTGGTATGTGGTGGGGGGGGGGGGGGTTTGTGTGTGTGTGGTATGGTGTGTGTGTGTGTGTGTGTGTGTGTGTGTGTGGTGTGTGGGTGTGTGTGTGTGGTAGGCGAATGTGGGTGTGTGTGGGGGGTGGAGGGCTTTGGGATATGTGTGGAGGGTGGGGGGTGTTGGGATGTGTGTGTGGGGTGGGGGTGTGTGTGGGGATATGTGTGGGGGGGTGTGGTGTGTGTGGTGTGTGTGGGTATATGTGGGGGTGTGGGGGTGTGTATGGGGGGCGTGTGTGTGGGTGTGTGGGGGGTGGAGGGTGTTGGGATATGTGTGGAGGGTGGGGGGTGTTGGGATGTGTGGGGGGGTAGGGGCATGTGTGGGGATATGTGTGTGTGTGTGTGTGTGTGTGTGTGTGTGTGTGTGTGGTGTGTGTGGTATGTGTGTGTGGGTGTGTGGGTGTGTGAGTGTGTGTGTGTGGTGGGGTGAGGGGTCTGGGTGTGTGGGGGGTGGGAGGGGGGAGGTGAGGGGTGGAGAGGGTGGGGAGTAGGGGGTGCTCGCTCGTGGTGTGCATGTGTGATGCTAGCCACAGATTTTCAATCCGCCTTCCCCATCCTCCCAGGTGCTGGAATTGCAAGCATGTCCATTATGAGCATTGTTCTCACTGTAAACTGCAGTATTCTTGAACACTGTAGCTTTCTGAAGAAAATTTTACTTATTTCTCATTTCCAAAAATCTTTATAACGCTTTTTCATAACTTTTAAACACTGGGCACTTGGAGAACATTCAGGTATTTGGAGATTTGGAGTTCCCCAAGCACTCTTTTGTGATTGACATAGTAACGGGTGAGGAGCCACTGATGGTCTAGGAACAGGTTAGTTTGTCATTAAATGAAACATACTTTACAATAACATCTTTTCATTATGATTCCCGAAGGAGGGCTTTTTGTTTTTTTGTTGTTGTTGTTGTTTTTTTTTTTTTTTCAGAAGAAAGAAACATTTTGCTTTCCTACTCGGAATTAGCCTACATAGTCAATACCTGATTTACTACATCCTTGGAAAAACAGACCTTCATACTTAGCTGCTCGCTTTCCTTAGAATTCATTTTCTTCAGCAATGTCATGGGACTCATGGTGCTTTAGAGGAAAATTCTTAGTGCCCACTGCCATATAGAATCTGAAAAGCAGAGGCTTGTTTGTTTGCTCCCAGCATTAGGGTTCAAAAATGCAATTGATAAAGTAAGCAATGAAAGCCCCAAGCTAAGAGTAAAGTGAAAACACAGACCTAGTGTTGTGTAAGGGCAGTAGGACTTCACTGAGCTGGAAAGACAGAGCCTTACCATTGCCAGCCTGTCTTATCTGAGCAGACAAGGTGAACCATAAGGACATAGTGGGTGGGATGTCTGAGAGCAGGTCTACACAGAGGGATGCAGGAAAAGTCTGGGAATGGAAATACTGACCAGAGTGGTAATTCAAGCCGTTAACAGATATGACCAAAAAATTAGTAGTTGCCCACAATTCTCTTCTTGGGTTTGACACACTTAGAAACTGAGGGACTCTAGCCAGCCTGAGCATGGCAAACACAATTATGACAGACCTTGCCCTTCTCCCCCATTCCCTCTGCCTTACTAAAAACTTAGATTACATTCCTAAAGCCGGCCACCAAGTTCCACTCCTATACTTGGTCATTTCCTCCTCCTGAGGCTGACTACCAAGGCCCAGCTATCAAAGTATTGAAGTCCAGCCATCAAAAGTCCTGTTTGCCTCACCTAATTAACATGCCCAACTAAAATTAAACACTTCATCCTAACACATTCCCCTTCGTCTTTGTAAACCGTAGTGTGTCTATGGGACATGTCTGTCTCCTCTCTGTCCAGAGACATTCCTTTGTCTCTCTCTGGGATAAATAACTCTGCCCCTTCTCCCTTGCTCCCCTCCCCCTTCTCCATCATCCTCTATCTCCCATCTTTGTCTCTGACTCCGTGCTTTTTGTCCCTCTGTGTCAAATAAATCTCCTTTGTGCTGAGAACTTGGTTTGGGATGTCTTGAGCCGTCTCTGAGGCTCCCTACAGAAACTTTAATTGAATATAAGAGATGTTATCTTTAAGAATTTAGAAGCTTATCAACTAAGCAGGGCTCATAGGCCCTCATAGAGACTAAAGGGGCAATCATGAAGCCTGCATGAGTCTGTGCTAGGTCCTCTGCAAATTTGTTATGGTTGTATAGCTTGTTGTTCTTGTGGGACTCCTAACAATGGGAACGGGATGTCTCTGACTCTTTTGTTTGCTCTTGGGACCCTTTTCCTCCTACTGGGTTGCCTTGTCCAGCCTTGATATGAGGGTTCGTGCCTAGTCTTTTTGTAACTTATTATGCCCTGGGTAGCCTGATCTTTTCTGAAAGGAAATAGAGAAGTGGATCTGGAGGAGAGGAGAGGTGTGTGTGTGGTGGGGGGGGGGGGGGGGGGGGGGGGGGGGGGGGGATGGGGACACTGGCAAGAGTGGAGGGAGAGGAAACTGCAGTTGGAATGTATTATATGAGAGAATAAAAAAAAATAACAGAATAAAAATAAATACATTTAAAAGTAAAAAAAGAATTATGTCATTGAACTAGATGTGATAACACATGTCTATAAGCTCAACACTGAGGAGGCTGAGGCAGAAGGACTGCTGCCAGTTTGAAGCCAGCCTAGACTACATTTCCCGACTCATACCAGCCGGGGTACTTATGACGGGTTACTACTGTCAAGGTGACAGGATCTAGAATTCTGAGGAGGGTTCTGGGTTGGGTCTGAAGGGGAAGGACCCACCCTAAATGTGGACAGCATCATTCCCTGGGCCAGGGTTCTAGACTAAATGAAAAGATAAAAGCAAGCTGGACATCAACATCCATTCCTTTCTGCTTGCTGACTTGGGAGGCAGTGTGACCATCCACTTCAGGCTCTTGTCAACATGCCTTCCTGTCATAATAGACTGTTTCCTCCAGCCATGCTACAAAATAAACCCTCCCTGCCTTAAGTCATTTCTGTTAAGTATCACCAAGGAAGGAAGCTAACACACCATTGCCAATGTAGTTGGTGTTGGTACACATTTGATGAGGCAGAAAAGGATGAGTTAAAAAACAAAACAAAACAAAGCACCTAGAGATCACTAGTTAAAACTTTTTTTTTTTTCTTTTTGGCCTGGTTGTGGTGGTGTATGCCTTTGATTCCATCACTCTGGAGACAGAGGCAGGCGGGTCTCTGAGTTCGAGCCAGCCTGGTCTACAGATTGAGTTCTAGGACAGCCAGGGCAACACAGAGAAACCCCATCTTGACCAAAAAGGAAGAAAGAAAGCTTTTGTTTTGTTTTGTTTTCTATTTTCCTGTGTAAGACTGTGTGTTAGTAATGCACCCTTACACCTGAGTCATGAAAATCGTACCATATATACACTTGTTGAAGTAAATTTATAAAGCGATGGTTAAATTTATAAAATCAACTCTGGATTAAGCTTGCCGCTTCAAGATTGGCTTCTGGGGAGAACCAGTTAGTAGAGAGTCCCTCAAGGTTTAAGCAGTCTGTCTATCTCACTTCTTACGTCTCTACTAGAATAGGGAGTGGTGGCTGGCAGCCGTGACAGTGGCGGTGGCGGCGCACGCCTTTACTCCCAGCACTCTGGAGGCAGAGGCAGGCCGATCTCTGTGAGTTCAAGGCCAGCCTGGTCTACAGAGTGAGATCCAGAAGAGGCTCCAAAGCTACACAGATAAACCCTGCCTCAAAAAGCCTAAAAACAAAAGAGAAAAAAACAAAACAAAACAAACCAGGGAGTGGTGAGCTCCAGGAGTCCAGTGGAAGAGAGGGAGGACAGGGAGAGAGTCAAGATCCTGATGGGGAAATTTACAGAGACAACAGAACCAAGCTCAGAGGAACTCACGAACTTTAGACCAACAGCTGTGGAACCTGCATAGGACCGGACTAGCCCCTCTGCATATGGAAGACAGTTGTGTAGCTGGGTCTGTTTGAGGGGCCCCTAGCTGTGTGATCAGGATCTATCCCTGGTGCATAAGCCGGCTTTCTGGACCCCATTACCTATGGTTGGACACCTTGCACACCCCTGATAAATCAGGGAGGAGCTTGGTCCTGCCTAAACTGAATGTATGAGGCTTAGCTGGCCCCCCATGGGAGAACTTACCTTGTTGGAGAAGGGGATGGGGGGGGGGGGGGGGGGGGAGGGGAAGGAGGAGGGATGAGAGGGGTGATCTGTGGTTGGCATGTAACATGAATAAAAGTAACTTAAAAAAAAGAATAGGGAGGACACAGTACGAAACAAGCAGGAAGCACATGTCTTTCTCTGGTTGCCTAAAGTCATATAACTGGTCCCACAAATAAGCAGAGACCGGGTCTGTCCATCATTTGTCTGTCTACCGTGAGTCCTTCAGTGCTTGCATAGTTGGTACTAGGCATGGTTAGGGTACAACATAATCTAGCTCTCAATGAATGCACGGTGTGGGGAAGATTCATGGCTGACGGGAAATCCTTGGACAGGTTGGTGAGTACCGTGGCTGCAGGGTAGCGGACATTATGGCAACCCACAATCTGGGCTGGTTGAGAGAGTCTTTGGAAAACACTGAGGACAAAAGTGGCTAAGCAATGTTGAGAGGTGACTAAGAGTTGGCTGTATGCCAAGGTGGGAACACATCAGTTCAGGAAGAAGGAATTGCGTGAATGCAGTTTCTCAGCAAGACATCAACGCAGCCTATGGCGATGCCCTCAGTACAGTGGAGTACAGCATTGAGAGGCATGAGGAAGGATAACATGACCTTAGAGATCGGGATCAGCATGATGGACCCTGTGTGAAAGACTGGGGCTCTAAGAACAAGGGCAACTCCTTGAAATTTAAAGTGCACAGTAACATGGCTGGCCAGATTATAATCATACTCAAAAATTCCCTCCATGATGGTTGTTTTCTTAATTCTACCTGTGATAGCTGGGTTATTTCCCAATGCCAGTCTTCACTCATATTAAATGGCTGACAAGTCACAATAACTCTTACCGTTGATACTAGTATTCCACATATGTCAATGAAAACCTGAAGGAAGAGAAGTTAAATCATTTGCCCTAAGCCACCTCACTAATACATGGAGGAATGAGTCCAAGGAAGATCTATTTCACTACAACCCGGTGTTCTTTCCAGTGGACCAGGCTGCCTTCAGGAGTGCTGTTAGATGAGAACGCCAAAAGTTATTTGAAAGCTTACTAGAACTGGAGGAGCGTCAAGAGATGGGGAAGGATGCAGTAAGTGTAGGAGGCAAATGGGTGGGAGAAAAGAGTTAGGTGAACCAATTCCTTTTCATTACGATTCTGCTGCTCAGATCTTCTCAAGTGTTCAAGCAGCTGTCCACTAACTCATAGAATAGTCCTTGTACAATATACAAGTTTTCTTTCGCAAAGCACAGTTTGATTACACAGGCAACACCCAGTACCCACTCCTTACATTGTTTGAGTTTCTAGGTTCATCACAAATAAGGGAAATGAAAGGGTTATTCTCTCTGACAAATGATGGCTGGGCCTTTTTCCCAGTAGTCTTGAGTTTACATGAGGTTTTCTAAAGGATAAATAGCCATTACCTCTTAGTTAGGTGACAGACATGTATTGGGAGTGAGCTCCATCTAAACATAGGTGCCTGCTTTTGTTGCTATGTATCAACCATATTCACTTGGTGTTTGAATTCCCTGATTACTGACTTCTGTGCCAAGATTGGTAGGTGTTCCTAAAAGTTTTTAGTGAAATAGGATAACACCATTCAATTGCTTTTTTTTTTAACATGAAAGGGTAGAGTTTATGTATAAGGTATATTTAGATACAATTTAAGAATTTTCAGAGTGATTTATTCTTCGGGAATATCTAGTCCTGTCTTTTATTTTGTAGACCTGGGGAAGATTCAGATTAGCTTAGAGACATGCTCAGCATCATTTTCTGATTCCCTAGGCAGTTGCTTGTCTGTAAGTATTATTACAATAAACTGTATGGCCAGTGGCTGGTAAAATAATTTGGTTTGAAAAAATAAAAAGCATATCTATTTTTTTTCTTCAGTACTAGGAGTTGAACTCAGGGCCAAAGAGTACTAGGGTGGTACTTTATCACTGAGCTACATCCCTAGCTCTTTACTATTAATATATATGTATATATATTATTTTATTATGTATTTTTCATTTTATGCATATTTTTTCTATATGTGTGTGTACCACATACATGCTTGGTGCTCATAGAGGTCAGAAGAGGGCACTGGATGGTTGTGAGTCACCATGTGGCTGCTGGGAATTGAAACTTGGTTTTCTGCAAGAGCAATGGGTGTGCTTACCACTGAGCCATCCCTCCGGGCATTTCATTTTGAAGCAAGGTTTCACAAATCTACTCAGATTGGCCTCAAACTTGTGATCTGCCTGCCTCAGGCTGCCCAGTAGGTGGGATCAGCACCAGGTTCAACATTAATTCCTTACTGAACTCAACTGTACAAGTCCAACTCATGGAAGTTCAAATAATGAGAACCACGTGCCTAAAACTCAAAATTGTCTGTTTTATAGCCAACAGAAAATAAAGTGTTTTGTTGTTGATGTTGTTGTTGATGTTCTTTTTCTTTCTTGCAGGAGTTTGCCATGCAGTCAGTAGGAGCATGGGAAGGGATGTTCCAGTAAAGGGAAAAGACTTGGTGAGGAAGAGTTAGTTTGATTAAAAAAAAAAAAAAAAAAAAAAAAGAGTGATTTTAGCCCGGTTTGACTGCAGTGTTCCTCCACAGCAAGGAAGTGGAGCATTTAACATCTTGCTCACCTTCTGCTTGACCCCTTCCTGCCACACCTCTGTTGGGAGACAAAAACAAATACAGGCTGAGAATTCCCAGGGGTTGAGGGCCAGGTAACCCTTTCAGATTGACTCTCACCTGATACTCCCTGACTCAGGTGGGACTCGGAAAAAACGCGAAATTCTCTCTCTTCTCTTGTCTTTGTTTTCTCTCTTCCTTCTTGCAGAAAAATAGCCACCGCCCAATCCCACATATTTTCCAGCTCTGCTGTGTAACTCCCTGGTGTAGTTTTTCTTTTGTGAACTATTCTCCCCAAAGAAAAACAAATGGCAATCAGCGACTTAGAGAGGATCAGACTTGGTGAGCTGGGAAAATTTAAAGAATGATTCAAAAATGAAAACAAAACAACACAAAACAAAAATGTTGGTTTTACCTTCACCAGGAAGCAGCCAACAGAGAGTCTGAAAACTCAACACAACCATGGTGATTTTTTTTTTCCCACTTCTCCCACAAAAAGGGGCGTGGGAGATGAGAAAGGAAGTATGGCAGCTTGAAATCTAGTGTGTGAGTGAGGTTTCCTGGTAGAGGTTCAAACCACTAGCCCTCCTTGAGGACCATCATCAGGTTTTGGCTCACTTTCTTTGTGTTGGCAGCAGGCATTCCATTTCCTCAGAGGGGTCCTAGCCCACAGCACTTAAGTTAGCTCACAGCATAGTCTGTGGGTCCTCAGGTAGCCTGCAGATATTTACAATTCATAACAGTAGCAAAATTACAGTTATGAAGTAGCAATGAAAAGAATTTTATGGCTAGGGAGGTCACCACAACATGAGGAACTGTGTTAAGGTGTTGAAGCATTAGGGAGGTTGAGAACCACTGCCTTAAATAGACTTCATGGCTGTAGACTGAACGGAGTATCATGGAGAGATCAGACATTCTTCCTGTTTTCTCAGAACCTCCAGTTGTATGTTAAGGTTGAATACCCATTTTTTTTCTGATTTTATTTAGGGAGTCCTTTACTGGAAGGTTAGTTTTGTTGGTTTGTTTTGGCTGTTTGATACTCTCTTCCTGTGGAGAGAACTCTGTTTTCTCTAAGATTCTGATAAAACGGTCTGGGTAGGAGACACAAGTTCATATTCCTGGTACCCATATGAAAAACCAGGCCTAGTGACATGGGCCTGTAGTTCCAGCATTGGGGAAATGTCAGCAGAAGCCCTGGGGTTTTCTAGCTATACACACTCCCACAGAAGTGCTTTTCCAAATATTTACACACACACACACACACACACACACACACACACACTCACTCTGTCTCATTAAAAACTGTTCAAGCTTATTTTTTTCAAACCAGATCATACAGTTTTGAACTACTGTGGCATGTGTACCTGCTAGACTCTGGATAACTTTGGGGCAACTTCATTCTTGCCTTCATTTTCTCATCCATATACTGGCTATAATGGGTACTCAGCTCATGGGTGTTTTGTAGAACACAGCTGAACTGATGTATGTGGAGGGCTTTGACTATTGCTGGGCATGTAGTCATTTTATCATTTCCTTCAGTCAACCCCAATGAGCATGGAGGTGCTACTGAATTGAACAAGTCATTTATTTTTATATGCAAGGTCTTTTCTCCCCCACCCTTCCTCCTCTTACCTCCCCCTCTATTGCAGTATGTCCATGTTCGTGTGTGTGTGTGTGTGTGTGTGTGTGTGTGTGTGTGTGTGTGTGTGTTTGAGACAGGCTCCCTCTGTGTAGCCTTGGCTGTCCTGGAACTTACTCTGTAGACCAAGCTGGTCTCAAACTCACAGAGATTGGCCTGCCTCTGCCTCCCAAGTGCTATGTTTAAAAGTTTGCACCACTACCTCCAGGCTGAATTTTTTTTTCCTTTTTGACAAGGTTTCTATGTGTTGTCCTGACTGTCCTAGAACTCACTATGTTGACCAGGCTGGCCTCAAACTCAGAGAACCACCTGCCCCTGAATTTCAAGTGCTAGGATTAAAGGCATGTGCCACCATGCCTAGCATAAACACCAATTTTTAAAAAAGATTTATTTATTTATATATGAATATTCTATCTGCATGTACACCTGTATGCTAGAAGAGGGCACCAGATCTCTTTATAGATGGTTGTGAGCCACCATGTGGTTGCTGGGAGTTGAACTCAAGACTTCTGGAAGAGTAGCCAGTGTTCTTAACCACTGAGCCATCTATCCAGCCCCAAACATGAATATTTTTAAAGACAGTTTCTCATTATGTAGCCTTGGCTAGCCTAAAACTCACTGAGTAGACCAGGCTAACCTTAAAAAGGACTAAATTTACTATTACAGATTGAATTGTTTTTTTTTTTTTTTTTTTGGAACTGGTAAATTAAGTACAATTTAGGCTCAGGACACTTGAAGAGAGAACAAGTATATTCTTTTCATATAGATGATTCCCAGATGTGAGGCTCTGGTGTGTTTAGCTGTGGTAAGTTAACATAGGAACCCCGGTGGCTAAGTCCTTCCAGAATTAGAAGGAAAACTTCCCTAAACTGCTGTTAATGCTCTACTGTGAAAGTAGTGTGGCAGCAGCAAATATTTTAAAACAGGCCTTTCTGTGTTGTTTTTAAAGGATGAAAAATGAAACTGGTGCATAATTATTGAATATGTACCGCATACATGATATTGTACAAATATGAGGTTACAAGAAGTATTCTTCAGGTAGGCCCTGCATTGTACCAAGCACGAGCTTCCTTCCTTTTCTTTTTCTTTTTTGCTTTTCCCTCCAAGAGAGTTCCTAAGTGCCCTTTGCACAGAAAATGAACACATTATTTCACCAGAGAAACACATTCCACTTCATTGAAACTGGGGATCTGTTTGTGTGGAAAACACTTTCACACACAGAGCCGTGTGCACCAGCCTGCCGTGAAATCAGGGCGATAGGGTCCGTTCACTTCTCTTCAGGATTCCAACCCGCCAAAACATACAGTCAAGAAGTTTGCCCCAACGACTAATTCCTGAGTGGAGTTTTCCAGGCTCTTACAGAAGCAGCAGCAGCCTACCTCCCTCGGGGAATCTCTGCCAAAAATCCCTCTTACAGCTCTTCAATGCTCTGCTCAGCCCTTCCTAGACTGCCAACTGGCCAAGTCAAAACAAAGGCGCCCAACACTTACAGGTGCCAAACTGTTGACTAGAAATCGCAAATGTGTTATTCATTTAATCCACATCACACCTTCTGAGGCAGGTCCTGCTCTTGTTAGGTGACGACACAGAGGGACTCATGACACCATGACACAGGCCACCATGCCTGGCTTTTATGTGGATACTCAAAATCCAAGCTCAGGTTCTTTACCAACAGGGCTATCTCCTCAGCTCCTTAATGAGGTTTTTTTTTTATTTAATGATATTTTGTATTTAGCAAAATAAAGCACAGGTGTGGATTAACAACTATGTTGAAACCATAATAATTGATAAAAGCTTGAAATTTCCAAGCTTTCTGTACTAACCCCTCCCAGAGGCAGTTACTTGCACATTTAAGTACTGTGCGTTTTCTCTGACTTGTGCTTCCTAGATTTCATAGAGATACATAAAATCACACACATACACACGTACACACATGCCTTTGCACTCACACACACATGGACTCACATACACTCACACATGCACATATACTCTCACACACACACTCAGACAACATACTCATACAAACGCTCACACACATACATATGCATGCATGCACACACTCACACACACTCATACATGTATACGACATGAAAGTAAAAATTAAACATCTAGGGGAATGAAGGTGACTGATGGGAGGCGCAAGGGGTAAGAAAAGGGGGCTCAGGAGGAGTGAGGAGGAGGGATGTTTGACATGGAATATAAATTTATAATAAAAGTTCAAAACGTAGTTATGAACTAAAAAAAGTTAATATGATGGATGGCACTCCACAAAGTTGTTCTCTGGGTGATATTGCCTACAAACAGGAAGCAGAACTGACTAGCCCCAGACAAAACTGTGTCATAATACAAACCCTACTGTAAACTAACTCAGAGTCCTACTGTTTAGGAAAAACCCTCTAGTAGCTGCTTGAGATAGAAAGTGAGAGGCCAGGGATGTAGGGAGGAGGCCCTACCCAGCAGGACGGGAAGTTGTCTTGATTATAAAATAGGATATTTTGTGTATTCAGGAACTGGCAAGATTGTTTAACAAGAAGCTGAAGAGACAACCTGATCAGTTGGTGCTCTTGCAGAGGACCCTGATTTTTTTTTAACCCCAGCACCCACATGGCAGCTTACATTCACCTGTGACTCTAGTTTCAGGGGGTCCATGGGGACTGCATACACATGCTGCACATACATACCTGCAGGCAAAACATTCATACACATAAAATTAAAATATATAAATTATTAAAATAAAGAAGATGGCCTAGCAGGTATAAACAGTAAGCTTGCAAAGCCCATGACCTTAGAGGCCCAGAAACCCAAGGTTGAAAGGGACAACCAACTCATGAAAGTTGTTCTCTGCCCTCTACATTAGAGCCATGGCATGTATGCACCTGGACATGAACACGCACACATAGGCGAGTATGCGCGTGCACGTGCACACACGTGCGGGCAATAATAATAAAAATAAAAAAAGAACAGGTTTTGTTAAAGTGTCATTTGAAGGTAGCGTTCTTGCTTTTCAGTGAAAACCTATCACGATCTCATCCCCTCCCCCACACCAGCCATTCTCTCAGTGTCTGTTGAGATGAGAAGAGGTGCTAAAGGCAAGCTTTTGAGGTCTGGCATCACCTTTGGGATCATCAGAGGAGCACACAAGCAGGGGGTAGCCAGGAGCTTTGGCTCATGGGAACCCAAAGCCACAGGCGCAGCTCTGCATGCACACACATCTTGGAATCAGAAGAATTTGCACATGCGCCCAGATTTCAAAGGGCAGGGTAGCCTGGCTGTCATGGCGATGGAATGCTTCCATGGGGTGTGCACTCTCTCTCCTTGAGAGCTCACAGTTCTCCGGAAGTCACTTATTCAGTGCATGAGAATTTTAGCTTCGTAAGTTTCTTGACTAAATGGGAATTAAACCATTGGCGACTTTTAATATCCCATCCTTTTTGATTATTTATCATACTTGTTTTTTTGTTTTGTTTTTTTGGTTACTACTGAGGGGTGGGAATGGTCACTTCTTTGGTGAAGCTTTCTCCTTGAATCAATCTCTCTCTCCTGAAAATGACCTGGGGCTCCTTGCAGGCCAACATCGAAACCAAACAGTCATGTTATCACCGTGTTCCTAACCCTAGAGACACTTAGCATGGGCGTGGGTTTGCCTAACAGGGAAACTAGTATTGACCTGGTACAAATGCTAATTAAAATGTTGAAAAAAAAAAATCTCAGGGATAATGCTGCAATGATGCAAAGTGTGTGTGTGTGTGTGTGTGTGTGTGTGTGTGTGTGTGTGCACATGTGTAAAATACAGGGATGTATATATACATAAGTATGTGTTTATAGCTTCTGGAAGTCATGAATTATTTGACAGTGGACACAAAGTTCAGTCTAAAAACAATAAGGAAAAAAAACCAGTTTGCATTGAATGGACGGAGAAAATTGTCCCCTGTTCTCTTGGAAGGAGGAGATTCACTGTGTACCGACGCATAAGCTACCTCGTTTCCCTCTTCCATCCTTCACCTTTAGAATGGGCACTGGGACACCTGACAATGTCACCATTCAAAGGGTATCTCCAAAGCCTGAGACTCACAGAGTCAACACCGGTATAAAAATGAGCCTTTCAACACTTTCTAGGGTCCCCTGATATGAAAGTGCTAGTCCAAAAAAGAAAAGCAAAATTTGGCTTTACAGACAAACAATACATTATAGGAACACGGGGAGAGTTGAATGGGAGAAAGGGGAAGGTAAGGAAAACTAAAGACTAATGTTCTTCAGGATAGCATCTATAAACCTTACTTTGAAGAAGTATTTTCCAGGGAACTGCTAGACCCACATTCCAGCCTCTGCTGCTCAGATTATTCTCTAATTCACATCTCCAGATACCCGTATGGTGAGACAGTGCAGCATTGAAAGGACATGGGCTCACAATTAAAGTATAAACACATAGAATACCTCAGTCTCCCCCCCCCCCCCTCAATCTCTGGCAGTACCTGTTTAACAGAATGTATGACAGCGAAGAAGGAAAAAATCTTTTTCCTTTTGCCCTTTTGAATCACTTTTTTTTTTTATTGTAGGAAACAGAAGTTTCTGCTGTCCTTGCGCTCTGACCCAATTCAACACTTTTGCTTGCTCACTGTCAAAACGAGGAAGCTGCTTAGCCACAAATTCTCTAAAGGAAGATTCAGAAGAAAAAGGAATTGCAGCTAATCCTTTCCCAGGTCACACCTAAAACAGGTCTCTGCTAATAGGGAAGTTAGTTTTATTTCAAATATCAACATGCATTTTACAATGTGTTCAAGGGATCAGCCCAGAAGCAAGGAGAGTCAGAAGTCCAATTCCACATTAAAAGATTAAGGACCTGCAAGATGCCTTAGTAGGTAAAGCCAGGCTCCTGCTGCCAAGCCTGATGACCTGAGTTCATTCCCCAGAAGCCACAGCATGGAAAAGAGCCATCTCTCTCTTAACTCTCTGACAAATTGTCTTCTGAACTCCCTGCGTCTTTGCAGTCCAATCCCATAAATTAAACAAGCAAGCAAACAAATAAATAAATAGCAATTAGAAAAGATCAAGTAGGTGGCTAGAGAGGCAGCTCAGTGGTTGGAAGCACTTGTTCTTTCCCGAGGACCCAGGCTCAGTTCCCAGCACCCCCATGGCAGTTCACAACAGAGGATCTGTCGCCCTCTTCTGGCCCCCAGAGGTACTGAATGTATGTGGTGCACAGCTACACATGCAGGTACACAGCTCCCACAAACAGTGAATAAAAATAAAGCTAAAAGAAGGATCAAGTAGAAAATACAATTTTCAGTATTTGTGATGGTTTGCTTGAGAATTTCTGTTATGTCCCCAGGAATACAAACAGATAAACTGCTATTCTGGCTATTGTGTGGGAAGATGCATAGAAGGCATTTACTACCTTCTGAAAAATCCTTGGAAGATTTAATAGGCTAATGTGTAGAATGAATTTCTCAAAGAGATATATATGTAGCAAGCAGCAATTTCAAACACAAAACTATTTTGGTACAAAATGATAAGTCTGTTTTAGGAAAAACAAGCTGGATATTGCCAGCATAAAACAAAATTTCCCTTGGAGCTCTGTGTAAATTGTCTGGGGTGGTGAATCAACATCTTAATGTCTTGATACAAAGTGTCACTCTTGCTGTATATGTGCACATGTGCGTGTGCGTGGTGCACGCTGAGGTCAGAGAAAGGCATCGTGGGTCTTGCTTTATCACTTTATTTCTTATTCCGTTGAGACAGTCTCTCACTGAGCTTGGAACCTGCCTGGCAGCCAGGAACAGCCAGCTATCTTCTTGTCTTCAGCTTCGAGGGTGCTGAGATCACAGTTGCCCAGGTTTTAATGATGGTGCAGGGGGTCTGAGTTAAGCTTGTCATACTTTGAAGCAAGTATTCTTATCCACTAAGTCACCTCTCCAAACCTAGTTCCTGTCTCCTTCCCTCCTTGTCACGTGCCAGTCTAATATTTATGCTGAAATGTACATACTTCTAGAAAAATACATGGGAAGGAAAACCAATGGCCTAGTCCTATGTGCAGTGGAGGGTGGTGAGACCAAAGATCCCAGTGGAATTTTACAGAGGAGGGAAGCCCATGAGTACCAACGGCAATGATCCGAGATCCCTGTTATCTACACTTAGGCAATATCCTTTTCTGTTTCCATGGAGTTTGAGCAAAGTTCTCATCAGGAACCTACTTCATTCTCTTAGTGCAGAATCTTACTGATGTCTATTAGCCCTCTTTCCTCTGACATTTCTCAGTTTGGACTCATGCTTTTTCCTGTCCTGTGTGAACCAACTCCACTGGTCTTCAGTGCAATCTTCGGTAGATGTGGGTCTGTTTTGGTGTGAGGAGGATCTTAGCCAGGGAGTTTGTTCTTTTTCTGCTTGGTGTATCCTTCCTGTGAGAACTTCTGGCCGTACCTGTGCGTTGGAATTTCCCAGGCTCCAGGTCATCAACAGACAATTTCAGAACAAATCTGCCTAGCCCAGCATTCCAGCTTCAGTGAACTGTAATTACTGCCAACTGTGGGAATATTAAGAAAAACATATTGAGAAGTCAAGCAATAGATATCAGGAGATCGCATCAATCATTTGAAGTAACTGGCCTTTAAAAATACAGAAGCAAAGTGCACAGAACATCTAAGGAAGGGAAAAAATAATAAGTAAAGCAAGGGAGGAAACTGGATATTTTCTCCAAGATTGGTCTCTAGAATATGAGAGAAATGCAAAGAGATGAATAATAAGGCAGGAAGACGCAAATGAAATGGGCCGTTTCATAACTTTAATCACATTGTCCAGAATCACAATTCAAGGAGAGCATTTCTTCCCACTGTATGGATCTTTCCCTTCTGTTGACTTGTGTCTTCCTTGACAACCAAGCAGACAGCACCCTGGCAGTCGGCATGATACAGCCCATCCGTCATGTTGAACACACCCCATGGCAACCACCGGTCTGATTCAAGGCAGGATAAGGAGAGTTCAGTGCACAATGTGGTGTTTAGGGAGGTGATCTGGAAGCATTAGACAGACAAGGTTGGCAGAAACTGTTTTGTGAATGTGTCAGTGGTATCTCAAGTACATGAAAAACCAGATTTACTGTACCTGGATTCAAGATTATTATTTTTTTTTGTATTTCTGAAGTGTTTACTATTGTATAGTAGACAAATATTATCCCTGTTTTTCAGCTATAGAAACTGAAATGTTGAAAGGTCAAGCAACATTCACAAAGTTACATGGTGAGTCATCTTCTGAATCAGGAAATAAATTGGTGGCCCTGATTCCCTTTTCCCTGATTTGACCAGCCAAGAAATCATTTAGCACCCTTTGCAAAAGTGTTGTTCTTTATTGCCTTGCACTAGGCACTGAACAGATTTTTCTGAGACATAAAAATCATAAAATGTGGTACGGATTGAGGAGCAATAGAATTCAGTCAATGACATTAATTCATCGTGCAACTAGTTGTGTGGACCATTGGCTGAATACAGAAACTAACGTTTTCAGTCTCAATTTATATTACCCATGCCTTAAAAGTCTGCATATAGTGTCTCTTTACCTCCAGAAATATAGGAATACGTATCCCCATCACAGATTCCAGACGAAAAGTTGTATAGATTATATGCTGTACTTTGAGTTGGATGACCTGAATTACTGGACATAAATTTAAAGAATGGTGATACTATTTTCCTTTGTCATAGAACTTTATGATAAAAAGCTCTATGACAAAATAAAAAACTATCTTTTTATTTTAAGCTTTAAAATTAGCAAATATAAAAACATCACACAACAACATTATCCAGATCCAAAGACTGCACAGCTCAATGAACTACAACGCAGTGAGAATGCCCATTCCAAAACCGGTCTGGAGCTTCACATAGGGTTTCATGCTTTCACTATCAAAAGTACTTACATGCACTTACAATAAACCAAGAATGTTCGAATATTTGTGATTTTATTGGTAATAATATTTCAGAAGACTATGTTAAGGGCTAGGAAGGTAGTTGGGTAGGTAAATAACCTTTTATACAAGTATGAGGTCCTGAGTTCAAATCCCAGCACCCACATAAATGCTAAGTGGGTAGAGCAGCCCCTTTGAAATCCTGGTGATCGGGAGACAAGGGATTACTTAGGCTAGTTGCCTAGCTAGACTAACTTAATTAGCAAGGTCAGGGTCCAGGTGACAGATCATATCCAGTCCTTGTGACAGTCCCTTTAGCACTCTTCTCAGTGTGGAAGTAAGCATTACCATGCCCACCAACTCTGTCCCTAAAAGTATACGGGGTATGACTCCTTTAATCCTCCTTTGGCCTGTCCCATTGTTTTCCCGTTTGCACCATCTTTAGCTACATCCCTTTAAAGCCCGGACTCATCAGTACAACAGGAATTTTGCTTTCTATGGCCTTTGGCTTTTAAAGGGAATTCTTAGCCATTGGGGAAGAATAACAAGGAAACAAAGTAGTAAAGAAAGATTTAATTAGTGTTGACTAGAGGGCAGCCTGTCATAGTCCAAATGCCAGCTTGAAGAGTCTGAACTGTAGACCTCCTAGGCTCCCTCCCTCCTCCTTCTACTGTTTCGGTCTCTGCCCTGTTCTATGTGGAGATACCATCAAATAAACCATCACAGAAGCCTCCTTCTGGGATCTGGGACTTTGTTCTCCTTACTAGCCAGTGACATCTCAAAAGCTTTCAGCCTGACTTGGTTGTGCTACAGGGGAATCAGAATGACTATGTTTGCATCAGTTGAGAACAGCATTGCATGTAAGCAGAATAGTATTTCAAGGAAACAGTGCCCAGAAACAGAACAACATAGAAAATATAGGGGGCTGGAGAGATGGCTCAGAGGTTAAGAGCACTGACTGCTCTTCCAGAGGTCCTGAGTTCAATTCCCAGCAACCACATCGTGGCTCACAACCATCTGTAATAAGATCCGGGCCCTCTTCTGTATACATAATAAATAAATAAATCTTAAAAAAAAAAAAAAAGAAAAGAAAAGAAAATGTCCAAGAGCTGAGTTCCCCCACCCCACAAGCTACTGCTTCTTTAACTGAACTTTGTGTTTCTAGATTTGGGCTTTGAGGTAAGTGGCCTTTGTCAATGTGTGTTATAGATGAAGAAACAGAAAAGTTCCAAAAGGGAAAAAACATCCTTCTAGACTACATAAGCACAGATTGGTAGATCTTGAGTGGAAGTCCGTTTACCTTTAAAATACTAGCGTTGTCTGTATTCCATAGCTGTATCTGCATCCCTGAAAGATGTTACCAAGGCGACACACTGAGTGATCAGGTGATAATAGTTCCTGTGTTACTTCCCCCAAACAGGCCACACTCCCTTGAACATTAAGTTAGGGACTATCTTCAGTGACACCCTATGAGTAGTAAAAATAAACAAACTAACTCATTAATTAACGAGGCACCGGCTCCTGTAAAGAGACGTTGGAGATGATAATGAAAAGTAGTATATGGCAAGCATAATTTGTATGTCGAACCATAGCACCTCATTAACAAAGAAAACAAGTATGTTAATATCATCTTGTTATCTCTCCATATGCTATTTTCCAAAGAGGAGGAAGTCATGTACTGTCAATTCTCATCGTTTGTACAGATTGGTTGCAAATTCCAACCGAGCAGTCCTCGGAGAAATAAAAAGTGAGGCTCCTATGAAGTCTGTCCTGCCACTAAGGAAGACCTAGACCTATCTGAGGTGTTGTTCGGTTTCAGACACATTATTTAACATAGTCGATCCATTCTCCCTGCACTTGCAGCCAACAGCACAATCACTCATGTGTGAACAAAGCTTATCTAAGAGGTGTATTTTCTTCTTGAGGCACATCGTAGATGTCTTGCACATAGGAACCTTAGACAGAACTTCAAAACTCTCCCAGGGCTGATTTTAAACAGTGAATCACAAGTTTTATTTAAGAAAAAAAAAAGAGGGGGAGGGCACTTGTTTATAGTTTGAGCCCTAAAACAAGGAGGCGGGGCATGGCTGTACTCTACCTTGCCCTGCTGGTACTTCAAACCTGTTGCCATGTGTGCATGCCAGTGAATAAATGTGCGATGTTCTGAGTATCGAGTTTAAAGCTATGAATAAATTTTAGTGAGCAGATGAGTTCACACGCATGGAATCGGCAAACTAGAGAATCAATAGTTGAATGGGTCAAAGTGCTCACTGCAGAGATATGAGGACTTGAGTTCAAATCTCCAGCACCCACATAAGAAGTTGGGCATGGCTATACATGCCAGTAAACCAAACATCGCAGGGAGGAGACGCTAGGTCCTAAAAGCTTACTTAGCCAGCCAGGCTAGCCAAAGCAGCAAGCTTCGGTTCAATGACAGGTCCCATCTCAAGGCCCTAAACTGGAGCTCAATAAAGGAAGGCTCTAGTATCCTCTGTCGGCCTCTGCCTGTGCTCACAGGGGCGTAGACCTGTGTAGTCACAATCATGCTACACATGCGGGCGTGGGGAGAGAAGGAATCAACACTTAATATATAAAGAGAAAAAAAAATCATGAATGGCCATTTATATCCCCAGCCACAATGGGAAGTCAGTAGACTCGGTTTTTAAGCTGGGAAGCTCAGCAATCAGTTATTAGCACACTCATCAAGTTAGACTCAAGGTGTACCATTTCAAAGGTGCTGAGGAATTTTATTTTCTTTTTCTTCCTTCCTTCCTTCCTTCCTTCCTTCCTTCCTTCCTTCCTTCCTTCCTTTCTTTTATTTTTGTTTCTTGAGACAGGGTTTCTCTGTGTAGGTTTGGTGCCTGTCCTGGAACTCGCTCTGTAGACCAGGCTGACCTCGAACTCACAGAGATTCACCTGCCTCTTCCTCCTGAGTGCTGGGATTAAAGGTGTGCGCCACCACTGCCCGGCTTGCTGAGGCATTTTCAATGATAGTGCTGAGGCTAAGTCAATTAAAGGATAAGGAATTGAAAATCACTGTGTCACAAAATTAAATCAGTCTGAGGGATAACAACTTAAAATAAATGTTAGTAATAACATATGATTGTAGGTCCAAATTTGGAAGAGAGTGCAAATTGGAAGATGCTTTTGCATGTACGCCAGATTTTCATTTCAGCATAACCATTGCTGTAATATCCTCCCACTAACTTTTTCATACGAAGTGCTATAATCCCACGCAGTCCACATGATGCTCTGTGCTATTAAGTGAAGTGACAAAAAAAAAAAAAAAAAAAAAAAAAACAGAGAACAGCAGGGTGATAGCTCCCAGTGACTTGGAATCCATACCTAGAAAACAAGCGGTACACACACATCACACAACGCCAACATCGGAAGCCAAGGGTCAAGACGTTGGTAAACAGTGGACTTCAGGATGCAGGTTTTATTATCAACGGGCTTGCGTTTCAACAGAAGTCTATGCAAAATGATTGCTGCGGGATGTCGCAGACCTGGGGTGTTTTATAGTCTAAGGGTTATAGCATGCTCCATTTCTCTGGAAAAGTTTAAGTTTCAAAAGATACAAATAGAAATGTGCATTGATGAGTCTAGGGGGAAAGGTGTTATTAATGCTACTGTACAGGTGGAAATGATTACCATGCAGGCAAAAAGAAAAATGGTAACAGAATGGAATCAGAGTAACAGCCGGGGTGTGGACCTCTCCGAGTTTCAGAAGACCCAACAGATCTGGCGATGCCCAAGCCTGCAAAGTCTGAAGTTCAAGGAAATTCATTCCATGTATAGCAAAGCCATCTCTCTCACAATTTTCTAACCAATGAGCATTGCGTGGGAAATTGGTTCCATATGGTTTCAAGTCATTTATGCAACTTGAATAATTAAAATATTCATTGGTAAGAGCCGCCTGGTGTCTTTAAAGTCAGGAAATTATCTTATGCCAAAAGTAGACAAACTCAAAAACCCAAAGGTCAAGTTAAGTTTGAAATTTCACATTCCAAAATGTAATTATCCTAACAAAATTGCTCGATATTCTCCTCTTATCACAGAGTAGAGAAATGAAAAACCCCATTATTCTTGTACAGGGTTATTTATTCATTTTCATACTTGAAAAGAGTTTGCTTATATATCTTTCTTTTGCTAAATCTACAGCTGAGTATTATTGGAGAGGAGCCTAGGGTAGCAATGACATTTTCAATAAAATCCTGTCAGCTGGTTTTAGAATAATAAATACATTTTGTTTCAATATATCTAAATATTTCTACTAGGAGTTGGAATTGTAATTCCCATTTTGTAGATTTATGAATCAAGGACTTCATATATCAGGTAGCCTGAGGAAGCATATTCCAACTGAATAGGCTGTCTGTAATACTTTAGACATAGTTACTGTTTGGCAGGCATTAAGGAGATAGACAGTAACTTTGGCCCAGTGAAAAATTGTACAAAGCCATGGTTAATCTATTTATTTTTGGAAAGAGAGATTTGAGTAAAATGTGAAAATGGGGAAAATGATAAAGTTGACAGTGTTTCTTGCACATAGATAAACTTGAGCTGAAGACCTTTACTCTAATTTGGACTCCTCATTTATAACTAGGTCTATGACCTGGGCAAGTCGCTTGATCTGATTCTCCCCTCCTCCCTGCCCCTTTTTTTTTTTTTTTTTTTTTTCTCTAAATCACTTCATATATTGAAAAGTCAGGACTGGGAGATGACTTGGTTGCTTTGAAAGCATGTGAATCTGAAATACATCACCAGAGTCAATTGAAAAGGAACTGGTGGGTGGAACATACTTATTATCCCAGTTTTGGTAAGGCAGAGACTGGCAGGTCCCTGAGTCCGACCTAGTCTCTCTAAAGAGTTTCAGGACAATATGTGACCTTGTGACAAAAGCAGAAGATGGATAGTGCTTGAGAAATGATGCTGAAGATTGTCTTCTGGCTTCCACATGCAGAAGCACACATACAAATTGAAAAGTACTACATAAATGAACAATACTGGGAATAATATGGGAATATCCCCACCTATAATAAAACTGGAAATAAATGAATCTATCTTATTATTTATCTGTTTAATATTAGAGACAATGTTTTCCTCATCCTCATTATGACACACAATTTTACAGAACATGAAACTATTCTGAAAATTATTTTTAGGATACTATAAAAATCTCTATTTCCCCATCTTTGCCTTGTATTTGAAAAAAAAAAAAGTAGCCCTTGTTTGGCCTTATTCATTCTAGACTTAAAACCTTTTTAAAATATGCTGGAAAATTAAGAAAGTTGACAAGATGGACAATGTCCTTTCATATAACAGAGCTCTTTTAAGAAAAAAAAAAAAAAAAAGATGGGGGGGGGGGGAGGGAGAAAAGAAACCATTGGTTTGGAAACAAGCCGATACCTGCCAGAACAATCCATGGCAATCACCCTTTGCTGTGAATATTGTACTTATGCTATAATTAAAAATGAATTTAAAAGAACTAGGGCAGAGCAATCCTGAACCTTGTTGGCCTTCACCTTTGAGAACAACAAATCTCTGGCGCCCTGGTGTTAAATGTAGCCAGTGGCCCTCAGCTAAACCAAAGCTGTCTAGCCAGGCCTTAGGGTTGAGAGTGCTTTGACCATAGTTTCCCTCTTGGAGATGTTTCTAGAAAAACAGAAGGGGGAAGTCGAATTGTCCTTAACATAGAAATGCCCTGAGTAGCTAAGGAGCTCAACGCATCCTTCCCTTCTCTTAATGAGATTCCTAGAGCATTAAAATGGACAATTTTGAATATACTGGGTCTTTTATGTGCTTGACTGCCCTTTTAATTTATTTTGCCTACTCAATGGCGACACGACACTCCACAAGGCCGTGCTAAATCGTATGCCCTTCAAATGGACCCTCTTTTCTCTCATCTGAAGAAGTGCTACCTTTCCCCCCAGGTGAGATGCCTGTTTCTCTGTTCTTTGCCCTTCCCCCTTCTTCAAAAATACTGAGTTCCATTGTGTTTACCCAGAAACCAGGCTTTGTGGCAATTAAGAGATTCCAAAGTGGCAGAGGCTAACGTACCAGTAGAGCTGGATTCCAGCTTTCCATGGTAACACCCAACTTCCCTTCCTTAACCACCTCCTTCGAGTCACCCAGACAATTCTAATCCTACCTCTGTGGTTACTCTGAAAGCCATCCAGTTTGGTTATCAGAAAGGATCTGTCTTAAGCAAATATTTGCCCCAGTCTGTTTTACTCTTTTGGGGGAGAGAGCAAAGGAAGGGCTGGATTCGCTTAATCCCTTTTGATTACACATTGTGGATGAGAGAGAATGTAGTCAGGGCTACACATACTGGAGCCCAACTTGTGAGGAAACTGACACTTCATTGCCGTGATGATCGATGATCATAGACAGCAAGGGCCTTGATGGGCTACTCATCACTAGGGTGACTATCACATCTTCTTGCCACTCAGTACATATCCCTTCCTCTGCATGGCAGGAATCCAGGAACATTCCATGAGGGTTACAACATTTTCTTTTTTACAATAATAGGCCTTACCTTTTTCTTGGTTCCATGACCTCTTTAAATGTCAAAGTGATTCACACGGGAGGAACTGATCCTGCACTCCTCATTGAAAAGCTCAAAGATTCAAGATCTCTCGTGAAGTGGAGGGAGGTTATCTTCTGGATGATCGGGCAGTGGGTGTTTACCTTCGGTACACACAGGCCTGCGCACAGCCCAGCCAATCTGTTGGAGGGAAAGAAAATGAGAATATCCTGTAATGGAAGTTTTCCTATAACCCTTAACATTTCTACACACTTCAGGTACCCTGAATGACTACAAAGACTATCCTAAGGAAACCAAACTGTATTTCCAACAAATATCAACATGCAAGAGGTTAGTTAGACTTTTATTTGCTTTACATCAAATTCTGAAGTTACCCTTCAACAAAGACCAGAACATATCTATACACTCTTGCAAAAGAAATACTAGACCTTGATTCCACAGTAAAAAAACAAACAAACAAACAAAAACTGAACACGTTAAAATTCACTCAGAACTATTTATTGAGTTGCTTTTCTGATGTACACTAGACCAGAAGCCCACTCCTTCCCTTCCTGACTATGTCGCACCCACACCTGCCCAGTCAGGGATGACATACCACTAATGGTTCCTAAAAGCTCTCTTTTAACTGGAATCACCCTCATCTAGTGCCTCATTTTCTCCTCTTCAGAGACCTTGAAACACACGTTCATTTTGTCCTCACTTGGACTTGAACTTACTCCAACCAGACTTTTGACCCTACAGCTCCAATTAAATGATTACTCTTGCCAAAGCCATCAAGAGTCTTCATGGCTAAATGCAGAAACCAGTTCTCAATCCTGCTTTTATTATTAGTAGCATTTTTGACAAATAAATCTAAAAGTTGCCTGTGTTATAACTGTAGGAATCATTCTAGGATCCCCAACGTCAGTCTCCTTTTACCAGGTGATGATCCCCAAATCCACTTCTTCAACCCAGACCCGATACTCATTTGAAGAAAGAATGGATGAGCCAATTAATTTTCTACAGCCCATCTTAGGTGTTCCAATAATAAACTTCTTAAATGTGAGGGGAAACACAGCATATGGCTTGGCTTTGCTCATTTAACTGCCTTGGGTAACATTTCCTTGTTAACATTACTGATAAGACTCTGAAATATGGTTTTTTTTTTTTTTCAAGTAAAAAAGTTATTGAAGATTGTCAAACACTGAAGTGTTTTTTTTTTTTTTTTTAATACCCTCAGCTTCAGGAAGGAGAGAGCTGTACCTGAACAGATGTCACGCTGATTCCATGACAAATGTCATCAATGAATTCTGTGTGTGTATGTGTGTATGAGTAAGTGTCTGGTGTATGAGCATGACTATTGGAGAACCTCAGGTGTCCTCACTCTAGCCCCTTATTCCTTCGAGACTGTCTTGAATCTGGAGCTCGGCTGATGGTTAGCAAGCTTTAGTCATTCTCAATTTCTGCTCCCACTGTGCTGGGGTTACAATTATACATGTGACCACATTCAGCTTTTTGAGTGGGTGCTGGGGATTTGAACCCAGAACCTCATGCTTGCACTTTTACCCACTGAAGTATCTCCATAGCCCCAGAAGACAGGATGAGATTCTGTAGCCTGAGCTATCCAGAAACCCACTACAGATCCAAGATTAACCTTTTACTACATTGATTCTCCTGACTCAGCCTTCTGGGTGATGGGATTATAGGTGATACCAGTTTTATGAAAGGAGTCATTTTTAAAAAAGGTTTACTCTGTGTGTGTGTGTGTGTGTGTGTGTGTGTGTGTGTGTGTGTGTGTGTGTGTGTTTGAGTGAGTGTATACCACTTGTGCAGGGGTGCCCTCAGAGGCCAGAAGCAGATGCTGGATCCCCTGAGGTCATGAGCCTCCTGATATAGGTGCTGGAAACTGACCTTGTGTGTCCTTCAGAGGAGCAGAGAGCTCTCTTAACCACTTCCCCATTTCTCCAGTCCCTGAAAGGAATATTTGATGTCAGTCACTGCTGATAATTAATCTGAATCCCAGTTCTCACGCAACTGCAGTGAGGAAAATACTTCCCTCACAGTTACCTTCTGCATAGCCCCTGCTCCTTATGCCTGCGCATCCTGCTTTGGGCTCAGCTCTGAGTTCCTATTATTGGCCTGTATTTTCATGACCAGGAAGCATGATGCCCAGCAGGTTCCTAACCTGTCTGATCCTGTCCCATGCTTGGTAACCAAGTTCTACTTTACTGATTGTGGTCTATTTAACTCCATGCTTCCTGGTTCTTGACCTTGGCTACAAAGAAGATTATGAAATATTCCTAATAATCTTTATCTAGGAAGCTAGCTTCCTGTAATAAGAGGACCCTGATGGGAAGATTTTAATTTCTGCATGAATGCAGCAATGGAACTACCAACTAGATTTGCACTGTTTATGTTCTTCCTGTGGATATGTGTATGGTTAAACCCATATGCGCTTGTTAAACTGTTTCTCTTAAAAATGATCCCCTCCCTTTACCATGTGACATTTACAACTGACCCGGAGTACCCGGGACTGGCATTGCTAATCCCTACAGTGAAAGGAATTGTCTTCTGGGTTAAACTGAGTTTATTTCTCAGTTAAGAATGAGTGCATAGGAAGCATGTAAGTAAGGATGCAAGGCAATGTTGATAGTTTGTGTTACTCTGTATGGAACACTTTAGTCATAGAGTAGCGCTGTATGGAAACTATCTTTAAAAACTGTCATATTATTTGCTCTCTCAATAAGCAAGAGGATTAAATAGGAGGAGAAGAGAAGCAGGAAGAGAGAGAAGGGAAGGGGAGGAGAAGGAAGGGGAAGTGATGGGATGGGAAGAGCAGAGGGAGGAGTCACTTCAAGTAAGACCTATCAATGAAATACTTCACCAAATATGGGAAATGGTTTTGAAAACTTAGCATCTTCCCCACAGACACAGCTTAATTCTAGGAGGTCTTAGCATTGTATTACATAGTTTAAAAAATTAACTTGGATGTGTCATATAAAACACGGAGAGGCTTAAAGGAAGATAAATTCATTAGACTTCCAAGAACTTTTAATATGATAAATAAACTACATCAGGCCTTGAGTTCAAGTCTACTTTATGACTATGTTTTCAAAAGGGTGTGTTTTATTGTGATCAGTTTAAAAAACTGGGATAGTTATTATTTTCTTACAGATTCTGCCTGCCATCCAGGCAACACAGCACTTTCTCTTATCTATTTGTGTGTGTATTTTCATAGAGGAAAAGCCAAGTCCTATAAGTTATCTTATAAGACCTTAGAGTACTTTAGGAACACCACATTTATGATAATTTATACATATTAATGGCAGTGAGGGCAGAAGAGTTCCTGATTTAAAGGAATAAAAACTAACATTTTTACTAGCATCTCCCAGCAAGGTCTCCACGTAACAAAAGCGGTCATTGTCCATAGCTCTCCTGGATGCCGGTATATCAGAATCCTCAGAGGAGATGCCAACTTTTGACTCAGCAGAAAGGTTGATCCCTGCTGTTGGATCCTCCCATTTGGAATAACGTTCCAGACAGTTTGTGCTACCACTCCCTCTGCTGAATAAATACATGAATTCTGCTTTAATGATGCGTCAATCATTCCTTAATGTGAAATTCCCAGAAATGTATGATAGAAAGTCTTTGACAGTCATTTTACAAGAACCAAGAGTACTTTATGGCTTTCATTCTTGGAAAACACCCTATGCCTGACATTTCGCATGCATAGCCCGTGGGGGTGGGGTGGGGGGTGGTCTCTATCCTGGACAACAAGGTTGCAAAAGGAAATGTGGTTGGGGGAATATGCACCTCAAGGAGTCCTCATGCTTCTTGCTTTAGGCTTTAAACATTTGATTGAGATGGTGGGTTTAAGCTTCAGGATAAAGAGGAAGTACTGGCCTGGTTAGGGTTAGTGCCACCCATCATGTTCCTGTTAGAAACTGTTAGAAGAAAACTGTAAAATGTAAAAGAATAACTAATAAGCCAAAAATATTTTGTTACTGTAAATATGTATATATGTGTATATGTATAACCATGTGTGTATGTACATGCATGTATGTGTGTATGTATATGTACATGTATATATGTATGTATGCACATGTATGTGTCTATTTATGTGGGTATGTATGTGTGTATTTGTATGTGTGTGTGTGTGTGTGTGTGTGTAAAACCAGAAGTGGCTTTGGTAAAAGTCGAAGCATAAGCTGCAGATTGTATTGCTAAATCATTTGACTGATACTCAGTGAGTTACCTTTCAATGAATTCTACCCCTGTCTTGAAATGACTCCTCATAGCTCACATGCAATTTAGAGATGCATGCATAGGCTGTGGGTGGGATGATATTAACCACTTGATTCCTCAGGAATGTGGTGACCCTTGTCTAAACAGACTGACACTTGTTCAACGTGGGTTTTCATGTCACTGCATTGCTCAGAGTGCATTTGGATTCCTCACTGGGGAAAAATGTATCCCTAATACAGAGCTTCAGCGATCATGTGCTTGGATTAATCTGTCATCACGACGCTGACACTCGGCAGCAAAAGTTTAGAAACTCCGTTTTCCTGGTTCCTGAACAAGCTTTGGCTAATGGAAGGAAGGCAGGTAAAGTGAGGCCCCTGGGTTATATATTTCAGATAAAAAAATGTAGGTTTATCAGATAAACATAAATCAGAGAAAATTGAAATTATTTTGAGAGAAATGTTTTGGAAAGTTTTGTAAGAACAGCATAGAGAGGTCTGTCATCAGCAAGGTGTAAGTCATTCATAATTAGGATTTTCTGAGTGATGACTCACGTCTCCTGGATAGATGAACACAAAAGTAATTAGTAGGGTGTGAATTATTTGATTTCTAAATGGCCTGACGACAACCAAATTTAGATTTTTATCTGTCCAGTGCTGATTCAATTAACATTTTTTCTTAGAATCAGTGAGAAACTTTAAAAAAAGAAACAATTTAAACTTAAAAATTCTTGTTATACATCCTACTCAAAGAAAGAGAATGTGATAGAAAGATATGGCTCTGGGGCAGGCAGAGGGTTCTGTCTGATGCCTAGTACCAATGGAAAAAGCCAAGTTTGGTGGTATAGGGAGTTGGAGAGAAAAAAAAAAAAAGAGGATCCTTGGAAATGACTGACCAGCCAGTCTAGCCAAATAGGTGAACTCTGGGCTCAGTGAGAGAAAAAATCAGGTAGAAAGAAATAGAGGAAGACTTCTGACATTGACCTCTGGTCTCTACATGTCTGTATGTGCACAAGGATCCTCATGCATGTGCACTTGCTCACACATAAATGAATACAACACAGACACACACACACACACACACACACACACACACACACACACACACACACACACACACACAAGGTTTGGACAAGAAGTCACCAAACAAGGTATTTGGTTTGAGTGCGCATATCCAGTATAATGCTGCACTTCCCACCCTTTGCATGGTGCCCGTGAAAAGCAGAGTCCTGGTGAGTTATTTGCTCTGAATTCTGCAGAGATCACTCCACACACTCAAGGTTGTCTCATTTCCTCACTCAAGCAAAATTTATAACCTGAATGCACACACTGACATAAACATAGAGAACTGAGGACCACGAAGAGATTAAGAAATTAATCACATCCCTATCCGTGGTTCGGTCCCTTTGATTTATCTGAGAGTTTACCTGTGACAGCACGTATGACAGACAGCATGCTGTTGAGAAGCAATGTCTTTGGAATGCAAATGAGCAGGATCTCAATACAGACCCTACATACTTGCGTTTGGGTGACCTTGTGCTGTTCAATTGTCCCTCTGTGCCTCACTTGATTGCTTCACAAAGCTCTTGTGTGGATGAAACAAGCACACGGATTAACTGATCTTAAACTTGTTGAATTTGTCTTTTGTGTTTTGTTACTGAGTCACGGGTACCCAGTTAACTGCATCATAGCTGCTTAGTGAATGTCTGGTGAATCCTAACATACAAGGTTTTTCATGGTCCCCACTATATAGTAAGCAACTATGACAGAGACAATTGCCACACTTAGGACCTTTGAGAATATCTTTAATGATTTCCCAATGCTTTTAGAATAACGTTCAAATTCCCATAAGGCCCTTCGTGATCTGAGTAGTTTCCGTGATTGTATTTCTATCTTGAGTTAATCATCTAGTTTGGTTCTTTCTGTCTCTCTCTCGCTCTCACTCTCTCCCTTTCTCTCTCTCTCTCTCCTAATTGCATTGCTCTTTTATATTATCTCAAGTAAGTGGAACTACCTCCTACATTGAGGCCTTTGAACTGCTGTTTTTCCATTCTACATCCATTCCCATTCAGTCTCCTAGTCCTTCTACTTAGGAAGTCTTCCACATCAGGTATTTGGTCAAAGGGCCACAAACCTCCCATGAGTTGTACACTAGCCTACTCCATGATATGCTGGAGCAGGAGGTCATGATTAGCTTCTTGCACACTTAGCTAGTTCACATGGATTGGGACCTGGTTAGTGACTTTTCTGATTCTTCTCAGACCTTCTTCATTCCCCTCATCTTTGTCTATAGTTATATATTATAATTCCTAGTATAAATAATGTGTCATATAAGACCACACATATTCGTGCTTCTCTGATTAGACAGTGATTGCTAAAGTTACTAGAAATAGGAAGTGTAAGGATTCTCAGAGTACCAGAACCATAAAGATGAGTATGTGGGGCTCATTCTCATCTTGTTGGAATTAAGGCCTGAATGTTCCTTCTTGTGGCCAGGGACACCAGTAATAACCAGAGAGTTATTTAAAAGATCACTTGGGGCCATTGTAATCAAGTACCTACCAGAGAAAAGGATTTAGAATGAACTTAAGACAATTCATAATGTGTGTCTGAAAGTTTTCCTATGTCCTGCCCAGTCTGCAGCCGTTCAGACCCAAGAAAACACACAGAGGCTTATATTAATTAAAACTTCTCTGCCATTACCTCAGGCTTACTACTGACTAGCTCTTACACATAAACTCAGCCCATGCTTGTTAATCTATATGTTGCCACATTTTCTGTGGCTTTACCTGTGTGTCATTACATGCTGTTCCCTGGACAGCAGGCTGGCCTCTCCTGACTTAGCCTTTCTCTTCCCAGAATTCTCATTGTCTGTTTATCCCACCTACACTTCCTGCCTGGCTACTGGCCAATTAGCATTTATCAACCAATCAGAGCAACACATATTCACAGCATACAGAACATCCCACAGCAATAATGCATTTTAATAAAAATTTGGTTTAGAATGAAATTAATTGCTGGCTTATAACTATACAAGAAAATGTGTGTGTGTGTGTGTGTGTGTGTGTGTGTGTGTGTGTGTGTGTGTGTGGTGAGATTCTAAATTACCAAATTACCAAGTAAACACACTGGATCAAGGTTTGATCCAGGGGAAGGTGGGAAGAAGGGATGTTTGATTGAACTGAAATTTGTTGATAAAGGAACATCGTGCTCTGGGTTCATGTGCCTATGAACAGCAGAGAGGAAAACTGGCTGTTTGATTGGTTAACTGAAGAAGACTAGACTCAAAGATCTTCTACACCAAATCAAGTCAAAATTCCAGCACTTTCTTTCTTTTTTAAAAAAATAAGATTCATTGTGTGTGTGTGTGTGTGTGTGTGTGTGTGTGTGTGTGTGTGTGTGCGCGCTTACCTGCAGAGGACAGATGAGGGCATTGGATCCCTTAGAGCCAGGGTTGCAGAGTTTGTGGCCCACCTGACATGGGTGCTGGTAAGCAAACGCTGGTCCTCTACAACACCAAGAAGTACTCTTAACTACTAAGCCATCTCTCCAGGGCCACCAGAGGTTTCTTAATGTCCTATGGGTGAAAGCGTCTAAAGGCACAGGGAATGTTAAAATGCTGGAAACATTTGTTATCTAAGACCCTCTCATTCATCTCTTTATCTTGAGAAAATCCAGAAGTCACTCCATTCACTGGGGTGGTGCAAAACTGAAAGAAATATATTAACCAGTCTCCTCAAGGCCAGTGGTGAGAAGCAGATATGATTTGGAGATGATCCCAAACGTTCATGTGTTAGAAACTTGGTTCAACATGTGATGGTGATAACATGAGCAGATGGGACATTTAAGATGAGAACCAGGGAAGTCTTGTCTCACCTTTGTCTTGGTTTCCTCCCTCGTCATGTAACCATCCCCTCTTGCATATGCTCCAGTGTGCTGCCATCCACCATTAAACCCTCACCAGTACAAGTACAATGCAGTTTTTTATGTTTAGGCTCTGAAATTTATAAGCTGAAAAGGCCTCTTTTCTTTACAAAGTATTCGTCTTCGAGGTTTCCCCATTGAGCTGGAAAACTGACAGGTAACAAGTAAGAGCAAACAGGAAAGGAACTCCTCCCTAAAATTAAACTGCTGGGATGCAATGGTAATGATGGTAATGGCAGGATGTTGCTAGCTGAGCCGCAGCACACGGTGATTACAATGCATGGATATGATGATCGTATCAGGCAGCAGAGCCAGGGCACTCATTAAGATGACTTGACCAACAGAGCTACTCACCTGGGTAGACAACAGTGATATCCCTAGAACCGAAGTCCATTGGCAGACTACTCAAGGCTTAAGCAGTTGAATAAAGGAAACCCATATTTGATGAAAATGATCTCAGGTCATCCTAATGGAATGTTGGGATCAATGCATCAACTAATTCTGATGAGGGAGGGCAGATTCGGAACATCTTGAATCAAAGGGAAATCAGATCCTGTTGAGGAAGAATCCTGCTACAAGGTCATAATTTATAGACTCTTTAGTCTATCCAAAGGGACCTATAATCACAGGATAACAATTCATTTGGGAAGTATAAATAGTGAGTCTTTTTAGGGTGTATTAAGCACTGTCTTCAAAACTGATATGACTTTCTGGAGACAGTCAGCAGTGTGGTCCACATTCAGAAGACAGACTCACTGAGGTCTGAGGTCAGGTGATTGATGAGCATTGGCGTGGGCCTTGAGTGTCCGCAAACACTCGCTATGAGTTAAAGAAATTATATAGTCAATATTGTTCATATTGGCATAATGATACAAAATGCTGAAGCCATTAGAACTGGTTTTGCATACAAAAGTGGCAACCCCCAAATAATTCTGCATGGCTAGAGGAACTGCAGAGATTATTGACAATATCACACGCCTCTATGATACAGAAGTAATGATTCCTCAACTTATTCGACTCAACTTATTTCATTCAACTTCCTCGTTTAGTCTATGCAAAAAGATAGATGGTTTTGGAGGAATGCCTGCCTGTGAACTATGATAAACTTAATTGACTTAACTTCAGTAGTAGCTACTGAACACAAGTGTAATCTTTATTGCTGGAGTAAATGAATGCGTCCTCTGTCTCCTATAGACACAGATATTGACGTGGCGAATGCTTTATCCCCATTCTATATGCTTTTCTGCTATCCCTAGAGCGATTTGCATTCCATGGGCAGGGCTACTGTTACATCATCATTATCCTGTCTCTGGGCTATAGCAACTCTATAATTCTTGTTTATAATTTTACTGCCAGGGACTTTGATCAGCCCTTTATTCTAGGTGACATCATATTATTAGTCCATTACGTTGATTATATCATCTTGCTTGAATCTGGAGAACAAGAAATAGTAGCTATTTAAGACCTGTTCAATTACGAGTGACTTTTTGGTGTGTATTCCAGAAGACAGAAAATTCTTATAAAAATCCAGAGCTCTTCTGTGTTGGAGAAATTTTCTAGGGATGAACAGAGAAGTTCAGCAAATGTTGGTTGAATGAGTGATGGTTGCTTTGTATAAAGTGAAAGTCTGATTTCGCTGCTATCTCCTGTTATACACTTGATTGCCTTTGGTCAGTCCATTAAGCAGCTCTGTGGGGATGAGAGGCAGGGAGGCACTTGTGGAATACTGGTATTGGTTCTGAGGTTTCAATGTCCACAGTGAGGCCAGTAAATACGAATCGATACTACTAAGTGCCAAACAAATACATTTTGTTCAGTGGATAATATAAAAAGTATAATGCAATCTACATACATACAAATCTTAATGTTGCTTCTAATCAGTTGGATAGAAGTTAGCTAACAAGGAAGACACACTTTTGCCTCAGGTTATAAACACTGAAAAGGGTGGCAGTCGCGTCCTTACCATGATCACAAGGTCAGGAAATATAGATTTATTTTTGGAGGTCAATTTTAGAACTCAGAAAAGATTTGTACAGAGAGTGTGAACTGCAGATTTCTACTAGGTAACTATTATATAACAGTGACATTTGTATGGGTGTACAAAATATGAGCAAGTATATATGTTGTGACATTGTAATGTTAAGAAATTGTAGCTAGGTCTGGTGGTAATACCAGATACCAGGAGACGAGGCAGGATAATTGCAAGTTCAAGACTTGTTTGGATTACAGACTAGATTCATAGTCACCTTGGACCACTTAAATGAAATCCTGTCTCTAAATTTTGAAAAAAGTAAAAAAGAAGAGTCTAGCTGCTATAGTTTAAATGTTCAGTTCTTTCCTGACATAGATGAGATCCTAAGCCCAATCTGTTATGCCAAAAATAAAAATTGTATTAAATAGCATATCAACAGATATAGTTAATGAATTTATGGACTACAAATACTACGCATGAGCATTCAGTATCTGTTAGAATGTAGACCATATTTATTCACCATAAGAACAGAAAAGTTAATGGACACACAATCATATTGCCTATTGCAAACATAACACACACAACCGACTTCTGCAGGAATCTGTACGGTGTGTTTAACAATATTAAAGTCTGCCTCCAGGAAGGTGAGCTGTGTGAAGAGTGGCAGTGGTGTTTTCATCTTTCTCCCTTACCTGAAGCTAGTACCCCAAAAATCATGCATATATTTATTCATTTCATAATGTAAGGATTCAGATCTGAGAAAACAGAACTTCCCATTGCATGTCCAAATTTGAGAAAATGAAAATTTCTTTCTCCCTCTCCTCTTTTGCCTCATTTTCTCTCTCCTTTCTTCCTCTCTTTCTCCTCTCTCTCCTTTTGTCTCTCCCTCTGAACTCTCTCTCTCTCTGTCTCTCTCTGTGTCTCTCTGTCTCTCTGTCTCTGTCTCTGTCTGTCTCTCTCTCTCTCTGAAGTCTCACTCTGTAACCCTGGCTAGTATAGAATTCATGAACTCACAGTTATCCTGCTTCCGTCTGGTGGGATTGCAGGCATGCCCCATCATGTTCCTGGACCCTCTAGTTCACTCTTAACACTTCATTGATATGATTATTTTCTTAAGTTTCAATTAGGGGAAATAAAACAGTGGAAAAGCCAAAGAGAAACTCTTTCTTCCTAAAGTGGTAGTTAACGGACTCTTTTGAAAAGTAGAAATTTTTACACTTATATTTATCTTTTGGTTAAAAGTGACTAGAGAACCCTGGTGTGATGATTTGAATAATAAATGTCCTCCATAGTCTCAGGCATTTAAACACTGGATCTCCAGTTGGTGGCACAGTTTGGGGAGGCTTAGGAGGCATGGCCTTGCTGGAGGAAGTAGGTCACAGGGGGTGGGCTTTGAGAGCTTAAGGCCTCACTTGACTTCAGCCCCCTCTGTTTTGTTTTTTGCTCTTGGTTTAAGACATGAGCTCTTCGCTTGCTGCTATAGCTCCTATGCCTGATGGTCCAGATCCCCCACCACCCTGTACCTGCAGTCTGCTTCCATGCTATCTCTGACATCATGGACTCTGACCATTGCAAAAGAAATCCCAAATACATTCTTTCTTTCATATGTTGCCTTGGTGATGATTTTTGTTTTTTTAATCACTGCAATTTAGGACAATAATTAATACATCTGAGAAAGTGACTTCATGCAGAAAATCCTATGTTAATAAAGTGCCACTTGCCTGCTCTTATGCAGGATAACCAATAAAGTAGACAGGCAGACAGCTTCTTTAAAGATTTCATTGTTTAAAAGATTACCCTGTTGGAAGAGGGGATGAGGGATGGAGGGATGCAGGGGGGCAGCAGGAAGAGGGATGAGAGGGGGAATCTGTGGTTGGTATGTAAAATAAATTTTAAAAAAAATTTAAAAAGATGGCTGCAACTGTGGTCTGGATGTAAAATAAATAAATAAATTTAATTTGAAAAAAAGATGGTTGTGTTAAAATGATAGACAGGTTGGTGAGAGAAAAGAAACATGGAAAAGAAGACAGGAAGTTTGTTTCTGGCTTGGTGTTCTGCTTTTACCTAACCTTGTAAGACACATTTAGTATCACAGCCTCTGGCTCTTCACCTGAGAGTCATGTTAATAACCACACACACACACACACACACACACACACTCACACACTCACTCACTCACACTCACATACTCTGCTCTTCCTCAAGAGGTTGACCTTTTAGCTCTGTGAACTTTCACATGAGAAGGCATTTTGTAAGCTCTCCCCCTGAAAAAAAGTAAAGCCCAGTATTGTATGTTTTCTCCCCACTCTGTGATTTTCCTTCTTAGTTCTTGAGGTAATGCCAAAATACTAATAATGAATTTTGAAAAATATTAGATTAATATTTAATGTCTTCCTTCATCTGGGTTATAGATTCTGTGGCAGCAGAGAACATATCTACTTTTTATTCCTGTTAGTTTCCCATCACCAAACATAAAACCTGTTTAATAGGCTGAGTGTGGTGGTGCTCACTTTTAATCTCAGCAGAACTCCGTGAGTTGAAGGCCAGCATGGTCTACACACTGAGTTCCAGGCCAGCTGAGGGTATGCTGTGAGATAAAACAAACAAATCAACCAAAATCTGCTCAGTAAACACCTGCATGGGTGAGTGAAGAAATGAAAATTAGTTGTTTTTACTCACAGGAATCTGTGTTTTCAGGTCACATTTTAAACTCCCTAAACAGATGAGCTTATGTAAGAAACCCGAAGTCACCAATGCCCCAGATTGGTAGGTAATTCTTGGACAGTTGAGAATCATTCCCTCTGCCACCTGTGCTCAGCGGACTTCCTAGGATGGCAAGGTCAGAATCCAGATGCCGCCCATCTGCTAGGCAGTAAAACACTCCCAGGATTAGCTGGCCCTGGCGTCTGATGGGTGTCTGGAGTCAGGATCCTGTCTTCCTGCAGTTCTTAGAATTGATCAGAGGGCTTGAAAGGCTATTGCCTTTGAAATAATACAACAGGTGAGCAGCCTCTTTTGCAGCCTGGGATTGTTTTGCTAAAACAAGCAACATTATCAGTGGCAGTAGGATAATGAGATAGTTTGTATTGTATTATTGGATCAAACCAAACCACGTCCAAAGGGCTCCCCTAGTTGTCTATTGATGGAAGGATTTGTAAAAGCGTGATCTGTTCTTGGGACTGAATTTGGCATGGTAGGTTGTGGGAGCCCGTTTTTGGGTTCCTTGTGGCTTTACCCGGCAGGTCCGCATGGAGCATGATTAGGGCCACGGGCCTGAGTGCAGGTGTCTGAGATGGTCTGCACTTGGCTGTGCTGGGGGAGGAGGTCTTTTGCCCCTACAGCCTTGGCGTCTCTTTAAATACCCTGGAGCAGAGACAGTCAGGGCCCGTTGGAATAGGTTCTAGACCCTCTCGAAGCTGTCCTTTATTTTCTATCTGTTTATCTTCGCAATATAAATCCTTCTAATATTTTCTGCTGCTCACACGCAAGAAAACTCTGGGGAACTGTGGGGTTGGTGGGTAAATGCCCCACAGTAGGTGTAGTTTGGTCTTCAGTTAAGTTATAGGGAAGTTCCTTTAGTGAATCACTCCAACATGCTGCCACTAGATTCCCTTTACTTCCTAAGCAACTTTCTCTGAACTTCACGTTAAAGGTAAACAGGCAATTCTAAAATTAAACGATAGGAATCCTCTAAACCAGCTTCCAGCTCCAGGTGGTTAAAAAAAATCTTAAAAATATTGGATTTTCTTTTCTTTCTTTTTTTTTTTAACAAAGGGGAAGTAATGACTTTTTGAATCTTAAGAGGTAGTGAAAATATCTTCGAAAATGTCATAAGCTTTGGGCCTCACTTAAAATGCCCCTATTTCTTTTGCAGAGGATGCACAAACCTGAAATTTCTCAACCGAATATTCTAACAAATCTGTCGAAAGGAAGAAAACTAATTTGGAAAAGACTATTAGAATTAAATATTAATGTGTGTGTGTGTGTGTGTGTGTGTGTGTGAGAGAGAGAGAGAGAGAGAGAGAGAGAGAGAGAGGAGAGAGAGAGGCAACACCTTTCCCTCCCTCCCCCTTCATCCTTGGCTTGAAGTCCAGGAGGATTCAATCAGCCTTGTTTGTGGTTTACATTCATTCTGTCACCAGATGGTGCTGCACTGTACGATGGTGCGGTGTGCAGCCAGCCCTCTTCTGGCAATCAAAGAGTTGTGGTCTTTTTAGAACTCACAGTTAAGAGCCTGACAGCTACTAAGTAGAAGGTGGGTTTCATTTCCCATCAGCCTGTCTATATTTATACCCCTCTATGCACCGTGCTTTTCCCCCCTTGGTCTTCTAACCTAGTTTCTTTTATTGTCTTCCAATGTATTATTTAACATTACTCCATGATAACAAAAACCACTCAACTGTTTTAAAATTGTTTTATTTTCAAAGCATACCAGGTTTCTTTTAATTTTTGCAGTCTGCAGGCCTTACCGAGGTGACATTTCTACTTTATTGGATATGTCATGGCAGTTTTGCTAATTTTTGTTGTTATTAAGGTCAAACTTGTAAAAGATCATGCCTTCCTAGACTTTAAATGATCATCAAAGTTTGTTTTAAAGGAATCATTGTCCTGGTAAATTCTGCCAACTTCTTGAAATACAGAGTACAATCATGAGAAGAAATGGATTTTTAAATGACAAAACACCAAATTTCTTTTATTTATAATTTATGAATAAATTTTTTTTCAAAGAGACTATTTTAAAACAAATATATGAGTTTTTTTTTATGTTCTCCACTTGGTTAGTTTAGTATGTGTATCTGTATGTCTGTGTGTGTCTCTATGTGTGTCTGCATGCATATGCATGCACATGCATGCTAGGTACTTCCGTGGGAACCAGATGAAGGTGGTGGATCCTCTGGAACTGGAGTTATATTTAGTTGTGAGATGTCAATGTGGATGCTAGGAACCAAAGCCTGGTCCTTTGAAAGAGCAGCAAATGCCCTTAACTGCTGAGACATTTCTCTAGCCCCTATGTAGGCCTTTCTTAATGCATATTTAAAATATTTTACACAAAGTAAGTTTGATCTTTAAACTGTTGTAGAAACTAACTCCTCTTTGCAAGCTTACAAGTCCATCCCACAGATTCCAGGCATTTTAGTCAATTCTCAAATCAGATACCATGCCCTGATATACTTATACACAGTAAGCCCACTTCCCCTGCATTTTTTTTTTTTTTTTTTCATCCAGACACCTCAAGAGCAGGTCTTTCCCTTTCTGGCCATATCTCTTCTCTGATTCTCTAATATTTACTCTGCAAGGATCCTGTATACCTACCAAGGAATAGACTGTTAATTATTTTGGCGCCCTTACCCCACGAGGAAGATGTCCCAAACACAACAAATCCACAGAAGAGCTGTTTATTAATATAGGATAGGAAGAGACAGACATGACAGGCCTGTGTGAAACACACACGTGGTCAAGAGAAAAGGAAGAAAGGAGAAGAAGAGAAAAGACCTGTGCAAAATGGTGCCAGCTTTTTAAAGAGTGGACCGCGTATGCATGTAGATTACATGGCCGCATGCGCTTTACGCAGCCATGCAAAGCCACAGACAGAGTCCTAGTCATGCAAGATGTTTTGACCCGGAAATGGCTATTTTGAACCAGAAATAACTAGGCGGTCCATCGGGCAAGCCCAACCATGTGGGCATGTTGTGACTTCCTCTCATAGACTCTGTGGCATTACTCACTATAACTGATATTTGACTATGTAGTTTTCTTTTCTCTTTGTCTTTCATGATTGTAATTGTTCTTTTTGTGCTGGTGTCCATGCACGTGGGAAGGAGTGTATGTGGTGGCCAGAAGACAATCTTAGTGTCACTCTTCATGTGCCCTATACCACCGCTATTTCTTGGAAAAGATTGCTCTCTGGCCTGAAAGTGTAATTTAGACGGATGATTGACAAACCCCTGGGGAGCTACCTGTTTCTGCTTCCCTAGTACTGGGAGTACAAGTGAGCACCACCAGGCCTGGCTGCTTGTGTGGATAAAACTCAGTTCCTCATTTTTGCAAGTCACTTTACCAACTGAGTTATTTTCTCATCCCTGGCCAAAAAGAATTCTGCAGATAGAGGGGAGCAGAACTCATAACAATAGTTACAATGTTCTATTCTTAGTGTTAATTAATGACAGTAATATCTGGTAGAGCAATCATCCGAACTTCAATGTACTCCATGACATATCTCTGGTGATTAGCAGTCCATTCCCTTGCAGTTGTCTAGTGACTAACATTTCATTCCCTACTGTAGGGTTGGCATACCGGTTTCCATAAATGAGTGAGAACATATGGCATTTGTCTTTCTGTGTCTGGCTTGTTTCTCCCATCCTAATATCCTCCAACTTTTACTGAAAGCTTTTATTGCAATGTGTTCAAATATTGAAAATATTAAAATGACATAAATAGTAACTTCTGTCTACTTTTCCTATTTGGGAGAGAGGGTTACTTACTTTGAGTAGTCCCTGAAGATCACAATATGTTCTAGGTTGATTTGCATAGCAATGGTTTACGTAGAACTTAAAATTACCTCTTTTGGGTACATTTATTATTATTATTTTTTATCATTTTCCACAGAACATAGGGGTGACAGAAAGCTTCATGATGTTGCCTCTGGAGAGACTGAATATAGCAGAATATATGTTTGCAGTAGAATGTACATAGATCACTAGTGGAAGACATAATTAAAACAAACAATTAGGATTAAAATATAAGACAATTTTATAGGGACTAATGACACAGACAAGCTGCTGGTCGTGAAGACAAAAGAAAAATCTATAGCACGCATAGCCTTCTTCTGAATTGCTTATCAGTCTGATATATTATTTGAAGGGTGGTGCTTGGAGAGAGGGTGTGGCTTCCAGTATATCCTTCCAACAGAAAAGACATTTAAGACACCAATGGAGTCATCCTCAGATTCACAGTAGATGAGTTTGGGATCCTATGAGGTCATACCATGAGAAGAAGTACAGGCATCACTAGATTTGTACAACCCATCCACCTCCAAACCAAGACAACCTGATATACATTGCAAATAAGGCCATGATCCTATGATAAGTGTACATTCAAGTCTTCTACAGATGTGAACTTCATGTAGAGTTCATGGTACTACCAGGGAAATGAGGGAAGAAGGAGTCAGTCAAGGCTGCTGCCAGTTTAGTTCAATGTCCACTTTTACAGTTTCTTACCTTGGCAGACTCAGTGAAGGGGTGGAGCCATGGGCGCTCGTGGCTGGCCCTGGCTGCCCTGGGTATACAGTGCTAGATGCTAGATGCTGCAGTGGTGGAGGAAGAATTAGGAGCTACCTTTTTAGAGCTTTATTAGGAGAAGGAGAAAGAGAGAGTGTGCCAAAGAGACCGAGCAGAGGGAAAATACAGAGAGAGTACAGAGAGAGCACATCTGCCTTTTAGGCTGGGACTCCATCACAGGCTGATGACGTAAGCCCTTTCAGGGGACTGAGGTCAGTATCTCGCACTCAAGACAAGAGGCTCACTATCACTTGTAATTTCACCTCCAGTGGGGGTCTGATGCCCTCTTCTAATGGAGTTTTCCCAAGTCCTTGCCCTGAGAAAATTCCTCCCAGAGTCCTGGGGAAGATGCTGCATCCAGTGTGGGGTTATCTAGGGGAAAAGAATCTACATACACCATGCTCTTTGCCCGTTTACTTTTTATTCCTCTATGACAAAATTCTATCTATCCAGCTTCAGTTCCGCCCTGAGTCTCAGTTCCTCTCTGTCCCTACTTTTTCTGTCCCCTCATAGCCCTAGTAATAACTAAGCCCTTATGCTCTTGATCTCATATTTGTCCTCTGTTCCTGCGACCTCCATCTTTCCTTCCTCTTCTCCTCTCCTGACCTGATTCACCTACAATCTACAAGAAACTATCTCTTGCTCCTCACTCCTCAGCCTGAGCCATTCTGCCTACTCATCTACAGAAACTCTCCTTGTTCTTTCTTTCCTGGCCACAGGACTCTCTGCCTCCCTCAGGAATTCTGCTCCAGTCCTTACTGCACCTGGTTATGCAAAAGGCCCTATTGTCCTGAGTCAAATGCTCTGGAATGCCATTTTCCCATCTGGGGAAGGGAAGTCTCAGCTTCATTTACACAAGAAGCAAAGCTGTGCATCTACAGCCTGCCTGTCTCCTAGGCTCTGGGGTTAGTGTTACCTAGTGGATCAACAGGTCTGAGAAGCTGAACTGTTTTCCAATAAGGTCTAGCAGTATATGGGCCCACAAGAATTTCATAGCAAAAGATAGCTGAAATAGTAAAAGCTAAATAACACCAAATATCCCATGATAAATGGCTTCCTCTAGAAAAATGCCTTGAAATTTCTAGGTATAGCTTTAATGTGGTGATATTTTATTTGTGATGAAGTGTAATATTTTATTTTTATGTTAATAAATAAAGTTGCCTGGATATCAGAGGTCAAATAGCCATTAAGCCGAAATCAGGCAGTGGTAGCACATGCCCTTAATCTGATCACATGGCAGGCAGAGTCTCTGTGTGGTCAAGGACACAGCCAAGTGTGGTGACTTGTGCCTTTAATCCCAGTACCAACCATAGAGACCTGGAGGTCTGTATAGACAGGCAGTGATGAGGAAGTCATGTGGCTGGGCTTAGAGCTAATGAGAAGGCAGAACAAAAAGGCAATTAAAGCACAAGTCAGGCAGGAAAAAAGTCTCTCTGGGGAAACTGCTGCTGGTGGTAAGCTAAAGCTAGTTGTGGCTATTGCTCCGATCTCTTTGACTATTTCCTCTGTATTTGTTGCTGTGTTTCTTATTTACTAAGATTGTTTAAAATTTCTTCTACAGCTGAATCTCTATAATATATTCTTGCAGCCTGCAAAACTCTTCTAAACTCAGTTAGCATGTTTGCATGCACATGTACCCATGTGCGTGCGCACACACACACACACACACACACACACACAAAATTTGCTACCAATTCAGATATCAACTTGTAAACACTGAAAGAAAGAAAAAGGGGGAAAAAAGAACCTAGCATCATTTGTTGATCAAATTTCTACCTGGTCATTCATTTTCCAAAGTTTTCTTTCTTTCTTTCTTTCTTTCTTTCTTTCTTTCTTTCTTTCTTTCTTTCTTCCTTCCTTCCTTCCTTCCTTCCTTTCTCTCTCTCTCTCTCTCTCTCTCTCTCTCTCTCTCTCTCTTTGTTTCTTGTTTTTTTGGCGGGGTTGATGAATCCCAAAAGCATTGTTTCCTGCACATGAAGACAAGGATCAAATTTTCCTGGTATGGCAAAGATGTCTTCAACATCTGTGTTTATCTTAAATATCATACAGCACTATGGGAGACAGAGTGAAAATGAGTTGAATCCTGACACAACCAATTTCATCCCACTTCACTGTTTAACACAGCTTATCATTTGAAAGAACCTTAGCTATATGTATTCTACTTTTTAGCTCTGTATTTCAAGGTAACACAGTAACTATTTTTGTGAGTTGTCAACATTGTCTATGGTCGTCTAGTTGTGAAAAAAGCTCTATATCCTTTCTCTGTCATTCTTTACATACTTAGACTCTTTAATTTTTCCTGTTCCATAAACAGCCTAAGAGGTGTTTACCACATGGATTAAATAACTCACATTTATATTATTGCTGTTATTTATAAAATGGTATTTAAATATCATCAGTAGAGTGATTTTGTATATTGTTGATTTTGAGATTTTAGTACTGCCTGTACCTTCTACTTCCTGACATTATAGTTTTCTTATAACCATCATTGGCTTATCTTCTAACTCTAGGAGAACCCAAATTCTCCACCTAATACATTTGTAAAATAACTGCCACACTGTTCTTTGAGTTCTGTCTTTTGGAGACTTGCATGCTCCAGCTCCATGAGACTTTTCCTCTCTAGGACATTCGTTGTTGTTTCTTCTGAGGTAACTTTTTTTAAATTTTAGTTTTAAAATATATGTATAATTACATCATTTCTACCTTTTTCTTTCTTCCTGCTAATCCTTCCCATCTCTCTTCCTTACTTCTTCTCAAGTTCATGACCTCTTTTTCTTTAGTTGTTATTGTTACATACATATTATATATATGTATATATATGTATATATACACACACACACACACACACATACATACATACATATATGTGTACAAATATATAAATCCAACATGCTAAGTTCATTTAGTATTGCTCGTATGTATATAATTTCAGTGCTAACCACTTGTTATTATATAATCCATTAGGGGGCTCATCCCTGGGAAAGATTAATTATCCCTCTCTTAGCAGTCATTAGTTATCTGTAGTTCTTTGTTTAGGAATGGGGCCATGTCCCTTCCACACTAGCATGTCTATCAATGTTGTTATTCTTTAGGTCTTATTAGGCTATTCATGTATGATGGGTGTAGCTTCCCTGTCATTTCTAGAAGACTCAATTTTTATGAAGAAAAAATTTTATTCATTTTACATACCAGTCAAAGATCCCCTTCTTCCCTCCTCCTGCCCCTCCAGCTTTCCCATCCCAACCCACCCCCTAGTCCATCCTACAAGAAGTTGAGGCCTCCCATGGGGAGATACATTTACTAGAGGCTGGTCCAAACCCCTTCCCCTGCCTCAAGGCTGTGCGAGGCATCCCATCATAGGTAGTGGGCTCCAAAAAAGCCTGCTCATGTAACAGGGATAGATTCTCATCCTACTTCAGGGGGTGGGGGGGACTCTTAAGCAGATCAAGCTATACAACTATCTCACTATGCAGAGGGCCTAGTTCAGTCCCAGGCAGACTCCACAGCTGTTGGTCTAAATTCCTTGAGTTCCCACTAGTTTGGTCTGGTTGATTTTATAGTTTCCCCATCATGATCTTGATGCCCCTTGCTCATAGAATCCCTTTTCCCTCTCTTGGACTGGACTCCTGGAGCTCAGCCTGGTTTTAGCTATGGATCTCTGCATCTGCTTCCATCAGTTACTGGAGAAAGGCTCTATGATGACAGTTAGGGTATTCACCGATCTGATTACTGGATAAGCCAGTTCAAGTACCTTCTCCACTATTGCTAGTATTCTAAGCTGGGGTCATCTTTGGGGATTTCTGGGAACTTCCCTAGCACCCAATTTCTCCCTCTATCATGGTGTCTCTTTCATTGCTCTTCCACTCCATCCCTGTTCCTGCTCGACCATCCCATTCCCTTATGTTCTCATCTCCCATGTCCTCTGGCTCTTACAGCCCTGTTTTATCTTCTGCAGTGTTACCTGAGTCCTAGGTACAGGAGTTGTGTGTAGATGTATCCGTTGAGACTGGGAACTCTACAATCATTTATTTGTTCTCTGCACTTTGACCAGTTGTGGTTTTCTGTAATGGACTTTGCTGTGAAGCTTCTTTGATGAAGGGTGAGAGCTAAGATTATCTGTGGGTGTAAGGACCCATTTAGAATGCACTTAGAAATTAGGTTCACCTAGTGTCAGCAGCAGGTTCTTCTCTAAGATCCATGACCTCACTAGTCTCAGGTAGTTGACTAGTTTTCTAGTACCAGGAACGATTTTACTTTTTTCTTTTTTCTTTTTCTTTGAATGGGCCTTGAGTCCCATTAGACAGCTATTGGTTACTGCTAAGATAGTGTACCTTTAGAGGTATTTGGCCAAATTGGCCATTGCTGTGGTTTATATGGCTCATAGGTATCACACTGGGTAGGACTGGTGATTGCCTCCCTTCCTCGGCAGCTTGCATAGAACCTCTGGTACTATAAAAGGAGGAGGCTTTTGGGTGAGATCTAGCTTGATTCTCCACAGTCCTGTGTTCAAAGTACATGGGATCTTCAGCAACAGAGATTTACTTCAGCCTCTGGGAAGAAACCAAGAGCAACAGCTGCAGATGCTATTGGTTTGGGAGACTCTTGAACTACTCTGCTCAACAGCTGGAAAGGAGGTTCCTCATGCCTGGTACTGGGCTTTTGTTATATGATCTTCTTAATAAAGGGCCGCAGCTGCCCTTCACTTCTCTTCTGAATTTCCATGCTCCAATTTTTAAACAGAATCTTGATATAGAACCTTGGGTAAGATGGAATGCACTATGTAGGACAGGATTTCTGCCTCTGTCTTAGAGTGTGGGATTCCAGGTGTTTGCTTCCGTACCCAGCTTTTCCTCATTCTGGTGGGAAATAGTGTGCAATAAGTTCCAGTTCCGGAAGGAAAAGAAAAGAGTAACTCACAGGATGAATATATTGAGCCCAAGCCTAAAACATGCTTACATTCTCCTGTCATATTGAGATTAATAACAAATAGATGGGCTGAGTACAGATTTACACATGGGAATTGGTTTTTCTTTAAGACCTGCAAGTCATTGCGTGATGGGCTTTAGCTTCCAGCGGCAGTCAACGATTTTATGTGTTATGTTGTTTAACTTTCTTTCCTGGATAAACTTTTTAAGAATTTTCTTGCTCTACGGTGTTCAGTCATCTCACAGTGAGGTCCTTAGTGTGGATCATTTAGAAAAATCAACATACTCACCCTTGGAAGTGCCCCCAACTTAACAATTCAAAAATTTCAGTTCTGGTCAAATTTCTTGTCTGTACTTTTAATTTGCTCTCTCTCTCTTTAAAATCTGTATTAAAAAAATCACATTTCTTATCTAATTTTCTTATTGTTTTCCCTTGTAGTCTGTCTTTTTTGTGCCATAATATTTGAAGTTCCCATATACTGTCTCAAGGTAGACAAATAAATATCTATTCACCACCAGGTAGGCCATAAGTGACAGATGAAGTAATTCCTACCAAGTCTATCTGGCTGCACCGACCAGTTCAATTAACGTTACTTGAAGGAGTGTGAACAACTTCCAGACAGCAGCAATCACTAATTACTTAGCTATCCTTGGGGAGGGGTTCTTCCATGACAGAGCAGCCATGAGCCTAATCTTGTTCAGATTTCGGGTGGGTAATCATGGCTGCTGAGAGTTCAAGAGGGTAATTACTATTTCATATTCTGGGCACATTGTTCCGTAACACTGTAACTTTATATTCATAAACTTTTAATTTATGCTGTCATAATTTCCATTTTCAATGTTTATCCCATGATCTTGGGTTGTTTCTTTAGAAGTGTTAAGATTTTGCTCTCATTGTGATGATCGCTTTCTCAATTTTCTCTGGATTCTATTTTATCTTTTCCTCCTTTCCTTAATATCTTTCCCTTCTTTAGGACTATACAGTTCACCTTTGAGATTTTGGTGATTCATAGGAAATTGCTACAATGGTTAAATGATTGAAATTGCACATTTTTAAGTGACCAATGTAACAAAATACTGAAACACTTGATATAGAAGATAGATCCTGAAACTTGAATCCTTTACCACCTAGACCCCTAATTAACCCCTTGGTGCCTAACTTTACCTCAGTTGTCCTTTTAAAAAAGTTTTTAAAGATATATCTTACTCTATGTCTAGGGTTTTTTGTCTGCATCTGTTTCTGTGTACTGAATTGATACTTGGTGCCCCCAGATCCCCTGGGGCTGGAGTTGCAGACAGTTGTTAACTGACATGTGGATGCTGGGAATCGAACTCAGGTCCTCTGGAAGAATAGCCAGTCTTCTTAACCTCTGAGCCATTTCTCAAGCCCCTATCTGGCTGGTCTTAAACACTTAGTTCCAGGCCTTTCCTATTTACTTCCCCAGAAAGCAAACCTCCAGTCTTGTCCTGGAGTAAATAATGATTAAAGCCTAAGAAGACAGATAAGGGAAGAACATCCAGGGACGAAGCAGTTTGCTTGTGGTTCCTAGGCAACCCCAGCTCTCTTCGACCTCACAGGTTAGAAGGACAGGCAGTTTCCAGGCCCTCTCCAATGTTCTACGAGCACGCTGCTTTTCCTCTTTGTCTGAACTTGCCTGTATGTATCTAGATCATTGATTCTACTTTCCCGAATGTTGACTTTTGTTGTTTTCTGTTCTTTATTGTGCTATCCTCTTGTAACCTTATACTTCCTTACATTTTTACTACAGTAGCTCATTTTGGAGGTAGAGACTTATGCATGTGTTCCATTCTCTATATTGATGATAATTAGTTAACACAAACCCACAGGGCAGTGGTTTACCTAAGCTATCCAGGAAGTTGCAGATTCAGAACTAGACGCCATTGTCTCCAGCCTCCGTATAGTTTCTGCTATAACATTAGTTCCCAGATTAAGCCCTTCATTCACAAACAACTGAATTTTTATTCAAAACTTACCTCTACCCCCTTAAATAATTCAATATCCAAAAGATGACAGCAAGTTAGTTCCTTGGTACAATGTTTATGTAAAGTGGTTTTTTTTTTTAAGTTTTTTCTTTCTTTCTTTCTTTCTTTCTTTCTTTCTTTCGTTCGTTCGTTCTTTCTTTCTTTCTTTTTTGGGATTGTGGAGAAAATAGATGATTTTGTTACATCAGAAACAAGTGTTTTTCCCTTTAGACACTTGTGAGAACACAGCATGTGAGCCTTGTGGTGGGTAGGATCTCTTTTCCATCTCTCTATATTACAATAACTATAATATCATAGTATCATAATCACTTGAGACTGTTTATTATAGTAAAATTAATTCTGTTACTAAAATCAATAAATACAGGAAATATCAAAATAATGACTCAATACTAAAACAGATGTAGCCATGGTTGCCATGGTTTCATATATCTTTTATGGTTATACAGAGAAAGATGGAAGGAATTTGTAAAAATAATTTTATAACAACAGAATATTTAGAGAAAAACGTATTTTATGTAATTATATTTGAGAGGAATATAATAGAAAAAAAGGGGGAAATCATACTTGTTCTTGAAATTCAGCTAAACCATGGCCCCCCTTACCACAGAGAGGAAGCATTAAGAAGGAGCCTTTTAAACTCTTGTTTCGATTTTACTCAGTAAGAACTGGTTCTCTTCTGCAACGTTTCTCGTCTCCTTTAAAGACCTACTTCGGAATAATGATCAAAAGCTGCAGATCCTAAGCCCAAACTGCTATAATCAAGTCATTTCTCCACCACACACCAGTTGTAGGAAATTGGTCACAATGCTTAAACACCTCATCTTCCGAGTCTGTCCTCTGCGTCGGGAGACTAATAATGCTCAGGGACTCAAAAGTGCATTGTGGGAACCCAGTGGGTTCTTAGAACATTTAAGGGGAAAAAAAGCTAGTGGGTTTCTTCTAGTGGTGCCTATTCTCATCCACTCTTCTTCGGGCTCTTTCAACTTTTTTCTCTTCAGCTGTCTTAGTTTGGGGGCTAGCATATGGTATAATGTTCATGAACTCTTTTGAACCCTCGAAGCTTGCCTTCCATTTTCCAGTTGTTTGACTTGTGGGTCTACGTGTAAATTCAATCTACATGGTCAATTCTTCTGTCACCACCTTTTCATTTCTTAATTCTTTGATTTATTTCATGAAGGCTTGGTTTCTTTAACCCTTTCAGGTCTCAGAGTCCCTCTCCAACTTAAGTCACCAAGTGTCATCTCGATCATCCAGCTCCTGGCAAGATCTTCACCTCTGTCAACCTGCCCTTACTCTTGGCTACTACCCTGAACATCCTCCATGTCCAAGCTGTTCTTCTTCATGGGCACACTTTCCATAAACTGTCTCAAGGGAGATAAATAAAAATCTAGTCACCCCCAGGTAGGCCTTACAAATCTTTACATGTTGGTTCATAGTGTTGCCTCTGTTGGTAATAACGTTTTCTCTAGCCAACTTGGCAAAAGTCTACCTGATGTGCAACATAAACTTTCCCTTTTGAATAGATGTTAGCATAGTCCATAAAAGGACTTAGCATCTAAGCCCAGGAGAATCTTTCTACTTCGTTTCCTACAAGACACCCCATATAGCATCCACCAGGGAAAGTTATTAACTCACGCAGAAACTGGTCCCTAAATAGAACTGAGTTTAATTCTTTTCCTTCTACTTTCTTGGTCTGAGAATTAGTGTCTTCTTGGATGACCCCTGTCTTAGCATTTTCAGGATGTTCATCTTTCCTATTCGACCTTGCCTGCTTCAGTCTAGCCTGAATACAACCAGAACATTTTTATCCTCTGATGTAAACTTATTTTTACTTCATGAGGATTCTGACTCTTTCCCCCAGAAATATGTTGTTGGGTGAGGCTGTGAAATGTTTGTGAAGTCATAATGTTCAGGAAGCATGTAATGGAATGTGGAGATGATCTTTAGATTGCATTTCTTCTTCACCCAAAACCCATTTTCTAGGTAGGAAATATTATGTCCTTTCTATACCAGTAAACAACTTCTCTCCTGTCTTTTCAAAACGTAAAGTGTATTTTAGAAATACTTTCCTACTTGTATGAAGGTTTGGCACTCTATAAATGAATGGCTTTGAGATGGAAATTTAATTTAGATTCTTAGATAAGCGAGTTTTTAAAAAATATAACTGTATTACTGGAATCATTTTTGTTTTTTGAGAAGTAAGTGCCATTCATTTCTACCATGCACTGTTATTCTTGGCCTTTTCAACTGACAAGGAAATAAAAGGGGAAAGAAGGAATAGAAAAAGGAGAGATGGAGAAGGGAAGGGGAAAAAGTCTAACACATGCAAAACTCGCTCAGTAGAAAGCAAGGAGAACAGTTAGTATCCTACTCACCATATTAGTGCTTCTCCTTACCTTGTTCTCATAGAATAATAGCAGTAACTACAGCTATTTATTGAATTCTTTCTGTTTCCCAGACATAGAACAAAACATCCTGTAAGCATCATCTCTTCTAACATCCATATTGGAGTTGAACACTTAACAAGATATCCCCATTTATCCAGGGAGTAGGTATCACAACCAAATCTTGAACCCGAGTAGTCTATCTCATACTCTCACCCTCTCCACGATCTCCCACCTCTTGTCATTAAATAGTGAATTAAAATGCATCAATATCCTTCCAAGATGAGTTAAGAAACTGTAAATATTTGTGGTTATGGTTCTTATTTCCTCCATTGAAAAACAGACTGTGTTTCACAGTTTTAAATCACAACAAATCCATTAGTATTCAGGTTTTGCAGTGAGAGGGCTTGGAATTTCGCCACTAAACACCCTTTAAAGTAAAAGTTCTAGCCTAAGAGCAATGGTAGGACACAATCGATCAATTAACACGAAGCTGCCAGTCTTGAGTGGTGTAGGAAACGTAACATATACTGCTGACTACACAAATTCTGAGTTATTTTTAATACTGACAAAGCCCCGAGTTTTCATGTTTAGAAGTGTTCACAAATAGTCTCTCTAACTTCTTTCACTTGTTCTGCAAGCAGGCAATAATGCTATCACCCGACAATCTACAAGCAGAAGGTGTTTGCTCTATATCCCCTCATTTTCTACCCAGTCCAAATTTACGGGAACTTGGGGTAGACAGTATGTGCCTGGACTGAAACTTATAGACTCTCTGCATTCTTGGGGATTTAGGGCCCCTGGCTATACATGTCAGAAACTCTGTGGAGCTTAACTACAAAGTGAGTTCACTGATTCGTGCATAACGTAAACATTTAGGGCACTGGCACCCAGGTATGTCTGGATCTGTATAATCCAGGAATGTAATCAGGAAGCTACTCAGGTCAGCTAGCCACTTTGTTTTCTCTGTGTTCTTTGAGTCCCTGGCAGGCAATATTTACGTGGGCCAAGGGGATTTAGATTTATGGTATGTATTTAGCTTAGTAACACGGTAACATCAAATGTGCCCCAGTCCTTGCCACTTCAGCTGATGTCCCTGGATGCCCATCATTGCCACCCTTTGTTCAGGTATCCATCCCTAAGTCAGTGTAACCAAATACCCTGAAAGGCCATGCAGGGATGTCACTTCAGCTGAAGAGGTTATGTCTTATCCCACTACTGCACTGATGCTACAACTTCAACAATTTCACTTTCAAAGTCTTCTTGGAGTGGGGGATTTCAATCACTCTCACCCAAATCCCGTGTTGGGTGTCATGGTTACTTGTCATTGTTAACTTGATATAACCTGGAATCACCTGTGAAAAGAGCCTGAGTGAGGTTGGCCTGGAGACATGCCTGTGAGTGGGGAGATTGTGTTGAGTTCCTTAATGGGTGTAGTGGTGTTTGCTCCACCCATGACCTTGGGCTATATGGCCCAAAGGAGGTGGTGCTTCCTGCCTTTGTACTGACCTCTTATAAGTGTGTGTGTGGGGGTCATTTGGTCTCTTCTCCCTGCTGCCTTCTCCCATTTATTGGTTTATTTATTTATCTATCTATTTATCTACTGTCTGTCTGTCTATCTATCTATCTATCTATCTATCTGTCTATCTATCTAATCCTAGCATGATCAGACTCCACATGACCTGGGAATTGAACCTGGTTCCTCTGGAACATCAGTCAGTGCTCTTAACCACCAAGCAACCTCTCTCCTCGTTCTTAATTTTTTCTTTTAACATATAAGGGGTCACATCCAATGGCAGGAAGCACCGCCTCCTTTAGGCTGTATAGCCCAAGGTAACAGGTGGAGCAAATAGCACTACAAATGGATGTGGGAAGTGATGTGGGATATCCTTCTGTATGTTGTGAATATGTGTTGCTATGATTGGTTGATGGATAAAGCTGTTGTGGCCTATGGAAAGGCAGGATCAAGTCAGGAGAGAAATCCAAACAGAGATACAGGAGAAGAAGGGTGGAGTCTGGGAGAAACCAGCCAGTCATCCAAGGAGCAAGATGCCAGCAGACTGGTAATGCCATGGCCACTTGGCAATACATCGATTAATAGAAATGGGCTAATTTAAGTTGTAAGAACTAGTTAGTAATACACCTGAACCATTGGCCAAACAAACATTTATAATTAATATAAGCCTGTAGTGGGTAGCCATCCCAGCATTGGCCTGGAAGTTCCAACCCCCATTGAGGCTTCGGTAATGGTCACGCCCACAAGGCAGGGCGGAGGAAGGAATCAGAAGACCCAGAACCAAGTGAGACCTCCTCTCGATCCTGGGTCTTCCCAGACATGGTTGGGCTACTCCAACTGTACTGTATAAACCAACCTAATAATCCTCTTGTAATATATATTCATTGTGTCAGTTCTGTTTCTAGAGAATTTAGACGAATAGGCAAAGTAGAAGAGATGATTTCTATCTTACCAGTGTTGGTCAAATAAAACAACTTTAACACAACGGGACTTCTGTTTAAACCAAGTGACAGAGACATATAGTAATGTCACCAACCTCTCATTTTATTGACATAATAATACCAGATTACCTTTGATCAATTTATTTTAAGTTCACTTTTCAATGCCTCATCATTTTCAGGTGCAAGCATAGCTGGTATTAATCATTTCTCCTGGCTATAATTGGTGACAGAATTTAAATCATCATAGAAAATGAAGATAAAGTCACTTTGCAATAGGGATTAAGCTGTCTAAGGGAGACTTAGGAAACCTAAGAAATATCATGGCCAACTTTATGTATCTTCTATTCCCTTCCAGGTTAATGGTGAATGACGTGGCAAAGGGCCCATGTCTCTTTGAGTTGACTTGTTGTTTGATGGAAACAACATTGTGTGCTTCGTATATGTCCACAAGGAATTCAAACCATTAGCAACTGAGCAAAGCTCTGTCTATGGCAAGCATCAGCTGCTCTGTTTCTGGTACAATAGTGAAAAGTAGGAGGTGAGAATAAATGAATATAAATCATAAACTCGGAAGGATAGCAAACATTTATCTAAAGTAATAAGACACAAAGAGCAATTTTAGCATGCATAGTCTATGCAGCCAAGAAACGTTTATCAGTGAAAATCAAATAGAAATTGTGGAGGGGAAGAAAATTCTTCAGTCCCTAAAATAAGGAAGGAAATGCAAATACAAATGACTTGCGCCATGCTTGTCTTCACTAACTAGGGATAATAGTCTCCAACTTGTATGGCTGTTGGGAGACTTAAAAGAGAACGACACTGACTTATGCCAGACTCACAAAACATCCTCAATAATTGCGAGATAATGTATGGCATTTAAATGTCCTCTTATGCTGATTTATGTGCGCGAAAGTAAACAAACAAGAGAAACACTCTCATGACTGTACCCAGGACCTTGTCGCCAAATTTTAATTTTCTCAGAAAGGTCTGGTTTTCCAATCACACGTGTGCCAGCCCAAGTGGTTCCCATATCCGGTTGGTGAAGCTAGTGTGGACAAAGCACTGAGAGCATCCTGTGTGCCAGGGGAAACTGTAGGTAAGTTTTTCCTGGTTAACCGGAGTCTTGGAGGTTGAGGGCAGCAAGGGAAGGGAGCGTGCAGGCTCTGGTCCGGGATGCCACAGTACTGCAGCTCTGCCTAGATCCCCGTCAGATGCCAGAGGGTAGCCTGCCAACTCCTGTGGCACTTGAACACTTTACAAAGCTGCTGGGGGTGACTAGAGGAACACCTGCGTTTAGGGAAAACGCCCTCTTAGCAGCTACCCTCCTAGGAGCCTCCGGTCCCCCCCCCCCCCCCCCCGTCTCTGTCTCCATTCCAAGTAGTCCTGTAGTCATTCACCTGTTTAAGATACATTTTCTGAAGGTCTCAATTGATGCTTTTTCTGTGTAAACAAGAAAAAAAAAATGTCATGCAAGGATGTTTAGCTTTCCCCTTCCTGTTTCTTACCCTCTGCACCCCACCAGACCCGCATAAATGCTAGGTTGTCTCTGTGTGCCTTGCTTCTACGAGCCAGGTGCAGGCCCTTGTAGCATCAGCAGCTAGGACCGCGGAAAGTAGGGTTTTTATTCTCTTTGCCTCTTCACTTCTGGCCAGGCTCTCCTCGACAGCACAACGAGAGATACTTCAGCAAGGTAAATCTGGCATTTCACTTCACGGCTCACACTGTTTAGCGGCTCCTCCTGAGCTACAAGTTTAACCTATAATCCTTCCAATGGCCTCCAGTGATCCGAGCCATGTCTCCCACTAAGCCAGCTTCAGTTCTTAGGCCCCATCCTCACACCAGTTGGACCTTGAAATGCCAGTCACTTAGTTTTGCACAGTTCTCTGAAGCCCTCATTCTCTCTATCCTCTGAATGTACATGCCCTTGCCCTCTTGTGAGGACCCTCTCCTCTTGCATTCCAGGTTCAGCTGAAATGCTCTTGTGTGTGTGTGTGTGTGTGTGTGTGTGTGTGTGTGTGTGTGTGTATGAAAGCTTTCTAGATTTTGAAGGTTTTTAATCAGTTACATCATTTATTCAGTTAACACATTCATTTGTGCCTTAGTTCATTATTTGTTGAGTCTCTAGTAGGGCTTGGACCCTCAAATGTTCCTTCCATTTTGTTCACAAAAAATCTTTCTTATTCATGATGCTGTGATTTGTTTGTTTTGCATCTAAAAGAGAGAGAGAGAGAGAGAGAGAGAGAGAGAGAGAGAGAGAGAGAGAAACCACACAAACTTGAATTCTCCAGAGGTCAAGAGCTATCTATATCTTTTTATCTAATCCCCATGACCTAGAAGAGTGCCTGGCACGTACTTGGTTCAAACTCAGTAAATATCCGCAGAGGAAAGGGCCAGAGAAGGAGAGGAAATTGGGAGGCACCTTTGCTAGGCTGTGGAAACAGGGATCCGTAATGGAAGTCACCTGCACTGATTCCCCAAGCACTGACTTCTGCTCTCCATTCCTGACCCCTTGCAGAGGAGCACCAGGTTGCTCTGTACCTTCTCTTTCCTCATATCCCCTCCAGCTTCTGCATCCAATAGCTCCTCCCTCTATTTGATTGACACTGCTCTTTCATGCAGAAGAACAGATGCACTAACTCTATAGAATTGCTCATTACTTAGGAGAGATTTGGAGTAAAATAAAATCATAAAATATCAAGCTCTAGTTCACAGGTCTACGAAACTTTAGAGAGCCATCCATTTTTTTTTCTTCCTTTTAAGGAAGACTTAAGCCACTTTCTACATTATCCTTGTCCTTCCAACAAGCAGTAAGTGGCTAACTGCCTTCCATGATGACTGATGACTAATGTTCTCTCTTGGTTATGTAGATTTGTGGGAAGATGGCTAGGTGGATTGTATATTCTGAAGAAGGAGGGCTAAGCACCAACAGTTCTCACCTCTCTGCTTTCTCACTGCAGATACAATGTGACCAGCTGTGCCATGGTCCTGCAGCCATACCTACCTTGTAATAACGGAATATCCTCTTAAATCTGGAGCCCAAGTTAGCCGAGTAAGTTAGCTTACTTTTGTTGGGTCTTTGGTCTCAATAATTGAGGGAAGTAACTACCAAAGACTTTAAACATAGGTGTTTCCTTATGGGACATTAAAAATTCTTTGTAAGAAATGGTTATATAGTTGCTTTAGTAGGATCAAATTTTCCTAGTTGAGCTGACTACTTGTAAATATTTAAAATACATAGTAAAGGGGGCCGAAGAGGTGGCTCAAACGTTTCAGCATTTGATGCTCTTCCAGAGGACCTTAATCCCATTCCCAGCACTCCTATCGAGTGGCTCACAACTGTTTAGTGCATGTGTCTCCAGTGCCAGCAGAGCTGACCCTCTCCTCTGGTCTCTATGGACCCTTGGATGCACACACACATAACACACTCACACATAAATGAAAATAAATCTTTTAAATCTTATTAGATAATAAATAATAGAAGTCAAATGATATTCTTTGAAAACTGAACCATAATATAAAAAAAAATTAAGAACAATGAAAAAATACAGGCCTTGGGATTTAGCTTACTGGTAGAGCACCTGCTTAGCATGTGTAAGGACTTGGGTTCAATCTCCAGGGCCAATAGAAGTATTTTGTAAATATAAGAATGGGTGTTTTGATATTCTCAAGAAAATTAAAATCAAGATACAATTTTATATACAGCACATTAGAAAGTTCAAAATGTATTAGCTGTTGTAAATAAATATTTGCATAGTGGTACATTTATGCATTTATAATAACAGTGTGTATTCACAGCCACATTAGGGAACTAGCCAAGGGTAGTGATACACGCCTTTAATCCCAGTACCAACCATAGAGTTCTGGAGGCATGTACAGACAGACAGGAAGTGACAGAGCTGTGTAGGAAGAGGAAGTGATGTAGCCAGACGGAGAGCAAATCAGATGGCAGAACAGCAAGGTATATAAGCCTAGGTAGACAGGAAGTCATTCTCTTTGGAAGCTGCAGAGTTGGTAAGGTAAGGTTGGCTGGTGGCTTTTCCTATTTCCCTAATCTCTCAGGTTTTCACCCCTATATTTGGCTCTGTGTTTTTTTATTTAATAAGACCATTTAGAAATTCATCTACATTATAATAGAAACCCATAGCCAGATATTGGAGTGAAAGCTGAAAGATCAGAGAAGCAGAACAGCGAGCCACTAGTTTACCTCTATAAAATCCTCAGCCTAAAGAGAGTGAGTTCCTGTTTCTTCACGCCTCATATACCTTTCTCTGCCCTGCCATATTACTTCCTGGGATTAAAGGCATGTGTGCTTCACAAGCAAAGGCATAAGGTCTCAAGTGCTGGGATTAAAGGTGTGTGCCACCACTGCCTGACCTCTATGTCTAATCTAGTGGCTGTCTCTGTCCTCTGATCCTCAGGCAAGTTTATTAGGGTACACAATGTATCACCAAGGCCTCACCACCCAGTGGCATGCTTTCTGGTCCTGTGGTGGTAACAAAAATCTCTGCTATGATTTGACCCAGTCTTTGGGCAGGAAGCGAACCCAAAATAAACCCACTGTGGGATTACCCCACCTTCCCTAGTTCTTCTGTAACATCAAGGTAGAGAGAGAAGGGATGGAGCCACAGGGCCAACTGAAAGCCTTACTTGAGTCCAACAAGCTGTCTCCTAGTAGGGTAATCTCTCCCTATTTTTCACCTACTTTGCATATGCATACCAGACAATGAGAACCCACCTAAGTCTACTAAAAACCTTAAATTCAGCATCATTACTGGCAAATCACTAGATTTGCTTTTGGGATTTTCCTTCTTGGTGGCGAAGAGTTTTCAGTTTCACTCAACACATCCTTTTCCCTATCATGAAGTCACACATAGCTCATCACATAGCTATTCCCTTTAAATGAGAACATTTCCTCCTAGGAAGAGCTAGGTGTAGGACTAAGGAAGCTCAAAGAGTTACTAGACTCTAGAAGCTAGTTCCCCATGTTATACAAGTAGTAAACCATAGCCAGGAAGAGGAGATTCTTTTTCAGGGAGCTGCCTACAGTTTGGACACTGAGTTCCAAAGGCACAGCTTTCATGAGTCCTCACTCATGCTGAAGGTGGGCGTGGTGGTGTTTGGTAATGTAGCTACCTTTGAGTCACTTATGTTCCTGTAATTGACCCCATGTGAACTCATTGGTTTACCAAGTTAAGACTTGAGTGGAACCCTTTCTTTATTCTATTGTCAATGGCATAACTGGGGTGAAGAGACATTTGTTCACATCTACCCAGGAAATATCAAACAACATATTTGAGCACCAGGAGGGAGGGAACTATGAAGTCAGATGTTTTACCTGAAGAACTAAGTATTTGCAGGAAAGTACTGTTGGAGATGTTAAGTTGTCTGAGTTGCCTGGGTTTATTTTCACTCCTCTACAACAGAGGATCTGATCACCTAGCTGAAAAATTAAAGGCCTATATGATTTTAATTAATCGGGGTAGAAGCAGCATTGCAGCCTGGCTATAAGTATTGTAGAGATACTCCTTTTGGGTTTTTGATAAAGGAAAGATTTAGAAGGTTACTAAGTGAAGAGATTGGAGTATAATCTCAAAAGGGGGAAAGAGACAGGGAAAGGGGAATTTACAGACATATGCCAAGTATTTCCACTTGACAGTTTTGCCTGGGGCATATCCTGTGCATCCTTATCTGGGCTCAGATAACTTGACGCTCAGGCCAAAAGGCTTGTCCTTTGTTCTGCATGATGGAGCCCAGGCTGGCCTAAGAAAAGACTTATGAGAGAGTTCATTGAAGAGAAAAAGCAAGTAGAGAGAGGGTGCTCTACTAACATGATTCCTTACAAAATCTTTCTTCTTAATTTTGTTTCTCAGATATAGTTTCATTGTGTTTATGAGTCCCTTTAAAGTGTTTTCATTATTTCTCCTTTCTTCTTTCTTGCTCTAAGCATTCTTGTCTTTATTGATTTTGAACTTTAACCACCCTGCATTTTGTGGGAAATGGAGAGAGTTATAAGAATTAGTCAATAAATTCCTTGCTAGGACAAAGGAAAGACATTCAGCAGAAGGTTATGGCCAACCCATTTGCCTCCATTCTCAATTTACTATGCTCTAGATTTGGTTTAAGTAGTGGATAAAAGTTTTTAATGGTTTTAGGAATGCATATATATAGATGCTTATCACAGGAATGTTGACATTCTAAGGGAGGATTTTATTTATTCATTCTGTAAATATTTATCAAGCAATGAGTATTGCTAGGTGCTAGGGAAACTGTAGTGAAAAGACAGAAACAAATGCAAAAATGTAGATACCCTAACCAGTCCCAAGCACCATTAATTTTATGTTGGAAAGAGGAAGAATAAATGAATAAACAAACCATATATTGAACGTCATAGGGGAAAAGAGAAGATGAAATGGATTAGATAGTGGCTGTCATGTAGGAAAAAGGGTGTATACATTTACATCTGGAAGAAAATCTGAATACAACAGGGAGGCAGGTAGCCTGATATTTAGAAAAGCTCCTTTGTAGATAGAGAGATCAGCAAGGACAAGGTCCTAGAGGTATGAGCATGCCTGAAATAAGTGCATGGAGAGCTAGTGGCTGGGGCAATATGATTAGAGAGGGGTCAAAGTAAGACCTTGAGAGTCACTGGAGGGATGTTTGTTTTTATGAACAACAGTAGGAGGCCATGGAGTTGGGCTGAGCAAGGCTGTGACATCATCTACTTTGACTACCCCAGTTTGGCTTCCTTGAGAAGAGATTAACAGAGAAAACCCAAAAGGTAAGAAAGAGGTAAAGAAGAAGGCAACAGAGTGGAAACAGACACCTAAGAGGCTGAGAATATAAATGTTCCTAGCAATGTTCAATCATGTTGGACATTGCCACAAGGATGAATGAGTTTGCCTTCTGCTTTTGGCAGAGAGGAGAAGGTGATGCTGACAGTGACTGTTTTCAAGAAAGTGGGACTTGACAGATTGGGTGAGGTCTTTTCAGGAAATACTGGGAAGTGGAGCCAGGAGTGTAGCACAATTTTAAAGTATCTGTTTGGTATAATTGAGCAGGAAAGTAGAGTAATGGCAGAGTCTGGCAGCAGTGAGATGGGGATCTGAAATTAAGCAAGGTGCTTTCATTTGCTTGTTTCATGGAGAAAATGTATGATGTGTTCCTTGTAAATAGGAAATAAGTGATGATTCAAAAACCATTGGGGCAAAACCGTTAAATAAGATAGATAGAATGGAGTCTAGTGCATACACTTGGAGAAAGAAGTATAATTGGAATTAGGTAAGAAAAAAAATCCATTACAAAATAGAAATGCAAAGTGCTTGGTAGAGAAACACTAGTAAGGACATATGGACATTGTTTTATTGCAAAAATATCAACAGTGAAATCTGAGGTAAGGGGGTTGGGCAGAAAATACAGAAAAGTGTATGAAAGATGTTGAGATTTGGAGGGTAAGGTTAAGTGTTAAGATGGTGTTTGTTTTCAATAAGGGGTAGGCAAGTTGAATGGAAATGCATGCTGGGATTTGATGAAAACATCATAGGCCTACTCTACCAAAATGGTAATCATGCATTTCAACTCTGTTGCGTGTCTTGTCAAGTCACACCTGGGCTGCTCTGAGTCAGGCAAAGAATAGGAAGAAGCTGTCGTCAGGATAAACAATGGAGAGGACAATGACAGACAGGCAGTAATATTGTCAGGGGAATGTGTGAGTTAATGAAAGGAGGATAGTTCATATCTGTTAGACTGGGTAAGGAGGGAAATGAAGCTGTGAAGATAAAAGATGAGTAAATGTTGGCACAACTGATCTCCCAATGCAAATGAATATTTTTTTTTGCAAGCATTATTAAAGAGATTAACCAAGGGGGTGGTCATAACCCACAACCCAGGCATTTCAGGAGGAGGTTATTGATATCTACCATTAAGGCAATAAGAGGATCTTCTACGTGACTTGGGACCAAATGGAAGAGGAAGATGAGGATAAAATCTTTGTACTCATGGGGATCAAGGGACTAAGAGCAAAGACAGTGAGAGAATATTCAATCATGGGAGTCTGCATCGATACAGAGCTACATGGATCACCAATCTTGAACAGTTGCAGAACAGTGGTGGTTATCAGAGATCAACCTGTTACATCTTCACTTAATGAGAGCCAATGGCCTTAGGTTTTGCAAATGACTAGAATGAGGGTAGTGGGTATTCTGTTGGGAAGTTGTCAAAAGGCATGAACTTCAAAGGAACTGGTATTCCTTTTTTAAGAAAAGTGGATCTAGTTTCTTGGAAATGCCAACAAGAAACATCACAATATTTTTAGATTTACAAGAGAAAGAAATGCTACCCTTCTGAAGTGAAAAGGGGAGGTAGTGGTCACAAGTATAAGCAGGCATTAGCCCAAACAGGAAAGTAAGGGAAACAGTCATAAGGAAGAAGAAAGATCAAGTGAATGAGTTAGCAGGAATTCTAGAGGGTGTGTTGGCAGGATTTGAGGGAGAAGGGAGGAGTAGAAGATTGTTCCAGATTAGAGGCTTTTCAAAGGGCTATGGAGATGGGAGAGCTCAAGTGATGAGAGACGAGTTGTGGTTTTCAGGATTGACTGAAGTAAAAAGGAATGTAGGGCATGATGGGATTAGCCCAGAGCTTTCGGAATCTTCATGAGTGATTACTCAGTCTTCACATCACTTTGGGAAACATTAGGAAAGCTTGGAAGGGTGAGAAGCAGGGTATATGTGGTTGTGATAAGCATGTCTAACTGTTTAGCAGGAAACTATGTCTTCATCATTGCCCCACAGAACACTGGAGTGATAGTCTAAAACAGTCAAGTAGAATTATTACAACCACTGCTTCATCACTGATTATGGAGCTCTTACTCTGGGTATTTATAAATATTTATAAATGATTTATACCTATTATAACACTGTAAGTTGATATGAAAGTAGTAAATTCCATTTTATAGACACAAAGTCACCTACAGTTTGGACTGGGAGTTCTTTGACTCCAAAGTGCATGATAAACAATGGTGATAATACAGAGTTTTGAAAGGTTGAGGTTGAGAGGGGAAAGCAAAGATTGGTCCTAACAGTAGTTCATTGCCACAGATAGCAAGTGTCTTCATTTCAGTATTAAACTAGGCCATGGCTCAAAAGCCTTGAGAAAAACCTAAATCATTATCCTGGAAAAGCTCAACTGGATATGATGTACTCACCAAGTAACACTCAGTGACAAGAAATGCAAATATTAAAGTGCCCATGTCCAGACATAGTAGCACATGGTGATGAGAGATGATGAGCCCTGTATCTATGAGGAAGTAGTAAAGGACCAATCAGAGTTTGCCGGGGAGACAAAAAGCCAGGCATAAGACATTCTAGAAGAGGCAACATGAGTGAAGACACAAATGAATAAGGCCAGTAATTTTCTGAGGGTGTAAAGAACGAGATAAGGACAGTAAAATCTATGGATACATGTCCGTGTGGCGAGGTCAATGAGAAAGGAAGCTAAGGAAGGGCCCCTGGTTTTTGAAAGTTGTTCTTACTAAGTTAGAAAGTTTAACAAGAAAAAAAAACTAAAAATTGCCAGAATGGCTCATTAATACTCATAAGCACATCTGATTCCCATTATACAGGTGAGAAGGAAAAAGAGAGGAGTCTAAATATATTTGATACAAAAATCCATAGCCCCCATGCCAAGATGACACCAAACATGGATAAGCCATTTGGCAGACTTACAATTGTGCCAAGAAATGAAGCTGGAAGGGAGAATAAAAACCAAACATTTTCCCACTGAAAATATGGATTGCTAAAAGAATTCTTAGGCATGTAAGACTATTCATGAATAGTCTAATATATAAATTCTAAGAATGCCTTGTGTTAGAGACAGTTCACACATATAAAAGCTATGGATTCATTAATTGATGCCTTTTTGGTGTAACACACATGTTTTGGAGTTAATGTGTGCTAGATTATTTCTCTATTCATGCTTAGATATAAAAGACAAACTCTGCCTTGTATAAAGTCAGAGTCAAGTAAAAGAAGGATAAATAATCAATCAATGTATGGGCATTGTTAGAAGAAAACTCATAGCTTGAGAATCATTCTATATGACATGCAAGGAAAAAAAAGAATATGAGTTTTCTGGTACATGGTAGATGCTTGAAAAATGATAGATACATAGTGTTCAGTGGATGTAGATGGAATAAAGAGTATCAGGTGACCTGTTGGTTTCTGATTTTTGATCTATGGGACTAAAATGTCACAGGAGAAGAATATGAGCCCCAGATGTTTATTTGAAGAAACAAATTTGGGAAGCATGAGTTAAGACTTCTTTTGCTTGTTTTATTTGATACAGGGTCTCCTGTGTCCCAGATTACTCTGGTACTCACTATGCAGCCAAAGATAACCTTGAACTTTTGATCTTTTGAAGTGTTCCAGAAAGATCAAAAGTTCAAGGTCATCCTTGGCTACATAGTAAATTCCAGAGTAACCTGGGACACAGGAGACCCTGTTTCAAAACACACAAACAAACAAACAAAAGAAGTCTCTGTTTTCCTGAGTGTGTTCCTTTGTGCCCAGCTTATGCAGTACTAAGTACTGGACCCAGTGCTTCACACATGCTAGGCAAGCGTGCTCCTAAGCAAATCACACTGCCAGCCTCAGAACAGTGGATTTTAACCACCAGTAAACATGAAAATTATTGAAGGAAATTGAAACTGCTACAGTTCATTTGGTCCAATTCTGCTAGAATCACAAGGTGGATTTCAGGTGCTAATGTCTTTAAAATACCTCCCTAGCAATTCTTCTGTCCAAAAAGCATGGAAAACACCAAGGAAGTTAAAGGGCAGAGAAAGTGGGCTAACATACAGGGTGAGAAAAGTTAAGTGGAACAGCTGCCCTACAGATAAGAGGAGATGCAAGGAAAGTCATGGAGCAACCACAGAAACCTGACCTCAAAAAACAGAGATGTGGTCAATTCTAATATGCCACAGACACAGTAACATGCTGTGGTGGGTTTGAATTAAAATGCCTCCATAGGTGCATATATTCAAATGCTTGGGGTGGTGGTGGCACTGTTGGAAAGGATTAGAAGGATTAGAGGTGTGGCCTTGTTAAGGTAGGTGTGGCTTTGTTGGAGGAGGCGTGTCACTGGAGGTGGGACTTAAGGTTTCAAAAGCCCAAACCAGGCCTTGTGTTACATTCTCTCTCAGCCTGTGGATCAACATGTAGCTCTCAGCTCATGCTCCAGGACTGTGTGTGCCGCCATGTTCCTGGCCTTGATGATAATGGACGAAGCCTCAGAGACTGTCAGCAAGCCCTCAAGTAAATGTTTTTGTTTTTATAAGAGTTGCCTTGATCAATAGTGTCTCTCCCTAACAATGGAGCAGTGACTAAGACAGAAGCTGGGACCAGGGACTGAAGTATTGCTATGACAGGCCTGACCATGGTGTTTATTGGCAGAATGGGACTTTGGGACTTTGGATTAGGAAAACAGTTGAATACTTTAAGTTGGGTTCAGTTGATCATACTAGGAGAGTAGAAGACAGTGGTGTTGAAAGTACTGTAGATTATGACATCCTGGCCCTGGAGCACAGTAATATTAGTAAATGTCCTAGAGACCATTCTTGTGATATTTTAGCAAAAAAATGTGGCTTTTTTTCCTGCCCTTGTCCAAAAATATCTGCCTGAGGCTAAACTGCAGAGGTTTGGATTAATGGCATCAGAGGGGGTGATTTTTAAGACGGCCTAGTATGGACTCTGTTGTGCAGTTATTAGTGGTCACTTTTATGCAGATCTTTAATGAAGAGAAACAAGCTGAGCAGATATAGGAGAAAAGGAGCACCAGGAAGTGTAATGGAACTAAATCCATTACCACAGGTGCAGCCATGCTCCTTGCCATGATGATGATAGACTGACCCCAATTAAATGTTTTCTTTCATAAGAGTCACATTGGTCATTGTGTCTCTGCACAGCAACAGAACAGTGAGTGACTCAGACATACAGTCACTGGGTTTGATTAATGCAAGGTGATGAGTGAATCTGATCAGAACAGATTTCAAGGATAGTGGGGCAGAAGCTAGAATATAGTAGATTGAGGGATAAGGAGTGTAAGTTGAGAATGTATGTGCTGATTATTAGTTTGAAAAGCTTACTCTGAAAGGAAGTAATTGTTGCAGGGGCTGGAAAAATGGTTCAGTGGTGAAGACTGTTCACTGCTTCTTCAATGGACACCAGTTCCAACATCCACTTCCAGCTGCTCAACACCTCCAGGGAATCTGATGTCCTCTTCTGGCCTCTCTGAGTAGTTACACACAGGTGGCATACACACAGATATGAACACTGTGCTGGCTAGTTCTATGCCGACTTGACACAAGCTAAAGTCATCTGAAAGAAGGGGACCTCAGTTAAGAAAATGCCTCTATAAGATCAGGCTCTAAGTAAGCCTGCAGGGTGTTTTACTAATCAGTGATTGATGGGGGAGGGCAATTGTGGGTGGTACCATACCTGGGCTGGTGTTCCTGAGTTCTGTAAGAAAGCAGGTTGACCAAGCCATGAGGAGCAAGCCAGTGAGCCACGCTCCTCCATCAGCTCCTGCTTCCAGCTTCCTGCCCTGCTTGAGTTCCTGTCCTGACTTCCTTTGATGATGAACTGTTATACTGAGCTGTGAAGGAAATAAACTCTTTCCTCCCCAGGTTGCTTTGGTCATGGCATTTTACAAACAGCAATAGTAACCCTGACTAAGACACACACAGAACCATAAATAATAACAAAGTACTAAAAAAATTAATAAGCAGTATACAGAAAAGATAACAAGGTTGAGAAAGCCTGAGACCTGGACAACTGTAGAATTAGCAGGGAAAATTAAGCTCTGCTAGGAAAAGTTTAAGGATTGGTGTGGCTATGGACAGGGGCACACCTTTGATAGCAGAAGGAAAAGGAAGTTCATTTGTGTTGACTGATTCTGTCAAAAAAGGCAGACTGAGAAACTGGGGAGAATGAGACCAAGAAAGAGATTTAAGAGGTAGACAATTCAATTACTGAAATTTCCTTCAAACAGAATCTGTCTTGCTTTGGCTTTTATTCATCAAATATGCAGAAGTTACAGAATCGGAATGCAGGAGCCAAACAATAGATAAACGTGTTTATTTAGCATATGTGAGTTACGGGAAAGTGGAGCATGCTTAGACCCACCAGCATCCTTCTCTTACAATATTAAGTAGCATGGAAGTGATAGCAGAAGTGGTCCTCAAGGACCACACTGTAGGAGGGAAAAGCTTCCCGGGAAAATAGTGCATTGACGAGGGTAGTTTTAATTATTGGCTCAAAGAAGACTCAGGCTAGCAGTGTGAGTTAAAAGGCAAAGATGCAGAGACTGCAAATGCATCAGTTAGGATGGACACAGTGATCAGATGGGCTGAAGTGGTGGATTTAGTAGCGTGGAAGATAACGTTTAGGCAAAACCCATTTGTGAACAGTCTTAGGCCCGAGAATAGAGTCACTGCCTTCTGTGATTACCAAGGAATCATTGTTCATTTGAAGATGGTTAATTTGCTACCCACATGGTGTGCCTTCCAAGACTTTTGTGATTAAATGTCGGTCTTTCACTCTTGGTTTTTCTCTAGTGAGCTTTGGGATTTTATGCTCTCTTTCCTCAAGCAGTCACCCCAGCACCTCTGTGGTCCTGGTTCTCATGCTATCATCAGATGTTCCCCGGATTCTATTCTTTTTGCTTTCTATACCTCACGCTACAGCTCTGGAACTTTCTGTAGTGTGGCACTGGTTCTGCTTCTGCCTTTAATATATGAAACTATTCTTTTGTCTTTCTTTTTTTTTTTTTTTTTTCTTCAGAGCTGAGGACCAAACCCAGGACACTCTACCACTGAGCTAAATCCCCAACCCCCTTTTGTCTTTCTTTTTTAAAAAGATTTTTTTATTTTTATTTTATGTTTGAGGGCTCTATCTGCATGTACACATCTATGACAGAAGAGGGCATCATATCCCACTATTGATGGTTGTGACCCATTATGTGCCTGCTGGGCCTTGAACTCAAGACCTCCAGAGAGCAGCTAGTGCTCTTAACCACTGAGCCATCTCTCCAGCCCCCCTATCCCTCCATTTTCCTCCACCACATTAATGCAGGTATCAGCGTGGTCCCTCGGTTTCCCTTTCTATGGCTTTACCTTTACTTCCACACATCTAGACCACCACTGTAGGTATCCTGAGTCCTAGACCCACATTTTAAATTTCCCATTATAAATCTTCACAAGGCATTCCACAGGTACCTCAATCTGTGCATCTCAAAAACAAGACTATCATATTTCCCCACAAAAGTACTGTGTTTTACCTCTAAGTTAAAAAAATACCTTCTAATAATATCTATGTGGGTTATTATGGTTTGTTTAATTGGCCAGATTCTGGGGGGTTTGTTTTGTTGTTCCTTTGATTTGAGTAACTTATCTTGGAATAAGAAACAGAGTTTTTCTTTATATTCACCCCCAACCCTTCTGTGACTAAAATGTGTAAATATATCCCACACCAAGTCTCCAATTCTCTGAAGATGCCAATAGGGTATCCTATAATCTAATCCAGCTCTGAGGCTACTAAGAGATACTGAATATCCCACAATTCAAAATCTAAGGCCCACCAGGTGGCTCCCACTTGAGATGCCAAAGGCAAGTTGTTGATTCGGGAGGGTATTACAACTTTTGACCAGCCCTACACTGGCCAGGACATTCTCGAAATCCTTGCCTTACATCTGATAACTTGCTAGAATTTCTCACCGAACCCTAGAAGAGTTACTTAGTACTGCTGATTTAGTGCAAAGGTCATGGCAAAGAATACAATTAAATATCAAGAGGACTGGAGAGGTAGAACATAGACATGTATACACATAGAAATGTGTATGTAACCCTTCGCTCCCTTGCAGCCCAAGAGAGCTATGAATATGGCTCAGTACTAAATCAAACACTGACTTAAAACATTACGAGGTTTCTTTTTTTTCTGATTTGTGTGTGTGTGTGTGTGTGTGTGTGTGTGTGACCTGATTTTTGTGGTTCTCAAGCATTTGACAATGTCAAAAGTTTGGATGTGTCTCTAGACTCTATGATTTCTAAATGCAGGAGTTTTGATTTCCTTAGAATTAAGTGTGTGGCAGGTGGTGGCGGCAATGGAGCATACCTTTAATCCCAGCACTTGGGAGGCAGGGGACAGAGGATTTCACTGAGTTCAAGGCCAGCACGATCTACAAAGTAGTTCTAGGACAGCAGGAGATATTATACAGAGAAACACTGTCTTGAAAAACCAAAAATAAAAAAAAGGTGTATCCTTCACACCAGGTTGGAAAGTTTCTTGGCCTGAGAACTTTCTGAAACTTCCCATCGAGTTTCCCTGAGACTTCACCATGCAGATAAACCAATTACTAATTCAACTCCTATCTACTTTCTCTTCCCTAGAGACAGGAAGAGTGGAGTTAAAACTTTCCAGCTTCAAATCATGTTTCAGTCTTTCTGATGACCAGATCCTCTGTTGGGGTCCACCAAATATGCATTAGCTCCAAAGATGCTCCTATCATCTGAAATCACAGAGTATTGTGTCAGGAATTGGAGCAAAGACCAAAGATTAGGACAATAAATGTCCCTAGCACACCTGTCACTTAGGAAATAACCAAGGTTCAAGGAGATCTAAAGGGAGACTCATGATGTCACAGCCTTGGTCATTAAAGCTTTCTGAATTACAGTTTCACTTATACTGTACAGTGGGGTCATATCCTTAATCTTCCTGGTCTCTTCGGGCTTCTGTTGATCCTTCAGTGTTATGGATAGAAACGGTCCAGCAACTACCTAACCTCTGTCTCCATTTCCGGTCTTCATTTGGCTTGTATTTTAGCAATGTCTGCACAGCTTCTTTCTTAAGTTCCCTATCTTAGCTCCCATCTTGACTGTGTGTGTGTGTGTGTGTGTGTGTGTGTGTGTGTGTGTGTGTGTGCATGTGTTTGTGTTTTTCAACATCTACCATATTCTAATGGGATGCCCAGTGCTTCACATTTGATAATTTATAGACCTCATGGTTTTCTCTGTGGACTGCAATTATAAGTGGCTCCGTTCTTACACTCAACTTCCAAACACAATTGCTCCCAGAGCAACTAAAACTGAAATTTGAACTCAATTTTAAAGAGTGGATGTTCTTTTACTTACAGGAGGGATCTAATAGGGAGATATGCTCCACTTGCACCATTCAGACCACTTCCCCGCCCTTTTACAGCTCTTCTTGATGAGCGTTAGGAGACAAGCATCTACGCCACTGCTGTCTTACATGACTCACAGTAGTCATCTCCTAATCCATTGGTCTTTTTAGTGATCCATAAAAATATTAGGAGAAAGATTTATGAAAAAACAAAGTATAGCTGGGTTGTAGTGGTGCACGCCCTTAATCTCAGCACTCAGGAGGCTGAGTCAGGTGGATCTCTGAGTTTGAGGTCAGCTGGACTACGGAGCAAGTTCTAGGACAGCCGGTAACACAGAGAAACCCTGTCTTGAAAAACCAAACCAAACAAGTATAGCTTTTCGAGTATAGCTATGGGAGACCTCTCTCAAAGTCACCCTATGCTACTGACTTAGGCTCAGGCTGACAAGAACGTGAGGGCCCTGTTATTGTCATTGCCAGTTTATTATATGTGGGAATGATGAAAGTCGACTATCGGCTTTCCATTTTAAGAATCATTGCCTCTACCCATCTCATGCCTTTTGACCCATTTAGTTCTGGTATTGGAAGTTCCTTGAAAGGTGTGTGGGCATACTGCTTTTCCCCTCTCCGGAGAAAGATTTCAGGGTTTACTTATTAATGGGATGACAACATCTCAGACAGGAGTTTTAGTCTTCTCCAAGAGCATTTTTACTGTCTTCATCACATCTTGGTTTCTAGACCAAATCCATAGGAAAATGGGCATTCACACCTGATCCCAGAGCACTGCCATTCTCTGGATTCTAGTTCCTGGACCTGTGGAGACAAGTGAGATTATATCGTCTGTTCTCAGGCATCAGATGCTGCACTGAAATAATGAAGGCTTAAGGCAACGTTGGGTGCCTGGTTCCATTTGCAAAAGCAGAGCCCCATTAGAAGTTGTTGGAAGAGGTGAGCAGCCTTAGTACTGGGAACTTCCAATGCTTAGGATATGCATGAGGACTTTGGAGAGCTGAACCTAGTCCTGGCTTATTCCTTATGAAATCATAAAGCGTCAGGACAATGGTTTAAAGGAAGCAACTCTTACATATTTCTTTAACCGAGGAGACAAAGACCATGCTGACTCCTTCTTCCTGCCTTGGAACTTCGGAAGCAGAAAGGCATCACACAGAACATGGAGGAGTCTCAGCTCCAAAACAGACTGGTTTGAAGTAAAAGTTCAATTTCACAGGAATCCACAAAGACAGGAGTAGGGGCATTACAGCTTAGTCACAGAGTATTTGGCTAGCACATATGAGGCTTTAATCCCCAGTGCTGGGGGTGGGGGAACCTTGGGGAGGGAAGGAGAGGACGTTTTATCCAGAATACCATTTTAGCAGCTTAGCTGAGATTGGCAGCAAAGTGAGCTGCCCCAGGACAAGGAAGTGTTCTTTTTTTAAATTTTTATTTTTTTTGGAGCCGAGGATCGAACCCAGGGCCTTGCGCTTGCTAGGCAAGCACTCTACCACTGAGCTAAACCCCCAAGGAAGTGTTCTTTATGGATGCAGTCCGGATAAGTGACATCTCAGGCCAGCTCTGGATGCTGCCTCTGATGAGATTTTGGACAGATGCCATTCTCCTTTGGTAAATGGCATTAGTTATGGCTTTGTGGAGTGGGGTACACACAGCCACTATAGCCCAGTGGAGCTTCTGCGGGAGCGTGTTCTCTGAAGTTACGGCATTCAAAAAAATTATTTCAGCTAGAAACAAAACTAATCGATACACCCCAGGTTCTAATGTTTCCCTCAGAACTCCCGTGCATTCTATTAATTCATGTTTTAAATTTTTATTTATTCTTTTAAAATCATGTTTTAAATTCTTACTATTTGGCCTTATTTAGTTTTTAAGAGTCAATGCTTTCGTTGTCTCTCAGAAAGAGATATAAGTAAAAATAAAATGTGCTCATAAAGTAGTAAAGAAAAATGAGTTTAGCAACATGGAATTCTACTTCATGTGTAATTGCATGGGAACAAATTTATAAAAAAAATTTAATTTTTTTGTGGTGTAGGTCCGTGTATATTTGCTTCCCTGTCCCTGTGGACATGAAGCCACAGGATGTCTTTAACTATTTTCCTTTTTTACTCTCTGCCTGATTTCTTGAGACAGGGTCATCAACAATTCATTTTGTTTCATGCATGTGCTGGAAAGTTGTGTGGTACCACGGTACTATGAAAAACTAAACATTACTTTGTGGAAGCAAAACTAAAATTATACAGTAACCATGTGTGAGATTCTAGTTGTTGGGGGGGCACTAACTCATGCTCCCCCTGCTTTTCTTCCCATCCCACAGGCAGTCTGTCAGCAAAGCTTGGGGCTCTCACCTCAGGCTCTTCCACATCAGATTTCCTCCACTATTGTCTTTGCCCAGGCCTTGAAAGGAGGTTGGTATTTGCAATGGTCTCAATTTGTCTTCCTAATTCTACACTTTCTTTCCACATTTTAAAACCAAACAGTCTGTTTAAAGTGAGATGCTACCGTACTATTTGCCCTGTATTCCTTACCTGGCTTAAGATGAAAACAAAACAAAACACAGTACTTATTACGGTCTACAGAGCTGTGCTAAACCTCAGAGCCCTCAACAGCTACCATACCCCAACTTTATCCTTCACCCCCTCACTACTCACTGACTATGATTGGCTTCCTTGGAACGTTCCTCCAACCATCTGCAAGGCTCGGTCTTGCCCTTTATTGAGATTATAATTTCTACAGTATCTTTCACACTTGTTCGATCTCACTGTATTTCTTTATTCCCAAAGGCAGACACTGTGATTTCATTGTAGCACTTAACCGTCCTTCTGCTTTACTTGTTTGCCATGAGTTATGCAGACTCATCGACTTATCCCTGGAGTTAGCCTAGTGCTTGCCATGCTGTTTTAGGGAATACTTTTGTTCTGACATCTATGTTCTGTCTTGCCTCTCTATTTTGGGATATATGTATATGTGAATATCTATTGGTGAAATTATTAAGGCCATTCCATGTAGTTAAAAGGGAGGTTTATTTTGTGGGGTAACTTACAAATGAAGGGGTAGGTTGCAGGGTCTGGCAAAGGTATAGCGCAGTCCGGCGGTGTTCTCTGGAGAACTCTACTCGGTCTACCTCCAGCGTCCAGGGTCCCGGAACCAAGAGAGAGAGACCTCCTCCCGATCTTTGGTCTTCCGCTTCCTCCTCTGCCCTGCCTTGTGGGTGTGACCATTACCAAAGCCTCAATGGGGGTTGGAACTTCCAGGCCAAGGTTGGGATGGCTATCCACTACAAATATCTGATTTTTTTTTTTTTTTTGCCAGAAAAGAAGTATTTGGATCAAATCCAAAAAGCAAAATAATTTGAGTTCGAGTTCATAATTTTCAATAACCATTTTTTCTTGTAACATTCAAAGAAAGTGCTCATACTGTTTTCTTGCTTAAAATTTTAGTTTGGCTCCACATAGTATTCACTGGGCAACAACTATGGACTGTTTTTCAGGAATACAGTGGTCACTCAGACAGTATCTCTACCCATGGAGCATAGCATTTCTGGGATGTTTTGCTTTGGGACACATCTCCCAAAAGCCTTCTGGATCCATGGGAACACATCCATCTAACATGAACAAGTAAATGCCAGCTCGTTTCTGGATTTGGCTCTGAGTCAACAACCTGTCTTTATTTGATCCCATATGGATCTTAGTGACGTCAGTGGGAGTTCTCAGGGTGTGTCTGAGAAAGACTGTAGAACATGGCTTGCATTACTTCTAAATATAAGCACATGTAACCAAGAAGTATGGTGCTTTATATGTTCTTCAGTTTTCTACACGATGGCCACTTAGAGCTGTGGAACAGGTAGGAATAATTGTGCCATGTAGATCCTCAGAACAGGAGATGGGGCTAGCAAAAACTGAAAAATTATTAGATCTCACAGTAATCTGTGGCAGTTATCCTGCCACCAGAGTCTAGAATCTGTCTAAAACCATAAATGTTACAATGGCATTCCATTGACAAGGATATATGTATGTGTGTGTGTATAATTTTATATATAATTTAAATAATATATACAATACATATACACACATACACACATTACTTAGGGAAGTTCTTTGACTTATCTACACCAAGGGCCACTTGGATGGTCAGTAATTTAGCCATGACTAAGAGTTGAGCCTTCTTTTCCTGCTGCTCTACATGCTTGTGAAGGGTCTGGTTTGGTTTTCAACCAAATAATAAGGTGAGCTAATTGTGTGGCCAGTCTCAGGACTGCAATGCGCTTTTTAAAATTTAATTAATTAACAGAGTGTGTGGAGGTGGGCACACACCACAGCGCATATTTGAAGGTCAGAGGGCAACTCTCACAGGTCAGTTCACTTCTTCCACCATGTAGGTCCAGGGGATGGAATTCATGTTGTCAAGCTTGGTGGTAAGTACCTCCTTCCACCGAGCCACCGTGGGGGCCCAGCAATATGATGCTCTTTAAGGCCAGGCAGAGCTGATAAAGAACCAGGAAAACGATTGAATTTTACATTAAAAAAAAAAGTGTGATTCTTCTAACCTCAGGGAATTCCTTTCCCTCTTCCCTAGGGCAAACTGCATCCGTGGTTCACAAACGCTGTGTAAAGTTCTTGAGAATTAGTCACTCTTGTATTTGGTCACTGCCTTAGGTTCCTCTCTGCAGTCCTGTCCTTGAGAATAGAGGGGCAGGGGCAGGAGTTAAGCAACAGCCAATAGGTAAGCTGCTCATCTGCAATTATGCTAGAGAGACGTAATGTGCGACTGTTATTGTATCTTTTACACAGTTCATTATTATTTGTCCAAGTGACATTATACACCAACAGAACCTACAGACTAGTCAGTAAGGAGGGAACCTTAGAGACCATTAAGTGAGAAGCTGACAGAGTGGACACTGGCTGAAAAGCATCCCTGTAGGAAGATAAGATGCTAATTTTTAGAGGCACTCAGCAGTTGGAAAATCAATTTTTCTTAACGTTGAGAATTATTGAGTGGCTAGAAAAGCATCTTACTCGATGAAATATGGTCACTGTTTAGTGCCTTTCCATTTTATTTACTATTTAAAGCATACAACAGCTAGTTAACCAACTACTTATAAAATATATTTAATGTTTAGAGGCACTCAGTGTGGTTATAAAATGATTTTAAGGGTATACAAAAATGGTACGTTAACCACATTTCATGAACTATGGTTCCCTCTGGAAAAACAAAAACATTTTCCCTGGCATCCTGCGGCATCTCATCCTGAAGTTTGTAAATGGCCTGTGCTGCTCAAACCGGCTGCCTCGCTGGCTTTTGATGCCAGCCACTTTATAGCACACACCAGAAAGATCAATATAACCCGTACGTAAGTGATAGAGCACCATGCACTCAAAGGCTGTTAGAATCTCCAGAAAGAATGGCTTTGACAGATGCAGTGAAATTAAGCAGCATGCACAAAACCCCAGCAAAGAGGGGCTATGGCTGTAGTTTTTTCTCTGCACATGGTGGATTGATGGGTACACTGTGACATAAGATGCATTGAGATGGGAGCTGGCCCCTGCCATGTCTATGCATTAGTGAGTTTATGGCCTATGAAAATGTGGGGAGAGTCTAACAAGGGTGTCATAAGAATGGAGCCTTTTTCCAAATGGAGAATTATGACAAGTTAGACACAAGGAGACTCAATGTCAACTTAAGAGCAAAGAGATGTTCAAATATATTTATTCCCAGAGAGTATCCCTGAACACACCCCGCCACAATTCACTATTACCGATTTTCACCACTGAAGTTCCACTGCCTTGATTATTGGGGAAACCTGCTTTCAAGTCCAGCTCACATACCACAGTTGGACATGATGATGTTTGTTTTGTTTTGTTTACCTTTCCAGTCTGCTTCAGGTGCCTTGACAGAGGCCATCTAGCCCAAGACTTTGCTGTGCTTATGCTAGGGAAAAGATGCAAAGATGGACCAAGAGAAACCTTGTGCAATATCATTCTTTAGTTTATTATTTACTTAGTCAAGGAGAATCTTTGTGCGAACCAGTTCCAGGGAAGAAAAACAAAATTCTAAGTGGTTAATTGCTTGAGGCTCACTACATACAAATGTGAATGCTAAAGCCTTCAGAGAGTAAGGGTCAGTGGTGAGTTCTGCTCCTATGATTTCCCGGAGACTTATCAGGTGGTCAAAGTAGAGATGGGGGAAAGGTTCACGTAGGCTTCTGTCAGGAAGAGCAAAGAGCAGCCACTTTGGTATTTACCAAGATCTTCAAAAGGCTGCCCAAAACAAACAAACCTGTCTTACCAGTACCTAATTCATCACGGTGTTTTCATAAAATCTGACTAATCTAACAAACAAGAAATGCTGACTCCAGGCTCCTGGAGCCATCAAGTCCTCCCTAAGTTGGAAAGACATTGTGAAGCCCTTGAAGGTCACAGCCTGGTGGGACAGTCCCACGTAACAGAGATGGAATCAGAGGACTCAAGACTGCTTCTCTTCCCACCCTACATCGGTAACTTACCAGTTTTAGCAGTCAGCTCACCACAGTTCCTTTAACTAGTACGCCATGTTCTGCTTTCACTAAAACATTCAAAGGTACACTGAACGCAAGCAAACACATGCAACTACGGTTTGGAAAGACAAAGCAAGCATCAGACAGACACAAATATGGTAGGAATGTTGGAAATACCAGTTCAGGAATTTAAGGAATAATGCTTAGTATTCTAAGGCTCTAACTGAAAAAGAATCGAGACAGCCAGGCTGGGGAGATGGCTCAGTGAGTAGTGCCTGCCATGTAACTTGAAGGACCCAACTTCATATCCTCAAAACACATGGAAGCCAGGTGGGAATGGTAGCCCACATGTATCCCAGCAGTCAGGGTAGAGGGACAGAGAATTCTAGGAGCAAGCTGCTTAGCCAGCCTCGCTGAAAAGAGGAGCTGCTGACTCAGCAGGATACTCAGCCTCAATAGAGAAGGTGAAGAGCCACTGAGGCAGGTGCCCAATGTCTACTTCAGGCCTCCACATGGATAGGTGCACTCACCCACATATCTGGTTACATATGTGAACACCTGAAAACACACACACACACACACACACACACACACACACACACACACTTGCAAAAAAATAGAGAGAGACCGTGCAGGAATAGATGAGCAATAAAAAGAGAAAAAAGGAATTCTAATGAAGAATCTTTAAAAACAAACAAACCAAATCAAACCAAATAAAAAACCCAAGTACTGCAGAAGTTAAAAAAAAAATGGCAACAAAAATCCACTAAGACAAGGGCTAATTGTGGTAGATCAGATGAGCTAAGAGATCAGTGGGCAAGCCTGTCAAACTAAGTTAAGTCCCTTGAACTTATAAAAGTGGAAGTAGAGTCAACACCATAAGCTGTCAGACCCCACACGTGTGTTCTATGACACATATCATGTCCCCTACAATAATAATAATTGTTTAAAACAGACAAAAAGTATGGTAATACATACATACATATATATCACAGAGAAACAATAACCAAACATCTACAACATAAGCTTAATGAGAATACCATGAGAGGAGAAAGAGAAAGAGAAGTGGGAAGAAGTTAGAAATAAACTGAGAATTTATATCATTAATATCAGTTACTATACCAAAGATCTAAGGTACTCAGAAAACAATACCCAGGATAAAGTAAAGAAGTCTATATGCAGCCATATTATATTTAACTTCCAACAAATCAGAGATAAAAGGGGAAATATCTCAAGCTAGAAGAAAGGAAATATGCTAACTTAAAAAGCAGAAAGGGGAAGACATACATACACCAGACTTCTCCTCAGAAATCACACAAGCAAACAGAAAATGAAACAAAACAATTGTTGATAGAATAGGGAAAATATCCTAGATTATTTCTTATCCACGTAACTTACACATCAGAATAAAAGAGAAATAATTCCTCCAGCAAAAATGAAGAGCTTCAGTTGCTAGTAAAGCCTTATTGCCAAAAACGTTAAAGAGGTTCTCCATATGGAGAAAATGGAGAAAAAAAGAAGAAGAAGTAGTAGAAAAGGGATACATGAAGGTGAAGGTTTTATTTTTAATACCTACCTCAACACCTAAAAGTTTAAGGCAGTGCTAGCAACCATATTTTATTGGATGACTAACTTATTGATAACCTTGATCCAACTGGGAAGCAATATGGTATCATCTGAAAATAGACTTGTATTAGTCATAAATGTGTGCTGAAACTTCAGGGGAATAATCGAAACATAAATAAATAAAAAAAAATAATTGAGGTGCTGAAATAGAGGAAAAAAATAAAAATCACAGAATGCCCAATTAGAAACCACAGGAGGGGCTGGCACAGTGGCACAGTGGATAAAAGGGCTTGCAGCCAAGCCTGACAACAGTTCTATCCTGACCTCTAAACATGTGCTGTGACACTCCCCCTTCGTTCACACACACACAAATCAACATCATAAAAACAACTAAAACTACAAGAGACAAAGAGTGGAAGATGAGAAGAAAATAAATAAAACCACAAAAGCAATGAATAGAAAAACAGCAGCAATTATAGCAGATTTTAAGAGAACAGTATCAATAATCCTTTAAATACCAATGGTATAAAGATACTACCTAAAACACACTGTCAGACCAAATTATAAGATGAACTCTACTGTACAAGACACTCTAAGTTGAAAGGCATACAGATTAAATGTAAAGAGACCAAGGAAGCTAAATAGGTCTGTTAATTTCAACCAGAGCAAACTTCAAAGCAATATATAGTATCAGACATAGCAAGGGGCATTCCATGATAGGGGACCAGCTGTTCAAGGAGATGTACAACCCCTCGTGTGTTCTGTATCCCAAAAACTGAGCATTGAGATACAGGAGACAAAACATGGTAGTGCTCCGAAGAGAAACATGAAGCCACCATTTGAGCTGTAACTGACAGATACCCAGATGGCCGAAAAACCGGGAAGGAGATAATTAAGTCACAAGCACTATCAATCAGCCCGATATGAAGGACACTGCTGGAATACACCATTGAAGTGGAGCAGAACACATACGTCTCCAGCTCATGTGAGATATTTGTCAAGAGAGTCTGCATTAGGTAATCCGGACCTAAACCATTAAAGAACAGAAACCATGAAGTGTTTGCTGTTAATATGCAGTGACATTAACACAGAAATCAGTGACAGAGAAAGATGAAAAATTCCCCAGAAACCTCAAGATTTATAAACGCTCCATTTGGAAACCATGCATGTGGACAGTTCACACATGTAAATAAGGAAATATAGGGTCAAAATGAAAACGCAGCTCACTAAAATTTGTGTGAAGCAACCAAAGCCATCTCTTGAGAGAAATGTTTAGCACTAGGTGCAAGTATTGGGAAAGAATAAAGGTCTTAACTCAACACTCTAAACCTTCCCCTATGAAGTTAAAAAAAAGTAAATAAATCTAATGGAGAAAAGAAATAATAAAAAAATAAATAATAAAAAGAACTTGGAAACAGGAACTCAGCAGGAAAAAAAATCAACTAAACCAAAAATTGGTTCCTTGGATCAATAAGAATCTGGCCTGGATGCCTAAGTAAAAATGAGAGGATTAATATTCATAAAAGGATGTAGCTATGATCTTATGGACATTACAAGGACACTTTAGGAATATGTTTTTAGCAACTCTACCCATATATGTGATAACTAAGATGGAATCTACCAATTCTTTATAAGGCCCAAATCTTCAGAACTCCCAAAGTATATCAGTAAAGTAAAACTGTCTCGAACACTAGATGTGTAGCCCAGTGGTAGAGCATATGCTTTAACCTCTGGGAAGCCTCATGTTCAAGCCACAGCAGCAAAATGAAAAGCAGACAAAAACAAAAAGACCCAAGAAACAAAAAGAAACCATCAGACAAAAACTTCTGATGCAGACACCATCAAGGCCAGATGGGTTCACAGACTAATTCTGTTGAACACTTAAGCAAGAACTTGTATCATTTCTTCATCATCTCCACCTCCATCCCCATCCCAGAAGACAGAAGCAGAAGGACATTCCTTCCTCATTCTACAAGGCCAATGTCACCACAGTAGGAATGCAGGCAAGGGGTTACAAGGTACAGACTACATAGACCAATACCTCTCAAAATGATATAAGTAAAAAGTCAAATCCAATAATGTCTAGAAGTATTTTTTTACTATGATTAATTGGGACTTATTACACTTTTTCAAGACTGATTCAATATTTAAAACCCAATTAATGTAGTCAGTCATGCCAGCAAGCTAAAAACAAATCAGATGGTCAGAGTGTGATGCAGAAAGTCTTTTACAAAGTTCAGTACCCACTACCAAAGACTTGTAGAAAATTAGAAACGGACTGGAACTTCCTCAACCTGAAGAAAAAGTTTCCAAACCTTGTAACATACTGCAGCTAGCATCTTTCTGAGATGAGGAAGGCATCTGTATCCTCTCACTATACACTTTCAGCAGCCTATTGAAGGTTCTGGCCATCTCAACACAGAAACAATAACCAGGTACACAGGTATGAAATGGTTATAACTCTCCTGGCTCATAGACAACAGAAGAGCAAGTACAAAATCCAAATGAATCAATGAAAAATATTGGAACTGATAAGTGATTGGAGGAAAGCTGAAGGATACAAACACCTTTTGCTTGTTTCTATTCATTTATTTCTGTGTGTCCTGGGGGTGGGGGCTGGAGGGGAGGAAGGGAGCTATCTCAAAATGGATCTCAAGCTGATATGTACTTGTCCCAGCCAGGGTGCAGAGGTCAGAAGGTAACTTCCTGGAATTGGTTCTCTCCCTCTACCTTGTGGCTTCTAGGGATCATCCAGGTCCAAGGCTTTGCGTAAAAGCGTGCTTTAACCCCTGAGCCACTTCCCTGGCTCCGTTTTCTTGTATACCAGCACTCAGCAATTAAGGGTTTTGATTTCCAAATACGCCACCATTGACAGCAGGATACTCCCAAATGAAATGCTTAGGCCCAAATTTAACATAGTATCTTTAAGACGTATATGAGGCCCCCCTCTCAAATTAAAGAACTCAATGGATAAGAGTCTATGTTCCTGGGTAAAAAAATTCCGTATTGTCAATCTATTCTACATTGGTCTACGGATTCAATGTAGTTCACTGCATACTGTAGCAAGCACCAAGGCAACTCTCTCTTTCTCTCACTGTGTGTGTGTATGTGGTATGTATGTGTATGTGTGTGTGTGTGTGTGTGTGTGTGTGTGTGTGTGTGTGTGTATGGTGTGTACATGTATATGTGGTAAGTGTGTGTGTGTATGTGTGTGTGTGTATGTGTGTACATGTATATGTGGTGTATGTGTGTGTGTGTGTGTGTGTGTGTGTGTGTGTGTGTGTGTATCTGCATGTGGGAACCAGAGAACAATACCCAAACATCCAGTGTTGTTACTCAGGCACTGATCCCCCAACTTTTTCTTTCTTTCTTTTTTTTTTTTCTTTCTTTCTGAGACAGAGTTGTCACTAGCTTAGAACTTAAACTTACCGAGTAGTCTATACTGGCTGGCTAGCAAGTCCCAGGGATCTGCCTATCTCTGCCTCCCCAGTGTCAGGGTTACAAGTGTGCACCATTACTTCTAGCTTTTCTTCTCCCCTCCCCTCCCCTCCCCTCATCCATCCATCCTTCCTTCCTTCCTTCCTTCCTTCCTTCCTTCCTTCCTTCCTCTTTCTTCTTTCTTTTTCTTCTTTTTTAATCTTTGGTCCTCAAGCACTTTACAGATTTAGCTATCACCAAAATTCTCAAGACCAAGTCTTAAATTTTACATAAAGAACCAGAGTAGCCAACACAGTATTTAAGAACTATGTAAGATTGCTTGATAATACTAGTCTTCTAGAATTAAACTAAAACTGCAGCCATCAAGACAGTGTGATATGGCTGTGTGGTGATGGTGATCCCAGAACTCAGGAGGGAGAGCCAGCTGGATCTCTGTGAGTTCAAGGCCAGCCTGGTCTACAGAGCGAGTTCCAGGACAGCCAGGGCTACACAGAGAGACTCTGTCTTGAAACTCCCCTCGCCGCCCCCCCCCAAAAAGACTGTGATACATATATGAAAGAACAGATAGGCCAATGGAACAGAATGGAGAGTCCAAAAAATTGTAATAAGTTACACATCTTGTCAAATTATTCTTTGGAAAAAGAACAAGTTAATACAAGGGAGAAAATAATGTTTGCAATAAATGGTGCTGAAGTGGACACACATGTACACAGATATTTTACAATCCTTGGTAAAACTCTCTCAGTACTGATAACAGCAGATTCTTGAATGGACCAGAGCAACAGAGCAAAAATTCCTTGTCCACTGGAATGAGAAACTGTGTGGTAAACTTGTTTGTTTTGCAGCGTTGGGGACTAAACCTCTGGTCGCATGCATCCTAGGAATGCTTCCCACAGCTAGGCTATGTTCCCAGGCAGGTAGTCTCTTACAAAACCTAACATAGCTACCATGCCATACCTCAGCAACAGCATCCTCAGCGCTTACGCAGATGAACTGAAAACTTACATCCACACAAAAACCCACACACTTGCACGCAGATATTTATAACAGTATTTATTCATAATTTCCCCAACTGGGAAGCAACCAAGATATTCTTCAGCCAATGAAATGGAAAACAACAATGGAACATCAAGTGAATACAATTTTATCCAGTGCTAAAAATAAATGAGTTATCAGGCCATGAAAGGACATGTGGGAAACATACATACACATTACTATGTCAAATATGCCAACCCAGAAAGGTTATATCCCATACGAATCAATGAAACAATCTATGTACATAATTATGGAAACAGTTGAGGATCCTTGGTTCCCAGAGATCTGGAGGAGGGAATGATGAAAAGATGCAGTGGAATGATTTTTTTTTTTTTTTAAACAGTGATTATCATGGCAGACACAGGAAATATTTGCCCAGACCTAAGGGATGCACATGACCAAGAACAAATGCTAAAGTAGACAGAGTTGGAGCGATAATGACTTTGTGACATAAATTCACCATTTACAACAGACAGTCATGTGGGGTGTGATGATGGCAGTGGAGAGGCTGGGGCTGTGCCTACGTGGATTCGGAGAGTTTGCCGAAACCTCTCTGGATTTCCTGTGCCAGTTCACAAAACACCCAAAATTGTTCTGGAGCACCTGCTGCAGGCTCATGCGAGCAAACATCACAAACAAAACAAAACAAAACGCCAGGAATGTAGGTGTGGGGTGATTTGGGGGACAGTGGTTGAACATGGAGGAGAATGAGTGGGTGGTGGGGGATGCAGAAGAATGCATTCCCCAAAGTACATCCGTATGAATGTATGGAACTTCTGAGAAAGAAAACTACAGAACAAAAGATGTCAGGCATTTGATGAACTTAAGAAAAAAGATTATAATATTTTAGCAAACAGGTTTCTTATATATACATTAATTTTTAAAGGACAGTGCTATTTTTCAAACTGACAGGTACAACCACAGAATCTCCAATACAACTTACTGTGAACGCCTGGAGATTAAGTTCTATTAACACACGCTGGAACCGATGGTAAGGATGAAGTCCATGGAGTTTCGAATCAACGTTTTTCACTTTCGCTCAAGGAAAAATGTCAACAGAGATTAGTGCTTTGAGATTTAATCCATGCCTATGCCCTCTCTTTCTAATGAGAGGGGCGCTTTTTCACGCGGACCAGTTCCAAACAAATGCTAATAGGTGTAAGAGCATGGTGAGGTATTCCAGATCTGGGCTTTCTCATCAATAAATGGCCAAGAAAACTAAATTGCCTTCAGGTAAGGGATGCTAAAGGCCATGTGACAGAATCAGGTAGCTTGTGGGCAGACAAACCTGGGTCTAGCTCTGGAGACCTTGCCTCTCTGCATGTGCTTAGGTGGGTCGATGACTATGCCTTCGATGGGATCTGTGTGGCTCTCTGTGGTGCCGGGAAGGGTAAGGGGAAGACTCTCTGTTTTGGTGATGGGGATAGACTCTGCGGATGGGGCCTGGCCTGGGTTCACGATCTGTAGAGGTGGTTTCCCTGACACATCCATACCTGTGCCTCCGGGAATCTCTGTGGAACGCGTGCTGCTGGGAGGTTGGAGAGGGCCTGGGGTCGGCTCTGCGGCTCAGCAGGTGGCCAGTGTGAGAGGAAGCTCTCCAAGAGCTGTGGCGGTGGGACCTGGGAGAGGAAGAGCGCCTGGACACAGGGGGTTCACGCTGCTCCCATCTGTGGTGGTCTCGAGGCTGCCTTCTCTCTGCCCTTCTGTCTGCCCGGTCTGGCTGTCCTTCGGCTGGCACATCCCTGATCCACCAGCCCACGGGGTTGTGTGTGGGGAGGACCACGCCCCAGGCGTCTGCCACGTGTGCCAGCAGCAGCTGCGTGAGGTAGCGGTGGGCACGCTCGTCCCAGTGCACGCCATCACTCAGCCGGTGCTGCCCCGCATGGCGGAAGTGAAAATGGAGATCGAGCACATCGAAGCCACGCCTTACCGCCTCGGCTGAGCTGTAGAAATTGGCCTCAATCACATCTTCCCGCATGCGCGATGGGCAGGCTGGAGCATCAGGCAGCACGAAGCCCCCAGATATGACCTCGGCCACAGGCATGGTGGTGTTCCACACCAGGAGGCAGGAGGCTGGCAGCACCTGATCCAGGCGTCGGAACAGCCTCTCCAGGTCTTCCCGGTAGCTCCTGCGGAAGTTGTGCCCGTACCTGGACAGGTCCCAGAGGCACGAGTTCATGACGACCAAGTCCGGGACATAGTGGCCCCAACGCAGCTGTTGCAGGACGTCCTCGACGTAAGGCGAGTAGACACGCGTGAGGAAGTAGAAGCGCACCAAATGGTGACCCGAGCAGAACTGGCGCACCTCGCGGTAGTGGGTCCCGTTGTGCATGGGTCCCCACCTCCCGCCCTCCAGGAGCACGTCGTGTTCGAAGCTCAGCTCACCCTTGCTCTTCAGCTGGCTGGAGGACAGCAGGCAGTCCTTCTGGAGCAGGAGCACCAGGTCCTTGTACACGGCGCGCTGGATGGAGTCTCCCAGAATGACGACGAACTTGTTATGTAGCAGCTGCTGGACTTCGTGAGCTCGGAGGTGGGGCATGATGGCTTTCTCAAGGAAGTCCCGGACGGAGCTCGGGGAGAAGCTGGGGAGCTCACAGAAGGGTGCTGGGTGCGGTCTTCGGGCCGTCCGGGCGAAGGACACCGAGCTCAAACTCCCGTGGCCAAGAGGCTGCCTCAGCCGGTTTGCCACAGCCCACGGCGTGACCTCTGAACCCTAGAAAGCATTGCGTAAGTCCAGGCTCCACCTGGTGGAGGAGAGATGCACCACTCCATCCAGGAAGCCTTGACTCCCCCCGCCCCCCACCCCTCCCGGAGAGTGGAGACGGATGTTTCAGGAGTGTCCCCAGCTCCTTCTGGATTCTCTTGGGGATGCTCACTTTTGCTGTTCTCTTTACCGCGATCCTCTCTTTAGTTGCTAATCTTTTTTTCTTCCATTGTGGGGAGAGTCTGCTCTGGGGTGTAGAACCCAGCCCGGCAGTCACTGATCTACTGCCACGATTCTGCCATGATTGGATCGGCAGAACACACGCTGCGGAGCGTTGTAAGAAAAAAAAGAGGTTCACCACCTACCTTTGACCAGCTTTCCCGTAACCATGAAACCTTTGAGGATTATGGAATCTCTGTACCAAGGCCTACAGGCTGTTTCTTCCCGGCGCGATTTGTTTGTGCCTCCATTACCTCCTGTCTCCTTCTCTGTCTCATTCCCTAACTCCTGGTAACCACTGAAGCTAATGTCTCCACTTGCACAATTTATCATTTCAGGAATTCCATGCGGGTGGAATTGAACAGTGTGTGACCTTGAGGCATCTCCCCACCCCCCCCCCCCGCGTTGTCCTCTGGATTTGTGAACTTTTTCTAAAGTCTGTACATGTTTTCTGAGGTAGGAAGTTGGTGTGCTGGTGATGGGAATGCCAGTGTTTTGTTCTTTTTTTCTTACCACTCCTTGAAGCCATCCACTGAAAGGACACCTGGGTTGTTTGCAGGTTTTGTCTGTCTCTGAACGGCACTGCTGAGCATCCTGTGCCGGTTTTGAGTAGATCTGCATTTTTTTTTGTTTGTTTGTTTGTTTGAAATAAGCCCAATCTTGTCATTGTAAGGTTGTGGGATGGTTGTACAACTAACGCCTTAAGAAATGTCCTTGCTTGGCTGGTATAGCTCTTGTGATACAGTCCTAACGTTCAGGAGGAAGAGACGAGGGCATAGAGAGTTTGGGGCCAGCTTCGGCTACTTAACACAGAGTGAGACTTCAGTATCGAAAGAGTAAGGAAAACAAAAATCTCAAATTGTTTCAAGTTGTTTTCTGGAGTGACCGGACTCATTCTCTTTGGTGTGAATAATGTTTTTTGTTTTTGTTTGTTTGTTTTTGCGAATAACGATAACGTTTTTTATTTCTTTTTTTTTGGGGGGGGTTGTCATATGTATAGCCTGAATATGCGAAACCCCAAATCTTTCTTATACTTCCTCGAGCAGGTGTAACCCCCAGGCAGTCAAAAAAAAAAAAAAAAAAAAAGACTTACTTTTTCTTCCCTGGGTGCCCTTGTGGATGCTATTAAGCCCCATGGAATTTGCTTTGAATTTCCCTGGTTACTGGGTTATCTTAGACCCTTTAACAGGTATTTGGGAAACCCAGTGGGATAGTGTTTCGTTTGAGAAACCAGAGATTTAGGGCACAAACCTGGGCAGGTCTGTGAAGAACTGTTAGGTTTGGTTCTGAAGTCCAAAGTTGAAGTCTGAAACCACCGTTGGCTCTGTACCAGGAAGACCAGGAAGGAAGGCAGTCAGAGGAAGAGGTCTGCCCTTTCCGGTGTGGTTCTGTGAATGAAACTGCCCCCCCGGTAGTTTTGCAGAGTCTACGTGTTGTTTTAGACAAGTAGAGAGCCTGTGGGGTTCTCACACCTTCTAAGGTGCTTTGAGCTCTGCTTTCCTACTGTTTTCTTCAGTAAGCCAGTTGCCCTTTCTCTTCTTCCCTCAAACTGTCATGAAAAAAAAAAAATCTCCTTAATTTTTAACACTACAATTTTTCTTTTAATATTGTGCCTGTAATTTCAGTGTAGCCAGGAACAGCAAAGAACTGTGCTTGTCTTCCATCTATAAGTGACTCCATTTGCTTAATGTTTTACTATAAGACAAGTATCTTGCACATTTAATTGCATTTTTTAAAAGTGTTTCTCTCAGGTGGTTGTTGGTAGTTTAAGAAACAATTTCTAAGGTAGTTTTCACATTATGGCAATGTATGACTTTATGAATCTCTGAGTAGAAAGTTAAAATGATACCTTTTGACATATTACTTTTATAGAATATGGAAAACTATTTCTTACTCTAGTAATCTTTTAAAATGACATTCCAGATATCTCTTTGTACTTTGGCTAAGCACACACATTAAAAAAAAGAATAAAGAAAGATTATGTCCATAAGCTATTTGTATTTGTGTATAATTTGGATCTATAGTCCAATTAGTTTGTCTTCCTCTTAGCTTTGAGGAGTCTGCTATAATAATACTTACTTATTTTTTCACCTGAAATAGATTTGGTCAAATGTTAATATCAGTCTATTTTGACTCCCGTGCAGCAAAATATAAATTTCAAATTAACTATCAACATTTAAGTTTTTCCACTAAATAAAGAGAATGGCATATCCAGTTGGTGAGATAAAGCTTTCTTGAGATGGACAGGAAATATAGATGAATAAGTATGTCCCCTCTACTTAAATAAATAACCTAAGATCATAAAAACAGATCCAAAACCAAGTAAGGAGAGCAAAGTGTGTGGGGAGAGGTATACAGCCACACCCATGTGGCTAAGCCAAGAGTGGCTGGCAGAGTCAGATTTTAAATTTCACTGTCATAGTCTCACTCTTGAGTTCTTCTGAGTGTAGAACACCATTCTGGTTGTAAGGATTCAGAGTTAACCATGTTGATGGTAAGATATCTGTGAACAAAAAAAGAACCTAGCAAGGCACAAGGACTGAAAATGTAGATATGGTTAATGAAGAGATGCCCTCCTTGGCCAGAGAGGCCTTTGCTGATGGTCCTTGTCCTAGCCTTTTCCCCTCTTGCCAACAGTTTCTATAGCCTGCTTTACTCTCCTTCACTGTTACATGACATTTGATTGTTATTATTTTATTATTATATTAGCATTTACTTATTCCATCAGATTTAAACCCTATGAGAAAATGACTTGTTTCCATTTATTCTTGTTTCCTCAGTTTTAAAATGATTTTGACTGCGTAGCCAATGAGTCAATAAGTGTTTGTGTGATGAAAACAATAAGCTGAGGGAATTTATTATTGGAAGAGCTCTTTAAAAACCTGCCCCAAACACCCGTCTAAGGCTTGTGTTGCCTAAGTAATGCTTCTGGTGTGGAGTCGTCCAGTCTGTGTTCTTATACTCATTCATGTGTCAGAGTAGGGGGGAACAGCTTTCCCTGAGAGTTCGTTCCGTCCTCAGGAAACATCAGCTCAGTATGCCCGTGCTCCTAGAATGTGCACTCAAGATCCTGTCTTGAAAAAAAGAAAGGGAGGAAGGGAAGAAAGAAGGAGAGGGAGATGAAAAGAAGGAAGAGAAGGGAGGAAAGGGAAAGAAAACTGGGCCATAAAAAGTCTCTGATTCGGGGCCATGCCTGGGGCCATGGTCCTTCTGCAGTCTGTGTTGATGTCCATGGCCATTGTTACCACCAAAGGCCATGCAGATGTTCGTGGCTCATGCTGTCTCCAGGAATCATGTGTGTAAGTCCATGGTCCATGCTCACACGGACTGTAAAAGTCAAGGAAGCTACTTTTGCCATGGTATTGATGACTGCAGGCTCACAGTTGAGAAAGAGGGATGTAGAAGGCTTCTGTGACAACCCTGTACCCCAGGGAAAAAAACAGCCTAGACAGAAGCCATCAAAGAGAGCTCTTAAAAATTGTAATAAGGAGGACTTAGCTCAGTGGTAGAGTGCTCGCCTAGCAAGCGCAAGGCCCCGGGTTTGATCCTCAGCTCAAAAAAAAAAAAAAAAAAAATTGTGATAAGGATGCTGAAGTGTAGGTCTCCAGAACTGATGGCTTCCAGCGAGGTGCAGGTAGGAAAGACTCGGTTTTCTTTAAGGGGCTGGCCACTGGGAGTTGGTCCAAGTTCCAGTGAGTATATGGACAATACCATATTGGAGTGTTTTTTCCCTTGGGGGGAATCCCAAGAGTCGGGGGCAGAGCTGGGAGGACTAGGAAGTGAGAGGGTCCATGATATGAAATCCCTAAATCAATAAAATATTATGAAAAAAAGTCTGATGTTTTTAATACCCTGATTTATAACTTGAGATATTAGAGAATTGTCATAATTATTCTCCAATGTGACTGTCTTTAATGTCATTTGGATACCATTAGTGTCTCTGCCCTTTTTATATTAACCTTAAATCTCTTGAATTGTTTCCAATGCCAAGGAATGGTCCTCATTGTGTGTTAATGCATGGCTACATACTCCATGAGCCCAGTGGTAGGTAATTCAGAAGTATGTCAACATGCTGCAGCAGAAACTATGTGTGGTCATAGTGTGAGTCCTTGTGAGATAATGTCCCTTTTCTCTCCCACAAAAGACTGAGTTTTGACCCCGATTCTCTGTCCTGCACATTTGGGGGTAGAGCTGAGTAGGTAGGCAAGCATGTTTTTCAGTGCATGTATGTCCTTTATTCTTATTTGGCTTGTTGATTGAGCAGTAATAGCAAAACCTTCATATTCGAGTTGTCCTTTTACCAGTTACTAAAGCCAGGCCAGCATTTGGGGTTGGTTCTAATGAAAAGATCTCTTCTGTTTCTAACTACTGTTCTCAGAGTGCGTCATAAGACATCTGTGGCATTCAAAAGCAAATCCAGTGTTCCAGGTGTGGTTTAATCAACACAATTCCAGATTTGGATTGCCACCTCTTTTGTTTAATGAATGCTGCTGCCTAACATCTAATCTGCTTTATTGGATAATCCACTGCAGTCCAGACTCATTTTGCCTTTGCTTTTCCACTGTACTACTGTCTGAGTCATTTTAATGCATGATAAATCGGAACTTCCTTGTCCTAAGTCTGTGCCGCTGGCCTTTTAATTTGGGGAACAAATATAAAGACTTTTTACTGTTAAGCTTGTTCCGTTGTTCCTGTTTGTCAAGATCTTTTATTCCATTGCTGTAACCTGCTTTCGTCATTTGGGGGTTCTAACGTTGCCATCCTGGTTGCCCAATGCCCTTCTTGGGAATGTGTAAAGCATGCTTGACAAACAACTCTTCTTTAGTCAATAGTAAATAATTGTACTGGACAGGGCAGACTGCGGTGCCCATTTGCATCCCTTCCAGTTTACATTTTACCCAGCTTCCAGTACCTGTAGATACCATGGTTTAACCCATTCTTGACCTTTGCCTCTAGCACACACTTTTCTGCCTTTTCCAAGCCAAACATTTTGTGACTAGCACATGCCTTTGTACGGTCTTTACAGACTGGACGTACAGGTTTCATAGATTTGACAGCGTGACCTCGCAAAGATATGCTTCTCCCAGTCCACTCTGCCCTGCTTTGTGCTCCTGAAAGATGTTCTCTTTGTACTGCATTAGCTGGATTCCTTTGTCCTGAATTCACTGGAGACTGCAGGAGAGTCAAGGGGATGAAACTATGGCCTGCATTTCATCAGATTCCTTTCTTACAGCCACACATAATATAGTATGTTTAGCATTGGATAAGTGGCTTAGTTCTTCCAAAGGCTTGCAAGTCCCTCCAATGAACTCTCTCCCTTGCCTGAAGAGATAAAACTAGGACACTGTGCAGCCTCTCAGATACCCTCCCACCCCCCTACCCCCTGCAACCCTGCCACTTGACATCTAAGGGTCAGAGATTTCTTGCCTGTGTGACCATATAGGGCTCTGCGGTTCTGATTTTGAAATTCATAGTCTGTTTTGAACGCGGTCCTACAAACTGTGTAGCCAGTCCTGCTGTGGGCGGTGCTGGCTTCCCCCATCCCTTTACCATCCCTAGGTTTGCCTTGACGCTGTCCCAGGCTTGTATGGTACACTTTCTTGTGTGTGCCATCTGCTCCCTGCCGGAGGAGCTCTGACTCACGCAGAAGGCACTGTGATGAGTCAAATTTGTTCTTGTGGGGCTCTGTTGATTCCTAGCGATCACCGGTTCTTGATGTTCTCCACACCTATTCCTTTGTGTAAAAAAGTCAGAAATCTTAGCTGAAGTCAATAGAACACTTCACACTAATTTTCCACGGCCCCGTTTGTCCCATTTTTTTTTTTTTTCAAGAGCGGTGAGTATTTTCCGGCATATGATTTTCTTTCCCACTGCTGTTTTGAGCTCTTCAAAGGCTACTGGCAATGTTTAATGGTCTAATTTACGGGCTCTTTAGAAACCTCTAGAGAAAATTCAGACTCAGCTAACACTCCAGGTTCTCCTTATCAATATGCTTTGCCTTTTTCATCCACAGAGAGGAGAGGCTTGTTTTCTCTGTCATCATTGAAGATATTAATGTCAAACAGAGTGTCTTTCTTTAGTGTCTTCGTGAACTGATAAGACTTTAAAAAAAAAAAAAACTTCAACCATTTAGTACTACAAAGTTCCTAAAGTTGTCAATTCTATGCCACATTCTTACACGAATTCTTCCTTGGCTGATGTTTTTGTTTGGCCCTCTGTCTTTTTGAATCCCTGGAGAAGGCTAAGATACTAACAAAGTATGAGTTCAGTGTATATATATATGTGTGTGTGTATGTATATATATATAATATGTGTAGCTGTTTTTATAACACCCTGATTGGGGTCCTCAGAACTCCAGAGGCGTTAGTTTTCAATTAAAAAAAAAAAAAAAAAGCCTAGAGCAAGATGTGGGAATAGGGACCAAATTTGGCTTATGAATCAAAAGCGTGTTAGGGAAGACTTAGATGATGAACAATGAGAAGTTGTACCCAGTCTCAAAACATATTCCGGAGACATCTGTGTGAGTTTCTTCTCACAGCTATCTTGGCGGTTATCATGTTGCCTGCATTTGCCCGTTCAGGCTAGCAGAAGAGCCAGAGAAGCTTAGACTCTCTATGTGTCCCTTCAGACTCTGAGCTCAGCAACCACATTGGTGTCTTTTAACCGTCTGACCCCTTTCTTCCTCTGTGGCTTCATTATCTGTAGTTGTGAGAACTGCATTTGTGTGAACTTCTGAAATCATCTTCCACTTCCCTGTTTCCTGGCACAAAACCCAAATTTACCTTTCATTTTCAAAATAAAAATAAATCTTGTTCACTCTTTTTCAGCCTCCTCTGTGGGATATAGTTCTAGTGGGTCTTTATTCACATGAATAAAATAAATGTTTTGTGATAAAAATCCAGAAGAGGCTGTTTTTATTGTCTTAGTCCATTTAAGGTCCGCTGGTCCTCATGCTCTACTGTATTAATTCGGTTTTGCTGTTAGCTCTGCGTGATGTGTTCCTTTTCTTTGTCATTGTGCTGGTATAACAAAATACATGAGATTGGAAAATTAATAAAGCATAGAAGTCCAGGGTTGAGGGGCTAGGATTCATTGGGTGTGAGGGGGGGATTCCTTGTTTTTCTTTTTCCTTTTATTGAAAATATACTTTCCCTAACATGACATACCCTGATGACTTACAGTTTCCCCTCCCTCTACGCCTCCCAGTCTCCGCCCCCCACCTCCCTCCCATCAGATCCACCCCATTTCTGTCTCTCATTGGGAAACAGGCTTCTAAGTAATAATAATAAAATGTAACCAAATAAAATATAATGTAAAACAAAAACTATCACATCAAGTTGGACAAGACAAACCAACAGAAGGAAAAGAGCGCAAGAGAAGGCACAAGAGTCAGAGACCCACTCCTTCACACACTCAGGAGTCCCATAAACACACTAAAGTGGAAGCCATGATATGTGCACAGAAGGCCTGGTGCAGACCCATGCAGGCCCTGTGCATGCTGCCTCAGTCTCTGTGAGTTCATAGGAGCTTTGATCATGTTGATTTTGAAGGCTTTGTTTTCTTGGTGTGCCCCATCCCCTCTGGCTCTTATACTCTTTATACCCCCTCTTCCTTGGGGTTCCCTGAGCCCAGAGGGGAGGGATTTGATGGAGACATCCCATTTAGGGTTGAGTGTTCCAAGGTCTCTGTTTCTGTCTCTGTCTCTGTCTCTGTCTCTGTGTGTGTGTGTGTGTGTGTGTGTGTGTGTGTGTGTGTGTGTGTAATGGCTGTCTGTGGGTCTCTGAATTTCTTCCCATCTGCTGCAGGAGGAAGCTTCTCATTGAGGGATTTCTTGCTGTATCATCCCACAGTAGAAAGTAACAGTTTAACAGGGGGCAAGCTGCTGGGCAGTAGCCTCCAGCTGTTAGATAATTAGCATTAATCCTCATGGGATTCCAAGAGGCCATACTTCCCTACACTGAAGTTGTGGGGATTAAGTTTCTGACACAAGTTATTGGGATGACACATTCAAATCATAACCTTCCTCACTGGCTTCCCAGATTTATAATCTTCTAACATAGGAAACATATTCACTATGGCCAGAGCACTCCAGAATATTAATGTATCCCAGACACAGCTAAACGTGTAAAATCCTGAGATCCTGAGTCTTGTGTGAATTACTTATAAATGTGAGATTCAAGGCACAATTTGCCATAAGGGCAGATTTTCTTCTTCTTCTTCTTCTTCTTCTTCTTCTTCTTCTTCTTCTTCTTCTTCTTCTTCTCCTCCTCCTCCTCCTCCTCCTCCTCCTCCCCTCCTCCTCCCCCTCCCCTCCTCTTCCTCCTCCTCTTCTTCTTCTCCTCCTCCTCCCCCTCCTCTCCCCCTCCCCTCCTCCTCCTCCTCTCTTCTTCTTCTCCTCCTCCTCCTCCTCCTCCTCTTCTTCTTCTTCTTTCCTCCTCCTCCTCCCTCCCCTCCCCCTCCTCCTCCTCCTCCTCTTCTTCTTCTTCTCCTCCTCCTCCCCTCCTCCTCCCCCCTCCCCCTCCCCCTCCTCCCCCCTCCTCCTCCTCCTCCTCCTCCTCCTCTTCTTCTTCTCTCTCTCTCTCTCTGTATGTAAAATTAAAATCTACTTGTTTCTAAAATACAAGAGTGCGATAGGCACAGGTAAACAAGTAGGGTGAACTCAAGTGAAACTGAACTCAAGCTGGGAAAATAACAGTAATAATCTCTTTTGACCTCATGTCTTCTAATTTGGATCCACTGGCATAGGAATCGGGCCTCTGAGGTTTCAGGCAATCTCTCCCATGGATACTGGGCTCAGTGTACTTAGCAACTCTTACCATTTTGTTCTTCTAAAACTAGAGTTGCATACCATGGTCCCATGAGCCTGTGCTCTTAGAGGCTGCCCTTGGAATGGTTCCACTTACAATGCACTTGGGAGGGCTCTCTGGGGGTTGTTTCCCTATGGTAACACCATCTTTCCTGGCATCCTGTGACATCCATTGAAGTATCTTTTGGGGGCTATCATAGTGTCCCTATCACAAGCTGGAGCTTCAATTCAAGAGTTGCCCAGATCAGACTGGCCTGTGAGCATGTCTGTTGGGGACTGTCTTGATCATTATTTAGTGTAGGATGGCCCACCCCACTATGGGCAGCACCATCCTTAGGCATAAGATCCAGAACTATATGAGGAAATTAGCTGAGTAGAAGCCAGTTTGCAAAGGAGCCAGAAAGCAGCATTCCTGCATGGTTTCTGCTGTACTTTTTATTTTTTTTTATTTTTTTGGCTGTGAGTTCCTTGGTTAGAGGTAATGCCATCTAGAAGATTGAACAGGCCTGGCTTGAGTTTCCTGATTTGATTCTCTCAGTGATGGTCTAGGACCTGGAATTTTAAGCAGAACAAAGTCTTTTGTCCTCTAAGTTTTATCAAATGTTTTAATCAAAATGACAGAAATAAAACTGAAAGCATGGCCCCATAGTTTCTGAATTTGTTTGCCCATAGTATTAGCATGACATGGTTGTTCTCACAGTTTATGGCTAGCGCCACCAGGTACAGTGAGTTGAGGCCCATATGGCTTACCTGAACCAAGGCCAGGGTGGTGGGACACTGCTGGAATTTGGTGCTGAGATCTTATGGATCTGAAAACCTTGGACTCAGGGTCCTAGTTTGCCTTGGAGAACTCTTAAAATCCTTGGGGCAGAAGGTGTGTGTGTGTGGGGGGGGTTCTTAAGTTCTTCCATTACCTGGTCTCCCTCTGGATCAGTCTCTGTAACAAATGGTTACTTGGTCATTCCCTTAGTTTCCACCTAACTTTTATTTTCCATGAAAAGGCTTGAACATCTCTAAGTTTCCATTCCTTTTCCCTTTGAATTTCATTCCAACTTTAAAAACATTTTTCTCTTCTTTTACTACAAGCAGCTGAAGTAAACCATGGATCACCCTGAACAATTTGCAGCTTAATGGTTTGTTCTCCAGATACCCCAGCCCATAGTTCTTTTCTTGCACCTTTTATGTAGTTTAGCAAAAATGTTTGAAGACTACTGATCAAGCATGTGGACCCTATCTTTGATCTCCAGGACCTACATAAAAAGCTGCCTGTGCCCATGTCATCCCAGTGATGGTGAGAGAAAGATGGGAAGATGCCTGGAATGTTTTGTCCACATGTATGTGTGTGAGCCATGTGCCTACCTGGTGCTCGAGGAAGCTAGAAGAGAGCTCTAAATAACCTGGAACTAGAGTTACAGATGTTATGAGCTACCATGTGGCTGCAGGGAACTGAACCCATCTCTCTTGCAAGAATAGCAAGGGTTCTTAACCACCAAGCCTTGAAGTAGCTTTCTTAAACCATATGTGTGCTGTGTTAAAAATGTGAAGCTTATATATCATTGAATTTCCACAATATTCATCACAATTCCTTCCTGAAAGACTTAGCTTTAATCAGATCCCTCAAATCTCATTTTTATTTTAATCTCCCCACTAAAATCGGTCACTTTATCAATTTCATCAGCCCATCTCCTTTTCAGCTGATAATCAAAATCAGTGTTGCCCCATTAGCAGATTACTTTAGGGGTACCAGTATTTGAAAATATGGTCAGAGAAAGGCCAATCAATTTTTTTTGTTGTTCAAACTTCCAAATATTTTAAGGAAATAGCCCTTGCCAATGCATTCATATGTACTAAAAGAAGCTGTCCATCTCTTCTCTGTGTATTTCTTCTATGAATAATGCGATACCAGAGTCTGTGGTTTAAATTCATGCATGTTATTGTGTTGAAATTTAATTGTGTTGAGATTAAATTTTGTGTTGAAATTAAATTTTGTGTTGAAATTAAATGTTAATTTAACAGTAAATAAAAAAAAAAAAATGTTAGTGTGTCTGAGTGCTCCAGTTTGCTTTTCTGTTGCCATGCCAAAAAGCAGTTTGGGAAAGAAAGGGTTAATTTCAGCTTACACTTCCAGGTCATGGGCCATCATCCAGACAGAAACTCACACAGGAACTGAAGCAGAGACCATGGAGGAAATTTACTACTGGTTCACCTGCTCTGACTCATCTTCAGCCAACTTTCTTTATGGCCCAGGCCCGCTTGCCCAGGGATGGTGCTGCTCATAGTGAGCAGGGTCCTCCCGTGCCATTCACCAATCAGAACAGTCCTCACGGCTGTGGCCTGTCTGATTTATGCTGTCCCTCCATTAAGACTCTTTTCCCAGGTGTCCCTTGATCAAACTGATAATAAAAGCCAACCAGGACAGTTAGTATGGAATATGAGACTTGTAGGAGATAATTAAGCCATCATTGGGGTAGGATCAGGGTTATTATATAAAGTTTATAGATTCCATCCATTTCATTCTTCTGCTCTGTGAGCAAACTGGCCATTCTACTTCGCCATTTCTGTTCCTTGTACCATATAAGTTCACATAAACAATGTCATCTATGAAACATTGGGCCATTTTCAGACAACAAACCTGCCAGGATCTTCATCTGAAACATTGTAGCCTCAAGAACTATAAGAACTAAATTGTACTTCTTTATAAATTATGCAGTCTCATGTATTTCATTATACCAAACAAACGAAGACACCAAGATGCCACTGATTATAGAATTTTATTTTCAGTTTTCACTAAACTGAAATTCAGGCATGGATTCGTTGTCATGTTCCCAAGTGAAGAATAAATCGTCTCAGTTACTTTTCATTGTGATCAAATATCCATACAAAAGGGACATAAGGAGGAAAGAGTTTATTATGGCTTGCAGTTTCAAAGTACACTCTATCACGATAGGGAATCAGGAAGCAAAGACAATGAATGCTGCACAGCTAGCTTCCTCATTTTTTTTTAAAAAAAATATTTAGGATAGAAGCATAGGGAATGGTACCACCTAGTTTTAGAGTGGGCTTTCCAGCCTCACTTAAACTAATCAAGATAATCTCTAGTCCAGTGGTGGTGGTGCACACCTTTAATCCCAGCACTCAGGAGGCAGAGCCAGGTGGGTCTCTGTGAGTTCAAGGCCAGCCTGGTCTACAGAGCAAGATCCAGGACAGGCTCCAAAGCTACACAGAGAAACCTATCTCAAACAAACACACACACATAATCTCTCACAGACGTGGTGAAAGGTTAATCCCATCTAAATAATCCCTCAAAGGTGTACCTGGGGGTTTGTCTCCTGGGTCATTCTGGGTCCTGACAAGTTGGCAATCGACACTGACCATTTCAGTAGGTCTCAAAAGTTTGTATTCACAATTAAACTGCATGCAAATGAAGTATGAGAAAGATCTCAGAAAAGGTCTACTAGTTAGCCTGATATGAAGGATGACAGCTTGGGTGCCATAGCTCACTGGAAGGTCCTGGAACATTACACATTCTTGGACTCTCGAGTCATCTGTGTTTAGGGTTTGCACAGGAAAAATTTGAAGGGAAGTCGGTGAAATGGGCCATGTTCTCTGTGCCATAGGATTTCTTAGACAGGGTTACCTGGCCTTCACTCATACCCCCTCTTCTCACCATGCCTTCTCTGAGGTAACCCCTCACCCACTGCACATGATGAGATGGACAGGTGTAAGGAGTTGGAGTTACAGTGTTACTAAAATGAAAAATTAAAGCAAATTTATACATAGGTATAATTTGCTCAGCATCACATTTATTGTTGGAAAACAAAGATTTAAGCAACTTCCATCAATAACTCAAAGAAAATTATGATGATTAAGACATCAAAGAACAAATATAAATCGTTATTGATCTATAAAGTAGATGATAGGTGTAAGTACTATTTGACATTAAGGAAGAAGAAATAGAGGAAAGATGATATACTGTACCAGCCACTCTAAATATTTTTATTGTATTAATATGATTTTCAACCAAATCTTAAAGCTAATTGCTACCATTTTTGTGGAACATCTCAGCTTTAATTTTGAATTTTATTCATTGAGGCTAGAAAACTACAGCAGTGATCAAAGGCATAATTATAACATATTTATAGCCTATTATTATTGTAACATTCCAAAGTAAAGGGTAAAATTCCACCCAGTGAACTTGTTCCTCCTGTTAATGACATAGGATTGAGACATTTAAATGCTAAGAAGTGGATCCCTCAGGCAGAACATAAAATATTTATAATGAAGGGAGTATGGACCAATAAATTTCAGTTATGAATGTTTTTAGCTAGAAGAAATAATAAATAACCTTCCACAGGCAGTATTTCAGTTTGCATTTATTGTACCTCATCACATCACATTTTCAGGAAACAATAATGATTGCATAGTAGGGCACTAAATTACTCTCACGTTTAATGAAAAATCAAGCTATATAGCTTTGATTAAGATATAAGAGCCTCCCTTATTTGACTGTGAGATGTTTCCTTGAGAAGGTATAGTTTGTGATAATAATAATAATAATGACATTATATTGTATATATTTTGTAATTGAAAACAAGCAATTTCAAAACTGAGGAAACCTTGGGAAAAGGATGATCAAATTGTAGATTTGGGAAAGAAATGCAAGGACAGTTATTGAAGTGATAGGGAGATGCACCACTTCCTTGGGGTGGCTTTCCTTTGGCTTTAGTCCATTTAAGCAGTATTTTAAAATTGCTAGGGAACGGGGCCTAAATTTTATTTTGATAATATGTAGAAATTGCTAATAATTATAATACCTGCAAGGTAGTGCATCCTGGGAGACAAAGGAGTTGTGTTTGTATAACTTTCTGGCTGGGTGACCTTGACCAAGTCATTTATCTTCAAACACTCACTTCTTTGTTGGTGAAGTAACAATATGACCTATATTGCATGACTGTTAAAGTGAGGTAATGTGTGTCAGCTGAGAATGTTAAGGGAACCAAGCAAGGATGTAGGCTTTATATAGTACATTTGCTCCTGGGAACAGGAAGTAAGGAAGCATTAGGAGCCAGCAAACAAGGAAGGAGAGCCAACAGCAAGTTGACTTGCCACTAGATCATCGAACTAAGTGTCTGGTTGTTTCACTGTCTCTCTGAGAGGCATTGCATAAAATATGAATCAAGACCTACTGTTGAGGGGAAGAATGGAAGAAGAATTTACTCATCAATTTCTTTCTCTACATCCATCACCCAAGGGGTATATTAGGAGTGGAGCCACCCGCCCTCCTTAATTCATATCTTGAAGCTTGAATGCCCCATACCTCTGAATGTTACTTTATTTGGACGTAAAGTCATTAAGGAGGGGTTGGCTTAAAATGAAGCCAACAGGGTGGGTCCTAGTAAAATCTGGGTTGTCCCTATAAAAAGTATAATTTGGGCACACAAAGGACATGCATCTGAGGACTTGATGGAAAGATCAGCCAAGCCATAGAGAGAGAAATCAGAAGAAACCAAAGCTACTGATACTATGGCCTTGTTCTTCTTCTTCTTCTTCTTCTTCTTCTTCTTCTTCTTCTTCTTCTTCTTCTTCTTTTTTTTAAGGATTTATTTATGTATTTATGTATTTATGTATGTATTTATGTATTTATTTATTTATTTATTATGTATATAGTGTCCTGTCTGTACATAGCCCTGCAGGCCAGAAGAGGGCACCAGACTTCATTACAGATGGTTGTGAGCCACCATGTGTTTGCTGGGAATTGAACGCAGTACCTTTGGAAGAACAAGCAGTGCTCTTAACCTCTGAGTCATCTCTCTAGCCCCGGCCTTGTTCTTCTTAACCCCCCAAATGGTGAAAGAATATATTTATGTGGGGCAAACCACTCTGTCTGTAATATTGTTATGGTAGTCCTAGCAAATTGACACAAGCTGTTAACTTCCCATACTCTGGGTGCTATGGGTATAAAAGGAAAATAGGTCCTATTCTTGTCCCCAGATTGAAATGTTAATAACTGGGAAGTGAGAGCATGGCCATGGAGGGAAAAACCATTAAACTGCACCTACAGCTTATGTGCCTATTTAGTGTCTGGAATGCACTGGTGCAACCAAAGGAACCTAAAAAACATACACACAAAGCAACAAAATATAAAAATTAACATGAAAATATTAATAAACTGTAGTTTTATTAATAATATCCCAAAACTACACATCACTACCTGGCAGATAATTTATGTAAGATTCATTAGAAAGCAGAGATGAACTCATATCTCTTCTGAAACCAGAGAGAAATAGCTATATGTTTTCTCCAAAAAATAATCAAAACAATTTGTGAAAAGTAACTACATAATTGAAAATATAAAACATAAAGATAAAATACAGCGTTGCTCTGATTTTCTTTATAGGTGTCTTTGATTCCCTTGAAATCTACACCAACTGGATTTGGCCTTCAAACTCCTTGTACTCTATTGCGAAGAATCTTGATTTGGACACATCAGAGAAATGAGTGATTTTCTTGGTCACAGGAGGCGCGCACATGGTTATGAGTTTGGTTACATGAGACCACGAAAGCTTTCTGTTATATTTGTGGAGATGTCGGGAAATGTCTCCATATTTCAGGGGTTGTTAAAGGGTTTGTGGATTGGTGAAGTGAGAAGGGGAGAGAGGAAATGTGGTTTCTGTGGGTGAAGAGATGGAGTCAGGAGTCCTGAGTGCTGTGACATGCACGAGTATGAAAGAAAACTCAAGCAAAATACAGCAGCTGAGAACTTAGCAGATTTCAATTTTCCATGTTGCTAAATCCAACACCGGCCTTGCTCCACGTGTATGTTCTTCTTCAAGAAAAGAGCAGTCTGATATCCATTCTGAGAGTTAGCATCAAGAAGAAAGTCAAGCTGGTTTTCATACAAATATTATCAAAACATTAGTACTGAGCAGCCTGATCAGTGTTGATAAGATGAAGTGTGAACACTGAAATTGCAGGCTTTGCGAAAGTCATCATTTAATAACTACCTTATTTACCTAATAACAACCTTATTTACCTAATAGCTGAGAAGGGGAAAACAAGAGGAGACAGATGTGCTTGCTCTCCCACTGTTTAGCTTTGTGCTCCTCTCTGGCTGAATGCCATTTCCAGGTGTTTGGTGTTGAGCCAAATACTAAAATTAGACCTTTGGTACAGCCCCCGGTTGAGACACAGGAGCAATGCAGAAAAGCTTGTTCAGTCCTTGTCCTTGAAACTGCTATTAGTGCCTCTGTTTCTAGAGCTGTCAAATTTACCCACCAATTAAAGGAAGATGACACAGGGAAGATAGGAATGCAATCCCAGGAAGCTACTATATATCACAGCAAGGTCTCCCTTGAATTTCGGTATTTATGTCAACATTTTAAGCTCATTTTCATTTCTTTGGAAATGCATGGAATAAGAGTGAGCCTCTCTTGGGATTTGATCCAAATCATCTTCTAAATGTGATCACAGACATGACACTGCAAACATAATTTGTAAAATTAAAATCAGCTACAAATTTATAGATGTATGTTCTAATTTATTTCTCTGTTACTGCGACAAAACATGGACCAAAAGCAACTTGTAGGGGGAAATGGGTTTATTTCACCTTACAGTTTATACTCCATCATTAAGGGAAGCCAAGGCAGGAACTCAGGGCAGGAACCTGGAGGCAGGAACTGGAGCAGATCACACAGAGAAATGCTGCTCAGTAACTTGTACCCAGGCTCATGTTCAGTCACTTTTTTTTTTTTTTTTTTTTTTTTTTTTTATACTTTCCAGGCCCAGGGATAGCCCGGCCCAAGTGTGCTACACCCACTTGTATCAATTAGCAATTAAAATGCCTCATGGGCACACACACAAGCCAATTCAACTGAGGCAATTCTTTATTTAAGTTTCCCTCTTCGGGGTTATTTCAGGTTCACAACAGAAATAATCTGGGCACTTCACCCTGTGTCAACTGTCAACCTGACACACAAACATGTCATCTTAGCTATAACCTTTCCTTTCTTGTTTATTCGCCAAATCTCATGTTAGTATCAATATAAATTTATAAGTATGACAAAAAAAATTAAAATTCCATCAATTCAAGAATCCAAATTCTCCTTAAAAATAAAAAAAACCCTCTTATCTGTGAGCATCTGTAAAACTCCAAATGAGGGCTGGGAGGTGGTGGTGGTACGTGCCTTTGATCCCAGCACTCAGGAGGCAGATCTCTGTGAGTTTTGAGGCCAGCCTGGTCTACTGAGTGAGATCCAGGACAGGCACCAAAACTATGCAGAGAAACCCTGTCTTGAAAAGCAAAAAACAAAAACAAAAATAAAACAAAACAAAACCCAAAATGAAATATATACATATATATGTGTATATATATATATATATATATATATATATATATATATATATATATATTTTACTCTTAGAGAAAGAACTAGGGCAAAGTCATAATCAGATCAAAGTAAAACCAAAATCTGAAGGTGAAAAAAGGTTAGTGTCTGACATCTGGGACTCATAATCCTCCGTACTCCAAAGGCAGACCCATTTCTCCAGTTCTGCTCTTGGCAACACATACAACTTGTCTCATAGGCTCATGCCAGCTCTACCCCACACTTGTTATTATGATCATCCCACAATCCTAGCATCTCCAACATGAGGGAGTTTCCACTGTAACTGACATGGTACACCTTTACCAATGGCCTCTTCTGGCCTCATTTCCAAACCTGTCACACAGTGTCAAGTCCTCACTGCTCTCCATGACCCCTTCGTGTTTTCAAAACTGTAACGATTACTGTGTGGGAGACTTCTACACATTGCCAAGTTCAGCCGCCATCTTGAGGTACATCCTTGGTACCTTCTGGTCCATAGCTTCTGTGTGTTGATGCTGAGGAAACACCTAGATGATTTCATGTCAATGATCTGGCCTTTTCTTAATTTGGTCTGATTTTTTCAGCTCCACCAGCCATCATCCACTGGAACTCAAAAGTTTTGTTTCCATTGATTTTTAATTCAAATGAATCATAGGAATAGCCGATAGTCTTTGTGGCAATGCTCAAACTTTCATTTGAAACTACACAAATCATGCCACCATCCCTTGTATTTCTCAAGGTATTCTTATCTTTGAAACTCCCATAACAATAGCTGATTAAGCTCTAAGGACTCAAAGAATGGCTTTTCTAGCCCAAAGTTCCAACACCTTCCACAATCCCTCCCAAAATAGTACAGGCATATCTGTCACAGCAATGTCCTGCTCTTGTGTTCTCAGTACCCGTTTCTGTTCCAGTTTACCTCACTGTTGCTGTGATAAAATGCTGAAAAAAGAAACTTAGTAAAGGAAAGGGTTTATTTCATCTTACATTGTGTAGTCCATCATCAAGGGAAGTGGAGGCAAGAAACTGCAGGCAGGCACTGAAACACGGCCAGTGTTTATTATTGGCTTGCTCCCTGATCCACACCCAGCGACCTTTCTATATAGCTCAGACCCCCGTGCCCAAGAGTGGCACATCCCACAGTGAGCAGAGCCCTTCTTTGCCAGTTGACAATCAAGAAAATACTCCACATGCATGGCCACAGGTCAGTAGTCCATGAGACAACTCTTCGGGTGATGTTCCTTTTTCCCAGGTGTGTCAAATTGATACTACAAACTAACAGGGACAATATGAAAAACATAGCTTGCTAGTCCTGCAGAGAATAATGTAGACAGAGGCTTCCTGGTATTAGTTAGGATGAATATTAATGTATCAACACCAACAACTAGTCCACTTGGTTTATAGCGACAGACATTAGGTCAGTGGTTCTCAACCTGCCAAATGCTGCAACCCTTTAATACAGTTCCTCATGATGTGGTGACTACCCCCACAACCATAAAATTATTTCCTTGCTACTTTATAACTGCAATTTTGATATTGCTATGAATCATAATATAAAATGTTTTTTGGAGATAGAAGTTTGTCAAAGGGGTTGTGACCCACAGGTTGAGAACTATTTCTCTGGAGTAATATAGCCTTAGCAAGTACTTATATTTTGAATAAATACATTTTATTCCTGGGAATGCTTGTACTATATGTTAAAGGGAAAGAAAGGTAGAGAAACAACAGAAAACAAGGAAGAAATGTCACAGTGATTCAAATAGAAAGGATAAGTATGTATCTAATCACAGCTGACCAGTTGGCCTTTTTTCCTGTGGGAAAATGGATGTGAACTGCTGACAGTTAGGTAAGTGAAATCATACTGGGCACTCTTTTTCTGACGTTACAAGCAAGGACCATAGGGACAAGGCTGATTGATGCCTTGTTTCAGTGTTGGCTATCAGAAGCTCTAAGGGCTGAGATAGCCTCTAGGTCAGTGACTCTCAACCTCCCTAGTGCTGCGACCCCTTACTACAGTTCCTCATGTTGTGGTGACCCCTCCAACCATAAAATTATTTTTGTTGCTCTTCATAACTGTAATTTTGCTACTGATATGAGTTATAAATATCTGATATGCCAGATATCTGATATTTGACCCTGTGAAAGGGTAGTTCAACCCCCCAAAGATGTCAGGACCTGCAGGTTGAAAACTCCTGCTCTAGAGACTAGAAGTCATCAGAGAAGCCTTTGACTTGTTATAGGTGTCTAACACATTTGCGTCAAAGATGAACTCTGGCTACTGAAGTCATTCCATAATGGTTAAGAAATAGTTCATGTCTAGGGATGAAGGAGAGGAAAAGAGCACAGATACTTTACATGTTTAATATTCAGGTCTGAGTATTAGTCACACTTGTTTTGGTCTCAAGCACACCAGGAAAAAAGTTGACTGTAAGATGACTGTCGAGAGATGCAAATCCTATTTGTGTATCAGGCCTAAAGTGTAATGAATGTATCTTCACCCTATACTTGAGACTCTTGAAGCAGGAATTCAAAATCACAATTGTTTTTCCAAAACCAAGACTTTAAAAAGAAGGAGGTGGAGAGTTTAGATGTTTTGTCTCTACCTTGAGGATACTGGAACAATGCCTAGGATATTTTGTTGTTGTTGTTAAATGAAATGAGCTCCCATCCCCAAATCTGTATCTCAAGCTCCATATAGTAATGTTTCTTTAGTTTCTTGATCATTATTTTACCATCCTATAATCAAACACTTTTCTCTTCACACATATGAATTCTTCCTTCTTAGCTTTACTTATGCAATTGATTTCTCTCCTCTTCCTCTTCTTCCTCCTTTTTTTGTGTGTGGTAGAGTTGATATAGGGTCTCACTATGTAGCCGTGGCTGTCCTGGAACTCACTATGTAGACCAGGCTGGCCTTGAACTCAGAGATCTGCCTACCTCTGCCCCATAAGTGCTGAGATTAAAGGTGTGTGTCACCACACCTGGATAATTGATTTCTTTTAGTTAAGCCCATTTGTTTTTGTCATGAATAATGCTGTATCATTTATTATATGCACAAGGTCCAAAACATGCAGAAATTTATGTAGAGCCATGTACTGGTTACAATTTTGTTAATATGTTCCATGTATGATTTAATTTGTGTGTGTGTGTGTGTTTGCATGTGCAAACGTGTGCTATAATATGTGCAATAGGTGTGGAGAGTCAACCTCAGGGGTTGCTTCCTTGGTCTGGTGTCCAGTTGGTTCTTTGAGGCCAGGTCTCTCATTGGGACGTGGGTTCATTGTCTGGATGGACAACCAAGGAAGCCACAGGGTCCATATGTCTCTGGCTCTTCATCAGTGAGCTATTAAGTATTCTACAACACCTGCGAGCACTTTCTGGACTGAGCCAGCTTTGCATCATGCAATATTTATCTTTTTAAAATCTTTAAATACACATTTTGAGGTGAATTATTTTGAAATTTAATTCAATGGGTCCAAATATTAACTGAAAAAAAATATAGTAACTCTACTCCTTTTCTGTGTGTTCAGAGTTTTGGACACTTATTTGTATGTTTTTCGTGCTTTTCCAGATTAAAAATTAAATCCAAAGGGTAAAATTTAATGGTATCATACACAAAAGTATTTTGGATGTAATATTTTGACAATGTAATTTAACATAAAAAGATAAAATTGTTTCCTCAGATTTCAAGGTATTTTTAAATACCTTGGTATTCTTTTAGACAAACATTCAAGTCCACACAGCCTGAAGCTGTAAACAGTAGGAGCCTAATGGTGTTTACTGTCACTTAATCCTAGCTGCTGACTGATTTATCACCAAGATTTCGTCTCTTCATTTTTCCATGCTACTTGTCTGATTTTTTTTAAACCAAGGAATTTTGGAGTTCTATTATTTCATAAATAATGAATATTCACAAATCATTGCAATTTTTTTTTTTTGCCCTTGACATTGTATAGTTTGTTCCAGAACAATTTTCTCAACAGGTACAGGGGCAGGAAATGTTCTTTCGAGACAGGCATGCCAAACAGCCAAGTTCACTGTGGGGTAACTTGACAAAACTATTGCCAGGCTTGCTTGCTGCTCCTGTTTATCATAAACAAAGAAGTTATAATTCCATGAATTAAATCGATGCCTCACCAAGTAAAAATAATAACTGAAATATTGCATATCAACAGGTGAAATAATCATTGGAAGGCACCTGCATGTGAGTCTGAGAAGCATTGCAGGGGTATTCTGACATGTCCACTGAACTCATGCACACAGTTCTGGAGCGTGATATGAAATCCACCATTGCCTAACTAGCTCCGTGATGCTCAGCCTTCCTGTGACTCATGGGAAGGACAACGTGTGGCTCAATGGCAGTGTGCCCTTGAAATCATGGTTCAACTCTCTCCCACTGCTGGTGACCTGCTTCTGGTCAAACTCTCCTTTGTGAATGCTCTTGAACCAGGGATGCTTATCTTTTAGAGTCTGAATCCAAGGTTTGACAAGCCCCAACATTCTGCAGCCCCTGATAGCTACATAGTCTGTACTCACTCTAACCTATGGATTCCCTGAAGTTGTTGCCCAAGGCAGACAGGGAGCTAATTAAAAGAAAATGGAGCTTTGAAAAATCTCCAAGACTCTCTGTGAGATGCTGCCACTAACCTGAGGAGTTTGAATCACTGCCTAGCACAGGAGCCGAGAACAAATCTTTCCCTATGCTGTTGAACTAGGAATAAGACACCTTTAAAGCAGAAAGAGAAAATTCCAGAGTGTCCTTGCTCTCATCTTAATTTTTCCCTAAGACTTGGAAGGAAGTGAAAGAAACTTGAGAATCTAAAAATGTCTCTGCACCTGTGTGCATATTTATGATCGTTACTGCATTTGTTTCCAGAGTAATAAGAAATACACATTATCGAAAGTTAAAATTCTCTTTGTACAGTAAGAACACTTTCTTCCATTTTATAGGTAGGGGACAAAGAGAGAGAAGTTAGGTCATTTTTCTTAAATATTCTGAGTCAGCCAGAAAGACAGTTGGATGAGATCACAAGTCAGCGCTGCTGAAATGCACATACAAACCACTAGACCACATTGCTTTCCTTTTTGAATCAGCTGACAAAGCAGCACTTCCGTGCTTACAAAATCCTTAACTTTCATTCTAAAGCAGGTGCTAGGTAGATAAAACACACACATCACAAAATCATCACTTGTCCCTAGGGATAATAGCTTGTCTCCTCATCTGTGAATACAGTATGACCACTTGAGGGTGGGGAATATATTTAAAATAATACTGAGACCCTACTATTTCATTGCTTATGGCTGCATTCACATTGTACCACTTCCAAAATACTACAAAAGCATTCTTCCAGAACTGCTCCTTCTTCCTAAGTAAGGGCTAGAAAGACTAGAGCAGACCACAAGCCTATCATTATTGAAAACAATAGGCAGAGATTCAACAGTCAGAAGTCCTGAACTTCCATCCCATATCAGAGAATTTGCTAGCTAGTAAACCATGAACATCCATCTTTTTACATTCCGAATGAACGTACACATTAAAAATTATGGGTCCAGAAGGGGAAATAGGAATCCATTCCCAAATAACCAAGCTAACTTTTATTATTATTATCTAATGACCAAGACTCACACTCAAGGCCGAAAACACTAGCCACAAGGCATCTTAGCCTTAAAGTGGTGAATTAGTAAAAGTTGAAAAGTATAGATTAATTCAGGTTCTGATTCCACTCTTCACACTTGCTCCAGCACTAGGGGGGGTGAGAAGCATAAATTATTCTGAATACACTGGCATTTCAGAACAAGGCAGTATCCTACCACTGAGTCAGCTAGAACTTTGAAGATGGCCTCATTACCCGCCTCCCAGGTGGTACTGGCATTAGCTGGGTCACTCGCATTTTCAAATCACCTCCGCTGCTTCAATAGGTTAGATTTCCTTCCTTATCTGCACATTTTAGGGGAGTTTTCCAATTGTCAGGGCAATAATGGCTTGAAACTTCTAAACCCATTCTAAACTTGGTGTGTTCTAAAGAGAAAATTGTAACTGGTATATAACCAAAGAAAACAAAGAATGCTGATAAAATAAAATGTAAAAGTGTATAATAAAATGAATATGATTGCCTTTGTAGACTTCTCTCACTAATTTGGAGAGACACTAATTTTGTGGTAAATGAGGATTTTACCTTTCCTTGCACTTCACTTCTAAGGAATGATCAAGAAAAATGCAGTAAGACTTGCAATTTGGAAATATCATTGTGGAATTCCACTCCTTGTGCTAATGCTATTAGAAATGATTCAAAGCAACACTTCTGCTTGAGCCATGCATTTCATGCCTATATCAGTTAGTCTTTTTAAGTCTCAGGTTTCTGCAACCTGAAATTCCATTGGAAGGAATAAAAATTGTCAGATAAGAAGAGGCTCTTATAATAATTTTGTTAAGAAAAAGTAGAAGAGGAGAAGAAGGAGGAGGAGGAGAAAAAAGGAGAAGAGGAGGGAGAAGAAGATGAGGAAGAGGAAGAAGAGAAAAAGAAGAGGAAAAATAGGAAGAGGAAGAGGAAGAAGAGGAAGAGGAGAAAGAAGAAGGAGAAGAGGAAGAGGAAGAAGAAGAGAAGGAAGAGGAAGAAGAAGAAGGGAAGGAAGAGGAAAAGGAGGAAGAGGAAGAGGAGAAAGAGGAGAAGGAGAAGAAGAAGGAGAAGGAGAATAAGGAGAAGAAGGAGACTCTTTGATGAGCATCCAAATCTCTGTTATTAGAAACACAACCAGTGGAAGAGGGTGGTGGAGGTGAGGATGCTGGACGGCATGAGGAACTAGAAAAGGAGAGAAAGCAGAAGAACTGTTTTCCCACGTGATCTTCAGAGCTGAGCTTTGGCAGTTATTTTTAGCTTTTCTTTGTAGGCCGGGCTGACTTTCATAAGGTAAATTTATTACTTTCTTATGCTTTCTCATGTTTTTGAACTGTAATTTTCTCCAGCGTTTTCCATATATGCTCATAGTAGTTTAAGTCACAAACATATGCCCTGTAGCATGTGTTATCTAGAACATGAGGCCCGGGGTGGGGGGGGGGGGGCTTCTAAGCTAAGGAGTTAGATCAGTAGAGAGGTTGGTGGTGCCTGTGTTTTAACTCTTGCATTTCTGATTTCCCTGAGACGTATCTTCTTCCGAGCAATAGTTAGCATTATTACTTACTTTGAAGAGACACAGATAGTTAAAGATAAATGTCCTCTTTCTCTAAGTAGATTAGTAGTTTCTTGACTCTGAAAGAGAAGAAAGCTTAAGAAGCAAGGCATTGAGGTTCCTAAATACAGATGTTATGTACAATGGCAGTGTGCTAATCATAGCATATTGCTAAGGTTTCATAGAATCTGAGTGTCTTTGTGTTAAAAGAAATCTGGATTGTTTTACAGAATAGAGACATAACAACACTAGGTTGGATGGTTTAACTTCTACTTGGATAATGTTTACTATTATGTTGTTAACTATTGCTATTTCCACTGTTCCACTGAATGAGCTCTTACACAACCATTTTTCTGTTGAATCAAAATATACTTTTTAACACTTAGATTTGCACCTGAATTTTGTCTAATGAATTAATAAAAATAATGACTTGGGTCTGCAAGAGCGTGAATTGTTGAATCCAAGATTGCAAAAAGCACAGGGACAAATAGCCAAACGAATGGAAGCACATGAATTATGAACCAAAGGCTGTGGAGCCCCCAGCTGGATCAGGCCCTCTGGATAAATGAGACCATTGAATAGCTTGATCTGTTTGGGAGGCATCCAGCCTGTGGGACCGGGATCTGTCCTTAGTGCATGAGCTGGCTGTTTGAAACCTTGGGCTTACACATGGACACTTTGCTCAGTCTGGAAGGAGGTGACAGGACCTGCCTGTCCTGAATCTACCAGGTTTAAATGAATCCTCAGGGGTGCCTTGATCCTGGAGGACATGAGAATGGAGGGAAGGGGCTGGGGGGAAGGTGGGGGTGGGGGCGGGAGAGGGGAGGACAGGGGAACCCATGGCTGATGTATAAAATTAAAACACATAATAATAAAGAAAAAAATATTTATTAAAATAATAATGACTTGCATTATGACAGGCATCTATGTAGCCCACCTTGCTTTAAGTGGTTTATAAATTTCAATCCATTTAATCCTTACAGCTATCCTTCAAGTTTGGGTACTTCACAAATGAGCACCACTTGTCAGATATGGGAACTGTGGTAGTACCAATGTATCATTGTGGGGAAAAAAACCTCAGGTAGCCAAGTCTGTGGGTGTATGTGTGTTAAGAACATTGGTGTCTCAGAACGGATGTAGGAATATACGAAGGACAAAGGGAATGACAAAATAAGGAGATGAGGAATTGCTGAGGATAGACCATTTAGAAGGCCAATAGAGGAAGCCAGATAAATCTGCAGATAGAAAAACAGAGGAAGAACAGTATTATTGAGGAAATAAAAGACATTTTGAAGAGGAAAGTTGGTTATTCAAATGCTGTGAAATAAAGCTAGGAAACCTGAAATTGTTAAGTTAGTTGCGACTTGAGATTCTTTAGAGGATTGTATCATAATTAAAAAACATATGTGTTGGGGCTGGAGAGTGGTTCAGCAGGGTTAAGAACAGCAATGCTCATACCAAGGACCCTAGTTTGGTTCCCAGAACTCACAGGCAGCTCACAGCCACCTGGAACTCTAACTCCATGGTTCTGATGCCCTCTTGCCTCACAAGCACCTGCACTCACGTGCCATCTGCTCACCAGACATAGATATATAGACACTGAAAAATAAATAGCATGAATTATAAAATGAAGGGGACTACATCATGCTTAGAAATAAATTCTAGATGTATCAAGCTCTTTAATATCTACTACTTAAAACATTTGGGGGAAAATGCTAGAACACCTAATGTCTTCTGGATAAGGAAGGATTCCTTTTTTGTGTGACTTATTCATTTTATTTGAGTTGGCATCCACACAGAATAGTCCTAAACTCTACTTTAATTGTTTAAGACCAAATATGTGGGGACTACTACTGTTACAGGAATCACCTAGGAACAGAGTACTTGGGGTCAATTCCACTGCTCAGTGTGGGCAGTAATGCCTCTTCTGCAATAGCTCTGGCAAAATATTGTTTTCTAGGATACAGTCCCAAACACAAGTTGCAAATATATATAGAAGTGCCCCAAAAGTATGGATTTTAAAGTTTTCATTGGATACAACACTGGGTGATACTGATTTCATGAGATGATTTTTTTTCTTTTTTTTTTATTAAGAAATTTTCTACTCACTCCACATACTATCCACAGACCCCCTCCCTCCTCCAACCCCTCTTTCCCAAGCCACCCCACATTACCACCTCCCCCAAACTGAGGTCTCCCATGAGAAGTCAGCAAAGCCCAGCACACTGAGCCTAGGCAGGTCCAAGCCCCTTCCCACTGCACCAAGGCTGTGTAAGGTGTCCCACCACAGACATCGGATTCCAGAAGCCTGCCCATAGACCAGGGACAGATCCCTCTCCCCCTGCCTGGGTGCCCCCCCCCCAAACAGTTCAATCCAAACAACTGTCTTCTGTATCCAGAGGACCTAGTCCATTCCCATGGGGGCTCCACAGCCACCAGTCCACAGTTCATGCATGGGAGGAAGGATTCCTTAAAAAAGAAATTGAAGATGCTAACATTGAAGAAATGTTGTGAACTGTATTGACAAGGGGATTTGCTCATTAAAGTCACTTAAGTATAGAAAGAAAAAATAAACTCCCAAAAAATAGAAGATGAAATTTGTAACACATCAAATGAACAAAACATTAGTTTTATACAAATCAGCCTGAAAAAGGCAACCAATTAGAAAAGGGTAAGTAGCATAAACAAACATGAAGAATGAGGAATATATTGGAGAGGTGTTTGATTTGATATCCAGGAAAACTCAGGTTAGGAAAATAATCATATATAATTTTGTAAGTATAAGGTTGACAAACAAGACATGCCTCTCTACAAGAAACTACATGAAAACCTTTTCACTGTAGGTGGGGTAATAAAGTGGTGGAGCAACTTAGTTAAACAGCCTGTTCCTTACCTGAAAAGCTGGGCATTTACATTTTCTATAAGCTGTAGCTAGAATTTTTCTGGTCCTGCGTGGTCCACAGACAGGACAAATGTCTTTCACCTGCTAGTCCCGCAGCTCCTAAGAACCAACCAAGTAAACACACAGAGACCTATGTTACTTACAAACTGTATGGCTGTGGCAGGCTTCTTGCTAACTGTTCTTATATCTTAAATCAACCAATTTCTATTAATCTATAAGTTGCTACATAGCTCGTGGCTTACCGGTATCTTAACATCTTCTCATGGCAGCGCCTGGCAGCATCTCTCTGCCTTAGCCTTCCACTTCCCAGAATTCTCCTCTCTCCTTGTCCCACCTATACTTCCTGCCTGGCTACTGGCCAATCAGTGTTTCATTTATTCACCAATCAGAGCAACACATTTGACATACAGGACATCCCACAGCAATAAGCTAGTTGTACACTATTGTAATATTCTCAAATTGGTCAAGTCCTTTCATACCTATCAACCATGTTAAGGTTTTCAGTAAACAGAAGGACAGCCAACCCATGCAATGCATCTTTGTGTTTTCAGATGCTTGACTACAAGAGCGTCAGGGAGGAAGAGGCAAGTGTTTCTAATCTTTGCTCTGGACATCATCCTTCTCACATTTTCCCCTGTGATGGGTACATGATCCTCTTATTCCTGGTTGGGGTTTATTCTTGTCTAGAGTTTATAGTTATGCAAATCGGTGGTTACCTCTGCTTCCTGCATAGTCTCTTCCCATTTTGTCTTTTACTGATTTCATAGTAATTTGTCTTTTGTTAGACTGTGATTATGACAGGTATTTTAAAGCACACTTTCTTTGAGCAAAAGGAATTCTGAACTTGAACTGAAATCAATGATTATAATAATAAAATAGAGTGGTGATGCCTGGTTTACTTATTCCTAGTGTGCCCAGGCTTTCTGGAAAAGAACTCATTTTACTTTAGGCTTTTGTGGAATGAGAGAAGCAATCATAGGTAAGAATGATGCCGTTAGGTATGGTTTTTGTATGCACTGTTCCAAGTGTTTCTCAGACGTCACAGCTATTTGGAAGAAAGTCCACAAAGAGTATTGCCAATATTATTTTTTATTTTTAGTAAATATCCAGTGGAGGCCTAATCAATGTCCCCATTAAAACACTTTCAGAATGGAGTCTGAGTCATCTTGGCATTTCTTCTCTAACCCATTTGTTTTCCAGACAGACTGATTGGTTTCTTGACTGAGTAGTTTTCAACCTTGACTCTAACTGAGAATCACAAGCTAAGCCTGTAGTGTTATTCCATCAGCTGCACTGAGCAGAGCAAGCCTCTCTAGAGATGGGAAGCCTTCAAAGATCGTCATCATCAAAAGACCCAGGTTGAATCTACAGCAATTCACAGCCTGCACTGTGCTATCCAGAGAGCTTTCAGAGAGGCTGCTGACACTTCAGAATCAGAAATGAGTAAATATCTCAAGGAAACAGCCATAAAGAACATGTTACAGAATGCAGAATATGAGATTTTTGCCATTTGTGATCACTGACATTTTTTGTTTTCCTTACACATGTACTGAACATCATATTATATAAAGTGCTTTGGGATATGCTTTCTTGGAATCAGTATGTAAGAGAGGCAAGGGACTAAGTGTCTTTTAAAGATTAAGTTGAGATTTAAAGATGGAAGTCCACTAGCACCTAGTTACAGGACCAATAAATAATGGAGAAGGAACTGGATCCCAGTTGTGTTTTTCTAAAATCCCAAGTTCAGTGTTCTTTAACTACACAACACTGAAGAGTTTCCATGCAATGGGACAAAATGTAAGGATAATTAACCCCCTCATATATTTTTAACTACTCTTGCTTGCCTTGCTTCCCCCAAGCAGATATGTGGCTGTGTTCAGTTGACTAGTCCTTAATGATAAGTAACTTTTATAATAAGTTTCCTGGGGGATAATTTTGTTCTGTTTAGCCTTTTTTTCTAGAAGTAACTCAAAAGAAGATCATTTATATATTTATATATATTGTTCTGAGTTATTATTTTTTAATTATAGGTTCTTCCCTCCAACATAGGGATAGTATAGAAATGTATCTTCACAGTCTCTGCTACTCCTAAAACCCTATGTTGTGTTTTTTTTAATTGACTCTGTATTTTTGCAATAGCAAAATTTTATGAACAGAGCACATTTGTGACTTGACTAAGTCAGCATTGGTGCTTTCTAGATGTTTTACAGACATTATATAATATACTACTTGAAATACCCATTTGCAGGTAGATACCATTATTGTCTTTTATTGGTGGTAATGCACACTTTACTATCTAAGTAATCTGTTTTAGTTCACCTGCTCAATAAATGTGCTGAAGTTTGAACAGTCTGCCTTATTTCATGGCCCATCCGCAAAGCTCTATATCACCCTGTAGAAATGTGATACTCATAAGAGAACAATTTTAAGTCTAGGAGGTAACATGAGTGAAAGCCAGAAGCAACACTTAGCGCCTCATAATAATTTAGATAAGGATTCCTAATTCCATATAGAGGGGCAGGAACATGCAGGCTTTTGTGGAAAACCTGGCTCAAATGTGGAGCATGTGAGTCTCACAGCATTCTTATAAAAGCATAAAATAAGGGGTGCAGAATATCTGACATGGAGTTTGACCTCAATAAAATCTGCCCTTCTCAGCCCTCTGTACTTTACTTGTGTACTGTGCCACTGAGACTGCTCTTCGTTTTAATAAACAGAAACTTTAGTACAATATATCTGATAACTATAGAGCAAGAAGCACCAAGGTGGTTGCACTCATTGATTTGTGCATCACTGGGTCAAAATACCTCACAAATGCAATTTGACGAAGAAAGCGTTTATTTTGGCTCACGATTCAATGGTCCAATCCATCATGGAAGTGGGAGCATCAGATGGCTTGTCACATGACATGAGCAGTCAGGAACCAGGGGAAGAGGAAGGCCTGTACTCAGCTCACATTCTCCTTTTTATTCATTTCAGGACCTCAGCTTCGGGAATGATTCCTGCCCCCAGTTAGGGGGAGTCTCCTACTTCTATTAACAGTTCTGTACTGTGCTGTGGACTGATTTGGTCTGTAACATTCCATGGAGCCATCTTCCCCATGTTTTGCTTAGCAGTGCCGCAATGCTTTTGCTGGCTCACTGGATGTGTCTGTACACCAGCTCCTCCATGGAGACACTACTGCCCCAAGTCACAGGAGCAGAGGTCTCCCATGTACGGCTTCTCTTTTGAAAACCACCAGGAGGAAAATTTAACACATCTCTTTCAAAACATTATCACTGCCAAGGACAATAGATTTATATAAGTAACTTTAGTAAACTAAAGGTTCCAAGGGTATGACTTGGAATTTTTTAAAGCATGTAGTCACTTAAAGTATAAGAAACATAGGGGTGTATGAGTGTGTGCGTGTGCGTGTGTGCGTGTGTGCGTGCGTGTGTGTGTGTGTGTGTGTGTGTGTGTGTGTGTGATGTGCGTGGGGGGGCACACAAATACCAAAGCACATGTGCGGAAGTCTGACAACCTTTGGGTGTTGGTCCTTGCCTTTCTACCTTGTTTGAGACAGGGTCTCTGTCACTGCAGGAGCAGACTCACTGGCCTGTGAGCTTTAGAAGTCTCTTTCTTTCTCTTGCCTCCCCGCTTCCTGTAGGGACAACTGGGATTATAGTCACTTGTGCTACTGCATCCGGCTGTTATGTAGCTTCTGGGGCTCTGCAATAAGGTCATCCGGCGGGGGTTGCCAGTGCTTTTACCCAGTATCCCCAGCCCTGTAAGGGAAGGTGGAGGGAGGAGACGTGAAACAGGAAATTGTAGGTGTGTGTGCCACACCTGAGAGGAAAGTGTAGCGTGAAGTATAAAACTCCTGTCTAGAGATAAAGGAGTGATTCTTGCAAGTGAATCACAGTTTTATTTCATTATTTATTCTTATTTTATTAAAATAAATACTTTGAATGAAGTTGGGCTAATTCCAGTTCCGCTATGGTGATGATGCTTAGCTAAGACTCAAAGGGGATCTCACTTTTCCATAATGGCTACAGTCCCTCACCTTTAACAAAAGCATTTGTCTCTTATTTCCACAGATAGGGTTCTTCTCTTTGGCTTCCCCTCTTGTTTTCTCCGTTGGCCCAACTCCCCTTTCTACCTGGCGTCCACACGGTCGCTGAATCGTGACACTCTGACATCCGTACAAGTAAGCTTCGACTGCTTCGCGAAGACGTTGTCATGGCCAGTAGTCATGTTAGGCCTTCTTATTTGAGTCATTTATTAATGACCGCATCCTCTCTGCCTCATTTTGCAATGCCCTACCCAGAATTAGGGATTGACTTGACTGGGGTCAAAGGGGATGAAGAAATGGGGAGAATGCAGGCACACACATGCAGAGAGGCTGCAGTCTGGTGGGCCATGTGCTCTTTGATGGAGACACCAGCAACAGCCCAGAAACTCAACCTTGTTGTTGTATACACCATATATATATATATATATATATATATACATACATATATACATATATATGTATATGCACATATATGTATGTATGTATGTGTAGTATGCATGTGTACATGTGTGTTTATATATATATATATATATATATGAAGCAGGTTTATTATATACAGCTGAACAAGACGGTGAGGCTATTATATACTGCTGAATGAGGAGGCAGGTTTAATGTAACTTAGTGAGGATTTCCTGCAGGAGAGACGTCTCAAACTATAGAACTTCTGTGGGGTGGGGAGGAGTATTTTCTGCACATACTGTCAACATCCACACCCTGACAACACAAAGGCATTGCCATTACCATCAGTCTGAGGCACTGGGGTCCCTGATATGACTGCATTCGTGTAAACCAACACACACTCACCCTGGACTTCATCTGCTTCTCAAATCATTTCATACACCTCTGTAAGGAAATCTCTCTAACCCTTGGCATCCATGACAAGCCTCCCTGCGTCTATGGCTGTACTTATCTTACCACCACCATTTCTCTGTGCCGCTTTCCTAGCTTATCTCAAATGCTTCAAACGACTTTGAGTCCTTTTCATCATAAAGAACATTAGAAAATATTTCTTACAAGTGAGTACATACCATGTTTGTCCTTCTGGGTTTGGGTTACATCACTCACGATGATATTTTCCAGTTCCATCCATTTGCCTGCAAATTTCATGCTGTCATTGTTTTTCTCTGCTGAGTAGTACTCCATACTGTATATGTACCACATTTTCTTAATCCATTCCTCAGTTGACGGGCATCTAGGTTGTTTCCAGGTTCTGGCTATTATGAAAAGTGCTGCTATGAACATAGTTGAGCATGTATCTTTGTGGTATGGTTGAGCATTCCTTTGGTATATGCCCAAAAGTGGTATGGCTGGGTCTTGAGGTAGATCAATTCCCAATTTTCTGAGAAGCCACCATACTGATTTCCACAGTGGTTGTACAAGTTTGCATTCCCACCAACAGTGGAGGAGTGTTCCCTTTGCTCCGCATCCTCTCCAACATTGACTGTCATTAGTGTTTTTGATCTTAGCCATTCTGACAGGTGTAAGGTGGTATCTCAGAGTCGTTTGATTTGCATTTCTCTGATGATTAAGGATGTTGAGCATTATAAAGCAAAGAACAATCAGACTAGATATAAAGCAAAGAACAATCAGACTGCAACCCACAGAACCAGGGAGGCTATATAGCAGGGGGGACCCTAGGATGACTGTGGCTTATAATAAGTTTTGGTTTTACTCAATTACTGGGCAAGCCTCAATGAAACATTTCACTATTAGGATAAGAATTTATACTGTATCAAGCTGATAATAGAAAAATAAATAAATAAATAAAGAAAGAAAGAAAGAAAGAAAGAAAGAAAGAAAGAAAGAAAAAAAGAAAAAAAGAAAGAAAGAAAAAATTTCTTGCACGCATCATTTGATAAAGAGAACAATCTATCCATGTTTTGTTTGCTTTCTGTTACTATGATAAACACCCAGGTCAAAACCAACTTACAACATCAAAAGGTTTATTGGGGCTTTTAATTCCAGGTCATAGATAAACACTGAGGGAAGTCAGGGCAGTAACTAAGGCAACAACTGAAGCAGATATGATAGATGAATGCTTTTACTGGCTCTTTCTTTCTTAAACTTGCTCACTGTTTGTTTGTTTGTTTTTTTAATAAAGCCCAGAACCACGTGCCTAGGGATGGTGCCACCCTCAGTGGACTGGTCCTTCCCACAGCAATCATCAGCCTTTCACAGACAAGTCCACAGGCCAATCTGATCTGTGCAATCCCTCACTCGAGACGCCTTTTCCCCAGGTGACTCTTGGTTGTGTCAAGCTGACAATAAAACCTGGTCAGGAAAAGGACTCTCCCACGTCAATCATCAATCACTCTTTCACACAGATGAGGCCATAGGCCAATCTGACATGGGCAATGCCTCAAATGAGACACTCTCTTCCCAGAGGACTCTGGGTTCTGTCAAGTTGACAATGAAAACTAACCAGGAAAAAAAATCTGTTTATGTAATTTCAGATTTTTATTATTTCCCTTAATTATTTCTTATTATCTTTTAGAACTAAATGGACAGAAGGTTAATAAGACCAAACGAAGAGAGTATCACTCAGTTGGCTAAGAGAGAGAAATTAATTAGTCTTACTCTTTTTTTTTTCTTTCACCAAGGCAAAGATGACCGATCTTCATGTATCAATCCAGCAGCTGTTATTTCATATTGAGTGCTGGCTTAAATCAATTGAAGCTCATCAAACCCCTGTGGTGGTGTGGTGATGTAACATGCGGGTTTAGTATGCCAAGAGGCTGACTTCTATTTAAAAAAAAAAGTGAAATAAGCCATGATCGTTGGCTGTCAACCTGACATAGTCTGGCACCAAACCAACCAAGCCTGGGGCCTTTGGAGGATTTTAAGGCTGTGGAAGCGTCTTAGTCATAATAGCCTATGCTTCCACAGGTATTTTTCTCAGATCTCACATAGTGTTATCTCTAACCTTCTACCCCTGTGTGGTATGTTACATCGACATTAACATTGACATTAAGGGAGGTTGGGGAAATGAAGCAATTGACACACTCAACAGTAATCTTGGCAAAGACAGGACCAAAAATACCTTCTTTCCTCTGACTGGTGTAAGAACTAGTGAAACCTTCCCGCACCCCCCCCCCAAACCCCCACCCCCCGTCTTCCCAGACCCCACCAATAAGTTATAAAAACATGCATATCAGGTGGTGGATGACAGTTTTTAAATTTTGGTTGTGCAGGGAATTATTCCAAAAACTGTAGCCCGAGGCTTGGGTGCTAGGTCAGTGTCAGAGTGCTTGTCTTGCATGAATGAAACCCTGTGTAAGAAATGAAGGAGAGGAGGAGGAGAAAAAGGGGGGAGGAAAAGAAAAAGAAAGGTGGAACGTGAAAGAAAAAAGATGTCCCATTTAGAGTCATCATTGCTGTGATGAAAACTGACGGAAAAGCAGGTTGAGGAGGCAAGGGTCTATCCAGCTCATGCTTGCACATCACAGTTCATCACCGGAGGAAGCCAGGACAGGAACTCAAGCCGGGCAGGAACCTGGAGGCAGGAGCTGATGCAGAGGCCAGGGATGGGTACTGCTTACTAGCTGGCTTCTCATGGCTTGCTCAGTCTGCTTTCTTATAGAATTCAGGACACAGGGATGGCACCACCCACAATGGCCCTCCCCTATCAACCACTAATTAAGAAAATTACTTACTGCTGGATAGTGTGGAGGCATTTTTTTTTTCAATTGTGGTTCCCTTCTTTCAGATGATTCTAGCTTGTATCAAGTTGACATAAAACTAGCCAGGACAATAGACAAAGTTGTTTGTTACAATTACTACTTAAATCACATCAGTTATGAGTTACTTTCTATGTGAGCAGACATTATATACCAAGATGGTCACATGGTTTGGGGGAAAGAAATAATACTTTGGAAAATAAGCCAAATATATTACATATTTGGTTACATAATTATTATACAAGTTAATATTGAGGGTTAAATGGAATGTTAAAAGTCTGTATCTGTTTACCTGCTCTAATTCTTGACAGTTTGGATTCCTTCTGTAAAATAGTCAAGGATGCCTACCCCCAAGTAGGAGCATGAGCTTACAGTGCCCAAAGCCCTAGGTTAACCTCCAGTACCAAAAAAAAAAAAAAAAAAAAAAAAATAGTGTTTAGTGGAGTAGTGCTAAGTATAGACAAAGCCCTGTATTTGGTTCTCAACCCCCAACTTCTCTCTGCGTTTCTCTGTGTCTATTTCTGTCTCTCAATTTCTGCCTCTGTCTCTCTGTGTCTCTGTCTCTGTCTCTGTCTCTGTCTCTCTCTCTCTCTCACACACACACACACACACACACACACACACACACACACACACACAGAGCCAGGCAAAATACCTCACCTAAAATAGAATAATATGTGCCTTGTTCATTCCTAGGATTATTCATACTTTTAGTTTATGCCTATTTGGACTCATTAATTATCTATAAGAAGATGTTATTTTTATTGTTCTTTAATCCAGACAGTACAACCATCCCACATTGCTCTCTCACTATCTTCAAGTCATGTATCTTTGTCCATATTCACCTCAGTCTGCTGATTTCAATTCTATGTCATATGGGTCTTTTCTGGTTGGATTTCAGATGCATGCTTTGTTAATTTAAACTTTTCAATGCATGGAAAGTTCAGGGTTTTTGTCTGGATGATCCCAGAAGGCATGGTCTTTCATACCAAAGTTGCCCTCACTTCCTGGCTTGACCTCACTCACTGCCCTGTCGACTCCTTGGTAATGTGACAATAACAGAATATTGATTATGGATTTGACTAGGAGAATGGAATTTTAGAGAAACTAAGGTAATATTTGGTCTGTAGTCTAAAACTAGAAAGCTATAACTATCTAAGAAATGGATTATACTTGGAATTTTCTTCAGGCTGCCAACTAAGTTCCCAAATACAGACATGGAGACTTATTATGGATTATGAATGTTTGGTCTTAGCTTAGGCTTGTCCAACTAGGTCTTTGAACTTAATTTAACCTGTTTATTTTAATCTACATTCTGTTGTGTGGTTCCTTACCTCATGTGCTTCCTCTGTATCTGGCTGGTGACTCTGCCTTTGGGTTTCTTTTTTTTAATCTCTCTTTGCCCAGAAGTCTTGCCTAGCTATTGGCCATTCAGCTCTTTATTAAACCAATCAGAAGACACCTTGACAAAGACACATCTTTATGACATTAACAAATACCCCACAACAATGGATAAATAACAGTGGGCAGATATTTTGGACCAATAATCAAGACAACGTCTGCATTTTGTTTGTATTGTGATGGAACACCTAACAATAGCAACTTAGAAAAGGAGTTAGTTTCGGCCCAAGATTTAAAGAGGGGATATAGTCCATCATGGCTAAAAGGGATGGTGGCAGAAGTGTGAGGTGGCCAGTCACTCACATTGCATTTAAAATTAGGAAGCAGAGAGCCATGAATGCTGATGCTCAGCTGGAGATCTCCTTCCACTCTTTTGTACAGTCAGAACTCTTATAAGCTGCTGCCACCCACATTCAGTACGTCTCCCTCCACAGTTGAACCTCTCTGGAAACACCCTCACAGACATACCTAGAAAAGGATTAACTATCACAGTGTCCTGAAATGAAAGTCAAGTTGGGAGTGGCTATCTCAGAAAGTACTTAAGAACCCCAAAATTTTAAAATAAATCTGATGCTTAGAGATTAATGAAAAAAAAAAAAAAAGACAAAGAGAATACAAATGAGTTTAGGAGTTACCTGTTCTTAAAGGTCCATCAGAGAGTAAATTCTAGTTGAGTATTTGCCTCCATCAATAATGAAAATTATGTGGGATCATGAGCTTAGAGGACAATGGTGATGGACAGAAAATGGACAGCAAAGAAGAAAAGTCTCTGGTTCCTAAAATACAAAGGCACTGGAGGACCATAGGCAGTTTTGGTTTTGCCGTAGTGAGTTATGGAGCTAATGTTACCTGTTTTCATGTCTTCTAGCTAGGACAGGCTTAGTACTAGAGCTGGGTGAGGTTAGGGGTGGAGAGTGACTATAGCAGTCTGAGACTTGAAGGTGAAACTGGGTGGTCTTCACCTACATGGGTGTTTATTCTAGGGCATCTGTTCTGAGCCTTTGATGTTTCCTATCTTCTTCAGTGTGGTAGGTTGTAATTTTTTAAAGTGGATAGACAATGCTAAATGTGATCTACTCCATTCAGGCCAAGTTCAACAGTGTCCCTGGTAGTTAGGCCTCCACTGTGATGTTTCCTTCTTGAAAGGTTAAAAAAAAAAAGCTTTGAGGCTTGAGTGCATGAGAATATAATTATAGGAGTATCTTGGAACTTGAACTAATTAGAAAATAAAAGGAATCCTTGCTTACATTTTGATATTTTAATAACTAATAGAAACAGATTATGATGACAACATTGAGGCAGGATAGAAAGGCAGAATTAAGAGGTTTTAGAAAGAGAAAAAAGTCCTCCACCCTAGACCTAAAGTCTTCTAACATCAAGAATTCTAGCATAATTAACATATACTGATTAGCTACACATAGATATTTCTTTTATATAAAGATATTCCAGATAAGAATGTTAAAAATAGCAATAAGCTGTGCCTCAGATCTAAGAATGGTTGAATTCCTTTCTCATATGTAAGTCTATAATTTTCCAGGAATCTTAAAGATTATGAACTTTTGCTTATAGTGAAAACATCTTAATTTCCCATGTGACCCTTGTGACCTAGGGCTTCACATTATCAATTTAATTCAGTCCAGTGTACTCCAGGAACCACCCTATTTAATTTCCTTAGCAACACTTTTTTGATGTAACTGCAGAAGATGAAATCACATCTATAGCTACTGTAAAGACATTGGAGCTCTTGTGAGACATTTAAGCACAACTCTTTCTTGAGAAGCCCACATCTGGGTGTGTCTTATCCTTTCTCTGAGCTTCTCTTTTCATTAACCCTTATGCTTAACTCTACTGAAATATCTTCTTAATACACTCCAACTCTGCCACCCATATTGGCTCGTCTAGGAATTATCTTCTGCCACAAAATCAAGAATCTTGGTTTCATCTGAGTAGGGGTCTCAGAAAGGAATTCCTTGGCCTGATACATATTTCAGCATGTCCTCTGGTTTCTGACAAGCCAAGAATAGAAAAAGCAACCTTACACTTCTCAGCCATAAGCCATTTCTGCCTCTTGCCTCCTCTTCCATGATAGAGTATATCCTCAAACCATGAACCAAATACATCCTTCTTCCTTAAGTTGCTTCTTGTCAGGTATTTGATTACAGCAGGAAGAAAAATAACTGATACAGAAAATTGGTACCAATAGTAGAGTCATTGCTGTATGGACCCTCAGCATGTGGTTTAAAGACCTTTGAAATTGGTTTGTGGGGCTAGATACTCAATTGCTCTACAACCATGAGAACCCGATTTCAAGCCACAGAATCCACACGATGGTGGTGCATGCTTGTAATTCTAGTGCTGGTGAGATAGAGACAGGCAGATCCCCGAGGCTTGCTGGCTGGCTAGCCTAGCTTACGTGGTGAGCTCTAGCACAGTGAGAACCACCATTTCAATGAACTTGTGGGGCAAAGGAGATTGCTCAGGCTGTAAAGTGCCTGCCTCACAAGCATGATAATTGGAGTTCCTAGCTTCAACGTCCATGTAAAAAGCTAGGCATGGTGGCATGTACTTGTCACCCTACTCCTGGTATTTCAGTGGGCAGTGACAAATGAGCCCTTGAAGCTCATCAACCAGCCAGCTTAGCCAAACAGATGAGCTTCATGTTTAATAAGAGACCCTGTATCAAAAATTAAAGACGGTGGGTTGGGGATTTAGCTCAGTGGTAGAGCACTTGCCTAGCAAGCACAAGGCTCTGGGTTCCATCCTCAGCTCTGGCAAAAATAAATAAATAAATAAATAAATAAATAAATAAATAAATAATATAAAGATGGTGCCTAATTGAGGAAGCTATCCACTGTCAACCTTGAGCCCCCATAAACACATGGACATGTGTTCCCACAGTGTACACATGCCCAACATTACACACATTTTTTTTTAAAACAGGAGAATGGTAGTGGTTGTTCTACAGCCTCCATATACATATATGTCAGTGCAAGTTAACATTTAGGCTCCTGCATGGTTATTGCTCATTGCATTTATAGGGCACATTCAAAGAAGATGTGAAAACCCTGTCATTTGAAATGGGAGGGAATGAGTTTAAAGTTGCGACAAGCGTGTGTGGTCAAAGCATCCATAATTGTTAAAGGGCTTAGTGAAATTAAAGAGAAACTGCACACTTTGCCCTATTCAAATAGGAAAGGTGAAGGCAAGACCATGTCCATGAGAAGCTCCGGGGTATAGTAATATAAACCTCATTGAAAACTCCCCCCCCCAATTTATTTATTTTTGTTTTTATTTTATGGTAAGCATACCATGTGCCTATTGTGCCTATGGAGGCCAGAAAAGGGTATAGGATCACTAGGAACTGGAGTCTCAGGCTGTTGTGTTCTACCAGGTAGATACTGGGTATTGAACCTAGATCCTCAGCAAGAATAGTAAGTGTTCTTAACCACTGAGCCATCTCTACAGCTTGTTTTGTTTTTATTGTTGTTTGTTTGTTTGTTTGTTTGTTTTAAGACTGGCTTTTGTTTGTATGGCCAAGGTTAGAATGGTACTTACTATGTAGCTCAGGCTTCAAATTCATGGAATTTCTCCTGCCTTGCTTTCCAGACGCTCTGATTACAGGTGTATTTCAAAACAGAGACATTGAATAAAGAACCTGTGGCATCCTGCTGGAATGAGCAGGGCCACCTAGGAAATGCTATTCTAGTTCATCTAGACATGCATTCAGGGGCTGCTGTAGTTTAGTTCAAGGGAGCCAGGTTACATTCCGTATTGACAGTAAATCATGATGGCTTTCCTATGGAGCTAGTTTTGCAGGTGTGTACATGCAAGAATGAGGGGACATGGCAGCTTGCAGCTAGGTTCCAGAAAGCTGCTGAGGCTAGGCAATGTGTATCAGGGTCAGGTACTCTACATGAAGCTTCTTAATGGGTTGTGCAGGAAGCTGTGAAGGTGAATCCTAAGTGTCAATGGAGACCCCAGGATACAGGAAATGCCAGAAACATGGCACACCCATTGAAGAATGCTATAGATTCTAAGTGGAGCTTCTGCATTTCCTCAGAATAAATACTTTCTTAAATTGGTTTTTATCAAATGTTTGGTCACAATGATTAGGAAAGCTAGCTAATGCACAGTTCTCTTGCTTTTCATCTCTACTCACAAAAACTATGACCAATAATTAAAATTTCATTTTTGAAGACTCCATAGAGGTATATTACCAATATTTTCTTAGTCATTTAGCAATGTGTTGAGTGACATATATTTACATTTCATGGGCTCAGATGTTCATTAGCTAATACATATATATTGGGTATACTTTAAAATAGCACTGTAGTTAGAGTAGATGTAGCCTTCAAAGGGCTGTAACATTCCCTTGTACCTTGATTCTTGGCCTTATATATGAAGTATACAAATTAATTGGGACTATTCATTTTATAGTTATGGCATTCAAATATATCTGTGCTCATTGTTTTTCCTCTTTGTCTATGGCTTCCCTACTCTGCAGTATACCCAGGGCATTTATGAAACTTGAATATAAAAATGTTTTACATATTGTTGAATAAACATGTGCCTAAAGGAAAGGAACCTTAAACTAATGAGTATCATGAATATTACTACATAGATTATCTGACAATAAAAAAGAATTAAGAAAACCTTAAAAATCCAGGTTCTGTGGGACCATACTCTGGTACTTACATAATACTTTCTCTTGGCCAAAGGCCACACAGATACTTAGTAATAAACTAATGACCCTTTTAAACCCATGCAAATTAACATTGCCTGCAAGCATAATGCAGAGCAAATTACACAGGAGCTGAAGAGTATTAGGCCGTGAGTCTATAAAACGAGTTCAGGTGTTTGACCTGATGCCTACATGGAGAGTTTGCACTCTAAGTTTTTTGTCCCTTTTAAAACCCAAATATACCTACTCAGAGTTACCTGCCTATTGATTTGGAAAGGGGATATGGAGTTACTAAATGCATGTGCTGAGTTATGCTTCAGCTATGTATCACCCACTCTGGATAGGAAAGAAATTCATCCATCTTAGAATTCCTTGAAATGCGGGTGTTGGTAAAGCATGGCACCCTTTTCATCTAACTAGTGTTGGTAGACTCTTATTTAATTTTGTGAGTACAAAGACAATGCTAATCCCTTGTGTGGGGGGTATGGGGGGAGGACATGAGCTTGCTAAATGTATTAAAGGGATCCTAAAGTGAAACTTCATCCGTTTGTGGATGTGAAACATCCAAGTGAAACATCCTCACATTTCAATCCTTAATTTTGTGATATTAATTTGATTGTTAGAGAGAGCAGCAGGAATGGCATTTGTGATAAAAGGCAAAGGAAAAACAAAACAACACAGTATTTGAAGTTCCAGAAGGTCAGCCTAAAAGGTCGACCCTGAAGACATTCAAGAGAAAGCTGTTGATATGAATGACTAAGATCTCAGAGTAATTTGCAGTGTGGTTCTGGGCAAGATGCCTAACAGTTAGTTACTTTAGTTTCCCTGGGTTTAAGTCAGAAGTAAAAGGGACCGTGCCAGGGGTATATCAAAACTGCCCAAGAGAAGGCAGTGCGAAGTCTTTTTTGTGGAGGGTTGAGACACAGTGATTTGTTTCTCAACTGTTTATCTATCTATCTATCTATCTATCTATCTATCTATCTATCTATCTATCTATCTTTACACCACAGGATTATCTTGATGCATTCAACAGCCTTTAAAAAATATCACTTAAAAAAATGATTCTTCACTTTCATTTTCTACTTCTCTGTTTCTTTTTGGTTCATTTTAAGAATTTTTACTTGTTAGGACCCCCCCCCCTTTTTTTTTTCTAATGTCAGGCAATATGGTGAAAGCTGGCTAAGATCCAGGTCCCACCCCACTTAGAGAGCTGACAGACTAATTGTACATTAGGCTGTGGAGATTCTCAATTACAGGAGAACATGAGACTAAATGAACAAAGTGTGATAAAACACAGACATTTGGCTGTTGACCTTTCCTACGATCCATTCAACAATCGTGCACCAAGTGACGGCCTTGTGTGCCAGGAACCTTTGGGGGACCTTTTTAGACCAATGAACAAAATGAATTTCTGATTTCACTGAGCTAATAGTCTGGTGGTTTGTGAGACAGCAAAAGCAAATGCAAATAAACACTCTAACCGAGGTCTAGGTAAGCCTTGTGGAGAAAAGAGTAGCGATGTTAAAAGTCAGAGTGTGTCTAAGTGACTGGTTGAGCAGGTATGAGCAACAAAGGCTTTTGCTGGGAGATAATATTTAAGCTGCAACTTGGAGGAAGTGGGGTGAAGGGACAAGCCTACAAAAGTCACAGGGGAAGGGCACAAGATGTAGCTACTGCTAGGGCCCTTGCCCAGCAATAATGTGATCCCAGCGCAACCTTGAGGCCATGTAGTCTTAGTGGAGCATGGAAGGGAGGAGCCCTTTGAAGGAAATTGGAAGCAGAGGACAGCTCAGTTACAAGAGGATGAAGAAGAGGAGGCATAGGATCCCAGTTTCATTTTCGTGATAGTCAAGGGAAGCAGATGCCAGACTTTTGAACTTGCTGTGGAAGACCTCAGATTCCATGCCCTGAGCTTATAGGATACACACTGCTTCCTTGGTACTGCTTCCCTGACATCTTGTTGGTGATGGAGTTGTGTCATTCTGTCTACCAAAGATGGAATTCGAATCTAATGTGATTCTAATTTGCACCTGAGATGTAATTCACTAGTGCTTTTCTCTCCAGTTTAGTAAAATAATAGGCTTTTGCTATAGATCACAGCCTTCCTTCCTCTCTGCTTCACCTTTGAGACAGCCATTAACATTGTTTAAGGCTTTGGACTCTATTGAAATTTGTGTCAAATAATAATAAGATACAGTGTCGCAAATATCAGGGCTATCTGAGTCATTAGACAGTAGAACTTACTGTCATTTGCTTTATCTACTTATTTTATTATTGTCTCCTGTGTTTGGCTTAGTAGATACTTACATTTATAGACATGTATTTATTGATAACATACACATATATGTACATGTCTTAGTATAGTTATGTGTCTATATGTTTGCTTATGATTTTGTGTGATGCCATGTAATAACACAGTCACTATTTGTTATCTTTTTGTACAGACGTTACCTGATATATCATTTATGCCCCTCAATAAACTTTCAATGTGTGGGTACTACTCACATTATAAAGATGAAGGAACAATGAGTGTTGGGGTAGGTAAAGTGCAGAATGTGTTTGACAGCAAGAGAATTTACTTCTAAGAAAATGATACCAGGCTCAGCAATCTTTACTACCCAAATCACATTTCTGTTAAATTGTTTAGCATTTCTCCAGAGATTCCTTGTAAAGAGAGTTTATTTCAGCAAACACATGGATATTTACATCAGTGACTTCATTTTGAAGGAATTGTACAATGCCAATCTGCGTTTTCTTCTTTCTGTTAGTCTGTTGCTTCCTTATAAATAAAAGATTTCAAGAAGCTGTTAAACTGTGTTCAAGAAAACACTCAATCCTCAAGCTTTTACAAGCTTTTGTAAAACTAGTGATCTGGGTGCAAAAGTCCTGGCTGGGAGTCTAGTGAAGAGATGAGCTCACCCCTGGTATGCAAAGCTGCCGAGTTAGCTGGTTAAACAGGCTGCTGAGATAATTACATTGTCTGTTTTGTGACACGTTACACCGGTGCACTTGGGATTAACCTGTTCTCTTGTGTCTATTCTGATGAGTTCTTTAGACAGCCTTTTATCTGATGAAGGAGCAGAGACATCAAACGAGAAAGGGGCGTGGGTGAAAAGAAAGCTCACATTAGGCTGAAGAGTTAAAATTTCTATTTAAATTACTGAACCTATATTCCTTATTTCCATAACTTTGCTTGCTCTCTAGAGACCTCTGCTGGAAGTTATGGACAGAAATGGAGTCACACTTTCTTCCCAATTCATTGTTTGCATTTTACTGTAGTTATTATATCATAAACGCAGTAACTAATTTAAGAATGAAATTTCAATGTCATGACATAAGCATAACATATTAACTATAAAGCTGTATTCAGACAGAAATGTTGTGTTTTGAAAGTTTCTGAAAGCATTCTAAAGCTAAAATTAAATACTGTAAGAGCCTACTATATGCTTAGCAATGATAAATTTTGGCTTGTTATTTTCATATTTTTGTTAATACTGTCAAAGTTTAAGTGGAATTATTTACTTTGAAATTAAGTGAGGACATAATGTAGATATAAACATCAATGATGATAATAACAACCCCACATAAACAACCCTAAAAACTGTTCCTACAGATTTTTATGGACCCTTAGTTCCATATCATTATACTTAAAGGGGAAAATTATTTAGACCTTCTGATTATGTGGGAATGTAGCAAACATAAGATTTCATCACAGTGATAATTTAGATAAAGAACAATTAAGAGAATAAATAGAAATCCTGCCCATTAAGAGCCCCTGGCAACTCAAATTGAATTTAGCCAACGATTGAGCTCCCAGCTATAGGGAGATGCAATTTAAAGCAGGTATAATCGATTTTAACAACTAAAATGTGTTTGCCACACTGTACCAACTAAGATATTAGTTAAATGGCGCAAGAAATGTCCCTTAATGTTAATGAACATCAAATTTAACTCCTGCTGTTCTATCTCCAACCCCAGGAGCAGCTGTACTTGACTTGATAGACTAGCATTCAGAAATCTGTATCCTTTCCATGCTTTCAGTTTGTTTTCGAGGATGTGAAAATATTGGCATCTTTCTGCCTTTTGAGAGTCCGTATTGTACTGTCAAATATAAGAGGCTCTGCCAACCCCAGTTGGAGATCTGTGTCAGTGTTGTAGAACATGTTAGCACGTGATCACTTCTAGGAGTAGTCATCTGTCTCTCGAATAATTGTTTTAAATATTTTCAGCAAGAAAAATAAAGTCTTTTTTTTTTACTGTTTTTATGCGAGTCAGTTCTTTTGTCTCTAGATCTATCTAAAGTTGGTTTGTTGTTGAATTGCAGGCAAAAGTGAGGAAAAATATGAATTATGTCTTTTTATCATCTCAGCTAATGTACAGAAAATGTAATAGGTATCTATCTTCATGAATTGAGTCCACACTTTTTAATCTTACCCTGTGATCATAATTTTACTAAATTTTGTGATAAAACAGAAACAACTCAGACAAGTTTATATGATGAACTTATTTTCTAATCAGTACTGGAGAAGACAGCTTTCCTTTATAGTTTAACAATTATTTTTGGGGTTGGGGATTTTGCTCAGTGGTAGAGCACTTACCTAGCAAGTGCAAGGCCCTGGGTTTGGTCCTCAGCTCCAGAAAAAGAAAAAAGAAAAAAATTATTTCTGGCTATACAGCTACAAATTACACTATGCAAAATTCCAAAATGGGACCTAGTATATATTAGACATCAAGTCTAAAGGTGATTAAAATTGTGTTTTTATGCCTGGCAATGTTTTAATATTTGTGTTTATATAGAATCTACTTAGAGTGCAATCACGAATTTTCTATTAATCCAGAATAAATGTGTAGAAGTAAAGGTTATGTGAAACACTTACCATCAGAATGCTCAAAACTACACATGTAACTTCACTGGCTTCTCCTAATGGTCCAGTGAGTTGGTGATCTTTAACACATTTTACAGATGAGGTTGTAGGGCTGAGAGAAATTCAATACCTTGATGTTGGCATAGCTCAGAACTGGCAGATTCCAGCTTCAAACCCAGACTAATCTTTCTACCCTAGAGCCCAAGTGTTAGAATATTTCTGAAAAAAAGAAAAAGGATAGCATTAAGGTTCATTCTCCCTTGGAGAGAGCCAGGGGTTTGGTTCTAGGCCTGTCTCTGATGCCCAAGTCCACATGCTCAAGTCCTGTACATTTAATGATAGATTTGCCTATAATTTAGGTATGCCCTTTATGTGCTCTCAGTGACCTCTTGATACAATGAAAGTTATATGTAAATCACTGCTATACTCTGTAGTTTAGAGACTAATGCCAAGGAATGAAAGTGCATGTTCAGTGTGGAGACAATTTTTTTTTTTTGAAAAATTTAGGTGTGGAACACGAATGTGATCATGCAGGACACGGTCCAACTAGGCTGCTCATAGATGCCTCTTCAGTAGTTGGGTAGATTGTGTATGTGTTCCACAGAAAAGGACATAGTAGAACCATGACTGGGGCACTGGTATCCAGTTCCTAAACCCCCTGAACTTTCTATTTACTTCGGTGGTGCTGCTGCTTAGCTTTGCACATTCAAACAACCAAGGCCAGACTTCTGAAACATGGGCTGCATGAAGACACAGTCCTGCCTGGATTTGAAATGAAATTACCCTTAGTTTGAATTCCAGTGCTCATCTGTGTAATGAGGTAAGACATATGATACCTCTGAAATCCCACTTCCTTGTCTCATAAACGGAGATGTTAACACTCACCCTAAGGAGTAGCCGAGCAGATTAATATGAGGCTGAAGTGCCTGGCACCGGAGAAAAGAAGGCAGAGAAAAGAAAAGGAAGCGAGGTGGAGCTGGCAAGATGCCTCGCTGAGTAAAAGTGATGGCTGCCGAATTTGCTGACCTGAGTTCTAGTCTTGAGACCCCCATGGTGGAAGGAGAGAAAGGACTTGGATGAATTTTTTTTTTCTCTGACTCCCACAGTTGTCATGTGACTCCCAGGTGCGCCTTCCTCCTCCAATAAATGAAGAATATGTAATGGAAAAAGGGAACAAGATGGGTTCCCATGGAATCCTCCTGTTAGAGGGAAGTTTTGGGAACTTGCTATTTGTGCACGACACAAAACAGGTGTGAAAGAATAAAGGAATCCTGGAAAACCACATACACAACAAAATGCAACCCTGAATTTTGAGAACAGGTTGTCAGTATGGACTGGGTTTCCAAGAGAAATATTCGGGAAGAAAATGGGATTTGAGATGAGTGCTGGAAGATAAGAAGGAGGAACTAACTGTACAGTTTGAGACAGGAAGGTATTTTATTCAAGAAAGACAGCACTCACCCGATTCCCCGGATGTAGTAAAAGTTCAATCCAGTTACAAAAATACCAACCCAGTGAAGAGCTTTAATGATGTTTCTGCATCCCAGCAGATGACCCATTTATGTAAATACCACACAGCATTCAGTACTACAGCATTCCTTGATGCCACAATTCAGTCAATCCCTGGCAGTTGGTTGTAATTTAATCAGCGGAGAAATTGAGAATACTTCACTTGCAGTCAGCATATTGCTTCTTGGTTTAGCATTCTCTACGACTAGCCCAAGTCCGGTTTCAGGTAGTTTGGCCTTCTCCTGTTTTTCTAGAGGGCCATTTCTGTGATTGCGCTGATTATGCTCTCAGATCACTTCTGCCCACAGACCATAAAGTGGCTCACCCTGTTTACTCAGTCAGCCCTTGCCTGAACGTCCTCGGCAACCTTCCTCGTACTTTATCTCTTGGTGGTTGGTGGGATTAAATTTGTCCGCAAAGTCCTTTGTGAGTCATGCCCAGTAAAAGTGGAGCAGATACAGAACATATGTCATCTGTGCTACAGTCTGGGAATTTTGAGAGTCTTGGGAAGAGCATAATTAGCTGTGGCCTTTGTGGATGTTAGACAGAAAAAAAAAAAAAAAAGCGGGGTGGGGGTCGGGTGTGAGGGATGACTCAGAATAGCAGGTATACATTCAGATTCCAGCCAGTTGGTCTAGCAGGATTTACTGAAAGGACATTTTTTCTCAGGTGTTGCATTGTTATGAACCATGTCTGCATATGTATGTGGTTCTGCTTCTGGAGTCACTGTTCTGTTCCACTGGTCATCTTTTCTGTCCTTGTGCAGAAACGAGATTGACCTACATATGTTAGCTTTATAATAAAGCTGGCTATTTCCTACAGTCTTAATTTAGTTTCTTCAAGATTGTCCTGGATATTCTTGATTCTCTGTATGTCCAAATCAGTTTTGAAATCCACCAACTGGAACCCTGCATGCAAATATTAACTACTTTACACTTTATGATACACTGAATCTGGTACAAATATTATACAGGTCTTTTGGGGTGGGCCAACACCTTAACAATATCAAATCATTTCTGCTATGACCATGGAAAAGCTTTGAACTTAGACATTGTAAAGTTAGATTCTGTTAAAATTTATCTTGATGTCCTATTCAAACCTCTGGAGAAGTTAAGTTGATTGTCTTATGCTTAATTCAGTTACTTCTAGGTGGCTTATGCTTTTATGTATTTTTATAAATGATATTATTATATAAATGATTTGTTTGGAGAGCCATAAAAGATACTTCCTGCTTACACATATCCATAAAAATCTGTATATGATCCTGTACAATTGTAGCAAGATAACAAGCAACTCAGTTTTTAAATGGACAACACAGAATAGGAATTTGCAACAGGATAATTCAATTAGTCAATAACCTTAAAAAATTCTTTGAGAAAGAAACATTGAAATCACAATGACATGCATAAAAACATCAAAGTGCACTTTTAAAAACCCTGATACTGTCAAGAACTGTAAAGAACACCTGGAATCCCCATATTCATAACTTGTTGAAGATATCATTTGTAGAACTTATAAAAATTTAGCACTGTTTCCTAAAGTTGAATGCAACAAACACTGACCAATAATTAATTATATTGCTGCATAAATCACAGTCATTTATACCCCAGATAAGTACTCAATGTATGTTGACAACACAATGCTTCAGCCAAGTATTTATGGTAGTATTATCCATAACAGTACAACATTGAAAAACTTCCAATATCCACCATCAGTAAAATGTTCATATATATTAGCATATTATGTATTAGGATAATAGTATATTCTATATACATACTGCTTCCTTATTTCAAGATGTTGGAAATTTCCTGGCAACAAAATTACCTGTTTATGGGTAGTTATCCATGATGGATAAATATGCAGTTGCAATGTAGATTGTAAACTGTCCTACAGAACAAGTTTTGTCTGATCCCATTTATCCAGGTGAACTGGCCAGTAGTGCTAAGATTCAGGGCAGTAGTATTCTTGGAAAGCCAAGAGAGTGGAACAATATGGGGGATAGGGTTGGGGGAGGCATGAAAAGTTCTTCTGGGAAGCTTTCACTAGTACATCTCTTAACTCTGCTAAAGAACACAGGTGAGTTCACTTTACAATAATTTCTCAGCTGTCTGCTTTTGAATTGTGTACTTTTCTCTGTGTGTTATAGCTCAGTAAAACCTCTCAAAACTACTACAGAAAATGGAAACTTTCTGGATGAATACATAAGAAAGTACCATTTCTTGATGAGTGAGACTGTGTATTTGGAGAGAAATAATTCAAGTTTATATTGGAAGATCTCAATTATTTGTTTTTAATCCTTTGGTATTTATTACTTGATTAACTTTTAAAATTAAAAGAGTTAAAATCTGAACAAAATATGTAGGAAATCATTTGCATGTAACAGAATTGCTTTACCACTGAACTCATTCTCATCCTGTAGGCTTATTGAACAAACAAATACTAACGTACATTTAAACACCTTCCATAATGTCATGATTGGAATACATAGGAGGCAAGGAGGATTAATGTATTTTTAGGTCTATAGTTTTCTTTCATAAATATGTTTTATTTTATCTTACAATGTATTTGTATCTAAGGTTTATAAAAAGCTTATTTCACTCATGTCCTCATAAATTTGGCTCCTTATGTTTTATAATATCATAAAGTTTATGAGCATTAGAATCTTGGTTTTAAAAGGGAAACCACAAAATTGCTGATTTGAGATTTAAGTTGGACTAACTTTCTATGTAAGTGGTGTGAACAACAAAACAGGTATCTGCAAATTCAAATGAAATCAAACTCTTTACAAAATTATTTGAATAGATCTTGATACATATCTATGGAATATGTAACGCATCCTTTACAGCCATATTTTATTTTATTATTTATTTATGTATTTATCTATTTTATTTATTTATTTTTTAGATATTTCAAGACAGAGTTTTTCTGTGTAGTTTTGGTGCCTGGCCTGGCTCTCGCTCTGTAGACCACGCTGGCCTTGAACTCAGAGAGATCTACCTGGCTCTGCCTCCCGAGTGTTGGCATTAAAGGCGTGCACCACCACTGCCCTGCCATGGCCATATTTTAAAATGGCAGTCTAGAGTGTTTGCTGCTCTTTCAGGGAACCTGGGTACCTGGGTTCTGTTCCTAATGTGTATATTGGGCAGCTCACAACTGCCCGTAACTCTAGCTCCAGGGTATCCAACTCCTTCTTGGTGGCTCTGTGGGTAACACACACACACACACACACACACACACACACACACACACACACTACACATAAGTACAAAAAGTAAAATAAATCTTTAAATAATTCAGCTTCTATTGGATGCTAGTAATGCTGTAAACCCAAATGTCCCAGACACCAGCAACACTCACTCAAAAAACCCCAATGGTAGTTCCCTACAAAGTTTCACTTTGAAGTCTAACAACCCACTCAAGTCTATGTGTATGTAAGCATCATGTTTTGAGAATTACAGCTGTAATATTATTAGAGGAAAATGAAATAACTCTGCTGCTGTCTCACTGAAATTGGGCTTTAGAAGATCATTATTTTTCAAATATAGAATACAAAAATAAGGAAATTAATGTTCACAGAAACCTCAGGTACCTTTTCAATTTAAAAACTATTTCTTGATATCTTGATGAATAAATGCTACTTTGGAACCCGTCGATATATAGTAATATTTTAGGGGAAGAATGAGTTATTTGAAAATGAATAATGAAAGTTACCTCAAGTATTTTGATGATGTGAATCTAATATGCTGTTTTTATTTATTGAATTCAACTTAAATCTTAGAAAAAGGGAAGAGAAAAGGAATAAGAATCACCTCAAGTTGTATCTTATGCAACTTATTGTTTAACTCTAAAGAAAACTTTATAGACTAAAGGTTATTTCATTCATTTTATAGGTTAAGAAACTAATTCAAAGGGAGCTATAGACTCATACAATGGCATTTGGTTTGTGGAGGTGGGATACCCAAGTGGTTAACTGTTTCTGAATCCACACCCAGTATTTGCTAAGATGATTTTGTTTTATTATCAGTGGGTACTCTTATTGATATTTATACTTATGTTGTTTGCTCAATTACACTAGTAAGAACTGTTTAGTGTTTTTAAATTACATTTTACTTTGTTTTATGCTTTTTGCTGCTGTAGTTATGATTTAAGTGTTACATTAGCATGTTAAATTTTTACTTTTTCCCCCCTTTTCCATGATAGTACTCTTCCTCAGGTACAAAGCTATCAAATTCACATGTGCTAAATGGGGCTATACTTTAAAACAGCTCATGTCAGAGACAGATAGGTAACAGCCATTCAGAAAAGACTACAGTTTAACAATAGTCCTGTATTAGACCTTGTCTAGCATTATAATCAATAGTCCAACCAATATGAAAGCTACTGGAATCACACCAGATTTCTAGAATTTCTAGATGTGCAGTTTTGCTAATATGTGGATAAGATATCTCTGTTCTTCCCAGTGTTTGTTCTACTGATTGGTATTGGGGACTCCGGCATGCTAATCAAGTACTCAACCACTGAGCTGTATTCCTGCCCTCCTTTTAGATTTGGAAATAGAGTCTCATTAAATTGCCTGGGTTTACCTTGATCAAACTCTGTAGCTCAGAGGCCTTTGACCTCAGACTTCTGAGGAGCTGGGAATGAGGACCTGGGAAGACCGGTACCATCAACTCCTCAGAAGTTTAGAACAGTGTTCTTTGAAGCAGGAGTTATAAATATTAGGAGTCATTTGGAAGCGTTTCCTTGGGGAAAGGTAGTGGTTATATATATATATTTATTTGTATATATATATATATTTATATATATATATATATATATATGTTTATTTATATTTATATTTATATATATATATATATTATATATATATATTATATATATATTTATATTTGTCTCTTCCTTGCTGTCTAGTGTAACACTCTGGCTGGGTTGTGTGTTAAGTACTTTCCTGTTGCTGTGATTGATCACCATGAGCAACACAGCTTATAGAAGGAAGATCCTTCCCAGAAGGATAAGAGTTCAGCATGGCAGGGAAGCAGGGTAGCAGGTAGCCAGGATGGCAGCAGAAGGAAGAAGCTAGGAGCTCACATTTTCAAACACAAACCAACACAAGGCAGGAAGAGTGAACTGTAAATGGTGTGAGGCTTTTGATCTTAAACCCTACCCCCAGTGACATACTTCCTACAACAAAGCTGCACCATGTGACCCTCCCAAAAATAGAATCACCAACTGGGGACCAAGTGGTAAGTGCCAGAGACTACAGGGGACAGTTGTCATTCAAAGCACCAGTGCTTATGATGAACAAAAGCACCAGATGCAAGACCCATGCTCTTGACCTTGCCAGCCTTCAGTATCAGGAACTAGACAACTTCTACTCAGGATAAACTCCATAGCCTTTAGCTGTGGTCAATTCCATTGATAACAGCAATGTTTTTAAAAGGGAGAGGTATATCCTTTCAGTGGGAATGTGAAAAACTAGGAAACACAACTCTCTGTTTGATTATATCACCTCTAAAGGTTCATGAAAAGGTTTCCTCTGTATGTACGCATGTGAGGGTGAGTAGGGATACATCTGCTTATTCTGCTCACAGAAGCCAGAATGGGGCAATGGGTTTCCTGTACTATCAACTCTCTGTCTTAGTCATTCAAGGCAGTGTCTCTCTTTGAATGTGAACTAAGCCTGTAGTTAGCAAGTCCCAGCGATCCTCCTGTTTCCACCCACCTCCATCCACCTACCCTCACACCTAGTGCTGGGGTTGCAGACACACAAGTGATCATATCCAGGTTCTTACATGGATTCTGAGGATGTGAACTTATCACCTGCTAAGGCATCTCCCCAGATGAATTTTATCTATTTAAGCCAATCCCCCAGATTTGGGGAAGAGGTTAGTTTATCTTAATACGGTCTTAATTTTAACACACATTTGTACTTTTTTTTTTTTTAACAGAATGCAGGATTATGAGAGTATTATCTGTTGTTTCTGGCTTTGGTTTGCTTGCTTCCTTCCTTTCCAGGGATTGTTGCCTCGCCTTTCAGGACTCAGCTGAGCAGAAGTTTCCAGAGAGTTTTCCCTGATTCTTTGGGCTAAGCTTCCCATTTAGGAAGTCCCTGGTCACTGTATTCCTATTACAAAATTAATTTGCCCTCCTGATAATTAAGTTACAATTCACATGGTTTTCTTGCAGAGCTTCCAAACGTTCTGAGGTTTGCTGGGTTCTGTTTTTTCATTGTTTCCTTTCTTTGGAAAGTAGTAACACCACCCAAATCCTTGTTAACTGATGGATATGTTAATCAAAGTAAAGTTGTCCGAATGTAATGTGTACACACACACACACACACACACACACACACACACACACCCCCCAACAAGATGTGATAAGTTAAGCTGTGTAGGCATATGCAGGCAGATACCATTTACTTCAGTGAAAACAGCCCTTCCCCCCTGCTTCTTATCTGTCTCTTAAAATGCTGGCTTTTCAGACTCTTCATCAAAAGCAGCCGTCCACCTTCAGTTTACACTGGAAAGTTTCAGTTGCCTTTGCAGGACTTGTTAAACCTGAGAGATATTCTTAATTGCCTGAATTGCATGTAAACAGCTATACATTAATAGGTTAGGTTACTTTAGTTTAACTGGGCTCAGGTCCAAAGTACACAAACTTAGCATGTACACTTCCACAGTATGAAGCTACTTTTCTGTTCAACAGAGTAATTAGGCGATTCGACAAGGATGCAGACAAGTTATGAGAATCCAGTAGAGTGTAATCTCATAACCTTATGAATATAAAGTTTGATTTATGATGGAGTCTTGGGAGAGAGACATAGTGAGAAGTTGGCAGAACACCAGCTGGGAGTAGAGTGCCTGTGACAGAATTATAGAGTGAAAATATTAGAAGGTGCTAATGCCCCCAAGGAGGGAAAAACCTCAAGCTTTATCCTTTTCTTCTTGTCTTTGGCGTCTTCATTCATCCCCACACACCCTTTAGATGTGATTTCCATGCCTTTTACCCTCTGGTCCAACTGCTTGCTATGTTCAGTTGACTAGTTGACTATATCTCAAAATCAGTATCATCAAATCTCCTAAAAACTTCTTTCCTACCCCACCTATCTGTTTTTTTTTTTTTTTTTTTTTTTTTTTTTTAATCAAGAACACATTAATTTCCTGAGTTTGAGTGGCTTCTAATGCCAGTACGGTGCACACAGGAGGAACTCATATAACGGGAGTTAGAGCTGATATAATCCTTCCATGTCACCCATGAACAATCACTACCTGAGTCACGTTTCTATTCCCTTTAGGGTGTCTTCAATTCTTTCAGCGTTCTTCTGCTCTTGACCAAGCTATCTTCTTAATTCGAATCGCGTTGGCATGGTATCCTTTTTCTCACACTTCGCCAAGCTGCCTTGCACATTGGACTGCTATTTGTATGTTCTCTTCATTCTTAAAGGCCAAATATGGACTTCTTGATACAGAAGGACTCAATAAGTATCTGTAGACCCAGAGGCCAGCCACAGTAAAACCCCTCAGAATATACAGTGGCAATAAATAAAGATAAGGTAACCCTCAGGAAGAAAAAGTGTGTGGTCCTGTCAGAGACATGGATGCCTTGAAAAGCAGTGGCAACTTCAGAAATAAAGCACTAAAATATCCCAGCAGTTGTCTTCTTGACACTTTTCAAATGTGGAAAGACAAAAGGAGCTAATTGTGAACTTTGGATGCAGTCAAAGCATGTGTTAATAATCTACAGCAATGCTGACCCAGGGAACTTTCTGCAGGGATGAAACTGGCCATATGGTAGGCTCTCGTTACCTGCCGTGAGGGAACACTTGAAATATGGCTAGTGTCACTAAGAAGCTAAATTTTAACTTTAATTAATTGTATGGCCAATGGTGATTATATTACACGGCACACAGACCTATAATCTGAAGTTTTCTAAGGCCCCCTAGCATCTTTAAGCTTTCCTTAGGTCTTTAGTTTCATTTACCAATATACTGCAATTTTTCTTTTAGGTAGCAACCCTCAGGCAGTCTTGATTTCAGTATTAAATCCATCCCAACTCTCATATATTCACATGTCAACATGTCGTTGTCATGTTTTTCTTGTTCATCAATCCTAAAGTTCTTTTTTAATATCTACCAGATGATACCTGTCAATGATAGAAAGATGTAAGCTTAATATTCTCGCTCTAACAGAGCTTGTTTTCTAACAGGGAAATAAACAAATGATAAAACTATAATACCAAGTAATAGGAATTGGATGAAGAAAAGACAGCAAGTGGACAGCTTACCACAAAGGACATTGTTTTCACAAAAGTTATCATAAAAAGAACTCTGAAGAGGCCACATAGACCTGAAGGGAGGGAGCAAATAAGGATAGATAGAAAGAGACAGGGATTTCTGAGAAGGTCATGTACTGAGCGCCTGAGAAATGGGTATGACTAATAACCCTACTAAACACCAACAAACCACAGATGACACTAAGGTTTCTAAAGGGTGGAGTATTCGGCACACGACACTCCAAGACCAACTTCTCAGCACATAGGGGATTTATTTGCCCCAGAAGGGGAAAGGGTAGGGAGTAAGACATAGAGACAGGAGATAGGGGATGAGGGAGAAGAGAAAGGAATAAGGAAGAGGAGGAAGGGATATTTATTTGTTCCAGAGGGACAAAGGACTATCTCTGGACAGAGAGGAGACAGATGTGGCACCTAAGCAAATGGCAGTTTACAAATGAAAAAGGGGAAACCCTGTGTTACGATGAGGTGTTTAATTTTAATTGGATATGTTAATTAGATCAACAAAAGGGTTTTTTTTGTTGTTGTTTTTTTGTTTTTTTTTTAATTGCTGGATGTCAATACTTTGACAGCTGGACCTTGCTGGTCAGCCTTAGGAGGAGGAAGTGGCCAAATAAGGGAACAGACCTTAGTGGTTAGCTTTGGTAATATAATCTAAGGGTTTTTAGTAAGGCAGAGGGGATGGGAGAGAAGGGCAAGGCCTGCTGGAGTAATGGTCACCAGGACTAAGCTTGTTAAAGTCCCTTTAGTCCATTTACTATACCTAAGTGGATGAAGATGTCATTTACTAGGATGGTAAAGGGGTGTGTGTGTGTGTGTGTGTGTGTGTGTGTGTGTTCAATCTGAGTTCCCAAAAGTTAAACTTTAGATGTGTACATTAGATATTTTAGTAAAAACACAGAGTAGAGATGCAGATTGGAGGCTAGAGACATGAATTGGTCAGCATTGTTATGATGGTTAATTTTTACTGTCAGCTTGACTGACGTGAATCACTATGGAAATACACTTTTAGGATGTCTGTGATGGTTGTTTCCAGAAAGATTTAACCAAGGAGGGAAGATCCAGTCTGGATATTGGTGGCACCATTGTTGTGTGACAAGGATTTTTGTGGGAAGACACAACACACATGTCTAATCACCCTAGATAGGGAGCCCAAGACAGACCAAAGTCTGGATACCATCAAAGTCCATGTTGGTGAATCAATGAGTTTTATTGGTGTTACAGGAACACAGATAAGGAAGGAATTACTGCGAGGATCAAGCAGATGCCATAACAGGCTGTTCAGTCTTCTCTGAGAGATCAGGCTTCAATTTCAGTTTCCTGAGACCGAGAAAGCAGTTTCTGAGGAAGAGCCATGAACAAACGACAATCTCCAACACTCCTGACAGTCAGGATGAGGAGTCCTGGTACAATATGACTGAGCTAGCACCCACAGTCAGCGCGTACTAGGCCAGCCAGCCTCCACAGGTAATAAGCTCAAGGTAACTGCCCCAAAATAGAAAACCTGTAGCCCTAATCAGCCCTTGACTAGCCCTAGCTAATTAGAATGTACTAACATAATTGCCATTTGCTTAAGCCAATCACATCTAAAATGACCTAACTGCCCTAGGGACTCCCCTTAGCTGTGCTTAAAAGGAGCCCACACATCACCATTTTGCCTTTGTATAGGATCGTTGACCCTAGTATACTATAATCATTCTTGAGATTAAATAAATGCTTTTGCTGACTGCATATGTGGATGGTGGTCTTCTGTGGGACTGCTCCAGGACTCTAAAAGTTACTTACAGGAGCAGCAATGACTCTGAGACATCTGTGTCACCAAAGCCCTGCTAATGTGAGTGACCGCTCACAAAATCAGGAAAACCTGGAGCACACTGCACAGCCTATAGTTAGCTCAACAGGTTGGAGATTGTTCTCTCCAGGTGCCTCAGTTGGTCTAAAGCTCTTCCAGGCAGATAGTTTGATTTCCGTTTTCTTTGCAGTTTTGTTTGCGAGCAACTCTCAGCGTTCTTTATGGTTTACTCTTGGGAGGGAGGGACCTAGTGAATTTGATCAGTTTCAAGGACTTCCTGAAACTATCTTTCTGAAGCTATTTTGAGTTGTTTACATTCTGTCTTAAAAAAGCACTTCCCTGCAGGACCAGAATGCTTCTGTCTCGGAGGATACTGTAACACAACTCTCATCCCAAGTGGGTAGGGGTACCGCACTGAACACAATGGAGAAAGTTAGCTGAGTACAGATGTTTACCTCCTTTTGCTTCCTGCGTTTGATACATTGTGCCTAGCTGCCTGATGCTTCTGCTCTCAAGTTTACCCTATCATGATGAACTGAAACCTCAAATTTTGAGCAAGATGAACCAGTGTTCCCTTGTTTCTTTTCAGCTACTCAGGGATTTGGTGATAACAATGAGAAGAGTGACTGATTTAATCCTTGAGCTCATATCTAAATCTGTGAACCTGGCTGCAGTTTCTCAGAGTGTAGGTGTAGATACAAAGTAAAACTGGGCTATGGGAACATATAGAAGCAAATAGCATGTGGTAGAGGGAATCAACGAAGTCTGACATTGGACCCAGAGAAAGTGCAGGCAATAGAGAGAAGATAATGGATCATTGGCAATAGGGAGAAATCAAGTAATAGAGAGAAGGCAGTGAGTGGATCAGGCAATAGAGAGAAGGTAGTGGGCCATTGGCAGGCATGTCCAGAGTGTTTAACAGCAGGGAGTGATCACCCACCCAGACACTTCTGAGAACTTAAACTGTGTGAGGACTGAGAATTGATGATCAGATATGGTGACCTAAAGGTCTTCGTTGCCTTCACAAGTAACACAGAAACAGCAGCAACCGCACCCTGGAAGAACCTTAGTAACAGGTAATTAAGCAGGTTGGTGCCTCTAAGGAATGGCAGGAAATAGGTTTGTACTTTCTCCCTGGAGTTACTGCCCAGAAGGGCTATTCTCAGTTCACCTTGGACATCACAAAAGAATCCCTTCTCTCGGGCTTCTCTCCTTTGTGCCTTCATTTTCTGTAGATCCTCAATCTTCCTAACTCCCTGCTCTCTTTGCTGGCTTCTGCTGACTCCTCCATCCTCTTCCTGACTCAATTTCTTCTGCTTTCACTTCCTCCAAAGTTGGGTGGCCCTTGAGGACACAAAGGAAATATTTGCAATAGAAAATTGTTTTCTAATTTTTGAAACTGACACTTTCTATCATAAACCAGTATCATTTAAAACAACTCTACATTCGTTTTTCAACAAAGTAAATTTCTTTTCATTTTTAGGTTAGTTTTAAATATTTTATAAATGGCATCTAAGGCTCTTTGCTTGTAGCCTTGCCAAAACAAAGGAGACAGGAGACAGGAATTAATGAAAGGAGGTGGAATTCTTTGTAGTTTGGGCCAGAACTAAGGAGAGGAAAGTTCTTCATTTCTCTCAGCTTTTCTGGTAGGTACCAGGATCAACATTTACAAAATGGGGAAACAAAAGCCAGGAAATATGTCAATTTAGCTGTGAGACAAGTTGTCAGAGCTGTGAGGAGGTGTTTTCTTAGGTGACAATTCCTTTTGTGTACTTGGGTTGGTCCTCAGCAGGAGATTTCTGAGAGGAAGTTTAATTCCCTAGCATCTATATTTTAAGAGTCTCTGTTACTTTGGTACAATTTCAACATTCATGTCTCAAACCCAGTAGTTCTAACCACCTTTATTCCCCCATCTATATTTTTTCCACAGTAGCATTTATCACCTTTTACCACAATTGCCTATTGATTTTGTTTGCCATTTATTCATTATCTCTTTTGCTAAACATAAACCCCAGATGAGCAGTGGTTTATCTCTGTTTCACTTACTGACGCATCCTAAGTAAGTAGCATTCTGCCTGGATTGCAATAGGTGATTGGAAAATTATTGATAGCTCAATGAATATTGTAGTCCCCACAAATGAGGAGTAAGTAGATGTGTATGATAGTAGACACATGACTTTGCTCTAGTTCCTATGTGATATTAACTGGAACACATAAAATTATTCTCCCCTCAAGGCCATTGAAGTATAGGGCATGATATGACATGGCCTTCTGTGTATACCTCGGGAAAGTTTTCAATGGAAGTCCAGAAAGAATCAACGCCTCTTATACTTCAGGGATGCAGCAAAATCATCTTGCTAGTAATTCTTTTCAACTGAGGGGGGAAAACAACAACAGTGGAGAGACAAGGAAGAAAGTAACAGAGCCAGAGTATAGTTTATGGGTAGCTGATCACCCTAAAACTTCAGAACTGGGCAGCTTAAGGAGAGTTTGGTTCTGGTTGCACAGGCAGAGAAGGATCTCCTGTTGGTGGGGAAAGATGTGGAAAACTTGTAGAATTCCAGATACAATAAAAGCGAAGCAAATACAGGGAACACTCCCTGCCTGAATGATGTGATCTCTAAAACCAGGCCACTCTCCTACATAAACACAATATAAACATCAATTGTGTTATGGGAAGCCTACCAGGGATGGCCATTCTGACACAGTTTATAGCCAATTTATTATAGCAGGCTGGGGCTACACTCATTCAGGACTCATGTGTAGCCCTGACTATTTAGAGTAAGGAGCTTTTAAAGGCAAAGACTACATCTTGGACTCTGCAGCTGCAGGGAGAATAAGGTTTGTTTTGTTTTTTCTTTTGCAGGCAAGCAGTTTAACAGAAGCTAAGATAAGTAGTTATCTGGAGGGGAAGGTTTGCATAAGGAAGCAGTTTAACAGAAGCTAAGTTAACCAACCGGTGGCATCTTGACCTCCAGTTCCTACAAGAGTTTGGTAATTTTCCATGGGATTTTGCATCAAGGTGATCAAATTCTAGTTAAACCCCAAATGATCTCAGGAACCTTTTTTTTTCCCTCTCACAATTGGAAACCAATATAGTCCAGGCCCTGTTTAGAAACCATTGGCTGCCCCTTTGTGAAAACCAGTTTGTATTTAGTTGTAAGGTTCATGTAATATGCATTTGTTTCTATGTTTTCCTTAAACTTGTACAGTTTTAATAATTTTGAAGATTAAAGTTTTTCATTTCTTTGATTTTTAGAAAGTCCAACTTTTTTTCTTATTTTTAAAAAAATATTTTCTTATATTTTCTTGCATATTCTTAATGCTTGTCTTAAGCACTCCAGACCTGGGCAGCAGAAAGCTGGAGACAGACCTTTTTCACAGAATGCTGAAATTCTTCACATCAGCCAACCTAGACCCACTACATCTGCCTCATTCACCTTGCATCTCCCATGGAAACTTCATGAGAGCCATGGTCTTCCTCTTTCTTTTTGCCACTGACAAAGCCTAGTGCCTCTCTGTGTGGCCTGCATGCTCTAATGTATCCTTCCTCTTGGAAACTGGATTTGCATAGGTTTTTTAATTTGTTTTTTCCCATAGTTTCATATATATGTTTATATAGACATGCATGAATAATGCACTTTGACCATATTGTGCTGTTATCCTTTGTTTATGACCCTGCACTTCCTCCCCATTCCTTTTTCTTTCCAATGAATCCCCCACATGGAAAACTCTAATTCCATGGCTTTTTGTATGTGTGTGGCCCACAGTTTTTAATGATGAATGCTTGCATAAGCATGGGTGGGGTCATTTGCTTGACTAAAGACAACTTACCAGTGGCTATACCACTGAGGAATATTACTCCTCTTCCCCTGCCACCAACTAACTGCTTCTGAGGGAGGTGTGAGACCTCATGAACCTCTTTCCAATGTGTGATAGAGTATATTGATCTTGGACGAGTAATTGCCATCTTGGTGGGTACAATAGCCATGTTATGTCTAGAAGACAGTGTTACATAGCAATCTACTCATCTTTCTATTTTTATATTTTTACTTTCACCTCTTTTTCCACAATGGCCCTTAAACCTTGGAAAGGTGATAGAAATGTCTGGCTTCTGATTGAAGACTCATCAGACTCTAATTCTCATTCCTTTGAACCTTTATGAGTCTCTGCATGCACTCTGCTCACCTCAAAAAGATTCTCTGACCAAGGCTCAAATCAGTACTAATCTATGGGCACAAACAAATGTTTAGAGGGAAGTTTGATAACATGTCTGACCATTTATCAAACCGTCAGTTTCCTCTCAAAGCCTAGAACCTTCTAAACAATGGGCTTTTGACCAGGCTTATAGTGCCAGCCATAGTTTCTCTCCAGTGGAATGACCTTCAAATCCAGTCAAAAAGTAGTCGGTTACCTTTGTAACAGCCATGTGGACACAACTTTGCAAACTGTATTATTTAATGCCAAGTATCTTTTGATATGTTGCCCTTGCTATACCTGAATAAATAATAAAACATACATTCAGAAACAGTTTCCTCATGATTAGATTCCATACCCATTATCCTCAATGTATTTACTAATATTATAGAAAAAATGTATGTAATCACCTCCCCAAGTCCTTTGGTCTCTTACCTGCACAAACTTTCACTGTAGTTTAATTCTTTTTTCCCTGTGATACGCAGTACATTCATTGACAACCTACTTAGTCCTCTAAAACTTTGATACTGTATGCCAATCCTTCCATACTATACATCTCGCTTTTGGAATTATACCAGTTGAAAAGTTTTATTTACTTAAAGAGTGCCATCAAATATTGACAGTATTATTCACATATCAATTGATGTACATCACACTGTACCAAAAATGAATGCTGATCTTACTAGATTCTAATAATAGATTAAGAGACTAAAACAAAAGTGGACCTTTCGAGTCTGGGAAAACTAATAATGTTTCTTGTTTTACATTTTCATGTTATTGGAGGTCCAGGCCATTACCTTTGCTGGCTGATGTGAAAAGAAGTACTATAGGGCCAAAGCTATTTACATGCCATATGCTTCCGAAAATACTGTATGACATCCTGTGACTTGGTTTATGCATGATGATTATGCTCACTTCTTGTTAATCTATAAATCCCACAATAGATTATAAAAGGGGGAAATTCAAGGCGATGGATCAGGAATGGAGGACACATTTTTAATTCAGCAAAGCCAAGTTAACATTGGCAGATGGTACTCATTTCAGAACTGATGGCTATGGTTCCAAAGACAGGCCACACAGATTACTATATACATGCTTCTTAACCATTGAAAGATTCCTTTGACTATTAGGGTCTCTATTACCTTATCTTATAAATGCCCTTAAATTAAAGGGTATTTATTTTGGTTGGAATATATGTAGCTGTAATAGTAGGTAATGCTGACTCATACAGGTTAAATAGATTAGATACTTAATAAGAAATTAGTTTAAAGGCAGCACCAGGAACCTCCCCAGCGTGTGTGTGTGTGTGTGTGTGTGTGTGTGTGTGTGTGTGTGTGTTCCTGCCCTAGCATCCTTGCTGTGTTTACAACATGACTATAAATGGTGGCAGCAGAGCCCATGGCCTAACATCTTATAACAAGATCCATTGGGATAAGAGAGGATTTCTCTTGCTGTATAATTCTTATTTGTGTTGAGGAAGCATCTTCAAGAAGCCCCCAGCAGTGTTATAGCTTAATAGACAATATTATTATCATGTGGCCAAGTGGAAACCCATCACTGGACAGAAGAATCAATATGTGATGATTGCCTTTTATCAACCATTATTCACTTTGTGGTGAGGGCTGAGTCTCAGCTCCCTTGAAGTTCAGGCTGGGGAAGGGAGAACAGATCTCTGGAGGGAGAAGAACTGGCCTAAAAGTCGACAACCATTAGCAGCGAAGTTATGCTGGCTGAGTGCTATGTGATACTAAGATGCTTTTTTTGATTCATTCAGAATTTTTATAAATTACTTGAGAGTGGGGTTGTGAGTTTTAAAAATATAATCATCCAACTTCTGTCATTATTGAGTTCATAGCAAAATCCCATGGAAATAATGATGATTAAGAATTCTTTAAAATACCACTCCAACCAGGGAAAGGGATAGGCTACCTGAAGCTCTTTGCCTCTCTCTCCTCACCTTCAAATCCAGTTCCACAGTAGATTATAATTCTAGAAGTTAGGGAAAGTAAATTTGATAGAGATTTTATTCATGTAAGAAAAATGTATTAGGAATATTAACTTCCATACATAACACAAATAAACTAGGTTTTTGGATCATTTGTTAATTGACAAACAAATGAAGGCTTTAAAAACTTATATATAAAGTGAAACTTTAATTATACGAAATGCTACAGTGATTTATGTTTATTCAAAATGCTAAATACTAAATAATGTGGGATGATAAAGTGTTCTTTTATGGTAAATTTAAAAGATAATTGTTTTTACCCATATCTTGTGTGTATTATAATGGGGAGTTAGTAGATTGGTCTGCAAGAGAGGCTGAGAAACCGGGGACTGCTCAGTTCATGAGGCTGGATACCTCGGCAGTCCAAATCAGGCACTGAAAGTCTGGAAATTACTTGGAGATCTTCTGGTTTGATTTTACATTTGGAAAACCGAAGAAGTTGGAGTCTGGTGCAGTGGAATATGGCAGCAGAAGGCATAGGCATGCTTGACCAGAGAGAAACCAAGTGGCTTGGCACATTTGGTTTCTTTAGGCCTCTTTCTGGTGTGTCACTGGTTGGAAGTTATTACCCCATTTGAGGGCTGGTCTTCCCCATTCAGTTAATCCTATCTGTGAACACCCCCACAGACACACCCAGAAGTGTTTTCCTAGGGTAATTCTAAATCCTTCCAAGATTTCCAATCACGACTGTAACAGGTGTCATCTCTAAACTGTTCTCCAGCTACTAAGGCTAGAATGAACTGTTACAGACCCAAGGTTAGGAAGCATGAATTGTTACAGCTACAGACCCAAGAGCCTCCCTGAGTCTCTTCACGCAAACTCTTTAGGCAACTCAAAATTAAAAGTCTGACAGTTTGTGGTTCTTCATTAAGGCAGTCAACGTAAGTCTTCTGTTTCAGAGCTTGGCACCACCAGGCTCCCCGGTGTTCAGGTTGAATAGCTGGCCCACTTTCCATTCCTAATTTCTTCTTCAGCTCCATAAACAGCAGCTCTCACTGACGATGTATTTGATAACATTGTATTTTCCCTGAGTGTATGCCAACTGCCTTCAAAATGTATCTATTTTATTCCCATCCAGAAATATCTTCATGGGAATTGGAGTGCGCCACTCCCTTACTTAAAATATGTTAAAAGTCACCGGCTAACGCCCCCGTGGATGGCCCCGTACCCATGCACTAATTGGTTGTTGATGATGTTGTTGAAGATGAGGATGCAGACATGAAGCTAGGAGAGAAATAGGTTGAGGGTCCCTTGGGGCATTGAAGGAATGTCGTGGGGGAGATGGATATGATCAAAATATATTGTATACATGGATACAAATTTGAAAGGAATACAAAATTAATATCGAAAAAGCCCCCATAGAGATTGTCAGGGATATCATATTCTTGCCCTGATGTCCTGTTTTCTTTCATCTACTGCCACTTTCTACCTGAGTCTTCATGTCAGCCAAAGTGTTCCCTCATCACATCAACTCTCTTCTGAGTGTCTGTATAGGTGTGACTATCCTGGAGTGCAAGCCTCTTGCCACTTGTCTTTGCTAGATGCACTTTTGTGTGCTGTCCAGGTTTCAGATTCCGCTGTCTCTGTATTGGGAAACTAACCCAGATCTCCCCTTCCTCCCAACAGCACATTACTGTATGCATCATGTTACTGTGCTTAGTGTTTGCTAAGTTCCCCATTCTGTGAATGACTGATTTGATGGCTCTTCTAGCTTACTATTCTATCTTGACTTCTGTAATGTGTTTTTCTATATGCACAGTTACCTGAAATGTGGGGCTTATAATCATTGTGCAGAATAATCTCTCTCCAGCATAGCCAGAGTGTATTTTCTTTCATAAACTGCCAATAATTTCTTGTCAATATTATGTATGGGAACCATTTTAATGTTGGCTGTTTTTCTTTGTAAAATCTCAGAGTTCATATTAAAGGATAGTGTCTGAACAGGAGTAGGATCAGTGTACCTCATTACTTTCTGGTTCCTCATTCCTATAGAAAATGATAACTGCTTCATAGGAAAAATTGGTCCAAAAGAATCCGTGAACTCCAACTCTGAGTGTGCTAACCCAAATCCCTTTCTAAACTAACTACAGATGAAAGGTAATTTGGTAGAAGTAGTATTCAGTCAAGCACAGGGGTGCCTAATTACCATCCTTAGCACCAGAGAGGTGGAGGCAGGAGGGTCATGAGGAGTTAGACCCAGTTTAAAAACAGGAAATATGCACAAAAATTTAAATTTCATTATTTGACTATTTTTGAAAAACAAAACAATAACAGAAAACAGCGCAATGTACCAGCCAAAGTAACATTTCTGTATAAGTTACAGCTTTTAAACAAAGTTTTCCTTAGTGTGTTATTTTGTGTAACTGCTGTCTGTCTACTGCTAGACTCAGGTGTGTTTAGTATTCATATAGTGTGGAAGACTTTACAATTTGAAGAAAAAAGAAGCAATTTACACTGTCTTTGTACCCCAACTTCAGTTAATTTTAGGACTTGATAAATCATATGAGAAAAACTGTTAGGGAAATTTATCTAAAACTGCAAATTGCAGGAACAATTTTCTAATGTGGAAACTTTATGAAAACTCTATTGACTTAATCCTGACATATCTAAAGCAACAGAGAGAATATTCTGAAACCTAACAGAATAAAATTGTCACAATGCAGGGGAGGCATTTTTGTCTGTGTGGCTAACATAGAAATCAAAATCAGCATGAAATCTAGGACACAATGCATCGCTATATGCTCTAATCCATCAAGTACTCTTCCTATAAACCAATAATAAAACACAGTGTCTGAAGGTTCTCAGGGAGGTCACGTGCTGTCCCCATACCCCTGCCTGTAATCTACCCAGAATTTCTCCAGTTAAAATATCATATTATCTAAGATTCCACTGTAGAGACTTGAGCAGGACTTTTAGCCACCTTAGATTTTATTTTCTTAACTGTAATATGAGGAAGTGGACTAGAGTAGCCTCGACCTCCTAATAGACATGTGATCATGCTTGATTTGTTGCTTAATGTGAAGCTAAAAACTGCCCATCTGGAATTCATTAAGAGGTATTAATTTTATATGCACTGTGGAGGGCAATTAAATATTTGACCCGCATTCCTTTGTAGCTTGTCTCCGAGGTTCTTACCTGAGAAATGATTTATATAATCTCCTGATCATTTCACACAATTAGCTATTTATGCCGCACTTAACACTGGTGCCTACTTTCCTGACAAGGAAAGAATAAAAAAAAATCATATCACTTACATTAAAAAAAAACCTAAGGAAAATTCTAAAGAGGTGCTTCCAAGTACCTTCTGAATTTTTTACTGTTGTGCATACTGTGCTGAAATACCCCTTCCCACCACTGGAGCTGGAATAGCTGATGTTTTGTAGGGAAATCAAGTAGCCTGTAACTTCCACCATCTGAACCTGGGAGCTTCTCTGGGTCCTTTGGAAGAATTGATGTGACAAATTACAAGTCCTGTGCTGACCTTCTGTCATGTATTTCTATAAGAAAAGGGAAGAGACACAGGCAGTCATTTGTTAAGAAATCGAAATTTCTCTAAGGTTGGGTGTGGGGCCTAACGCCTACTTATTGATATTCTTCCTTTTCGTCTTTATTAAGGATATTTATCTATTCATTCTAACTGATGGATAAATTGCTACTATTTGCATTTTGACTGTAGGGCAAAGAATGTGGGAAGGGTATTTTCAAACAGGTAAAAATTTACATATATAAGTTGGTGGTTGAATTTTAAATGCACTGGTATATATTGAGTCAACTCTTACATTTCTAAAAAATTAAAGTGGCTATAGTTTGGTTCTGATACTGGAAAGTTTTCAATGTAAGAACAGAAGTAGAAAAAATAATAATAAAGGGGTGATTGAGTGACTTTATCTCAAGGTGAGAACAAACCCTGCGGCCATAACAGGAGACATTTTCAATTTATTACCCTCCCCTCTGTGACAGCTTGTGTAATCAGCATTACCAAGAGAAATATATAATTACCCCAGTAATTGTATTGTTCTAAAGAATTTGTCAGTTTTTAGCATTTTCTGCAGCCCACAGCGAGCATATAAATACTGAGCAGAGAGGAGTGTTGCCTGGGACTGAGCCATGACTAATTTATTACCTGTAGAAATGCCTTAACACTTATAAGGTGTTAATTGTACCCAAGTGACACAACTGTAGTTGGGAAGATAATTTGGTGTCCCCTTGTCAAAGCATGGAGTGTGGAAGCCCTTGGCTTGCTCTGTAGTAGAAGGGCACTTTCTTGCAAGTCATCAGCAGGTGGTAATGGACACTTAGAGTTCTAACTGGTAAATGATGGTTATTCCATCACCATTAAGGGGAGTCATTTCAATTAATAATAACAGAAAATTAAAGTTTTGCTTCATAATGTTTTGACTTGCTGTCTTTTAGAAAGAGATTAGTGTGACAAATGGGAATATAAATTGTTGACTTAAATGCTTATTGTCCTCATCAGCAAGTCAGTTAGGAGTTTTATGGTGCCTACTGTAAATGAGACCAATGTGTTTAGGTAGAAGGTGAGACATGCCAGTCAGCCAGCCTTCAGTCTGTACATTTCCTCAAATGAGGGTGGGAACTAGGGTTAATATTTGGAACTTAGAGGATTGAGTGCCAAAGGAGAGGATGTTGAGTTGCTGGCACAATCGGCTGCAGTGCCATAGCTTGGCCTGTCACAGGTGTTTGGCAGAGATAGTGGGCTGAAGCTTGTCTCCCAGCAAAAGCCAAGTTGCGTTTTCTCATTTAAATCAAGATCACTCACGTGTTCCACAAATCGATCCCATTCAAGATAACAAGTAGACTCCTATGTTCTAAAGCAGAATAAGTAAATATGAAATCTTTGCTGCATGATGGATTTATCAGTGCTCATTTATCCTTTTGTTCTGTGCAGTTCAGTTTCTGGAACAAAATAATGCACAGTTGATATTTATATTTGTATTGCATTTAATTATTTTAATTGACAGAACATTTTCACGAATCTAACAGTTATCTTTTAAAAATGAGATGAGAGGTGAGATTTATTAAGCCCAAATTATGGCCTAAACACCATTTTAGCTTTCTGTGAGTTGTTTTATTCAATTATCATAGTAACACTATGAAATGGGTTTTAATTTTAATCTCACTTTTCCCAATAGGAGAACTAGAGTTCAATACACTAAGGCTGAGGTCACATTTCTAGTAGCAAAAATTCCTGAGGAGCTGAGGTGGCTTCAGACTATGCCTGATTTTACGTTGTAGATCAGTTAATTGAGTGCACTTTGATGGAAGTTGTTCTATTCTAGAACTGCTCATGGCTGTGAAATGTATTTACCTTTTATGGAATTAAGAAACAATTTCTCTTGTCACATGCACACACGCACACACATATACATATACAAACCAAACATAGGTATATATATATATATATATATATATATATATATATATATATTCATACACACACATATATTTGGAGCCAGGATTTATGGAAATCAGAATGAAATTTGAGAAGAATGTGGAGGGCTTGTAGACCCCCAAATGCACAGATTCTAAGAGAATTAGGGCACACACAACACCTGTCTATTGGACGACTGTGGAGACCAACCCTCCTTAGAGTCACCTGTCCTGAAAGAAACTGTGAAGTGAAAGTATAAAGTGTTAACATTAAAATTGATGCATAACTCAGTCAGTTGACTTTATTCCTTGGTTGATGATGAATTATATGCTTGTGAGTCAGCAGCAGGTTGCTCATAAAATATTCAGGTAATGAAATCTCAAGATATGAAGTATGAGAAAGAGAAGGTAAGCTCACTCCTCTTCACTCTTCTCTGGGTTTTGAAGGCAGCTCTACCTGTAAATAATATAGAGGTCCAAAAATAACTTAAAAATTATTCAAATTTAGAGAGATGGACATGACAGATACATTCCTGAGGGACTATGAAAGTTGGTACAAATAAAATATTTTTTTTCTGTTTTAAAATGCCCATATGTTTATGCATTTGACATCCAACTTGTCTAGGTATTAAAAATTACCTTAATAGAAAAAAAGCAGAAAAAAATCAAGAGGTAGTTTGAGGTGTGCTGTAAAGAGGGTAGAGGGAAAACCTAACATGGGCAGTGAATATGGAGGTACGTTTTAAAGGTTGTGGAATTCTCTAAATGGTTATGACACATAAGAGAGAAATAGAGATGAAAGAAGAGTGAGATGAGAGAGAGATTGATTTTTTTGGACAATGTGTAAGAAAAAAATAAATGAAACTTTGCTTAGCTTCTATGTTAGAGACATTTCACTGGGTAAAAATTATCTCATCAGCCTTTACCTATTTGTGAGTTTGAAAAAAAAAAAAAACCCACTTCATTGTTGACTTAAAAAAGAGCCACCTCCTTGGCTTTTTGTACTCTTAATGGCACCGAGTTTGAGTATTTTTCCGTGTTTCCTCTTTATTACAGTCTTTTTCTAGAATCCTCACAACTTCCTCCTCATTCAACAGTTGTCCCCGTCTTGAGTTTTAACTGGATCTTCTTGGAAAGATTCTTTAATTCTTTCAAGCTCCAATTTTCTTGCGAGTTTGAGTTTGCCCAAGTGGCTACTGAGTATTCCGGGCCAGTCTTTAAAAGGGTATTGTAGCTGAAAGTTTTCCTGTGTCCTGCCTGGTCTGTAGCTGCTCAGACCCAAATAAACACACAGAGGCTTATAGTAATTATGAACTGAATGGCCTAATGGTTTAGGCTTCTCACTAGCTAGCACTTATATCTTAAATTAACCCATTTCTATACATCTATACTTGGCCACATGGCTTGTGGCTTACTGGTGCTTTTATATCTTGCTTCTCCTAGAGGTGGCTAGCAGGGCTTCCTCTATCTTTTTCCTTCCTCTCTCTTTAGTTAGAATGTCCCACCTAACCTTATTCTGCCTCACCATTGGCCGAACAGACTTATTTATCAACCAATCAGAGCAACACATATTCACAGCATACAGAACAACATCATCCATCAGGGCGCTCCTTTTGACAACCATCCACTGATTACCAGTGCATTTTGCCTTAGGCTTGTTTCTGCTTCTCTAGTGCCAGCTGTCACTGGCTGTGTATTCTGAGCCTTCATGAAGACTTTGGGCTTCCATTCTTATTGTCATCTCTGCTTGAGGAAAACATCCCCACCACTGGGACTTATTCATCTGTCACTATTTCTGAGGCCCAATGGGTAAAATACTTAAATTGTTTTCTTGCTTTTTTCAACACACACACACACACACACACACACACACACACACACACACACCCCTACCTTTTTTTTCCCCCTTGGGAAAGAGCCATCAAGTTATCCAAAGTCACATCCCCAATTCTATCACTTTTCAGCCCTTTTGATGGGTGCAGGACTTCTTTTGCCTCTGATGAACTATCTCTTAAGTGCCTAGTGTGTGTCCCTTAGCTTGGCTTCTCTTAGCTGTTTTAGATTTGTTACATGCTTTTTAACCCAGGAGCAGCTTGACCTATCTCTAGAAACAAACATTTATCCATAAAGAAAGCACAATATTTTTTGTTTCTGTCTTCTTGAGATTCTGATAGATAATTAAAAGCTGCTGTCAAATAAAAGGGAAGAAGGAGACAGAAAGAAAGGCAGCACAATGATACCGACACGGATGGGAGACGGCAGATAGTAGCTTCACATATCTGCCAAGGCACGTCCATCAGAGAGCCTGGTGCTTCATGTCCATCTAGTCTTGCTGAATGGTGTGATGGAAAGGAGAAAGGATGTATGCTTATATGCACACAGGGCAATAGTAACTTCATTATTTCGGAGCTTGGGCAGGTGTGGAGATCAATGGGAGCCTGGCTTTAACATATAACATGTATAAAACTGGATTTTCAGCCGGTTTCCCTGCAGGATTTCATTTTATAAGCAGTGTCTGACTCTGGAGTGCAAGCATAGAGGCAGGATGATTCTACCTTGTGCAGCTAAGCAGCAGCATGTATACAGCTAAGCAGCATCATGTATCATGCCCCACCCATGTGGCAAAACTGATAAATACCTTTCCTATGATTAAAATGGGTACTATCCTTGATCACAGTAAACTGGGATTATAAGACCATGTTAAAAACACAGAAAATAGGTCTGAGGCTTATGGATTCACACTATAGTGGCTGTGTGTGTGTGTGTGTGTGGTCCAACAACTAAGAGGAATATAGAAGTTGGGAAGGGGGGTTGTTTTCCAGGGAACAGAGTTTGGGGTATATTGAGAGTGAGGTAATGATGGGACATCCCAGTAGGATTAGCTGATGGGGACCAGGAAATGCTATAGTAAGGCTCTCTGTGGTTGGAGCCAGGTATGCTGGTTCATGGCTGTATAGTCCTAGTACTTCAGAAAACTGAGACACGGAGATTACCACACATTGATTGTTGGTTGGTCTGAGCTATGTATGAGTTCCAGGCCATCCTGGGCTACAGAGTAAGGCCATGCAATAACAATAAACAACAACAACAACAACAACAAAACCAGATAGAAAAAACCAAACAGAACAAACAAGTGATCTTCACATTTGGGAAATACTCAGGTGAGACCTTGAAGATGGTTCAGTAAGACTGCAGAGTTACATAGGAAATAGAAAGTCCAGCAAAGGGGTAGGGCTCCAGGGCATTTCACAGGGTGTCCTGCATTGGGGAAAGGTGGTCAGGCAACATTGATTTCTTTTCCTGGTAGACTCCAGCTCTACCTCACTAACCAACTTCCCATAGGCACAGCATCCACAGGAAAGTGAAAGCCAGCAGCCTTTCCATTAAACACCGACTGCTTCTGCTAAATCAGGTGAACCATAAGCCATGTGTTTCCCCAGAGGGACCCATAATCCCGGTCAGAGGACAATTTCAGGTGCCTGTTAGAGCTACACTGATATCTCATTTTCAGCACAACTCTGGCTCCATATGGCAAAATCTATGATCCCAAAGTGATAAAGCCAGTTTATCTCATCGGAACTACCAGAGCAAGCCTTATTGAAGATTAAAGAAAAAGGAAGACCCTCAACTATACAAGGTTATTCTTGTTTTAAAGCATTGATATGTTTTTATTCTTTTCCCTACACTGTTAAAATTCAGTGTAAGGTTCTTAAAACACATACATACTCACCCATCTTATTAACCAATCTGGGAAGTAAATCTTATCAAAAGGAACTGTCTACAAAGTGGGACCTTCAGAGGACTCCCCTGGGGATCAGCTCCCCTCCTAGATCATGAAAGCTGAGGAGAAGCTGCCTGGCAGTCTTGTAAGTTTCTTAGACAGGGCTTTAAAAGGCTCCCCCTGTGCCACCCTTTATGGTTGATATGGTCTGTTCATCCCTAACTAAGCCTCAGTGTCCACATTACTAACCTTACAAAGACTTCTTACTTAGGGTTTGTTTGTTTTTCTGTACTGCATCCTGAGTCCTAGGAGTGAGTGGAGCAAATGTTTCTGACCTTGTGCATCTGTCTAAGTTTTAAGCAAAGACTTTGTTTCTCTAGGTCCTTCTGGACATATCATTTCTTTGTTCCAATTCTCTCAGACCTGCCTTCATTATCTTCATCACACCCCCACCTTTCACTTGCCAGGCATGTTATCGTGGTTTCCTCAATCATACTAGAACTTACAAAGAAATAGCACACAGATTCTTTTCATAGTTCCTGTGCATTCTCATGAAGTGTTGTCTTAGAAGTTAAGTCAAAAATTAAAAGGAATCACAATAAGTTTATAGGATATAAATTAAATTTATTGGCATTTAAATGATTGTCACATTCCAGCATCTGCCACAAGGAATCATTCCTCTCTTATTGGAAAGAATTACAAATACATAATCATTAAATGAAACATTAGGCATTGCCACTGTGAGTGTGTGTATGCATGAGTGTGCATGTGCGCGCACGCATGTGTGTGTGTGTGTGTGTGTGTGTGTGTGTGTGTGTGTAACAGCAATGATAGATAATAACAAACTACCAAAATGGTGATGTACATTTATTTTCCTCATACAAATGAAAACTGAATACAGAAAGGAAAATTTTAAGAATCACCAAGGAAACAGAGTAAATGTTAAAAGCATAAAGTGACAGGTAAATTATTTTCTACAAGCATGGTACCTCATCTGTATATATGACAAATAGGAATTTTTTAATTAACGACCTTTCCATACTTTTCTACCCATTTTAAACTCAGAGTTTTCTGACATAAGCCACACAGCTGGTAGACTCTAACTTGGAAACACACACACACACACACACACACACACACACACACACACACACAGCCTAATACAAGTTCAAAGACTGTCATCTGAGATAAAGAGAAAAATATTAGCTGATGTTTTCAAACATTTCCCTGAGGTCCAAAAATTATCTAAAGATGTCTCTTTAAGTGAAAATCCTCAGACATTTTTAAATTGGAAGGTATTTTCACTCCTCCAAATTCATAAACCTGTAATATGTAAACATGTGATTCGAAAAAGTCATTAAAGCAATATCACATAAAAAATCACTATCTCAGATAGGTTTTTGCAAAAAACAAAAACAAAAACAAAAACAAAAAACCATAATGAGCACAAAAGAGAACATGTACGTTGTTAACTAAGATGTGAATTTGCAGCAGTGATTTCAGCAGAATACATTTTCTGGGAAATCTTTCCGTTCTGTGGAAAAAAATACCTTTGGGTTTTGTTAATCACTTCTGATGAAAGCAGAAGCATAGCAAGTCAGCTTGGCGGGCACTTTGTTTTCAGTTCACAGGTTACTCAAGGAAGGAGTGAAAGCCCGGCATGACTCAACGCAGCCTTTAGTGCAACTCTCTTATACAAATATGAGCTTCCACATGCCTCAAAATTCGATATTCTAGTTCCCACCTTCCATTTCCAGATTTCTGAGCAAGCATTGAATAGAAGAGCCAGATCACTTAATTTATAGATAATAGTGTTAATAGAGACATGCAAATCAGGATGAGCCGCTACGTGTGTGGGTGCATGCACGGGGAAGTCATGATGTCTCTAGTGTTGGTTCTTGCCTTCCATTTAGTTTGAGACAGGGTCTCCTCTTGTTCACTGATATATATACCTGGCTAGCTTGCCCATGAGTGTCTGGGTCATTCTGTCTCCACCTCCCATTTCCTTTGTAGGAGTGTTAGGATTACAGACAGATGTGTTACTGCATCTGGATTTATATGTAGGTAGGTGTATTAGTTACTTTTCTTTTGCTGGAATAAGACACCATGACTGTAGATGGAGTTTTTCATCGGGACTGCCAGGTCTCCAATAAATGCACAGAGACTCAATATTAATTAAAATGTTCAGTTGATAGCTCAGGCTGGTTACTAGCTAACTCTTACATTTTAAATTAACCCATATTTCTTATCTACCCTCTGTCATGTGGCTTGGTACCTTGAAAGTTCATCTCCTGCTTTCTCTGCATCTCCTTGTGACTCCTGAGACTCTGCCCTTCTTCCTCCCAGCATTCTCTCTGCCCCCCAAATCCAGCATAGCTATCAACCATTTAGCTTTTTATAAACAATGAAAACAACACATTTTCATAGTATACAGAAAGATTATTCCACAGCACATGACCAAGGCAACTTACAGAAGAAAGAGTTGTCTGGAGCTTACAGTTTCAGAGGGTCAGAGTTCATGATGGTGGCATGGGGTAACAGCCTACAGGTAGCTGGAGCAGCAGCTGAAAGCTCACATCTCCATCTACAAGCAAGATGCTGAGAAAGATCACCCTGGGAACAGCGTGTGTCTTTTGAAACCTCAAAGACTGTCCCTCTTCCAGCAAGGCTAAGGCTGTAGCTCCTAATCCTTGCCAGGCAATTCTACCAACTGGGGACTCAGTATTTAACATATGCATCTATGGGGGGGGCGTTCTCATTCACACCAGCACAGCAGGTTTGGGGCATGGGAACTCAAGCTTCCTGGCTTGTGCAGTGATCACTTTACCCACTGAACCATCTCCCCCCAGCCACCAGGATGCTATGTGCTTTAAAAATATTTCCTATACTTTATGATATTTTATAACTGTTGTGCAGAGTATGGGACCCGTTGTGATTTGAAGAAGGAATGTCCCCCACAGGCTCATGTATTTGAAAACATGATCTCCATTTGGTGGTGCTGTTTGGGAGGTTATGAAACCCTTAAGAGGTAGAGTCTTTCTAGGGGTTTTGATAATTGTAGCCTTGGTTCACTTTCTGTTATCTGTCTGTATGTCCCATGTGCACATGAAATGTGATCCCTGATACCTGGCAGGTGAACTTATCACTGTCATCCATATGACACTGATTTGGGAGACGAGAAAGATTCAATGTTGATAGTGTCATTACTTCTCTGGGGTTTGGAAGAACTGCAGAAGCCAGGCAATGTTTGGTAGGATTGGAGTCCCTTGAGGAGGCCTGGAGAGACCAATTCTTGATGTGGTAATAGTGAAGCCTGTGTTGTAGTGGAGACTACAAGATGTTGAGATGTCTGTGACACATTTGCCAAGAAGAGCTGAAGGCAGTTCTTCCAAGAGAAAAATGTGTCTTGTAGACAGCAGAACTGGAAGAGTGGAACCATCAAAGCATTTTGTAATTAATGCCATAAGTGAACAGGGAACTATGGGAGTTGATGTTTGCCCTACTAGGTCTGGGTCTTGCTGTGGTTCAATCTCTATGCTTCCATTCCTTCTTTTTGGATTGAGAGTGTATATTCCATGCCATTGTATGTTGAAAGTATGTAATTTGTTTATTGATTTTCCAGGGCTCATACTTAAGAGATTGACTTGAGTCTCAGAAGAGACCTTGTATGTTGTACAACGTTGAGACTGTTAAAGCCTATAGGGACTTCTGAAGTTGGACTAAATGCATTTTGCACGATAAGCTGACCAAAGCCTATATGAGCCAGGGGCCAAATGTAGTGGTTTAGATGAGAACTTCCCCATAGGCGCAGCATTTGAACACTTAGTATAGGGAATCTTTAGAAGGGAGAACCTTGCTGGAGGAAGCTTATTGCCGGGGGTGGGCTTCCTGTGTTGGGATGAAATGTCATCTTGTTTCCTAATTCTGATGCCATGCTTTCTCCATCATTGTGGACTCTTATCTCTTTAGAACCTAAACAGGAATAAGCATCTTTCTTCCTTATGAATATTGTATATTATCACGGTAACAGAAAAATAACAAGATCAGAGTCCATCCACACCTGTAACAGTAGCACTTGGAAGGGTGAGGCAGACTTGTGAATTGAAGGTCAGCCTAAACTACACAGACCCTTTGCAAAATATTAAACCCAAACAAAACTATCTCCTTATCTAAAATCTCTTATGTAGTCAACTCACTGTCTCCATGAATTCTGCAGCTGTAGACTCAGCAACCCAGAAGATAAAGTATTTATTTTAAATGGATCTGAGGTAGACCTAATGTCTCTGGTCCATAATCTCAACCTCTTGGGAGGTTGAGGCAAGAAAGTTGTAAATTCCTCGAGACCTAGAAGTCCCCTTACCTCTTCCGTATCTCTTCTTTCCACCTGGTTACACCTGACTGACAATCTGCCTCCTAGCTTACAGATTGAATTGTGGTTTTTAGAGTTTTAGTTAAATGAGTTTCTGTGGTACAGACTCTTTAAAAAAAAAGATTTTATCCTATTTTTAAAAGTGTGTGTGTGTGTGTGTGTGTGTGTGTGTGTGTGTGTGTGTGTGAGTGCAGTGCCCACAGATGCCAGAAGAGGCTGGATCACTGCAGGTGAAGTTAAAGGTAGTTGTGAGCTGCCCAGCACAGGTGCTGGGAACCAACTCAGTTTCTGCATCATCTCTCCTTCCCATGTGCTCCTTTTCATTTTAAGTTTTAGTTGAGTATATTGATTTTGAGATTAAAATCTGTTGCTGCCTATACCTATAATTCACATAATTCACTCTTTTCCTATTGCTGAGTAGTAATTAATTTTGTAAATATACTCTATTTTATTTATTCATACATTTGCTGAAAGATTTCATATTGATTACACTTTTTGACAATTATGAAATGAACATCATATATGTCTTTGTGTAACACATGTTTTTACATCTCTAGGCTAAAAAAACTAGGAGTTATATAGCTGGGTTGTATAAGAGGTCAAACTTTTTTAAAGTGTGTTTTTTTAAGCAGGGCAACATTATGTATTATCAACTATAAATATAGAGTCCACAGGAACTCAGTTGTACCACATCCTTACTAAGAGTTGATGTTGGCTTCTTTTTATTTTTTTAAATTACCAATCTAGTGGCTTTGCTGTAGTATTTTATCATATTTTTTTAAAAAGGCTTTTTAAAAATTTTGTTGTAAAAAAAAAGAATTTTTAGCCAGGCAGTGGTGGCGCAAGCCAGTAATCCCAGCACTTGGGAGGCAGAGGCAGGTGGATCTCTGTGAGTTCAAGGCCAGCCTGGTCTACAAAGCGAGTTCCAGGAAAGGTGCGAAGCTACACAGAGAAACCCTATCTCGAAAAACAAAACAAAACAAAAATTGTTGTATGTGTATGTAGAGAGCCTGAATATATATGTCTAATTACCTGTGGCCTGGGGCCTGTGTGAGTGCTGGGAATTGAACCTGGGTCCTATATTTTCTTCTACATTTTTAAGCTTGGTTTTTGTACTTCAAACTTGGATCAATTTTATTTTGTTTAGAGCGTGAGATCAATGTCAAGAGTTTTGTTTTGTTTGTTCCATATGAATATCCAGCTGTTTTAATTTATTTGGGACACGTGTGTCCTCTCACTGAATTTCACTAATACCTTTGTTTAAAGTCAAATAACTCACCATGACCCTTGGCCACTGCGGCACTGTTCATAACAGTTTAGGTGGAGAGCCATTGTAATGTTTATTGGAATGATTCATGCTTTAGTGCATTTTTTCAGATGACAGAATATCACATGCTGGATAGCCTATAACGAGCAGAAATCTATTGCTTTATAGTTCTGGAAGCAGAAATGTCCAAAATTGATGGCTCTAGAGTCTCTCGAAGGCCATCTTCCCACAGTGTCTTTTGGTGTAAAGGCAAAGAGAAGGATCAAGAGATGAAATTCAATATTGAGTCTTTCAGTGTGAGCCTTTCTCATAGGTACAAATGCATATGTATACATAAATATGTAGCATTAATCTACTCACAAGATCGGTGCTTTCATGATCCAAATACTTCCATTACTTCTAACTTTTCAACATTGTTTCATCATGGGCAAGTTTATGACACATGCCTTCTGGGGAGCCAATTAAAACTATAGCAAATGGATAAAAACTATGTGATGTGTGTGTGTGTGTGTGTGTGTGTGTGTGTGTGTGTGTATTCTGTATAATTTTAGGTAAATGTAAAATATTATGATTCCTTGAAGTTTTATAAAACATTTAGTGTTATTTGTCCTTCATCCCTCCTTCTGTACTCAACTCTCTCCCTCCTCCTCAGTTGGAGATTCCCCAATTCATATGACCCATACACTGCTATCCCCTTCCAAGCCCATCTGCCATCTCCCCAGTTACTTTATACATTCCTGTTTCTGTGGCTACTCCATGTTTTATAGCCAAATGTGAGGATCTACAGCAAGGAACCTCAGATGAGAGAGAACACGTGGCATTTGTATTTCTGGGTCTGGCAATATGCTCCTCCTCATAAGAGCCATAGACTAACATAACCCCAAATACCAAGCAGGAGATATTTTAATTCAGATGGTTGGTCAAGGTAGTCCAGGTGACTCCCAAAACAATATAGATTATCAATGTACCCTTCATTTGCCTCTCAAGTGTTGCAGGTGGGCCGATTGCCAAAGACACTGCATATTTAGGATGCAGGACTCAGATGATCTGAGCTGGATCCAACAAGAAGATTTTCCTTCCATCTAGCCTTTACATTCCAGCATCTGTGCACTGTGCCAAGGAATGGACGCAGTAAAATAGTCCCACACATCTGTATCACCTGTGGGCCATGACAATTACCAGCATGACAAGACATGCAGTGATGCAAGAAATGGCACTTTCATGTTGGTGGTAACCAACAGCTGTCTACTTGGACTTAATACCTACCCAACAGGAAGAAAATCATGCCCAGTACTGGAAGCCTAGCCAGCTTTCCAGATCCTGTGAGGTTACAGACATTAGAAAAGAATCTATTACTGCCACTTTGCTAGGTCAGCATAATTCTTAACTGTATTCCAAATCTTATCCTTTACCTTCAATAAAGTGGAGCTACTAACCCTCATCAAAGAAGCCTATCTTTACAGCAAATGGAGATGATCACAGAGAACCACACCTAGACACAATGCAGAGATGGTCAGATTGTGGGAAGCCCAGACCCAACAGATGCATCTATATCGTAACTCCTGCATCTATGGCTTATCTGTGGCTCCTGCATCTATGGTTCATCTATGGCTCCTGCATCTCTGGCTCCTGCATCATTTATGGCTCCTGCATCTATGGATCCTGCATGTATGGGTCCTGCACTTATGGCTCCTGCATCTAGGGAACATTGTAGAAGAGGGGATGGAAAGATTGTAAGAGACAGAAAACCAGGAAATCTGCTATGAAACAGTGTCTCCAAGAAATAGCAACATAAACAAGACCAGAGCAATGGCAATACAATGGACATGTTACCATGGAAGGAGGACAACTTCATGGGATCTCACCCTAGACAAAGAACTACAGCTGCTGGGAGAATGGAATTAGCCATTCTCCTGGTGATGAGCCCTGTTATTGGTTACCCAATGACGATGCTCAGCCTTGAAGCCATATACACAGCACCAACAAACAAGGACTCAGCCAGCAGGTGGATTTGTATGTATGTGTGTATGTATACACACACACACACACACACACACACACACACACGTGCTTAACAATCACAAAGGAAGAGTGGATATGAACTTCAGAGTTTGGGTGTTCAAGAGAGGGTAGCTACAAAAGCCTGGAAGAAACAAAGTGGGGGGCAATGATGTAATTTTATGTTAGTTAAAAAAAAATAAAGTGAGCTGGGCTGTGGTGGTACATGCCTTTAATCCCAGCACTCGGGAGGTAGAGCCAGGCGGATCACTGTGAGTTCAAGGCCAGCCTGGTCTATAGAGCGAGATACAGGACAGGTACCAAAACTATACAGAGAAACCCTGTCTTGAAAATACAAAACAAAGAAAAGAAAGCAGAAAATGTGATATACAAACACAGTGGAATTTTACTCAGAATTTTTAAGAGAAAGCCCTGTCATTTCCAAAATTCAGATGAGCCTCAGTGATATTATAAGTGAAATAAGCTGGTAATAGAAATACCATATGACCTCATGTTTCCAGTTCATAAAACTATTGTTTAAATGGTGGAGTAGAAAGGCAGTTATTCAGATTTGGGGAAAACAATGGTGGAAAGAGGCTTTTTTATATAAAATTAAAGAATGATGAGTTCTGGAGATCTGTATATGTGCTACTAAATAAAATTAACTGTATTATGTATTTGAAAATTACTAGAAGTTTTACAGAGGGGTAGTAATTAAACATCTGTATGGGGTACAATGTGATGCTTTCATCCATTGACATGTTATATATCAGTCAATTAGCATACTTAGATAATCCTTTATCCCAAACACTTATCATTTGTGATGAGAGCATTCACAATCCTCTAGTTTTTAATTTAAGAGATTCACTTGGATTATTTTTAATTATGCATGTGTGTGTGTCATCATGTAGGGTGTGTGCAAATGAATGCAGGTGTGTGCAGAGGCCAGAGGTATCAGATCCTTTGGAGCTGGAGTTTCAGCAGTTGTGAGCTACCCAAATTCAGGTCCTCTGCAACAGCAGTATGTGTTCTCAGCCACTGTACCATCTCTCTAGTTCACAGTTTAGCTGTTTTTGACCACATAATATTGTTAAAATAATCACTATTTCATAATATTGGATGCCAGAACTTCTGTCTTGTCGTAGCTTTGTGCTGTTAATAAGTCTGCCCACATCCTTCTCTTCTGTTATCTCTGGACTCTGCTATCTACTATATTGCACTCCACTTCCATGAGTGCATATTTTCAATATTCCAAATATGAGTGAAATATTGTGATAGTTGTCTTTCTATGCCTGGTGTATTTCACTTGACATTCTTGATATATAATGTATCTCTAGGTCTGTTCTTATTGCTGCAAAGGGTTATCATATCTTTATTACAGCTTAAGAGCATTCTATCATATATCAATAATGAGGGTGACAATAACTCTTTGATAGACAAATTTAATTTCTTTGGCTATATATCCAAAATGGAATACTGATGCACGTGATAATTTTACTTTCGGGTTTTTTTCTAAGGGAGTCCTTTTATTATTTTACGTAATGAGTGTGTTAATTTGCATTGCTAGCAAAGTTCTGAAGAATTTCTTCCTCTTCATGCTTCCCAGTCAGTTCTGCCCTTTGATTGCAGCTATTATGTGATGAGATGACACCTTATTGTGCTTTAATTTCATTCCCGTGCTGATTTTCATCCTCCAATACACGCATCCATTTTCTGTGGCTTCTTTGAAGAAATCTCTATTCACATCAATTGTCTATTGTGCTTTTCTGTGGCTGACTGTGCCCCTTATCTATTCTGGATATTAATAATACCTTCTTGAATAAATAATTCACAAATATATTTTTCAAATTTAGGTTGTCAGTTTCCTCTCTCTGTTGATTATATCTGTGATTGTAACGCTTACCACCATAAAAACACTAAGTATTGAGGTTACACGCATGTTAATTGACTTGGCTGAGCTATTACATTAAACAATAGATACATAATATAAAATATGTTGTAACATATGTATACGTATTTTATCAACAAAAATGTTACAATAAAAGCATATATACATACATATATATATATGTTTCTATATTTTTTCTCCCCTTTTCTATACCTTGGTTTGTATTGCTACAACAATTTGATTATGCAGTTTTATGGTAAATTTTAAAATCAAGTTGTTAAAAAAATTTAAAAGTCAAGTAATTCCTTGCTCTAAATTAATTCCTTTTAGAGAATTACTATAGTAATTCTAGGTCATTCTCGCTTTGGTATCAGTTTCAAAATCAGTACTTGAATTTTGACAGAGGAAGTCTTTTGAAATTTTCATGTGGACTGCATTGAATCTCTATATCAGTTTGAAGCTAAGATATTCCTTTAAAGTTGAAATGCTCCTAAAAGGAGTAACTACAGATTACTGTCATTTAGTGACCATGACAACCAAGGCTCAGCCATAAAAGCAGAAAGGCCCAGCATGGATGTCACTTCCATCAACCTTTCTAGAATTTTGCATAGAAGTAATTTCAACTAAAGCTTGTTCCAAATCTTCCTTAAAAACATCAACAAACCATATCTCCAATACCCCATTGTATAATAATCTGCATTTTGCAATCTATTCCACTACTCCAAAGGAAACCCACACCTAATGCCTGTGCTTGCTCTAAACTTGCATCAAAGTACACACAGCACTCAAAACTATGGTACTAGGTCCGGGGAAGTACCTTGCAAGGGAGCCTCTCATCCTTTCTGCACGCCTCAGCACCTGCTGATGAGCACACAGAGGAAGTGCTGTATTGATTTAGATAATAACACACCAGAAGAATTGAAACCACTTTCAAAACTACTTCACTTGGAAATGAATTTTGCCCCTAAAGGAGTTTTCAGCAGCCTCAGAGGGCATATGCCTAGAACTCTATGTACTCAAAAATTTTCTTTGACCTTTTAAAAGGGCTAATATTTTGCTTCATTTGCTTTTGTAAATTGTTTTTATTACTTTTTTGGATATTTAGTATGTTCTCATGAATGCCTTTCATGTGGAACAAAAACTGTGGCTCTCAGCTTAGATTGAAAGTAAAAAAATGGCTAAACAATACTCCTATTATGGTAAGACAACTCAGATTACACTTTGTACTGAAACCAAGATATTTGCTAAATGACAAAAGCGTTTTCTCTACTTTAAAAATATGTATATTATATTATGTCTAAAACACAGGCTTTGTTTTAAAGTTCGTTTGTTTGTTTTTTAACTTTATACACTTGGAGACATTCTTTTTGCTTTGGAAGGAATCTTGGTCCCCCTTCAAGATGAAGGAGACATTATTAGCCAAGGCTTTATCTCTTTCTGGAAGACAGGAGAGGCCCAAACTTCTTTGTCTTTTGGGATTGGTCTACAATTTTTACAAGTTTTATCAGTAAGTATACTGTAGTAGAAGCACTACATAATTTATTCAAGAGAATGTTTTCCAGGCTACAGAAGATAAGTTAGATGTTTAGAAAGCTTGGATTTTGAGTGTGTCTTACACACAATTATTAATCATTAAATTCAAAGTCTAAGAGAGAATCTGAGCTCAACCAACTGTTTGGTTCCTCTGTTTGGTGGTCTTCCACGTGAGTTAGTGTTTCATGACATAATATGCACAGAGGTGATTTCAGGCAGGGTGGTCATACCATTGATTTTCTAGACTGGGACACTTTTGTGAATAAAAGGAATGTTCTGATTATTACTCCAAGAGAACAGAAATACGTTTCCCTGATAACTTAGAAAAAAAAAACAAGGTGTTTTGACTAGTTGCAGGAGATACACATTTGTCTTTGTTGTGCTTTTGGTTTATGCTGAGCTAGTATTATGATGAGATACAAAGCTTTCTTTTGAAATGTGCGTAAGTGAAATAAGAACAGGAAATTATGCCCTGACTGTTAGTCGGCTTAATATATTGTGAAACTCAAGAAAAACTTAGGTTTGGGGAATGCATCATTAATCAGAACTGACCTGTGGGACATGTTAGTGCCATGCCAAGTTACTGAGTAGAGTGAAGAATGCGGAGAAGTCAAGAAACCAGCTTGAGATTCGGCAGGTAATCAGTAGGTGAACAGGTATTTAAGCTCTGTGTTCTATGACTGAGAAATCTGTTTTCTTTCTACTGAGAAATATTAAGTTATTTTACCTAAGGCCAAACACCTCTTGTTTCCTTTTAAATTAATAATAGGTAGAAAACTTTCTGGCAGGGTGTGAGGCACACTTCATGTAGTTTGGTGCAGTTCATTGTCTATAGCTTCTCTCAGTTGCTTCTTTCATGTCTGAAGCTTCTGCCAGGCTTCGCTGGGGTCTGAGTCCTACCATCAATGATGTTTTGTCACTAGCACACTGGGGGCCTTATATAGCTTTATTTAATCCTTCTCTACCCAGAAGAAATACTTTCTGATGGAAGCCATAACTGGGTGGAATATATATGTTGACAATCCTAACGTGATGGTTAGAGGTGTGGCCTTTAGGCAGTGACTAGGTCATGAGGACAGTGTATTCATGAACATGATTAATATCTTTAGAGTATTGTGAACCAGGAAATGAGCCCCCGACATGAGAGCTGCTACTCAGTCTTAGACTTCCCAGTTCCTCAAGAACTGTGAGGTATATCTTATTTATCTAAGACTCATAGTCAATGGTGTTTTTTTTTTTTTTTTCATCACAGCAACCTCAACAAACCAGGAGGACTTTCTCGATGTAGTTTGTCCCCCAAAAAGTAAGAATTATTTGATTTTTTTCTTTTTAAGGCTAGGGTCTTTCTAGATTAGATCCTGGTGGTCTTAAGCACAGGAAGAGATGATGCTTTTTCATCCACCTCTTGAGTGTTTGAAATATCAGTAAGGGACATCATACCCAGCCATATTATTAGCTATGTAAACCTTGTGTATTCACTGAAAACAATTTAACCATTTGAACACTCATTTAAAGCCAATATTCACCAATCTTTGTGATCAAATATATTTCAATTCAGTTAAAAAGTTTTACTTTAATTTTAAAAAATAGTTTGAGAATTTTATACATGCATACTATTATATCATTTCTATGCCTCCCTCTACTCCCTGCAACTCTTCCCATGTTTTCCCAATTCACAATCTCTTCAATGATTGTTACATAGATACATACACACACACACACATCTACAAACACATAGACAGGCACACATATATACACATGTCCATGTAAATACAGACTATTGTGTTTATTTAGTGTTGCTTATATGTGTATTTATACATGTAAATACAGACTAATGTGTTTATTTAGTGTTGCTCATATGTGTATTTGTTTAAGGGTGACCACTTGAGACTGGATTAAACAATCAGGGCCCTTGTCTCTGGAGAAGACTTCCTCTCTTTGCAGCCACTAGTTAGCTATAGATCTTCATTGAGGTACAGGGCCCTATAAGCATTTCTTCCTCCATGGTGACATGGCAAATGGTGTTGTTGTTGGACAGACTTTGTTTAGGTAACGAAGGTTCTGAGATTTCATGGTTGCAGTTCCATGTCATATGTAGAACACACAGTCTTGCAGATGACATCCTGGTCTTCTCCCTCTTAAAGTCTTCCTGTCCCCTCTTCCATGATGTTCTATGAGCCTTGGGAGTAGGATTGTGTTAGAGATGTATCAGTTAGAGTTAGGCACCCACACCAAGGTCAGTTCTTCTCTACATTTTGACCAGTTGTGGTTTTCTGTATGGTCTCAGCTGCAAAAAGATGCTTCTTTGGTTGAGGGGTAAAAGCTACATTATCTGTATATATTAAGGATTTTTGTTTAGAATTCAGTAAGAAAATACTAAATTCTAGTTTATGAAATTGGCAGTAGTGGGTTCTCCTCTAAGGTCCATGACCCCATCAGCCATGGGTTTCAAATACCAAGCATGAACTCCCTCCTATTGAGTAAGCCTGATGTTGAATTAGACAGTGGTTGGTTATCTCCAGTGTATAAGTGCTATTATTGTACTCTTGGAGATGTCTTTTATGTTGATCTTTGCTATGGTTGATAGGCTTTACAGCTATGTAGGATTATTGAGTTGCTTTTCTCCCTTTGAATCTTGCATAGTATCTTTCAATACTATAAGTACTTAAGCTTCAGGAAAGATGCTTGCACATCATTTCAAGCCCAATTCCTCCAAATGCTGTGTCCATAGTATTTGGTATCATCAGCCATCAGGTCTTACTTTCAAGTTCTGGGAGGTTACCAAGGGCAAGGAGATAGCCTTTATTATTTTGAGAGTTGGACCAACTCTAAGAGAGGTCTTCTATGCTTGCTGGCTCTGGGGGTTTTCTTAGGTAGTCTATGGGTCTTGGGGGTAATAGCATCACCCCAAGTGGTATAACTTCTGTCTATCTATCTATCTGTCTATCTATCTATCTATCTATCTATCTATCTATCTATCTATCTTTCTATCCATCATCTATCTATCTAAACTTATGCATGTTATGTATTTATTTTTACCCAACATAAAGTAATAAGTTTCCCAGTGTCTTTTAAAACCGTCTTTAGTGTCACTTATCCCTCTTCTGTCTTTCTCCCTCTTTATCCTCTTCCTTCTCCTTTCTCAGTCAGCCCCCAACCCTTTCCTTCAGTGCCCCTTTCATAGCACCTGTGCCTTGTTATCCTCTCTAGAGCTCCTTCTCTCTTCCCACTTTTCTTTCTCACTTCCTGGTTCCTACAGTAACTCCAGGTTACACACTTACCTCTAAAGATTCAGAGCTAAGACTCTCAAATGAGAGAAAACCTGCAGCATTTGTCTTTCTGGGTCTGGCTCACCTCATTCAGTATAATAGTTTCTAGTTCTGTTCATTTAACTGCAAATTTCATGACATCATTTCTCTCTTTTTTAAATTAATAAGACAAATTTTTATTGCAAATATCTTTCATACCATATATTTTTTTCAAGATTTCCCCTCCTTCACATCCTCCCAGATCCTCCCCTCCTCCCCACCCACCCAACTCTACATCTTCTTTCTCTCACTCCCTCTTTAAAAATTAAACAGGCAATTTTTTTTAAAAAAAGAACAAAATCAGAATAAAACAAAACAACCAGAGGAAAGAAAAGACAGAAAGAGCATAAGAAGCACATATACCTGCAGAGACTTGTGCACACACAGAAAACTCGCAAACACATAGAATGGGACACCATAGTATATAAGCAAAAGTCCAGTAAGGAAAAAACCAAAATGTCCAGAAAATGAATTATGAGACAAAAACAAACAAAATAACCTCTCCAAATACTACTGAGTTCTTTTCATGTTGGCCATTTATTGCTAGGCATGGGACCTGCCCTTTACTGTGATTTGTATGCATAGTAAGACTCCATTGGAGAAAACCAATTTTTCCTTTACAAGTATATGTCAATTGGAAATAGCTTCTTGGTGGGGATGGGATCATGTCAACTTACTCCTCTGAGTGCTGGGACTCCATTTGGCTTGAACATGTGGATGCTGCCCCAGTCCCTTGGAGTTCATAGGTGCATCAGCCCTGTTGTTTCTGGAAGACATTGTTTCTTTGCTTTTACTGTTTTTCTGCTTCTTCATCCTCTAAGTTTTCTGAGCCTGAAGGGGAGAGGTTTGATGAACAGATCCCTTTTAAGACTGTTCTAAGATTTCTTACTCTTTGAACATTGTCTATTTGTGAGTGTCTGTAGTTATTCCCACATACTGTAGGTAGAAGATTCTGTGATGATGGATAACCAAGATGCTGATCTATGGGTATACCAGAATGTCATTAGGAGTCATTATATAGCTACATTTCTTGGGCAGACAAAAGTATCTGAGTTTCCCCTAGGTTCCTGGTCAATCTAGTTCAGATTCTTGACTACCCAAGCAGTATTAAGCATGGGTTCCATCTTGTGGTTCCATCCAAACTGATAGTGGTTGGTTACTCCCATGATTTCTGTACCACTATTGCACTACCATATTATGTAGGCAGGTCACCATTACAGATAGAAAGGTTTATAGCAAGGTTTGTGTTTACTGAGAAAGTAATATGATGATTCCATTTTTCTTTACAGAAGATTAGAATTCCACAGTCTACATGTTTTTGAATACTTCTGTACCCAAGCACTCTTCTAAATCTTGGAAAACACCAATAAACAAAAGACACAGAAAGGCAAGGAGAAGTAAATGTCAACCATAAATTATAGTACTTGATTATAAGCCCACAAACATTCATTTATTGTAAATATGCTACTTTAGAGCTGGGCAGTGGTAGCACAGGCCTTTTATCTCAGCACCCAGGAGGCAGAGACAGGTAGAGCTCTGTGAGTTTGAGACCAGCCTGATCTACAGAGTGAGTTTCAGGACAGCCAAAGCTACACAGAGAAACTCTGTCTTCAAAAACCAAAATAAATAAGTAAGTAAGTAAATAAATAAACAAACAAACAAACAAACAAGTGAACAAACTACCTTAAATCCACATATTGAGTATTAGTAAAGTTTCCTAAGCAAAGTATGTTTTACTCTTACTTGCCTATTTTGGTGGGTGATCTTGCACATACTCTGGATCACTGCCTGACAATTTAGAAATCAATTAATTATAAGCAAGTGTCTCCAGAAACCAAATGCCCTTTGTGCATGATAGCATCTTTTCTTCGATATAGGATTATACTGACTCAGTTTCCACATCACCACCTCATTTTTTTCAGTTTCAAAACTGGAACAGCCTTTTGAGACCCTTGTTAGGGTCCTACCTCCTTCATGAAGAACATTCTCTAGGAAGCTGCTTACAACTGAATGAGACGTCCTGAGTTCCTAAAGTAGAGAACCCATTCCCAACTCTGGCCACTCATTGGTACCTTGGTTACAAGATGAATGGGTGCTTTGGCAAGGAAAGGCAGATTCACTACTTCATTATCATTTCTAGAACTTCTCTTCCCACATAGAATCCAGTCTAATACTTAGGAGCCTGTAGAAGTAACCATCTTCCTTAATAAGAAACACAGAGCCAATGCAGCGATGAAAGCCCAAGAGGTCAGAGCAATGGTTAAGCACTAAAAACCTTACCCTTCACTGCTGCTCCTGTCCTTCCCTCAGCAAGATATCTATTTCCTGTGTCTCTGTCATTTTTATAGACTTTCTGTTCTGCCTTCTCATTGGTTGTAAACCCTGCCACATGATTTCCTCGTCACTGCCTGTCTGGTCTTCTATGGTTGATATTGAGATTAAAGGTGTGTGTCTCCATGCTGGCTGTATCCTTGAATGCACAGAGATCTGCCTGTCATGTGATCTGGATTAAAGGTGTATGCCACCACGGCCTGGCTTCTGCTATGGCTTGCTATTACCTCTGACCCCCAGGCAAGTTTATTTATTAACATACAAATAAAATCACATTTCAGTACAAATAAAATATCACCATAGGAGCCTAATCATCCTTTCTTCTGAAGATGATTTTTATTTTCAGAAGAAAAAGAATTCACAGGGAAAGGGGCTATGAATGCTACACATCATGCACATTTCAAACCAGATAAGAAATGAAAACATGAAAAAAAAAAACCCCTTATTTCTTCATTGACAATCAATAGTAGTATTTATTTATTTATTTATTTATTTATGTCTGTATTTATTTATTTCTGTGTTTATTTCTGTATTTATTTATTTATTTTGGTTTTTCAAGACAGGGTTTCTCTGTGTAGTTTTGGTGCCTATCCTGGAGCTCTGTCTGTAGACTAGGCTAGCCTCAGACTTACAGAGATCTGCCTGGCTCTGCCCCCCCCCCCCCCCCAGTGCTGGGATTAAAGGTGTGCGACACCACTGCCTGGGGACAATCAATAGTAGTTACTCCACACCAAATTTTATCAGTCATCTTTAAGGGGGAAGCTACCATATGAAGAATTTTATGGACTAGGCAAAGGACTCAGCCAGACCACTGCCTTTAGAATGAACTTTTATCTTACGATGATTTGTTGAATTTAGCCTACTTCCTCATGAGAACCACATAGCTGATTTTCAAATAGATCTGTTTGGTTATTTTCTCTTCTCTTTCTGAGACTCTAAAGAGGCAGTAACTGCTTTTTTCCTCCCCCCAGTTCATTTTCTAAAAATACACCTGGTAATATGATTCACCAACCACTAGGTATCCCACACAAAGAGACTGGATTGTTGGGGCCACAAAAATCTGGTTTTGAGGGAGAGCTGTCTGGTTTCACAGCCTCAACTCCCTTCTCATCTGACTGGAGACTTGTCAAGGGCACCTCTGGGCAGCTTTTCACTATGCAACAAGTTGTGGTTTTGTGCAGAACTTAGGGCAAAGTGGAAGGGCAGGGAAAAGAAACTCACCCCTAGTCAATTGGCAGAAAGACATTTGTAAAGGTTACACACCACCCACACATTCCTTTTAGATGATCAAAGGCTCACAGGAGGTCATAGAAGGAGAGAAAAGGAAAGAGCCTGGAAGACATTTTTTTAACTCCTTGTATGGCAATTCTTGCTGAATAAGACACAAATTATGATTTAAAAATCCTCTGGGAAATTTCTGGATTGAAGGAAATAAACATTGAATTGAGTTAAATTGATGTTGCTGAAATGTAGAACATATTCTTTGCTGCATTTCATTCAACATGGCTTTTTGTTTATCAAGGCATTCTTCATGTTTGCAGGCTTGCTGAGGCTCAAACCCAGGACTTTGCACATGCCACATAAGCATACTTTACTGAGCTACACCCTTAGCCACATGAAATCTTTTAAGTGTAATTTTCACTATTATTTTTTGTTATTAATTTATTTTCTTTAGGTTTAAATTTCATGTGCTTCTTTGCTTCCTGGTTTCAATAGAATACACCAAACTTGTTATCTTGATATTTCTGGCCCATCCCAAATCAGGAAGTATTCAGCATTGATCAGAAATATGTTTGGGCATGATTTCTTTACCCATTACCCATTGGTAGTTTCTAGCTCAAGTCCTGTGTTTTGTGTGGGCCTTAGATTTGCATGAATATTGAATCATTCCTTCCTGCTCCCTCCTGCTCCTCAGCTCATTTCCATCAGATAGAGAGACCTGCTCTCTCATCTATGTTTTCCCAGTAATGTATACCTTGATCAAAACAATTCGTGTACATTTTACTGTTTGGCCTCACCCTGACGTCAAGATCCCTTCAAGGGAAGAGACTCTTCCATATCTTTGGATCCATATCTCCTAGCTAGCTGTCTGACAGGTAATGGACACTTAATAAATATTTGTTGAAAGAATTAATGGACTATTTTTCATTTGCAAGGCCCCAGGCTTAAATCTGTGGGGTTATGATTATTATTTTTTAACACTCTCTCCCAGGTGCAGGTGGCTGGAGGCCAGGGTTTTTCCTTGTTGTCTAATCCCTCTTTGTCCTGTGTTTGTTCATCATCTTTCCCTTGTCCTTGTTGCCTTGGTCTGCACACAAACACAGGACCCATGTCACAACAGAGAGGGATGACAGGAGACACTCCTTGAAAGGTGCTTCAGCTCTTCAGTTGAAAGGACTGTTGCAACAGGTTTTTACTTGACTCTAGTCTAGAACTTTATGGGTGACATTCTAAACAAATTGTTTTCTGTCCGTAGTTTCCTGTGACAAGTGACAGAGTCTCACCTAAGCTTCTGGCTGTTGCTTTTTCTATCGACTACTCCTAATATCTCATACCTAGTTTTATGATATTATTTTCCCAATGCAATGCCATTATTTGGTCTCTCTTGTAAAGTCAGCCCTTAGTTTGGAAAGATAAAGCATTTATGTCTGTTTCTGGTCTGCACTTTTAGAATACCCTTCTTATTGAGGCTAACACTTTTTTTTTTCTTGTTTTAGAAGATTTATTATATTTTAAAGTGTGTGGGGGGGCTTATGCATGTGAGTGCAGGTCCCCATGATGGTCAGAGGATGGCGCTGGTTCTCTGAAGCTAGTGTTGTACACTGTTGTGAGCCAACTGATAAGAGCCAAACTTGGGCCTCTGTAAGAGCAGGATGTGTTCTTAACTGCTGAGCTTTCTTTTCAGATCCAATACTTCTTTTTCACATGACCTGGTCAGAGTCCACATTGCTGCTGTTAGCACTGTGACATGCTTTGAAAGATTATGACAGCCTGTGCTCAACTTTCAACTTCTACCACATTTAGATTTACCAAAACCCTTCTGTTTCCCTCACTTAATCTTCTCAGACACTTTATTATGTATCTTTTCAAAAATAGTTTGGAAAAAATTTTCAGTCATTAAAGCATAATTTAAGGATGTACCCTTATTTGCCAAAGGTGTATCTTTTTGTTTATTTGCAAGGCGTATGTGTATCTACACACACACACACACACACACACACACACACACACACACACAAACACACACACACAAACACACATATAATTTTCTAGTTGTTTGGATCATAATATTAAAAGCATACATATGTTTGCAAGGGTTCACAGAGCCCTGCCCCCTGCAGAGAGCTATTGGCAATTGATGGCCTCATGGGGAGGGAGAATCAATTTTCTTCAGAGATGTTCCACTTGCTAGATTGTCTGTGTTCCATGGATGGCCCTAAGCCCATGAACATACTGGAAGTAATGACTGGATAATAATGTTAAGAAAAAAAGTTGGAGGGTGGGCAGGGGAGAATATGATAAAAATACATTGTGTACATGAATAAAAGCTTCAAATGTCTTATCGTGTGTGTGTGTGTGTGTGTGTGTGTGTGTGTGTGTGTGTGTGTGTCAATGGATTATATCTCCCTACTTTTCATAAAGACTTTTAGGAAATAGATGATAAATTTTACCAAAATTATTTAGTTGATAAAATAATAAGTTATTAGATGGCAAAGTTAAAATAAAATAAATTATGGAACTTGAGCCATTATTTTCTAGAAGACATGGAATTCATATCGATTTCACAGGAAGGAGTGTTTAGAATGTCCTGTCAACTCTTCCTCACTGCTGTCTGTTGCCATCAGGCTAATTTTTGTCAAAAGGTCAAAGACTGAAAGAGATAAAACACTTTCCTCATTCCAGCTTTTGCCCCTTTTACATTTCCCCTGCACATCTCTCATCATTGATGGAGACATGCAAATGAGGCTATTAACATGAACACAAGCTCAGTAGCCTGGTGTTTAAGTCAGTGGATCCCCGTTCTCACTGCAGAAGAGCTCAGCTTGGAGTCTTCTCAAATGCTTTAAGTGGAGGCCATGACTTTGTCCTCTGCCAACAAGTCATTTGAGTATGCTCAATGCCTAGCGCTGCTAAACTTGAACACTGTGTTGAAGAATGCTTTCCTCAGCTCTAAAGTGGATGCAATTGTCCTATGTTCAGGCATCTGCTTCGTAAAGCCTTGGTTTGGTCTGAATAGAAATAAGCAGAATGGTTTCTCTAGCATTAGGCCTCAGGTTTAGGACTGGGTGATATTATCCTAATTCTATCCTATTCCTTCCTTTCCCAAGAGCCTCAACTATTATCTCTATCTTTTGTTTTAAAAGGTTATTTATTTATGTATTTATTTATTTATTTATTTATTTATACAGAAGAGGATAACAGATCTCATTACAGATGGTTGTAAGCCACCATGTGGTTGCTGGGAATTGAACTCAGGACCTCCGGAAATGCAGTCGGTGCTTTTAACCTCTGAGCCATCTCTCCAGTCCCATTATCTCTATCTTAAAGACTGCTTTCCCCCTTCATTTCAAACAGAAGATGAGCTCATGCATAACTGTCATCATTTTCATGTTGGTGGTAGGAGAACCAACATCCCAGATGTTCTTCAGATGCCACAGTTTAAGTCCAGTCAAGGAATCCTACTCTACGCCTAATAAAATTATTTCAATTTAGCAATCTTCTAAACGACTTGTTTTGCTGGTGAAGCCTTGTATGCTTATGTTCTTAAGGAGCCCAAGACCAAGAGGAGATAAGAAGGTGCTGAAGAACAAACAGTCCCACAACTTCAGGGAAACAAGCTAAGGGCTGCACACATACGATTCTTCCTAGTACCCTCCTTTCTTTCCCTAACTTGTCCTGGACACATCTGATAAAAGAGGAGGACTGGTAGATGGTGAAAAACAAGGGGGTCACCAAAGTCTATCATCTGGTATGGAGGATCAAGTGCAGTAATGTCATACATTAGTGATTGAAAAGTAGAATGAGAAGCTTTAGAACAGTCTGTGAGTTGCCAGCAGCATATTAACTCCGCATGCTTATTTGGAATGCAGGTAAGGAGTCCAGCCCAATGCCCCACCTGTAACAGAACAGTATTGGCTTAGGATCCCCAAGACCAAGTTCTCAGCACAAAGCAGAATTATTTGTCCCAGTGGGACAGACAACAGGGAATAAGACACAAAGACAGGAGACAGGGGATGAGGGAAAAGTAGAAAGGAACAGGAGAGAGCGGGCAGGGATATTTGTTCTGGAGAGAAACAAACAAACAAACAAGAGAGGAGACAGACGTAGCACATAGGGAGATGATAGTTTATAGAGGTACAAGGGGAAACCCTGTGTTAGGATGAGGAGTTAATTTTAATTGGACATGTTAATAAGGTGAACCAGATGGGGCTTTTGACTGCTGGGCTTCAATACTCTGATAACTGGACCTTGGTGGTCAGCCTGAGGAGGGGGAAGTGGTCAAATAAGTGATTAGACATTGATGGCTAGCTTTAGGAATGTAATCTAACAATTTTTAGCAAGCCACAGGGAATCTGGGAGAAGGGCAAGGTTGCCATGCTGAGGCCAGCCAGAGTCCCTTCACCATCCACAGCATCCAAGTAAACTTGGGTCCCTGACATCTCTCCCAGTCTGTAGTGTAGGCACCTAGTGTTGGCACTCCTTTGCTAAGCCCTGTACAGGCCCCACCTGAGGAATTTGTAGACACATCAGAACCAATGTTTATCAAATAAGTGTACTTGGTAAATAGCAGAAAGTTCCCTCAAGGAGATGTCAGGTTCAGTCCATAGGGAAATATGAAAAAGCAAAACAAAACAAAACAAAAATAAAAACAAAAGCAAGTACCTTGGGCCCTTACAGTGACTATGGAGTAGACAAAGAAAGAGTTGGGGGCAAAAGCTGGAAATCTGAAATTATCATCAGTATCAAGGAGAGATGTGGTTCACTCAACTTGATTGCAGAAATGTGGAACATACAGAAAATTTGGGGTATCCAAAAATTATTATGGGTCAAACATAAAAACATTGTTGCCTCTATTGCAGGCTGATTCATTCTAATAACCTTTAGCAACTTGTTTGCATTTTAAATTTGGAGTGCCGTTTGTGTGGGGGCTTCTTTGATGTTTGTGAAATGCCTTAGCTCTCGCTGGAAGAGAGCCCCATTTCCTGTTTCCAAGCTTTGTTTTTGGTCACCAACAGGATGCCCCATGAAGGTAATCTACTCCAAGGGATACTACTCAGACTGTGGTCAACCTCTGCAGTAGATTGACAATTAGCGTCAGAAAGGACTTTGAACCAGCTCTGCAGAAGCATCCAACAGCTCAATTGATTGCTATACCCAACTCTCCAAATTGTATTCTAGGGACTACCATTTAATGACCCCGCTCCTTGCCTTTTTATAAAATCCAGGTTTGCACTTTGATTCTAGCCCATTGAAATGACTTCTTAGGGAGATGAAAGACAACCTTTTATCTGTCCTCACAGTGACAAAGTCACCAGGGTGTCTTATTTTCAGATTAACTACCTGGAGTAAGGTCTTTCCCTGATCCATTTTATGATTCTCTCCAATCACAAACCTGCTCTTTCTTCCCTGTCACACTTTTGCTCTATGGAGTATTAGGAACTTCTTTTGGGGTGATGCAAAGCAGCTCGGTCAGTGCATAGGAAGATGCAGACTGGCTTTACTTGGTAGAAGAACAGTGACATCCCCTGGCAGAATACTCATGCTAGAGAGGAAAACATCTGGTGAATATCTGGATACCTATATTGTTGCTTAGCAGGGCTAATGGATTGGAAAATTGTGAATGTGTGCATACATGAATTAGATTTTTTTATTTCTAGCAGATACTTCAAAGAATAATTAAACAAGTCAGCAGCTTCCTTGAATTACTAAGCGGGCATTCTTTAAAACTGGTTGCAAATATTGGCTGTCTCGGAGGGTGTACTGTAGCTCTCATCTGGGAAGCACCACATCCAGGCAGAGGGATTCATCCTTAGAAGACTCTCCATTCGGCTCCATCCTCATGCTCTATCAACTGCACTGTACTAACTCAACACTGCATGCTCAGGGCAACTGCTCCAACTCAGGTTTATATTATTCCATTGAGTATTTTCCAAAACACTAAGGATAAATATAGTTGGTAACCCACTTTGTGAGTGAGGAGACAGAGAGAGTGGAGTAAAAGCTAGCATGAAAGAGCTGGGTGCAGCAACACAGCAGCACATCACCTTCAAACAAAGCTATTTTCCTGAGTGATTTAAAAATAAAGAGTACTAGTCGCCATTATTAGCAACCGGCTAATAGCACTGAAAAGCCATAAAAGAATCCATACATGTCAGTAACTCATTCCACTCAGAAATACATGGTGCTGAGTGCTTGTTTGAGGCAAACTCAGTCACAGTATAAATCTAGACACTAGAACTCGTGTGTGACCATTCACTCCCCCTTCTACTGTTTGACCTCTGTAAAGAGTTCTGTCAACAGTGTTGTTCAGAGTCCTGTAGAGAGAGATGGAAGTGCAGGTGTGCATTTCCCCAACTTTGAGCTCTTAAGGTTTCAAATCAACTCCACTTTGGAAACAGAATTTTCTTCCAAAAGTAAAAGTAAAAGAAGAAGAAGAAGAAGAAGAGGAGGAGGAGGAGGAGGAGGAGGAGGAGAAGGAGAAGGAGAAGGAGAAGGAGAAGGAGGAGGAGGAGGAGGAGGAGGAGGAGGAAGAGGAAAAGGAAAAGGAGGGGAGGAGGGGGAGGGGAGGACCAGGGAGGAGGAGGGAAAGGGGGAGAGAGAAGAAGGAGGAGGAGGAGGAAGAAGGGAGGATGGAGGGGGATTGGGGAAGGGGAGGGGGAAGGGGGAAGAAGAAGGAAGATGAGGAGGAGGAGGTTATTCTTGGAGTGGATACACTTCATGGCTGTCCTACAAGAACCACCCGCAGGAATATATTAACCTACATTGGCCATCTTGTCAGCTTGGATATTTTCTTTTTCTTTCTTTTTTTTTTTTCATTTTTCTTTATTAGGAAATTTTCTACTCACTCAACTTACCATCCACAGATTTCCCCCTCCTCCCTCCTCCCACCTGCCATCCCTCTCTCCCAAGCCGCCCCTTATCCCCCACATCCCCCAAATCAAGGTCTCCCATGGGGAGTCAACAGATCCCAGCACACTGAGCCTGGGCAGGACCAAGCCCCTTCTCACTGCACCACATCTGTGCAAGGTGTCACACCACAGGCCCCAGATTCCCAGAAGCCTGACCATGCACCAGGGACAGATCCCGATCCCCTGCCTGGGTGATCTCCAAAATATATAAAGAACTCAAAAAGCTAGACTTCAGAATACTGAACAATCCAATTAAAAAATGGGCTACAGAGCTTAACAGAGAATTCTCAACAGAAGAATCTCAAATGGCAGAAAGATATTTAAGGAATTTCAGCTTGGATATTTTCATGTCAATACAGTCCAGTAGATACTTTTGGATTGCAATTCCAAACAATCTAACAAATATCTAACTGTGGGCAAGCACTGGGGTTGACATGGAAAGGATGAATTTAACCTCAGAGAGTCTCCCTGGGAGATGGGGGATCAATAGACAGTAATGGACAAAACCAATACAATGCACCTGAACTGAATTATCTGTAGGGTTCCTTGCAACTTTTTTGAAATTTTCATATATTCTTTGAAATTTTATACATATGTATATGGATCATATCCACCTCCCTGTTTCCCAACTTCCCTCAGGAACCTATCTCAACTTCATATTCCTTCCCTTTATTTTTATTTTTGTTTTTATTTTTTAACTTACTGAGTGGTCATAGGCCTAAAGAAAGTGATTCTCCTTTCTCCCAGGTGCCACCAACTGGTAACAGTTCCTCAGCTAGTGGTGAAGCCTTTGAACCCCTCCTCCTCATGCTGGCATTTTAACTGGCTTGATGGTGTCTGTGCTGTTTCTTATCACCTAGTCACTGACAAAGCCCCCCCCCCCAATGTCCTCCAACAACTAAACCATTGCAAATGTTTAAGGACGAGTGTTCGTTCGAGTGTTCGCGTTATTTTCAAGGTTCTGGGATGGGCGGAATAGTAGAGAGGTTGTGCTTCTGACAGAGGAGTAGGGGTCTTTCAGGTGCAGGTGGGGTGAGTCATATTTTCATAAGAGAGAAAGCAGACTGAATCTCTCGCAAGCCAAGGACATGCCCAAGAGGGCTGAGTGGCAGAGACACAGTGTAGTGAAAGAGTAAAGGCTGACATCAGCACAAGGGGACGAAAATCTTTAGGTTTTGTTTTGGAAGACCAATATCCTACCACTGTGGGCACTGAGTCCTATGGGTTAAGCAGGGGGTGGGGCAGAGAGACCCAGGCAGGGTTTTATCAAACAAAATGGACTGATGTGAGGAATGTCAGTATGCTTTTTGATAGGTGGAGTGTGATTTTTCTGAATGAGATTAGGAATATATATTCCATAATTAATAATCACTATAAAATTTAAAATTTTGATTTTGAGGTTGACTGAATGAGTTGAGAGCAAAGTTGCACGCTCATTTCTACCTTTGCACCAGGGCACCATTACGAATATGAAAATTTGTAAATGATTTTTCTTCCATCAGAACTTATGGCAAGAAATAAGCATTTGAAATTGCCTATACTGGTTGGGGATGTAGCTCAGTGGTAGAGCACTTTCTCTATATCCTCAGGCTCTATACATATAGGAAGTGATTCCCCAAGACTAATAATAGCTGATGGAATAAACATCAACCTTTGAATATAAAGCCATTCTTTTAAATTTTGCCTTTTCTATAAGTGGATATTTTTAACCTGTTTTTTTTTTTTTTTCAGTTGGAAAAATATTTAGTATGTGTGCAAAGACAGTGGTAAGGATCTTGAACCTTTCACATGAAAATAACCTCATTTTAAATTTTTACACTGAGTTGGTCTAAGTAAAATGAGAGTTATGCTTAAGTGGTCTGCTAAAAAAAGATGCTGAAGCAAGGTGAGTCAGGGATATGGAATGTATGGGATATTAGATGGAATATGAAACTCTCTCCTCTTGACCCTCCCCTCTTTATTAGTTCCTACTAGTTTTCCACGCTTTGCCTTCTTGCTTGGTTTCCTTTCTGGGAAAACCGGAGAGTAATTGATTGCATTCTGTCTGTATCTCTGCCCTTTTAATGCTGGTACCAAATCCTCATAGAAGCAGTGTGGCTGCTTCAGTTGCATGATGTCCTGCTTGTGGGGAGTTTTTCACATCCCGTGATGTATTTGCTCTCCTAAGCCTTTATGTTTCTTGTGGGTCTACAGAGAGTTCAACTCAACAATGACTTTACCATCTACAGCCAAAGGTACTAATTTTCTGTCCTTTCTCTGAGAGTGGCATTCCATTTCTGATCTCCCTCGGCTGTACTAAGGCTAATTTCTTTCTGCTCCATTCTGTATCCTTTATGCACTGGAGCCTTGAAGAAGTACTCTTTCCCTCCTATTTCTGATGGCCACAATTGCCTAATATCTTATTATACACCACTGTCAGCTCAGTTTTCCCAAGGCATTTAGTGTGTAGAAGTCAGAAAGACAAAATGGTCTGGACGCAGCACTTATTGAAGTGGGCACAAGCTTTATTGATGACTTTGGTTTGAAAAATCTCTTCCAAGCAAGACTGTCTCCTGATACACTCTTCGGAGAAGAGAGGTGAGCTCACATCCACCGACACTGCCCACATAGACTGTTAGTTATCCTGTGTTCTGTGTACACCTCAGCGCCAACGTTTCCTCTTGCCAGAGAACCCTGCCTCTATTAATGTTCCTTGACTTCTATTCTTTCTTTATGTCAGATTGGCAGTTTTTGGATTCTTTCTCGGGAAGCTAGAGTATAAATCATCCTTATGTGTTAGCAATATATTTGCATGCAAGAGATAAGACAATAAAGGAGAATTTTCCCTTAGGCTCTGGGTTCCTGAGTGATGGTTTATCTTGATTTAGAATCTCTAGGCAAACACACATCTGGATGTGTTTATTAGGCTGTTTACAGAAAAGTTTAACTGGAAGGAAGACCTACCCTTATTGGGAATATTATAAATCCATAGGCTGAGGTCCAATACTAAGTAAAGAGAGAGAGAGAGAGAGAGAGAGAGAGAGAGAGAGAGAGAGAGAGAGGAACTAGCACACCAGCATTCTTCTCCTCTCTCTCTCTCTGCTTCCTTACTGCAGAAAAAAAAAAACATGACCAGCTGTCTTATGATTCTACCACCTTTCCTTCCTCACCTCATGGTCTATGTTCTTTCTTTAAAGGTAAGCCAATACAGACCCTTCATCCTCTAACATGCTTCTTATTTTATCTTATTTTTTTTTTCCCAGAGCTGAGGACCAAACCCAGGGCCTTGTCCTTGCTAGGCAAGCGCTCTACCACTGAGCTAAATCCCCAACCCCTCTAACATGCTTCTTGTTGGGTATTTATATGATCATAGCAATATGAAAAGTGTGAATACACTCTCAATGATTGTGAAACTGAGCTAGCATAATAAATGTCAGTTCTGGAATGCCCAGCATTAAACTCAACATAATGGTCAGGTGCTCAGTAAGCATTTGCTTACCAAGTGAATGAACTCACAAATGAGTAAGTTGGTTGGACTATAGACCCACCTTTCTTCCACCCACATTCCATATTTCAGATGCCACTGGAAACATCAGTGGGAGAGGGGAATGCTGGAATGAGTACAGGGCATGTCTGACTTTTCCTGTCATATCTCCTGCATGGTATTGTGTGACACAGCACAAAAGAATCTCATCTTTGCACAGTGCTCTGTTTCCTGATGTTTGGGCATAAAAAAAAAAAGTTTCAGTCCTATTATCTTCTCTTTCAAGTGTAATGTATGAAGGAGAGAAAATAAGGTCTAATTTTAAGACTCCTTGCCCCAGTGTGAACTGAAAACCTTCTGCCTTGGTTGATAACAAAAGATGAGAAAAAAAAAATCATTGACTTTGAAAAAGGGTGGAACACAAGTAAGTCTTGTGCTCAAGTGTTTTTCTTTTCCTGTTGACCGGTTTCTGCAGAGAGTAGCTTGAAACACCCATGCCTGTGTTAATCCCCACAGTGGCACAGGGCTGGATCTCCAGAGCATGTCCACACACATTTCTCCTCTAGTTCTTGTCATGAACACCACGAGCTTTATCTCCTGTCACTCTGCCTCTCAAAGGAGTCACCTAGGCTTGCTGTTCTTGGAACAAGCCACCAGGCTCCTCCTTACCTGGGAGCCCTTGAACTGTTATGGAATGTTCTCTCAGCTGCCTTTCTTCCTACCCTCTTTACATCTTATTCCCCAAGGAGCCACTCTTGGGCCTCCCCACGTAAGCTGTTTGCCCTCATATTCCCTTTCCTATGTGTTCTCATTAACTAGTTCCATGGGATACTTAGACAGTAATTCCAAATTAATGTTCTACTTGTTTGTCTTCTCCAAAGAAATGGAGAAGCTAATGAAAATAGGGATTATGCTTGCGATGATATCCGTTGACTGTCCTGGCACATACTAAGTCCTCGGCAAATGCAGATGTGTTGTGGCAGAGCCAAGCATTTGAGTCCCTGACTCACCAATTGGGAAAACAAGACCACTTCATCATTTGACTAGCCTGACTCTGTCTGACACCTGCACTCTACAGTGATAGACAACAATGTGGATGGGAGGACTTTTGCTTTTTGACTCAGTGGAAGTGTCTTTTCCCTCATCCTTCCTTCACCTTGTTCTCTTATCTCTGTGTCCTGGATAAGATGAGCAGGTGGAAGTGGTTGGAAGTACAGGGTGAGCGACTCCAGTATGGGAATGGCTGCATATTTTGTATCTATTTCTGGTGGATAACTACTTAGCACAGACCAATTCCAGTTGGCATAAGAGATTTTGGTGTGCCAATTCAGGATATCACCACTTAAATGCTTTTATAAATGATGAAGACAGTGCTCCTGTGCACACATGCATGTGCACACATAACACTCACACACACATATACATACATGCAGTCATACATACATATACATATACATATACATATACATATACATACACATACATACACATATATATATATATATATATATATGTATGTATGTATGCAGTTTGACTTCCCAGAACTCACTTGGGCAAAATTCCCAAAAAGATCACAAAGAAAGGGCAATACTTGTAAATACAACCTACTTTTTGCTGCACCTATTTTTGTTTGTATGCTGGGAATGCCAAGCCATATTTATTTTTTTGAAATCTCCAAATCCTGATTGGTGGTTTTGAGTCTAATCATTACTGGTTGCTAAGGGTGTGTATTTTCCCCAAGTGTGGGCATTCTCTTCAGCAGCTCTCAACAAATAGTCTCCATCTAAATGGATGTGTCTGGTATTAAAATCAGTGACATTCATGCTGAATCAGAGTTCCATGTTTATGAGTAGATCACCTCATCTCTCATTCTACTACTAATGACTTGGATTCATGAGAGAGAATAAAACATCTGAGTCAACAGAGCCCTGGCTACTTCTCAATGTTGGTGTGGCCTTTCTGATGTTGTTTCTTGGGTCTTGATTAAATTTAAGAATATAATTCTTATTTCATTACCTTTGAGCTAAATATATAAGCATGTACTGCTTTGGAACTCTATATTCGCTCATTCATTCATTTTCATTAAATTAAAAAAATCTCATTCTGGGATTATTTACTCAGGCATATGAAGTATTAAATTTTCAAGGGACTGTATACTTCAGTTGTGTGGAGTTTACTATTTTGTAAAGTTGGGGAACTTCTCTTTTTAAACTCAGAAACTTCAATGTAAAATTTAGTTATTAAAACAAATGCAAAGTAATTTTGATACCCTAGAACCTTTAGATCAGTGTTTCTCAATCTGTGGGTAGCAACTCCTTTGGGGTCACATGGCCTTTTCACAGGGGGCACACATCAGATATCCTGCACATCAGATATTTACACTATGATTCTTAACAGTAGTAAAACTACAGCTATGAAGTAACAACGAAATAATGATATGGTTGGCGGTCACCACAACATGAGGAACTGTATTAAAGGGCCTCAGTGTTAGGAAACTGAGTACTCCTGCTTTAGATAATCTGGAACTGTTTAGAATCTCAAGGATATAGAGCTTGATATAAAATATTACCAATAGGGAGGCTTTGCAGGGGTGAAAAGGAGAAGAAAATTCCAGCCAGCTACCACTGGTCTAGAAGAGGAATGGGTTTAGTTTTTCAGGCCTAGGGGAAATGAACTTGCCTGCCTTGCAGGATAGCTGAAGTTGGTTGAAGAGATGAAGTTGTAGACAGACGATAGAAGGGTAAATCAATGTTACTCTCTTTAAATTATTACTCTGAGATATGACACATACATCTCTATTTAACCTCATGAATCAAGTATTGCTGTGATAATTAATCGGATGTCTATCTTAAAAAGCCACTGGTAACTTAATTACTCCTTCCTTATCTGAGGATAATGTGCTCCAAGGTGCTCGTGCACCCTATGAAACTAGTGGGAGAGTTCTGTCTGCACATGAGGAACGATAAGATAGTATGTAAAAGCTTAAAACATTACAGGATTGTTTAATAAGGGGTTTGTGGGGTGTATACAAAAGCCCTCTCCTGACACATCAAAGCCCACCCCAGCAAGAGAAAGTCAGTGACTCGGGCTCTATCTTCTGTCTTATAGCCTTGGGAGCCGGGATTTGACAGAGGTGCCATTCTAGTTCACAGCCTGAGGATTTTTAACAACTTGATGCCTGTTTGTGCTTGTGATGCAAGAAATACATATTTTACCTGGATTGAATTGCACCCAGTATGCGTTTATTTTATGGATAACTAAATGAAGACATGACCTGGTAGCACTCTAAGTACATTTTGAATGTCCCTGAATTGGTTTCCTTTCCTATGTCTTTCAATAACTCTTACTCACAGAGCATTCTTTTGAAGCACTGTGCTCCAGATTATTTTATATTTGATTTTATATGCCTCTTTACTAAAGAGATAGAGGTTATTGGTTGGGAATCCCTCAACTCTTTTTCCTTTGCTGACACATCCGTGGACAGGTATACATACAGCTAAGCCATTGGTTGTGTGTGTGGAGGGGGAGGGATTTGTGTTGTGTATTTATGTGTGTACACATGTGTGTTGTGGAGATCAGAGATGGATGTCAGATGTCTTTGATAGTCCTTCTCTATCTTACTTCTTTATTTATTTTCAGAAACGGGCTTTCTCATTGCACTTGAAACTTACTGATTCAGAAAGTCTGGCTGGTTCAAGGTTCATGGATAGGCCATTTGGTCAAGGAAGTGAGGGCATGTGGGGTTGTGTGGAAGCCAAGCCATGCTAGCCATTGTAAGGCAGGCTGAGGAGTTCAGGCTTTATGTCCATCCTTCTGTCTCTGCCTCCCCTAAACCAGGTATATACTATCAGGATTGCCTTTTTCACAAGTTCTGAAAATGTGAACTCAGATCCTCAAGCTTGTAGGGTGAGCACTGTACTGACAGAGCCATCTCCTCAGCCCCTAAGCCACTGAGGTTTTTTTTTATTCTGTGTGGGAGAGCTCCCATTATCACCTCTCAGGGGCCTTTCTTCTCTACTGTCTTTGCTGCACATTCAACTTTTCAGCAAACTGAAATTCAATACCTGTTAGGGATGAGAAATAAAAAAATCTGATAATATATATATATATATATATATATATATATATATTCAACTAAAAGTTGTGACCAATAATACAAACGGTGTTATAAATATACTACTGTCACAATGATATTGAAGAAAATAGCAGGAGTTTACACGGAGCAAACAAGGCCTGTCTCTGAAGAGATGAACTCTGAGTATGACATGCCAGAGGAAGAGTCAGTCATGCAGAGAGAGGAATGGGAGATGCAGATTAACAAAAGGCTCTGAGGTAATAGAGTTTCACATATGAAATTATCTTAAGGAGATTGTGAGGAAGCAAACTGGGAGGGGAGAGCAGAAAAGAGGTCGAGGTTCACTGCTAGGCCATTCAGTCAAGGAGGTGAGGGCATGTGGGGTGGGGCAGAAGCCAAGCCCTACTAGCCATTGTAAGGCAGATTGAGGAGTTCAGATTTTAAGTTCAGATCAAGCAAGGTAGGGGCAAGGTCCATTTTATGTTTTAGGGAAGCTATGTTTACTCCATCCTGGGAAGAAGAGGAGACAATTCAAGACTGCAGATAGGAAATTAACATTGGAGGAGGTTGGAGGACAGGCTTGGTAGAGATGGGTACCAGCAGACATATTGGATGGGGTGACTTTGCATTGTGATCTCAAGATGTTGAATGTAGAAAGAGGTCTGTGGATCATTTATGAATTAACTGAAGCACGGGTTAAAACACTGTCAGGTACAGGGCACGGAAGAGAAAGAAGCAAGTTAGACATATTAGAAGAATCTGCCAGGCGGCAGTGGCACAGGCCTTTAATCCCAGCACTCGAGAGGCAGAGCCAGGTGGATCTCTATGAGTTCGAGGCCAGCCTGGTCTACAGAATGAGATCCAGGGCAGGCACCAAAACTACACAGAGAAACCCTGTCTTGATGAGATGCTTGATCAGATAGTAATTCTCTGTACTCCAGGCTGGCACAAAAACATGGCAACCTCTGCCTGGAAAGCGGCAGAGGAGAGGGATGAGGTCCAAGATTACCTGGTATCCACAGGTACCTCCTGCCAGAGCACTCCTGCTCTTCTCTCAGCTAGTCTACTGTGGTACTCACTTTCCATTGTCAACTTGACACCATCTCAAGGAACCTGGGAAGAGAGTCTCAATGAGGAAATGTTTGGATGGGACTGCTATATGGGCAAGCTTATGAGACACGTTCTTACCTGGGCCAACAGAAGTGGGAAGACCCCACCCTGAATATGGGCAGCATCATTCCCTGGGTTCAGGTCCTGCACTGTATAAGTTTGAGCACGTGAGCTGAGCAGTTAGCATGCACAAATTCATTCTGTCTTTGCTCTTGACCATGGATATGACTTGTCTCTTTTTATTTAAATTATTTCTTATGTGTTTGAAATTATAGTATAATTGCATCTTTTCTCTCTTCCCTTTCCTACCTCCAAACCCTCCCTTAATACATCTCCTGGTTCTCCTTTCAAATCCATGGCCTCTTTTTTCATTAATTGTTAGACATGCATATGTGTGTGTGTGTGTGTGTGTGTGTGTGTGTGTGTGTGTGTGTGTACATGCATATATATTTCTAAATATGACCAATTCAATCTATATCATTATATATTATATATTAAATTACTGCCTTGACTTCCCTACAATGACGGACTGTTACCTGGAACCATAAACTAAAACATACCCCCTTGCTGGTTGCTTTTCATCAGGGTTTTTTATCACAGCAACAGAAATGACCCTAGGCCATCTATTCAGCGTACTCACTTTAGAAATTCCCAGAGGAGCTGAAGGTGCCAGTGTATGTGGAAATGCATACCTTACAGATTGGAAGAAATGACATGCTCTTCCAGGAACTCTCTCTTCGCAATGCACTCCACCACAAGGCAGCCCCTGAGTACCTCCAGAAAGCATTCCATCTAAGAACAAGAGGTCTCTTCTATCTTCCAATCTTTATTACCTTGGAAGCACCTACTCCACGGACCATCAAATTCTGTAGTGGGCTAGAAACTTCACCTAAGCCTTTACTGCTGAGTTATCATCTCCATTTCTCCTAAATACATAACTGCTGGGGTGAGCAAACCCAATGCAGTAGTTAATTTTGGTAGGGCTTATTCTTTCCTTTCTTCTAAGGCTCTAGTGGAGGTTCCTGGAATCCAACAGCTTTGTGTCATCTGCTGCTTTGGAAATGATTGAATTTGAATATAAGTCTTTGCCAAAAACTGGTCAGCAGTACATTTCCTATGTAACCTCCTCTTGGAGGTGTTTTATTTGATTTTGTGATTACCACGTTCAACACCACATATTAGACAATGGTTGAGCATTTTCTTACTACGTTTGTTGTCTCTTGACTGTTTTATGGTTTACAGTTGGCTAGTATGTTTTATGTGTTTATTTTAATGTCTGCTGGTCATGAACACTTATTGCCCAGCCCTCTCCAACTTCTCTCTTTCCTAATGGGTCTCTGATGATTACTGGTTTTAAATCTCTCTATATATGCCACTTTCTGAGGTGGTTATCAGTATCATTAATATTCATCAAGATGCTTCCAGCCAGTCATTACTTGCTTTGTTGTGGGGGAATATTGTCAGTTCTGCCCCTTGCTTGTGCCCAGTTTCTTTGAGCTGGTTATTACACGATTGTAAAAGCTTCAGACATGGAGATAAAAAGCAATAAAATAACAGTTCACCAGGAATGTGGTTTGTTGGGGGGAGATTTTTAGATCAAAAGACCTGCACAGGATTAAAATTCTAGAGCAAGGTGGACCTTCACTGTGAAAGTTACTTCTAGTAATCTACCAAATAACCTTTATCCCCTTCTGTCCTACCAGGGGGGTCTCGAGGGCATTCATAGTTTTCATAGATCCACCTGACGGGCACACTACTTCTCTTCCCGATAGGTACATCCAAAGATGAGAATTAACGCTGGCAGAAGCACTTTGGAGGCCATTTGAAAGGCAGTGTTTTCCTTATGGTTGGGTTATAGGTGTGATGGGCAGAATGGTGGCAAGTATTGTTACAGCTACGGAGATTCAAGCCACACAGCAAAGGTGTAGACGCTGAAAAGTGAGATTCATGTGATGAGTCACATTATAAAATGGGATCAGTCTTAACAGAGAAAGCATGACTCTGTTCTTCTGGCACTTTTGATTGTGTTACACAGTCCCTCACAGATAGTCTGGTCACCTCATAAGCCTCTGGCATTTGTTGTCTAAGGAGGTGCAGAGAATTTAGCCCAGATTCAACTCAGTGTTAAATTGTGAGTGCATCTAATATGAAATTATAACAAAGTCCATTATTACATAGAATTTTGTAGGTATTTCTGTCTTTGAGAAAACTAAAGTCAAAACCTCAAGTTATATATATTTAGTCCAAAGTCACATGAAATTTCCCATTAATGAGTTTGCCATGGGGAGCACAGATTTCATTATTCTGGTGAAATCATGAGCTTTGAATATCTGTGTTTGTGTCTATTCGTTATTACCTATCAACTGCTGTGAAGGAGTTCTGGTTAAGATCTGCCTTCTCTGCACTTTGGAATATGTGGAGCAGGCTTCTGGCTTTGGATATGTCCCTGTAGATTGATTCTATCCACTACAGAGTAACAGTCAGTGAATTATAGTTCCATCTTTGCTCAGGAACTTTCAATAGCTTTTCATTTCTTATTGATTAAAAATCCAACCCTTTCCTGTGGGAAATAGTGAATTTCCTATGCATGGGCCTTTTGTCTTGACTTTTCAGCTCAGATTCCTCTGTTGCCTTGCACTTAACTCTTGAGTCCCACCCTCTCTCAAGGTTCAGCTCTCTATCTACCCAAAGCTAAGAATTCCTTCTTTAAATGTGCCCTACCATGGAAGGACTCATCATAGGGTGTTTGCTGTAAAGTTCCTGGGGTCAGTTAATTTGACCATATTCTCTTGGGTTCTCACATCTCTCTGCAGTTTCTTCTCTGCTTTTATTTCTCAGAGTTCATGTCAGCATTATGTTCATTAAGAGCTATAGTTTGAATGAATTGGCAGTTTTACTACACTGCTCCCTGTCTAACTTGCTTTAGTGCAAAGAAGAGAATCAGATTTCTTTGCGCAAGGTGAAACATTAAAGAATCCCAACCATATTATAATGGGTCTGAAATCTGGAAAAAGTCCATCTGTAATGCTGCAGCTCATTCTTGTAATACTACAACTTAAGAGGCTCAGACAGGGGGATTATTATGAGTTCAAACTTAGTCTGGGCTGTACAATTTAGTTACAGCCCAGCCTGGGCTACACATTGAGACCTTGTCATGCACCCCTTCCCCCCACCTTTCATTTTGTGTGTGTGTGTGTGTGTGTGTGTGTGTGTGTGTGTGTGTGTGTGTGTGTAGGTGCCGGTATGTGGGTGTGGGTGTGTGGAGGTTATAAGAGAATGTGTAGAAGTTCATTCTTCCCTTCTACCACGCCGTCAGGCCTAAGATGAACTCGGGTCATTGGGCTTGGGAGCAACCTCCTTTATCATCATGCTGGCCCTTCGTTTTAAAAATCAGTGTGATTTTCGTTGACTTAGACACAGAATTAGTCCTGCCAAGACTTGAAACAACAAGTTCACCAGCAAACACACTTTATACCGTAAATGATGTTTTATTATTAGAAACTTTAAAAATATAGAGGTTTCAAGGCTGAGAATTTCAAAGAGGAGAAATCACAGATCTCTACATTTTCTCCAGTTAAGTTGAGGCTGATTGGAGGGATGGGCATAATTCTGTCTTATAAGAGGCCCCACTGATTTAGGTATAGACTGCATAGCACTTTCTAATATCCTTTTCATTTTTGTTTAATAAATATTTGTTTATTTCATTTCATGTGTATGTTGTGTGCCTGATACCTATAAGTGCACCACATGTGTTCATGTGCCTGCAGAGACCAGGGAGGATGGTATAGATACCCTGGAACTTGAGCTACAGGTGACTGTGATCTACTAATATGGGCACAGGGAACTGAACCTGGATCCACTGCAAGAGCCTGGGTATTCTTATCCACTAAGCCATCTCTCCAACTATTGTGTGTCACTGTTCCTGAGGAAACATCAACAAGTATCTACTCACCCAAAATAGGGAACTGACGACAGGCCAAAGTATGGATATAACTAAAGTCCACATTGTTGAACCAGTTGAAGGGACTCTGGCTAGCTTGAGTGTGGCGAGTGTGACTCTGGAAGGCTTTGCCCTTTCTATCCATTTTCTCTGCCTTGCTAGTAAATGTTAGATTATATTACTAAAGCCAACCACCAAAGCCTATTTCCTTATTTGACCACGTCCTCCTCCTGAGGCTGACTACCAAAGTCTTTCCATCAAAAGCCCCCTTTTGTTCACCTAATGAACATGCCCAATTAAAGTTAAAGATGTCATCCTAACATGGGTTCCGCCCCTTACCTTTACAAACCTCCATTTGCCTATGTGCCAAATCTGTCTATTCTCTATCCAGAGGCAGTCCTTTGTCCCTCCAGGACAAATACACCTGCCCCTTTTCCCTGTCCCCTTCCCCTTTTCCCTCATCCCCTATCTACTTAGAACCACATCCTAGCCCATTCTAACATAGACCTCCCCTTTTTCTCCTCTTAAAAATTACACCTGCAAGGTCATTTGCTGCTGTTTTTCTGTCCAAGTCAGAAAGCAACCACTTTAACTTCTTTCCCACTTAATAAAGGATCTCTCTGTGAAAACAGGTGTTTGGGTGTGGTTTGCTCCTAATCTAGGGTCTGGGAGGAAGGCCCCTGTTATGTGTATGTGTGTGTGTGTGGGGGGGGTCTCCTTACCAATGAGTTTAATTAGGGTTGTTCAGAGGATATAAATAAGAAGTTAACTTACAGGAGCAGAGAATACTCAAAGACAGCTGCATCCCCAAATCCCACTCCATCATGGATAGCAGCTCACAAACCCGGGGGCCTGTATCATACCTCACAGCCTGCAGGCAGCTCAACAGGTTGAAGGGTTCCTTTCTGGTGGCTTAGTTGGTTCGACTGGCCCCTGCCTCTTCCAGGTGGCCAGATCTGTGGCACAGCCTCCTTTGCAGCTAACTTCTTCTGAGAGTGATTCTCAGCAGTCTTTACTGCTTATGCATTTTTGCGGAGGGAGGGGCCTAGTGAATCTGGTCAGCTTTAGGGACTTCCTGAAGCTATTTTGAGTTGTTTGCTTCCTGTTTTAGTGAAGCTTCCCTGCAGGGTATGGTGCTCCACTATCCTTCCCAGAACACCTCCTTGTTTACACCCTGTCCTAAGCTATCTGCTGTTTCACTTGCCCTTTTACTTGCTGTCTTAAGAAGATTGCCTCCAAGATGGAAGGCTTTGTAACCTTGGAAGAAACTGCTAACACAACACCACTCCTAAATAGTTTTAATTAATTAATTTATGTGTGTGTCCATGTGTTGAACGTGTGTGTGTGTGTGTGTGTGTGTGTGTGTGTGTGTGTGTGTGTGTAGGCACACATATGTGCAGGTGCATGTCTGTGTATGGAGAAGCCAGAGATTGGTGCTACCTGTGTTTTTCAAACACTCTCCACTTTAAATTTTGATTCAGGGTCTCTCACTTGAACCCAGAGTTCACTGATTTGGCTAGTGTTGTTTTCCAGCTTGCTCCAGGAATCCTTTGTCTGTGCCTGTCAAGTGCTGAGGTGGTTGGTGGTCCGTTCTTTCAGCCTGGCAATCCCATGAGTTCTGGCATCTGATATTTAGTCTTCACTTGTGTGTACCAAGTCCTTTACCTGCTGAACCACCTCCCCACCCACTGACTCACTAAACTTCTTATACTCCAACTTAATTGCTCCAGACTTCAGCAGCTATTTTGCCTGATTGTCCCAACTTAGTTTAATACACTGTATCACTACATTATCATATCTCAGCTTGTGCTACCAATTCTGATACCACCAGATTTAAGTAGCAGTACCACAACTATATAAAAACAACTCTGAAGAAAGCAACAGTTAAAAACCTTATGTGACAGGGTTTTGTAAGAATTGAGCACCCCTAGAACTTTTCACAAGTTCGGTTATTCTCTTTAGTTCCTGACGTGTGCATGCTTGTGCATTGTTCAATATATAGTAAATTATATGTCTGTATGCCCATATACACATATGGGGACTTGTATTTAAAGAGGATAGAGCATTTAAATATATGTGATATATCATACACACATATGTATGTATGTATGTATGTATATGAAGAAAATCATAAGCTAGTTGTATGTGTTTGGGCATCATCTAGATAAATTATTAATTCTTTTTTCCCATTGTTTGCTATTAGGAAGAAAACAAACAGCAAAATAGCACCTATGAAAGGAGCTTCTGGGTGTCAGAAGGTTGGTTGTCGTATTAAGTGACATTGAGGATTAATTTCCTTTATGATCACCTGTTACTGTTTGGCTGAGACATCTATTTGACAGGCAAGCACAGTAAGTCAGATTTGATTCAAGACACTGATATCAATTGAGAATCAATGTGTTCTAACAAAAAGTGATGCATTTGTGAAATTAATTTAGAAAGCATGAGATTTCATTCTCTTTACTACATCTGGGGATCTTGAAGTGATGCACTCAGTCTCTTGACTAATAATGGGCCATTTTATTTTCTGTTAGTTCTTATCTCCCTCCCTGATTTCTCTTCTGATATTCTGCTATATCTCATTATTCCTTATTTAGTATTCTGTATTTAAAGAGAATAAAGCATGCTAGTTTGAAGACAATGCACATGACAAACATCTGTAATCAGGGAGTAGAACATGTCTTTTTAAGCATTAAGGCTCTTATTACTTAAATGAAGCATATGAAATAGAGAATGACATGATCGAGCAAGTAGTGACACCAGGTTTTGTTTGTTTGTTTGTTTGTTTGTTTTTTGTCTAGAAATTTGTATTGGAATTGAGAGAAGTGAAAATAACCTTTTTGTGTGGGATAAATAAGTTGGAAGAAACCGCAAAGCTGTGAGGAGGCAATAAAGTATAAATAGAACAGACCAAGGTCATTATGTGCGTGATTTAATAGCAGGTATTCATAGCTTAAAACCTCTATCTGGGAGAGCCACTAAGAATCAGTATGAATTACTTGCCCAGGGGGAAGGGAGGGGAATAATTTTTATTCACATTTGGAATATTAAGAATGAAAAAGAAATAACTGCACTGTTGATTGTGAGATAAAACCCACACTAAGCTTTAGACTTCCTTCTGCTCGGTATATTTGCTACAACGAGGAACTACAGAAGTGTTTTCCACAACAGAATCGCGTATGTTGAATATCAGTTCTATACAATTAAGTTTCTCCTTCCCTACTTGTTGGAAGCCTTCAATGTCTTCAAAAATTCTTGTACTAAGGAACCTTTGACATGTTCTTGCTTTCTAATTTTTATTTTATTATGTTATTTCATTGGAGAGAAAGTCTCATTTTGTAGGTTAGGCTGACCTGGGACTCAGGGCCATCCTGCTTTAGTCTCCCACATGCTGGGTTTGTAGACATGAGCCACTATTGCCGACTTGGTTTCTTTCTGCCTTTTTCTAACTGATTTGTTTTCTTTTTGATTATGCTGAGTTTGTCACTATTTCCTGTTGATGATTAGCCTTCATGTAGAATGTCATATTAGTAATATGACATCGTGACATTTGGGGAAAGCCAAGAAAGTTATGTTTTTTGTTTGTTTGTTTGTTTTTCTGGAGAGAAAAGCCAAATCTCTAACTAATAGGAGCAGTTGCAATTTTATAGCTGGAAGGAGGTCTGGAGAGCACTACTAAAGTTTGAGCATCATTTCACAAACAAGAAAACGAAATAGAAGAGTCACAGATAATAAACAGCAAAGCTAACATGTAGAATTATATAATAACAGAATTGTAGCTACTTTGAAGAAATTAAAGTATGTTTTCACATCTAAGAAAAGACACCATTGTGCACAAACAAGAGAGCTTGATCAAGTCTCCTCAAACTCCATTCTACACCAAACTCAAGGTTTATCCCTTGGGACTTATGTGACCTTGGGCCATATGTTTTCTTGAACCTCATGTTTTCAACAGTAAAATGAGCAATGACCTACTGTCTTAACCTGGAAAATCTGAATGACTCTGTTCACTTATTATTTTATTCATTTGTTAGCAAATAATTGTGAATGTTTTAATGATTAAGAGTATGTATGCAAGATATTATGGGATGGAAAAAGAATAAAACCTAACCTTTGTGTTTAAGGAATGTAAAGTCATAAGATATAAACTGTATAATGTAATTTATTCAATATTACAATTTTAGTAACGTGTGTAATAAACAGAACGTCTTAAGAAATGTACTAGGATAAGACAGGGCTAATTTCCCACAGGAAAACAGGCCTTAGAAGGTGTCCCAATGAGTGTTCATCTTAGTTCTGAAGGCTAGATAGGATTTCATTATGTAGAAATGGTCCACAGAGGGAGAGATGAGGAAGAAACCTTGTCAAGGAGACAGAACAGGTTTTGTCAAAAAAAGGCAAGTGTTGAGTTTTTGCAGAGAGGGTTGACAGAAGGACAAAGGAGGAAATTGGGGGGACCAGAAGCTTCATGAAAATGAGGAGTAGCAGGGAACATAAGAAAGACAAGTCAAATCTAGTATGCAGAAGCATTAGGATTGTGAGAATTAAGAAGCAAGTATCTCTTGGGCTAGGTAGACATGGAGGATGCAAATATGCTTGAGATATGCTATCTGCACACAGAAAATGTGGCCTTTTTGTGGTTCTTTGAGAGTTTCATATAATGTGTTTTGATCATATTCACACTTCCCCAGATCTTCACCATTTCTCTTCCTCTTTCCCTATCCAACCAAGTTCATCTTACTTTTGTTGTTATTGTTGTTCATGTTGGTTTGAGACAGGGTCCCTCCATTATGTAGTCCCAGCTGTCCTGGAAATCATTATGCAGAGCAGATTGGCCTTCAACTCATTGAAATCCACGTGCCTCTATCTTCCAAGTTTTCGGATTAAAGGCACATGCCACATGCCTGACTTAACGTTATTTTATTGTTATTTTTAAGACTGCTTCACAGCCAATTTTGTGCTGTCCAAATATTCTTGGATGTGTGGTCTTCTACTGGAGTGTGGTCAACCCACTAGAGGCTACACTCATAGGGAAACCTGTCTTTCCCTCCTCCAACAGCTAGCGATTGCCAGTATCTCTGTTGGTGGGCATGGGATTAAATGTCCAACTCCTCTTTCACTGCTGAGATTTGGTCTGGCTTGGGCTTGCACAGAGTTGTGCATGCTGTCACGAGTGCTATGAGTTGTTGTGTGCAGCTGCCCACTGTGTGTAGAAGACAGTGTTTCTTTGTAGTAATCCACCACCTCAGGCTCTTACATTCTTTCTGTCCCCTCTTGCTGAACTTTGAGATGGGTGTTGAGATGGTATATTATGTTCCCTTTGGGGCTGAAGGTTTATCAGTCTCTTATTCTCTGCTTTGGTTGTGGGGGTGGTCTATGGGCCCTCACTGGCTAACACCTCCAAAAGAAGTAATTCATACCTGGAACTGGGCTCTTTATTTGTTAGCCTGTGGTATCTGGTAGTGTCATTTTTGTCCTGTTACAGAGTAACTCCATTTTAACTCTTTTGGGTCTATCTATCTGTCTGCCTGTGTATCTATCTATCTATCTATCTATCTATCTATCTATCTAAACACATATATAATAGGAAGTAAAAGTCCTCTGAAAGCTAGTGAGCAGCAAAACAACATGTGTGGCTTTGAGCAAGATGGCTTTGACAGCACTATGTGGGACATTAAAATAGGAAGACCTGGAACCACAATGCTCAACAGAAGAGATACTATCTTTGAACCTGCTTGGTTAATTTATCTCAGTATCCCTTAAACATTTGGTGTCATAGATGTCCTTCTTTGAGAATGTGCTGAAAGATACAGCCTTATCTGCAGAAGAGATCTGTGTATGAGTAGCATTTTCATTAATTTCAACATAAGGTCATGCAGGGACCCGCAAGTTGAGTTATTCTGGTAAAAAAAAAAAAAAGTATCAGGGTTCCTGGGGGTGTTCTATGTAGTGGGGGCTGAAAATACTTGAGTTTTGTCTGTGAGTCTGTGAGAATCACGTAAGTATGAATATATAGATGATAAACTTGCTATGCAGAGATACATTGTTCTATGATGTTATCTTTGGCTGTGAGATTTCAATAACTTGGTTCTCATCTCCATCCTCCTTTCTAAGGCATACAGTAAGAAGCAACCAGATTATTTTTAGTGAATGGAGAACAACTATTTGATATTTAAAGTACTTGAACACATAGGGACATATTATTTGTGATAGAGTGCTCAGGAATCTGCATGTCTTATTCTTATATTCATGCAAGTCTTACATATTTTAATAGCTGGAAATTAATTTCCCTCATTTGTATTCTAAACATGATGAAGGTATTCAGTATTCGTGTAGCTCTGATGTAAAATTATATGGAAATTCTAGTACAATTTTAGTAATTAATGTCTGTCAATTATAAAGGGTTACAATTATAGCACTCATAAGAGACACAGTATATGGAAAATACACAGATCATCAGAGAAATTAATTTCTGATACCTAACCCTTTGATCATGAAGAAAGCTAATTACTAAGTAATCATAAGGTGAAATATGCTAATAAGTGGTCACTTCAGAGGAATACTTTATTTTCAGATAAAAAGAAAGATTATAGCTTAAGAGACTAAATGTGGGTGAAATAATTTATAATATTAATTAAAATTTAAATATGAACTATCTATCAGTATAAAAATTTTAACCTGTGTGTTAGTTATTTTTCACGTTATGGTGAGAAAATGCCTGACAAAGGCAACTTACAAGGAAGGGTTTGTTTTGGCTCACAGTGTAAAGGTGCAGCCTGTCATGGCGGAGATGACATGACCTCAGGAGTGTGAGATGGCTGGTCACATTACAACCTCAGTCAGGAAGCGGAGAGAGATGAATGCAAGTGCTTGGCTCATTTCCTCCTTTGAAGTCTGGCACCCAGCTCATGGAATAATGCTGCCTGTAGCCAACGTGGATCTGCCCATCCCAATTAACCTAATTTAGGAACTCTTTTACTGATATACCCAAAGGCTTGGCTCTTAGATGATGCTAGTTCACAGCATGATAGACACATGGGTCAACTTTGTTGTCCTAAGTCTTTGGAGAAAGATGAGATCATCCAATCCAGCAGTCCTCTCATTTTGTAAATGGGAAGTGGAAGCAGAATGTTTTATTTGCTAGGTTTGCAGCAATTACCAGAGGTTCTGATGCCATGAAGTTAGTAGTGTGGAAGGCTTCATTCCATTATCAGGTCAACTATGACGGTTGTACAAACAACCCCCTTGTGAGGAACTCAAGCGTTCAATCATGCTGAGTGATTCTACTGTGCTTTCTATGAGGCAAATGGTACTGTTTTAAATTCATGAACATTTATCAAAATACTGGCCAAAAAATAGAAGCATTATCTTCTGCAATTCTAAGGTATAGACAATTAAAAAAAAAAAAAAAGAACATAAAGTCCCTCTACATCACCCTGGTTGTTCTAGAACTCACTATATAGACCAGGGAGGCCTCTAAATCACAGAGATCCCCTTGCCTCTGTGTCTGGAGTAGTGGAATTGAAGGTGTGTACCATTCATCACACCCAGCCCAGAGAACCTTTCTGATAAAACATACTTCTCCAAGTAGATACTCAATTAAAATATTTGCAAGTAGGACTAGAGAAATGTCTCAGCAGTTAAGAGCATATGCCACTCTTACAAGGAATCTGAGTTGTTCTAGCACCTACACAGGGTGCATGTCAACTCCCAGGAACCTCAGCTCCAGGAAATCTGACAACCTCTTCTGGATTCCACAGACACCTGTAGTTATATGTCTGTCCACACATCTCCCCCAGGAACATAATAAAAGTAAATAAGTCTTTAAAAATACTTGTAAGTAATTTTGAAAACTCCAAATTCTGTCCATCTGAAGGAAGCAGGAAGAAATCTACTGTTATTAGGCCAAACAAAGGAGCCCTAACCAAAACATATTAAGATGTCTTAGGCCTGATAGATATAGATATACCCAATTTTAAAAGGATGGAAAATGGCTTTCTTATTGCTTATTGGCAAAATGCATACTTATATATTTACAAGTAATACACTATGTAACTATAAACCATAAAATACAATCAGATATAAGCTGGGGGGTGGTTTTTGTCATTGGTTCTTGAAAGAATTTTGAAGAGTTGTTGCCTTTCTGGGTGGCTCCTGTCATTGTCATTGAGAAAATATTTGTTCCCAGTGACTTGTGTTTGTCCATAGGCTGTTTGGCTTGTTACTAATTTAATTTAAAGAAGTGGGGGTCATACTGTTTTCATGGTTAGAAGGGGCTCTAGGGTAGTTATAGCTCAGAATATTCTGTCATGAACTGCATCAGAATTATCTGTAGCATTCATTTAAATGAGAATGCTTACATCCAACCCTCACCTGGTATGATATTTCAAAGAGCTGTGGGGAGGATAGTGATGGAGACGCAACATTTCTCAGGTGATGCTTGCACCTGATAAGGTTTGAGGTCTATTGTTCAGTGGTTCTCAAAATGGGATCCTGGAATATTAGTAGAAGCAGTATTGGGGAACTTGTTGGAAATACAGATTCTCAGTCCTCACCCCAGAACTAATTTAGGATTTCTGCTGAATCAGAAATTCTGGATGGGAGGCCCAGCAACCTGTGTTTTAATAGGTCTTCCAGACAATTGTAAAATAAGTTAAAATTTGAAAGCCATCAATTCTAGACAATTCCTTCAATTTACCTTGAGGAAAACCAAGGCTAAGGTGAATGAATAATTGGCTTGTTCACAAAGCAAATCACATGGCCCTTTCAGAAAACCAATCCCTGGCTTGTTTAAAACTTGAATAGACCAAACTTCCTATCTTCTTTATACTTCTGGGAAAAAGAATAGGGATACAACAGCAGTGGTAAGAAATGAATGAATTTGAGTTTATTTTAAGTTGTTTGCATTTTCTAAAAGATTTTCAAAACTGTATCCAACATGCCTTACAAAAATGAACCACTTTTAATATGTGAGAAATGCTTTGCATTCATTGGAAGAAAAGGGACCAATTTTAAATCTAGAGGATTATTTCTAGCATTATGGCATGGTAGAATATTTTAAGTAGTTTGTTATTAGAAATGAGGCTATACAATGTTCAATGTTATTCATGTTTTGAATAGGAAGTCGATTTTGTAAAATATTTTTATGATTTCCAATTCAAACATCAGAGCTGGGGAAACTCATTTGGTTTAGAAGGCAATGTCATGCCAACACGGAAGCTGTGATTAAAACAAGTCCTGCTCACCTGAATGGTGAGAGATGAAACCCTAGCCAAGTGCATCACTGCTGAAGTTGGCAGCTTTACAGCCTCATCTACCCTTTTTTGCAAAACTACAGTTGGCATCCAATTCACAAGTTTTGCCAGAGAGCCATGGAGCTCGTCCTGAAAGCGCTCTTCTTTATGCCTCTTGGGGTTTTTTTGCAATCTTCTCAAATTTCTGTGTGTCAATGACTAGAGGTTCCAGGGGAGAGATGGTCCAGCCTTGAGGTCCATATCCTGTCATTGATTTCTATGTAACACTCTCATCGACTTCAATGGGAGTTCCGCACGTGGATCAATGTCAGGATATGGGCCTTTACATTTAGATGTAAAAGTGTTTTAATAGTGGTTGGCAAACTTATGATGAATTAGGGTGAAAGACACAAAGAACTGGCTGGAAACTTTCAGACTCATAAGCTACTTTTAAACATTACAAGTGTTTGAAATAATATAATCAACAACAACAATAAATAGTGCAGTACGAAATTTACGTATGCTTATTTGGACCAATAAGTGTCACAGTGTGTGATTTAAATTACTTAAGTCTGTCCTGAGTATCTTATGAAATGTTGAAAATTAAGTCTGTAAGTGACCAAGCCATTTGAATTAAATTCTCCTCTGGATTGTTATGTAACAAATGCTTTTGCCTTCCCTTGACTAGAATCTCACCATAGGTGTAACTGAATCTCATGATTCAAGACATTATTATATTCCTGTTTCCTTGCCTTCAGCATATCTGAATTTGTTCAGGAAGATAGAAAATTAAAATGCAGAATATTAAAACTAAAACACAGAATTTTAAAAATAAATTTTCATTGCATTTATGTAAATCCATTGTAAGTATCTAGTAGTCATGACCATAATGACATTCTCTTTCAGCAAAGTGGTGTGTGTGTGTGTGTGTGTGTGTGTGTGTGTGTGTGTGTATGCATGCACACATGTCTGTAAACACATTCTATATCATGTATCTATGAATATTCTCCCAGCACACATCCTTGTACCTGCATATTCACTTACTCCTTGGTACTTATGAGGGATTGGTTCCATTAATTCCTTTAATCAGGGTTTTAAAGTCTAAGGATGCTGTTTCTTAGTGTTTGAATATGACCCATGCCTATTAGTCTGTATATTTTAGTCATCTAATTATTGAATTATTTCTTAAGCCAACACACAACACATGACAAGCAGAGAAAGTCTTCTCATTTTTAGTTCATATTTAATTTTCTGAGTATTTTATTTTATTATTACTTTTTTGTCTGTTTGCTTGAGACAGATCTTTCTACATAGCCCTGGCTGTTCAAGAATTCTCTATGTAGACCAGACTGGCCTTGAACTCACAGAGACCCACCAGCCCTTGCCTCCCGAGTGCTGGAATTAAAAGCATGAGCCATGCACCCAGTCTGAATATGTTAAACATTAAATTAGTTGAATCTAGGCCATAGAACCTATAATTATATAGGCTGTCCTGTATATGTATTATGATATATTTGTACCTATGTGATACATGACTTTAAATATGTAATGATATTTGATGACAGTTACTATCTAAGTTCAAGGTTAATTTAAAATTCAAGCTACTGTCCTGTGGGTCAAATGGTTCATTTCAGCTGGAGCTATCTTCACTGGCATCATTTTCTAAACATTTACATCTTTGTTATTCCCCTTTTCTTTCAAAAAGTTATGTCACCTGGATAGGTGAGACAGTTGTTTAGCTTGAACTGTTTAGGGGGCCCCCAGGCAGGCAGTGGGACTGGGACCTGACCATGGTGCATGAGCTGGCTTTTTCGAGCCCAGTGCGTATGGTGGGACACTTTGCACAGCCTTGGTGCAGGGAGGAGGGGCTTGGACCTACCTCAACTGAATGTACCAGGCTCTGCTGACTCCCCATGGGAGATCTTGCCTCAGAGGAGGTGGGAATGGGGGGGGGGTTGGATGAGGAGAAGGCTGGGGAGCGGGAGGAGGGAGGACAGGGGAGTCTATGGTTGGTATGTAAAATGAATAGAAAATCTCTTAATAAACAACAACAACAAAAAAGTTATACTACTGTTTGTTTATTGTGGAATCCTCCTGAAGTCTTAGTTTTCAGGCATCAGCATTCCCAGAAGACCTGGTAACCATGATGGCACAGCCCTTAATAGTGGATAGAGAGCCAAACATAACTACAATTCCCGGATTCTCCACTGATTTAATTACTCCCTTCAGTCCCTGCTGTCTGGGCATCAGTGGGACGAATGCTGGCTGTAGATGTTTTCTCTTCTTGTATTCTAAATAAAGATCCAGACATAAATATCTTTCCTTTCTGACCTTCACCATAGTCACCCATTGCCTGACCATCAGTTTGAGAGTGGAATAAAGCCCAAGGTGTTTATTTCCAGTGTGCTCAAGTCTCCTTCCCCAGAGTGTTGCTCTTCACAGAGCGCTCTACTAATTAAGTTGCTGTTAAAGGTACAGGCATGTACACTTCAAGTCCCATCTCCATTCTAATGTGCAGCATCATGGTTAGTTCTAGTATAGATAATATTTTTTAAAGAGAATTTAGTAAGTACAGACATTTAAAGGAAAGGGTGAAGTAGGACTTTAATTCCGTGCTTTAGAGCAGGATGACGGGCACTCACTCATTCTCCCATCTTTCTCTTAACGCTCACACGAAGCATTTTGCATTCTTACTGCCAGGGCTGTTGAGATTAGTTACTGGAAGAAGACATATGTGGGAAGGGAGAGGAAGAGAGCTTGTGCCAGGAAAAAGCAGGAAAGGGAATATTTTTGTTAATGGAATAGCTGATGAACTCATAATGACAACATTACCTAAATGTGTGTAGAGAATCGAGAAAAATGCTAATGTCAATTGAGACATGTGAAATGTAGACATTGCCAGCTGAGGGTTTTTCTCTCTATATGTAACCGAATATTTTACTGGTTACTGTCAATGTGTTTTTTAAATTGATTTGATTTTTAGAGCAAAAGTCCCGGCATAACTCTATGCAAAAATTGATAGATAAATTCTGACACGGACCTCTTCTGAGTTTGATATAGCCAGCTTCCTACCCAGCACTATTCATTCCCTTCAAATAAAAACCAAATGAGGCTTTAACCCACAGGACAGGAAGATATATCTAGTAATTGCCACAAAGCCAACCATAGTCAAGTCCAGACAACAGTATAAGAAACAGTGGGGGAAATAGTTACCATATAGAAAAAAAGCAAATATTATTTAGCGTTTTCTTTGACTTATACTAATGCACAGTGCCATTTTTAGTATTTGTTATTCTGCTTGTATGTATCATTTTATTCATAAATTAAATAACTAATAAGTATATTGCTTTAAACATATTTTGTTAAAAAGTAGTTAAGAGCTGTAATATATTTAGGATTCTCTTATGAAAGAAACATTAGAATAAGCTAAATGTAATTTTGTTACTTTTTAAAATGCACCTTCAGAATAAATTAAGCCTGCAAGCATTATTGTTTAGGTTTTTAAACCATCAAGTACAGTGAATCTGATTTTTATACTAATATCAGCATAGCTATGAAGTATAAGTTGAACTTAACTAGGTTTGCTTAAAATAGACAAAGACATTGGGAAGGTGTTTTCCAGAATTACACAGATTGTACTGTATACAAAACACATTCATCAGTCTTTTGAAAATGTCTTTCTCCTTAATGGAAAAATATCTTTAGTGCTTTCATACTATAACCATGTAATAAATATTCTGTTGGACGAAGGCTCATTCAGTACCTATCTAATCTAGTTGCTCCTTAGGTTGAGTGAGTGGTTGCTCTCCGTGGGATTTTAGTCTGTGCTTTCTTTTACATGCACAGAAAGGTTAGGCTTTCTTTCTTTTTCCTTTCTTCTGGTTCCTTTTTGGAATAGCTGATCAGTGTGTAAAGCTCCCTTCAGGGTCAATGCAGACTCAAACTAGTGTCATTTCAAGTGATAATCCAGTGAGATTAACTCCACAAAGAAAAAGAACAAAATAGAGTGCGTGCACGCTCTCTCTCCTTCTCTCTCTCTCTCTCTCTCTCTCTCTCTCTCTCTCTCTCTCTCTCTCTCTCTCTGCATGTGTGAGTACCTGTATACATGTATGTGTATGTGGTGTGTGTTGTGTGGGAAAGAGAGAAAATGAACTCCGCTCTCCACTGTGAAGTCAGAAGGCAGCTTATAACACAACTTTGGGCCTCTGTCCTCTTTGCGACTAACCTCAAAGGTATCATGCTCCTACAAATCAACTTACCAGACTCCATTAGTCTGGGCCTATAACAATGGGTGGCTTTTGCTAAGTAGGGCTCTGCTCTGTCTTCTCTTTTTCCCCCTGGGGCCCAGCTGTGTCTGGAGGCACAGCTGTGCTTCCCATGAGCCCTCCAGCATTTCACTATGCAGCTGTGAGAATGGCTTAGGAAGCATTGGCAGGCAGCTGCTGAAGCAACGGCTACACCAGGCTCTTTAAGACTGTCTTGAGTCAGTTCACTGGTGAATTTGAGAATCCCTGAACCCCCATATTCAACACATACACACCGATATGTACCCTGGAATTCAGAGGGGAGAAACTGGAGGCTTAGATTTCTTGAGACGTTTTTAGTAACTTTCATTATGGGTCTCACTTGAATCTCAGATCATAACTCTATTAAATCGCCTCCACGTTACATCAGTCAACTTTCAAATGAATAGATACATCAATAACCTGTGTGGTTTTAATTGCATTTGAGGGTTGGAAAAAATATCCTTTTATTAAGTATTTTAAGCAAAGTACCAGCTCATGTATCTTTGAAAATGGGATTATATTAATATACTACATTAAGTCAGGCATTACCCCAAATTCCCTTCCAAATGCTGATTTATCTTTATAAGTTTAAGTTTTCTATTCACAAAGTATTATTTTAATATTATGCAAATCTTTTCTTTTTCTAGCTAGAGACAGTTGTCAACATTAGCTCCATACAATGCTATTTTGGTAAATGAAAAACAGAAAATTTCAAAGACACTCAAGACACAAATATAAAACATGATGTTGTAGTCAAAGATACAAAATACAAGAAAGTATCCATCTGTGTATGTTAAACAGTTAAAAGATAAGAAGAGAGTAGACTTTAAACATTAGAGTGGGTTTCAGGAGAAAGGGACAAAGATTAAACTTCTCTCTCCAAAGTGGAAAAGACTTCATGAATAATGACAAAGAGATGGGTAAGAGATGCAATGTATTCAGAAAACAGTGTGAGTTCTGTGAGACAGATAACACATATTAAGGAGTTAGAGATTCAAATTAGAGAGATAAAGTATCAAGGATTGTGAAGGGTTGTGAATGCCTAGAGGGTCGTTGCATTGGATGCTGTGGGAATTGGAAAACATAAGGGATTTTTAACAAAAATTTGCCCATGCTTTGAAGGGCACACTATTTGCCCCTGAAATCAACCGTTCATCCAGATTTAGTAAATACTTGCCTACTGTTGAACATAGCGTTTGTGGCTGAATTAAATATCAGAGGTGACCACGGACATAACACAGATAATGATTGCTTTCTTGATAGCTCTCTTAGGGCCCCTCACTTAGAGCTTTGTAAGAACTGTTTGATGAACGTGTTATGGAGCTGCAAAAAAACTTGAGAGCCAACAACTCTTGCTGATGTGCCCATTCATGAAAAGAAAGCCGTTAACATTGGGAATCAAATGGTGTGGGGAAAGCAATTTGAGTTACTGAGTACAGTTAAGAGTTAGAACTCTCTTTATGAGGGATTCTTGGGTAGGAACGGTGATTGTCTTCAGTTATATACCTGGTGGCGCCTACTGGTGTCCACTGGATAGTTCCATATCCATGCTCCCTCAGTCTGCCCTGGGTAAGCACAGAATGTCACAAAACCGAAGAAAAAGAAATGAGAACCTGCAGGGATGAAGGGAGGATTGTCAGAGGTGTGAGAGAGAGATAAGAGAAGGTGGGGTGGGACTAATCAGAATGCATTATAGACATTATGAAATTTTCAATGGACAAATTTAATTCATAAAAAAAAGTGTTTGAAAAGGGGAAATCCATGAATGTGAAGTTGCCAAACACAGGATGTATGCTAAGGACAATAGGAGTGGAAGAACCAGGAAAATAGACCAGTCAACTATGTGCTGGGACTTGTACTAAGTAAGGCTGGGCATGTTCTATTGGCTTAGTCAGGAGCCAGAGACCAAGGCAGAGTAGGTGAGACATTTTCTAGAGTCCATCTCTTAGGGTTCACAGAGGGCTCAGATAGGAGAAGAATATTTCTAGCAGAAGATGGGGAATAATTTCCACAAAACTGTTTCCTAAACATATAGACAGGTTTGTTCAAAACTGAGTAAAGTAAACGTGGGTTGGTTTTCATATTTTTATATATGGCTGATAGAAATGCAATTGTGCCTCTTTATAATAAGCCACAATTCTCTGATTATAAATGCCTCAACAAAATTGTGTTTACAGTAACACGCAGATAAGTGACCCAAAAGGAGAAATTCAAATGGCCAACACTCATATGATACAAGAGTCAACCTCAATAATCAAATAAGTGGACTGAAAGAAGTAAAGAAAGCCAGAGGGATTCCACCCTTTTCTGAGCAGCCTGGAAGCGGAAGGAGAAAGATGAATTCTCAGAAACAGTGATGACGTGATGACTTCCCTCTGATGGAGAGCCTATGAAGCTGATTCAACCTCCTCTTTCTCCTAACTCCTAACGTCTAGTGAACGTCATCCCGGGAAAACAAGTGTGCTAGCACAGGAGTTCTGACGTGTCATCTCAATGGAGAGTGTTACAACTTAGATAGTTACCGGTAGGGAAATGGCTTAAAAGTGTGCATTCATAAAATAATAGTATGTGCTTGTGACTATTTTGAAGAGAATTTATCATGACAAAATTTTATTGTATCAGAATAAAAAATTTCAGAATGTGTTACACTATTTGGCAAAGGAAGGAAATGCTAAAAGATGAGAGATTATCCTGATGAACATCAGAGTTGCCTTTGGCTGTCTCTGCCTGTCCTGTGACTGTTTTTTTTTTTCTCTCTTTTTCCTTTGCTTCTGTTTTTCTGCTGGTTCATACTTTGTAGATGAGCAGAAGTGTGAGCACAGTCCAGGAAAGGTCTTACTTTGTTTCATTTATCCTAAACTTAGTCTTTAATGACATGATGTTCATTATCTTCCATGCCATTTGATCTTAAATGTCTGTTGATAATTTGAATGAAAATTATTTTTCATGATTGTGGCCTTTTTTGAAAGGATACATACACATATGGATAGGCACTGAGTGTGTGTATGTATAAACATGTTCTAATGTGTGGAAGCAGACATGTGTGAATGTGAATGTGATATTGAGTGTCTTTCTCAATGGCTCTCTGCTTTATATATGGATGCAGGGTTTCTTTTTTTATTATTTTTAATTTTTTCCCTGAGATAGGGTTTCTCCAAATAACCCTGGCTGTCCTGGAACTGTCCTCAAACTCACAGAGATCCTCCTGCCTCTGCCTTCTGAGTGCTGGGATTCAATGTGTGCTCTCTTGGTTGAACCTGTAGCTCACTGTTTTGGCTTGTCTGGCCATCCACCTTGGCTCCACAGACTCTCCATCTCTCTCTCCCATGCTGGGATTTTAGGCAGGCTGCTAGAAATCTGGCTTTTAGTGACCTGTGGGCATCAGAACTTGGGGACTCTGATTCTGTGGCAGCTGCTTTACCAGCAGAACCATCTCCCCAAACCTCGCTTTATTTTTGTACACAAAGTCTGAGTTTCAACAGCTCAGGCTGGTTTCTAGCTTGCAATTCTCCTATCTCCTGACTGCTGAGATTATAAATATATACCTTTATGCCTGTCTCAAGCACAGTTTTTATATAGAGAAATGATACTGCTCCACGTGTGTCATTTTCTATGACTATGTAGGAATTAGACCATGCTACAGGGGTCACTCAGTCAGCAGGAGACTGTGAGTTTGATGCTAGAACTCTTGTGAAAATGCTGGGCACAGAAGCTTAGTGATGTGGAGCTGGAGGTAAGAGGATTCCTGGGCTTGCTGACAAGTCTAGCCTGATGGTGAGTTTCAGGCCAGTGGGAGATCCTGTATCAATGATATGAGGCTGTCCTATGGTTTCCAGTTGCACACACAAGTGTGCACCTGCACACACATAAGCAAACTCAAACACGGGCATTTCAAAGGCTAAGCCAGTGAAACATCCTGTTGTAAAGATGTGATTATGTTGCTATTTTTAATCTGTTCCTCCATTTCTTTCTTTCTTTTTTTTTTTTTTGGAGCTGAGGATTGAACCCCAGGCCTTGCACTTGCTAGGCAAGCACTCTACCACTGAACTAAATCCCCAAACTCCCTCCATTTCTTATTGCTATTTTGTGTTTCACTTAAAATGAATCTTATAATTGGAAAAAAGTATAATAAAAATATTTCTAAACCTCTGAATCGACATTATATAATCCTACTATTAATCCTTATCTTTAAAGAAAGACTTTTGACAAAATAAGATGAAGAATGTTGAACATGGTTCTCCTATATTTTGCTTGTGGACAAAGGAAGCAAAGTCATTAGTGCTAGACTCAAAAGTTAAACATGGCCTGGTCTTGGGAACATTTTTTATTATATAAAAATTATTTAATCACCAAAGACCTTTTATTTGCATGTATTGTGTCAACTGATATTGACTGGACAATTAAAGTGAGAACTTTAAAAACTATGACAATACACATTATAGCCACCGATGTCAGAATGGTGATGTCATCTAGGATCTAGAAAATTTCACAGTCTGTGACAGAAGAGCCATTGAAAATGCAAAGAATATTTCAGTGTTCTCAAGAGAAGAATTATTTTAATATCTGTTAAAATAAGACAGGGATGTTTAGGGTCCCTGAACCATACCCCTGTGAACTGCAGGTGTGATGGTCTTCATTCTCTCCTGTGAACAAAACTTTCACCAGTCTCCAGCATATGTATTTGCAATGTCCCAGACCCATGCAGTCAAATTAGTCTCAGGATTATATTTTACCATTTTGTCTAATGTTGGCAGATTTATTTTACCACTGTGCTCACATAATCAAAGAATATTAGACAAAAAACTTTATATAAAAGATTTTTTTATCCAAACATCAGGAAATTGTGTATGACCCATGTGTCTTCATCATGCTTATTTTGTTAGCTTAATTATGTCAGATTACAAAGACATACAAATGAAGTCATTTTCCTTGATAATTAAAATCATTGCCCTTACTGAAAGGAATCACAAAGCCTGAAATCCAGTTTCCAAGTTTGGTAGCTGTGGTGATTGTGTCCCCCAATAAAACTTGCCTGGAGATCAGAGGAAAAAGCCAGCCACTATATAGAAGTTAGGCAATGGTAGCTCATGCCTTTAATCCTATCACTTGGGAGGCAGGGATCTGTCTGGATCTATGTGAGTTCAAGAGATCTTGAACTGGAACAGAGACAGGTGTGGTGGCACACGCCTTAAATTCCAACACTAGTTAACCATGGAGGTATGGAGGTATGGAGGTCTGTATAGACAGACAGGAAGTGACAGAGCTGGGCAGGAAGAGGAAGTGATATAACTGGACAGAGAGAGCAAATTAGATGGCAGAAGAACATGGCATACAGGCCTGGTAGACAGGAAGTAGCTTGCTCTTTGGAGCTGTGGCTTTCCCCATTTCCCTGATCTCTCAGGTTTTCACCCCTATATCCTGCTCCGTGTTTTTTATTTAATAAGACCGTTTAGAAATTCGTCTACAGGTAGTGCTGGAAATTATGCCTTGCTTTTTAAGAAGATGGATCCATGGCGTGTATTAGGTGAACTTCACTACACCCTGCAAGCTCCCCCCCCCCACCCCATGCTGAGATGCAGGGAGGGAGGCTAGCCATCTATCTACTCAGAGCAAGGTTGCAAGCTGATCTTGGTATATGAAGATATTTGGTGATACCACGCTTAAGCCACTGATATGTGTCAGACAGACCCTGATAGACATGTCCTAAGTACCTATAGAATTCACAGACCCAGGAGCTTATGGGCTAAGTTGTTGCCTAGAGAGAAGCCGAAGGAGCACAGAAAGACGGTGCTCTCCTGGGTGAGGTAACCTCTGATATTTCAACACTGAAGTTCTAAGGTGACTTAGTCGTGTCATGCTTGAAAGCCATAACCCTTGGAGAAAATCGGAATAGGCGTCGCCACTGAACAACACTGACGCACAAGATTTGCACTTAAGTTCGCCACTGCCTCAGCTTTTCCTCCATGACCCTATTCCAGACACAGAATAAAGGATCCCCAGAGGAGTGTGCCAAGTGATGAACACCCTTGCTGCGGTTAGAGCCCCCGTGTGCCGAGGAGGAGCGAGTGTATGAAAATTATTCCATCCCCGTGAATCCCTAAGACGGCTTCTGCCATTTCCTCTGTTTTGTACATAAAGAAAATGGAAACGGAGCTGCAGTGTCTTACCTAAGTTTACACAGGCAATAAGTAGAGATAGTAGAAATGCAGCGTCGCTAAGAGTAGGCTGTGTGTCTTCAAAAAGCAAGGGCACAAACAGTGTTTTATGCAAAAGATTAACTCTCTAACCGTGTTTTAGCTGTTTTGTGAAGAAAAGAGGCCCTCCTCTTCCCTTCCATCATAAAACTGGCCTGCACTTACTCTCAGGAAAAGCCGTACATCTTCTGAGATCCAGGGGAAGGAGGATTTTCTAAGTGTATTTTTCAAAAATAACACATTTTCTTAAGATTAGAAATGCAAAATCATCTTCTGCACCGTGATTCAGAGAGTCCAGAACAATACAGTTAAGGTGATTAACCGCAGCTTCTTAGAAGGGGCTGGTGAACAGGTTTGGAATTTTCTTTGTTGAGGGTCGTCCTGCTTCCCATTGAGCTTTGTGCAAAATGTGCATGGTTTCTGGATCAACCAGCACCGCCTAAAATGGCTCTTTGAAGTGGGAGGTCTTTATGACAGAAAACAAAATGACCACAAAATAAAAAGGATTAGGAAATAAAAGGCCAGGAGCCTTCACAGTGTGCTTCCGCCACCTGCTGGACTGATGAATATTTGCATGTCTGTTAGGCTCATCAAAAAAACCAAACAAACTTGTTTTTCAAGATTTTTATTTTGTTGAAAAGGATTAGATTAGAAGAACATCAGAATATTTTTACACTATCCTCATTAGTCTGCTTTCTTTTTAAGAGGTAAATCACTTTGATTTATTTGCTATTCATTTATTTGTTTAGCGTGTATGTGCATCAGGGCATGTGTGTGCCACGGCTCACATGGGGATCTTATAGAACAACTTAACGCTGGTAGTTTTCTTCTCCATGTGGACCCCAGGGAATAAACTCAGGTCACAGGCTTGGCGCCAAGTGCCAAGTGCCTTTAACTGTTGAGCCGTCTCACTGGTCCATTCTCCAAAATTATTATCCTACTTATACATTATCTGCTATTTTATTATCCTATGTTGACGACTTATATACTATCTGATACTTTAAAATTGGTAATAATTATATATTCACACATTATACTATTTTGGTGATTTATATATTATCTATTATTTTTAAAATAGACTATTTAATCATTCTACCATTCACCCCACTTAATCTAGGAAAGGGATTATTTAAGGCAACATAAATTTATTATAGAAATTATGTGAAATATCTTATGCTCAGCAGACAGTGCATAATTGTGGGCAGTATCTGGGGCTCTATTATTTTTATTCTAATATGTATCTTAAAAATTAACCAATATATAGGACGCAAGATATCACCATGACAGAGACATGTAAGATTAAGAGAAATCTCCATATGATTGCTGAAATTTTAAAATAAAATGCCATCCAAACCAGTTTTCTGTAAATTTTGTTCCATCTTTGTCAGAGTGAAGCATCTATAGAGTTTATTAAAAGAGTTACGTATTATTATTACATCTAGAATCAAAAGAATTACAAGCTCGAGGAATCTCATTATCTTGCTTTTGCTAACTTTGAAACATGCTCATTTACACTTAAAATGGTAATATTAGGTCATACTATATACCAATAAAATTAAGAAGGGAATTTTCAAAAGCAAGTGTGTGTTATATGACTGTTTGTGTGTGTCTTGGAAGACCAGAGAAGGATGTCAGGCATCTCTCTGCCTTAGTGTCCCGAGATAGGGTCTTACTGAACCCAAATGAGGTTCAGCATTTCTCTGTTTCCACTAGGCTGGCTGGACAGGGATCTCCCCTGTCTATTTAGCTCCGTCCCCAGTGCTGGCCTATAGGCACGTGTGGCCATGCCTGGCTTGGAATTTGAACTCTGATCCTCATCCTTGAGCTGCAAATGCTCTTCTACCCATTGAGAAATCTCCCCAGCCTTGGGGAACTCTGCTTTCTTTATAAACAGTTACTTCTTCTGAGGATGAGGACTATTGCATCCCAATCGGATATCCTTGTTAAGAGACACAGACGTTGGAGACAAGTGATTAAAATAGTATTTGTAGCTAGAGTGTCCTGTGTAAATGACTTTAGAGTTTCTTGTCTATAATCAGACTGTGGTTAGAGAATGGTTAATAAGATTGTGGCGTCTTAGGTGATTGTAAACAAGCCACAGCCTGTTCTGGAGTTCTAAAGGATTACTCCCTGCCTGGTCAATTTTCCGTCTCAGGCTCAGTTTGCTCTGTGTCTTCCTTTCGTTTTTCAAGTCTTCACATGGGGATGAAATAGCAATTGTTTTAGTTTTTATCTAAATGACAATAAAAATAATGTAAAAAAATAAGTAATGTATTTGGTGCTTTAAAATGGTTAAGAGGATGAGGGTAGTTTTCTGTTTTTTCACTGTGAACAAATGAAACCACCAGATGTGTAAGAAAGCAGTTAAGCAATCAACAGGCCTGTGTTTGAATTCTGGCTCCTACAGCTACTATTCCCATGATAGCTGGCAACATGGCTTTCTGCTTAGAGCCTGGAATTGCTCACATACCTTGGCTTTCTCTGCAGGGCTGTTGAATGGCGAGAAGAGAGCAGCATTAGTGAAGTGATAAAGCATCCAAAACGATGGAGAAGGAGCGAGGGACACACTGCTGCACTAGATTCTTTCTATTGCTGCAACACTAGGACCAAAGCAACTTAGAGGAAGAAGGCTTCATTTAGGCTCATGGTGCCAGAGGGATAAGAGCCCAACATGTCAGGGAAGCGTGGCAGCAGACACGTATGGCAGCATGTGGATGGAAGCTGAGAGCTCACATCTTAAACCGCAAGCATGAAGCAGAGATCAAACCATGGTTGTAACCTCAAAGCTCACCCCCACTGACATACCTCCTGCAGCAAGACCATGTCCCTTCAACAAACATCCCTTAACCAAATAGCACCACCAACTGGGGACCAAGTATTGAAACATCTGAGCCTACAGGGGATAGTCTCATTCAGACACCACAAGTGGTGAGCACTTAGTCTTTTCCTGGAATAGAGTAAAGGACATCCGCTGACTGGAATATATGGGCTGTGGACTTAAATTCAATGCCCTCTTTGACTTAGCACAGAACCTCAAGCCAGCTTGCACGTAGACATAATGGAATTATCTAGTGGACTTTGAAGACACTCAGTAAACTCAGAATGCTCATCTCCCTTATGTTACTTACCTTTCATAGTATGGTCATAGGGTTGACTCTTGTTGGAAACCCTAAATGTTTTGGCTACATTCTGATGTTTGGACAGCTAGGAGTTGGCCTCAGTTTCAGACTTTTCTTCATAGTCTAATGTGATCATCAATGAATGTGGCCACCTTTGCCTTCAAATCATGTCCACACTCTTCTGGTGTTTTTGTCTCTACTAATGTGTCCGGTGTCACCTCTCACTTGGGATCTTTCGCTTTCCTGACTGGTCCTCTGCCTTTTCTTGTTCACCCTCCAATCTGTACTTTCATACGGCAGTGAGGCTATGTGTGCTTGCCCTCCTTCGTCCCTGAACTTAAATTTCTCCTCTGACTTCTCCTTGATGTATAGGACAGTCTACATTCCTTATTCTGAACTGCAGACAATATATAACACACCCAGGATGGTACCTAATGGGTGAAATGGATGAAATGGCTATGCTTTTAGCCCAGTGCTGTTGAGAACAAATGACTTGTGTTGTCAGGTGTCTTCTCTGCGAATCATGGATTTCTGGGGGAAAAAAAAAAAGAATGATGTTGGAGAAGGGGATGCTGATCATTTCTACAGGAGGCAGTTTATCATAATGGCCCAGTGCTTCTAGAGATAATTATAAGGAAGAGCTTGGCTAGAGACCATTGAATAATACAAAATCTGGTACTCTCAAAATGTGTTCTACTCCTTCAAGTAAACCTAGGCATGGTGATTGAGCTATTATTGCTCCTGCCTCAAAGACACTTTCTAGGTCGGGAGAGATATCAGGAGTCATAGACTAGAGATTAGCTAGGCACCACTGCCCCCTGGCATGGCCCTTCCTAGATTCCATTCTCTATCACATTAGGTTAAAACATGACCAAGTAGGCAATGTGATTCCTAACCTCAGTTATATTTTTGTTTTTGTGGAACATGCTATCATCATAATTTAATTTGAAGTCTTAGTATATTATTTTTTACTTATGAAAATCGAATGTTTTCTAACTGTGGTGGTTACTATTCATTGTCAACTTGATTGGATTAAGAAGTACCTAGGGTGTTAATGAGACAAAGCTTTGAGAGTGTCTGAGGTCATTTTTGGAAAATATTTACTGAATGAAGAAGATCCACTGTAAATATGGTACTATTATATAGACTGGGGCTCTGGACTCAATTAAAAAGGGAAACAGTGAAATCCTGCTAAGCAGTGACATTCCTTTTTTTTTTTTTCCTGCTTCTAGAACTCCTGAGACAGGAGCAATGAAGCTCATAGTCTACAGCCTCAGAATCACCTGCTCTCCTGATCTTGCCTGCCAGGATGGACTGTTGTGCCTTTATAGTGTAAGCCAAAATAAACCCTTCTTCCCTTAAATTGTTTCTGCCAAGCTTTTGGTCACGGTGGCTTTAGTAGCTAACACAGCAGCCATTTACAGACATCTGTCTACTTACCTGAGAATGTTTCTGGAAAATGCTCTAGAATATACTGTGTGGCTCTCAAGTCTAAGAAGTTGATTAATCCCAATATATCACAGTGGATTGTCATGATTGGGATAATAGTTGACACATAGGTTTGGACAGAAATAGAGATTATCTCTTACCCTTTAAGTTCAGGATTAGCAACAGATACCAATATTCTTCCTTTTAATGTTGCCCCTCATCTTCTGGGTGTTTGTATGTAGTGAACTTGGTTCGGCTTCCTTCCCGTAGCTTCTCAGGCTACCATCTGGACATTCCCTTACCTTTTACTGAAGATGAGCAGTTTGAACTCATCCATTCTCACTGTTTCATCCATCACCGATGCCACAAGGGCACCTGAAATCCCTTTCCACCAGCTCTCCTCTTTCTTTGCCATCTTGTGTTTGCAGTTAGTTACATCTTACACATCTTCACCAGTTTTTATTTTCAAATACTTTTCATCTAACCCTGTCCCTCCAAACAGTTCTTCCCCTGTGATCAAATGCATGATCACATTTTTGTTGTTGTTGTTGTTTAATGTTATCACTATCTAGACTAAATTATTTTAAAAAGTCTTATCCTGTGTTCATTCTTCTACCACCTTCCTTGATGAGTTTACAAAATCTGTATGTCTGGGACTCAGGTAACATCCAGGGATGAAACTGTTTGCAAAAAAAAAAAAAAAAAAAAAAAAAAAATTGAATCTAGTCTCATTGGTAATGTTGTTTTATTCAGTATAAAGATACCAACATACCCCCCTCTGTCTTAGGGTTTCTGTTGCTTCGATGAAGCATCATGACCAAAAACAAGCTGGGAAGGAAAGTATTTACTTCCATGATACTGTTCATCATTAAAGGAAGTCAGGGCAGGAACTCAAACAGGGGAGGAACCTGTAGGCAGGATCTGGTGTAGAGTCCATGGAAGGGCTCTTCTTACTGGTTTGCTCAGCCTGCTTTCTTACAAAACCCAGAACCATCAGCCCACAGATGGCACCACCCACAAAGTTCTGGGCCCTCACCCATTTATCATTAATTAAGAATATGCCTTACAGGCTTGCCTGCAGCCTCATCTTATGGTGGCGTTTTCTTAATTGAGGGTCCTTCCTCTCAGGGAACTTCAGTTTGTGTTAAGTTGACATAAAATGACCCAGCAAACCCTCCTTTCACTATCATAATCATTGTCATGGTAGGGGATCTCAGCATTTCCTATTCTTGTAGTGTAAAACCATGAAGTAACAGTGGCGCCTCCATTGTTTTTCATCTCTAGTTAATCTGCATCGCCCAGAGAGTGCTGTCTCTTTCAACCTCTTTTGATTTTTTTCCTTCTGTGTCTTAATTGGATCTCCTAGGCTGACAGGATTGAGTGTATACTCAGGAAGATGTGTTTGCCCTGGATAACCTTATCCTCTCCGTGGACACCTTGTGTACTAGGCACACCGTGTTTCCCCATGTATTGACCATGCAGCTTTTCATGCAGTTCTGTTTGGAGAAACATTAGGCAGCCTTCAGCTCGGTGAACATCTCAGTAACCAGGTCAAGTGTTACTTCGCCTTTGAAACCTTTCTCATTCACCTGTGCTACTGACTTGTTGAAATTATAGTCTTCTTTTTTAATTTCTTAATTAATACATTGCTTTAATTTATATCAAATGAAGCAAGAGATGAGAGCACTTTTAATCATTTCTAATTGCAAAAAACCAACCATACATTTTAAATGAATTTTGTCCAAGTGTTTTCTTTCAGTATATCCCTTTCTTCCATTTAGTCATCTTTATTTACTATTTCCAAAGAAATTAAATCTTCTTTTCCTTAATGATTTCCTTAATGAATGATTTAGGGGGGTGGTGCTTAGAGAGGTTTAAAACCATTGCCAAGAGACATTTGAAAACATCCATGTGACTTTGTTTTTCACAAATGTACCTCATCTTCATCAGTCAGTCATGTTTTGTCCATTAACCCTGAAACCTTTGGCAACTGCCAGTCTATATTCTATATTTTCTGGACACTTCATAAAATCAAGTCACATGTCATGTGAATTTGGGTTCTTAAACAGTTCACTAGGCATGCTTTCAAGGTTCATTTTCTAGTGTAATATGTATTTGTGTCACATGCATTTGTGTGGGTGAATGGACATAAAGTCTAGTTCATCCATTGATTTGATGGATATGTGAGTTCCTTCTACTGTGTTGCTTATGGACAATGTTGCTATGGATTTTTCTCTAATAATATTTGTGATTGATACACTTTTAATAGAGATCACATTTTCTTTTTTTGTACTCTTATTTGTGAATGTCGTTAAGAACATAGACCTGTAGTTGGATATTTATGTTAAAATTTCAAAACTTACAATCTATGTATCTTTGGACAATTTTTGACTTTGATTTTGCCTTCAGTTTTCTCATATTTAAATGGGAGGGTATTAATATCAGCTTCTTCATGGGATCTTTATTAAGAAATTAGTTTATAAAAAAGTTATACAGGATAGTGGCCAAGACTATGGTAATTATCTTAACATATTTGCTATTACTAGTTACTTTTCTAATTATTTTTAGATTACACACCCTTGATTATATAATTTAATTATCTAATAATTGCTTTCTGATAAACAAGTGTAGGACTCTACCAATTGAGATTGTTCTATGTACAAAGCACATTAGTCACTTCACTATAGGCTAATAAAGGTCATTAAAATAGGCCCCGTTGGTCATTTAAGGGAAGATCACTTGGCAGGACTTCTGTTCTATTGAAGTTGCTCATAAAGGCATGTTTCAGTCTTCAAAATCAAATGAAGTCGTATGTGTTTCCTTGCAACACATCTTTTTTTTTTTTTCCTCCAAAGTTGTGCCTACATTTAAAAGAGGGAAAGACATATGTACATGGGAGGAATTATGTCTAAAATTCTAGGTTTCACATTAACTGTGGCCACAACAGTTCCATTATCCCTATGATTGTCGTGGGGTTCCAAGAAGGTGTGTTGTGAAGTCTATGAACTGAAAATTATTATTATCATTTCCTGAAAAAAGAGGAAAGATTAATATGATCTAAAGAGAAACTAGAGTATGAAATATTATTTGAATAGTTTGAATGCTTTGATGTTCTCTTGGTCTATAAGCCTGATTTTGGTCAGGAAAGTGGATTCACCTCCCCCCTTTTATAGCAGGAAGGGAGTTTAATATAAGGACTTTGGAAGCCTAGAACTTCTGAAGAGATGGACCCATCAACTCAACATTCTGCAGCTGCTAAAGTAGATATTCTCCATAAAATTGCTGTAAACCCTTAGGCAAGCTTTACATCAGAACTCTGATTAAGCCACACACCCACCACCTGAGGCAGCATGCTCCTTCTCTTTTGCCTTCCATATCACACACAAGTTTCTCTCAGTGGAAGGTTCTATCTTGATACTTACTGAAAAAATAATTGGAGTATGTGAGTTTTTTGACCCCTAAAAGGTTAGAAGTTGACGACAGGCAGCAGGGATGGAACTACAGGCCGATTGATTTCCAGCAAGGTTTGTGGTTCTTGAGATATTTCTACAGAAAGTACTTGGCACATGCCTCTCTGTGTTCCTCATAATATGCAGATAGTCCAAAATTCCAAATGCGTAGAAACAGAGACATGAGTTCCAAGCATTGTGTAAGGCTTTGGAAATTTCAATTGAGTGACTTCTTTCTAAGATAATGACAGGAGAGGCCAGTATTTCAGGCTTAAGTGGAATCTTGCCCAATTTGATTGGCCATAAAAATTGAAGGGATGTCAAATATTTTTGAAGGATCTTGGCATGAAATATTTTGAGTGAGGCAAGCAGATGAAAGTAGAAGGTTCATTTATCAGAGCAAAAGACAATTGAGTTACAGGTTAAGAGTTCATATTATTTTAAATTTTATTTAATCACTTCTTTTTTCATAAACCAGAATGAGGCAAAGTGATAGGTAATAAATGAAGCACAACATATGAGAACCTAACTCTATCCATCTATTTATTTGTCTATCCATTTTGGGTAGACTTTTTTTTTTCTTCTAGCTGACATCCTGGAACTTGGAGAAAGCCCAAAGGACCATCAGTTGATGTTTGTCAAGGTCAAGGAAGGAATGGCAGATTTTAAATACAAGTCCACCTCAGGGATAATGTTTATCTTGGCAGTGTCAAGAGTCTGAATGACCTGTACTGCTTTTGAACTGCAAAACTCAAGTTTACTTCAAATGGAACTGAAAGGAGCTGAAAGAGTAACCAGGGTGAAACAGGAAATTCAGTTGGCCTGGAATGGAGGTATAAAACAGAACAGAATCATAAAGACTGTAGAATACATTTTCCAAATGCCTATCATTTAGAGAGTCAAAGGAGACACTGACTATAGACAAACAGTATATAATTTCTTGACATATGTACTTATTAATAAATGGTCTCTAGGGCTGAAGAGATGCATCAATGGTTAAAAGTATTGGCTGCTCTTGCAGAGGACCCAGGTTTGGTTCCCAGCACCCACATAGCAGCTCACAACTGTTCATAAATTCAGTTCTAGGGGATCCATTGCTCTCTTCTGGCCTCTGCATAACTACACATGTGTTACACAGACATACGTGCAGGCAAAATACTCACATACATAAAATAAAAACAATTAGAAGTTATGTAAAGGTTCATGATACAAAAAAGTGCTTGTCGACAATGATCGTTAGGGAAATGCAAATTAAACTATAATGTGATACAAACATGTCTTTTATAAAAGATGAAAAACTAAGATTTGATGAGGGAATGGAGCAAAAACAATCTTTGTACACTGCTCGTGGGAGTGTAAAGGAGTATATTATAGCATTTCATTAAAAGAATGAAAAAAATGAAGGAAAACCAGGGACTGGCACAGTGGTTCTGCAGGAAAGGCCAATTGTTATTAAGCCTGATGGCCAAGGCTGATGATGCAGTTGGATCCTCAGAGCTCACAGGGTCGAAGGAGGGAACTGATTTCCACAAGTTGTCCTCTGCCTCCCACAGTTGTGCACTGCACTGGAACACTTTCACCCTCTACACAAACAAATAAGCAAATAAATAAAATATTTTTGAAGGCATATGATAGGGTGCAGGTATGTTCTGTGTAAATACTACTTTAAAAACAAACAAGCAGTTGGTAAACTAAGAATGGGATTACTAGTTGCTCTTGTAGTTCCACATTTGGCAATATATCCTAAAAATTCAAATAAATATGTTAAAGGGTATTGTAAAGGTTATTCGCTATTGACAAGTTATGGAACTGACCTAAGTATCCATAAATGGATAAGCAAAACGTGTTATACATTCCACATATATGTTCCTTATATATTACATATATACATTCCATACACACACACACGTGTATATATATATATATACACGTGTGTGTGTATGTGTGTGTGTGTGTATGTAAAATATATAAAGAATACTATTAACTTTTAAATAGAATCAGATTCTGCCATGAGGAGAAACATGAATGAATCTAGGGGACATTATATTAAGTAAAATAACAAATATTAAGTAAAATTAACAAACTAAAAAATCTAATGGCATTTATGGAGCAGTTGGAATTTGAATGCTTATAGAATATTCAGTAGTAGAGTTATGTGGTTAATATTAGGCATAAATTATATTATAGCTATATTAAAATAGTTCTTGAGATCAGAATAAATATTGGGGTGCTTATTAATACAGATTAAATTATAACTGCATCAAAATATGACCTTTTCTGAAATATAACATATATAATCTTGTATAGTAAGTGAAAGGTATGATTTCAGTCTACCTGCCAATAGTTCATGTGGTTTTGATCCTTGAGAGGGCCAGATGAAGAGACTCATCCTAGTGAGGATTTGTAGCAAGAATCTTAATAGGTCTTATCAATAAGATCAAACCTGATGCCAGTTATTGGGATGAATGTTGGAAATCAGAGAAGTAGAACAAGCCACAGCTTTCTTGCCTCACCAGTTCTTCAGCTGATCCTGTTTCCTCAGACTGGAAGCCTCTCAGTTCTCATCCAGAATGGGTCTCAGCTGAACTGCTGCTCAAAGCCTAAAAGCTTAACCAGCCAAATGCTTCTAGTTTCTGGTCCTCCCACCTTATATACCTTTCTGTTCTCTACCATCACTCCCTGGGATTAAAGGCGTGAGTCACCATGCTTGGCTGTATGCTTGAACAGATGGATTTCTGCCTCTGGAAGCTAGGATTAAAGGCATGAGTCACCATGCTTGGCTGTGTGCTACCACTGCCTATTCTCTATGTTTAATATTGTGGCTATTCTGTCTCTGACCCCAGATAAATTTATTAGGGTGCACAATATTTCAGGAACACAATACCACCACAAGGGTTCTCTATGTCACTGAAGACAATACCCTATGAAGGGCTCAATGCTGGTCTCTCAAAATAAGTTACTATGTAAAAGAATGAGTTGTTATAAAAGAGCAAGACAAAACATCCCCATCATCTTCCTGGCTTCCCATGGAACTGTGGTCTCTCTCCCTCTCACAGGAGCTTCTGTTATGATGTTTCTATTATATTGGTTGAGGAAGGCAGAGGAGTCCTCACTAGAGGTCAGGCAGATGAAAATACTGGATCATGAACTTTCAGCATCCAAAACTGTGAGCTACACTAACTTTAGAATTTTCTAAAGCAACAGAACAAACTAAGACTCTTTGCATGTTTTTTGTTTTGTTTTGTTTTGTTTTGTTTGTTTGTTTTTCAGGTGTCTGGTGTACTACAACTTGCTTTGATACACTTTATGTTCAGTGGGACTACTGGTCATCTTCTTTGAACTTTTTCAGGTGGGGGGGTGACTTTACCATTTGTGACTTGGGTCCTATACACAGTCAATGAAAGGAAGGTGTTGGTTATGTTGAATCTAAAAAGATTTGGAACAACTAGTTATTACTGGTTGTCTTTTACAGCTATTCAGATGTTAAAAAAACTTTCTTGACTAAATCTGGATGCCACACACTACATGACAAAGTCAAAAGGTAATAAAAATGTGATGGTAGAAATATTCCAGATTCATCTAAAATTCGATTTAGTTTGAATTAGATGAAAGTACTCGTTTCTCCCAGTTATGATGGTGCATGCTTGTGATCCTAACACTACAAAGGTAGAGGCAGGAAAATCGGAAGTTCAAGGCCAGTCTAGGCCACATAAGAATGAAACTGCCAGTCAGGTGGTGGTGGTGGTACACACCTTTCGTCCCAGCACTCAGGAGGCAGAGACAAGTGGATCTCTGTGAGTTCCAGGCCAGCCTGGTCTATAGAGCAAGTTCCAGAACAGGCACCAAAACTACACGGAAAAACCCTGTCTCGAAAAACAAAACAACAACAACAACAACAAAAAAATGAAACTGCCAAACCTTGACACATACATATGTTCATACACCTCTGTGTTCAAAAATTACTCAAGGACAATTGATAGTATTTATGTATTTTTATCTTCATTTTCCAAGGTCCTTTCTCCTATGGGAACTAAAAAAAAAAAATCCCTATTTAATAATAAATAAATAAATAAATAAAACTATCAGGGAAAAACAGATGCTGTATTCGTTAACACTCTGATACACTACAAGTTTAAAAAAAACTAATAGAAAAAAATTAATCAGGGTCGTATGTGTTCTCTGTTTGATGGCTCTTGAGATGCAGTCCTATGCTAAATAAATAGCCTTGTACACAGATACTCTCATAGATATATGAGAATAACCTTGAAATCTTTCCTAACATTTCCTTCTCATTAACCTCTCTTACGATCTTTGGAATTAATGCAAATATGAAAGATTGTCACACTCCTATGCCTGATCTTCAGTCATTGTACAAGTACATCCAGGAGGTCATAGAACTGTAGAAAGTAGGTTATTACACTATAGGAAAACCTTCTTGTCAATCCTAATGCAATTTAATATGCTTCCTCTGGTGCTTAATTTAATTCAATTTTTCCTTGACTGATTTTTGTTCTATGTCAAATATATTTTATGCACTTCTGCCATATGAAATAATTTACATCCAAATTCTCAGCAAGTTCATACTGAAAATTTTCTGCTTTTCTACCTTCCCCCCTTATATATTAAACAACCCATTAGCTTTATCAATTAAAATACCCTTGCCAATAGACACACAACACACACACACACACACACACACACACACACACACACACACACACACACACGTATATATTCTGGATTGGATCACTTAGTGGCATAATCCATTAAACATCATGGAATTCTTTTTCCCCACATTCAACGTTTTCAAATCACCATAGATTAACAGGAGATAAAACTGTGTGACTAGATGCCACCAGTAAAACATTTTTAAAAGATAAATATATTTAGCAGTGGTTGGAAAATAACTCATGAATTCAAATGTGAGCATCCCAAGATGACGCTGAGAAAGGAGGCAATCACATTACAGTTAATAGGTATTTTTACAGTCTAAGAAGAAATAATGTTGGGTTCTTCAGTTTTATGGGAGACTTAAAACTCCATTGTCCTTTGTTACATTAATTTAAACCTACCAGTAGGAAGTAGAGCCTGCCAGTTCTGCTTCAATGCATCCCATTTTTTATTGCATCTTTGACTCATTAGAAACTTAAATTATTCAAAATGACAAATCCCAGTCTACATATTCATTGTTAACCATTAAATAATTTTGAAACTTGTCAATAAGGAACTTTGAGAGGGAGGAGAGGCTTGGATGGGGGAGTCGGGGGGGTGGGGGCTGCGGCTAGAATGTGTTGTATGAGAGAAGAATCAATAAAAAGAAAATAGAAACTTTGATCAGGACACGCTGAATTGAATTAGTCAGTTGTACACTGTCCTAGTTAGGGGTTCTGTTGCTGCGATGAATTACCATGATGAAAAAGCAAGTTGAGGAGGAAAGGGTTCATTTGGGCTTACACGTCCACATTGTAGTCCATCACTGAAAGAAGCCAAGGCAGGTACTCCAACAGGGCGGGAACCTGGAGGCAGGAGCGGATGCAGAGGCCATGGAGGAGTGCTGCTTACTGGCTTGCTCCTTGTGGCTTGTTCATCTTGCTTTCATATAGAATCTATGACCACCTGTCTATGGGTGACCCCTCCCACAATGGATGGTCCCCAATATCAGTCACTAATTAAGAAAATGTCCTACAGGCTTGGTTGTAGCCTGACCTTATTGAGACATTTTCTCAATTGAGGCTCCCTCCTCTCCAGTGAGTCCAGCTTCTGTCAAGTTGCCATAAAACCAGCTAGCATATACATCCTAGTGAAAGTGTTGTGCATTAATACTGACATGTGGGAAGAATTCTCTTCTGTTTTCTTAAAGTTTCAATGATGTGATTTGGAAACAATTCTTTTAAGTATAATTTTACTTATGTATGTAAGTGGTATAGAGGGTATGTGTATGTAAGTTCAGGCAGGTGTTTGCAATGGTTAGTGTGCAGACGTCAGGGCACAACTTTTGAGATCCAGTTCCCTCTTTCCAGGATGAGCTCCAGGGATAGAATTCAGGATGTCAGGAGGATCTGCACAATCTTGCTGGCCCTATGTATACTAATTTAAATACTCCTGTGTCACTCAGCACTCTTACAGTATACCTCAACACCACCAATAAGGGACACGTAAGTGTTACTAAAATAGGACAAATTTTTTAAAAATCGATAGTGTTTTTCAGTAAGTCTACCTCCATACAAGTGCTTGAGACCACCTACGGATATAGAATTTTTGCCTGTCATCATCTGCCACCCATGTATTAAGTGATTGCTATCATTCACTACCTTTATCCTTTGCTGAGTTCTTACCATTTACTACTGTACTACACCTGGCTACAAATGCTTGACCTTTGACCTTCCAATCATCACTGCAGAATGAGTAGTCTTGTCACTCAGAAATTATCCAAAGGCTGACAGAACAAAAGATTAAAGTAGAGAGTCTTACTAGACTTACTAAAATTTTAGTTTTTCTTTAGACAGCCATGAGAAACTCAAAATAATTCTAGGCAAATAAATAAATAAAATAAATAATAAATCCTTGACTTACTTTTACTGCAATTATTTTTCTGAATTGTCAAATTCTTTCATTTGGTGGATAAGATTAAGAGTCTGGATTCTAGACTCCCATGTCTTACCCTTACATTCCTGCTCTGTTACTTGCTTATGATGTGGCCTGGATAGTTAACCTCTTTGTGGTTATAGCTCCTGAAGATAATAACAGCCTGCCCCTCATAGGACTGCTGTTAAAGTCAAAAGAGTTACAGTTGAGTGTGCAGAGAATACTGGGCACATAGTGAGCCGTGAGGCCACACTAAGTGTATTGTAAATGTTGTTGGTGGGACCCTGCTTTTGCCACATCCCTATGGGATTGATTATAATCCACATGAAACATTGGTCTTACATCCAGCCATGCAGCTAGGGACCTTGGCCTAGGGACCAAGGACTGAGACACAAAGACAGTGGCTGTGTAGAAGTTACATCATGATTGTATTTCAGCAGGCCGAAGACCAAGGCTGTCTGAGGATAGAGAGAAGTCACGAGGGAAAAGAGCAAAATGACAGGAATTATTTCAAGTGAATTAGGGGTTGAGAAACCATGGACTTTCATGCTTTCCCTAAATTGTCGCTCCCCTGATAACAGCTTTTCTCTGGCCTTCTAATTGATCAGTGCTTGGAACAATTCTCATAGAAGCTAGTGAAAGCGACTGTTAAAAATAAACAGGGAGGGGCCAGGTGTGGTGAGGCATACCTTTAATTTCAGTACTTGGGAAATATGGGCATGACGATCTTATGAGTTTGAGGCCAGCCTGGTCTATACAGTGAGTTCTGGGACAACCAGAGCTGTATAGAGACACCCTGTCCCCCCAAAAAACAAACAAACAAACAAGGAGATTGTGGTGAAAGACTCCAACTTGTTTAAATTGTCTGCTTAGTCTGTTTGGCAGGCTTGTGAGACTCGCACCAGTCCTACCCCCTGTATCCACGAGAACCATTATTTATAAAACACAAAACATGTAAACAACTCCAATGCCCTTCAACTGCAGAATGGCTAAATTCTAACACAACTGTGCTTGGGAACATGGAACAACTGTTGGAGTAGAACATTCAGCAACATGAGATGGGCCTCACAGAGAGAAGGAGGGAGGAGAGGCAGCCACTAAAAGGGTACACTTTGTTGGACTGGATTAGTATGGCATTCAAAAGCAGCAAATAGTCAGAGGTGTAGTTAGAGTTTTCCTGCTTGGCCCACAGTCAGGACAAATCTCTCTCACCCGCCAGGCCCACAGTCGCTCAGACCCAACCAAGTAAACACACAGAAACTTATATTGCTTACAAACTGTATGGCCGTGGCAGGCTTCTTGTTATCTAGTTCTTCTATCTTAAATTAATCCATTTCTATTAGTTTATACTTTGCCACTTGGTTCGTGGCTTACCAGTACTTTACACCTTCCTTGTCATGGCGGTGGCTGGCAGCGTCTCTCCCCCAGCCTTCACTTCTCAGCATTCTCCTCCTCCTTGTCCCACCTACCCTACCCTGCCTGGCTACTGGCCAATCAGCACTTTACTTATTTTAACCAATCAGAGCAACACATTTGACATAGAGACCATCCCACAGCACAGAGGCATGGTTACATTAGCCATGGATGGACCATGAAGGAGTGAGCTGAAGAGATGTATGTAATCCCCTTGTGGATCTACGTTGAAGTTCAGTGAATTTATGTTCATACACTCTTCAAGTTATGCACCAAAGGCATGTGAATTTGCTGTGAAAACCAGACTTGAACTGGAAAACAAAACAATCCAGTCACAGTAATTAATTATATCTGGGATTAAAGAGATTGCTGTTCCTCTGAATGTGGGTGAAAGTTGCATGGATTAATGTTTGTGGGGCCCCTGGCAATGGGACCAGGACTTATCCCAGGTACATGACTGGCTTTTTAGAGTCCATTCTCTATGGTGTGATACCTTACTCAGTCTTGATGCAGGGGGGAGGGGCTGGGTCCGGCCCCAACTTGATATGCCAGCCTGTGTTAACTACCCAAGGGAAGCAAGGGAAGTCTTACCCTCTATGAGGACGGGATGGGGGTGGGATGAAGGTAGGGGGGAGGAGTAGGAGAAGAGGAGGGAGGGAGAACAGGGGTTGGTATGTAAAAGGGAAGAAAATTTATTTAAACAAAAAAGTATATAAAAATGAAGCATGTGCCTATGAATTGTGTGTATGTATATGTGTGTGCCTGTGTTTATATATGAGTGTGTATGTGCATAAATATATGTATGTGTGTATGCACATATGTATGTGTGTTACATGTATTTAAGCTTGTGCGTGTGTATATGTGTAATGCCTATATATATACATGGGTGTATGTGTACGTGTGTGCATGTGTGTTTGTGTGTGTTCCTTGTATTCCTATCCTTGTATAAGTCCCTTAGTTTGGGTCTCATTTCCAGTGATAGTATTCTTTAAATTCTTTATTTGCATTGGCTTGCTTCAGTCAAAATGTGTGGTTAACCCCAGCACCTCTGTATAGCAGCTATTGACATTTTTTCACAGATAGATGAAGAGAGTTGGGGTAACTTATTTTTCTTATGGGATGGTATCCACACACACGTCAAAGCATGTAGGAGGCAGTTATTCTCAAAAGCAAGAAAGGTCCACCAGGAGAGCTTTCTTCTATGATTACTGGATAAGCAGGACTTACGGTGATTTTTGGAACTACATAGAATATGTAGAACACCATCACTCAGTGCATTAAGGTGACCTGTGTGGCTCCAAGGATTGGCTGATATGTTTTCCTTGGTAAACTTACCTATTCCTACATCATTATCATGTTAGTGCCATGGTACTTTTTCCTCTATAATGTATTAAGAATGATGGACTTATATAAACCACAAATTGAGCATGAATAATGTTTTATAGATTGGTTCACTGTGCTAATCTACCAGCAGAAGATTTGGAGATATAAAATCCCCAAACTTTTCTTTAGACAAGTCAAGTGCTCGTTAAAATATTAACCCTTCAGGGTTCTATGCAGCTAGGAGTGGCCTTGGGCACAGGGTGGCTGATGTAGTGTAGATATAGACAACTGCTCTAAGGTGGTCATGCAAGAACTGAGAAAATAGAAGAAACTGGAAAGTTTCCTTCGTTTTATCTTGTTTATATTTTATTTTTTGGCCTGGAATGAAGATATGTCACGTATAGGTACAGCTGTTATCTCATAACTACAATGGCTAGTGCCATTGTAAAATGGTTTAAGGTGTTAAAGCTTCTGATCCCATCTTTTGCTTGGTTATAGGCTTTGGATACCTAGGTTTCACCCTCATGGCATGGGAAAAATGCACTCTCGTTAAAAGATTTATTGTTGTTGTTTTAAAGCAAAACAAAATAATAAAAATAAAGTTATGGATTGTTAGAGCCTTAAACACTGAATGAGATGGCTTTTAAAATCTGAAAAACCATTTATATGATTAGAAAAGCTGTTACTTTCTGAGTCAAGTTAAATTTCTCTAAGTTAATCTAGTTCAATAAATTACTATAGAATAATTCAACACACACACTTTATAAATTCCAGAGATGTCCCTTTAAATTTCTCCCATGCATCTTAGTGTTGATATTAAAATAACTGAGCCTGAAGACTAGCTTTTACTTGCTTTATATCTCCAAATTAAACATTTACTCTTTGTTGGCCCCTTAGTTTTCAATATTAGGATATTGGTCTTTTAAAAAATGTTCTCTCTGTCTTTCTGTTTCCCTGCCTCCCTCTCCCTGTCTCCGTGTGTGTGTGTGTGTGTGTGTGTGTGTGTGTGTGTCACAGTGTGTATATGGAGCTCAGAGGACAACTTGAGGAAGATGATTCTCACTTTCCGTCATTTGATTTCTGGGAATTGAACTCTAGTCATCAGGCCTGATAGCAAGTGCTACCTAGCCAGCCCCTATTTGATTAAAACAGTATATCACCAGCAAGCATGTTTTAAAATGCCTCTTTAACCTCTGCAGATTTGCTTTTATCACTTTTTAAAAGGTGATTTTTTTTCCCCTATGGTAATTGATACTGAACATATTTTTTCCCCTAGCTTTCCATCTACTATTCTTTCCCTACATGGCACTAACAATTCTTTTTAAATTCTGGAAAGGTGAACTTTATTGTTGTTATTGTTATTATTATTATTATTATTATTATTATTATTATTATTATTGCTAGATATCCTAGAAAGAAGGAAGAAAGCAAAGGAGACAAAAAGAAGTCATGATTAACATGATATAGAAAAATACCACCGTTTACTTATAGAAAATATCCAGGATGGATTATCATCTTTATGCCATCAGTCCTAATAGTTGAATTTCTGCTCAACAGCCTTTGGTTCATACTGAATTGCGTTGTCTGATTATCTTATCAAGGAAGCCTACTGCTTAGGTAACTCTTAAGAACTAGCCCAAAGCAGTGATTACAAAGTTCACAAGAGGCTCTTGCCTTGAATTATTATTTTTCTTTCTTCTTTCTTCACCAAATTGCTCCAATTTTTTTTTAAAATTCAGTTCCCATGGTGTAACGTATAGCCTGAAGCTAGTTTCCTTTTCCATCATCATTAAAATGTGATGGACGTTCTTGAATGGACCAAATTGAAGCAGTATGTGACTCATTGACTTGCAGAGCGGCAGGTAACATGCATCACCCACATTACTCATAATCTCATCAACACACTTTTAAGGTCACTACTATTCACTCCATCAGTCAAGATAAGGACAACGACACTTAGGAAGGCTATACAACTTGATCAAAATCAAAGAGTTGGTAGCAGGTCCTGCACCTTTGATTCAGAACCAGATTTCCTTGATCCATTTCCTCTACTTTGTTTTACTCCTTATATTCCACACAGAGAATGAGAATCTTCAAATTAGAAGCAACTTTCAGTCCTTCTTCTCTATGCTAAATCTTACTGACTCTATAAATCCTTAGCACTTCTTGAGCCTCATAAGTGATAAAACTCTCAGTCCATCCCTAGGCAGCTTCTGCTTTCAGAGTGCTCTACAGAGAATGACATCCATTTAGAACTCTGCCCTACTTGGATCAGACCTGGCCCTCCTCATAGGTGTCCTACATAATCATTTAGTCTTAGTAGAGTGGTAATGTAGTTTGGTAGCTAAACCTCATCTATAAGTCAGGGTAACAATCCTACTGTTAATTAACTGACATAACACGTGTACTTAAGTGAGTAACGTATGTAGAGTGCCTGGCCCTCAATAACAGAGTGAGTGTTAATTTTTTTCTTTTGGAGTCCAAACACTCCTTTAAGATCCTGAAGCCTTTCCTTCCTCTTTTTCTCGTGGCTCTTAAAGATGAGTTTATTTTAAGCCAGAACTCCACTAATTTTATCTTGAATCTTTGGCTTTGTTTGATATTTGACATTTATGCTCAAGCCTGTCTCTTGGTTTAGCCTGTTCAGATTAATGATGCACCAACATTGGTCTGAATTTGACAGCTTTTTATTTGTTCTTATTGGCTCCAAATGCTGCAATCTGAAGCAGTGTATTGAGGTTCCAAGGGCCCTAATATTATGTGAACCTATCTGCTCTGGGCATATGGCTGTGGAATAGGTGCCTAGTTCCTTGTCTCAGCTGTTTGGGGATAGTTACAATATTCCCTCCCTAATATAGATTGTGTGTGTGTATGTGTGTGTGTGTGTGTGTGTATGTGTGTGCATGCATGTGCATATTTGCATTCAGGCCAAATAAAGAGTGGTTAATTATTTCAGGTACATCACCAACTATTCTTCTCTATCTTAAAATGACATAATAAATGCTTTTCATCAAGTCTTTTTCTATTCTTTAATAAAACTATCATTGGAAGAATTCATTAAAAATATGTTATTCTGTTTATGTTAACTAAATGTGACAAATAAAACGAATTAGAAACTGTTCACATCAAAGACTTTATCTTTCCATTTAATGAAAAAATTAAGCTAGAGATATCTATTATGATATTGATATGCAAATCTAACTTGAAAGAAGTCAGAATACAAATTTATAACAATGATGAAGGTTAATTCAGCTAGTTCAGAGCGACCTCAGTAGCTGATCCATTTCTTATACCCTCAATGTTGTATATTTTTTTTGTGTGTGTATATGTGTGTGTGAAAAATTTTAGAAATTAACTCAGCTGTGGCCACTTTCTCTTTTTCTTAGGACTCCTTTTCCCTAAAGACTTTTCCCTAAAGTTGAAGAACACTAGAATGATGATTAGTTTTTTTACTTTCAATTTGACACAACTTAGAGTGACCAGGAAGAGATTTCAGTGAGCTATTGTCTAGACCAGGTTGGCCTGTGGCCATATTTTTCAGGGATTCTGTTGACTAGATTAACTGACATGGGAAGACCTGCCTATTGTGGGCAGTGCCATTCCCTGGGCTTGGGTCCTTGACTGTATGAATGTGTATGTGTGCATCCACTGTCTCTCTGCTCTTAATTGGGCATGTGACTAGCTGCTACTTCAAATTCCTTCCTTGACCTCCCTGCAACAATGGACTATGACCTGGAAGTGTAACCAAGGGAACCTCTTTCCATTAAAGGGTATTTAGGACAGCATCAGAAAGGAAGCTGGAGCACTTGATGTCCATTTTTACTTTCTTTTGCCTAAACATCAGATGCATTGGGGGAAATCTTGGTAGTGTATTTAACTAAAATTAGCTCATGACGGGTAAATAGAAATTCTGATTGATTGAGGAGAAAAATCAAGGAAGAATAGGAGCCAGAGCATCTTCAGAAACCTTGGAGCAGAATTGTAGTGTTTCCTCCAGGATTAGGTGTCTCAACCCTTCTCTTGACTTCTCCATCTCATAAGCTTAATTAGGACTGTGTAAATCATTCATTATATAATATTTTATATACCAGTGATAAACAAGTGAGTTTAAGTAATGGCAACTTTGTTTTTAGTTTGGTATGTTGGTCGCAGTGGTCCAAGATGTGTCAGTGAGCCTCGTTAAGTCTAAAAAGGTTGCTTCTTCACACATGATGGAATGTGGCAAGCTTCACACAGTCTAGGAGCTCAAGTTTACTGAAGGAATTTCATTTCTGCTTACCATTTCTTAAGGTTTACTGAAGGAGTTTCATTTCTGCTTACCATTTCTTAAGGTTTACTGAAGGAGTTTCATTTCTGCTTACCATTTCTTAAGGTTTACTGAAGGAGTTTCATTTCTGCTTACCATTTCTTAAGCAATCTTGCCTTTATTTATATATGCTCTAGCAAAACAGACAAAACTAACATCCATGATTCGATGTTTTGAAACTTTTTATGTTTTAAGATATAAATATATTTTTAAATGGTCTCTTTAGATTTATTCTTAATTAACATACTCTAAGTGGCTTTTAGGTGTGATTGGTTTTCCCCTCTAATGAATAAAAACCCTCACACAATAATTATTAAATTGTCACTTATTAGCATTTGGATTTTAGAGACCTGGAAATACTCTTATATTGTAGGGACAAATTTTTATCAGATTCATGCAATTAAGATTAGCTTCCAATATAGACAACTTCCACCCCTTACCCTTCCTTCACTAATTTTGTCCATTTGTTTTCGTTCCCATTATCTTACAACGCTTACTTTCATAGAACTCATCAATGATTTCAAGTCTGGCAAAAATCTAATGGGTTTTGATGTCTGCCCAGCATCATATCTGTTAGTGTGGCTTGCTTTTCTGTCTCCCTTAAGACACTCCTTAGATCCTTCCTGCTATACTCTGTGGAGTTATCCACTCACAGCATCATTTGTGTTTACTAATCCCACGTTCTTTCCCAGTACTGAAAACTTTCTTATATTCGGTCTGCACTGACCCTCTCTCTGTGTGCCCTGGCCTCATCTGCTGTCTGATGGCTGCATTTCTGAAATTGGTTTCTTAGATTCTGTTCTCTATTCCGAGTTCCAGCTGCATTTCCAATGTTCACACCAAAGTTTACTAGACATATCAAACTCAGTGTCTAGCAAAACTCAAGTTTTCTGTTTTTCTTCATCTTAGGAAGTTATATGTATTATGTAGGGAGAAAGAACAGGCTTGTTCAATATATATTATTTTGTGCAGGACTGATTCCAGGAATTGGGCCTTCCATATAAGGGTCTTTTCACGTCTTTCATTCGGCATATCCCTCAGAATGTAGTTCTACCCGTGTCAAGCATTCTCTAATGCGCATGTTGCCTCTGCACCTCCTCTCCCACCACCGTCCACGCCACTCTGTGGACTTGCTAACCGCATGGACTGGCCACAGTACAAGTTTCAGCCACCCTCTCTCTAAGAGCTGTCTCCATCCTCATTTTCGCCTCTAGTTCTGTCATTTCCATGTGAAACTCATAGTGATCACTGAAAATGCAAACTGATTAATTCCAACTGAATTTGGAATAAAAATCTAGCCGTGATGACGACAGTGATCTGTCACTGCCCATGCTCTGGATATGAAGCCCCAACCAAAATGGCACTGCTTGTTTCTCAATTACACCAACACCATCTTCATTTCATTTCCTGGAATGTTCCAAGATTTCCATGAGCCTGATCTCTTGTTCAGTGTCCCCTTTTCTTCAGAGCAGAATCATCTTATCTTACTCCCTCTTTGAATGATACTCTTCATGTATCCTCTTTTTCCTTACACTGGTCAAAAGATTTCACTTTTCACTTTGTATATCAAGTCATTATTTTATCAACTAAACATAAAATCCGTGAGTGGAAAGTGCACCATTTGTTCACTCTGCTCCCAATATATAGCATAACACCGGAAATATGCTCAGTCATTTTTATCTCTTTGAATACATTCATCTTAAATTTATAAAAGTATAATTCTCTACAGACATCATCAACTAGTTTTAATCTAACATCCTTCCCTTTTTGATCAATAATTTGCCATGGGTAAAAACTAAACAATATATGGCTGTGGATAAAATGGATTTAAAAATTAACAATAGTCTGATTGCTGTAGTTCAAATGCATACCCTACAGAATTCAATTAATGAGCCTGAATGGCCACTCTAAAGCTTTTGAGAGGTGTGTAGGTCACCAGAATACTGCCCCCATGGTATGAAATAAAGGCCCTTGTAAGGGAGGCATCTCGATTAACCAATTCTTCTTTTTATTTTAACACAGAATACAGCACTCTGCTCCTTGGCTTCAGAGGGTGTAGTAACAAGAAACTCTCTTGGAAAGAGGGTAGCCCTGCTAGGTGTTGATCTTCCCAGAGACTTTTATTTATTTACTTACAGGAATTTTTTAATAATTAAAAATTTTCATTCATTTTTACATTCAGATCACAGTTTCTCTTCCCCCTCATCCTGTTTCCTCTGCCCCCTGCCTTCCCTTGTACACCACCACCCACCCACTTCTCCATCTCCATTCAGGAAGGGGCAGGCATCCCATGGGCATCAACAAAGCATGCTGCCAAAGACTTGGCCATGAACTTGCAGCTTTCCCAACTGTAAGAAGAACATTTATGATCTTCATAAACGACCCAATTGCAGGTATTTTTGTAATAGTTCCACACAGGGTCTAAGGCACTGGCCATGCAAGAAACCAATATGTGAGAAAATGATAACTGTGAAGACACACCTGTAGATGAAATTCTAAACAGTCTAAGTAAATAAGAAACACAGAACCAAATACAGAGTTAAAGCCTAAGAGATCAGAGCAAGAGCCACGACTACCTTTAGCTTACCAGTCACTGCCATCCTTCCCCTGAGAGAGGGACCTTCTCCTGTGTGACCTGTCTTTTTATTGCCTTCCTGTTCTACCTTCTCATTGGCTCTAAACCCAACCACATGACTTCCTCGTCACTGCCTGTCTATACAGATCTCCGGGTCTCTATGATTGGTACTGGGATTAAAGGTTCGGGTCACCGCTTGGCTGTGTCCTTGAACACACAAAGACTCAGCCTGCCATGTGATCGGATTAAGGGCGTGTGCTACCACGGCTGGACTTCTGCTAAATGGCTTGCTTTTAGCTCTGATCTCCAGGCAACTTTATTTATTAACATACAAATGAAATAATATTTCAGCACGAATAAAATATCACCATACACACTGACAGGTAATTGGACTTTCCTTGAGAGTATTGGTGTCACTTGACAATTGGATTTTAGTCATTTCAGTGGACTAATATGTGACAGCCATATGAGCCCTCAACTTTTTATTCACTTTTTGGTGATTTGTGTGAAATTTTTAGTTATACAATATCTTTTGAAACACTCTTGCCTTCTTTTCAGTTTTCATAATTTTTCATTATCATAGCTATACTGTCTGATTCACGGCATTCTTAGCCAGCTAACACAAGTTTCTAAATAAGGTAGAACCAATTACTGTAGACTGTACTACAGAATCAGTTGCAATCAACAATTTCACATAGAGACAAGTTTTCACCAGTGTTTGCTGGTTGTTAAAAATCTAAAAAAGTAGGAATATTCAATTGCTGTCTAGAATTTATGACTTATCTATATATTTAATTTTTTTTCAAATGCCCTCTCTTAATTTCATTGGCATTTTGTGTTTGTTTCTTTATGAGCATAAAAACGTTAGTCTCCTGCTGGAAGAGAAGGCTAAGAAAGAAGGCTAATTTGTAAGTTGTCAAGATGCAAAGTTTCTGCATAAGAATAGGAGAGAAAAGTAAATGGGAAAAATATACCTTCAATGGCATGTAATATCTTCATATAAGCATTTATGAGAAGCAATAGCAGAAATGATGTAAGGAAGACTGCTGTTCTATCAGTGCTGGGGACTGAAGCCTTATACAAGGTAGGCCAGCACTCGGCCGCTTTCTGCATCTTCTGCTTCAGCGCTGTCAGTGTGTAGGAAGAATATCACAAAGAAACAAATACATTTGCTCTTTGTGCCTCAAGATCGTCCCTTGCAGGCATGGCAGAAAGGCTGTGTCAAGAGCAGTGACTCTGTCCTGCCTCACTAAATGGACAATCTTCATCATCTTCTCAGCTCTCCATCTGTCATTGGCAGTGCTTTTCGGTTCCCAGACATATTAGCTTGAAATGATGAAGCCTGTCTGCCTGTGTGGTGTAAGTACCACTCTAGCCCCTTTATTGGGCATGTTAGACCGTATCACTTCAGATCTGGCCTCATCCTTCCACTCACCTGCCGTTTATCCTTTGGTGAACTCAGCCTTCCTGTTTAGACTGTAAGAACCACTTCACGGGCAGTTACCATGTGAGTTTCATTCTGGCATCCTTGCCAAGACCTCACATGACATATGCATGATAAACACAGAAACGTTTTTTGTTTGATTTTTAGTGAGGGCATTGATAGACTTTTGTCAAAGAGCTTCACTCTCTTTGAAAAGTGGTTCTTTTAAGACAATGCATGGTCCAGAGATGTTTGCATAGCTTTTAGTTATCATATACATACAAGTAACATTATATGGAATGCGCAAGGTATATTTGTGTGTGTGTGTGTGTGTGTGTGTGTGTGTGTGTGTGTGTGTGTGTGTGACAGCGATTAACAAAAAAGAGGCTATAAATTTGAGAGAGAGGAAGAGAGAGTAAGGAAGGGTTTGATGGAGTAAAGGGAGAAATGGAATTATATTTTAATTACAAAATAAAAACCAATTATTAAAAAGTAAACCTGTTGTTGTTACTATCCACACTAACAGCAGACACTTAACTCCCCCATTTACTCTGTTCTGGCTCCTGTCCCACTGTGCTCTAATTTCCTGACCTTCTCTAATCTTATTTTATTGCGTTCCAAACACAATCCACTTGACCAGGCATTCATCATTCTCATCCCAATCTAATCTGAATCATTGTGCCTGAGCCGGAACATTCTGGCACTATTACTATGTTTTCTTCACCTTTATTCCTCTCTAGGGCTTTCCAAACTGGGAGTTAATTTAGTCTGACTCAGGCCCTGAGTCAACAAGCCGATATGTGCTGGCTCTCACAAGCTCAAGACTTGCCTAACCCTACTTAGTAAACGGTGTTCTCAGTGTTCCCTAACTCTGGCTCACACTGGCTTCGATGACACACCTGGGAACTGCTTCTGCTGCCAGTTTCTCACATAATGCTTATGTGCAGGAGGCACCCAGTCTTTTAGAGACAGAGCAAACACAGAGGGTGACAATGTCAAGGGTGTTCCGAAAGACTCCCTCTTCCGTTACCAAGCTCCACTTGCTTGTTGTCTAGTTAACCTCCCAGTTGCTGGGAGCACAGGAGTGTACCATGTCACCCAGCAGCTGCGTTTCTTTTAAGCATGGTTTCTCGGGAACCAAACTAATGCACTTTACTGACTGAGCTATCTATATCCACAGCCTCATCCATCAATGGTTCCCCATAGTTTTTGATAATATTTCCCTTGATTATGTGATACTGCTACAAACTCTTCATTAAAAATACGCACATGTGCAAACACATAAGTTTTGCAGAGCCTCAGTTTCACATTTGGACTTTCTGCAGCTGGTCAGGAACATGCTCAGCCCTACTCTGCAATCACATTCTTGGTATCAGGAGAGTACAAGGTTGAGTATGTTCACCGAGCAATGTTTGAATTATAATTATTCTATTACCACCGGCAAAGAATCGGTGTCCACAGATGGAAAATGGGTTTAATTTATGATATATAAAACATGAAATGGAAAAGGGATAGCCCAGCCGTAAGGACAATTGACAAGGAGCTGCATACGTAGTACACACTAGAAATGGTAGAGAACAGACATAACTGATTTTTTTTTTTTTTTGTTTTTGTTTTTGTTTTTTTGAGACAGAGTTTCTCTGTGTAGCTTTGTGCCTTTCCTGGAACTCACTTGGTAGCCCAGGCTGGCCTTGAACTCACAGAGATACGCCTGGCTCTGCCTCCCGAGTGCTGGGATTAAAGGCATGCACCACCACTGCCCGGCTGACATAATTGATTTTTAAGATGCTAGATATAACAGACTTTATGTTTTGTTTGTACTTCAGGACCTAGTACAGGTACTAGCCAAAGAAAAATAACTGAAAAGGAAGGTATCTACATCACAAAAGAAAGCTCCCACAGTGCCTGCTGAATCACTAGAGTCTCTCAGAAGAGACACACTAGGAAAGTTACAAAATGATTTTACTCTCATTAAAGCTTCCTTTAATATTTAGTGTTCATCATATATTGTTCTAGAAATAATTATTGGACTTTTAAAGCAAATAACCACCAATCAGTACTTATCTACTAAAATTCTCATTGATAATCAAGACTGTAGATCATAATATCACATATTCAAATTTCAAATATTGGTGGGAGCAAAAACCAATGAATTATCAGGCAGCTTTTAAAATATCCTAGTGGTTCATAAGTTCCACTGTGTCTTCTCTATCGAGCATTTAATTTTTCACTAGGATGATAAAAATCATTGTTTTAAGCTATCACATTTATTACTTTTAGAAACACGAAGTTAATCTGAAATGTGAAAACTTTCAGAACTTCATCTGTGCTTCCCAATTTTAACCACAATATGTGCAGATCTTCCACGTAGAAATGATAGTTAAACCAATCTTACAGGTTGTCATGACAACATTAATGTCCCATGAGGAAGGACTCAATCCTGATCCCATTGGCAGATATCTTGGCAATGTGACCATCTGATGTCATGACCAGGGTGTCACACTGGTATTAATACGATTGGACCCATACAGGATATGTCGACAGATCAGTAAAACACTTTGCTGTTTTGAAAATTTGCACAGAAGGAATCACAGTCCTGAGGAGTGTGACAAGCATGTATTAAAGCAGGGCAGGGGACATGTGAAAATAATGTGGGGCAATGGAGGAGAACAAGAGATGCAAAAGGAACAAATCTGGTCACATAAATAAGGCAAATGATGTTGGCATTAATATGCCAACAAATTTCACTTTACCATTCCTGGGTGGGGAAGTTTGAACACAGGAAGAGGGGGAATTTACCATGGAAATTTCAGGGCACTTGGAACAAATAGGAGTGCCCCATTGTCTTGGAACCATGTTGTTGTTTTTGTCATATCAGGAATATCTGATACAGCATCAGTCCAGAGTCATGCTAGGAGTATTTATGGGCAACTCACAAAGGAGATTTCAGAGAAACAGCTTCCGGCTAGGTAGGCTCCATAGGACAGGAAACAGCTCTTAGTAAGATATCACCTTCACACTCTGACAACAACAGATAAATCTTCCTTCAACTAGAGTAGTTGTGAATGTAGGCGTTGACAGTCGATGTTACCTGTTACTGCTTCCCGTCTATTTAGATGTCGAGGTGAGGAAATGAAACAAGTTATTCTGTTTTTATTCTTACTTGTATTCCTCAAGAAATTGGAGGCTCTTGGTAAAGCAGGCTGAAGATGAGTACACGTGTGGAAGGGGCTGTGGGTGTAGGCATGTGAAACTGTTGTCTTAAAGGTTCCTGATGTATACTAGTCCTGGCTCTGAGGTACACGGTCTTTGGGGTTTTCAATGAGACCCCTATAATCAAATGCCAAATTGATGTCTATGAGTGTGTATGTTTTCTGAGAAGGTGACCCCCACATTTTAATTCTATGAATGATGTCCTTGAAACTGCTGAGAACGATTCAGTAATAAAATGTGACGCTTTTGTGGATTAAGCCATGAAAGAAAGGAAAAGAGATACATAGAGAATTTTTCAGTAGTTGGGGAAGACTGTTAATTCTGCCAAAGAAAAGTTACTACAAAGTTACTAATACCATGTTTAGCTCTCCTGAGAACACCCACAATGAGACCAACGTAGAAACTGGTCCTTTGCACTCATTTAAGACAAGTCACCAGAGCACATGATGGAAGCATCACCCATGGCTGTCTGCAAACAAAACAGAGACTCCCATTTCCGGGAGTTTATATTCTAATAGCAAGATGACAAATTCCTGATACAGGGAGATTTAACACTTTCAGAATGTTCAAAGTGCTATTCCAGAGCAGATGCTTGATCAGCATGGAAGGGAGGAAATAAAATAAAGTATCAAAAGGAGGAAATGCAGCCCTCAGCCCACAGGGCAGTATCCCCGTTTTGCACATTGTATAATACGCCATGTGTTTGTTTTTCTTGTTCAACAAAAAGTTGAAATAAATTAAGTCTATCAGCATTTAGTTGAGCAGAGAACAAAGAGTCCATGACCTGAGTTGCTCTTGGAACAGAAGACATTCCAAGAGCTCCCCTCACTTAGAAAGCAAGCAAATTATTTCACTCCTGGGTCTCTGTTTTCTACTTCCATAAATTATAGGGACCAAAGCTACTGAGTGGTATCCCATTGATTAAATGAGGTAAAGATATTCAGTACACACACGTAACACATGCTCAATACCATTCCTAGTCCGGTGTCAGACAGAGAATTACAACATTTCATATTTGATGACATTAATGTTTAAATAATTTCATTGTGTTCTCTTGCAGCGTATCCTTTAATCTCAGAGGACACCAACTTCTATTGTAATCTCATATGAGGTGACGGTCAGGTACAGCCATGAGAAAAATAGATGGTCTCTTTCAAAGAAATGTAGTTTACTAGGAGTCAAGAGGCATGCCACAGCCGACCACAGGATAAAGTCACATAAAGGTCAGGACAAATCTTCACTGGATTTTTATTATAAAAGTAGGGCGAGGCATGGAAAGAGTTTAGGATTGGGGAGTTTCTACAATTAGTGTGATTTTGGCGATGGAGTGGTTCCTCATTGCATGTGTTGGATTAAGGCTTGGAAATGGTGCTTCTAGGATGTAAGAGTTGATTACTTTGGATGTCATGAACATGCCTTCATTTGGCACTTTGTACTCTTACGAATTTGCTAGTCTGCAGAAGCTGTCTCCACTATAAAGGAAAACAAACAAACAAACAAAAAAATCTTTAAACTTGTCGACATACCAGAAGATGCATTGGAGATATTTAAGTCACAATACATTGTGACTACGAACTTAAACTCTAAGCTTTTGCTCTTGTTAATTACTGAATAGAAGGCCGCTAGTACATATATGGCTTAACTCCATCTGTGCTTAGGTTCTTCAAGTGTGTAATTTAGATAATAGCATTTATGTGAAGTGGATGTTAAAATATCAACAATGTCTTCAAAAATGACCCCTTCAATATACATATACTTATATTAATATGATAATTAAGCATCATCTATATTGACACTATTGCATCTATTTTTGAGTGATTATATACATTTTGTTTTCAAATGTCTATCATTTTTACATTAAATAAGCTTTACTTTAACTTGTTTGTCTAATTCACAAATTTTTTTAAAATGGCAATTGTAAACAATTTTTTATCTAGCAGTATTTTGGGCACACGGACCAATTACTTTAAAGAAGTTGAGATGCTGTGGGATGTTCTGTGTGTTAAATGTGTTGCTCTGATTGGTTAATAAAACACTGACTGGTCAGTAGCCAGGCAAGAAGTATAGGTGGGACAAGGAGAGAGGAGAATTCTGGGAAGTCGAAGATGGAGGCAGAGAGACGCTGCCAGCCGCCATGAGAAGATGCTAAGATACTGGTAAGCCATGAGCCACGTGGCAACTTATAGAATAATAGAAATGGGTTGATTTAAGGTATAAGAACAGTTAGCAAGAAGCCTGCCATGGTCATACAGTTTATAAGAAATATAAGTCCCTGTGTGTTTACTTGGTTGGGTCTAAGCAGCTGTGGGACTGGCAGATGAGACAGATTTGTCCTAACCGTGGGCCAGGCAGGACCAGGAAAACTCTAGCTACACTGAGAGGCTGATTTATTTGTATGGATACCTGAAGATAAATATTACACCAACTGAATAAATAAGTGAGAACTCTGCTCCAATTTAAATGGTAGTTTTAGGACATTGGGCAGGTCTATTGACACACACGGAGAATGACAGATTGTTTCCGGACTAAGAGTACAGAAAGCTCCTCTTGGGCAGGTCTCAACCTGTCTCTTAAGGAAAATCCTAGGACTGTTTGTAAAGGTTTTGTGAGGTGCCCAATACTATAGAAAACATCACTCCTTTGTCTTCTATAATAAACCTTTTCAAATTTTTTCCACTTGCGGCCTCTTTTTGTCTTCAAATTTTTACCCAACCCCACATATATAGGAATATAAAATAGGTACATACATCAAATATTTAATAATGAAGAAATTTATTTTAAAACAATCCTCTGGCAAGTATATAATACCACTTATTAAATATGGGAGCAAAAATTTGCATACTAATGAACTAGATATGTTTGTTTATTTTTGCATAAGTAATTAAATCTTGGATAAATATTTGATACTGCAGATATAAAGCATCTTTGATGTTTTCTAGAGTTGATCAAACTTTTGATTTTCTATCAATGCTGAGGGTGCCTCTTTGCATAAATGTGTGTGATAGTGGCAGGAACTGTCCTATTTTCAAGCCAAAATTCATTAAACGATTCATTATGAAACATGCCAGCAACTAAAACAGAAAATTTTAAAATCAGACATTCCTATGCAATATAACTCTAAGATAAATTAACGGGATGCTTATTTGATGAGCGACGGTGGTAGAGAAATAGCAAGTCTTTGTTTTGCATCATTAAACTTTTAGAGTAAATACAGTGCAATTCATAAGAGACCGCAATTCCAAAGCTGAACTGAGCTATTTCCAGCAGTATTCACTAGCGCTGTGTGGCCAGACAGGATGTGCAATGCAAAGTGCGCTAAGGTCCTGTGAGCCCCACCAAAGCACCATGGCTTAATCACACATTTTAGTATATTAATACATTTTTGGTTACATATTCAGAAATTTGTTACCAGACTTTTCAGGACCCCAAATGGGGTTGTGATTTATACTTAAGAAGCTGGGTTCTAGGGTATGAGCTTAATTGGAGAATTTTACAGTTCGTGTTCGGCTATAGCCTGAGCATCCATGGCAGTCCAGAGACACTCACTCAGTAACTGTTCAACAAATAAGTGGATAAACTCAAAGGCATATGCTAGGTGTTGAGGAAAGAGCAATCAGAAATCATTAAGTATAAACAAAAATGTTCAAACTGATGTCACCATTCTGAGACACACTGGATAAAACACTTTTTTAAAACATAAAGACCCATAAGACATAAGAAATATTGCCTCATAAAATTTGCCTCATATCTCTGTGAGAGTCTAAGACAGCATTCATCTCTCTTAACCTGCTAGATAAGTTCACCCCAAAGACTGAGAAATTGAGAGATGAACCCTACTCACACTAAGATTTTCCCTCTCTACATAACCACATGACTCCAAGGCAGTATGTCTGGACAATACCATCATGGCCAGTTCTGAGCCTACCTAGCTGAACTGCAAATCAACTTGATCCCTTCACTTACCTCTACTAGGAAGGCTGGAATTTGTGTGGAGAAAGATGCATTCCATTCCCCCCATCCCCACCCCCACCTCCACAATTTCTATCCAGTGACATGTGGAAATAGAACTTGGAATTCATCCGAGTTTGAGTAAAGTAGCAATGGAATGCTTGTTAGGGTAAATTATTTCCATCTCTTGTATTGTACCTAGTGTTCCAGGAATGTGGCCTTCTCGAAAATGGGTTTCAACCCTTACAATGCCTTGTTGAGAAATGGTTATTAGTATGATTTTGTAAATGGAAAAATGTAGTAGAATATTATTTGAAGGTGTGTTACTTTTGTTTATGTTGCAATTATTTAATTCTGTGATGCTGTGTTACTGTGCCTATGTAAAACACCTGATGGTCTAATAAAGAACTGGCCAATAGCAAGATAGGAGAAAGGATAGGTGGGGCTGGCAGGCAGAGAGAATATATAGAAGGAGAAATCCAGGAGGAGGGTGCTATGATTTAGGAGCCAGAGAAGGAGGAGGACTCCAGGGCTCAGACCCCCACCTACACAGCAAGCCGTGGAGTAAGAGCAAGATTTACAGAAATGAGAAAAGCCTAGAGGCAAAAGATAGATGTGATAATTTAAGATAAGGAAAAACTGACTAGAAACTAAGCCAAGTTAAGGCTGGCCATTCTTAAGTAAGAATATGCCTCCATGAGTGATTTATTTGGGAGCTGGGTGGCGCGCCCCTCTAAAAAGAGCAAAACACTGCTACAGTAGAAAAACAGCAGCAGATGGGAAGGCAAGGCAAGTTACCATTGTGATACAAGAAGTTACACGCAAAGAACCCAAACACAACCCCCAAGAGAACATGTGTAATTCATTGATACACTGCACGTGCAAGGTTTGTAATCTCATCCAGTCACTGAGCCCACTGGTTTAATTTCCTCTCGGAATCTTCACCCTGGTCCCATTCCATCACTTTTCCTACCTCTGCTTCTCGCTGTCCAACAGGGCTTATTTCTAGACAGTAAAATCTCAGCCCAACTCTGAGCTGTTGCCCATAGAAACCTGGCTAATCCATGAGGCTGGGCTTAGCTCAGATGTCAATTCACCCCAGAAACACCCTAGAGAGACTTTGGAATTACTCATAATTACCACAAATTGAAAGTGATGAGAAAATTGGTGTTATTTTCCTATCAATCTCCAGAAAGATTATTATGCTATCTACTCACTACCAATTTTTTTTTAAAAACTTACTGTGAAAATTTATTCCACAGGCTTCAACATTAACTCCCAGTCTTTGTTTTTCAACACTCCAGCATGCCTCCAATTATCACAAAGCTGTGGTAAAGTCCTTAATTTCCAAATAAAATTAAACGTGGTTAAACTTCATTTTAACCTTTCATTGTGGAAAATTTCCAATAAGTACCCCATGGTCATAGATGACTAATAAACCTCTTATTCCCGTCAATCCATCTTCATCAGTTTTATTAACAAGTGTCAAATCTTATTCCATTTGCATCTCCTACTCCTCCCCCAACACCACCATTGTAGGATTTTATTGTAAATTCCTGATATTATATTATATCATCCTAAGTGAACTGAGTTTTAAATCAGAAGAAAGATGAAGCAGAGGAAAGGAACCCAGGAACAATGAAAGACAAAACCCAGAGCAGGGCAGGGGAAACAGCTGACTACTTTATATCTGAGATGATAAGCGACAAGGCTTTCTCTTTTGTTCACTGTATATGGAAGTTGATGTTTAATGTGTTTTCCATAGCGATTGGCATGCTAATGGCTTCCCCAAAATGTGTGACAAATAACTCTGGTGAGGACATCAGATAGGGAGGGAGACAAGAGAGGAATGTATCTTAGCAATCCCTAAATGGTATCATTATGAACCATCATTAAAAACCAATGATGACTGTTATATCATGTATTCCTTTTGAGGCAACATCTCATCATATGTCCTTGCTGGTCTGGAGCTTTATATGTAGACCAGGCTGACTTTAAACTCAGAAATGAGTCTACCCTTGCCTCAGGATTGCAGGGATTAAAGGCATTCACCAAGAGGCTTGGGCTATGCAGTATTTTTCTTATTATAGTTGATTACATTATAGTGATTTCTTATACTGTACTGTGGGAAGCATTTGTTGCAGCAATGATTTTTTTTCTCTTTTGTACTCAAAATTGCCAAGATCACCTCAATGGCATGCAAGCGGGGAAACTGCTCTGTGGCCACTGAGGGAGACTCTTCAAGCCAAATGTTTCTGTTCTTCTCTTCAGCAATTGCCAATAGTAGAACTGGATCTGTGCTTTTGCTATTCTTCAAATAACACAATTGAAATAAAGATTTCCTTTAAACATACCTCTCAATATCAGATTCACTTTCTATATTGTAATTTATTTTGTGGTTTGATGTGTTTCATCAGTGTACATGTGCTGTGCACGTGCAAGCCAAAGGTTGTCAGGTATGTTTCTCAATTGCTTCTCTACCTTCTTTCTTCTCCTCCTCTTCCTCCTTCTAAGTAGTATTTTTTTTCATTAAGAAATTTTTTATTCATTTTACATACCAACCACAGAGCTCCCTCTCTTCTGTCCTCCCACTCTCCTCCCTTAGTCCCCCATCACCCAATCCCTCCATTGAACCCACAGCTCACAAATCCAGCAACACTGGCTGGCATGCAAGTCCCAGGGATCGTCCTCTCCTTGCCTCCCCAGCACTAGAGTTGCAAATATCTGCTACTGTGCCTGGCCTATTATATAAGTGCTGGGCATCAGATCTCAGGTTCTCCTGTGCACATGGTATGACAGTTTGAATGAGAAATGTCCCCCATTGTCTTGAGCATTTGAATACTTGGTCCCTGACTGGTGGCACTACTAAAGGAAGTTTAGGTAGCAGGCCTTGCAAAAGGAAGCATGTGGCCTGGAGGCAAGCCTTGAGACCTTAAGGCCTTGCCCTCCTGTGAGTTTGATCTCTCTGCTTTGTGATTCAAGGTGAATCACACGTTCAGGGGAAGTGAACCGTGATCTTCCCTGGCCCTGCTGCTATGCTTGCCCCTTGCAACCATTCCTCTATTCTGACATCCTGGACTTTTCTCACTCTGAAATTGTAAGCCAAAATGATTTCTTCCTTCTATGAATTGTCTTGGTCATGGTGTTTCATCACAGCAACAGAAAAGGAGGTAATATGCATGGCCATTTCCAAGGCCCTGTTCTTAGTTCTAATAATGCATCCCATCAGAACTCTTGCATTCATGGGTCCTATTAGTAATGCTCAAAAAACACAAAAATCTACTAAATATCAGAATTTTAGTTTACCCAAACCAAAATAATATTCATTATTGTCATCATCATTTTAATAATCTTACTTAAACTCTAATCTAATATATTAAATGCTAAACCCAGAAAAATATGGTCCCTAACATCTAAGGTCGATTTCAATATTGTGATCTAATGGAAATTAACAGTTCTTTAAAATTCAATAATGAAAAAAATGCAATAATGAAGTGAGACCACACACCAGCTAACTCATATATTCAGGTTTCCTAGGAATTTTTAAAAGGCAAAAGACGTGTGTGTTCTGAAGAGAAACCATAGTATCTTTTAAGAGAACTTTTTCAATCTCTCAAACTTAAATCATACTTACAGCAAATGGCTTTGCTTGAGAGGAGATGTAATTTCCATTTTGCTATTTTGGGCTTTGTGATTAAGGAAATTAGCTGAGTGTAAGTATGAAGGTACTCTGTAATGAAATTTTTTGTTTAGCTTTCATCATTTTATTTAAAATACAAGTTATTTGAGTCAAATATATGGCGACATTTCATGTGAGGGCCATGAATGTGAGGACATGCAGCACTCCAGTGTCCCCAGCCTCTGTTCTCATCATAACCCAGCTGCTGCCCTTATTCCTGTGGTTCCAGCATGCTTCCTTGAGAGACTGATGTGTCTGAGGCAGGAGTAATATTTTGAGAGCAACTGCATCAGATCAGCGCCTAGAACACAGTTTAAAACAGTTAAATGGCAGGAGGGTTTGCTTTGAATTAGATATTGCCTGCGGAAAGATATAAAGAAGGGAGGAGGTTGTTTCTCTTTCTCACACTCTCCTCTGTCAGCTCACTCCCTCCATCTCCAAGCTTCCACTTTCCATCTGCTTAACCCACACCTTCTAAATTATCAATAAACCCTCGCTGGTAACATCTCTTTTAATTTCACTTATCTAATGAAAAACATCAGAGAAGACCCTCCTGCTACTAATGACCAGCAAGTTCTCCTGGGCACTCATGCATCTGCACTTGTCCTGGCTTGAGTGATGTTCCCTCAATTCCAGGCCTCTCTGACCCACTTAGCACCTCACTACTAGGACCTGGGGCACTGGCTCATTGTTGCATTGACTTTGTCTGGTTTTCTGACCTTCACTGGATCTCCTTTACCATCTGATATGATGATATCAAGCTTAAAAGTCAGAGTAATTCCTTGGATATGAATTATGGATCATGACAGGTCACCCAGGGAAGTAAGGGAGAGGTGTTTACCCATTGGATCCCATTCCTACTGACTGGAGGGCAGCCTAGGAGTCATATAGTCCCTGCTCTCCTCAAGTGAATGCTCAAGTCCACAAGGGAAGAAGCATGTGTCATTGATACTTCTTAAATAATTTGAAGAGAATGTTGGGTCTGTATTAATGTACTCTATAATAAGATTTTGCTTGACCATTTCTCATTTTCATTTCAAAACATTTCTAAAAATGGAATATGTACAATCACTCATGGAAAGGTAAAGTTAACACAGTCACAGTGTTTAGTATATGAAACTCAGCATGAGAAAGCCCTGTCTGGACAAGAATTTGAGGGCTCTCCTTTGGGTTTCTTACAAGCTATGGTCAAGCCACACCCATTGCTCTAAATTTAGCTTAACTAATGAAAGACATCTGGTCTTTTAGCAGTGCCTGGTAAGAGGTGAAGGTATCACAGTTTGAATTGGGGTATAAAAGGTATCCATTATGTGTCTCTCATATATAGTCATATTTTATGGCTTTTTAAAATTAAAAAAAAATGAGATTATAATATAATGACATTTCTCCCTTGCTTCTCCTTCCTTCAATCCCTGCCATATACCCTTGCTTGCTCTCTTTCAACTTTGTGGCCTCTTATTTCATTAATTGTTATTGCATGCATATAAATATAAACATCTATGTTCATAAATATAACATGCTCAGTCACTATAATGTTACTTCTATGTGTGATTTCAAGGATGACCATTTGGAATCGGATAACCAGTTGGTCTGCTCTTCCTAGAGGGCGACTACTTCCCCTCCTCTCAGCATTACTTAGTTGCAATTAGTTTTTCGTGTGGAGTTGAGGCCTCAAGGGCTCTTCTCCATCCACTTTGTCATGTTCATGGATGCCCCCTTGGTTAGGCAGTCATGTGATGAAACTTTACAGGTGCAATTTCTGACATTTCTAGGAGATACAATCTCACAGCAAACTCCCGGATCTTCTGGCTCTTACAGTCTACAGGTGTCAGAATTGAGCTGGAAACTGATGTATTAATACAATATTACAGAAACAGAGCCTATTTTACACCAAGCTTTAAATAGCTGTGTAACCCCCTACTATTCTCATGAATCTGTAGCTAGCATTCTATTGGGTGTCAATTGGCCATGAATTAATTCTTCTTCTTTATTGTACAAATCAAAGTAAGAGGATGATATCACACCTCTTTGCATCTTGAAAATAAAATTCATTGAAGACCCTTACATTGTTGTATACCTCCTTTGAGGGAATTTGCTAGATTGTTTTCATTCCTTTGGATTCTCATTTAGAAAAGCTTCCCCAGGAGTATTCCAGGAAGATCATAGACAAGACCTTCTCTTTGCTGCATACAATTGTTAATAATATTCACATAAAGTACCACAATCCACTGATATGTTAGTCCATGCAGTTATTTCACAGAGCTGCATAACACATCCCTTAGGTAAAAGGTAATGCTGCATGCAAGTCACTATCATCCAGAGAATACAAAGTAAGACAATAGAATGCCTTTTCACATTAAAAAGAAGGGTAAATCTAATCAGTCTTCTTATTTAATATGGTCTTGCTGAAAATGGGAAAAAGTGACCCTTGGCTCTTACTACTAATATAAAACATTTTGGAGAAAAAATATTATTATAGCTAGTATAGGAAGATGTATTTTATCATATCTTGTATATAAGAATGTTTATATGTTTAAGCCCAGAAGTTTCCATTGTAGTTTCTACCTTTGTCTCACTCACTCATGGATACAAAAAAAAATGTTCACTAAATCATTGTTTAGAAGAGTAAAATTGTACAAATATCGTAACTGTCTATGAGGGATAGCAATTATAGAATGATTTATTTCTAAGGTAGAATATTTTACAATAGTAATTAAAGTGAATGGGTTAGTAAGAAATACATCTGTTACTAACCTGGTCTTTATATGTTTTAGAAGTAATACTTTCAGTTATAAAAATAAGTACTTTATACTATCAGTTTTGTTGTTTAAAGAAAAACCACATAAAGCAACAGAACATATTGTTAATGCAAGCATTTGTGTTAAATGAAGGAAACATACATGGGTTAATCAAGAACAACTCCATGATAGAACAGACTACTTCCAACTTATAAAAAATTTATGAAATACATAATGCTCACAAGAAATAATTAGTACAATGAAATATTCTGATAGCTCCTTGGTATATCTAATTCCATGTACTGATGATTGACTTGGGCAGTAGATGTAAGGTTGGGATTAGGAAGTCCTCCTCTAGCAAGGGCTCAGTAACTTGCTGGCACAAGGTGTTCTATGGGTTCCTTTATAGTGAGTTTACTTTTCCTTAACTAGCTTGTTCATATTTACTTCATTTCCTCCCTTGTCACTACATCTTGATGCTTATAGTTGATACATTACCCCATGTTATATAATTGTTCCACTTTACACATGCACATGCCATTTCACAGTTGTTCAGCAAGCTTGACGGCATGCTAGTGTTGAGTTTGTCTTTGATGATTATATTAAGGAAGGGAGTTTCTCAAATATTAGCATGATAAGGAGACACGCTTTTATTTATGTGTCAGGCAAAGCAAATAATGACCTAAGACTTGTTCATCAACAAAACTGAACAAATATTAATCATGGGACTTATTTTTCCAATGAGCTGATATTTTTGATCACTGAAAAAAATGTATTTTGAGATATATATGAAAATTTCAACCCAGGATTATAAACTCTAAGTAAATAGCTCTTCCTTGCTGCAGCAAAGAAGGAGGGTACTGAGGCATCACACTGATTGGCATCTGAATGCTCTTACCCCTTGCGCTGCCTCCTTTTCATGGTACAATTAGAGAGGTTCAAAATCTAGTGCTAAGAAAAAATCAAAGGGCATAGGATAAATTACTGTTCTGAGCTAGTACTTACATTGCTATGAGTGATTTTCAAAAGATTAGCCAAATCTCACCCAATATATGTGGGTGGTTACAGCAGATCCTGAGAATCCAAGTAAGTAGTGAAGGGTTTCTAGGCTTCTGAGATATCACAGGCAATGTTTAGCTATAAGGGAATACTGAATGCATTTCTGATTTTGTAGTATTGTTACATGTATATTTGAGTGTATTGAAGGCTAGTTTATACATGAAAATAAAACTGTCATGGCACTAAAAAAATCATGCGCCGGTCGGTGGTGGCACACGCCTTTAATCCCAGCACTCGGGAGGCAGAGGCAGGCGGATCTCTGTGAGTTGGAGACCAGCCTGGGCTACAGAGAGTTCCAGGAAAGGCTCCAAAGCTACACAGAGAAACCCTGCCTTGAAAAACAACAACAAACAAACAAACAAAACTCAACAAGGGCTTATGGAATGTACCCTTGTTCTAGTATTTTCAGTTAAGTCTTCTTCATCGCAACTTAAGATCTAGGAAAATTCAGCTTCCCTTGAAAAGTTCGTTATGTATTTCCAGTTTGCTGAAATCAGCACTGTCCAGGGGAATCTCTGCAGTGAGAGTTGGTAGACGCGACTCCCTGCTTTCCCCTGTGGCAGTCAGTGGCAGTTGGATAGATTGTGCAATTCTACACCTGTCTCCTCATCTATATTACCAAGTCAGTGACTTCTGAAAGGTAAATATGGGAATGAGGTGATTGGAGACACGGTCATGGGTGCCCAGTGTCAGCACGCATCAGCTCTCAGTGTTCCCTCTTTTATGAAATGTTATCCATCAGTATCCTACTTTGAACACCAAAAGTGATTCCAGACATGTTAAAAGATGACAGCATAAGCCCTAAAGGCAGCTGGACATGGCATGCTCTGGCTTAAATATTTTATTTTTTAATATGGATGCTTTGGTAACTAATAAGCTCTGTTACTGTGTGTGTGTGTGGCTTTCAATATTATAAAAACGATATAATGTTATATGCATATTTTTTACAGTGTGACACATTATTTTTGAAACATGAAAGATACTATTTTTGAAATGTGTGCATAGAGGACTAGACACATTTATACCTAATCCATTCACTTTAATTACCACAGCGTGACATTCCACATTATGAATAAATCACTCTGTAATTGGCTATTCCAATCTATTTTAGACAGTTATGACAGTTGCACATTTTGACCATTGACCTCTGACTGTGAGTGGCCTCCTTCATTTATCTAAGAATACTGTATAAAATAGTCATTTTTCTTTGTGTTCCATAATGCAATGGCTGAGAAATTTTACTAGCCTATAATTATAAGTTAATAATTTATCCACAAACACGCTTTCCTCAGCTGTATCTAAAATTCTATTACATATTCTAATTGCTTCAAAATGTCAAATTTGAACAAAATAAAAGTATCAAAGGGTGCCAGGCGGTGGTGGCACACACCTTTAATCCCAGCACACACCTTTAATCCCAGCACTCGGGAGGCAGAGGCAGGCTGATCTCTGTAAATTCGAGGCCGGCCTGGTCTACAAAGCAAGTCCCACGAAAGGTGCAAAGCTACACAGAGAAACCCTGTCTCAACCTCTGCCCACCCCCCAAAGTATCAAAGGGTAGATTTAAGACATATAGTGGTTGTAGAAACAGCACAACCTTGTGACTTACAAAAAAATGTACTATAGATGCATATAATCTTTTTATCTCTGAGATTATATTTCTGTGTTTGTTTTCTTTTCATTGTCTTTCAATCTGTATTATATTGTTGGTTTTTCGAGACGGGGTTTCTCTGTGTAGCTCTGGAGCCTATCCTAGAACTCACTCTGTAGCCCAGGCTGGCCTCGAACTCACAAAGATCAGCCTGCCTCTGCCTCCTGAGTGCTGGGATTAAAGGCGTGTGCCACCACTGCCCGGCTCAATCTGTATTTTTTCATTTTACTTTCACAGAGTTAAGATGGACATGTTATTTTTATGGCCAGAAAAATCCAATTATTAATTATTAAAAATTAATTTCTATGTGAGGCAGCTGCCACCTTAATCCCACTTCCATGGCAGCAGCTTCGTGAAGTACCACAGTCAGATTTCATATCATGAACTACTTCTGAAGGCAATCAAAAATAAAAGGGTAGGGTTAATCCTTAAGTGTAGAACTCCACAAACATAAAAAATGTGCACGAGTGTCTTCAGAGCCTCTGTTTAACTCTAAACAGCTTTGTGTCATGCTGTATGAGTAATGGAGCTTTGTTCATTGGTGTGATGCCTAACAGTAACAGACAAACATAAAGAAACTCTGGTGACAGATGGCAATGTCCTAAATGAATGTGGCCAACTCTTCCCCAAAACTATTTCCAGACAACGGAAACAGCATATGTGTTTGTGTCTCATACACATCCATCAAAATGATAGAACAGTTTAAACTACTTTGGGCAATTTTTTTTTTCTGAGACAGGGTTTCTCTGTGAACTCACTCTGTAGATCATCAGGCTGACCTGGAACTCAGAGATCCACCTGCCTTTGCTTCCTGAGTACTGGAATAAAAGGCATGCACCACCACTACCCAGGGGAAAGTAACATTTTTAGCACTCAAAATAGAATCAAAATATGTACACTTTGTTTAAAAATAGTGTCATTATAATCCTGATTACAGACTTTCTTTAAACAATAGTCCCAAGAGTGGAGTAACCAATTAAAATACACTTAGCAACAACTTTCTCAAAGATAATAAATTCTTTTTTTTCTCTTTTACTATGTTCAGTTTAAAAAAACAACAACAACAACAACAACAAAAAACACCTGTATATATTTTAACTCATACCCCTCCCCCCCCCAGAAGTGGCAGTTAGTTTGAATATATAGCGTTGGCTACTTGCTGTCAGAGACATGGTCATTAGAATTCAATACCTTCACAAAAATACTGAGCCCAGAGAATCCTTTATTAGGGTGGGTATTCCATCTCAATTAACTTAAAATAATCCCTTACAGACATAACTATAGGCTAACCTAACCTAAGTAAGGTTTATCTGAAGGCTTGTCAGGTTGACAACACTAACCGTCAATTGTAGATGTATCCGGCTTGTTAAATAAGAAACACAGAACCGATTGCAAAGTTAAAAACCACGAGGTCAGAGCAAGAGCGGAAAAACCTTACCCTTCACTGCTTCTGCGGTTCTTCCTCTCCGCAAGAGACCTACTTCTCCGCGTGCTGTCTATTTAAAAACTTTCTGTTCTCCTCTCTCATTGGTTGTAAACCCAGCCACATGACCTCCTCGTCACTGCCTGTTTGTACAGACCTCCAGGTCTTCTATGGTTGGTATTGAGATTAAAGGCGTGTGTCTGCCATGCTGGCTGTGTCCTTGAACACACAGAGATCCGCCTAGCTCTGCCTCTCAAGTGCTGGGATTAAAGGCATGCACCACTACCGCCCAGCTTCTGCTCTGGCTTGCTCTGACCTCAAGGCAACTTTATTGACATACAAATAAAATCACATTTCAATACAAATAAAATATCACTATAGTCAATCATCATTCATAGCATTTTATTTCCTTGTATTCATTCGTGTGGCACAGGAGCATACTGTGTATACAGTTATTTCACCCCTTTTACAGACAGGAAAGGTGAGGCTCAGAGAGCTTCTGTGACTTATAAAGGGTCATTTAAATGCTAGAACTGCCCATACACGTTTACACTGAATTTGAGTAAAGGCCATTTACTTGTGTAATTGGTATTTATAGTGCACAATTTAGGATCGCATGTGCTTTCTTACACAACCAATCTTTCTACAGAGTATTTCCTGTACTTTGCTGTCTATGATTACAGAATAAATATTTGCTAACAAACTCAACCCTTGCCCTATCTTTCTCCTCAAAAGGGGAAAAGATGATAACAGTAATTGCTCAAATTAAGGGAAAGAATAGTGACTTTGCCCTCCCTCCAGATGCCATGTATTCCAGATGTCTTTTTTAGTATTTAAATTATATTTGGTACATGATGTTCAATTTCCTACTTTAACCTCCCCTCCCCCCCGCCATGGTGGGGCTGGGAAGATTGCTCAGTGGTTAAAGGGCTTGTCGCATAAGCATGAGAACTTGAGTTCAGATTTCCAACAAGCATGTAGAATCTGAATGTGGCAGCATAGATGTAAATTCTATCATGAAGATCCCAGTTGCCTGCTGGCCAGCCAACCTAGCCAGACCAGTCAGGCAGGGCTGTGGGATGTTCTGTATGTCAAAGGTGTTGCTCTGATTGGTTAGTAAATAAAACTCTGATTGGCCAGTAGCCAGGCAGGAAGTATAGGCGGGACAAGCAGAGAGGAGAATTCGGGGAAGTGGAAGGCTGAGGCAGAGAGACCTGCCAGCCCCCGCCATGACAAGCGAGATGTAAGGTACTGGTAAGCCACAAGCCACATGGAAACTTATAGATTAATAGAAATGGGTTAATTTAAGATAGAAGAAGTAGATAACAAGAAGCCTGCCATGGCCATACAGTTTATAAGTAATATAAGCGTCTGAGTGATTATTTTATATGTGGGTTGTGGGAATGCGGGGGCTTGGTGGGACCTGGAGAGAAGATCTCCAGCTACAAGGCAGGGCCAGTTCAATGGGAAATCCTGTTTGAAAAAGTAACGTAGATAGTAACAAGTAAGGCAGACAGTGTCAACTTCTGGCCTTCACACATGCACATAGGGTGAGTTCATCCCTCAACACATGTGCATATGCACACACACACACACACACACACACACACACACACACACACAAATATTTTTAAGGATCCATGTTAATATATTTCATTATCAACAAATTTTTAAAGTAACCCATCTACCTTATTTTTGTAATTTTATACCATTGTATACAAAGTTCTTTTCAGCCACTTAATTTAGGGATAATTCCATAATTTCCATCAAAATCATTGCATGGAAAATCACTTCTGACATCATTATCTTTGTGAACACAGGCATCGTTCTCTTATCATTCTATTTTCAGAAACTCCATTTCTCAGATTGCTGTTGGAAACCATGAATACTGCAAGGCCTATCTGACCCCTTTAATTGGGACTGCTATATAACAGAAAACATCGAAATATTTGTCTTAGGTTAGCAAAAATGTTGACACTCAACCACTTCTTGTTCTAAGTACTGAGACTACTCAAAGCTAATGGTTGAATTATAGTGACCTGCCAGCAACTCCCTGTATAAGTGTTTATTAAAGCAGTGAGCTCATGTCCTCTGGAAATGTAAGAGCTCAAATTGGTTTTCTCTCCAAACATTTCTTATTGTGCAGCATGCTGAAAAAAAAATCTTTAAAGGTGTTTTCAATATGCTAGTTTATGGAAAAAGAGTGTTTTCACCTTTGTTAAATTTTCACTTTTTATTACCCTGAAGACTAAACATGACCTTTTTTCATATACAAGAGTTTGTACAGTGGCTTTCAAAGTGTTCTTCAATATAAAATTTTCAGGAAAAACTAGTTGATTTCTAAGTTAAGAAATTAAGTTTAGACTCAACTTCTTCCTTCAGGAAATGATATCAGTGTTTCCAACAAATGTCCAAAGGACTATTACAGTACATATTAATACATTTCTCTTTGTTTCAATTTGCTTAGGATATTGCATTCCTTAGCTGATGTTCTTTCACCCCATTCTGTGTACAAGCCCATCTGTCTCTTTCATTTTCAGTATTGACTACTGTCAACTAATAGATCAGTTTTGCAGTCCAGTGATTGGATAAAATATTACACCAATTTCCCCACCTCTTTTGAAAAAAAAGTATTGAACCACATTTGGTACTTAAAATTTATATGCAAAGTGTACAGATGATTTGAATTATACCCACTAGTTTATATAGCTATAACTTTCAATAGTTTCCACTTAATTTTCTCTCTGGGCTCATCTCTCTCATCCTTGTTATAGTAAGACTTAAATTGTTGGCAAATTTTAAGTGCATAATTACTAATTGTTGCAGCTTGAAAGAAAATGGCCCCCATAGGCTCATACATTTGAATATTTGGTTCTGGGTAGATAGAACTGTTTGAGAAGGATTAGAAAGTACAACCTTCTTAGGGGAAATGTGTCACTGGAGGAGAGCTTTGCGCTTTCAAAGAACCCACACCATTCCCAGTTAGCTCTCTCTATTTCTGCCACCATGGGTTGGTTTCATCATCATGGACGCTGACCCTCTTAAACCATAAGCTCACTTCCACAATTTCTTTTATAAGTTGCCTTGGTCATTTTTTTTTCCTTTCACAGCAAAAGAATAATAAACACAACAGAAGTTAGTACCTGGAAACGGGACATCGCTGTGACAGATATGATCATGTGGTTTCCTAAAAGATGTAGACCTTAGGACTTCAGACTAGAAAAGTAGCTTGAATGTTGTAAGCAGAACTTAACGGGCCATCATAGTAGGAGCTTAGAAACATTGGTGCTGAGAACCATGTGGACTGTTGATACCCTACTTAAGAGGGAATTTTTGTGTGTGGGGGGGAACAATATTAGTAACTGAGCTATAAACCATTTATGTGATATTTTGGATAAGAAAGTGGCTGCTGTCTGTCCTTGACCTAAGAATTTGTCTAAGGCTAAATTGGAAAGTAAAAGAGTAAATTTTTTGGATGAGGAGATTTCAAGACAGCCTAATGTTGACTCTGTTGTGTGGTTATTAATAATTTGTTTTATGCAGCTCTGCAATGAAAAGAGCAAGTGGGGCAAAATGTGCAGTTTGAAGAGAAAAAGAGAACCAGGAAATTTAATGTTGCAGCCAAGGTCTTTGCTAAAAGAGATAAGGAGACCAAAGCAAGGCTTGATCTGCATTGGGAGAAAAGACAGGGTACCCATAGTGCAAGACGCCACTCAGCTAATCCTGTACATCATAAAAGGCCTAATTAATTTTCTGTTTCTAAAAAACAACGAATCAATGCTGTTGCAAATGTGATTCAGAGGGGCTAGGATTCACCCCAAGTTGGAATCTAAACTTAGTAGTGTTGCCACATGGTTCTAGATTTAGAGTATGAAGGATACATGAGTAAAGTGGTGTTGGAATCTCCCTTCATGGTTAAGGAAAGCCACTGAGGCTAGGTGTGTGGCAGATGAGTCCCCACATAGAGGCTTTGGTCACCACTGTATGAAGCCATGAAAGTGAAGCTTGAGCTGCATTGGAGAATCCAAGACATTGGAGGATAGAGTCATAGGATAACTGCCAAGAAAAGCTACATGGAGAGAGTGGACCCAGCCCAACAGAGAAGCATTTTGGAGTGAGAAATGACAGAAGGACCGAGTCATCTAAGGGCTCTGACATGAGCTACAGTATTTGAAGTCTACCTTGCTTGATTTTCATCTTGCTTTGGACCAGTATTTCCTCACTATGATTTGAGTCCTAAATTTTGGAGTGGTGATATCTGTGACATTGTGTGTTGGAATTGTGTGTATTAATTGCTTTTAAATTTTTATGTGAGTTTACAATTAATAGATTTCCTAGAGTCTCAGAAAAGATTTTTTCAACTTCAAAATTTTAAACATCATTAACACTGTGAAAGACTATGGGGACTTTTGAAGTTGGACTAAATGTATTTTGCGTCATGTGTCTAGGCACCTGTGAGGGCTAGAGAAGTCTGGTGGTTTGGATGAGAATTGCCACAGTAGGCTCATATGTTTGAGTATTTCATCCCAAATTAGTGGATGTTGGGGAAGGATAAGGGGTTTAAACTTGGTGGTAGAGGTGTCACTGGGAAGTGATTTGAGTTCAAAAGCTCACACCATTCCCAATTAACTCTACCTCTCTTCCTTCTCCTTGTGGATCAAGATGTGGACTCTCAGCAGTTCCCAAAACCACGCCTTTGTGTGGACTCTAATACTCTGAAACCATAAGCCCAATTAAATGCCTTCTTTCTTGGCTTTGGTCATGGTGTTTTATCACAGCAATATGAAAGTGACTCAGGCATCAATAAAACTCACATTGGTTCATGTTAGCTAACTGGAACCTATTCATCTTATCTTAGTGAAAAATGTATAGCCTCTCTTGATCTGTGTTCTTTACTGTTCCCTCCTTGGATCCTGGTAGTCATGATTATACTCTTGGACTATACGAGTACTATAGTTACATTCTAGAGAAAATGTTATGTAGTGTTTGTATTTGTCTTCTTAAAAGATTTTAATTTGTTTTTAAAGAATACTACCTTTTTACTGTTCATTTATAATTCAATTACTTTGGAATCACAGAAGGATTCCTTTCCTTTTTATTTAATTTTAATGTTTTTTAAAAGTCAATTATCTCATGATGTCATTGTTTTCCTCTGCTAAGTAGTACTCCATTGTGTATATGTGCCATGTTTTCTTTATCCATTCTTCAGTTGAAGGACATCTAGGTTGTTTCCAGGTTCTGGTTATTACAAACAATGCTAATATGAACATAGCTGAGCAAATGCCCTTGTGGTATGATTGAGCATTCCTTGGGTATATGCCCAAGAGTGCTATAGCTGGGTCTTGGGGGAGATGGATTCCCAATTTTCTAAGGAAGCACCATATTGATTTCCAAAGCGGCTGTATAAGCTTGCATTCCCATCAGCAGTGGAGGAGAGTTCCCCTTGCTCCACATCCTCTCCAGCATAAGCTGTCTTCAGTATTTTTGATCTTAGCCATTCTGACAGGTATAAGGTGGTATCTCAGAGTCACTTTGATTTGCATTTCCTGGATTATTAGGGATGTTGAGCAATTCCTTAAATGTCTTTCAGCCATTTGAACTTCCTCTGTTGAGAATTCTCTGTTTAGTTCTATAGCCCATTTCTTAATTGGACTTTTGGGCATTTTGATGTCTAATTTCTTGAGTTCTTTATATTTTCTGGATATCAGCCTTCTGTCAGATGAATCTAGAAAAAATCATCCTGAGTGAGGTAACCCAGACTCAGAAGAACGAACATGGTATGTACTCACTCATAGTAGGATACTAAATATAAAACAAAGATGACTAGACTGTTACACAACTCCAGGGAGGCTACCTAGAAAACAGGACCATAGGAAAGACACAGGGATCACCCAATGACAGGGAAATGGATGAGATCTACATGAACAACCTGGACGACAGTGGGAGTAATGAAGGGCAAGTTTCGAGAGAAAGAAAGCTTAAGGGAGCAGGAGATCCCAGCTGGATCAAGAACAGAAAGGGAGAGCAAGGAATAACAGACCATGATAAATGATGACATGAGAATAGGAAGAAGCAAAGTGCTAGAGAGGTCTCCAGAATTCCACAATGATACATCCTCTGTAGACTATTGGCAATGGTAGAGAGAAAGCCTGATCTGACCTAGTCTGGTGATCAGATGGCCAAACACCCTAACGGTCATGCTGGAACTCTCATCCAATAACTGATGGCAGTGAATGCAGAGATCCTCAGCCAGGCCCCAAGTGGAGCTCCAGGAGTCCAATTGGTGAGAAAGAGGAGGGACTGTAAGAGTGTGAATTGTTGAGACCAAGATTGGAAAAGCACAGGGACAAATAGCCAAATGAATGGAAACACATGAATTATGAACCAAAAGCTGTGAAGCCCCCAACTGGATCAGGCCCTCTAGATAAGTGAGACAATTGAATAGCTTGAACTGTTTGGGAGGCACCCAGGCAGTGGGACCCGCACCTGTCCTTAGTGCATGAGCTGGCTGTTTGGAACCTTGGGCTTACACAGGGACACTTTGCTCAGCCTGGAAGGAGGGGACTTGACCTGCCTGTACTGAATCCACCAGGTTGAATTGAATTCCCTGGGGAGTTTTGGCCCTAGAGGAGATGGGAATGGAGGGGAGGGGCTGGGGGGAAGGTGGGGGCGGGAGGGGGGAGGACAGGGGAACCCATGGCGGATGTGTAAAATTATAACACAAATATAATAAATAAAAAAGGAGAAGAATTTAAAAAAAGAAAAAAAAGTCAATTATCAAATCATCCCCATTCTCCATTCCATCACTTCTAACTCCTCCACTACCCCCACCACTCCCAAACTTCATGTGCTCTTTTTTATTTTTCAAACCTGGCATGATTCACTTACCATGGTGATGCTGTTCTGCTTCATCCACGATTGCATCAGTGGCAGGATTTACAATTTAAAAAGCTGAATAAAGAATAATGAGGCATGTACAACATACAGTATCATATTTACTTTCCTCATTTGCCTATAATGGACAGTTAGGTTGTTTCCATATCTTGTAGTTGTGAGTAATGTTTCAGTGAAGATAAAAGGTTGTGAATATTCACTGGCTGTGAATATGTAACTAAAGGGGAATCATAAAGGATTCTGCTTTTAAATTTTAGGAAATTCCATATTGTTTTCTATAATGACTGTATATATTTACACTCCTGCCAACAAGGCAGAAACATACTCTTTTGGACATGCCATATTTTATCTTTTTGGAAATAACTATCCTGACAGGCATGGGATAATTAATTGTTCATTTTAGTTTGATTTGTATTTTCTGGTTAATGATTTAAAAAAGGCTTTTCCACACACCTGTTAGTTCTTTTGAATTTCTGTGCAGAATTTTTTTTTTACCCTTTTCAGCTAAAAATTTAATCATAATTAATAGATTTAAGTTAAAGGAACTCATTTAAATGGTTAGTTAAATGTTTGGGCAGATAGTTTTGATGATCAGTGTATGTAGACTCTGATTTTATAACACATTTCTATTTGGTAAACTTTATTTCTTTTCTTTTGGAAAGTAATTTATTTTATTATTTTTTTGTGTGTGTTTAGGTGTTTTACCTGCCTGTATATCTATGGAGCATGTGTGTGACAGAGGTCCAGAGCAGACAGAAAAAGAAATCAGATATTCCATAACTGAAATTACAGATGCAGAAGACTTGATATCCTAGTGGAATCAATAGTTTCTTTCTTGTTTACTGAGCCCAATTAGCATAACTGTGAGGTGTCACTTGGGTTCTGCTTTGTATCTCATTTAGGGTTCAATGTCAACCTTCTTGGTGGCTATACTAAATTATGTTGTCTGTATTAAGTTCTCTGGATGGTGCATTTACCCCAACATTCATATGGTGACATTCTCACCCCAGTATCTCAAATTGGGACTGTATTTGGAAATAGACTCATTGTAGTACAATTAGTTAAACTAAGTTCATATTGGAACAAGGTGATCCCGTAATTTGGTATTTTTATAGCAAGGAAAAATTTGGAGACATATGTGTACATAGGAAAGATACTTTGCAAATGTTAATTCATAAACCAGTGGGATGTACCTACAGGTTATTGAATACCACAGAGTGCTTACTCCTGCAGAAGGCTTTAGAGAATCATGGAACTATTTGTCTACCAGAGCCCTGCTATGATCCTGCTGACATTTTGATGTCCACACTTCTAGACTAGAACTGAGAGACTCTAAATTTTGTTGTTTACATCTATGGTTTATTCTTTAAGAATCCCTTGCCAGAATTGTGCAAGGCCATATCTAAAACAAAGGTCCAACAATTTTAATTTAGTCATTTACTCAGGAGGAAAGGGACACCATGAATAAATAGTCTCCTCCACAGTAGGCCCTTCGAATTACTTAATACTTTACCTTTTTTCTCACAGAGAGAACTTGCTCACTTCTTTTTCAAGAGGTCAACACAGTTCTTTCCAATTCTTACAGCCTGCTAATAGTGTGCATTCTCTGGATGGTGCAGTTTCCTTAATAAGTACAGATGGTACTTTTCATAGCCTGGCAATATATAAACTATAAGAAGAATCACTGCAGAAATTTGGCCCCCCTCCACATGTTAAGAGTCCAAACAAGGATCAGAAATTGAGGCAGTTATTTTTAAGGAACTAATACAAATGAATGAGAACTATTCTTGAAGATCTCGGTTAGATAAGTCCTTAAGGTGTTACGGAGATAGTAGCTCTCAGAAGCAGACCCCACCTGCAAGAGCAGGTGAGTGAAGTGAGTCCGCCATTATTGACATGCTCAGATGAGAGGCTCTGCCTGCTGCAATTGAAGATGCAGAAAGTGGTGCTGTGAGCTAATGCTGATGTGCTAAGGAAGGGGGCTGTAGGGCTGTCACTGAGTTCTGAGCAAGAAATACCATTCATCTAGTGGAGGTGTTTATGGTGTTGCAACAAATCTGTGAAGATTGGCGGAGGGGGAAACTCTTGAGATGGACTGACATTCCAGGGTGAAGAAGTGGGGTTGAGGTGATACAGAAGAAAACAGGATACACAGTGCCTCTCCTTTCTCTTTTATAGTCTTGTCTCTACTAGGATCCTTCTGGTAGAGCTGGGTGAGAAACCAGTGGGCAAAGCCGAATGTGGTCTGCATTCTCAGCAGCAACATTGCAAGACAGGACGGACATGGGCCAGAACTGCTGGAGAAATGGTTCAGTGTGTAAGAGCATTTGCTGCCCTAACCTGAGGCTTGAATTTAGATCCCATCCCCTACTGTAGGAGTGGAGACAGGAGGATTGCTGGGGCTTTTCTGGTTGTCAACACACAGCTCTAGGTTCACTGAGAAATCTGGATTAAGAGGAGTGGGGAAGAGTGATAGAGGAGGATTTCTGACATCTTTCTCTGGCCTCCACATACTGAGGTATACACACTCATGAATAAATGTGCATATCACACACATAGATAGATAGATAGATAGATAGATAGATAGGTAGATAGATAGATAGAGTGAGAGAGACATATACACATATGTAGTTAGAGTTTTCCTGCCTGGCTCACAGTCAGGACAAATCTCTCTCACCTGCCAGGACCATAGACGCTCAGACCCAACCAAGTAAACACACAGAAACTTACATTGTTTACAAACTGTATGGCCATGGCAGGCCTCTTGTTATCTACATCTTCTATCTTAAATTAACCCATTTCTATTAATCTATACTTTGCCACATGGCTCCTGGCTTACCAGTACCTTACATCTTCCTTGTCATGGCGGTGGCTGGCAGTGTCCCTCTATCCAGCCTTCCACTTCCCACAATTTTCCTCCTCCTTGTCCCGCCTAATCTATCCTTCCTGCCTGGCTACTGGCCAATCAGCACTTTATTTATTTTAACCAATCAGAGCAACACATTTGACATACAGACCATCCCACAGCACACATACATGCTTGTGCTTTGTGACAGACAAAGTCAGTGGTGGAACAGGCCTAGGAAAAATTGCAGCACATTCTCTTATGGAGAAAAAAAGAATGAGAAATACAGGACAGACACTGGATCATAACAAGTGATAGTTATGTACAACTCACTAGGCAAAATGAATGAAGATACAGGAGTTAGAAAATGACATGTTTGTTTTTGTTTTGTCCTTTCTTCTCCATTTTACTATGATATATAACCTTGGGGAAGACCAAATGATAACTAACCAACTATGAACTAAAATTTCTGAAACCATGAGTCAACATAAATTTCTCTGCCTTGGAAACTGATGATCTCAGGTATAGCATCATAGTAACAGAAAACAGACTAACACCACCATCTAACAGAGAACCAATGTAGAGAATCTCAATGACCAAAATTTAACTGAAGGCTGTCATAAGTACCCTTTACCTACAACATAATGACACTTTAATCTCCTGTTGGGAGGCTTTAATGGTCTGAGGTTACAGTCTATCATGACCTGACAGCCCTCTCCAAAGCTTGACAACACGAGGGACTCCCTCCCCAGTGATACTATCTGCCCTTATCTAGAGAATGTCTCTAGGCACAGAAGACTGTCCTTATCTGAAAGCTGTCTCTAAGCCTGGATGCCTGATTTGTCTCTAGTATGACCCTTGGCACAATCTTCTGCTAGAAGATTTCCCACTGCTGCACATAACTATGTAAGACTAGTTACTAACTATGTATGTAACTAAGACTTGTACTAGGAGCTTTTTTTAATTTTAATTTTTATTTATTTATTTATTTATTTATTTATTTATTTATTTATTTATTTATTTATTTTGCTATAGGACCCTGCTGCCACATATGAAGCTTTAAGATAAGAGTGTGCCACTTACCAAAAATTAGGGTTTGTCTTCAGGCTTCCCAATCCTATATATTTCCCATTCTCTGGAACAAAGCAGAGCTGATCCACTCAAGTCATCTCCCAGAGGGCTGTCTCCACTGTAGCCACAGCCATCCAAACCTGCTTTGGCTCCCCGCCCCACCTCACAGACGGACAATCCCTGAGGAAGAAGGAAAACCACAATCATCCAGCTAGAATTTAGCATAAACCATATCATTATATTAATACTTAATCACAATGAACTTTTCTTACCAGGGAATGATGAGATTTCTAAAACCTATTCCCAGACACTAGCCTAGGACCAACTCTGCAAGCAGAGCTTGCTAAGAGCCTTGTGAAATTAGCCTTAAAATATTCATATGGCAGTAATGGGAAATGGGGTTTTATAGAAATGCAAAGTGGTAAAGCTCAGCTCTGGGAGGTCAACATTTTTACATACTTTTGCTTTCTGTGGCTCATGTCTTGCTCTATAGGAAGCATGGCAGGTATATCCTTTCCATGTTATCATATTTGAAAGTTCCACTAAAGGATCTTCTGTTGCATGTCTATATATGAAATTTCTCTCATAACATTTTACTTACACTATATCACCTAGCTACTAAGCTATGTCACACTATTTTGTATTTTTTTCAGCATTTAACAAATTTTGCATGGGTTCAAGGACAGTCAGGAAAATGGAAACAATTTGAATTGTTTCAAGTAGAAAGGCATCCCCTCCCCTCCACCCAGAACATCATTTAGCATGGTAAATGCTCCAAACTGCACCCAGTATGAAGGACAATAATTTCCTAGAAAAAAACTCAGAGATGTCTGCAAAATCCCCAGGCGCTAAACTTGTCCTCTATTCCTACTTTTTATTAGAGAAGATAAGTCTATATTTTACTTAACTTCAAAATCTTATTCAACACTGTCTTGTTGATAGGTTACAACAGCAAGAATTCCTATAATTTCGGTTCTGATTTTTTAGGTCTTGTGATGCAGATGACACAAGGAAGAAGTGTCAAGTTATCAGAATTAATTTTGACGGTAGCTCTTATTTGTAAATAATCATGGACTCATTGTGTCAGTAATACTTTCAGCAACAATGAAACAAATGGGGTAAAACTACTTTGAAGAGTAATTAAAATTAAGTGATATTCAACAGGTTGACAAATAAAGTAGATAAAAGTCCAATGATTATGAGGGCATGAAAAGCTTTGTTTCATATAAATGAAAATGAAAATGAATTAATGTGTTTCATAAAAATGAATTCCACTAATGGAAAGCATCACAAGCTACATATTAGTGGAACGGTAATTGTGAAATTAGCCTTAAAATATTCATATGGCAGTAATGGGAAATGGGGTTTTATAGAAATGCAAAGTAGTAAGCAATTCATGGAAAGACATTTTTCATAATTCATTTTCATGATAAAATGTTTTTAAAGATTAATTTACTTGGCTTCTAATTTATTATTTTTGACCTCTTCCTAGATTCTCTCACTGTCATTTTACAAAACAATTTGATCATTTGACGACATTAGAAAAGTTTTCTGGGAAGTCTCCACATGCAGTTCTCATGAAGTCACTGCTTATTTGCATATACACAGACACACTTCCAATCTGCTCCGTTCAAAAGGTCTAGAAATTGCCATAACACTTCTCACCCTCTCTGTAGTGAAATGAGCAATTCTTAGCATTCCCTCTCAGGCTACTTTCCATCCTTTGTTCTGTCTTATAGGCTGAGAGGTGGTCTTTCATAGACCACATGGATACCTTAGTCCTTGGCTTCAACTCTTGTCAAGAATCCTCTGCACCAAGCTGTTCTTTCCTGGTTTCAGAAAACCACACCCTTCTTGGTCCTATAGCTTTTCAGGGTTTTCACCTTCAGAAAGCTGAACTGTCATTGGCAGAATGTATTTCTTAAACCTTGAGTACCTGTTAGGATTATATTGCTAGCAATCAATGGAGTTTGCTTAATGATCAAAGGAATTTATTTGGGGGTTAACTCACAAGACAGAATAAAGGAATTGGGTGCAGAATCCTGGAAGGGTGAGGCACGGTCCAACATGATTCTTTGGCGAGCTGGTCTTACACCAGCATCCAAAACTACGAGGTAGTGAAGAGAGAGAGAGTGTACAAGTATCTCAGATCTTAAGGGTTCCCCAGAAGCCACGCTCCAGGGGCATGTACCTCAAGATCATAGGCAGGTGTAATAGCTACCTGCTACCTCACTAGCGGTGGTACTTCAGGGCATGACTCAGACAGCCACCCACTACATGTACCATGACATACTTAATCTTTCATAAAGTTTTAGTGCAGTGAGCAAATTCCCATATTATGTGAATTTATCCACCCCCCAGGACTCTGGTTAATGTAATTCCCTTTGGACACTCTGCTACAGATACAATTGTCATGGTTAATGAGAAAGATACTCACTGTACTAAAACATGGATTCCGCAGCTTTCTAGATTTGTGACTTGCTGATCATGCTGAGCAGATTTGTCCCTGAAGTCCTATGTAGCAGTAGCAGTCTCTACTATTCAAACTACATTCAGTCCTTTGTGCAAGCAGTTTATGAGCAAATACCTCGTGGACCATTCCTATGCATGGTGCCCTGTGTGCAAGTATTCAGAGTATAGCATAATAAACATGGCTGCAGGCTTCAAGCTGATTTCCTTAAATAATTCTTCCAGTCCTTTGCTTTTATTCCCTTTTTCATGGGTACAGTGAATCATACATCATATATATGTATTAAGTTATGACTAAATAAATACTGTATCTTTTATAAGTAATAACATAGGTATAGAATAATAAATATCATTTATATCTTCTATATGGATAGATTAATTATCAATCCCTTTTAGCTTTTTGCTTTTTTCAATATACCATTAAGCTAGCACGTCCATCTAGAATACAGAAGGTATGAGAAAGGGGAACAGATTTATACACCATTTTATTACTTGAAGCTAACTGGACTAAACCATTCCTTCCTCCTTCCTAGAGACACACATTACCACTATATAGGTTTTTATAGTAATCACTTCTCTCTCTCTCTCTCTCTCTCTCTCTCTCTCTCTCTCTCTCTCCCTCTCCCTCTCCCCCTCTCCCTCTCCCCTCTTCCCTCTCCCTCCCTCCCTCCCTCCCTCCCTCCCCCCTCTCTCTCTTACTCTCTCTACACTTTGTAAGAAAGTTCTCAACTTATCTATACATAAGCTTATTTGACTTTATGATATGATTGCTGTTCACTGGGTAATATTCTGTTTGGCACAACGCTGACCAAGCCATAAAACTCAGATGAGTAGGGTGAATGGATGTCTGTGCCAAGAACTGTTCTCTTAAGAGGGAAACATCCAACCTGTGAGGCCTGGAGTTGCCCATTTGCTCCCATCCTCTATGCCACCAGTGCTTTCCCCACAATACCGTACCCAGTTACTCACAAAAGTTGTGTAGATAATATCTTCACTTTGGTACACTTCTTTATACATCGGAAACTTTTCTGAGAGAGCTATTCTTGCAAGTACTTGGGAAAGATCCGTGAAGTAAACACAGGTCTCTGTGATTATAGCCAACCTGAAGTGAAGAAAAGACAGTAAACAATTACAACACTTGTTTTGTCTAGTACATTAAGCAATATTTGTCTAATATATTAGTATATTAGAAGGTTACAATTTATAAAGTAGGTGAGGGTGTAGTCTATGTGACTTTGGGATGCTTCGAGCCTTAACAGAAACATTTAAGGAAAAATATTAAAGAGGCTAGGGTATGGGCTGTCTACGGGTATTGTATTTTGGACATGTGAACTATCCAGAGCAATGGTCCAAGTGAATGTGAGAGTGTACTTGCCACAATTACAAGATGGCAAGAGTAACAGCCTGGCTCAAGTGTGCAAGGGTTTGGAAGGAGAACAGAGTGGAAAGGAGCAGGAAGTAAGGTCACTGGGATGGCGGGATTTATATGGGGTCTTGGGGCCAATTCAAATACTCGGGAACTTAAGATGTGGATAAGTAGAGAATGGATGGGGTATTTTTTTCCTTTTTTAAATTTATTATATTTGTGTTTTAATTTTACACATCAGCACGGGTTCCCCTGTCCTCCCCCCTCCTGCCCCCACCCCCACCTTCCCCCCAGCCCCTCCCCTCCATTCCCATCTCCTCCAGGGCCAAGACTCCCCTGGGAATTCATTTCAACATGGTGGATTCAGTACAGGCAGCTCCAGTCCTGGACGGGGTATTTTTATCAACAAATAATCTAATGTGATTGGTGCATTTCAAAGAAAGGTCAGCTGTGACCTGGGAGACAGAAAGTAGAATGGAAAAGTGAGGTAGGGAGGAGTATGTTGCTGCAGTCATGCAGTCAAAAGCTGCCAGGACCCCTCTAGGTTGGGAGATCTTTGGGTGTGAATGTAGTTCAGACGGAGAGCTGACAGAATTGACTAGCAGAATGGATGTGGCTCTTGGTGGTTGCTAAGATTTGGTATGAACTGGAAGAATGAAATCATCCACTCACTAAGATGGGGAAACTCCAAATGGAAGGTGTTCGGGAGCAAAACCCAAGGTTCAGTCTCATCTGTATGACTTTCAGATGGTTTCTCTAGTTGACTTTCTTTGATCTACTAGGTGAAGTAACAGGGACCAATATTAACTGAATGATTTGTATATATAATCTCTGCGAAATAATCATTGTTGTTTTGTAGATACAGAAGTTGGTGAATGACACCCAGCACTTTGGACTATATGTATCCTTTGCGGTAGACTGCTTCACAAACTCTAAAAGGCACATATTTCTTCCATCACCAAATGATTATATTACTTGTCAAATACTCACCACTTGGCAAATGACTGTAGCTAATAAAATATGAGTCAAAGGGATATATACCAATTCTGTGAAGAAACGCTGAATGCTGTTACTCTTTCCTGCTGTGGACTAGATTGGGGCTTGGATCCCAGGGAGACTGCAACATGGAACCTAGCAGAAGTTCACAATGATGAATAGTGGCATGGTGCAATGAGCTAAGAGGCCTTTTTCTATTTGTGACCCATTAAATCTCATGGTTAAATAATAAAAACATGGCTTAGCCTTATATGTCTGATATGCTTTATTAGTCATTCTCACTACTTTCTTTATATAGTTCTATAAAAACCAAACATGGAATTGTACACAATTTATGTGCTATGTAATACATATATATATATGTGTGTGTGTGTGTGTGTGTGTGTGTGTGTGTGTGTGTGTGTGTGTATAATACATTATATATAATGTTTAAACCAAATGTTTAAATCAAGGTGAATTGAATAGTGGGCATGATGTGCACACCTACTATCTTAATACTCAGAATGCTGAAGCCAGTAGATTGAAACGCTTTCTTAAAAACAACCCAACAAAACAAACAAACAGACAAACAAATCCCTTGCCCAGTATGAAGAAGGCCCTAGCCTTGATTCTCAGCATCACAGACACACATGCACATATATCGTAAATACATCAACTCAGACATTTATCCTTTCTTTATAAAGGTGAAAATATTTAATATCTTTTAGTTGTTCAATATGGACAGTACATTATCACTATCCTGTTGATCTATATCTTACTGTGCCATGATCATCATTTCCCACTCCTGCATCCTTTCCAAGCCTCTGCAAACCACCATTTTATTCTCAGCATTTAATAAGATGAACTTGTTTACAGTCCACATGTGACTGAATTCATGTTCTACTTCTTCTGTGTTTAGATTATTCCACTCAGTATAATTATCTCCAGGTTAATTCACATTGACAGAAATGTCAGGATTCATTCTTTATTGTGGGGGGGGGGGGAGATAACATTCCTTTATATGTACTTACTACCTGGGCTTTATCTACCTATCAGCTGATGAACCCTGTGGTTTGCCTCCAATTTTTGAGTGTATGCACAGTGTTAACAATGAAACTGCAGGTGTCTCCTCACCTTCGGACATCATTTCCTCTACATACAGCCACAGTAGTGGAGGTGGTGAATGCTATATTTTAAATTTTCAGGAATTATCACTTAACATAATAGCTGTGCTTATGTCCTTACTAACATACTTGCTGCATAAGCACACCTGCCATCCCAAGTGCATTCAAGGTTCCCTTTACTCCACATCCTCATCAGCATTTGCCAACATTGGTCATTCTGACAATAATCATCTTAAGTTAGTGAGGCAACTTCTCATCTTGCTTTGACTTGAATTCTCCCTAGGATTGATGCTATTGAACTTATTTTCCAGATAACAGTTATTGTTTGATTTCTTTGAGAAATGTCTGCTTAGATTTGTTGCCCATCTTTAAATTGGTTATTACATTCTTTTGCTAGTAAGTTTACTGAGTTCTTTATACACTCCAGGTGTTATGACCTGTCAGCTGCAGTTTGTAAATCTTTTTTCCTATTCTATAAATTGCAACTGAGAAGTTTTCAATTTGAACTGATGCCATTCATATATATGTATGTATGTATGTATGTATGTATGTATGTATGTATATAATTTTTTTCTTTCTTTCACTTTGGGGTCCAATCTGAAAACCTCTTACCATCCCAATGATCTGAAGAATTTCACCATTATTCTTCTATGAGATTCATAGTTTGAGACCTTACATTCATTTATACATTTCTCAATACTATATTTTTTTAAGAAAGGATTTAATGTGGTTTATTAAGAAAATAACATAAAATAGAACTGGGGGTGGTGGTGGCTGGAAGCTCATTCCATACAAAGCATGTGTTGTGTAAACACAAGGAGCTGAGTTCAACCTGTGGAGTCCACGTAAGGTCAGATGTGATTGTGGGAATGACAGCATGGGCTGTCGGCACTGGGGACAGAGACAGGTCAATCTCTTCTACTCTCTAGACAGTCAGCCTTGCCTACTTGGTGAGCGCCAGGTCAGTGAGATATCCTATCTCAAAGACCAAGATGGATGGCTCCTAAATGACCTCTAGCCTCTGTATGCGTGCGCGCGCACACACACACACACACACGCACACACACGCACGCACAAGCACACATGAGCATGAACTAAGCAAGGCTGCCTACATTAAAATCAAGACAAATTAAGGAGAGAAAACTGATAGCAAAACAGTAAACAAAATACATGGTGATATACCTCAGTGGACACCTCCACCCCTGCTGAAGCTGGCCACAAGTGCAGTTAATGTTTTCTAGAAGCTACAAAGGGAAGTCTTAATCCATTACACAGCACAAATTTCTGCTGATCAACGATGAAATGGATAAGCAGTCTTACTGTTTGCATCTATGACATTTTTCTGTAGCGTGTACTGTGAAAATATCAGTGTGTTCCAGGAGCAGTTTAAGATGGATGGTCATCCTTTATGGAACATCAAGTGTACTGAGTGGGGAGGAACTAAAGGCTGTAATGTGTCATTCACTGAAACTGGGCATGGATCATAGCATGCTGTTTCCTAGGCTGGAGATCCTTAATGTCACAACAGGAACGTGGAAGGAAAAGTAGTAATGGAGGGATGGGGGGAGTTGGAGTCGAGGGAATGTGGGGTGGATTTGATCAAAACATTGTACATGTAGGTATGAAATTCGCAGAAAATAAAAAACTAAAACAAAATCCTTTGGGAAACAAAATACAGATATGACACAGGATTTTCTATGTCTTTCTAAACCAACAGGAGTGAAAATGATAATATTAGAGGCAGTGAATGAAGTGAAGAATCTCTTCATGAAAATGTTGGATGAACCCCTGACACTTTTTCAGGGACAGTACTGTGAATTAAAATGGATGTGTATCTTTACACTTAAGTAAAAAGTTTTTAGAGTCCACTGACTCTGGCTTCCTTTGTTGTTTGTTTTTCTAAATTTATTCTTCTCACAAACAATACATCTTGAGTTTTCCCTCTCTCAACTCCTTTCAGCCTCCTCTCCTATATTTCTCCTCAAGATCCACTCCTCCATTTTTTTCCAGCATCACAGGGATATCAACTCAACAAAGCATAACAAGATACAGTGAGACTATGTATCAACTCTCATGTCAAGGCTGGGCACCGCAACCCAGTAGGAGGAAAAGGGTCCCAAAAGCAGACAAAAGAATCAGAGACATGCTCACTCCTACTGTTAAGAGTCCCACAAAAACACCAGACTAAAAACCATAACACATACAGAGGCTCCAGGGCAGACCCATGCAGGCTCTGTGATTGTTGTTTTTGTCTCTGTGAACCACTATAAGCCATGCTTAGTTCTCCTGGTGTCCTCAACCCCTCTGGCTCCTAAAATTATTCCTCCCCCTCTTCTGTGGGTTTCTTCAAGCTCCAAGGGGAAGGGCTCAATGGAAATCTCCAATTTGGGCTCTCCTTTCACTTGATATGTGGCTATGGGTCTCTGTATATATTCCCATAACTTGCTAGAGGAAGCCTCTCTAATGATGATTGGGTTAGGCACCAATCTATGAGGATAGCAGACAATCATTAAGAATCATTTTATTGATTTTTTTTTAACCCTAATTCTCCAGACTATCTAGCCTCAAGTTCCTGGTCATGCTGGCAGTTTCAGGCATGGCTCTCTCTTTTAAGGTGTGGGCCTCAAATTAGACTAGTCATTGGTCAGCCACTCTCACAAGTTCTGTGCCTCCATTGCCTTAGCACATCTTGCAGGTAGGACAGATTGTAGGCCAAAAGTTTTGTGGCTGAGTCGGTGTTCTAATCCCGCTACTGGAAGTTGTCTTGTTATAGAAGATGGTCAGTTCAGACTGAGTGTCCTCCTTGACTAGGAGTCTTCCATAGGGTAACCATTTAATCCTTGTTGAAAGAGTGTTTTCAGCCCTGGTACATTATTAGAAGAATGGATGCTTATATGCCTTTGAAAGCTGGTCTTATTTTGACTATAAGTTTTTAAGTGTTTACTCTATAGAATTTTCAAATACACACAGAAAATAACAGACTAAGAGTCTAAGCCCCATAGATCACTACTGGCACAAGGCTACTCATCTTTTAAAGATACATTTTATTTTATGTATGTGTTAGTGGCAGCATGTATATAAGTGTGTCACATGTATGACTAGTATTGGTAGAATCCAGAAGCTAGTATAGGATCCTCTGGAGCTGGAGTTACAGGTGATTGTGAGCGGTTGTGTGTGTTTGGGGAACTGAACGTGGTTCTGCAGGAGTGGTTCTGCAGGAATGGCAAGTGCTCTTAACTACCATAGGCTCTAGCTAGCCCCAGTGGTATTCATCCTACCCAAGTGTTTGAAAGTTGTTTTGAAAAACAAATCTATGTTCTTATTCTGTTAACTTAATCATTTTTTGTGAATATTTTTGTGACGTTGAATGCTGACAAAATATACCACTGTCAATGACAACTTATTGGTCTATTAAATAAATATAGATTTACTTACTTATGTGTGGTGGTATTGTGTTCCCCAAAATATTGTGCACCCTAATAAATTTATCTGGGGTCAGAGAAAAGACAGCTACTAGATACAGAGGCTAGAAAATGGTGGCGCTCATGCCTTTAATCCTTTAATTCCAGAGACAGAAATCCCTCTGGATCTCTGTGAGTTCAAGGCCACATTGGAAACAGCCAGTCGTGGTGACTCACACCTTTAATCTTAAGAAGTGAGCCTTTAATCCCAGGGAGTGATGGCAAAAACAGAAAGATATACAAGACATGAAGACCAGAAACCAGAAGCATTTGGCTGGTTAAGCTTTTAGGCTCTGAGCAGAACAGTTCAGCTGAGATCCATTTGGATGAGGCTTCCAGTCTGAGGAAACAGGATCAGCTGAGGAACTGGCAAGGTGAGGAAGCTGTGGCTTGTTCTGCTTCTCTGATCTTCCAGCATTCACCCCAATAACTGGCCTCAGGTTTGGTTTTATTAATAAGACCTGCTAAGATTCATGCTACACTTAGGCATTTGCCAATTTTTTTATTATTTCACATGTAGCCATGAGGACTATAAGTATCAGTTAATCCCTAACAACAGTCTCTTAATATTTGCCCCTATACCCACAGTATAAGTGTAGTCCTCACCCTTCATCAAGGAAACTTTGTTTTGAAACAGTTGGAGACCATTACAGAAAACTACAACCAAGCAAAATGGAGTTGTAGAACCCAGTCCCAATGGGTACATCCACAAAACAATCCCTAACCTCAGATTCAATTATGAATATTTGGCGGTATAACTTGTCTGAACATTTTATTATTCTCTTATAGTACATTTCTGGAAGTTAAACTACTAGGTCAAAAGCAGATATATTCTTAAATATTCTGAGTATATTTCCAGATTTCTTCTTGAAAAGATGTGGCACGTTGTTCTTTTTTTTTAAGTTATGTTAACAATTTTTTTTCTTACAATATATTCTGATCATGGTTTACCCTCCCCCCAACTCCTCCTGGTTCCTCCCACATCCTTACCCACTGAAATCCACACCTTTTCTTTTGCTAAATTTTCCTTCATAGTAACCCATTTTCCAGCTGTTCATAGGCAGTATTTGTGAATGTCAGTAAAAACTCAGGATGGGATTTAAATTTTAGTTTGTTGAATTGATTTGCATGTTTGATGTGTCCAGCATGTTCATGAAACATAGAAACATTCCCATGAATGTGCATCCTGAATAATTTTTAGAACTTCTTATGAAGTTGCTCAGCACTCTCATTCTGTGAGACTTCAAGGATGAGATTCTGCTGGGTGATTTTGCCAGTTTCTCCTCTCTTGCTATATGCCTGGCCACTGTTTTATGAGTTTTTAAAATAGGATTTTTTAATAATCAAGAGACTTCAGTTACTGTTGAGTACCAATATTTGTAGTGGTGGACAGAAGGAATCTGGACCAATTAATGAGTTATTTTATTTCATATGTAAATACTATATTTACTTCATTTTCACCTCTGCTCCCCCTCCAGTTCACCCTATGTCTTCCCACTCCCAAGTTCACGACCTCTATGTCTTCTTTAATTATTCTTGAGATCTATCTATCTGTCTGTCTGCCTGTCTATATCCACATGTAGATATAAATACATCCTAATAAGTCTGTTTAGGGTTGCTCATATGTGTATCTATTTAAGGCTGACCACTGGGCTTAGATAAACTGTCAAGTGTTACACTTGGAGAAGACTGCTTGTGTCTCTCTCAGAAGCTGTTATTTGCCTATAGCTCTTTGGATGGGGCCTTGTAATATTTCCACCATTCACATTGGCATGTTGATTGGTTTTCACTGAGCAGGTCTTACTTAGGCAAATACACTGTTTCACAGATATGACTTCCTTGTCGTGTATAGAAGACACTATCTTAAAGTCAATGTCTTCATTGTCTGGCTCTTGCAATATTTCCACCCCCTTTTCTGCAGTGTTCCCTGACCCTTGAATGTGGGGATTTTGTTGTAGATGGATCGTTTAGGGTTGGGCATCACATGTTAGTTTTCTGCATTTTGACCAATTGTGGATTTCTGTTTCTGTTGGCTCTAAAAAGAAGTTTCTTTTGTGAGGAGTAAGAGCTCTGCTTATCTGTGGGTATTAGGATAATTATTTATAATTTAGTTAGGCATTATATTGGTTGATGCAGTAGTAGGTTTTCCTCTAGGGTTCATGACTTCATCAGCCATGGATAGCTGGCTGGATTTATTATAACAGGCATGAGTTACCACCTCTTGAGCAGGCCCTGAATCCAATTAGATAGCTGTTGGTTACTTCCCAGATAAGTGCCATTGTTGCCTGCCTAGGCGATGACTTTCTGCTGTGCTCATTGTTGTGAAACTATCAGAAAAAAAAATGGGTTTAACAATGTTGATTGAAAGGTAGTGGTGGCAGGATATCTATGGTATAATTACAAATGAAGCACACACTGGTTGATTTTTATGTTTCCCTTTCTCCATGATCAGTGACAATTAGCCGCTGTAGCTTTATGTTTCCTTAGGAAATTTTATTTATTAATCATTGCATTAGTTACTGCTGCAATCAATGCCTGATAAAAACAATTAAGGCGGTAAAAGTTAATTCCAACTTGAAGTTTGAAATCATCATCCATCACTGCAGGGAAGTTCTGATGTCAGGAGAGTGACAGTTAATCCATAATCCAGAAAGGGAGTAAGATGAACGATGTGACTTAATTCACATTCTCTTTTCAATCAGTCTGGGACCCCAACCTATGGAATGGGCTTCCTTCCATCATTTAGGGTGGGTCTTCCCATCTAATGAACCTAGTACAGAACTTCCTCACAGACATTCCCAGAGAGTTGTTTCCTAAACCCTTGTGGTGATGTTGTGTCCCCCAGGACATTTTGTACCCTAATATATCTGGATTCAGAGAACAGAACAGCCACTAGATAGACATAAAGACCAGAAAATGGTGGCACATGCACCTTTAATCCTAGCATTCTGGAGGCAGAGATCCATCTGGATCTCTGTGAGTTCAAAGCCACACTGGGAACAGCCAGGCATGATGACACACACTTTTAATTCCAGGAAGTGATGGCAGAAAGCAGAAAGGTATATAAGGTGTGAGGACCAGGAACTAGAGCCTTTTTAGGCTTCTAAGCTTTTAACAGCAGTTCAGCTGAGATCAATTTGATGAGGACTCAGAGGCTTTCAGTCTGAGGAAACAGGATCAACTGAGAGGTTGGCAAGGTGAGGTGGTGTGTTCTATCTCTGATCTTTCAGTGTTCACCCCAATATCTGGCTCTGGGTTTGTTTTTATTAATAAGACCTTTAAAGATTCATGCTACAAATCCTAAATCCCTTTAAGCTGAAAATCAAAATTAACCGTCATAGCTATAAATGTAGCTCATAATGAGAAAAAACCTCTCAGGACTGTGTTGCTTATCCTCCATGAAGTCCATAAACTTCCACTCTCTGTAGATAGAATGGACAGGAAATCAGGTTTCTTAAAATATTAAAACATTGAAACAAGGTATCTGTACTGAATAATTTTATTTCAACTTCACACAAGCTAGAGTCACCAGATAGGAGGGAGCCTCAATTGAGAAAATGCCTCCATAAGGTCTGGCTGTCAGGCATTTTCTTAATTTCATGATCAACTGGGGAAAGGGCCCAGCCCATTGGGGATCATGCTATCCCTGGCCTGGTGGACTTGGGTTCTACAAGAAAGAAGGCTGAGCAAGCCATGGGGAAGCAAGCCAGTAAGCTGTACTTCCCTATGGCCTCTGCATCATGGTGTTTGATGGCAACAAAAGAAACCCTAACTAAGACAGTAATCTGAGAAAGCAAAGCCACTTATTGAGCGATATGCATGCCTAAAGACACAAATATATCTCCTGGTAGAATATATGAAAGCATTCAGCATCCACTTATGTTATAAATTAAGTATTAGCCTTGAACTTTCAGGAAATTTCAATAATGTGCTTTGGCTAAGAGTCTGTCTGATTGGGGCTATGATGTCATCTAGGACTGAGCTGCTACCAAGGGCCACATCTGGGTCCATGGCCCTACCACAGCTAGGGTCTGTGTTGATGTCCATGGCTCCTGTTACCAGTAAAGGCCACATGGATGCTTGGGGTCTAGACCACCACCTGAGGCCATGCTTGTGTTCAAGGGCCATGATGCCACCAGGGCCATACTTCTCTGAGTGGCCTGTGCTGCCACCCAGGGCCATAGGAACATCCACGCCAAGCTGCTGCTAAAGGCCATGTCTGGGTCCTTGTTCCTGCTGCAGCTGAGGTCTGTATTGATGTCTGTGGCCCATGTAAACCATCAGTGTTGAAGTCTGAGGGTCATGTTTAACTGGCCCTGGAAGAGCCAGCCCCACCCCTTATGGGAGAGCTGGAGAGCCCCTTGATGGCTTATGCCCTGGTGCAGCTGAAAAACTGGAACCAGTGGCATAGATGCAGGAGAGCTGGCTTTGCCTCTTACCAGGGGGTGGTCATTCCCAGTGGAGGCCTTGTCTGACCAACTCAGCTACCACCCAGGCTCATATCCACAGCTTTGAGTTGGTCCACCCCAACATCTGCACCATCTATGACCTCTGGATGACATGAAAGAACTGGCCTGCCAAACCATAGCTACAGGATCTTCATGGCTTGGGGCAATAGCAGGACCTCAGAGAGAAGTTTCAGTGAAGGTTCAGTTTTAATGGGGTATCAGAAGCCAGCGGTCTTGAACCAGACCAATAACTCATTGCAGTGAACATTTGCAAGTAAAGATGTTTGGACAAAAGGGTCTAATATGTGGCACACTGCAACTCCCAATGCCACTAATGTGAATGAAGAAGTGATGGAGAAGCTGGAAGATAGAAGAGTGAAGTGTATTTTGTTTTGGTTTATTTGTTCATTTTTTAATTGATTTATTATTATTTTTTTAATTTTTGTGTATGTGTGGGAATGACAAGGCTGAGGGAGGACATGAAGGTACTGGAAAATGAGTGGGAATGGGTTACATGATGTGAAATTCCCAAAGAGTAAAAAGAAAAATTACAGAAAAACGAAATTAGAGACCATAAATGTTAAGATACTCAATTTAACAAAAATTTACCAAGAAAAAGATACAATCCTGTAGCAGTCCAGGCCATAGATAATTCTGAGGCAAGAAGGTTTGGAAGATCAAATATAATCTTAAATTCTCAGCAAAATTAGCATTCTGTTTTCCTTGTGAGTAAAGATAATAAATATTGTTAAATCCAAAAGCAGAGAAGAAACTGTTAATTATTGACATTTCCTTAAATGTTATTAGATTTTTATTAAAATTGAAGATTAGTTAAAAAAAAAAAAAAAATGTCTGTATGACCTGTTGCCTCCTGGCTACTGAGAAATGGCACCCATGTTTCTTCCTGAAATTATTTCATCAGTTTGCCTCCTATTATTTTATTTTCTTTGTGGACTATACTTAAAACTCCAACCTAGTCTTGCTTTCTGTACTTCTTAAGAAATTACTTTATTTACTCAGATATTAGTCCCTTTTGATGAATGAATAAATAAGAACACTTTGTTTTTCATTATTGTATAAAAGATTACAAGTTCATACAAAAACAGAAGTGAAAAAGAGATTTCACCTGATGATAGAGAGAAACAGTAGAAAAGAAAGATCACTCTACAATGACTTACCACCACTGGTTTTGAAAACTTGTTATCGCTATAAGACATATAAAATACAACCAATGTCTTTTTAAGAGTTTTCTTCTTAGAACGTTGGATAAGAATTAAGAAATGTTGCTACTTTATCCCACTTCATTTTCAGTGTACTCACCCCAATTAACCATGAAAATAACAGTGAATTACCAGGGAAGAACATACTTTACAACCTTTGATTCTCCCTATTTGCTCTCTAACTTCCCTTGGGTGTCTTCACATTAGATCAGCCAGTGTTTTATCTTTCTTTTTAGATTTGTAGATTTAGATTATCTGACCTTGTATATTTAGAAGCTCATTTAATACAGAGTTCAGCCAGATTTTCCTTGAAATCCTAGATGGGTTTCTCTAACATATATTTAAAGCTATTTAAGTAATCACTTTAAGTAATGTGATAGCACAGTTGTATATTCCTAGCATGAGACTAAGGTCCCGTTAATTGGGAGCAAGACAAGAAATTGACCTAGTGCCTTTTATAAGCTGCATCTTGTTGAACAATGTTTTTTGTTTTTACCATTTTCTTTCAGATTTACATTTATTAGCATATTAGACACATATTAATTGGAAAAATCCATTCCTCGAAGGAAACAACATTTTTCTTTGCACACACCATGATGTGTTGTAGAAAGTAGTCTCAGTAAACATTTTAATTGTATTTTTATTAATATATATAATTAAGTGAAAATAATTTCAAAGATACAAAAATGATATTTTGGAGCATAACCTGAGCTATTTCTTTATTCATGAGGTTGATAGGTGTTTAATATATTCATTACACAGATATTTAATAAGCAGATTCCAATTGCAGGAATATTTTAAGTACTACAGATACATTGAGGTGTTAGATATAATAAATATAATAATAGTATGCCAAGAGGGTATGGTTTCTGGCTTCATGGAATACATAGTTTTTTTTTTTTTCTCCCAAGAATTAAATTAAGGCAACCCTGAAGAAAGTTCTGTTCTTACATCCATCCAGTCATATTATGTTGATAACCCAAATGTATTAATGTCTTTGACTTTCACCTTTCTCTTTTCTGCTTTCCACACTGCTTCATTAATATGTGTGTAAGATATAAAATTCCTCTGCATTTATGAGACTATTCATATCACTCTACTGTAGAGATTTAATATTACATTCAGATGGAAGGTATGATAGGGCTGTGTAGCACTATAAATTCTGTCTTGACATTCTTCCCCTCACCCCGACACTATTCATACGGAAGAGCATCTTACATTCTGATGTAAAGTACAATCATTTTAGGCAGGTTGCTTGGATTTTATTTTCTACAATGATCCTTTCAGATAGAAGGAGGAATGAGTGATTAATAATATTGCTGCTGTGCCCCTTTATCTAAACAGTGGGTTGTCTCCTTCAAAGAACAATGCTTACAAACAATAAATAATATAATTAACCACAAGTTCTTTACTTATAAAATAGGAATATAGTCCATAGGAATTATATGAATAGTCTGTCTAATATTCACTTCATGTAAATTTTCCATGTATCTGGCCTATGTGTAAAGGATTACAAAACATACACATTGAATAATTATGTTTTTTTCTGAAATATATATATATATATATATATATACATATATATATATATAATATGAAAGAGGAAGAGGCATGGGAATCATAAGAGCAAGAAAGAGGGTATTAGTCAGAGAAAATAATATGGTGATAATTTATTTGTGCACTAACAAATAAAGCTTACCTGTGGATCAGAGATAAAAGCCAGCCACTATAGTAAACATAGAGGTTAGGCAGTGGTAGTACATGCCTATAATCCTAGCATTTGGGTGGCAGAGATTCATCTGAATCTTTGTGAGTTCAAGGCCACCCTGGGAACAGAGCCAGGCATGGTGGCACATGCCTTCAGTCCCAGCACTAGTTAACCATAGAGGTCTGGAAGTCTATGCAGACAGACAGGAAGTGATAGAGCTGGGTAGAAAGAGGAAGTGATGTAGCTGGGCAGAGAGAGGAAGTAAGATGACAGGGCACAGAAAGGTATATAGGCATGAGTATAGAAGAAGTAGCTGTCTCCTGGAGGCTGAGAATTTCTGTCAAAGGATTCATGGAGTTGGTGAGGTAATAGCTGGTGGCTGTGACTTGTTCTATTCCTCTGATCTTTCAGCTTTCACCCCAATATCTGGCTCCAGGTTTTGTTTTGTTTTTATTAAGAAGACCTTTTAAGATTCATGTTACAAAACAATGATTCAACTGGTATTCCTAACTGGCTGAATTAGAAAAAAAAGTTATTTCAATACTTATCTGTAGTTTCAAAATTTTAAACCAGAACAATATAAAGAAAAGTATTACTTGCCTCCAGACAGTTCTGCCTTTAGAGTCTTTGTGGTTTTTTTTCCCCTTTTATTAAGAAATCTTTTATTCATTTTATGTGGGGGCCCACAGAAGTTTCTGAGTGAGATCTGAGATTGCTTTACCCAACAGAGCTGCATTAGAGGATGGCTTGACCACATGCATGGTTACCAAGTGTTTGGAAGGGTCTGCACTTGGCTGTGATAGGGGGGAGGTCTTTTGCCCCACCCCTTTGGATTCCTATAAAAAGTTCTTTTAAAAGCTCTTTTCTAGATGTTTGCTAAGGTTTGCAGAGTTTGCTTTTGAATGTAAGTTTGTAAAAAGTGTAAATATATAATAATATTCATGCTAGTTGTAAACATGTATAGTAATATTCACACTAGAGTTATGTTAATTTATTAATGAACTGTGGTTTGGTGAAGCTAAGGGAATCTAAGTTTGATGCAATTTATTTGATGCATTTGCATGGAGAATTTTGATTTAGAAAAGGGCTTGGCACAGCTAAGGCTGTATAGATGTCTAATTCTCATTCAAAATGAACATTCCATCTTTATTATCCTCTACTCCTTTAACAGGCTGTGTGACATCCCAGGGATCACTGTGAATGTTACAACTACTTGCAAGCTTTTAGTAGGGACCTGAGTTAGAGCTGAATTAGGCTCTGTACCCTCTTTTGTCAGAAACTGGTAGTCAAAGACAGGCAAATGTCTTCTTGCTAGCTTCCGACCTAAGCCAGAGTATGCTTGATGGAATGTGCATCCCCATGATGGGTAAGGAAGATTAGTAAAGAAGAACAACCTAAGATAGGCACAGTCTATCTGAAGGGCCTGGATGATCCTTTATTATATAAAGAGGGGGGAGGTGTGGGGGACCACAGGAGTTTCCTGGTGAGATCTGAGCTTGTTTTATCCAGCAGGGCTGCATTAGGAGATGTCTTGACAATGTGCATTGTTACCAGGTATTTGGAAGGGTCTGCACTTGGTTGTGCTAGGGGTAAGTATTTTGCCCTGCCCCTTGGCATTTCTATAAAAAGCCCTTTTGACAAGACAGAAGGGTGCTGTGGGATGTCACTCAGTAAGCTGTGAATATGTGTTGCTCTGATTGGTTGATAAATAAAATGCTGATTGGCTAGTAGCCAGGCAGGAAGTATAGGTGGGGCAAGCAGACAAGAATTCTGGGTAGAGGAAGGCTGAGTGAGGATTCACCAGCCAGACACAGAGGAAGCAAGATGACAAGGTAGAACTAAGAAAAGGTACCATGTGGCTAAACATAAGAATTATGGATTAATTTAATTGTAAGAGCTAATCAGTAATAAACCTGAACCATTTGGACATACATTTGTAAGTATACATACATAAATCTCTGTGTGTGTTTACTTAGGGGATACAAGTGGGAGAGATTGGTCCTGACTGCTGCTGAGCTGGAAACAGGAAAACTTCCAACTACAATTTACACCCAACTAGGTTAAAGTTAAAACCTTTCTTTTGTTTAAACAGAAAAGGGGAAGTGATGGAAGATGTTTTTCTGTATGCTATGAATATGTGTTGCTCTGATTGGTTCATAAATAAAGCCATTTGGTTTATGGCAAGGCAGCTTAGAGTCAGGCAGGAGGTCGAAACAGAGAGATGGGAAGAAGGCAGGGGCAGACACCACTAGCCAGTACCAGGAAAAGCAAGATGTAAAGGTACCAATAAGCCACAAGCCACATGGCAAAATATAGATTTATAGAAATGGGTGAATTTAAGATATAAGAACTAACTAACTAGAAGCCTGCCATGATCATAGTTTTTAAAATAAATAGAATCCCTCTTCTCTCTCTTCGACTGGACTCCCGAAGCTGGACCTGGTGCTTGGTTTTGGGTCTCTGTATCTGCTTCCATCAGTTAATGGATGAAGGCTCTATGATGACAGTATTCACTGGGGTAGGCCATTTCAGGCACCTTCTCCACTATTTCTAGTAGTCTAAGCTGAGGTCATCCTTGAGGATTCCTGGGAACTTCTCTAGCACCTGGTTTCTCTCTATCCCCACAATGTCTCCCTCTATCAAGATATCTCTTTCATTGCTTTTCCACTCTGTCCCTGTTCCAACTAGGCCATCCTGTTTGCTTATGTTCTCATCCCCCATCTCCTACCTTCTATTGCTCCCCCATCCCTAGTTTACTGCAGAGATCTCATCTATTTCCCCTTCCCAGGGTGAGCCATATGTTTCTTTTAGGGTCCTCCTTGTTAGATAGCTTCTCTGGAATTGTGGGTTGTACTTTGGTTATCCTTTGCTTTACATATAGTATCCACTTATGAGTGAGTACATAACATGCTTGTCCTTCTGAGTCTGGGTTACCTCACTCAGGATGATATTTTCTAGTTCCATCTATTTGTCTGCAAATTTCATGACGTTATTGTTTTTCATTGCTGAGAGTAGTACTCCATTGTGGCTTTTGTGGGTTTAACAACTACATCTTGTTACATAGGTGGATACTTGTTGTATGTTATTTAAGTGCCAGCATCTAGGAGTGTTCCTTTGTGTAAAAAACACACAAATGAAGAAACCCTATATTTATCTGTCAATGAAGATTAAAATTAAGATGCAAATAATCTAGGAAAGGGTTATTATGCCACAAACATTTTTTACTGTATTATACTTTCAGATCATATTTTATTTAGCAATGTGATATATTGACCAACCCAAGCATGAAATAAGGCATTTGTTAAATGAATGTTTTCTTCTAGTTATTAATTTGCTGTGTACTCAGAAAGATCTTAAAAGAATCTGTGTTTTTTTCAACAAATAAGATCAGTAAGATTCTCTGAAGGTTGAAAGTTGGTTCTTCTGTGATGGCCTATAGTAAAGAAAAGGCTTTGTGATATTCACTCTCAGGGTGATGGTTAATCTTTGTTGTCAGTTTCACTGGTTTTGGAATCACCCAGGAAACACACACATCTAGGAGGGTCTGTAGTGCCGTTTCCATAAAGGTTTAACAAAGAAACAAAGACACAACTTAGCACCATTCCATGGATTTGGGTCCTGGCCTGGATACAAATAGAAAAGAAAGGAATCTGAACGTCAACATTTTTCATTTTCTGTTTTCTGCAAGTGGACTTCGTAGGCCCAGCCTCATTATCCTGTCACCGCAGTGAGGGACACTCTCACTAGCCAACCTTTCCAGTCGTGATGAACTGCACCCTCAGGTGGTGAGACAAACTTTCTTACGTTGTCTTTGTCATGCGTTTTGCCCCAACAATGAGCAAAGGAATAGTGACAGTCACTTGTTTGGGGGTAAAGACATCTAAGTTCTCCAGACCAGACTCTGAAGTGGATGAGAGGAAGAGAGGAGATGCTAAAGAGGTTTGAGTTGACGTTTCCAGCTTAGTCGATTTCATCATCATCCAGAGAAGCGGCAATTTCAATGTGCAGAAATCCAGGAATTAATGAATTCACAAATGATCTAAATTAGGATGGTAACTGAGTTGGAGAGAGCACCACAGTGTGCCTAGAGCTAAAGGTCCTTGCATTTTTTTGCATGCGAGGTCGCAGCATGGAAAGACACCATAGCATCAAGATTCAGGCAAGAAGCTGATGTCTAAACTATTTTTTTTCCTTCCTGTTATTGGACCCTCCATCCATTCTAAAATTCTAGCACGTATTCCTGTAGCTTCTGTGGAAGCTTAGCTATCTGAATAATTATTAGCCATTTTCACAGTTTCATTTCTTCTTTTACTTCTTTGGATCACTCAAAGCAACCCCACATACAGCATTAAAAACCCAGTGTCTAAATTAACCTTGTTAAGGAGTTAAGGAGAGTTAAGCTCCTGGACATTTTGGGGAAAACATGCTTCTAGATTTAAAAACTGAGATCTTTAGTAACCAGGAACATTAGAAAACAATTTCTTTATTTGAGGAACTTTTCCTTTGTATGGCTCTCAATTCTAGATGGTTACCAAACGTGAGTTCCACAAGGCAATGTGGATAGTCAATGCTGGCATGGTTTATGCATTGTTTGCCAAACTTGGTCCTTATTTGTGGTGATATTGTGTTCCCCAAAATATTGTGCACCCTAATAAACTTATCTGGGGTCAGAGACAGAACAGCCACAATATTAAACATAGAGGTTAGGCAGTGGTAGCACACACCTTTAATCCTAGCATTCCAGAGGCAGAAATCCCTCTGGATCTCTGTGAGTTCAAGGCCACATTGGAAACAACCAGGCTTGGTGACACATGCCTTTAATCCCAGGGAGTGATGGTATAAAGGAAAGATATATAAGGTGTGAAGACCAGAAACTAGAAGCTTTTTGCTGGTTAAGCATTTAGTCTTTCGAGCAGCAGTTCAGCTGAGAGTCCCTGGGATGAGGACACAGAAGCTTCCAGTGTGAGGAAACAGGATCAGCTGAGGAATTGTCGAGGTGAGGAAGCTGTGGCTTGTTCTGCTTCTCTGATCTTCCAGCATTCACCCCAATACTTGGCTCAGGTTTGATTTTATTAATAATACCTTTTAACAATTCATGATACACTTATTATTATTTTGTTTTGTTTTGTTTTGTTTTGCTCAGTGTGATTGCAAGCAACAGAGAAATTGGCTGTGGCCTCTAGATGGAAAAGAAAACATACTGTAAGTGTGTGTGTGTGTGTGTGTGTGTGTGTGTGTGTGTGTGTGTACTTGGGTTGGAGTTGTAGTGGCTTGGAGATGGGATGTTCATGGATCTAATACAAAGCTAGAAGTTAGGCTCAAAAAACACTCAGGAATCATAGTGCATCTAGAACAATCAGCTGCAAAGTCCCCTGTGCAATTCATTTAAGTATTACTATAGCGCCCCTCTTCTACTGAAAGAAAATTTCAACCACCCTGTACCATTCATTTAAGATTCAAAGGCCCAAGGAACATTTAATTGATCAAACTTTTGATGAAACTGACTGTATCTTTGTGATTAAAGTCAGTGGAAAATTTAAAAAAACAAACAAAAAAATTAATTCAAAATTTCAATATTGGGTTTCTGGATAGATTTTTAAAAATATGTTTACCCTTCCATCCCCTTGACCCCCCTTATTCCCTTTTCCCCTTGTGGTGGCTTTCCTAGCCCCTGTCTCTCCCTTACTTTTCTTTTGTTTCCCCTACTCCTGGCCGTCTCCCTTCTCTGCACTGCCTCTCTGGAAATGAGGGGTTTATAGATGTTATACAAGTGTTCTACCACTGAGCTACACTCCCAGACCTTAAATATGTTCTCTAAAGATAGTCTCATCAGACATATGGACATAGACAAAGTCTGAAGACATGGTTTGAACTTCATTTGTATAAAAAAAACAATATATTTTTTTCTTATATGGTAGATGTTTTATTTCTTAATGTTGTAGGTAAGTTTTCATATTGAATTAGTTCTTAAATTTTAGTTTATTTTTAAAGAAATACCATGTATGTGCTGAAGAACTGTAAATCTAGTTTTTCTTTCCAGTACTTTTATTCTAAATCCCTTTTGCTTTGTTTTGAAAGCCCGTGAAGCAAGTTGAGTTGGCTCGGATCTACACACAGGTGAATCTGATTAGGTAAATGCAATGTGATTCAGGATGACTAACTGCTCTTTTGCTTAAGTAGAACAGTGACATCTAGTGCCTGAAGAAATGTGTCCCTGGATTTGAAAAATCCCTTTGTCTTTAGTTTGATAAATGAGGGATGGGCCACTTATTTCTGCAAAGAATGTCTCACAGAAATTCATCTTTCTTCTCATGACTGTGACATTAGACTGTGCACTCCTTCATAGCAGTTCATATAACTCTGGACTCATTCTCTGTCAATTTATGCTTTTTCTATCTATACTTCTCAGGACATCTGTATATTGATGCCAATTCCAATTCTATACTGAATTACTCCCTCCAAGTGTACCCTTGATTTTGGCAGGCATAAATTTCCTACTCTCAGAAACAAAATTAGAAGGCTTGGGGAGATGGTTCAGTCTCTTCAGCACTATAAAATGTTTGCTGGTCAAGCATGAGGACCTGCTTTGAATCTGCAGAATTCATATAAAAATCCAGGTGTGACATATAGGCCTGTCTTTTCATTAATGGGGTGGCTGATGTAGGTGAATCTCCGGGGACTGGCTGGGCATTCAATCTAGTTAGACCCAGTTTTTTGTGAGGTGGTCCTGTTTCAAAAGAATTTCAAAAAATGATTGAAGAGGACTCTGAACGTTGACTTCTGCCTCCCCTCCCATATAATCAAAACTGTGTATCCTCTGGACCCATCGTTTCACTGTCTGCTGCTATTTTTCTCCCTGTTACTCCTTTATTTCTCCTGGTCTATATAGTGATATATATATATATATAGTTAATATGCTCAGTACTGCTTAGGAGACTCCTAGTACTACTCAGTAGTACTGAGTACTTTGTGCCCCTGTGTATACTCCATATTAAGACAAAAGGAAAATGAGTTATAAAAGTAAATAATTTGAAGGTTAATTACCTATGTTTAAGTAGAACTTAATTATAATTAATTTGTATAATTAGCAACATAACAACTCTATAATGTATAATTAACAATTATAATGCTTTTTCTTCCCCAAACATCTTGTGCTCTAGGCGTTAAAATCATGATATATAAAAAGGGATTGAATCTTACAGATATAAGTCTAAGAGTTTCAATATAATAAATAATTATGATATACAATAAGAAGCCCTGAGTAATATTCAAGTGGGAAGGCTTCTTCTGCCTTCTGTAAAATATAAATTTTGAAGTTGAAGTAGCAAATTTAACTCGGGGATGAAGAAGACGCCAATTTCAGCATAAGTACATGATCAGCAAAGTTGGTGTGGCATTCTGGGAGATAAGAGGAATCTCACATACTGATGCCAAGATGAATCAGGTTTCACGAAGGGTGAAGCAAGTTTCTTTGGACCAGGAATGGCTGAGTAAGCAACTCAACCTGTTCATTGGTTAGTTGGCTGGTTCCTGGCCATGGGACTCAACAACAACTGTGTCAGAGCAAATGCTGAATCTTGGAGCAGGTGCCTTAACTTTCATATGGAAAGTGATATAACTAAAATTTGTGTGCAAAGTGCAACAAATTATTTGATTAACTTCATAGAACTTCCAGCACTTACTTTATCCTCTTGAATCAGTTCAAAGACATAATGAAACCATGATTATTTCTGCTTAAAATTACATATTGGAGCACGACAGCTGTTCTTAAGATTTCTAGAGTTGTCTTTATGATACTGTGGCAAGGCAAGGGGTCTGATTTACTGCCCTATCTGATTTCCTTGCTTAGTCCTCTTCAATGTAGGTATCATTTTTAATTTCAGTGAAGTTGGAAAGCTTAAATTCAGTGAAAAAAGTTCATGTGATTTCACTCTCCAGAAGTGAATACTGTCAAATACAAATCCTTTATAGGACACTGATGAAGGAGGACCATGAACTCTCATCTTGGCTTCAGATTATATAAAGAGAGAAGAGTCAGACAATGGCAGAGCTAGGTCAGGTAAGAAGGACTTACCTCTTCTCTCTTCCTATTTCCACATTGTTTCCCCCTCAAATATCTTAGGAGAGATAACTTAGACTGTATGAGTGTATTTCTATGTAATAAAAATTTATTTTTAATTTTTTTAATTTTTATTTTTTCATTTTTCTTTATTAAGAAATTTTCTACTCATTCTACATACCACCCACAGATCCTACTTCCTCCCTCCTCCCATCTCCTAGCCCTTCCCCCCAAGCCACCCCACATCCCCACATCCCCCAAATTAAGGTCTCCCACTGTACCAAGGCTGCTCAAGGTGTCACACCACAGGCACTGGATTCCCCAAAGCCTGCCCATGTACCAGGGATGGATCCTGGTTCTCCTGCCTGGGTGCCCCCCAAACAGTTCAAGCCAAACAATTATCTTCCATACCCAGAGGGCCTAGTCCAGTCCCATGGGGCTTCACAACCACCTACAGTTCATGGGCCTCCAATAGTGTGGCCGGTCATCTCTGCACTTCTTCCTGTCGTGATCTCCATGTTCCCTGCCTGCAGAATCCCTCCTCTCTCTCATTGATTGGATTCCCAGAGCTCAGCCTGGCACCTGGCCATGGATCTCTGCATCTGCTTCCATCAGTCACTGGACAAAGGCTCTATGATGATAGTTAGGGTATTTCCTGGCCCGGTCACCAGAGTAGACCAGTCCAGGCACCCTCTGGACCACTGCCAGCAGTCCAAGGTAGTGTCATCCTTGTGGGTTCTTGAGAGTCTCTCCAGCACCCTACCTCTTCTTTTTCCCATGACGTCCTCATCTATCATGGTATCTCCCTTCCTGCCCTCCCACTCTGTCCCTGTTCCAGCTCAACCCTCACATTTTCCTATGTTCTCATTCCCCACCCCTCACCCTCTGTCCCCTCACAGTCCACTCATGTAGATTTCATCCACTTCTCCTTTGCTGGGTCATCCATGTGTCCCTCCTGGGTCTTTCCCTGTTAGTTAGCCTCTCTGGAGCTGTGGGTTGCACTCTGGCCATCCCTTCCCTCACATCTGGTATCTACTTTTGAGTGAGTACATACTGTGTTTGACTTTCTGAGTCTGGGTTACCTCATTCAGGATGGTATTTTCTAGTTCCATCCATTTGACTGCAAATTTCTTGATATCATTGTTTTTTACTGCTGAGTAGTATTGCATTGTGTATATATGCCACGTTTTCTTTATCCATTCTTTAGTTGAGGGGCATCTAGGTTGTTTCCAGGTTCTTGCTATTATGAATAGTGCTGATATAAACATAGCTGAGCATGTGTCCTTGTGGTAAGATTGAGCATTCCTGGGGTATAAGCCCAAGAGTGGTATACCTGGGTCTTGAGGAAGACTTATTCCCAATTTTCTGACAAACTGCCATACTGATTTCCAGAGTTGCTGTACAATTTTGCATTCCTACCAAGAGTGAAGGAGTGTTCCCCTTGCTCCACATCCTCTCCATCATAAGCTGTCTTCAGCGTTTTTGATCTTAGCCATTCTGACAGGTGTAAGATGGTATCTCAGAGTTGTTTTGATTTGCATTTCCCTGATGACTAATGATGTTGAGCAATTCTTTAAATGTCTTTCAGCCATTTGAGATCCTTCTGTTGAGAATTCTCTGTTAAGCTCTGTAGCCCATTTTTTAATTGGATTGTTCGATATTTTGAAGTCTAGCTTTTTGAGTTCTTTATATATTCTGGATATCAGTTCTCTGTCAGATGTGGGGTTGGTGAACATCTTTTCCCATTCTGTAGGCTGTCGTTTTGTCTTATTGACCATGTCCTTTGCCCTACAAAAGCTTCTCAGTTTCAGGAGGTCCCATTTATTAATTGTTGTTCTCAGTGTCTGTGCTACTGGTGTTATATTTAGAAAGTGATCTCTGGTGCCAATGTGTTCAAGACTACTTTCTACTTTCTCTTGTTTCAAGTTCAGTGTAACTGGATTTATGTTGAGGTCTTTGATCCACTTGGACTTGAGTTTTGTGCATGGCAACATGTTGAGTTATGCCAGCACCATTTGTTGAAGATGCTTTCTTTTTTCCATGGTACAGTTTTGGCTTCTTTGCCAAAAAACATATGTTCATAAGTATGTGGATTAATGACAGGGTCTTCAATTCAATTCCATTGGTCCACATGTCGGTTTTTAGGCCAGTACCAAGCTATTTTTTTTAAATTAATATATCTATATAGTAGAGTTTGAGTTCAGGGATCATGATGCCTCCAGAGGTTGCTTTATTATACAGGATTCTTTTAGCCATCCTAGGTTTTTTGTTTTTTCATATAAAGTTAAGTATTGTTCTTTCCAAATCTGTGAAGAATTGTGTTGGGATTTTGATGGGGATTGCATTTAATCTGTAGATTGCTTTTGGTAAAATTGCCATTTTTATTATGTTAATTCTACCTATCCATGAGCATGAGATATCTTTCCATTTTTTGATGTCTTCTTCAATTTCTTTCTTCAGAGACTTAAAGTCCTTATCATACAGGTCTTTCACTTGCTTAGTTAGAGTTACCCCAAGGTATTTTATATTATTTGTGGCTATTGTAAAGGGTGATGTTTCTCTGGTTTCTTTCTCAGCCCATTTATCATTTGTATACAGGAGGGCTATTGATATTTTTTTTTTTGATAATTTTTTTTAAGTTAATCTTGTATCCTGCCATCCTACTGAAGGGTTTTATTAGCTGTAGGAGTTCTCTGTTGGAGTTTTAGTTGTCACTAATGTATACTATCATATCATTTGCAAATAGAGAAAGTTTGACTTCTTCCTTTCCAATTTGTATCCCCTTGATCTCCTTTTGTAGTCTTATTGCTCTAGATAGAACTTCAAGTACTATGTTGAATAAGTATGGGGAGAGTGGACAGCCTTGTCTTGTTCCTGATTTTAGTGGAATCACTTTGAGTTTCTCTCCATTTAACTTGATGTTGGCGGTCGGCTTCCTGTAAATTGCCTTTATTATGTTTATGTATGTTCCTTGTATTCCTGATCTCTCTAGAACCTTTATCATGAAAGGGTGTTGGATTTTGTCAAAGGTTTTTTCAGCATTCAATGAGATGATCATGTGGATTTTTTCTTTCAGTTTGTTTATATGGTGTATTACATTAACTGATTTTCATATGTTGAAACATTCTTGCATCACTGAGATGAAGCCTACTTGGTCATGGTGGATAATTTTTTGATGTGTTCCCAGGTTTGGTTAGCCAGTATTTTACTGAGTATTTTTGCATCAATGTTCATGAGGGAGATTGGTCTGCAATTCTCTTTCTTTGTTGCATGTTTGTGTGGTTTGTGTATCAGGGTGACTGTAGCCTCATAAAAGGAATTTGGTGATGGTCCTTCTGTTTCTATTGTGTGGAACAATGTGAAGAGTATTGGTATTAGCTCTTCTTTGAAAATCTTCTTAGAATTCTGCACTGAAACCATCTGGTCTTGGGCTTCTTTTGGTTGGGAGACTTTTAATGACCGTTTCTATTTCCTTAGGGGTTATTGGTCAGTTTAAGTAGTTTATCTGGTCTTGATTTAACTTTGGTATGTGGTACCTATCCAGAAAATCATTTCTTTCAGATTTTCCAATTTTATAGAGTACAGGTTTTTGAAGTATGACCTGATGATTCTCTGGATTTCCTTGCTGTCTGTTGTTATGTCTCCCTTTTTATTTCTGATTTTGTTAGTTTGGATGCTCCCTCTCTCTGCTTTTTGGTTAATTTGGATAAGAGCTTGTCTATCTTATTGATTTTTCTCAAAGATCCAACTCCTTGTTTCATTAATTCTGTGTATTGTTCTCTTTGTTTCTATTTTATTGATTTCAGCCCTCAATTTGATTATTTCCTGGCATCTGTTTCTCTTGGATGAGTTTGCTTCTTCTTGTTCTAGAGCATTCAGTTTGTGCTGTTATGTCACTAGGGTAAGATTTTTGCAACTTCTTTATGTGAGCATTTAGAGCTATGAATTTTCCTCTTAGCACTGCTTTCATAGTGTACCATAAGTTTCAGTATGTTGTACATTCATTTTCATTGAATTCTAGGAAATCTTTAATTTCTTTCTTTATTTCTTCCTTGACCCATTGGTGATTCAATTGGGCATTATTCAGTTTCCATAAGACTGTAGGCTTTCTGTAATTGTTGTTGTTGTTGAAATATAACTTTAAGCCATGGTGGTCTGATAAGATACAGGAGGTCATTTCTTTTTTTCTTTTCTTTTCTTTTTTGTATCTGTTGAGATTTGCTTTGTGACCAAGCATGTGTTCAGTTTTGGAGAAGTTTCCATGGGGTGCTATAAAGAAGTATATTCTTTTGTGTTAGGGTGGAATATTCTGTAGATATCTATAAAGTTCATTTGAGTCATAATGTCTGTTAGTTCTCTTATGTCTCTGTTAAGTTTATGTCTGGCAGACCTATCTATTGGTGAGAGTGGGGTTTTGAAGTCTGCCACTACTAGTGTATGAGTATTGATGTGTGATTTAAGCTTTAGTAATGTTTCTTTTATAAATGTAGGTGCCCTTGTATTTGGGGCATACATTTTCATAATTGAGACTTCATCTTCTCGGATTTTCCCTGTGATAAATAGGTAATGTCCTTTCCAATCTCTTTCTATTGATTTAGTTTGAAGTCTATTTTATTAGATATTAGGATAGCTACACCAGCTTGCTTCTTAAATCCATTTGATTTGAAAGTCTTTTCCCAGCCTTTTATTCTGAGGTAGTGTCTGTCTTTGAAGTTGAGAAGTGTTTCTTGTATGCAGCAGAAGGATGGATCTTTTTTTTTTTTTGTATCCATTCTGTTAGCCTGTGTCATTTTATAGGTGAATTGAGACCATTGATATTGAGGGATATTAATGACCAGTTATTGTTAATTACTGTTATTTTTTTGGTGGTAGTGTTGTATGTTTCCCTTCTTTGGTATTTGTTGGTGTGGGACTATCTCTTGCCTATGTTTTCATGGGTGTATATAACTTCCTTAGGTTGGATTTTTCCTTCAAGTGCTTTCTGTATGGCTGGGTTTATGGAGAGATATTGTTTAAATCTGGTTTTATCATGGAATATTTTGTTTACTCCATCTATGTTGATTGAGAGTTTTGCTGGGTATAATAATCTGGGTTGGCATCCATGGTCTCTTAGTGTCTGCATAACATCTGTCCAGGACCTTCTGGGTTTTAGAGTCTCCATTAAGAAGTCAGGTATTATTCTTATGGGTCTGCCTTTATTTGTAACTTGGCCTTTTTCCTTTGCAGCTCTTAATATTTTTTTATTCTATATGTTTAGTGGTTTGATTATTATGTGGCAAGGGGAGTTTTTTTTTCCCTTTGTATCCAGTCTATTTGGTGTTCTGTAGCCTTCTTGTATCTTTATAGGCATTTCCTTCTTAAGGTTGGGAAAGTTTTCTTCTATGATTTTGTTGAATATATTTTCTGTGCCTTTGAGTTGGTATTGTTCTCCTTCTTCTATCCCTATTATTCTTAGATTTGGTCTTTTCATGGTGTCCCAAATTTCCTGGACATTTTGGGTCATGACTTTGTTGGCTTATGACTTTGTTGGCTTTAGTGCTTTCTTTGACTAATGAATCTATTTCCTCTACTCTATCTTCAATACCACAGATCTGCTCTTCCATCTCTTACATTCTGTTGGTTATGTTTACATCTGTAGTTCCTGTTTGTTTACTCAGATTTCCCACTTCCAGCATTACCTCAGTTTGTGTGTTCTTTATTATCTCGATTTCAGATTTTAAATCTTGAGCTTTTCCCCTCATTTGTTTAGTTGCTTTCTCTTGGCTTTCAAGGGATTTACTGATTCCTTCCCATTTTTTGTTTGACTTTTCCTCTAATTCTTTAAGGGAAATTTTCATTTCCCTTTTTAAAGATCTCTATCATCTTCTTAAGGTCATTTTTAAGGTAGATTTCTTCTGTTTCTTCTGTGTTGGGATGTTCAGGTCTTGCTGTTGTAGGTTCTGATGGAGCCATAATAGGTTTTTTGTTGTTGACTGTATTTTTGCACTGGCATCTACCCATCTCTTTCTCCACTTGGTGTAAGTGGTGTCTATGTATGAGGGAGCATCCCCTGGTCTGATCAGTACTCTAGGTCCAGTGGGGGCTCTTGGTCTAGCTGGTGCTGATGGACTGTTTATCCCAGGGAAATGCTCTTAGTCTAATTGGCCCTTGTGTGCTCTTTCTCAGGGAATAGTTATAATCTTGGCACTCAGGTGGGTTGGGAGGAGTGGGGCTTATAGGTTACAAGGTCTGCTGCTGACTGACCTGAAACTGGGACTGCAATGGGTAGTGGTGTAGGAGCACAGGGTTGTGTCCCTAGACCCAAAGACTAGGGGCTGGGATGCTCAGGTTTGAGGATAAAGACTCACATTTTAGTCCAATCAGGTGCCTGCAGTCTCTGTCTCAGGGAACAGTTGCAGTCTCAGACGGATGGATGGGATTTGAGGGAGGTGGGGTTTGGGTTACAAGGTCTGATAGGGGATGGTGGTAGTCTGACCTGTCTGCAGGAGGTTTGCCTGCCTGACTGGCTTGAAACTGAGACAGCAATGAGTAGTAGTGTAGGGGCACAGGGTTGTGTCCCTGGACCCCACCTAGACAAAGGCTCACCTCTTAGTCTAATCCTAATGAAAATTTATCAAATTGTAATTATTAATATATACCCTACTTGCTACTAAGCTACAATTAAATGAAAAAAGATGTTCGCTGTCTTAGTCAGTACTCTATTGCTGTGAACTAACATCATGACCATGATAACTCTTAGGAAGAAAATCATTTAATGGGGGCTTACTTACAGTTTCTTAGGTTCCACCATTATCAGCATGGTGGGAAGCATGGTGACATACAGGCAGACCTGGTGCTGGAGAAGCAGCTGAAAGTTTTACATCCAGATACTCAGGCATCAGGAAGAGAGAGCTACTGGGCCTGCCTGGGGCATTTGAAACCCTAAAGCTCACCCACAGTGACATACTTCCTCCAGCTAGGCCACACCTCCTAATCCTTCTCAAGTAGTACCTTGAAGAGGAAGCATTCAAATATATGACCCCAGGGGGTCATTATTATTCAAACCACTTCATTTGCTTTTAGAACAGTAGTCATACGTGAGCCATAGTAGCTGCAAGTATGTGTTTAGGTATGTACACATATGTATTTAACAGAAAAATATATAGAAAATATGTTGATATTTCTCCTTACTCACAGAGTAGTTGAAAGTTGGTCACAAGCAAATGTTTATGAATACAATAAAAAAAAAACCAGCTGTCACCAGGAGTTAGTAAAAATCCTTTCTTCAGTTATTACAAATGCGACACATGGTACTATGTGAGTTTGAGTTTTACCCTTTGATAGGGACAAGTGCATAGAGGGAAGTGCATAGAGTTTGGAGAGGAAGTCAGTGGAAAGAGGCTATATAAATAAGAAAACAATTAGCTATCACAATGGTTAATGCTGTTTTATGTAGTATAACTGTTATAACCGGTTTTTTCTCAGGGGAATAATGTATTTATAAGTAATAGCATACATAGTCACATAAACACACATTATATAAATACACATATATGTTTGGGTATATCTATAATGGAAGATGCTGGCTCTGTTGTAAGAAATAACAGTAGAAAAGGTGTTGGGTTAAATGTCAAAAATGCACATTTAGTAAGAGGACCCAAGGTTAGAATTTCAACAGGCGAATTCTAGAGTTTCATCTAATTTATAGTGGCTAGACTACTTTCCAATACATGCATTTTATATGAAGTTGCATTATATTAAGAAGGATGTGTTAACATGAGTAATATGCTACAAATTATACATATATATATACCCTAGCTAGTATCTTTGTCCTATTTACTTCTGTCACTCTGTATCACATTCCTATTGGGCAAAAGTACCACCTAGAAAGGGGTTTATTTCCCCTCAATGCATCATGTAATAGTTCAATCCGGTCTATATGCTGATGTTAAATTCAGTGTCCTTTCTAAAAAAAATTTTTACTTTTGAAATTCACATATTTTTCCTACATGTGTGTATGTGTAGCATATGCATGCCTGGTGCCTGCAGAGGCCAGAAGACAGAACTCAATCTCCTGGAAGCAGAATATTGTGAGTTTCCATGTAGGTGCTAGGAACCAAACCTGGATCCTTTGCAAAAGCAATATCTTAACCATTGAGCTATATCTTTAGCTCCAAAATTTAACTTTCTTAAACATTACTATAGTTATTTCATTTCATCCCTCTGCTATCAGGTCCACATTTGATCCATTTCCCACTCTCTGAAGGATAATATCTTGAAGGTTACAAGTCTTGCATAATTGGGTTCCAAATCTCACACTGCTTTTTTGTTTTAATGGTTTTCAGGTTATAGTGTTCTAATTTATCATAGAAAGAACAGAGTCAGTGTGTCAACTTCAGCTTATAGACACATGTAGATGATGTGCTTATTTTGAAAGCAATTTTGCAACATCTCAGAATATCCCATATAAACCTTCTGACTCCAGTATTCCTTGGTTGGTCGTATCCAGAACAAGAGTACCCAGGCCCAGGCTGGTGATGAATACTTCCTCCTCCTTTGACTCTTGTTAATGTACCAATTTATTCCTTGGAACCCTTGATTAATTTATTCGTTGCTCTCTTACAGCCTGAATTATTCACTTTTCCTAATGGAGGACTGTGATCTATTTTTGAGATTATAGAATATTTCATATTACTATATTTTACTTTAATACCACAGACAGAATTTTGTTAAAAAAATACCTCTCTGGTGCTTGGAAGACTCAATTTATAATGATGCTTATAGACTGATTAATCTCTCATTCCATTCCTCTTGTTCAGCAAAAATTCTAGAACATCATTAGCTTTAGTGGCTCCCACTCTCTTAACAATACGATGTTATAGACCATGGACTTCAGAACAAGAGATCCATTATTCCACTCAGCATTTCTCTTTCTCTGAGCTTTGGAAAACAGGGTCCACCCAGGGAACACCACCCGTGTGATGGATGGCTTTATTCCCACCATGCCAAATGTGATAATTGAATGAAGGTTTTTATGAGGAAAATTAGAGAAGAAGAAATGAGAAGAACCTGTATTTAGAGAGAAAGTTCCCCATGAGACAGGTAGTATATGGGACATTTGGGTTTGCCAGTGCCTAGTGTGCAGTGTGCTATTTGGCAAATAGCCAAGATCATATTAATCTGTTAAAATCCACAAGGTAACATGGTAGAATGCAGTGGTTCCTTGCTAAAAGTAGACTTAGGATATTGGGAGGACTACCAAAGCACTTTTTATTCGGCTCAACTCAAAGACATTAAGTGGAAATAATCACTTAGGGATTTGAAGTGGGTCCGAGAAAAAAAGGAAGTTATTTCTTTAAGTGGAGCAATATAACAAGGGATGACCATCCTATCCTCGCTGTCCATCCTTAAAACTTATATCCGTTTTGTGGGGATTTGGGCAAAGGGGAATGAACATGGCTTGTAGATGTGGGCAGACTCATGCAAGAGATTGCAGGAAGCAGACCAGGACACACATTGTTCTTGATATATGCTTCTCAAACTGATGGATTCATTTGTGTATTTGTTCCTCTAGTTAAAGGATGATGCCTTTATTTTCTTTCCTCTTCCCCTTCTATCCTTTCTTCCTTCCTTTCTTCTTTAAGTCCCTCCAGTCTATAATTTTTCCACAAAAGAACTGAAAGAAAAAGAAGGACCCTGAAGGAAAACCATGGAACGTACTTTTTTTAGACCTGATCCATATAGGATTTTCAGTTGGTAAGTCTAGAGAAGACAGTGGCTTTGATGTAGGAAGTGACTAGAGGCACAGCTTACATTTGTGGAGTACTTGTTGTAGGGTAATATCATCAGAAATTTATACCTATTAATTGAAAACATAATTTTATAGTATTCCCCATATGCCAAGCTTTCCTCTAAATAAAACAACTCATTTAAATCCAACAGAAATCCTGTGATATGTGATATTACCACACTCTTTCTACATGTGAGGAAAAAGGGATGCAGAGAGATGAAGGAAATTGTCTACTTTGCAGGGTTCTCTGGCAGGCAAATAGACCTTTGCTGCTGTTTTTAAGCTGCTGTGTTTCATGCCTAGACTCCCTCTTACAGGTTAGTGAGTTGTCTGTAATCTGAGTTTATTGAGTTGTACAGTTCACCCAGCGTACTGTCAGATGTCCAGCTATGATGGCTGACTTCTCCACTACTAGCTTTGATAATTAACTCCTTTGAGCTTCAGCCATTATCCATGATGAATAATTCATAAGCTGTGTGTCTTAAATACAATGATCCCTTGATAAACTGTCTGTGGTATAGAAGGGCTCCTGTTAGAAAGCATTTTAAGCTACCTGTCCCAAGAAAAATAGGTAAGTGTGAATATTTACCCACTGTTATTGGCAGAAGGTCTGCATTACTGTTCAGAACAGTTATAATGAATGTAAGTTAAAAAGAAAAAGTGATCAGACGAATAAACCTTGAGTTAGACATGGTCCTTTAAGAACACCAGAATTTATAAGGGAGATAGACTCACATGCAATGTTTACAGCATATATGAGAAATCAACAGAAGGCAAATATCAAAGGGTAGAAAATTTGTGTACAGAAGGAAACTTGAAGCACCAGTATGGGGCCAGTGAGATGGCTCAGTGGGTAGAAGCACTTGCACACAGGTCTGATGACCCGGATTTGGTCCGTGGACCTCACAAGATGGCAAGAGAGAAATGACTCTGTAAAGTTGTCCTCTGACCTCTATTAGTGTGCTGCTGCAAGCACACAGATGCACATATATATGTATGTATATATAAGCACAAAGTAAGAGGAGAATAATAATAAAGTACCACTATGAACATGAACAAATTTTTAGCTTTATTAGTAGAAAAGTTTGAAACAAGCAAATTATCCAACACAAGAAAAGCCTTTAAAATATTTAAAATATAGCATTGTTAATATGTAGATATGGATTTCCAAAGAGGAATCTCACAGGTAGTACCAAATTCCTTGAAGTATTCATGTGTTTAACTCAGCAGTTCTATGGCTAAGAACATAATGAATGGAGTAACTTGTACAAATATTTCCATCACAATGACCCTCACCTAACTGTCCATTATGATTTTGATCATATCAAGCAGAGAAACAGCATATTTGAAAGACACTGAGTGGTGATATAGTTTAAAATATTGAATGGAGGGGAAAGCTAGGGTTTTGTACAGAAGATGGGCAAAGTAAACATGAAGGTTTGCTTGGAGAAGCGTCTCAGTGCCCTGGGAACACTCACTGAGATTATTCATCCTATTTTTATACCATGGTACTCAGAGAGTAAACAACCCTTGATGCACAGGCTGGATGAACAGAACTCAGTATAATCATGTCATACATTAAAACCTGTCTGTGTTGGGGGTAGATCCTCAAAAGAAGGCCTAGGGAAATGGTTCAGCTGATAAAATGCTTGTCCCATAAGCGTGAAGGCCTGAGCTTAGATTTCTAGCACCAAGGCAAAAGCCAGAATCCATATATGCCTTTAGTGGGGAGACCACAGAGCCCTGGACCTCATCAGCCAACCAGTCCAGGAGAATGAGTGATCTCCAGATCACTGAGAGGAAGAATCTGACATTGGTCTCTGGCCTACTTTTTCCACATGAGCACACATGCATAACTCATCCCTACCCCACCCCACATAGACTCACACACAGAAACCCTCTAAAGAGTGCTTAGGAGTCAGAACCAAAAGAAGGCAGAGTTGATGATGGGGAGGCATTATTCAAGTGCCTAAATGTCACCCAACACAGAATAAATCAGCTCAATGGTGAGCACACAAGACTTGAATGGATCACCCTTACTTCCCAGCTCTCCCAAGTCTGCCCCCCCTTATACCCGCCCCCGCAAAATAGGGATAAAAGGAAACAAGTCCAATTTGTGTTGTCCATATAGTCACTCTCCACAGTGGATGGCTTCTGCCAGGCCTGAGGATGGGGAAGACTTCATTTTCCTTTAGGGGATATTTTTATTTTAAATGACAAAGCATTGTTATAAAACACTGTGAAAGTCTAAAACTAATGGATGATGCAGATGATTGACAGGTGGAAAAATGGTCAGAATAACTGTGTACCTATCAAGACCTTTATCACAGCAATTATCAGTCAAGTAAGCCCAGTAAAGTAATACAGAGTGGTTTAGTTTTAAACTTTTGGAAAGAGGAACTTATATAGAAATAATACAGAAGCAATGACATCCAAGGCAAGCCAATTACTTCTCATTCTTTTTCTAAATTCTATATTGCTCCAACTTAAACCATTTCCTTCATCTAACATCAATATGAAAATATCACTTGAATTTGTTTTCCTGAAGACCTCATTTCTGAATACTGGTGACCAGCTGAGAGAAATCCTTCTCATTTCTCTTTTGACTTCAAGATTCTTTTATACTGTGTTGAAAGAAGTTAAATAATTTCAGAAAAACAGCTTAGCTTTCAAAGGAGAAATTATAGCCCAAAATACATATTCTAAACTGGTTGGATCACAAGGCAGGAAATATAATGTTGTATACATCTGAATTATTTTTGAGACTTGCCCTACTCACAGAAAACTGGAAGGCTATTTGAGGTAATAATATAGTATACTCAACTCTAATTCATATATAGCCATCAAATTCTTGAAGATTCCTCTTTATAATACTTTGTGTTGCTAAGGATTCTCTTTTTTTAGTACTTTGGGGTTAGATCCTTGTTTTTTAGGAGTGACAATTTAGTTTAATAAAGTTATCCTAGACAAAAACTTGTATTCAAAGTTTTGGCTAGATTGAAACGTTATTGGGTATTTCTATAACATTACTTATCATCAGACCATTAAGAATCATTTTTTAAATAATAAAATGAACCTTTGATTATATTAAAAATGTGCTCTGGTTTCATATTTCTCAATTCCTTGTTATCATTTGTTCAGTACAAGTATTGTTTGCCTCTTACAATAAATGGATTTAAAGGCATCGTGAGACTACATTACCAAACAGGGATGAAGGCTCAGTGTAGTGAGGTATACCAGACTCAGAAAGATGGATATGGTATGTATTCACTTATCTATGGATATGATCGATACATTAAATGATAGCCAAGCTACAGTCCATAGAACCAGATAGGATAGGTATAGAGTAAGGGACCAGAGGGAAAAGATAGTTATCTTTAGGAAAGAGAAATAGAATAGATAGTAATGGATGGATGGGGGTCTGGAATGAGAATCACATGTGAAGGGAAGGGAAGAGGGGTTTGTGGGAGGGAACATGAAGAGAAACAGCTAAAATTAAGGGTCATTTGAAGGGTAATGTGGAAACCTAATGCAGTAGAAACTTCCTAAAATATCTACATATATGAAGTCAATCTAAATGAAGTCTCCATCAAATCTCCTCCATCAGAGCCCAGGGAACTTGCAGAAGAGGAGGTAGAAAGAGTGTAAGAGCCAGGGGTAGGGGAGACACCAGAAGAATGAGGCCCCCTAAATCAACACCATCAAAGCTCCTATGAACTCACAGAGATGGAAGCAGCATGCACAGCACCTGCACAGGTCTGCACCACGTCCTCTGCATCTGTATTACGGCTTCCAATTTGGAGTTTTTATGGGATTCCTGAGTGTGTGAATGAGTGATCTCTGATTCTTCTGTCTTTTCTTAGGCTCTTTTCCTTCTGTTGGTTTGTCTTGTCCAATTTTGATGTGATAATTTTTATTTTATCTTACATTATTTTAAAAAGGAAGGAAGGAAGGCAGGAAGGCAGGAAGGCAGGAAGGCAGGAGGGAATGAAAACTTAGCTTCTAGGATAAAAGTTAAAAACTGAACTGTCACTTATACATGTTGGGAGAGGGCAAATCAGTCTTCTCCAATAGAGTGACTCTGGGTCTATCAACCACTGCAGGACAGGCCTCATGTTCAGGAGTAGTAGTTGAACATATAATGAACTCCACAGTATTTTAGGTGTGTGTGTGTGTGTGTGTGTGTGTGTGTGTGCGCGCACGCGTGTGTGTGTATGTGTGTGTGTAGTTTTATTTTGATAGTTTGGTCCTGGGCTTTTGTTTGTTGTCTGAGAAAGAACTTAAAGTTGGTTGGGTGGGGATGGGGAGAGGATCTGGGAGAACTTGGGAGAGGGGACGAATATGATCACAACATAAAGTACAAATTGCTTTAAATAATAAAATGATATGTCTTCATGCATATTTATACACATGCACTTTTGTATTGTATATGATTTTAGGTAGATAAGAAATAGTATGGTTTCTTGGGGTTCTGTCAATCAACCCGGCTGCTAATTGTCTCACCTCAGTCCTTCCTCTATATTGACTTCCTCCCTCACCCAGTTCAAACCCCGTCTCCTCCCTGTTATTCCATCTCCCACTTCATATCAGCTGTAGCCTGCTCTCCCCCTCCCAAGTCCTGCCCCCACTCCGAGTCTCTTTGTACATTCATGGTGTCTGTGGTTACTGTGTGTTGTATAATCACATCAGAGGATTTGGAACTAGCAACCACAGACAAGAGAGAAGAGGCTGCATTTGTCTTTCTGGGTCTACATATTTTAAACAAGATTATTAAGCCAAGTGAGAATCTTGATTCTAGTACAAATCCAAAAGACTGAAAACATAAACATAACTAAAAAGAAACCAAAAGCTAAACTCAAGCCACTGGTAGTCTTGGTTTATTTAGTTTATAAATGGGTTAAGACATCCCGTGTTTAGAGACTATCAGGACTGAGAAACTTTTGAATAACAAAATAGCTCAGTCTTTCTTCAATAATCCTGTATCTGTACATTCACAGAACAATGGGAATCCAATTACCATTACAGCTCATCTCATGAACCCGTGTTGGCATCTGTTCGGCTCCTCCTTGCAGAGTTATGTGCCAACTTTACTCCCAAATTAACTATGTAAACTAGACCAGTGATTGCAATGCAATTAGGCTGATGAGAAACCAGAGAATTGAGGGGAAGAAAAAAAGGATTTACTGATTAACTCTTAACTTGGTCTTTATCTGCACAATACTCTGTATTAAATATTGTTTCTTTTTCTTCTAAATTTTCACATCTAATATTTTTGTAAGTAGGGCTACACGAGGTGTTCTTCATTTCACAATGGCATATAATTTTAAAGAGAATTTTTGAGCTGTGAGATTATATTAGCTGAGTTTTCCATTCTTGGGTGACCGAATACTTATTTATAAGGCCAGATTCATAAATACATGGTGAGATGAATATAGTCAATTATTTTATTTTCATCCTTCAAAGCACTGAGTATAACATACTCAGTAAATAATCTAATCTTCAGAACAGATCCACTTGGAGAAGCAATAAAATACAAGAGATAAAAAGAATATCCTCTCTTGAAAAATCTATATTCTTTTCCTGATATATTCCATAGTGTCATGCCATGTTATGCCAATTAATCCCCAGAGTCATACTATTATGTATAGAACACTTCTCATACTAAGACATCCTGTGTGAGAGGAGCAGTAGGATCAAAATATCGAGCTAATTTCTACTCAAATAAATATGTTCTAAAACAATAAAATTAGAGAAAATAAGAAATGAGATTATTTTATTGTACACTTATATACTTGTAATGATCAAATTTGTTTGTCAGTTTTACTGTTAAGAAATACACAGGGCTTTGATTAGGCAGCCATGCTGTGGTATCATGAGGATAGTTTACCTGTCAGTTTTCACAGCAGACCTCTCTGATGCTCTGGTCTTACAATCTTTCTGCTTCCACAATGTTTCCCGAGCTTTAGGTGCAAGAATTGTGCTGTGGATGAATCTGCTGTGGCCATGCACCCCATGATCAGTAGTTCTAAGAGGGAAATCTCATGGGCTCCATTCTAGAAAAAGAACTACAGGCAACCAAGGACTGCTAAGAGAAAGAGAACGACTCTTCCCTAGGGATGAGCCCAATACTTCTACAATACCCAGGAACTGCTGCAACACTGTCATAAATGCATTGTGATATTAGTTTGCCTAGTCTTAGTAATGTCTCTTTGAGGTGGCGATCATTATAATTTTCATCTCAAAGTCAAACCTCTGGTAGGCAATGGAACTTAGACTGAATGAACATCAGCACGTGGGCATTGAAATCTGGATTCTTAACAATATCATATTCCTTGTGTGGGCTCTAAGATCCTAAGCCCCCCCCCCCAATAATTCAGTACCTTCTAAAATTAGCACTAATATTTACATGTGTAGTAATAAGTCTTTGGTGTTAAAAACCAAATCATTCCTAATAATTATTTAAGGAGTGGGCAGGGAAAGTTATGAAAGTTTTAACTCCCCTGGTATCCTTACTTTCTTCCTCCAATAAACAATAAAACTTTCTGAGACTTTCTGGAGATTACTTATGAATTTTGTCAAATAATTCTTGCTTCCTTGTCCCAAATGAACCCTTTGAACTGCTTTTCAATCATCAACAGTGAAAAGTCACTAAAAAAGTTTTATGGTGGCAGAGAAGGTCCCTCCAAATGGATACTTTCCTTTCTGTAGTAGCCATGGCTTTTTGTAACAGAGGCAGAGACACTAATATGAATAATTAGACATAGTGGGATACAGCTCATTGACATCTGAAGAATTATGTTGCCTTCAGAATCTTCTCTTTAGAGATAAGGAACCTAAATTCTTACCTGTGCAGACTCTGAGTATATTATTCAAGAAATTCTTCTTTAGTAAGCAAAGTATGCTTCTGATAAAAAGGTGAAAATTTTATTTCAAAATTGAAACCACTGACAAGTCTTCAGAGAATATTATTTTGTTTCAATTATATCTGAGAAGAAAAATAAGTTTATAAATCCTAATTTTCAGGTGAAAAAGCCCCCAATGCACATCAGTATTCTATATGTCATTAACAAGTTGATATTGTTACTATTTGGGGGGCAGGACTTTCCTCCTCCAGACCCTTGTTCCTTGAGACTTGACCAATTATACTCTCGAGTCTTTTTGACCTTATTCAATAAAAACATTTCTCCAGATCATAAAGATGGATTCAGGATACAAGAACTTTGGCAGGCCAAGAAGATTCGATTTTTAGACTGGTCCTGCGAAGTGAGAGTCTGTTTCAACCCATGTGCTGCAAAGATGGAGTGTTAGTCTCAGACCCCTGGTGTTTTTATGGATAAGGTTAAGTATGTGTGGGTTTTCCTGGATAAAGCTGAAACTTCAGAAACATAACCAAGAAGTAAATGAGACAGTCTGGATTAAGTTAGCTTGATCTCTTCATAGATCTTGAGGTGCTGTACTGATTAAAAGGTCTGCAAAGGGGAATGGGTTCTATGGTGGTTTATTCCTGTGTGTTTTCTCTGTAATATCCTACTACCTCAAGCCCCAGAAGTGTTGTACCTTGTCAGGACAGCAATACCATTTTAAGCTTTCATGTGCTTTACTTTTTTTTTTTTAAATTAGAACACAGATTTGCTTCCTTGTTATTCTTCTTTGCTTCTGTTTCTGTATTATCATTTAAAAATAAGCCTGATATATACTAAATGCAGAAGAATCTATCACAGATTCCTGACAACATATTATCTACATGATAAATATTTATTTTGTAAGGCACCCACAACTAAGATGACATTTGTAACAGTTAAACGTATCAATGACCTTTGGTAGTTATCCCATTAATATTCCTGTTAGATACAGGAAAAAAAAATCTGCTAATTAGCTGGTGTTAAATAGCGATATTCTTAGATCTGTGAAACCAAGTCTTGCAACTAAGAATGAACATTGATGAGCAGAAGAATGAAAAATCACTATTGAACATCATCAGGAGGTCATACAAGATAAAGCCAAGGGTTGAACAGACACCCTCTCAAGTATCTAGTTATATTTACCTAAAGGAAATGTCATGTCTCATTAACTCCTCAAGTGCATCGTCAGAAGTAGGAGGAAAGGAAAAAGGAGGGGGGACCTAGAATCAGAGAAAGACGTGGGTAATGGTTAACCCAGGAAATCATAGCTGAAGGGAGGCTTTTGGTGATATCTGTATAAGTACAAAGAGGCTTGCCAGAAACAAAGTTATCCCTAAACCAACATGCCTGACTCATTTCTATGGTGATACTTTATTTGTGCTGAAATGTGATTTTATTTGTATGTTAATAAATGAAGTTTGCCTGGAGATCAGAGGTCATAGTGAGCCATAAGCAGAGTCAGCCAGTGGTAGCACATGCCCTTAATCTGATCATATGGCAGCAGAGTCTCTGTGTGGTCAAGGACACAGCCAAGTGTGGTGACATGAACCTTTAAACCCAGTACCAACCGTAGAGATCTGGAGGTCTGTATAGACAGTGACTAGGAAGTCGTGTGGTTGGGTTTAGAGCCAATGAGAAGGCAGAACAGAAATGCAATAAAAAGACAAGTCAGACAGGATGAAACTCTGGGGAGGGATGGCAGTGAGGTTGGTAAGATAAGGCAATCGTAACTCTCTGATCTCTTTGGCTATTTACCTCTGTATTTGGCTCTGAGTTTCTTATTTACTAAGACTGTTTAGAATTTCATCTACACATTTCATTCTATGTTTTGGTCCAAATATGTATGTATGTGTGCCTATGAACGTATGTGTGCAATCATTTCACTTGAGTTGTTTTGGTGACTCTAAGCCAGTGCAACTATTAAGTTAATGTCAATCAGATCTAATCGGTATTGATAATTCTTGATTCAACCTAAGTCTATAAAAGCAATTCAAAATGTCATTTCCCTACAAAGGTAGCCAAAACAATTTTAGTTATTTCCAGATATGAATGTTTACTACTCAATATCTTATTAATAGTAGCAATCAAAGTAACAGACAAAAGACTTACCTGTGTGTTAGTGTTCTATTGCTGCTTTAATAATTTATCGCTAATGTGACTTAATCAATTCAAACTTCATATCTACCAGATATGTGAGGCATCAATCTGACATTGTTCCTGTAGGCTAAGGCTCAGCTTTTGAGAGGTTGCATTCCATCTATATTCTTTTTTTTTAATTAAGATTTTTTTCATTCATTTTATATACCAATCGAAGATCCCCCTCTTCCCTCCTCCCATCCTCCAGCCTCCCCTTCCCACCCCAACCCCCCATTTCCACTTACAAGAAGGAAAGGCCTCCTCCTGTGGGGAGGCACATCCAGTTGAGGCAAGTCCATGTCCGAGGCTGCAAGAGGTGTCCCGTCATAGGTAGAACACAGCTACATTCTTAAGCCTTCTCTAGCCCTCTCTAGCTTGTAGACTCTTCCTGTTCTGAACTTGCAGCCCCTTTCCTTCTTTGAAACACCAATGGCAGATCTAAATCTTGCCTCTTGACCCTTGTACTTTCAAGGACACAATACTGTGATAAATTCACGCTAATAATTCAGAATAACCTATAAGATTAGTTGACTAGTCGCATTAAGTAGCTACGACCCCAAGGTTCTTTCATTGCATAGGATAACATATTAGAATGTTTTCAGTTTAGTGCATGGGGCATCTTTAGAGTAGCTATATTATGCATGGCACAGTTTAGTATATAAAAGAACAGTTTTGAAAGCCATTGTATTCTGCAAGTTCACTTATAAATAATGAGGTACATCAACTTAAAACTTATACAGGTTTAGTGGCTAGAAGAAAAAACTCTCCTATGATTCTCTCTCCCTCCCTCTCTCTCTCTCTCTCTCTCTCTCTCTCTCGTGTGTGTGTGTGTGTGTGTGTGTGTGTGTGTGTGTGTACACAAAGGACTATGAGAAGGATAAAAGAGGTTTAAAGGTAATAAGGAGGGGGAGCATGAGAGAGTAATTAGGTATTTGTTCTTAAAGTAAAAAGGTTATGAGCAAAAGAGAGAAGAAGAAGAGGGGGAAGACATAAGGGAGCAAATAGGAACACAATACAAAGACCAATATACGTGTGTGTGTGTGTGTGTGTGTGTGTGTGTGTGTGTGTGTGTATAACAGGAAACTTAAAAGGTCTTATTAATGAAATCAAACCTGAGGCAGATTATTGGGGTGAATGCTGGAAGATCAGAGAAGCAGAACAAGCCACAGCTATCTCACCTTGCTAGTGCCTCAGGTCATCCTGTTTCCTCAGGCTGGAAGCTTCTGAGTCCTCCTCCACATGAATCTCAGCTGAACTGTGTTGCTCCAAAGCCTGAACACTTAACCAACCAGATGCTTAACTAACTACATGCTTTACTCCTCCTGGTGCCTGGTTTTCATGCCTTATATATCTTCCCCTTTCTGCCTGTCACTCCCTGAGATTAAAGGCTGGGTTTCTGGGATTAAAGGTGTGGATCACCATGCTTAGCTTTTTCTAAAGTGGCCTTGAACACACAGAGATCCACCTGGCTCTGCCTCCCAAGTGCTGGGATTAAAGGCGTGTGCCACCACCACCCAACTTCTGCTATGGCTTACTCTTCCCATTTTCTAGCCACCATTTTTGGCTTTGTTCTGGTGGCTGTCTGGTCTCTGACCCCAGATATGTTTATTTCAGGGAACACACAATATTTTGGGGAACACAATACCACCACGTGTGTGTGTGTGTGTGTGTGTGACAGAGACAGAGACAGAGAGAAAGAGACAGAGAGAGACAGAGACAGAGGCAGAGACAGACAGAGACAGAAAGAGTATCACAGTGAAACCTGTTTCTTTATATGCTAGCTAAACTTAATTTTAAAAGAAAACTACACAACAGCTTACATGACATTTTGAACTTTAATAAATTAAAAACTATTAAACACGGGACTATAAAAGTCAGGGAGAATGGAGAATTACCTTTGCGGAAGCACTTTAAGGTATTGGTGAAATTTTGGAGTCATGAAGGCAAAGGAAACTTAAAATGTCTAATAAACTCGAGTGAAATCACATGACACGTGCTCCCAGTGAGCATACAACACGTAGCCCAACTGAGTCATTTAATGAAGGGTCCCAGAACTTTTGGCATCCGTAGTGACTTACATCCAAGATGACTTTGTGGTCAAACATCGTGAAGTCATGGCAAAATCCCAAGAAGTCAGGAAAGGTTCTGTGGATGCCTGCTCTAAAAGACCCATATCATGAAAGATGAAAACAAGCCACCTGCATCTAGGGGTGTCATCAAAAATAAGAGTTTGAAGCCTAAAAGGAAGAAGACAAAAGGTGAACGATGATACTGTGTTGAAGGAAAGAGTTAGTAATACGCCTGAGAGAAGCAAGCAGAGTGTAAGAATTGAAGCCCACTAGGGCAGAACACAGAGCTAGGACTGTGTGCTTCAGGGCTTTGTTGTTATCAGGGTGGCTTTTTCTACATAGTCGTCAGGAACAACTTACCACATAGGGTCTAGCCTGAAACTATGGCAATCTCTGTTGATTCCACGAGTCTTAATAGCTTATTTCTGTGGTTTATTGATTCATCCGATATATCCAGTGCACCTGGGCTAAGCCTGAGTGCAGTGTGGTGGCAAGCATTAGAGGGAGTTTGCACCCTCATACCTTTAGGAGTTGAAACTGATAAGTTAATAATCGCGCGATAGAACCTCAAATTAATGCTGGCATGGACGGGAGCGATGCTCTAAGGACATCAGCGAAGAACAGCAGTGATCTGATGAGTGGTGTGGAATCGTGTAGCTGATCTTGTTTTTCGATAACAACACAATGCAATACGGGAACGCGACTAACTCCTTAGGTACTCACAGAAAATGGCCAGAGGAACAGTTTATACGTTACAAAGTTGAAATAATTTCACTAACACTCTAAATTGCTTTGCCTTAAAATTATGGCTGGTCACACAATGCAGCCTGTGTAGCACCTCTGTGTGAAAAGGTATGATGCTATAAACACTTGCTAATAGATGATAACTCCTATAAAAACTTTTCCTAATTTTCCTTTTTCAGCAGTAAGGTTGCTATATAGAATGGCCACTAGAGGGCACTGCTGCCCTTTGTTCGGAAGCCTAGTGTTTCCTATTGGGTGTTGGGGGCGGGAATGAAAGAGAAACTTTGTGTCAATTGGGAATAAAGGTGAAACAAACAAACAAAAATAACAACCGAACGTTATATATATATTTTTTTAATACAAAGAAGGCATAGCTTTACAAAATCTGGCTTCACTGTTGGTATTAATTACTTTGAATGTCTCAGAAATGCTGCACAGAATTAATTATTAAAAAGCCTCTGGAAGGTGTTGATTTTGACTTCACTACATTTTAAAATTCAAGTTAAAATCTGTGTTGTTATTTGTCTTCTAGTGCTTGAAGACTTAGTTGTATAATGGGAAATATATGCATATACTCTGTTTACTGTTCTGTCCACCATTTTAAATGAACTTGAAGAGGGGCTTAATAATTATGAATGTATTAATTATTCCTATATCAATAAGAACTATATCAGAAAGACTTTCATTACACAAAACACTTAATTATCATTAATTTAGAATTACACTATAGATAATCGAGAGACTCCTGTAACGTGTGAGCAAGAGATAATTTCAAATTCTGTTGTATGAACAATTAGCTCATGGCTGCCTTTGCAGTTGTTTTAGTTAGCCTTAATAATTATGCCTGCATCTTAGCACAACATCATTTAGAATAATTACATGTGGATTTTTATTTTCTTTCTGCTATGTATTCTGCTACATGTGTTTGTGTTTTAGCTGAATACTGACAACAGATGAATGCATTTCATGTGACCGAAGAAGAAAAATGATATCATTTTGGTGTTCCTAAACCAAGTCTTCTCATAGCGTATGACATATGCTACACCTCTCCTACTGTGCTATTTGTACAGAATCAACTAAACAGGGCTCAGAGGGGCTCAAAGAGTCTGGAGAGACAACCGGAAAGGCTGTGTGGGGCTGAGCAAGGTCCTCTGCATATGTTATAGTTGTTAGCTTTGTGTGTGTGTGGGGGGGACTCCTAACTCATTTGCCTGCACTTGGGACCCTTTTCTTCTTCTGAGGTTGCCTTGTCCAGCCCTGACTTGAGGGTTTTGTGCCTAGTTTTATTGTAACTTGTTATGTGTGTATGGTTGATATTTCTGGGAGGCCTGCTTTTTTCTGAGGGGAGATGGGAGGAGGATGGATCTGGGGGAGAGGGGATGTAGAGGGAGGGAGCTGGGGTGAGGGGAGGGAGGGGAAACTGCTGTCTGGAAATAATGTATGAGAGAAGAATAAAACAAAATAAAGTGACTTAAATATTTGCCGAAGGAAGCTGTGCTCAACTATTTTGTTACTGTTAGATTTGTGTCGCGAAAATTCAGTAGCCAGCAGAGATCAGAGAGGTCCGTCCAAGTAAAAAATAAAAATAATAAATAATAAAAATACTTAATTAACACCAAGAGCTTCTTGATTGTTTACTTGGGGAGTGTCAATCTCCACATTAGCTAAAGGGGCCTAAGACTCCCTGGGTTTCCTCCCACAGATAGATGCAAGCTTCTCTTTCCTTTTCCGGTGAAGAGTCACAGAGATGACCTGGAAGAAGGCCTGGCTTGAGGCAGGTCCAGGTGTCTGGGACTTCCATATGACAGACTTCCAGCAAAAGGACTGCCACAGGCCTGTCTGCACCAGTGTTGCGGAGGATGCACTGAAATGGGGATGACAGAAGAGCTTTGGCCACTGCAGGACCAGGAAGAGGACCACAAGCATCGGTAACACCTACCATGGCTGTTCGTTTTCTTCATCTGGCTCTTCTGACTGTAGCCCAGGGAGATCAAAATAGACAACCTAGAGTGAGTTCCCTTCAGCACACTTGAGCAACAGAAAGTATTTGACTCTGTAACATTGGTTTACTTTGGGATGCACGGCACTCCTCCTAACAAGTTCTCTGCTTCCACAAATACGTTCACAGCCAGGCATTTGCATTGGGGACCTTTGTCGGCTTAGCTGTTAAACACACATAACACACTCTCAGAAAAATCTGTCAGCATTTCATGGCTGCCAAGAGGCATGGAGATATCTTTTTTCTCTCAAGTTAAAATATATTCTTCACAGCAAAAAGCTAAATGACTGATATATATATATATATATATATATATATATATATATATATATATATATATATATATATAAATTAATTTGTCCATGATATCTGAAAACATAAGGAAAAAAATAACATCACTGAGATTTGGTTTTCTACCCCAGGCTTTAAGAGGGCTGCTTCTGGAGGAGGCATAGGTTCACAAGGGAAAATGTGAAAACTTAAAGTAAAATATAGTAAAATATAGCCCTCAGTCATAGAAATGTAAAACAAGAACCCGTGAGTAGTATATGTGTATGTATATGTATATATATATAAATAAAACCTTAGCAATCCCCAGGCTGCATGAATTGAAACATGGTTGTAAAGCTTTTAAAATGCTTCTGAAGTCCAGATGCATTGGAAAGCAGGGAATATCAATGTTTACTTCCATATGACTTCATCAAGGGTTCAGTGAGTTGCCCCCTTCAGGAAAATGAGCTCTGTACACATTAGACACCATTTATAATTTCAAAAGTATAACGGACTTTACTCCTTCCAGAACTTTGTGTTATATGCACATTAATGTGTTTGATAGACACCCACTGGATGACTTCTTCAATCAGACACTGTGGTGGGAGCTTTGTAATTAGGAGCAGGAGTGTGCCAACAACCAGATGCCAACAACCAGATACACCTGCTTGTGTGGTTGGTTTTTCTAAGCTGTCAATCATTCCGGTGATCTAGATGCATGGCATCTGACACCTGCAAATACCCTCCCCCCCATTTAGCCAGCAAGTGTGTCTAAATAGATTTAGAACTCACTTTGAGGGGCTCTGGAACAGTGTGTGGCATTTAGTTCTGTTTTCACAGTGCATAGGGATGGTATGTCAGTGGATCTGGTTCCTCAATGGCAGGGAAACTCGGGCTTGAGAGAGTCAAATATATAAGAAAACATCAATTGTAGTACGCTTGCTCATCATAAAAATGGGGAAGACAAAAGTTCTTAGACGTAATCTTAAATAAAACTCTTAATGTTGCTTCTCTAATCATTTATAAGAGAAATTCTTTTCACCTGTTATTCAGAAGTGGATGTCTGGGAAGCTTACCCACTTGGTGTAAACTATACTGGAGCAGCCTGTTAACATTAATTAAACCTTTTTTTTTTTCTTTAGTGTTCCACACTCGGCGCCAGTGTCTTATCTTCCCTGGTTCACAGTTGACAGCTTCTTTCTTGAGCTCTGCTCCTCTGCATTGGTTGAGTTTTGGGATAGTTCATGACTGGTTTTGCTATTTTAACTTCAGCATCCCATCCCTTAGATTTCAATCCGTTCTTCCTTTAATCCTCACTTTTCTTTCTGATTATTGTCCCAGTATTATTTTTATTTCCCCTTTAATGTTTAACAAGCATGTTTTTGCAGGCTCTTTGGGATTCTTATTTATGATTCAGTCATCTTTATTCTTCTGAAACTTTCAAACCTCTGTTTCTGTGTTCAAACTTGGTTCGTACAATGAGGTCAACTTTTAGAAATGCAAAGAGTTCTTTATAATACTAATAGGCACTTTAAAAAGAATTGTAGTGCACATTCTTGAAATTGTGAATAAAACCTCTGAGCTCAGTTCTAAGCAGATTAAATGGAGACATGCTCAGAAATGTAGCTCATGGAGAGATAGCTTAATGGTTTATAGACAACTTGAAGACCAGGGTTCAGTTCCCAGACTCACTTGGCAGCTCACAACCATCCATGACTCTGGTTCCGAGGGATCTAATTCCTCTTTCAACCTCTGAGAGCCCCAGGTATAAAAAGGTGCATGTATATACATGCAGGCAAAACGTTCATGTGTACTAAATAAAATTTAAAAGTTAAAAGAAAATTAATTTTAGTTCATAGTACTGCCACTATGCTCCAGGTGATCATTATCAGCAACGTGAATGAATTAGTGATTAAAATTTCTCCATACTCTCAAGAATGAGCAACACAATTTTATTCTGGAAATTTTCTATTGAAACCATCAATCAACTATACTTTGGGGGAAATTCTCTCACATCTTCATTTCCCCAGTTACTGACACTTAAAACCTCAATGTTGCAAATGTCTGTTTGATGAACCTCTCCTGTGCTCATTAAGACCCTTGAAGAAACGGCCTTGGTCTCCCTCAGTGTCTTTGAAATCCCCCCTGAAAACATCCTGGACTCATGCTGACACTCTAGGCCATACTATTTTTCCTCAGTAGTTGGTCATTTAAGACCTTTCATAATCTGGCTGCAGCTCCATTTCCAGGCTGAACTCCAGAGACATCCTGTTTGGATTGTCTCTTGCATTTCTGTAGTCTCCCTATTATTACATATATACAAATATAATTCCATAACAGCATCCCTGTCTGCCTAGAATCTCTCCTCATCCTGGTGCTATTCAAAAAGCATTACTTCAAGTAGTTGTCCAGTAATCTGACTTATGAACATATAATAGGACACGTTATCTATCTTGTGTGTGTATATATATATATATATATATATATATACACACACCTGAACCTTTAGCTAGGCTATCTGAATTAAATATATTTTGTTTAACCTATATCCCTGATTTCTATAACAGTAAATTTTATTTTTATAAATATTCTTATTGATTACTTTTTCTGCAAAGTACCTAAATAATGATCACATATTTATTATTGTGTCAGCATGTCTCAGAGCAATGTTATTAAATTTTTGTGGCTATTGCTGTTTTTATAGCAATATTATTTTCCATGGAACATTGCCATCACCTGGCCCCTTTGAGTGTAAGGACAATAATAACACAAATTTAATTAAAAAATGTTATGTACTCCCTAACCAAGTGGATTCCCTTTTCATCAATAAGACAAAAGCCCCATTGAATGTGTTATTGCACTGATAAGTAATTTCAAATTAGATTACAATGCAAATGACTTGGCTAGGTTGTGTTTTTATTCTTGGTAGGAAAGTGAAACCAGATTTTTGATTTTGATGGATTCCTCATTAAAATGGACCATGCCTGACTTGTATAAATAATGCTCTAAACATACAAGCTGACCATTAATAAGCTCAACATTGACGATAATGCTTTCTGCATAGTGGAATACTAATTAATGCATTTAAAGTCATGGATGAAATAGAAGGAAAATCAGCCTTGAAATTTAACATGTTTTACAAACAGTGGTAGCAGTCATTCATTCCCATCCTCCTTGGTACTGCAAAATTTGTGTTTCATTTCACATGAGGCTGTTGTTAGGAGGAGGCAAAAACACAGTGAGCATCCATAACATGCACATAAAGACAAGAGAGAAGAGCGGAGGCCTCCAAAAACTCTCTTGGCTTAAAGAAGCATAATAGACTTGTATGTTATACTATTTTTCTATTATACTTTGTGAACAAAAAAAAAAAACATGCTTTTTATTATTGAAAATGAAGACTGTACTTTCCACATCCTATCTTTAATAATAATATCTTTATGAGAGAAAGAGTTGTTTCACTACAATGTCATCTTAAGCAATCTACTAGGCTAAAGTATACAGAGAGTAGTTATCTTCCATATTGTTTTATATTAAAATGTTTTGAAATAATTCTTGTGCAGTTGTTTAAAAAGAAAGAGAGGGTAGCCTAAAGATTGCCATAATAATATTCAAACCACCAAGTTTAGCAGGATAGGATACAGAGCTAAAACTCATTTTTTAAAACTAAGATTTTTTTCATAGATTTTGGCATTATTTTTATAGTCATAAATAAATAGTATATTTAAAAACACAATGGTACTGTTTATAACAAATAAGCATAATTTGTCCACATCTAATATGTACCTGAATGTTATCTGTGGTTTCTCTCTCTCTCTCTCTTTTTTTTTTAAGCACATTTGTATTTGGAAGCTATTTATAAATAGTTTTAAATTGGATTGGATTACATAATAACACATACAAAAGAAAGTGTTTCATAAGTTATGTGAAATAGATACAAGTAAGCCATGATCCAGACCCTCGTGATCTGTATGGTTATAATCCTGCATCTTGGTGTGCATCATATCAATAACACTATATATCTTCCAAAAGTGAAGTTGGTTTAAACATTAACATGACTTCAGATTTAGAAAGAAACTGCAATGTTTTGAAAGTTAATTGTATTCAGTACCTATTTGTGATAAGAAACATCTTCTAACGTGTATTTTAAAACCGTGAGGGAAATAGTCAGCGTGGAAGGAAAAACAAAAGCCTCTCTGACAGCTAAGCATGCCTTGGTTTCTAAGACTGAGACACATTGAGATACAGAGTTCAGACTCAGTTACTGGGTATGCAAAACCTTGTCGCATGAGTCTTAAAATTTTGCGGTAGGACACAACAGCTGAGCAACGACAGATTCTCTAGCCATGTGTCTGTAACACATCGTGTTGTCATTGAACTCTACGAGACTGAAACACGGAGCAGCTGGACACATCAGCTACACCCCCTGAGATCATCCTGATAACCACGAGGCTATGCTATGTTCCTGTGCATTTGTTAAGAAAACCTGTTCAGGCTTCTGTCTAAGATACAGACCCTTGGTGAAAGAGATTGGATGTATTTATTTATACCCCACTCAAATTGTGCAGAGATTCATACCAAGTTATAGCAGAATGCCTTATCGGCTGGTGTGCTATTGCAATTTTGACCACACACTTGCTAGAACATGATTTTCCTATTCTTAAATAATTATATCCTCCAGTAAATATGTAACTGCACATACCCAACTCATGTATAGATGTGCATATGTTATGTTGTAAACAGACATGAAAGTGTACTTTTTTTTCTTTATTATTATGTGTTTTAAATTTTATACATCAACCATGGGTTCCCCTGTCCTCCCCCCTCCCGCCCCCCCTCCCACCTTCCCACCAGCACCTCCCCTCCATTCCCATGTCCTCCAGGATCAAGGCACTCCTGGGGATTCATTTAAACCTGGTGGATTCAGTGTAGGCAGGTCCTGTCACCTCCTTCCAGACTGAGCAAACTGTCCCTGTGTAAGCCCAAGGTTTCAAACAGCCAGATCATGCACTAAGGACAGATCCTGGCCCCACAGACTGGATGCCTCCCAAACAGTTCAAGCTATTCAATTGTTCCACTTATCTAGAGGGCCTGATCCACAGCCTTTGGTTCATAATTCATGTGCTTCCATTCGTTTGGCTATTTGTCCCTGTGCTTTTTGCAATCTTGGATTCAACAATTCATGCTCTTGCAGACCCTCCTCTTTCTCGACAGTTGGACACCTGGAGTTCCACCTGGGGCCTGGCTGAGGATCTCTGCATCCACTTCCATCAGTTATGGGATGAGAGTTCTAGCATGACAGTTAGGGTGTTTAGCCATCTGATCACCAGACTAGGTCAGATCAGGCTTTCTCTCGACCATTGCCAGCAGTCTATAGAGGATGTATCATTGTGGATTTTTGGGGACCTCTCCAGCACTCTGCCTATTCCTGTTCTCATGTGGTCTTCATTTACCATGGTCTGTTATTCCTTGTTCTCCCTTTCTGTTCTTGATCCAGCTGGGATCTCCTGATCCCCTAAGCTTTCTTTCCCTCAAATCTTGCCCTTCATTACACCCACTGTCGTCCAGGTTGTTCATGTAGATCTCATCCATTTCTCTGTCATTGGGTGATCCTTGGGTCTTTCCTAGGGTCCCATTTTTTAGGTAGTCTCCCTGGAGTTGTATAGCAGTCTAGTCATCTTTGTTTTACATCTAGTATCCTCCTATGAGTGAGTACATACCATGTTTGTCCTTCTGAGTCTGGGTTACCTCACTCAGGATGATGTTTTCTAGATCCATCCATTTGCCTGCAAACCTCATGATGTCATTGTTTTTCTCTGCTGAGTAGTACTCCATTGTATATATGTACCATATTTTCTTTATCCATTCTTCAGTTGAAGGGCATCTAGGTTGTTTCCAGGTTCTGGCTATTACAAACAAAGCTGATACGAACATCGTTGAGCAAATGCCCTTGTGGTATTATTGAGCATTCCATGGGTATATGCCCAAGAGTGCTATGGCTGGGTCTTGGGGGAGATGGATTCCCAGTTTTCTAAGGAAGCACCATGTTGATTTCCAAAGTGTCTGTACAAGCTTGCATTCCCACCAGCAAGCCAACAGCCAACATCAAATTAAATGGAGAGAAACTCAAAGCAATACCACTAAAATCAGGAACGAGGCAAGGCTGTCCCCTCTCCCCCTACTTATTCAATATAGTACTTGAAGTTCTAGCCAGAGCTATAGGACAACATAAAGAGATTAAGGGGATTCAAAAGGAAGAAGTCAAGCTCTCCCTATTTGCAGATGACATGTTAGTATACATGAGTGACCCCAAAAATTCAACCAAGGAACTGATACAGCTAATAAAAACCTTCAGCAACATTGCAGGATACAAGATCAACTCAAAAAATCAGTAGCCCTCCTATATACAGTAGACAAACAGGCTGAGAAGGAAATCAGAGATATATCACCCTTTACAATAGCCACAAATGATATAAAATACCTTGGAGTTACTCTAACTAAGCATGTGAAGGATCTATATGACAAGAACTTTAAGTCCCTGAAGAAAGAAATTGAAGAAGATGTCAGAAAATGGAAAGATCTCCCATGCTCATGGATAGGCAGGATTAGCATAGTAAAAATGGCGATCTTACCAAAAGCAATCTACAGATTCAATGCAATTCCCATCAAATTACCAACACAATTCTTCACAGATCTGGAAAGAATAATACTCAACTTAATATGGAAAAACAAAAAACCCAGGATAGCCAAAAGAATCCTGTACAATAAAACAACCTCTGGAGGCATCACAGTCCCCGACCTCAAGCTCTACTATAGAGCTACCGTAATAAAAACAGCTTGGTACTGGCATAAAAACCGACATGTGGACCAATGGAATCCAATTGAAGACCCTGACATTAACCCCACACACCTATGAACATATAATTTTTGACAAAGAAGCCAAAAATGTACAATGGAAAAAAGAAAGCATCTTCAACAAATGGTACTGGCATAACTGGATGTCAATGTGTAGAAGGCTGCAAATAGATCCATATCTGTCACCATGCACAAAACTTAAATCCAAGTGGATCAAAGACCTCAGCATAAATCCAGCTACTCTGAACCTGATAGTAGAGAAGGTAGGAAGTACTCTTGAATGCATTGGCACCGGAGATCACTTTCTAAATATAACACCAGTAGCACAGACACTGGGAGAAACAATCAATCAATGGGACCTGTTGAAACTGAGAAGCTTTTGTAGAGCAAAGGACACAGTCAACAAGACAAAGTAACAGCCTACAGAATGAGAAAAGGTCTTCACCAACCCCACATCTGAGAGAGGGCTGATATCCAGAATATATAAAGAACTCAAGAAATTAGACATCAAAATGCCCAACAGTCCAATTAAGAAATGGGCTATAGAACTAAACAGAGAATTCTCCACAGAGGAAGTTCAAATGGCTGAAAGACATTTAAGGAATTGCTCAACATCCCTAATTATCTGGGAAATGCAAATCAAAACGACTCTGAGATACTACCTTACACCTGTCAGAATGGCTAAGATCGAAAGCACAGGAGACAGCTTATGCTGGAGAGGATGTGGAGCAAGGGGAACTCTCCTCCACTGCTGGTGGGAATGAAAGTGTACTTTTTATTTAAATTTTTTCTACAATATTTTTTGATTTTTTTTTTTACCTTACTGTTTTTTGTTTGTTTCTTCCTTTCTTTGTTTTGAAAGGCAGATCATTTTTCCATTTTAGGGGATTAACACTTAGTTTGATATACAGACTGAAATTCACTTTGTATTTTATGGCCTTGACATGAAAACTGCCTTGAAAATTTTATTTATTTAAGCGTAATTCTGTAAGAGGGAAGGCCAGGACTTCAGATCATAGCAATTCCATTTCACAGTGCACCAATAAGTGAACTTATAGTCGTGTGCTCTTCTATATTCTTAGAGGAAAGGGGCATTGAGAAGATGTCTTGAAACTTTCTGATCCTTAGCAAGCTCTGAGTAAATTCAATGGGCTTTTAACCCTGACTTCACCTTAAATGTTGGACTCTGGGCTCTTATATTTGAAACACTTATTCATTATTTAACTCAAGAGAGACTAGGGGAATGCGTATCTAGTACAATATAGAGCAGTAAACTCAATGGCTTAGATTAACCTACTTAATAAGACACAAGTTGAGGAGATTAAGGCAGATTCCTATAGGAATGGTGCCTAGGCGGGGTATTGAACACACTGAGACTGTTTTCTGATTCCTAACATTCCACCTGGAGATCATCTTCAAATGAAACTCACTCATATTTCTACAGAATAAATGGTCTTTCCTATATGCTCTGCCTTGGATTACTTCGTTCTTGGGGGTCTTCTATGCCAAATCTTGCAGATTGAAATTGAATTCTTAACTTAACCCTCATTTAACCATCTATTTGATTCTCTTTCGTCTCCTTTGAGTCCTTCTTTGAATAAGCCATTACCCTTGCCTACGAAAACAACTGTTTTCTGCACTCCAATTCTCAACTCTTTCACGAAACCATATGAATATATTATAAAACCTTCTATGCGTAATCATTCAGGTTCATCCTCACCCCACAGGTGCAAACTTTTTCACCCAGAATTCCTTGTGACAGAGTGTCAGTCTGCCTTCCCATTCTCATGCTACCCAAGAGACTTTTTGAGCTCCATTAGCAACAATCTAAGACTCCATTGTGTCCATTGTGCATGTGGCTCCTGTATGAGTGCTTCAGCTCGTACCCATCACTGCCTGGAACCCCTCACCCCTCAGGCATCTTATTAAGCCTTATCTTCTCTGTGAAGCTTTGGGATCATTTCTTCTTTGTCTTCCCATGGCGCCCAATGCACAGTCTGGATGCTGTGAATTTTGGAGAATGTTAAATAGCTAACTTGTCTGCTGTGTAAGTATTGATATCCATGAGGTCAAGAGCTATCTTTTCTCAATCGTTATGACCTTTGTCTTTCTTAAGCAACCTTATTGAGCATGCCAATAATTAGACATTTGTGGTATTTTAGGCATTTAAAAATATTTGTTTCTCAAAGACTTCTAAAATACAGTTTCCATTTCCAATATTCCTTGAGCTAAACACATTTCCCAAGATGTTGTTTTTCTACATCAGAGCTATTTTTCCTGGTACTTGCTTGCTTTTTAACTAGAAATTCTATACAAAATGTGCTATAAAACATTGAGAAAAGTTCCTACCCAGAAAATCCATTGTTTTGCTAATGATGCAGTAACTGAACTTAAACCCTGCTGCTATTTCCTTTTCTTTTTTTACTGAGGGGCACAAATGGGCTAGTTTAAGCCACCTGTTCAGACCAATGGAATATTTCACTGGAGTTGTTTTTCCAAAAAGATTCTGAGAGAGAAAAGAGTTCCAATGTGTAAATATTCATTGTATAGCTTCGAAGAGGAGCGAGTGGGAAATATTTATAGCTTTTTCCCCAGGGGTGTGTGAGAATCCTAGTATGAAGGGGACCTTCCTGTAGCCAGAGGCCGTGACTCGGGGTTTGGACTGACTCTGCAACATTAGCTTTGAGTTAATGGGAACTGTCAGCCACAGTGCACCAACCTGTCACTTTTATAGTGGATGTGTGAAAGCAAAACCAATGAAATTTAATTTCTCCTTGATATGCCACCATCCCCAACTCGAAAAGGCTCAGAAATTATGGAGGAATTCAGCTTCCAAGGTAATGGCTTCAAAGAAAAGGAAAATGACCAGAGTGCTGTTGCTGCTGTTGGAGGCTCTATTAGCATTCCCTTATAGTCTTTTTAAAATACACCATCGGAGTACAGCCGTGTTTAACTATTTGGTTGTATAATGGCATGGGTGAGTATTTTAATAGAGGAAGAGAAAAGGAATGAAACATAATGGGCTGATAGTTAGCAAAGCAAACTCCTATTGTTGACTTTTAAAAACACATCTTGGCTTTTGTCTGAAAAATAGGAAATCTCTCATGGCCAGTCCCAAGGGCTTTAAGACAAATGTCCTATTTTAAGCAGACACAGTACAAGTTCCCAGCAAATGTTGAATGTGTATAAAGTGTGCACACATGCAGTGTTGTATGTTTTAAAATGTGCTTCAGATTGGAAATAAATTGTATTTATTAATTTCAGTTATTTTCCATGTTTTAGTAAAGGTAACCATGAATACATTGCTTACTATACATAGTGAGCATCGGTGTTACTTTGAGTCACAAAAATGTTAGATATTTGAATTCTTCTATATAATGTCCTTGTTTGGAAAAAGAAGTCCCAGCATTTTTATATGAGGAAAGCTCAATAGGAAATTCAAAAGGCCCCTGTCATTGTTATCTTCTTTTTGGGAATACTTCAGACATTTATTGACAATAACTTTGGGAAACACTGTAGTGGGTAGGACAAATATTTAACATATTTTCCTTTACAAATGCTATGTTTCATATTCTGTCTTTCTTTTAATCAAGCAAGAAGCAAAAGATTTGTAAGTTAACCTACTTATTCAGTACCTGCTTGTTTTTTATAGATTATTAAAAACCTGATGTACATGGTATGTTAAAGCTTCAATGACTAAAAGTTATAAATAATGAATCAAATATTATGAAGATCTGGGGTTTGTTACCTGCTAGTTAATAGGAAATCAAGGTCAATTTGATTTATAATAGATTTGTTATCTGTTTGTTATTCTCACCTTGTGATTCTCTTTTACTGTTGAGGGGGGAGGTCATTTGGTTGTTTATGTTGTTCATTCCAGATAGTATTTTAGCTTTTCTTTTTGGGAGTGAGGAATTAGGTTGATTAATATGTTGGTTTGGAGATATTTGAAGCATGTGTTAGTAACATTTTTAAAAAGTAGTAAATTTGCTCACTGGCATTTTCATGCATGTATTCAACACATTCTGATTATTCCTGCTCATATCCAACCTTGTCTTTGTTCCACCCCTATGAACCTACACTCCTTCCATTGTTTATGTATTTTTGTTTTGTTCTGAAACCCAGGAAGTATAACCACTATGAGTTTGAAGTTTCCCAATGGAGTCTTGTGGGCTCATGGGTGGTTATAGAAGTGTTGACAGATACTCACCATATCCTAGAATCTACCAGATGGGAAAAAGCTCTATGAGCCCCTTTCTTACGTGTGTTTGTCTGTTGAAGGGCCTGTTGTGTGCAGGTCCATTGTAAGCAAATTTAGTTGCACTGAGTCGATGATTGGAATATCTGTATTATGTGCCCACAAGATGGCATTTTGTTGCCCATTTTATCTTCCAGATATTACATCATGAATGGCTCCTTTTCTGCAATGTGTCCTGAGTCTTGGAGGGACTAGTATCAATGTTTTATTTATGGCTGAGCTGTGAACTCTATGAACTGCCTAGTTGGGCAATAGTGGCATTACTGTTATAGGGGTAACCAAAAGTTCTCTGACTGGACTTGGGGTGAACTTAATAGGAGAGAATCTACTTCTGGTACTACAAAATCCAATAAAAAAGAAAATATCACTATGAGACTAGAGAGATCCCTAAGCAGTGAAGAACATGCTTACTGCTCTTGCAGCAGAGCCTAGTTCAGTTCCTAGCCTTCACACCAGGCATCTTATAACCATTTGTAACTACAACTCCAGGAGTATCTGAGACTTCGGACCTCTGCAGACACCTGCACTCAGATGAACAGACCCATACAGCAACATACACATATACATGTAATTTTACATAAAAAAAATTAAAAAAGAATTATCACTCATGGGAAATTAAAGGCCCTAGGGAGGACCCTACTAATGTGGCTTAGCTAAATTGACATAATATCAAACTATCTTCTAATTATTTATGTTTAAACCCATAGACTAATGCTGACCTCATCCTTAACCAGAAAAGTCTTTCTTTTGATATTGGCTGGCTGGCTGGCTGTTTAACTGGCTGGGTGATTGGTTGGATACTTGGGTTGAGGTGGTTTGCTGTAGATTGTGGTAGCTTTGAGCAGACATTGAGAAGATTACTTTCAGTGGAATAAGGGGGACTTTTGTTCCAGCCCAGTCTAACTGCAGACAAGACAAAATCTCCTGAGCTAAAGATTTTATAGATGTAAATGATAACAAACTTATTTCCTTTGTAAAATAAAGTAGACAAACTTAAAAGATCACTGAAAAGATTTCAACAATTTGAATTAAAAAATTCATTGAATTGACTGGCTTTTTTTTTTTTTTTCATAAACATCGAAGAAATTGCCCCGATTGGGCATTCTTAGCCCCCTTAGGCATTTTAAGACAACTTATTGTTGTGAAATAGGCAAAATCAAGGCAGAATTTCTAATTCACTTTCTATAAAGCTTGAGGTCAGGCACCTGTTTTCTGTGTATGTGCTTGCTGAGTGTGCAGAGTTCTTGTCTTCTCTACCTTTCCAGACTCATTACATACCAGCTCCTAAGAGCCAAAAGGGCCATCGGCTGCATCTGTTGCTACTGTTTAGGATGACAGCAACACCTGGAACCACAAGACAGTTCATATGGCTGTTTCCCTTTCAGATAGGCAACTGAGAGAAGCTGTTACATAAAGTGTTCATTTATGCAAAGTTGTTTCAGTCTTTAGCTGTTTATATACAGAAACTTTGCCAACATTATGAATTTAGCTTACTATGTTGTCAACCAAGAAATCAAGCAAGGAACATATTTACATCTTCTAGAAGTAAGTAATCTTGCTAGAGCTGATGCCCAAAGAGGGAATCCACATGCATTTCCTCCTTCCCTTTTGCTTCAACATTAATATGGAGGTAAAATTATTTAACAATTTTTGAATCTTCCTTTGTGGGGCTAGTCCCTTGCATCAGGTAGATATCTGAACATTAATAAAGGTATTCTTTACAGAAACAAATGTCTGGATGACTGGGGTGCTTATTTCATATAAGCCTTAGGTAATTTGTATTTGGCGGAATCATAATCTTGACTTTATAAAACCTTACATTAGTTAAATCTGGTTGGTTAATCAGGCATTTTGTGTTTTCTTGTCCAAGTCATCCACTGGAAATCACAAATGTGTATAATTAAACAGTGCTCTACTCCTATTGTTAGCCATATTATATATCCTTAAGAATAGTTTAATAAATTGCCTTGCACAGCAGATACCCAAAGATAATGATGAATGGTCACAAGGGATTGTGAGTGCTATAGTCACAATATGGTGGTGGTAGAGTTTCATTATAATTCATGGGATATTGGCTCTGGGGAGATGGTTCATTGGCAAAGTGTCTGTTAGCAAGTGTGGAGACCTGAGTTTGGCTCTCTAGTACTTGTGTAAAAATCTGTCTTGGTGGAAGGCTCCTGCAAAGCCACCATTGGGTTTGGGGTGGTGGGACTGTAGACATTTGGGTATAAAAGGAGCTCATTCTAGTCCATTGGTGAGTTCCAGATTAAGTGATAGGCCCCATTCAAAAAATAGCATGGAGACATATATAGAAAGGAAAAAAAAAACAGTGACATGTACCTCTGGTCTCATCATGCACCCAGAAAAACACACAGACATGAAATAAAAAATACGATTGGAAACTTACAACAAAACGATAGCACAAATTCTAAGAACTGTGCCAAATCCATTCTGGTTGATATACAGACTAAGCCTAGCCATACTGTGATCGCATTGTCTACCTGCATAGATTAATTAAGGTGAAATTATGAAGGCTACATTGATAGTAGCAGTTGTATCTACACCTAAGCAACTAACTTCTTCATGAACATGCTTAGGAAGCTATACAAATGAGCTCTCCTTCGGGTAGATGATGTATCATGAATTCACACACAAGAGACTTTATATCTTTGGTCATAGAATTTGTCTGGGTTCTTTCTTTATCTAAACACTGTGAAGTTGTTCTGGATTTCTTACATGGGGTAGGCAATCTGAGGTTTAGAAATGGAAATGATTGTAATGGACAGTTATAGTGAGGGTCATTATTGCTGTGATTAAAGACTATGACCAAGGGTTTATTTGGCTTAGACTTCCATATCACTGTTCATCAACCCAAGACATCAGGACAGGAATTCAATCAGGGCCAGAACCTGGAGACAGGAGCTGATGCTGAGGCCAAGAAGGGGTGCTGCTTGTTGGATTCTCCCACCATGGTTTACTCAGCCTGCTTTCTTATAGAATGCAGGGCCACCAGCTGAGGATGGAACCACCTACAATGGGCTGGGCCCTCCCACATCATCACCAAGTAAGAAAATGCTCCATATGCTTGCCTATAGCCAGAGTTTATGGATATATTTTCTCAACTGAAGCTTCCTCCTCCTAAGATGACTCTAGCTTGTGTAAAGTTGGCATAAAATTAGCCAGCACGTGGACAAAATCTGTAATTAAAATATAAAAGACTAGCCAATATGATATACTAGGATAACCATTGGTGTTGTTATCTAAAGACTTGGGTTCAAGTCAACACTTACTTGCTCTGCTATCTTTGACTAACACATTTTGTTATCAATTTTTTAAAAGGGATGGTAACCTGTAAGTGTCCCATTCAAGTTTGTGATCCCAAATCACCTACTCATGAAATCTGATGTCAGTATTTGCTGCCTGCCTGCCTGTCTACCTGTCTATCCTTCCATCCATGAATCACATAATGTTTAGTGTTTAATATAGAAATACACATTTAGAAATAGGCAATTTCTTCACAGAATGATTTTGTATTGCATTGTGATACTAATCTTTATCCTGAGACCCCTGTGATTAGGGAGTGTAGTTGTGGAATGGAATGCCCTTACTCAATGGCAATATCACAGCACTACCATGAAGTCAATATCTCTCTTAGTTCTCCTAATAAGAATTATTTTTACATCTTTCCACATAAATAACCCCCCAAAGAGATAGTATCAGAGAATATCAGATTACACACCAACCTTTTAAGATCCCTGTAGCTGAAAGTATTGTTCTATTATGTGTAATTTTACTATATTAAGGTTAAAACCTCCCTTTTTGATTAGACAGAAAAGGGGAGGTGCTGTGGGATGTTGTTCTGTATGCTGTCAATGTCTTGCTGTGATTGGTTGATAAATAAAACGCTGATTGGCCAGTAGCCAGGCAGAAAGTATAGGCAGGATGAGCAGACAAGGAGAATTCTGGGAAGAGGAATACTGAGTGAGGAGATGCCTGCCATCTAGGGAGCAGCATGTAATGGCACACAGGTAAAGCCATGGAACATGTGGCAAAATATAGATTAACAGAAATGGGCTGAATTTAAATGTAAGAGCTGGTCGGTGGCAAACCTGAGCTAATGGCCAAGCAGTTATAATATTTTAAGCCTCTGTGTGATTATTTTATAAAAGGCTGAGAGATGTGGGTAAGAGATTTGTCCCGACCACAGGCCAGGTGGGACACAGAATAACTTCAACTACAGATACCCAGTTTAAGGGCCCATTTTCTTCATTATTTATCAGCTTTGTCTTAGCAAATAATATGGCAGTATAAATTCCAGATAATATTGTTTTATTCACAAATAATATATACATTCATGTTTTTGCATTTGTTAAATATTAATTTGTTCCTAGTTAAGCAAATTCTCTCACTATGTTGGAAATCTTTTCTATATTCATAACACAAGCAATACTTAAAACATACTCTTGCTTCTGAAATAAGGAACCCATTGTTTTACAGAAAGTGACAACAGGCACTCTGGGGACAAGCTGAATTCAGAACCCACTTGTTCCTCCATGTGGCTCTGCCATTTGTTCTGACATCATCTCTTCAATCCTGAAAATAAACCTGACATCAACACAGTGACCATTGTGGATCCTCTCTAGGAACCAGAGGGCGGGGGAACAAATTGCGCATCGTGGCCTTTCTGTCCCATTTGGAAGAGCACATCCAGACTCAGCATTTTAAGCATTGCTCCCCTCCCCTCCCTTCCTGCCTCTTTCTCTCTTTCCCTTTCTCTCCTTATGGTTTCACAAAAAGACGGCAGATTTTGTTCCTCTGTAACAAATATGTTTCTCATGTTTTGAAAATATTTATCGAGGGCTTTTTTTTTTTTTTTTTTTTTTTTTTTTTTTTTTGCATCCCAGTTTGTCTTCCAAGAATGCTGAATCACTTTTGAGCCACTGGAACAAAGCTAGCTGACAGCCCACATACAACCTGTTATCCAGACACACTTGAAAATGGTTGATTTATAAACAGTCAGGACAACCTGTGTATTTTAAAATTTTTTCTTCACCATAAAGCTCTCTCTAATTGAACTGCCCTATTCAACACAGGGCATACTTAATAACAGCCACTTCCCCTTCAAGAGGGACGACAAGGGGAGCGCTTGTGTATGTAGCCATCACTTACTCCTTTGTTGCCCGGAATAGCGTTCCATTGTACAGGACTGGCCCAGAAACAACCTCCCATTCCAAATGATTCAAACAACTCTTTACTTCTATTTATTTATTTATGAAAACTCAGAGGCCATGGAGAAAATTTCTGCTTTCAATTCTTTGCCTGTGACATTGTGCCTTAAGATCTCAATTCTTACTAAACTTGAGATTGAGATGAAAAAGAAAATAACAATAGCAGAGGTTTGGAGGTCTCGGGACAGCCACATATTGTGCTCAACCATAGCCGATATTTTCCTTATCATTCACATGGGCAAATCAAGCAGATTTCTTCGGTTGCAAAGTCAAAGAAGTCAGGAACCTTTCCATCACCACACTTGCTGACGCTGTGCTATAGTAACAGCATCTGCAGAACAGAGCATGCTTCAGGAGCCATATGAAACCTTGTAAGAAAATAGAGTCTCTTCTTCAAGAAAAGCATGTTGGCCCAAGCTGTGGTCCTAGATGCCTTTTATCCCAGCACTTGGGAGGCAGAGAAAGGTGGGTCTCTGTGAGTTTGAGGCCAGCATGTTCTGCATGTGCTACCTAAGAAGTTCTAGGACAGATAGGACTGTTACACAGAATCCTAGTTTTCAAAAACCAAAAATTAAAAAAAGAAACGCACATTGACCATGTTTTACATATTAATTCCATCGTGTTAGGAACCTTGTTTTAAATATGAAAATTGTGTTTTCTGGAAGGACCCCTAGGCCCCTGCCTTTTCAGCAGTCCACATTTATTTTTTTAATGACATCAGTCAGTCATTCTACTGATGAATTGGGCAGAATGTGAAAAAAAAAGTTTATCCTAAGAAATGGTGGAAATTTATATACCTTGAGGGTGCTTTTATTTAAAACAAGAGAGATACAGAAATGAATAGCACAAAGAATACTTTATTATTTAAAAAATTTTTTTTCATACAGTATATTTCTTTTCCTCTTCCCAGTTCCTCCCAGATCCTCTCTCCCTCCCTACTCATCAAACTTTTGTATTTTGCTATCTTCAAAAAGAAATAAATCACCCAAACCAAATCAAATCAAAAAGGAGAAAACACACAATGCAGATAAACAGCCACCAAAGTATGGAATTTGTTCTGTGTTGGTCAACTGCGTCTGAATATGGGGCTGGCCTTGGATTGTGATTGATAAACCCAGTGTTACTCCATTGGGGAAAACCAATTTCCCCTCTCTTGGCAGCTACCTATAGAGGTGAGACTAATTTTTCTCTATGCCAAGGTTTTGTCTATCTTAAACTTATATATGTCTTGTGTGTGCCATCAGAGTTTCTTCAAGTTCATACTTGCATCAGCCTTGTTGTGCCAGGAAAATGCTGTCCTCAGAGTTGGCCGCCACCTTTGGCTCTCACAATCTCTCCACCTCTTCTTCTTTAAAGATCCCTGGGTCTTGAGGTGAAGGGTATAATAAAGACATCCCATTTAGTGCTGAGTGAATGTTTCAAAAGCTTCCAGTCTCTACATATTGTCTAGTGACGGGTCTCTGTTGATTACTAGATTACTTCTACTGTAAAAAGAAGATTCTCTGGTGAGAGTTGAACAACGCCCTGATCTATGAGTATAGCAATATGTCATTAGGAATCATTTGTTGCTATGTTCATTTAGTTGGAAAATATTACTAGAGTTCCTTCTGGGGGCCCATGACCTATCTAGTCTCTTTTTCAGGGGTCTATTAACAGTGTTATGTATGGGTGCCATCTCATGCAGTATGCCTTAACTCTAATAAAAATAAAGTGGTTGGTTACTCCTATAAGATTTATGCCACTTGTGGACCAGTGGGTATATCTTGCAGATAGGTTGCTTTTGTGGTTTGCAGGGTTCAGGACTGTGTGACACGTATGATTCCTTTTCTCCTCTAGGGTATGCGTAGTACCTTCTGTCCCTACTAATGCTAGACAGGAGGAGTGAAGCCTCTAGTTGTGCACTGGATGGATTTCTCCATACCTGATGACATATACATGTGTTATACTCACCAAAGGGGTCTGTCAGGTTGTGAAGGGTAACCAACAGAATTGGCAATAGCCTGTAACGTTTGGGTAGTTTCTCATACTTCTTGGCCAACGACTCAAAAACAAGTAACCCATTCCTGACTAAAAACTATGATTTGTATTTTATAGCAGATGATCTCTAGTTAAGAATATTGTCTCTGCTGTTATATGGTAACTTCATTTAAACATGTATGTATATGTTTTTGGAAGTTCTTACAGTAGTAGATGAATGTCTTTATCATGGAATTTGCAGCAATGGACAAGTACAGACTGATAAAGTTTGAGGAGAAAATCAGCTCTCGAGTTCTGCTGGGAAGAGCGTTCTTATTTATCAAATAATACAATCTGTTTTTAGTAGATGTCCTATTGAACATGACCAACTGCTTGCTTAGTTTCTGAACTGAATGGCTGGAAGAAATTTCTTTTTTTAATTTCCTTTGGCTTCCGGGGATGAATTTCAGGACGCTGATGACTCTTATTGGAGATGGCTCAACACTTTGGACTCCGAGATTTGGCTCGCTGTGACATGTCCGCCTGTCCTTGGATCATTAGTCACTATGTCTTGTATTTTGTGCTGGAAATGAACACTCTCTTAGCACTGCCACCCCATGGTCAGCACTTTTTATCAGCGCCAGACACGCGTCCTATTGAGGAGTTTTTAAATTTTGACTGTCTACTCTTGGTTTCCCCTTCAAAAAAGCAATCAATCATTTTTATTGAGAAGTAGTTACCCAGATTGGAATCAAGGCTATATAACAACCCAGCAGCATCCTGTGGAATACTTTAGTAACGGTTCTCAAAGTTACTACTTTTTTGATCTGGACATCACTGAAGTTTTCATGGAGGAAAACGACAATTAATTTTTAATTGACGGTAAAAGAGAAAGAAGAATGAAGAGAGAGAACTAAAGAATAGAAGCCACCTAACATCTCGTCAACACAGAGGTAAATAGCAAAAACTCCAAAAGTCCTGCAGCATGTGTGAAAGTCCTGTGGTTGGGGTTATTTACTCCCTGGAAGGGTATCTTCACATGCAGCAAGGGAATAGGAGTGATAGAAATCATGTTACATATCTTCCATGAAACTTCACAAATCTAAGTTTCTATCCATTCTAAATACTGAAATTCTATTCTTGAGAAAAATAAAGCCAAACGTAAGTTTAGATAGTCCTCTGGTGTGTGTGACAAAACGCGCTGGAGTAAGACGTGAAGTTTGAGGAAATGAGTATCAATTTAATTACCTGTAAACGTCAACATTAATCTGCCCCCTGCCCCATGTGTTCTATACTTTTATACACAGGCTAGAGCTGGTTTTTGCATCTTTTCCCTGTACCACACAGAACCCTCCCTACCTTGGGAAGGTTCTGCTTAAACGCTACTTGATTTCATTTGGTCAAATTCCATCTCTCCAGCCCAAGTTTCTCATTATGATGTGTCCCTTTTGAAAAGTCTGTATCCTTAGCCAGCTAGATGACACAAAAAGGAATAATTCAGGGTAAATCACAGTCAGAAGCCAGGAAATTTCTATTGCTGCTGTTAGTAAATTCTCTTCCACATATATGCTCTGTAACATTGAACAGAGAGATTAATGCGTATTGAGTGCTTCCTATATGCTTGCCACTTAAATATCTTTCAGTGGATTATTTCACTTAAAATTTAGTGCAAGCCCATGAAACAGATGTTATTACTGTCCTCTGTTTACATGTAGAAAACCAAATCACAGAGTGGGTGAAAACCTTAGCTTAGGTCACCCAGCTTGTGAGAACCAAAGCCAGCATCTGAACCAGAAAGCGTGGGGTGCAGAACTTGTGGTAGCTGCCACTTCATAAGTAGGCATTTACTCTGGGCCAATAACTGTGTTGCATGCCTAATGTTAACCTCAGACAACATGTCCAGGCTCAGCTCACAGGATTTATTGGGCTTGCCAGGAAGCACAAGAGACCGAGCAGAACTATGAAGATAATTTATTACTATGTCACTAAAATACCAGTCTGGTCCCAGAAGTATCCTTTCTGGATTACACATAACTATCAGCCATTAGTATGGCGAGCCAACAGAGCACTTTTATACAAAGTGAGTGCTAAGCACAAGTGATGTAGCTATTTTAAAGGTTTTGATTTTGCCAGATGTTTTAACATAGAACCATAGTGGCCAGTTCACTGTAGGGAAAAATATCTAGTATCACAGGCTATAGCTAATGAGGTCAGCAAGAGGATACACAGTAGACTCCTTTGGTACCCTAAATTGAAGTTATTAAGAAATGTTGGGGAAATTGTCAGTATTTATTAGTTGTCAGAGCCAAATTTCATGACCTAGATTTGATCCAGGGTTGCTTTGGAAGCAGACGTTTGATTTGTTCTTTCCAGCACATTCATCTGCTTAGTCTGCACACACCAGAAGCATTTAGACCTGTCCTTAGAAGTGCTGGTGACACTTTTATCATGGAAACAATTATCTGGCCACTGGATGCCACTGTTGCTCAACCAGAAGTCAGAAAACCAAGAAGTCCTGTGGCAATACAACATTGGCCAATTAAAGAGCATTATTGTTATTATTGGCGGTGGACCTGTGCTTTCCAACTATTTCTGTTGACGAATATATTCTGTCTACAGGAGTTGCAGTTTAATTGCTAAGAGCAAGCAAAGTTGAGAGAAAATGCAAATGCTTAGCAACTAATTTTTGGTACACTTTGCTTTCAAATACGCTGTTAGAAAAATAGTGTCCCACTCCTCGTGCTTAGTATACTGTAGCCGACAGCCTCCATTACTTACCAGCAGCTAATGCTGCAGAGGAAGACCAAACAAGGTGTCATGCATGGCCTTAGGCTATCAGAAGGGCCTCTTCATCTTAACAAAGGCCCTGGGGTGAAAATACTTTGCATGAACCGGCCCAGGCTCATATATTCAGATAGACTGACATCAATGCAGACAGTGAACCTAAAGCTGCTTTTCTGCACATCCTACAAACAGAAACATTTAAAATAACCTTTTAAAACGTATACCTTTTAAAAGCAATAAGAGTTGTGTATTTTAAAAAAGAACAGGTAAGGTTTGGGAGAAAAACTCTGAAGTAATACATATCCATGAGATCAGTTTAGAAACAACCCTAATTGCTTTGTCTGATAAGATTTACATAGTAAACACTTCTGACCAATGTACAGTGAAGGCCATGGACAAAGGAGCCCGCTTTGGTAGCTTTATGTCACTGTGGGATATGGGCCTTCCAATTTTGAAGGTATACTAGCTAGCACAGTTAGTTATTCTGTACAGAGAGGCAGATAGAGCCTTGGTCCTTGTTTAAATATTTGAAACTATTATTTTTATCTTACCAGCTAGTTAATTTTATTTATATGGTATAAACCAAAACCGCCAGTTTTACAATATCTGCAAATATCCATCTCTCAACCATATTTGGAAAACAGTAGATTTTTATTCAAATGACCCCTTTCACTTCATAAATGTGAATGCATACATACAATTTGCATACATGCATAAGCGGGGTCAGTTACCTAAACATCCTTTTTTTTTCTTACAGTTTAAAAATAAAATATAGCCTTTGTAGTTAGCATTTTGCTGTCACTGAGATTTTCTGGCCTCATAGAGTGTAGTGAATACTATATTAAATATGTTTAATTTGAACTCATGTTAAATGAAAATTTATATTTTTATCTTCTACTTCATTTTTTTAAAAGACCTAATTAATTTTTCTCTATAACATAAACATGTCAGGGGGGGAGTATGTGAAAATTTAAAGGCGAGGTTATATGCCTGAAGTAATATTTGCATTGGAATGTTAAAAATTTGTTCTAAAAAGCTGAAAAAAAGAAGAGAGTAGAATATTAATCATTTTAGGTGGTAGAGTATAAATATCTAATAGCAAATTTGGGTGAAATTATATGTGTACATAAATATATGCTTTCATAGGTTAATAATACACATGTATCGATTTCACAGCAAATTGAAGTTATACTGCACTGTAATGTGAAGACCGACATATTAGAATTACCTTTTGGATCTAAAAAGTATTATCACTGATTCATACTCTTTTGAACATTGTTTTGTGGGGTTTATGTTGCAGAAAAACTGCTGACATTACTGAGAAGGTTCTCCTGCAAAAGAATCCTGCAGAGACAGAGACCATCACGGAATGTCATTCTCAGCCCATCGCATAGTATGTGCTCCAGCGTGGCCAAGAGTTCCGGAATGGATTGAGAAGTAAACGCAGGGTGACAAGAGGCCATTTCATTTGTCTAAAAGTATTTATTTAGCAAAGTCACATTAAGCTGGATGAAGCAGACCACTTGTGCTGTCCCATTCTAATAGACAACAATAAATGATCACAATTGTTTTATTTTCCTCCACTATTTGATTAGACAAAGAACATTTTTCTTTCTCTATCAATGTTAGCCAAAATAACTGCATAGAAAGCACATGGAGGCAGCAAGCATGTCTTATCTAAAATAAATGTTAGTACTGTACACTGCGATAATACCTGTTAATGGAATGTTCTTTAAAATATAGATTAAAAAGCACACGCTTCTGAATGGTGGTTTATATGGATTAAGGACCCATTACGGAGAGATATGCAAGGGAAGAAATCTTTATTCAACAATTGACAGAGAGCACTGACAAATGTTTATACATTTGTTTTATTATTTTTTGCATGTGTATGTGTGTGTGTGTGTGTGTGGTACGTATGCATGTATGTTTTCACGTTCCGGTGTGTGAGGCTGCACATGTCTATGTGGGTGCACTGTATGTGTGCATGTGTGTGAAGAGGTCAGAGGTTGACTCTGGGAATCTTCCTTGTTTCCTTTCTCCTTATACACTTAAACTCAGACCCCCTTCCTTCAGCCAGTCTAGCTAGGCAGGTTGCCACCGGCGCCTAACACTTACTGATGCAGAGGATCTAAACCCTGGTTTCCACACTGAGCCATTTCTCTAGACCTAATTGGTTTTGTTTTTAATGTAAGTTAGCTGGATCATGAAGTGTAAGAAATGATCAGTATATTACATGATATTAAACACTATTAAATAATATAACAAACATTTAACTAAACAAGTATTGAGCACAATCATTTAAATATATGTTCTTGGCATAGACACATTCATAAAGTGTTTTAAAGTAGACTGTCTAGTTAAAAACAGTGACTTAATATTTATTTAACTAAGTAGTCCCAATTATAAGTAGGTAGAATATAAATATTTCCCCCATTTAATATAGCTTTATTATTTTCTTTAAAATTATTTTTACAAGTGTACAACAGACTTAAAATTGGGTCCCACTTTACCTTTGTTTCTCTTAATAAAATTAAATTATGTGGTGCCATTTTTTTCACAGAGTTTATTATTATGCACTACTGGGATATTTTGTACCACTATGACTTTATTGATACACTAACTGTTGCTAAAGCGTTTGTTGTATCTGTACTTATACAAATGGTATATCATTGTATATATTTGGGGGATTAAGTATAATATTTTCATATACATGTATAGTAAATAATGATCAAATCATGATGACAACTTATTTACTACCTCAAACATTTACCACTTATTTGCATCGAGAATACTGTTTTGAATGATGGCTGAATTCAGTTACATTCCTATCAGAGGATGTAAGGCTGTACCTTTCTCCACAGCCTTGCTATCATTTATTTTTGCCCTTCAGTTTATTGGACTTACTTTGTTTTATTTATTTTTCTCTTTATATTGTCTTCCTAAATGAAAGCTACTATGCCTAGTGTAGCTGGTATTAAAGTGAGTTAAGATGCTAACCACTGTCATTTTGATACATAGTTATGCCATGATTAGTGTTATTAAGTACCTTTACACACATATTCAGCCACTATATTTTCTTGAGAAGTCTTTATTAAGCTCATTCAATCATTTAAATCAGATTACCATCATTACTAGTGTTAATATCACTAGTGGATATACAATTGACTACCTTGCATTTTGTGTATTTTAATTCTTTGTCACATAGGGATTTTACAAACATCTCCCATAGGTCCTCCTCACCTTGCTGGATCTTTCTTTGACTGTGCAAGAATATCTTAGTTTGGGATAAATCCACTTGTGCATTTATACTTGGCCCACATTGGTGTCTTGAAATATTCTCTGGATGGTTTCTTCTAGAGGTTTCATATCTCCATTTATGATTGTTTGACTTGTTTTTGTATATGTATATTCAGTTTTCTTGAACTAGTCACTGAAAAGACATTGTTTTCCTAATGTATGTTTTTATTTTTGTGTGTATGTCAGAATTGGTACACAAAGATGACTATGGATCAAAATATATTCATAACTATAACTTCTAAACTATATTCTAAGATACCAAAGTTAACCTAGTAGTGTTTATCTCTTTTGTGACAGATCAACAGCAAACACATTTGTCAATATACATTAATAACCTCCTTCTGAAGAAAACACATAAACACCACCATCTCTCTTCTTCTGAAAGCTTTCTTCCATGTCACCAAATGTGGTCAATGTTTGTTTTGCCCTTTATTCCTTTCACGTGTTAAACTACCCTGAAAGTCTCAATAGTCTCAATGGCTCCTCTTATGGGACCATCCCTGTGGTAAATAGAGTAGTAAACACTTGGAAAAGGAGTGTTATCTGAGATGCAAAAGCCCAGGAACGTAGGAAATTGTGTCTCATCTGTGGCTAGGAAAAAGGAAAGACTCTGTAAGATATCTTGGGCCTCATGATGTTTTAGGAGACAGGAAGATTGAGAGGGAGGAGATAGAAGGCTTGAAGAACTGCAGCATAGGAGAGGAGGTGGGGTTGGACTGGGAGGTAGCTGAACAGGCAAGGAAGGGAAAGGATGTGTAATAGTCAAGGAAGAGGACCCAAATTTACGAGCCATTCTGGACTCATAGAACTTTTGCTGAATCTTTAAAGGGTTTATCCAACCACATAGAAAAGAGATGGAAATACGTGGTTCCTAAATGATTACTTCAGCTGCCTATTTAGTGGGAGTTCAAGAAACATTCCAAGAGTTCTCTGTGACTGTACATAGAATAACAATCCATTTGGGGTGCATGACAAATATAATTTTTCTTTTGAGAAATCTGTATATTAACTGTAACATTATTAAACTCTTTCTGGAGCAAAAAAAAAAATACAGAAATACAGAGAGAACAGGAATGTAAGAAAGTGACATCCTCAATAAAGACCCACAAGAGTCAACTTACTCTCAAACATTTAGGTGTGAAAAGGGACAGGCATCCCTCCCCCTTTTGTTTTCAGTCAGTAACTGCTATTGATTGTTGACCTTGTCTTTTTTTGCAAATACACAGAACAAAAGAACATCATTTAAGAAAATATTATAGAGCTGATCCACAAGAGAAGTTTCGACTAGGAAATTCATTTTTTGCCTAACATTTTGTAAAAAGCTGTTTTGTCTATACAGCTGGAATTGCTTTGCAATCTTTAGTGCAAGCTATAAATGTCTTTAAAAATTTGGACAGATGCTGACGAAAAGACATAAAAGCGATGGAGATTCGACTTAGCTAGGTTCAGTCACTCCTCCCTAGTGCCTAAAAAATTAAGGATTGACGATTCACATAGAAGGAAAATAATACTAACCCAAAGCAAAACATTCTTGGGGAGATCCTTTTTGGATGCTAACAAACTTAACAGAAACATTTCTTTAGATAATATTTGCTCCTATATCTTTTAAAGCATTTGAACTTTAGTACTTTTTGTTTTGTTATTGAAACAGAGTATCCGTTAACTTAGAATTCTGTGAACTCAGCTGAACAGTAAAGGTGTTATTCCACATGCTAAGTTAACCGCCCAAATATAACCATCCAATGCGGAGTCTGTTTTTTTTGTTGCAATCCTGACTATGACTTATTTTTCACTATTTCTCCTTTTCCATCTGAACAGTAAGATCCAATATAGCTGTACTCCTGTTTATGGGTTTCCGGAAGCTTCATGTTCGTTCCCCCAAATTCCCATAGAGAAAGAAATGTTGAAGTCTTTCCTACATGAGAAAGCTGTAAGAGGTAATGAGGTCATCACAGAAGAGCACTCAAAGATGGGATCACTTCCTTTGCAAGAGACAGATGACCCCCTCCTCTCTTCCCTGTAATGAGCCATAAAGGAATTCTATCTGTATGCCAGAAGAGTGTTCTCATCAGGACCAACTCAGTAACTTGATCTTGGACTTCTGGGTTTCATAAACGAGAAATAAGTGTTACCAAAACCACCCAGTCCATAGTATTGGTCAAAACAGCTCAAGATTAAAGACAACAATGGAAGATGTATCTGTGCTAGCGGCCTAGATGGAGAGGCTTACAAGTGGTGAGTGAGGGGAAATGACGTAGTAATGACAGCAAGATGTTGGGCATATGGATATTTTAACTTGTTCTTAGAAAGTGGTTGATAAATCATGGAAATATAATATCTCAGATTTGGAATATCACTACCCATTTATTAAATATAAGACAGTGGACACAAGTTAGTGAAATGAATTACTTGAGACCACAAAATAACTTAGAAAGATGATGATGGACAGAGGGTAAAATTAAAATCCAAACCTTATGTTTCAATGTTCAGGAGAAGACAACTGATTTATACTATAGTCTCAACTTTCTTACTTAACTCCAATTTGTATTTATGGCCAATGGGAGAAAACTATTTAATCCAGTACATTTTAGCTGATCTTGCAGTAGGTTGTGCAAACAAGCTGCATATGAATGAATGATGAGGCTGTAAGTTATTGTCAAAGATGATATGAGGCAATTTTTATTGCAGTGACAAAAAATGCTTTATCAGATCAACTTAAAAGGAACCATGCATGCTGGCTCATAGTTCTAGATGCATTTGCTTCTATGATGTGAACTTCAAGGCAGGGAGCACATAGTAAAATAAAGCTGCTCACCTAATGTCTGCCAGCAAGCAAAAGCAGAAATGACTCAAGGGGTAGATATGCCTTTGAAGGCCCAACCCATCTCCCCTCACTTGCCCAGCAACATACTTCTTTCAACAAGGGTCCTCCTCCTGATAAATCAATAACTCTGAATTCATCAATGGATGTCTCACATTAATGAAATTATTGTTCTTATGATCTAGTTATCTCTCAATAGTACCACCTGCTGAGGGTATGGAGGTGGGGAGGTAAGCCTGAAACATTTGGGCCCTTCATAATCAAAACATAATGGGATTTTAATTGCACATGCAAGTCCTACAACTAGCAATATTGAGTCACCTATGAAAGGGTTAGGGATACGGGAAAGTATCAGAAAACAAAGGTCTGTGTTGGGAATATGGCTTTACTCAAGGGAAGTGATGAGAAGATAAGCCAGAAAACTGAAGCATGGCCCGTGTGAAAACATCCTCTTTGAGGAGAATGAGGATATGCACAACCTGATTCAAGCTGCAAAGTGCTTTTCTCACGCCCTACAGTTCTGGTTTCAGATAACAGAGTGGAAACTGAGCTAGCTTGATGAGAACACTACAAGGAGAGCTTGAATGCTCTCCAGACCCATCTGGACTTTTGTTCCTTTCAAACGATAGTTTTATTCTTTCTCATTGCATGGACAGACTGAATGCGGACTTTCTCTTTCCCAGGAACGAAAATCCCAGGGAAGAGACTTGGTGGAAAGGACTACCTCCCATCCAATCAATGGTGACTGGGGCAGTTTTGTTTGGTTAATTTGTCCAACTTAGAACCACTGGAGTGTGGTAATGTGGGTGGATTTCCAGATTCAGAACGTAAGAACTGAGGGGAGCGGTACTCAGGAGATCATTCAGGCTCCTTGTTTGTGGTGGTTCGCCTGATCACAAGTTGCTTAGTTTGTTTCTCCCCACATTTTAAGTCTCAGCACCACATTTCAGTCAACTGATAAGATTTTATTATAACGTCACACTGGAAAATGGGGAAACGCAGAGATCTGTTTCTGCCTCTGGCAATTCAGATAGCGTGTCCTTCCCTTACTAGGTAGAAAATGTTCTCTGTGATAGTGTTCCTCCTTATGCTGACTTAGCAGACATGGGAAGCTGATGAAAGAAGACATGTAAAGTCAGGATTCTTAGGTGTTTTTCCTCATTCTTATGGCCCATTCCCTATACATCTCTAATGCTAATATTGCAATGATCTAAGCCAGGCTTTGAAAAAAGGAGACTAGTCACCATTAAATATGGCATGCTTCTGTAAGTGTCCACTTTGGATGTTTGAAAGCTGTTGTTCAAATGGCCCCCTATGGCTCGATTTTGATTAGTGTTTCATCCACTCAGAACCAGAAAAATATGGGTCAAGGCAAACTAAACTGAGATTTAGATTTGAATTGTGGGTGTATTGGCAACTTAATTGGTGGAAAAAGTGTATGATCTCTACAGAGACAGGAAAGAAACCTATGAATTGTAACTAAAAGTTTTCTTTGGCCAAGAATTATTCTAGAAAATATAGAGATCTTGCTATGGATGGGCAGCAATAGCAGTATAAGGAGTTTTTATTTTGCAGTACTGAGAATTGAACCTAAGGTATCATACATGCCATGAAACTCAATTTGGACAAAACCAAAACAAAGCAATAACAACAACAAATACCCTACCGTAATGGATAAAACTAGAAAAGAACTTGAAATGTTTATACATCTGATCTTTTTCTCACAACCGGAGCTACAATGTAGTTATCATAATTTGTTCACTTATACAAAATAACTGTCACCAGAAGCAGGAGTCTAACAAAATGTAGAAGCTAAAACTCCCTCCAGTCCCCTAGAAGTAGGTTTTTTTTTTTCCACTTAAATTGCTATTGTGGCAACAGATGTAAAAGTAAGCAGCTTTTATAGAAGAGGTACCCGAACGTAATCATAAGCTGAGGAAGACAAGTCAACCGGGTTGAGAATGCACCAGATGAAAGAAAAGACATCAGAGTGGGAAGGTGATACAGATGGAATAGAGGTAACTCCTGAGCCCTGTGTGTGTACCTCTGTAATCAGTGGCATTCTAGTCAAGTTCCCATCGCTTGCTCTGGGCTTTATTTTTCCTTGCCCTAAGCTGCTTCTGGGTAAAAAGCACACTCAGCTTGTGTGACCTGCAGTGGGCCTGTTACATGCAGTGGGTCCAAGGAAACCTTTCAAGATTCAGCCTTCTGTTATGGCTGTTTGCAGCTGCCTGGAAATTCTTAAGGGATGGAGTCATAGACAGAAGATGTGGGAGCCCAGTCATTCCTGAGGAAGCAGGGTGATTTGGTTTTAAAGCACCCTTGATATTTTATATTTATTTATTCGCTGCTTCTAGAGAAGGGGAAAAATGTGCCCACATAGAATACCCTTACACACAGCAAAGCAGTAACAGTGACTCTCTAATTCCCCTGCTCAGGCTTGGAGTAGTTTTAGAACTGTGGACCCGCAGATCACAGTAGCCCCTTCCAGGGTATTTTAGGCTTAGAGAAACCTAGTCTCGCAGCTATCAATGACCTGGAAATCACATACCCTGTAAAGGCTCACACTGGCTCTTCTATGGACTAAGCCTAATGTCTTGAGTCCTGACCTCCCAAAGTCCTTCAGACTGAACAGCACAGGCTTGAGACAGTTTGCATAATTTCAGAATCAAAGACGTGGTTTTTCAAATATGGATTTTTAGTTTGGTTCAGTGTCATCTGGGGAAGGTGGGAGAGATGGCATATTTGGAAAAGGAATATTGGTAGATTTCATCTTACCTGCGAGGCTACCGGTTACCTACAGTATCCATCTTAAAATACTAAGCTTGGAACGTGATGGGGTGCTGGAGAGGGGCAGAGATATTTTGCCCAAAGCAAACGTTGACTTTGTATTTCCAGAAAAGTCCCATGTGAGGACTGACACCTAGGAGCAATAAAGAAAAGAAGGTCTTTTTCTTGTGTCAAAAAATTCGTGCGGCCAGCATTCCCTCTGGGGGACTGACTACTCCACGGGCCAGCCGTCCTGGACCGGCCTCTGCTTGGGCAGCCACATGGGGAGCATTTCACACAGTGGACTGCACTGGGCTTCCCAGATCCCTCTTCCCCAAATCCCTACCCTGACGCAGCTCCCACTGCCTGACAGGTGTTTGCCCAACTCCAGAGGCCCAGGATTTTGGGGAGTGTCTGAGCCAATAAGATTTCTCCTTGGGGGGGAGGGCGTGGCCACACGGGTCAGAGCAGGGGCGGGGCTTGCGGAGCCGAGGAGAGCCTAGCTGGTTGCGTGGAGGGTTGTTTGATTCCCACCCCCTCTTTTTTCTTTTTTTCTTTTTCCTTTTTTCCCCCTTTCTCCCTGAGTCTTATTAATTTCTCTGTGGGGCTGCGGCTGGAGACCGTGGAGCGCTGGATATGACGCTCGGAGCTTTAATTACCGCAATGGCTGGACAAGTGTGAGGAAAGCTGACAGGGAGGGAAAAAAGGGGGGACAAGATCGAAGAAGAGAAGCAAAGAAGCACCCTCCCATCCCTTCTCCTTCTCTCTCTAGATTTGGACAGGAGGTGCAAGGAGACTGAAGAGAGAGCTGAACATAGCCCGGCTTTGGGGGAGAGGCCGGAACCCTGCCGCCTCTTTGCAATCAACTTTTTTTGGAAGCCTGTTTTTTTTTTTTTTTTCTTTTTTTTGCCCCCCTCTTTCTTTTTATTGTTGACCAACCAGTGTGAGAGAGAGAGAGAGGAGAGAGGGGGAGCGAGCGAGTGAGAAAGTGAGGAGGGTGCGAGCGAGCGGAGGAGCACTCGGGGAAATTGCTGCACAGTCCTGCCTGGAGCACCAGCCGCACAGTCGCGCACACTCCCACCCGCGCGCACTCTCCCGCGGTCCCTCGCCGGGTCCCCGGGTCCCCGGGCCCTGGAAGCCACCGGCACCGACTAGCTCGCCAGCCCCGGGAGCCCGTGCACCGCGCGCGCCGCGCCCGCCCCCCTCGCGCCCCCCACGCGCTCCCGACAGAGGGGGGGGGGGGAAGAATCTCCTCCGCGTGCCCGCAAGGGGCTATGCCATTTGGACATGTAATTGTCAGCGCGGGATCTGAGACTTGCCAAAAATGAAGCTGGCGACCGGACTGTGGGTCTGGGGGAGCCTTCTGGTGGCCACGGGGACCGTCCAGCCCAGCGCTTCTCAATCAGGTGGGTCGCGCAGTCTCGCGGTTTTCCCTCTCGCGCTCCAGCTGTTGAACCCGCCACCGCCTCGGGTGGCTTCCTTCTCCTTCTCGGCCCTTCTGTCACCTACTGGCTCCCAGGCTCGAGGGAACCCTAGGGACCCGGCTGGCTTCTGGCTTGGGTCGCCCCCTCGCTCCAACCCAAACTTACCTTTGTGTGTGTGTGCGCGCGCGAGCGTGTGTTTTTTAATAGATGCTGCCAATGAGTCCGCTTCCCCTGCCTGCCCCCCACCCCGGGATTATTTGTCGCCCCCCTCCTCTCTCTCTAGCCCCCTTCTTTCTTTCTCGCGCGTTTTCTGGGAGCCTAAGCGGGATCGCTTCTGGTGGCGCCCGTTTGTTCGGGGCGTGGGAGACAGAAGCCGGTCCGTGGAGGTTCCCTCCTCCTCCCGCTGGGCAGGAAAAAAGAAAATAAAGAAGAAAAAAAAAAGAAAGAAAAAGAAACAACACAAACAACAAAACAAAACAAACCCCAAACCCCGATAGATCTCTGCACCTCTTCTTCGGGCCGCAGGGAGGTCGCTGGGCTGCGCCTGCCTGGCCTTCCTGGGGTGCAGGGCTGCCGCGGGTGGAGCGGAGCGCGGGCCGGGAGCCCGGCTTGGCACCTGAGCGTGCTTGCGTGCTGCCGCCAGCCCGACTCTCCCGTACCCTGCGGGGTCACACGGGACGCGGAGCCGGGGGCCCCCAGTAGCTGGAGCGCACCGGGCACGCGCCTCGGCCAGGGCCAGGGGACTCTGGGCCTCCTCTGTTGGCATCCCGGAGCTGTCTTGCGATTGACTTTGGGGGCGCTTGCTCTCCTGCCTGCACGATCTCTTTAAAAAAAAAAAAAAAAAAAAAAAAAAAAATCCTAGTCTACTGTGCTCAGAGCCCGGCCTTCCCACCCGGTGCTGGGCTTGCTCCCGGAAGAGTTCTTCCAGTAGTGCAACTTGCGATTGGCCTGAGTCCTTCCAACTTCTGTTTACTGCCCGGCGGGGTTCCTGAGCCCACGGGTGGCGCTCATTGACTTAGCCCGAGGCGGGCGCCTTGGCGGCACCCCTAGAGCGGCCACTGTTGGCCCGAGCGCCGGAGCCCCAGGTATTTGGACAGAAAAAGGACTAATTGACCCCGAGAGGCAGCGCCGTGTTACTGGCGTGCTGGGGCTACCAGGGCCAATGACAGCAGCTGCGGTGGTGGAGTTCAAAGTTTTTTTGGTTTTTTGTTGTTGTTGTTTTTGTTTTTTTTTTTTGACACTTGGGAGTTTCCCCGGGATGAGAGGAGGGGACAGGAAAGGACCAAGGAGAACCGGTGTGTCTGTTGCGGCCAAGAGGGGTGAGAAGAGGGCTTTTGGAGAGGCAGGGAGATTTCCGGAACCTTCCGGGGCTGGTGGCGGGAGCGTGGGAGTCAGCTTGAAGAGATAAAGCATTCAGGAGTGGTAACAGGGAGAGCTTTGGGTCCCCAGAGGGTGTCCTTCTGACCTCACCGAGAAAACAGCAGCTTGCTAGTTTTCCCGCTCCGCCCCCCCTTCCCCGCCTCCTTTTAGCCTAGTAAATAACAAGTTACAATCTCTGAGCCGTTCAAAATGACCTTCGAATGGCACATGTGCGCCATTTGTGCTGGCCGTTTGCAGACTCCCAGTGACTCCGAAATTCTTCGTGCATACCAGTTTCCCGGGCCCCAGCCACCTCTGGGATCACAGCAGCGAGGACTTGGGATTCTAGCTACCCACTCAGAGCCCTTCGCCTTTTCCCCCTCAATGGGTTGATTATGCACATTGACCCATTCAAAAACACTTGCGACTGTCACGCAGGCTTAGCCGAGAAGAATTTCTATCAGGCCACCCTACCAGGGGGCTGTCTGGCGTGGCCTGGGCCGCTGGGGGGATCCCCGCTTCGAGTCCGCAGCAATGTGGTATTAACTGTGCAGCTCCCGGTAAGGCTCTGCCAAAAAGCCCTTTTCAAAATTTAGGCAAGGAATGTAATCCAAATTAGTTCTGCGGCTGTCCCCTTCCATGTCTCAGACGACACCAGCTTGCGCCCTAGCTCTCTCTGCTCTGTTCCCTGGATGAATCGTCAGACCCACAAGTGAGCCCATTTAGAAGCATGAGGATTAGCGTGGCATTGTTGTTCCTGTGTGTGACTCTGTACTTGAAATTCTGGGGGCACAAAAGAGAGCCTCACTTGTTCAAAACACAAAGTGATCTAGATGAAAGGGCCGCACAAAGAAAAGCTCTCGGGTGCATCCCTGGTATAATTACAACAAGCATACTTCGGTGATCTATTGGACACTGTCAGTGCCCCCAGGGCCTTCCCCCCCCCCACACACTTCAGGCGCCCCACCGCACCTGGCAGAGAAAGTTCAGCTGGTTTTAATGTAGTGCTATTATAAAAACAAGTAGCTGTCTGGTGAGCGTGAGGTTCTGTGTCTGTGGCTGTGCATGTGTGTGGCTGTCTATCCAAGTAAATACATACTGCGCGTCTCCTCTCTCGCGGTTAGCAGTCAGTAGCAGTTTGGAGGAGTTTGTTTTGGTCCAAATGAGAAATTAAGTGCGGATAAGTAAACTAAGCTGCCAGAGGGCGACAAGATGTTGAGTGAATTGCTTTTAGATGAAACAAATTAAGGAAACGAGGGAAGACAATCTGCTTTTCGCATTATTAGACACGCTTGGAGTTCAGGGGAGAGTGGCATATTTTTGAAATGCTAATTTCTTAAGCAGAAGGAATGCACCTTATTTACTGCTGTATGTGAATGGAATAAAACCATACAGTGGAAGATTCTCATCTACGATCTTCAAGATGTTTCTTGGGAAAATTGTACATAAGAAAACTTGGCTTTTCTTTTGCTCCAGGGAAAACAAGTCAGCTTTTGAGCATTTAAAAATAATTCTGAGGAATTTTTGACTTATTACTAGTGATAAATTTTATCTATAAATGTTTTTAGTCCAAGGCCTTTCTATGGCAATTCCACCTGAAGGGGGTAATTCTAAAGTGTTTGCCTTCTTTCTGTGATGGGACTTATCAATATCGCTTTTGTAATGAAATAAAAACATACAGTAGTGTTGAAGTGACCTTCTCCTAAGCCTCCCTATGTGATGGACAAGTTCATTTTCATTCTCATATGCCAGTTACGTAGTCCCCTGCTTTTCATTCCATTAAAGTGCACACATCTACAAATTTAAGGTACATTATTTTCCCCAAAACTTCAGGTGGGATTCTACATTTGAGATGAAATTATTAATACAAGTTAAATGACAAAAATATTACATAGTTTTTAAAAAAATGCCTCAGTCATCGTTTCCAAGTGTACTTACAATGAGCATGTCCATGGGCACACTATCACAGGCCTTTTGTTCCTTTAATTTTGAAAACCATGCATGTGTGTACAAGAGAGCTTGAGAGAAGGACATGTTTTCCATTCCAAATACTTCTAAACAGATGACTGCCTCTCACTGTAGCTGCAAATTACTTAAAATCCTATAGGTTTCTGGGGCTGAGATGAAGTGGAAAAGCTCTGATGCTGCCATGATTCCTTGTTTCTCTTTTCAACTCAACTGCCTTTATTTTAATCATGCACTCATAGAAAGTCAAATTTCTGGAAAAGTGAAGCACTTACAGCTTTGTATATACATATTTTTTTTTTTTTTTCATTTAGTCCCTGGTAATGTGTCCTAATTAGCAAATTACATCAGAATGTTTACTAGGGCTTGCAGGGGATGTAAGATTTATGTATTTTCTATTCTAACCTGAACACAATGTTTGCATTGACTGATTTTTTAGAGTCTGCATTCACTTGATAGAAAATCATATTTCCTCCTCAGAATGGATTCAAATATTTAGTATTCATGAGCTTTTATCTCTTTGGTTCTTAAATAGAAGTACTATTTATCATCTGTCTTATACACTCACCCTTTCCATTACTATGGATTCCTTACATATTATTTGAGTTTAGGCACATATGAATATATATTTCCCCTCCCAGCACTAAGTACATTCATTGTGTGTGTGTGTGTGTGTGTGTGTGTGTGTGTGTGTCTTTCCCTGTGACCTGCCACTCAGCCACTGCAGGACTTCTCTAAGCCAGCTTTCATTCTTTCTGATAAATCTGATATGGCTGGTTGGCTGAACAATCGTAAGCCATTCCATTGCTCAGATTTATTCCTGAAAGAAAATAAAACGGCATCGATCCTAGATCACTAGGGCATCTCAAAAGCCCAGACTCCAAGGCCAAATCTTCGCACAGAGCACTACCTCTCTCCCTTGTGCCTTTTCTCCCATTGACCGTCCAACAAAAGCTACTGATACAAGGAATTGTGCTCTGGGAATTCTCCGAAGCTTGATTACAGCCACCTTGAGATTAATGGCTATGTAAGGTGTACATTTTACACAATTTACTAAATTAGCATGTCTTTAATATTGCACTGCTTTTTGTGCTATGACCAGTCAGTTATTTGGAAAATTTAGTTTGTGTTTTCAAAATAGCAATAACTTTTGGTTTTACAGTGTTCTGCTCCCATTGGATGTCCAGAAGTGATGTGTAAGTATCCAAAATCTAAAAGAAGCAAATGATCAGAAAGGTTAAATCTGTTACCAGCAGATTTATTGGCATTTGATCTGCTTAATTTCAAGCTTCTCAGGGATACTTTTTTGTATATATGTTGTTAATAGTTACATTGAAATTAGTTAATATGTGTTCAAATCTACAATAGTCTATAAAAGTATCAAGAACATCTGGTTATCTGACATGCTGAATGTATTATTACAGAGTAGAAGTTGATCATACTACCAACTTCCTGCCAGACTATATAATCATACAGGGTCTGTTATATCAACATTTCACCATATTGAATTAAATTGAGTCTCTTTTTCTAATACTCATTTTATGTACTATAAATGTCAAGTAGTCAGAGAAAAATATTTTCATTATTCCTAGTAGAGTTATTTATATGAGTTTATAATGAGAAAGTATTTTGATTTTTTTCATTTATTTGTTCTGAATAAAAAAGATGATAGCTCAATGTTTCCTGAAACAGTAGCACTTTGACATAATTGTAAGGAGAACTTACCTGCCTATATTGCAATTAAGAACAGCACAGACCATAACCACATGCTTTAAATCAGGATTCCTGCATCCTAGGGACAGCTCTTATAAGGTTATTCTTAATGTTTTCAGTTTCTCATTCCATGCCTTTGTGAGTGGGATTAACTGCCTGGGGGGAATGCATGTAAGATACTGTATATGTCTCTACTGGGGGGCAGTTTTCCACAACAATGAGTTTAAAGACTTCTGTGGTGTTGAGATACATTCTAGTAACCAGTTAATTGCTTTTGTACATGAAATTCAAGTTGTACAATACAATTAAGACATTTATTTGCACATGTGTTGAGAAACACAACATAAACTCACTAACAAGCTGTTCCGGTCAGGAAACCACCAGTTTAAAGACATTCAGAGGTTCTTGACTCTGCAACATTTATTTGTGAAAACTCTTTCTCTCAGATAATACTTTTGGAATTGCTCTATGGCCTTTTCAGATTTCATTGTTTACGTGTCTTTCTGAGTTGTTGTTATTTTGACATGTCAAAATAAACAAATTTGTTTTTCTAAGCTTTAACAAGAAGCTTTAAAGTTACTTTCTGGCTTTCCTGTTTGATACTGAAACAAGTCCTTTCTAGATTTAAAGAGGCCTTCTCACTTCTAGTATACACTGTTAAAATGTGTGGCCATTTGGGGACTGAAGCTAAAGAGTTTTTTGAACAGGAAGTAATTGCCTTGTAGTTATTTTTGAATAAATGATTGCATATACGCCCATCATTTTGCACAACTCCAGGGGGCAGCAGTCACACAGAATTTAATAAGATGAGGCCTGCACTGTGGGGAGCACATCAGCGGCTCTGGTGTTGAGTAAATGCTAAAGAATAAATCACGGAAATAAATGTAAGAGTTAAGGGCTCCAGCATAAGCCTTTGAGAGAGCATGGGTTAGACTTCCGGCCTATTTGCATATCTCTATTAGTACTAAATAGGACGTCTCAACTATTAGAAGCTTGAATATTTTTAATGATTTCATTGGAAAATGGATGTTTCAACATACAGGAAGCAGGAATCAATTGTTTTACAATTATTTTTGTAAGCCAATCTCCTGTTGTTGGGTAAGTTCATGTGTGTAGACCAAGTATCCAAAGCAGGTTTTTATAGCCAGATTTTGTTAAAGCTAAAGAAAGAAGCCACCTTCTAGGAACTTACTTCGGAGGTCTTTGGTGTTTGCACCTTTCCCCTCTGCTGTTCTCTCCTTTCTCTCTGCTGTTTTTAGAGAAATCTACTGCTCTTTAGAAGGTCCTGATCTAGTCTTGTCTTCTCAGTTTTGTAAAGAAATTAGAAGCGGAGGGAAACAGGGTGTTGTTTCCTGTGTTATTTTCTATCAAGTACATAATCATGTTCGAAAATTCATAGACAATTAAAAGAATAAATAAAAGGTTTGGTCAAAGAGAACAGCAAAAATTGTGATGAAACAGATCAGCTGTATCGTTCTCTCCAAGGCAAAGGCTGTGTGATCATCACTATCATTGTTGTATCTAGGTCACCATATTGGATTGCATATATAATTTGTGCAATATCATGAGATGATTAAAAAATAAAGCACATTGTTAGGAGAAATGTATGAGGATCTATACCTGATTCTCAGTACTTACTCCAGACCCTGTAATCCACATAGTAGCAGCTACATAAGGATTTGTATAGAATGGTACTTTAAAGCATCTCCTTCATGAGACTAAAAAGTAGAGATGGCTGTTTATCTTATCCATAATAATGTATTTACTTAAACAAAATGGACTGTAAAAAAATACCTGGTGAGTTCTTCCTCACTTCCAAGTTAGTGGAGGCCTTTAACCAACAAATTTCAAGAGTCTATGAGAGTCATCCAGCCCTATCCTGAATCCAAGGCTCTTATTTCCAAGGCAATTGTGTTCTCTCATGTCAGTTTTCCTCTGAACAACTACAGAAGGAGAGTTTGCAATCTTGAGACTTTGTGGGTTTGTTTCATGGGCACAATTGTGACTCTCTCACTGGCTTTTCTGCAAGATGCTGCCTCTAGGCTTTGTGTCATGCAATGCTGTCGATCTACCTTAACTCGTCTTGTGGATGAGCTCCTTGAAGTATCTGTGTGTTCTTGGACATGATCCACATTCTTTTGAGTTCTAGTGACAGAAAAAAAAAAAAAAAGAGAGAGATTTGAAACTTGTTTTGGCAGGCAGAGTCACTTCCTGTTAGGAACTGGAAATGAAAATGGACCCCCTCCATCCATAAAAGATTAACATAGACACCATGAAACTTCCTGTGCAACATCATTAAATGTCTCTCATGAGGATATATCAGGATCATTACTCTTAATCATGTTATTTCCAATATTGTAAGGGTTACTGAAGCAAGCTACACACCATTAAGAATATACAAGACACAGTTTCTCAATTCTGGGAGTTAAATGAACAGAGATCAAGCTTGTCTACTTACATGCATCTAAACATACGTGCACACAGCTCATCGCCACTTTGGAAACACAATTTAAAGGTGTTTTAAGAAAAGAACATAGCCACTTTTTTTCTCCCAAACATCAGCTATATCAACCATCAGATTTACCACTGGATCTTTGCTAATCTTTTGAGTTTTAATATGTCTATTTCATATGCTTCTGTATTAATGAATAGTCATGGTAAGCCCTTATGATAAATGGCAATATAAAGCCAGCCTTCAGGATATCTGTCTTCTGGTCTTCTTTCCCCTAGGGTATCTCATAGATGATTAGGACAGAAAACTTTGTCCATGGCTTCTTCAAGTCCATGATGCCACTATCTTGAATAACTACCAGCATGTGTAGTTCTCTATTTCAAGACCAGCCCCATCACTGACAGGGGGAATCTAATAGAGGTCTCAGATGGTAGTAAGTACTCTGGTCTAGGCAACTCCTGTTCCCAAGATCTTTCTTTGTCATTATTTGTTCTTACTCCCTGTAGGCCTGCAGAATATTCGATTATTAGTTTTATTAATTTCTTTCTGTGGGGACCTCAAAGAACTCAACAACAACAACAACAAAACCAAAATATTTATTCCATATGCATATACTTTCATTTTAGGAAGTTCTTTGGCAAGCTATTTTCTCTCCACAGTGATACCAATTAAACCAGTTTGTTTTTAATAAAAACTGACTGCATGGTTTATTAAAAATCTATCCCTAAATTGTTTTTAAATAAAAATCTTAGACAAGTCAAGGAAATGGTACCACAAGGTCTCCTTGCCTCTAAGAACTTCTTCCTACCATTGCCAGATTACGATTCTAATACAACACATCAGTAATCCTAGTTGTTAGTGAGAACTAATGAAATTTAGACCAACACCTGTGGAGAATCCACAGGACTGGACCCTAGTCCTCTGCATAAATGAGACAGTTGTGTAGCTTGGTCTGCTTAAGAGGCTCTCTGGCAGTAGGATCAGGATTCATCCCTGGTGCATGAGCTGGCTTTTTGGAGCCCACTACCTATGGTGGGACACCTTGCACAGCCTTGAGGCAGGGGGAGGGGCTTGGACCTGCCTCTACTGAATGTACCAGATTCTGCTGACTCCCCATGGGAGGCCTTACCTTCTTGTAGGAGGGAATGGGGGTGGATTGTAGGGGAGGCTGGAGGGGCTGGAGGAGGAAAGAAAGGGATCTGTGATTGGTATGTAAAATGAATAAAAAACTTTCTTAATAAAAAAAGAAAAAAATCATAGTTTTAATTCTGAAATACCCTGTGAATCCCATTGTGAGGTTCAAAGTCTGCTTAAATTGTCTTCAATTTTATGCCTTAGAGTTTCTTATGATGTATTCTGCCTAAAAGCCAGTCTACCTACTAAGCTTTCCAAGGTCATGCCTAATTATTGTCTTGACTTCTGCTGACTCCTTTACTTGTAATTCATGACTTACTTGATGCCTTATAAAAAAAGATTTTGCATATTGTAAGTTCATTTTTGAATCACATCTGTTCCTTATTTCTCCCTTAAATTGACTACAGTAGCCTATGAACCTTTTCAACATCACCTTTTCCATTTACCATACAGTTTCCACTTTTGAATACAAGTTGACAGCTTCCGACTAATGTGAGCCAAAGACATAGTTAGCACTTAAAAATATTCTTTAAACTAAAGAATAATATACACTTGCTGGAATAATCTTAAGCTCATTCACACACGGTTCTTATTTGTAATTAAATCATTTTGTGCACAATGTAAGCTGTTCTAAAACATCAATACAGAATTGTTAATAATAGGTATTAGTGGTGTTTACCCAGGGCGGTTCTTTGGTAGCTTTCTTGTGCCTCTGAGGCTATTTCTTCAAGTAGAGCCCTTTTAAGATTGTATAATTTGAAACCCTTGCCCATTTTTGGAGCTTGCTCATAAAATGATACCAAGTATTTCTGTTCATTTTATTTTTGGCAAGTTGAAAAAAAATGTGAATATCATCCTTAAACACATGCAACTGTCTTTTAATCCACTCTTTTTAGGTTAAATGGTAATTATAGTGCTGCTTTTTTTCAGCGCTCACTTAAACTTTTTAATCTGTTTAAGTATTAGGGATCGAACAACCACCAGCAATGTCCCCTCTGCAGGTTGGGACCATATTGAAAATTAGAGCACCTGGTGGTTCAGAGCACGAATCACTCTTACACAGGAGCGAAGCTGGATGCCTCGCATGCATATCAGGTAGCTAACAACCACCTGTAACTCCAACTCCATGGGTCCCATGTCTATGGCCTCTGTGGGTACCTGCTGACCCACGCATATGTGGCATACACTTACACAGATACGCGCATACACATACATGATCAAAAGTAAATCACATCGTAAAAAAAAGGATACCCAAGGAGCAGATATAAGATGTTTAAGACATCAGCCTTTTCCTAATAAAGGACAGCTGACAGCAAGCAATAAAACACACTATAAAATATGTCATCAAGAGATCTTGCAAATGTGGGGGAGGAATAGTTGTTTTCAGGGAAATACTAATAAGAATCTCATGAAAAAAATGAATTACAGACAGAATGTAACATTTTTCTATTTCTAGATAGATGTGATAATATAACTTTGTAATAGCTAAGATTTCTCGGGTTCCTGAAATAGACAGCTAGACATATGCTTACCATTTTGAAGCACTCTGTAAAGAAAGTGTTAGCATTGCAATTGAATAGGGAGATGATAGGGGTTCTCTTGGCTGCTCTTTTAGATGACTGATTTGTATCCTGAGAACGAGTGATGTGTTTGTAGTGTCTATAACCTCAAACCCTTCCAGGGAGAGTATACATCGAAACATTTTCCCCTGTCAGGTTACCTCATTCTAGGGAACTGCCAACCTTTCTAGGCCACTAGGGCGCACCAACTGTGCTTAAACCTATAATTGCCTGAAAGAGTTAATGCCACTTTTCAAACTAACTGTAAAGTGAGGCCTTTATTACTGAGACCTTATTATTTGTGAGAAATGGGCATGGAGACGACAGCCCAATGTCAGAGGTTATTTGAAAACTTTCTTCATCCCTTTTCCTTTAAGACTGAGAAGGGGACTGGAGAGAAGGCTCTGGAGTTAACAGCACATGCTGAGGACTGGGGTGCTTCAGGACCATGCATTCCTGTGGCAGCTCTTTCCTTCAGAGGATCTGATACCCTCTTGTGGCTCCGTGGGCACCTGGCCCTGTGTAGTGAACCACATAGACTCACGCGGGCTCACGCACATACACATACATAAACACCTGACATTTAAACAAAGTATCCACGATAAGAAAGTTTGGGTCGGAGACCACTGTTCCTACCTGCAGTTAAGAAAACAGAAGTCAAGGAAGTCTTGGGGAGGAGCGAGCCTGTGTGTTCAGCATTATGTGTTCCAAAAGCCAAGAGGCTTCCCCTCTGTTTCTTAGGGCCCTGCACGCCTTCCTCACAGTGGCAAAAAGAGTGGCATGGCTCCTCTACCTATCTGCCCTCTGTGCAAGGAAGACGTCCTGGGGCCCTTTGCTGCAGGTCAGCAGCTCTTTCTACTTCCCCTATAACTACGTGAAGATATTTGTCTAATAAAAATCTGCTAGTTAAGGAGACTTGGTGCAGGTCCCTATGAATGTTGCAAACTATAGTCTCCTCATTTTGTTTTACTGTTGATCTTTTGTTTTGTTTTTGCACAGCCGACATTCAGGCAAGCTTCCCACACGTTTTATCTTCTTTGCAAAACAAAACAAAAGAAAATCGACCTGAAGCAGGAGCATAGGAATATATTGGAACCTGACTTTGCATGCTTTCCTTAAAAATAAATAAATGAATAAATAAATAAGTAAATAAATTTGAACGAGGCACAGGGCCTTGGGACACATCAGTGTAGGGAAGCTCAAAAGTTCAACTCTTATGGTAAATAAGAATCGTGGTAAACCTGCTTGTGAGTAAACATTGTGCATCTTAGGACATTTTAAAAATGGGTCGTGTAAGATTTCTCATGTGTTAATTCTGTAGTTTATAATGTAGTTTAATGGAGTCATGGCACTGCCAGTTTTCTTATGTGACAGCTATATTATTAAGGTCCTATTCCTTAAAATGTAACTCGCTAGGGTTTTAATCACATTATTTAGTATGGATAAAATTCTATCTTTGACTTTTACCCTCTGGATAAGTTAAATGTGACACTTTTAGTCACAATTGCAATTACTATTAGGAGTGGCTGAAACAATGCTTCTAAATTAAAATTAGTAGTCAGAGGCCACAGACCTTTGGTGATAATTTTAACTAATGTATCAGTACATTTGAGAAACAATAAAAGGATTAGTGTTAAAGTCATACACTTAGTATGTAAAATACATCAGCTAAATAGTTAATATTTCCCAGTTGTTAACTTCAAATTTAGCAGCCCACTGTCCCTGGAGATGTATCAAAACCTCTAAAGATGTGCCTGGAATTAATGGGAACTCAAGTGATTAGTATTCAGATATAATTCTTTGCTGGCCTTTTTCTTTTCTTTCTTTTAAGTACAGGATGAAAATTGAGAGTATATATAAAAAAAGACTTTGAGATAAATTGAAATAGACAAAACATTTCACACAAGTGTTGGTGAAAGGGGCATTCATTATTTTTGCTGAGCTTACTCCATTGCTTGGGGCCAGAATTAGCACGCTGTGAGCCAGAGAAAGAGATAAGACCAACAGAATGGCATGCATCTAATTTTGTTTAGCAAATTTAGATCTGATACATGCTCCTTTACTCCTACAGACTGGCTCCATCATTCCTTGAAAGGTGCAGATTAAGCCTGTCTCCTCTAGTTCAACAGCTTTTGCTTAATATTTATAGGCTACACAAAAATAATTCTCTAAGTACTATATTTCTCATTGGCAAGATGAATACTGTCAAGGTAGATTTGTTAATGGGGGAAAAGAGAAAAATTAAAACAAAGACATTTCAATGGCTCCAAGTCTGCCAATAATAAGAACATGTAGAAATCTCTGCAATATCTTTGTTTCAAAGCCACGTATGAGACTTCATGTGTAGTGAAGAGTTCTTTTCTGCTTGTAAGACAGAAATCCCATTATTTTTGTGATCATGTTGTGATTTGAGTCTGCTAGATGGTTCAGACTCCTTCTCAAACTAGTGACTGACTGTCACACAAACCAACAGGACCTAGCAATCCTGCAAGTCTCAGGTATTATCACATGGATAAATTTTGGTGAGGTTTCCTAAATGAAGCAAAATTACACTAGAAAATTCTCACAAAGCCTGTGACAGTTGAAAGAAATATGATTCTGGGAAACAATAGGAAAAGATAATATGTACATTTGAAATATTTGAAGGCCTATAACCAAAAGAACACTAAATTAAAAGGTATCAGAAACATGTAGTGTTTGTTATGTACCTGCTAGACCTTGGACATGGCTGGAGACTATATTGTCTATAATCAAGCTCACAATAGAAAATAATTCTCATATTCATGAATTGTTCATCTCATCATATTGCTAGTGGTTATTTCAAGGTTAATTTTTTTCCAAACCGCTTCTCTCTTGATTACGGTCTGTAGTAATTGTGTATATGCTGATAGAGCACATGAAAACTTTAAACTTGAAGACTGTTTTGACTTCATCCTGTGTCAAGATCAAATGATTATCCACGCTTCTTACTGAAATATATGAAGAAATTATTTTATTGTTTATTTCTTAGTTCTAGGAATTAGAAGAACTCTGTTTGGTATTTAAAATAATTCTATATAAACTCGCATAGGATTTGATGAATAAAATGTATCGCATTACCTGCACATGTATTTCTTAAGATTTTATGGTCTTCTAAAGTAGCAAAGTACATTCTTACTTAACAGAATTTTTTAGTTTCTTTCTCAGGAACTCTTTCCTCAGATTTACCCGGTTAAATAGCTAAAGAGTTAACATCTGACACATTAATCTGCTTCTATATTTCTCTGGCATGTGCTGTGATTCTCCTGTTATTAGTTGTTAAATATCCTTAATATTATCCCTGAATATAATAACATTTACCCCATAAGAGGTATGTGTCAGTTGTGTGAGTCTATGTTCACAAGTGTGTGAATACGTGTGTGTGTGTGTGTGTGTGTGTGTGTGTGTGTGTGTGTGTGTGTATCCATAGAGGCCCAAAGTTGATGTTGGATGTCTTCCTTTATTGTTTACAACTCTATATGTCACTGTGGGGTTAAAGCCAGAGCTCACCAATTCAGGCTAGTTCAGCTAGCCATCTTCCCTTGGGGATCCCTTGCACTGGTGGAATCCTGGGATCACAGGCAGCCATACTATCTGCCAGCCTTCTAGACAGGATTTTGGGATTCAAATCTTGGTTGTCATGCTTGCTATGCGGCATCTCCCTCCAATAATTATTAAAATAATAGAGATATGGACAGTGTGGTGTTAGGTTTGCCACAATTCAGTACTACCCAGTTTGAGGAACGCCTGTGTCTGGGTTAGATGGCTGTTTTCACTACTGGAATGTAAAAAGCAAGTGACCTAATGAGGCTCTCTCTGGCCCACAGAATGGTTACTTGATTGAGGTAAACCTAAAGACTCTGGAAACAGACGCTGAGGATGGGTGCTAATAGGTCATTTGGGTTTAGAATTGGGCTGGTTAGCAATCACAACAGTTTGAATGTGAGATGGGAATCGTGGGTGTAATGATCATATTGCCTCCTCTTTATTCATCTGTAAATTACCAGTCACAGATGTGAGCATGCATATGGAACCTCTCCCTTTAGGGCACCACACCTACTCTTCATTTATGGCATATAAGAAGAAAGAAAAATATAATCAAAACAATATATAATTAATATATGGCTGGGTGGTGGGTGGTGGTGCACAACTTTAATCCCAGCACCTGGGAGTCAAGGCAGGCAGATCTCTGTGAGTTCGAGGGCAGCCTGGTCAACAGAGTGAGTTCCAGGACAGCCAGGACTACACACAGAGAAACTCTGTCTTGAAAACCCCCCAAAAATGTAACTTTAAAATTATGAAAATTGTTAAATCATTTTGTTATGATATTTTTGCTAATAGCTTTAGATGTGTAATTCTTGTAAAGTAGTTTGTGTTACAGCAGAGGTCTGACACACGGTTTTTTTTTTTTTTTTTTTTTTTTTTATGAATGAATGGAGAAGTAAGGATATGGCAAGCACAGAGAAGAGTCTGCTTAAGAAGGAGACAGGATAACAGGCTTTAGTATTTGGATGGCTGTTATGCATAAGAGGGATTAGCACTGTTCTGTGTAGCCTTGGAGAACAGAAACATTAACAGCTGCTTGAAACTCTACAGCATCAGATTTCATCTGAACACCAACAAGGAGTTTCTCATCAGGCTTCCCAGAGCTGGAATCCTGCCCCAGGAGGTAGCGAGTTTCTTAGTGTGGGGGGTGGTAAGCTATGATCCAGCCACTTCTCTGAGGGTTAGGAATGAAGAGGCAGCTGAAGACCAACTGGACAGCAGTGTTGGGGGAGGGAGTAGATTCCATGACTTCTGAGAGTCCTTTCTGCCTTAACCCTCGGGATTCATCACAAGCACACTGTGCCCAAGCGTGCATTCCCAGCCTCAAGCCCAGATTCCCTGTTCATGGCTTTGGCTGTTATTCCTTTCTCCATGCTTTCTCAGCATCCTACCTGTTCTGCACAGACTGGTGGATCCCTGAAGGGTTTCAAGAGCTTGTTTTTGTCAACTATCAAAATAGCCTTAATTTTTGTTTTCAGAGTAAACATTCGCATCTCTGATCCAATATACTATGCCAATAAGGTCTCCATTGAAAAGTATAGATAAATTGTAAAAAAGAAAAGTATCATAAAAGCAAATATGACAGGATGGAAATGAACAGTATAGTTATAAATATGTATTTGTGGTGGAGTTACAGTTAGGCCTAGCAGGGAGTCGAACACTGGCCTGCAGTTGTGGGTGGGCAGTGAAGTGTTGAGAAATTCCAAAAACCAAGAGCTTCTGCACGAAATTGATACCGAAGGTAGAAGGGTACAGGTCCATATGTAGCACACACCTGATTCTAAACATGCCAGCCCTTTGTTTATCAACCATGGAAGGATTTCCGTCCCTGACCTTTGGCATTTCTATTTCTTTCATTACTATTTTTATTACTGCTTTGGGATCTTCGATGAAAGATACACACGAGAGAGAGAGAGAGAGAGAGAGAGAGAGAGAGAGAGAGAGAGAGATATTCTTCTGTGTCTGTTCTTTTAAATTTTTCCTAGATCCTCTTGTAAGGAAACTGCAATTTTCTGATACACTACTGTCTGCCTTGATCTTTCTGAACCACATATTTCCTTGCTCTGGACACTCTATCCATTCTCACGTCTTGAGTGCTGTGGCCACATTGGTGCTTTAATGTATCACCTGCAGTGTGCTGAAACCTACAGGAGGGGTAATGGTAACCCTCCTCCATAGAGGAGGGAAAAAAACCCACAGACTTCAGGATTGGCTGAATCCCATAGGTAGTTCTAGCAGAGGCGATATTCTATTTAAAAATATTCATTTTGTTTGCATATGTGTGTGTCTCAGTGTTTGTGTATGTGTCCCATGTGTGCAGGATCTCCTGGAAGTCAGCAGAGGGCACCGATGCCCTGAAACTAGAGGTATAGGCAAGTGTGAATCACTATGTGGGCGCTGGAAGCCAAACCAGGTTCTCTTCAAGATCAGTAAGTGCTCTGCACTGAAGAGCTATCTCTCCAGCCTTCTCGAGGCAATATTTTAATGATTTCTTTGACAGTTATTGGTTGTAATCAGGCTTGGATTTTTGGCTATGTATGTATCTATAAAAAGAAAGCAGTGAGGATGAAAGATTTTAAAATGAATCTTCTCATTTCTTACTCCTCTTAAAGGTTCATATTTTTGTCTTTGAGATTGTGTGTGGGTAAGAGAATGTGAGGAGAGCTACCCACGTACGGAGACCAGAGAGCTTCATCTGCTACACCATCTCTCTGGCCCCTAAACTTAGTCTAATTGCTACCCTTTTGTGTTAGTTTCTGGAAACCATGATCCTTCTGTAGATGATGGACCTCTCATTCATCTACCAGGCTCTCATCCTTCTGCCTGCTGGATATCTCTACTTGGACCAACCACAGTGTCTTCCTCTGTCGCTAGAAGTTTTCCTGGTCTCACCTGGCACCAAGGTCCCACAGCCATTTATAAAATTCCTGTGTCCTGCCTGGTCCTCCAACCTCTCAGACCCAAGTCAACACACAGAGGCTTATATCAATTACAAATTGCACGGCCATGGCCTATGGCTCAAGCTTCTTCCTAGCCAATGCTTATATCTTAAATTAACCCATTTCTATTAATCCATAAGTTGCCACATGGCGGTGGCTTACCCATCTGCTGGCATGTTGTTCCTTCGGTGGCATCTGGTGTCTGCTTTGCCTCACCTTTCTCTTCCTGTCTATCTATTTGGGTTTTCCACCTGCCTCTAAAGTGCCTTGCCATAGGCCAGATGGCTTTATTTATCAACCAATCAGAGCAACATATTTTCACAGCATACATAAAGACATTCTCCAATCATTCCTCTCCAGCTATTCACATTCAATGCTTATTAAATATCTTGCTATACATTTCTATAAATACAGAATTAACTCTTGGCTGAAAAATGGCCAGAAACATCACATACAGAATTTATTAAAGGCCTACTATGTTGGAGCTGGAGAGATGGCTCTGAGGTTAAGAGAAGTTGTTACTTTTGCCAAGGAACTGGGTTTGCTTCCCAGCAACCCTTTGATGGCTCACAACCACATCTAACTCCAGTTCCCTCTCTGACCTCTTAAGGCACATGGCATGTATGTGGTACCTACACATACATGAAAGCAAAACACTTATAAACATAAAATTAAAAAAAAAAACTTAAAAAGACACACTATGTCAAGAAGTGTGATAAATACTTCTTAGCTAATATTTTGTCCAGAATTTCCCCACATGGGCATTGCTGCTGTCATTTTGCCAATAAAGAAATAGAAACTAAGACAGATTAAGTAAGTTGCCAAATGGCATACCTGTGCAGGTGGTCAGTCAGTGATGTCTAAGATCATGGTAATTCTCCTTGATTTAAGTATCAATAGTTTGCATATGAAAATAAACACCCTCTCTTAACTATACTGGAAACATAGATGACTATAATAACTATTGGGGCTCCTTAATTATTTCATTTGACATCTGTAATAATTATTAATATCTAGGTATGTTTGTGAAAACACCAAACTTAGAAACAGGATCAAGTATGTTACCAACATTTATTTGTTGCTGATACCAATACTGTTTTCACATTTAGATTCCAGAACATTTGTAACACCTCAAATATAGTAACCACAATTACCTACTTAATTCAATTGTGCGAATTAAATTATTTAGAATAGAAGCGAAGTCATGTGTCTTGAGAATTAGATAGTTGTTTAGAATCCCAAACATGACTGTGGGTTAAATATGTAATCTTTTTTTTTTTTTTTTTCCGAGACAGGGTTTCTCTTTGTAACAGGCCTAGAACTCGTTTTGTAGACAATGCTAGCCTTGAACTCACAGAGATCTGCTGCCTTTGCCTCCCAAGTGCTGGGATTAAAGGTGTGCAACACTACTGCCTGGCATAAATATGTAATCTTTTAAAACTCCAGTTGTCTTATCTCCAAAAGAAATCTTACACTTATATCTACCATACAGTTGCAAAGATTAAGTAAAATGATGCTGTAAAATATTATCAGGTCTATAGTGAGGACTAAATAAATGTTAATTACTGTATGTATAATTTTATGTCAGAAAGGGAAAGCCTGACCTTGTGACGTATATTGTAGTACCAGCTCTTAGTAGGCTGAGATGGTGTGATAACAGATTTGAGGCCTTTATAATTTATATAGTGATAACATGTTTCAAATTTAAACAATTTTTTCCATTTTTCTTTATTAAGAAATTTTCTACTCACTCTACATACCACCCACAGATCCCACTTCTTCCCTCCTCCCATCTCCCAGCCCCTCCCTCCCAAGCCACCCCACATCTCCACATCCCCCAAATCAAGGTCTGCCATGGGGAGTCAGCAGAGCCCTGGCACACTAAGCCTAGGCAGGTCCAAGCTCCTTCCCACTGTACCAAGGCTGCGCAAGGCGCCACACCACAGGCACTGGATTCCCAAAAGCCTTCCCATGCGCCAGGGACAGATCCCAATCCCCCTGCCTGGGTGCTCCCAAAACAGTTCGAGCCTAACAACCGTCTTCTGTATCCAGAGGGGCTAGTCCAGTCCCATGGGGGCTTCACAGCCATTAGTCCACAGTTCATGGGCCGCCAATAGTGTGGCCGGTCATCTCTGCACTTCTTCCCATCATGATCTCCATGTTCCCCTCCTGCAGAATCCCTCCTGTCTCTCATCGTTTGGATTCCTGGACCTCAACCTGGCTCCTGGCCGTGGGTCTCTCTGCATCTGCCTTCATCAGTCACTGGACAACTGGGCAAAGGCTCTATATGATGATAGGATATTCGCTAGACCGGTCACCAGAGTAGACCAGTCCAGTCACCCTCAGGACCACTGCCAACAGTCCAAGGAACATTTTTTTTTTTTTAAAGCAGTATGAGAACATGGACTTCCCTTTCTCATAAACTGCGCTTGAGTTTGTGTTTCCTGTGTTCATACACAGGAGATGTAATGGTTTGCAGAACAAATGTATACCTGGACTCACACAAAATAGTGTAAGCAGACTATTTGGGGAAGGAATTTGGCTCTCTCTGAGGGGCAATATTCTCAAATCGTTTTCCTTCATATTCTGTTTTTTATAGTTTTGGTATTAAAAAAAGAAGCTTGGAGAGACAGTTTTGTTCCAAAGATTTATGTTTACCCCCGCAAGCCCCTGTCCTTTCGTCCTCACTGTTTTTTAAAGTGCCTTCAAGAGAAAATGGTTTTTAATCAAATTCATGAGATGACTTTTATATTATATTTTTATAGGTATTTGAACTTTTAAAGATAGGACACAATTATTGTGCTTTTAGAGAAATTTCTGTAAGGTTTATATACACATACAGAGCAGATTGTTTTATGTATCCACTAGTGAATGAATTGTGATTACTAAATAGTTTCCCTATTTCATGGCCATTGCACAGTTATTTAGGTAGTTAAAAGTTAGGCTAAAAGCTTGCATGACACACTGAGGTTTGTAGTTGACAGAGATGTGCCAGTGATATTCCTGGCTGATTTCCATTTTTTCTGCCCCAAACCTTACCTACTTTGAAAAAAATGTTAGAGCTAAGAAAGCAACATTACAGCTCTTCTAATGTTGACTATCGAATTCTCAATAGACAGTGAGTTATGTTTTAAAAAGCTGTTTTCCATATCTACCAAGGAAAAGACTCAGAATTGTGATTGCCTCTTATTTGTTGCAAAAAGAGTCAAAACTATCTAGATTATTAACGTCAGACTGAGAGGTAGCTAGAGATTTGTGTGTGTGTGTGTGCACAAGCTCCGCCACATGTCATTATCTCCTTCAGCTGACAGGTGGTGCTCCAAAACAATGTGGGCAGTAGGGATGTGTGATTAGATTGCTATCAGCGTCTGAACAAGCCAGGAGCTGAACCCTGAAATAAAGATTGGCCATGAAGCGCTTGAATTATTATTTATTTTTAAATGTGAGGACATTAACAACAAAATAACTGTCATAAGCAAAGGGCTTCTGGAATTTTAATTGTTCTTTAGCTACAGTCATTGCCTTTGGGATGAGGATTTCATGTAGCTTCAACAATAATTCTCACTGAAACTCCAATCAATAATTCGAAATATTAAACTATGATTCACATCAATTTTCCCATGGAATTTGTTATTACTTATAACGTTCATTTTAAGCATGATTGCCCAGGGATTCAGAACACAAAAAGTGTTAACTACAAAGGTCTCGAAAATACCTTTATCTAAGTAGGATGTCATGATTTACTTTACACAAAGACAGTAGGAGTTGAATAGATGGGGGGGGGGGGATGAATTCTACAAATGATAATAGTTGCTAATTCTGGTGACCCTTCTTCACCAGACAGTGGGTGATGTAGGGTAGATTCACCCTGTTCTGTGAGGAGGTTGTCAAGGTGAGGGAAATGGGGCAATCAGTTGAGTTCATGAGAGAGACAGGAATGTTACAGGCTAAGGTAGGTTGCTGGAGATGAAGTGACTGTTCAGAACATTCATCCTGTCTTCATTTCTCTTCCTACTGGCTTTTGTCTTAGATCCCATTGTCCTCCACCCTTGAGTGACTCTAATTGCGTCTATGAATCATGAACCAGCTCATTCTGCCCTGAACAGTTTTAATATTTCAATCCCAAGTCAATATGCTCTTTAATAACCTATCTAGAGTGTCTTCCACATCCTCTGTATAAGTTTTAGTGTTGAAACTATTTTTGTCTTTATTAAAATACATTAGCGCATTTTTAAAGTCGTGCGACCTTTGTTAAGGCTCCACGTGTGTGTGAATTAATGCTCTGCTCCAGCCCCTACTATTAGCAAAGCTGCTTTTACCCACTCCCTTCTGATACATTTGGGCAGGTGTGACAGGGTTCCAACTACGCCAAGGATTTCCACAAAGCGGTGACTTGATTTTGTACACTACTCAGTGGGGACTCTGGAGTTTTCAATTGTTTGTCTTATCAGGCCAGTGTTCTATGGCCTACTGAAGGAAGTGGAGGCATAGTCCTCACAGAATGGAAAACAAAGACACACAGCTGAACTTCCCTAATGTTACTGTGGTGGGAGCTAGCATTTAAATGTGAAAACAACAGAGAAAGACCTTTATAGTTTTCCTGCATCGATTTGATTTTAATTTATCATTAGTTTAATAAGGCTCGATACCGTCATGAGAAAAATACCAATCTCAGAATTAGATTCTTAAAGTTACTAAGTCAGCACACACTAAATTGTCACATAAATTCCTCTAGAACTTGATTCTCGTATTTTCCTTTAGTTTCCCCAAATCTACAAAAGTACATTCTCTGTGGAAATACCAGCCTGAAATGAATCCTGCTTAAATGTTGAAGAGTATTTATTTATCAAATGAATTACTATCACTCAGCTCAGATTTTTGTGAGACCACATTTCAATAAGCATTTATTTACCTTCCATCATTCTATACTGTAGAGTAGCTTTTATATCAGGAAGAACACCACAGACACCCATGTATTCTTGAAAATGAATAAGGTATTTGGCAACTTTTCTCAAAGTAGTTTGGAAATTATTTATATTGTCTAAATTGTAATGTGTTTATATTAGATAGACTTGTAACTTGTATTTAACTCATGTGTCTTCTTTTCTAATACTGTGAGCTTTAAAATTTATTCCAATTAAGTAGAAATGGTTATACTTTATTATTATTTTTTTTTAATTTAAGGACAGATTATCTGTACACTTTATTTCTATGGAGACTATTGAGGTCTTCTGGATTTGTCTACACTTTTTGAAATAGTTTGTACTTTTCTAAGTTTTCATTCTCCTGACTAGGACCCTTGGCCAGGAATGCTGTCGCCTATGCTTCTGAAGGTGACAAATAACTTCGAGACCCAAATAGCAGGCTTTCCAGGGAGACGAGAGGACAGCTGTCCCTTGGGACTGTGATCCCAATTTGGAGCGCTCTCAGGACTTGTGAATGGAATCTTCTCTGTGATTATTGCCCAACATCTGACTATTTCTGTCCTAGGACCTCAAATCAACACCCTCTGCTGTTCTGTAGGAGAGTGATGTGGACCGTGGGGCTGTACAGGTACTCAGGACTCCAGGGTTGTGCTCTTTTTGCCCCTTCTCATCCTCCGTCCACATTTGAACTGAACAAGTGCTTTCTAATGCCTTGAGACCTCTTTTCCAAACCACATGTCAATCACAGAACGTAAGTGGATTGCCAAAGCTGTCTTCTAAAAACACATTAGAACCGTATCTAGCAGAGACTTCTATTTAAATAAATAGTTTATTTTTAAACTGATATTTTAATTCTTAGTGATTTCAGGCCTGGCTATGATTCTCTTATCATACTTTGTTATGCTCTGCAGTTTTTTACAATTTTGTAAATGTTTTGAAAAACAGGATGCCATTTAATACCCATCTAATTCCCATGATTTTTAGAACTGGTCTTTGGAAATTATGAGATTGACGTATAATTTATATTTCAGAATTTCCATCCTTTTTTTTTTTTCTCTTCTCCTTTTTGGTTTTTTGAGACATGGTTTCTCTGTATAGTTTTGGTGCCTGTCCTGGAGCTTACTCTGTAGACCAAGCTGGCCTTGAACTTACAGAGATCCTCCTGGCTCCACCTCTCGAGTTCTGGGATCAAAGGCATGTGCTACCACCACCCGGCCTCTTTTCTTAAATATAATTGCAGGAAGGGCAATATGAAGGATGGATTAATTGTTCTAAACTTCATTCTTGATATCTAAGGCAATGATTAGAACTACAATTTTAAAGATTACTTTTCTATACATAAACTCACTCAAAAAGTGGAAGCTGAGGTATACTTAAATTAAAAGATTGGTTCCTTATCAATGAATTTATTAGTACAGTAGACTGATTTATACTAAAACAAAGCTGATACTTCAACAGAAAGCATTAATTACACACATATTTGATATAAATTATGCCTGAGATCAACAAAAATTACTTACATTTTTCCAATTCACAATACAATTAGAAATTTTACAGTCTGTATTTGATCAAAGTATTTTTTATAGGTTGAAAAATGACCCAACACCACTCTATGGGATTGTGTAAGGTTTTCTATCATACAGCGTGTAGTATTTTTAATTCTCATAATAACTGTTACTCAGTTTGCCAGCAGGAGGCCCCTCTAAGCAATGAGATGTCCTTTGGTTGGCAGATTTCTTTATAAGTAAATGACACTCTGTTCACTCCTTTCAAGTACTCTAGCAAGTGAGAGAATATTGCATGACTTTTTAAACTCGGAATATAGCTGTGTTATGTCAGCGGTCTGGAATAAGAGGAGAGGAGACAGCCTCATTCACCTTGCTCCATGCAGACATTCCTGGGCTCTATTTCTGTGGCTGAAGAGAGAAGAAAGTAGAGAGCGAAAGAAGACAGCAGACCTTGGCTTGCAGTCACTCTCACGCTAACAAGGGGCGTTCATCCTGACGACTTTGCCTGCCTTGAGTTTACTACTCAACCCACTGGGATCGCCTCTTTTACTTGAAGTGCTGGGATAGTAATTGATGATATGATGGAAACATTGTAAGTAGTATTTGCAATTTTCCTTTCTTTTTCTTGAACCATCTTTTAGTTGACCACATACTTCAGTGAAAATTATTTTCTGATATAACAATGTATTATTAACAAACACATATTTGGGATTATGAAGCCAATGTATGCTTAAAATTCTAATTCATGACAAGTTATTTTCATCCTAGTAAATACCATTGTCTAGTCTCCATAAGAAACGCTGTTACTGAGAATCATTTACTATCAAGAGGAAAAATAGGCTATAAGTTGTAGGGGAAAAACTTAAAGCTAAAGCTTATAAATTATTTCTCAATGAAAATTTAAATATATTTGTTAGTTACAAACTCAACTGTGATACAAAACATAAACATTTCAACAAATGTTTACAGAATATAGAAAACGTTCGCCATGATTGTTGGTTTGAATCCAAAGCACTGTCTATGATTTTACTCGAACTGAAACTCTTGTGTCACGTAAAACATTTCAGAGGAATGCAGCCTCTTGCATCTGTGTAGGCATGCTGCCTAGGCACTCATTTGCCAATACCAACAGGCCTGCATAGCACCGAGATCAGGTATGCAAGACACAAAGATGTTTGTCCCTAGCCCCATAATTAGGTGAACTGCAGCTTCTGATAGTCATGATGATTAGGTTGAACATACTCTCTGTGCACTAAAGAACATTGCAGCTCTGTGGTCTTGAACACCCTAATTACCTCCTCTGTGCTTCATATCCTTATATTTAAAATGGAGGAAATGCTTCTGTTGCCCAGAACTGTTTGAAAGATTATTTGGGAAAGTATTTGTAAAGTACTGAGTATGTCATTTGGTTCATGGTACACACTTGCGCACTTTTACTGGGTTTATAAATGTAAAAATAATAACCTTTAAAACTCATTTTTATTATCACATTATTTAAGGAGTTTTATGATTAGTATTCAGTTTTAAAGAGTACTTAATAAACAAAGCAAAAGCATTCATCCACTGAGTGGCTACTTCTGTACCAGGAAATCCATGAGGATTATGCAAAAGACTGTAATAAGTCAGGCAGATGCAAAATTAGATACTTTCAGAGTCTTGTTGTAAATATTAGCAAAATAGGGGCACTGGAGTGATAACGAACATTTATTACAGCTTGCGTTTGAAATAATTTCCTAGAGGGTGCAGTTTCTGAAACAAGCCATGATGTTGAACTAGAATTTGTTAGAATGTTTCATGCAGGAGAAACTCCCCTAATGCAGTTAAAGAAATGATCATAGAAAGTACAATGGATAGTCAATTCAGTGTAATTGAAGAGAGGAGAAGGATGTGATTGAAATATAGAAAAAGACAGGTCCCTAGAAACTTTGTTCCTATTTATTTGCTTATTTGTTTTAAAATATTGATCATATTTTGTATACATATTTCATATGAAGAACTTGTTATCCAAAAAAATATACATTCCATATATATTATTATAATAAATGGGCCAATGTTCATCAATTAAGGAAGTATTAAGGACTGGAGATGTAGCTTATTGATGGAATTCTTGCCTAGCCTGAACGGGAGGTGGTCATTTGATCTCCAACACCACATGACAGAAAAGCTAGAATTTAACACTTCTGATATTTAACCAGAGTGACATACACAGCATAAAAGATGAAGACACATTTTAGACATGAAGTCTTGGAAAGAAAATAAAATACAGGCTGTGTTCTTTGGAAAGTTACTGGCTTTGGTTGTATGAAGGAAGGAGACAAGGGGAGTTTGGAGATAGAAGAAAAGTAACAAAATATATTGCATTATGGCATATGCAAATCTCTGAGCTAGATATCTTTATATGAATAATCTATACATGCATGATAGTACAGACCTGTTTAAAATACCTAGTCATGCACATTTGTGTACACATACATGCATAGATATAAATACTACTTGTAAATATTTATAAATCATTTATGAATACTATTTTAAAGGTTGAGACCATTAAAGATTTTCAAGAAGAAATCTCACACCCTGAGAATTAAAGGACCTTCATGTAGAATTCTAAATACATTAAATAGGTGTTTATATCAAATGCTTTTAATTTCTAAGCCATAGTTTAGATACTTGGCTTATTTTAACATTGCCTTTCTTTACTTCTTTACAAGATTAAAATTTAGTTCAGTTACCCCTGTCCCTGGTGAGAGACTCACAATTCTCCAAGCCAGGCATCATTATTTCATTTCCCTATGTCAACGCCTCATCCAGTCATGGAAACTGGATAACATTCTGCTCAATGAAAGGGAGGTCAAAATGTTTTCTCCTTATTGAAAAGCAATGCACAGGCAAAGCAGTTTCTTTTGGTTAAAACATCCTCTATGCACGTGGTTTCTAGAACTGCGACAGCCCTTCTTTTCCTCTTAGGTTTAAAATGACATTCCCAGAAAGTAAGACTAGATTATCCATGACTTTTGAACCAATCACGGAATATCTCTACCTATAGATATTCTATATTTAATAAATGAACTCCCCAATTAAGAGACTATGTTTACAGCCAAACTATTTTAATTGATATGAATTTAATGCATCATATCCACAATCAAGAGAGAATGAATGCATTGATGGTTACTAGCTGCTTATTCTAAGCTAGTATTCTTCCACCTTTCAGCTTGCAGGAACCTATGCCTAGAGGATAGTGCCGCCCACAGTGGGTTGTGTCTTACTACATCAATTAACAGTGAAGACAGCCCCCCACAGACATGCCCATAGACCAATGTATTCTAGATAATTCCTTATTAAAACTCTCTTCCTGAATGATTCTAGGTTATGTCAAATTGACAGTTAAAACTGAAACATATATTGCAGAAGTCCTAAAATAGTTTGATAATAAACAAAGAAGATTTAAATCAAAGTAGTATCTGTGATTGTCTATATTTGTGTTACTCAAAACTTTTCAATATTTTTGCAGATCACAACTATGTATAAGTGACTGGACTTCATTAACATGTGGGTTATTGTATTATCGTTCCTGTATAACATTTTTGCCTGTATAATCAATTTAACTATCTGTAAATCAATCATCAATGAAAATAATAATGCCATTTGAAACTTGTGATAATTTTTTAAGATATTTAATTAAAATGTAATTATAGAATTTACCCTTTCTACCTCTCTAATGTTCACTCACTCCTTCTAAATTTATAACCTCCTTTTCTTTAATCATTGTTGTTATATTTACATATACATGAATAAGCATATAAATACAAGTTTATTGGGTCTGTTCAGCACTGCCTGTGTGTGTATGTGTGTCGACCTGACCACTTGGAGTTGGTTAAAAAATCTGGTTCATCTTTGGGAAAGACTAACTCTCCTTCTCTCTGCAGTTGTTAATTGCCTATAGTTCTTCATCTAGGGGTGGGGCCTTGGGATACGTTCCCCCATTTATATCAGGATGTCCTCTGTAGTTGGGGTTGTTTAGGTCTTGTTTAGGCAGCCATGTTGTTGAGACTTCATGGTGGTAGCTTCTGTGCCATAACTACAATTCACAATCTCATAACAGCCTTCAGTATTCTGTCTCATAATCTTTCTGTCCCCTTTTATGTGACGTTCTCTGAGAATTTGCTGCCGTTTTTGAAAACATATTCTTTCAATTTTCTATTTGATACTTGACAGTTGAACTATAATATGATTGTCATTTTGCTTCACATGTTGTTTTTCTTAAGAAAAACTTTATTGGTAGAGCATGAATGAAATATTATGCCTGGTTAACAAATGACCCACTTATAATATTGATGCTTGACATATGATTTTATGCTTTGAAATCAGGGAAGTATTATGAAAGAACTGTGAAATGCCTTGTCACTGCACTCTCTGGCAGTGGGTGCTCTTAGAAGATTACATGGCTCCATCATTTATTTTGTTTATATCTTTCTATAATACTTTTTATTTGAAAGTTTGGTTTCCCCTTTGAATTCATATGTGTATCAGTTCTGTTGTGTCTGGAAAATGCTGTTTGCTTGAAGTAGTCCCCCCTCTTCTGGCTTTTTTTTTTTGACTTAGCATTTTATCTTCACTAAAATTTCCACCTACGCTATGAGACTTTACATGCATTTGATGAGAACTTTCATCTGACAACTACCATACATTGTACATATTCAGTTTATCCTTTACTCTCCTGGCTCTTACAGTCTTTCTGCCTACTCTTCTGCATAGATCACTCACTGGTGTGTGTGTGTGTGTGTGTGTGTGTGTGTGTGTGTGTGTGTGTGTGTGTGATAAAGACAGCTCATTCAGGTATGAGTACTCAAAGTCTCTCATTTCTGCATGTTGACCAGTGATGCGTCTCTGTGTTAATTACCGTTTATTACAAGAGAACACTTCTCTTGAGAGGATTCCGCAGTCCATAGATCTGAAGGTATAGTGATAAGTCATTTGGAGTCATTTATTGCTATGTTCATTTAGCATAATGAACACAGCAAGCCCAAGACCCGTATAAGTTCAAACCAAACCAAATCCCATCACGATGAAGAGGAAGTGGACAGAGCCCCACCTCTGTCTAAGAAACTGTTTGCAATTGGCAAATGGTGGCTGCTGGTAGAGGTAAAAATGGTTTTCTTCAGTGGAGTGAAAGTGGATCTGTCAGGCACGTTTCCGGCCAGGCCACATGCTCAGGAATAGTTGACCAACACAAGGCAGACCATCTAGGTGACGTTTGTGTTTTGGTTGGGTGCTGGTTCTTTTTGTTTGCTTGTGGAGTTGGGTAGGTAGGGACAGAAAGTGTAGAGGGGTAGTTGTGGGAGGGGAAAGGAAATGGCCAAATTACATCGTGTGAAAATAATTTAAAATACACTGAACAAAATATCCAAATTTGGTTTCCCTATAACATTTTAATTTTTTATTACATGGTAGTATTGGAAATATCACAAACAAATTTTGCTTAAGACAGCTTGACTTAAGATAGTCAATTGTGAGGTGACAAGTTCATGCAGACCTTAGTCTGCTAAATATTTTAAAGTGCTTTGACCTACCAGTAGCTGTTTCTCCTTTGTGAGCAGCTTGTCAGACCAGTTCATTAATTCTATATTTTAGATAAACACATAGACTTATGTACACTCCAGTTTTGTTTATATTGCACAATAGCCATATTGGAAATTGCCCAGATCCATTGTTGAATTAATCTATTAGAAGGGAATAGTTATGTAATTATCTTACCTATAGTGAATCATTATGCTTTTGTGTAAAGTGTGGTAAAGTGTTCTGTAAGTAGCTTTATATGTATCTGCCCACAGCTAAGAGTAAGGTGAACTGAAATAGTTCTGTGTGTAAAATATTAAGTCATTTCAGTGCTAGAGTATTTACTGAGTATAGTTTGAAGACACCTAGATTTAATAAGCTATTTCATAAGCATCCAATAAGCTCTGGTGAAAATAAAACACATGTCATGAAGGAATACACAGAAAGCAGTTGGCTTTATGCTCAGGAGCTTTCCCATACCTAATCATTTTATCAACAAGTAATATAAGCAACTATTTTTTATGCTGCAGTTTGTGAAACATGTTTTATACTATGTTCTGGGATACATGCATTTACATATATAGGCTTGCTTTGACTCTAAATATCATTCTTCAAAAGTCAGACCTTATTCTTAACATTGTGTGTATTTGTGTATATGCATGTGTGAGTGTGTGTGAACAGATGCCATGGCATGTGTGGATATCAGCAGACAGTTTTGGGCATAGCTATCCTTGTCCTCCACCTTGTTCAATGAGATACTTTCTCTTGTTCATTGTGAAGTGTGGCAGGCTAGCTGGCCAATGAGCTTCTGGGGACTTTTCTCTCTCTACCTCCCTGTGATTACAGGAAATTACTACCACATCTGGCTTTTACACGGTTTTTGGAGATACAAACTCCTGACATCAAGCTTTTGTGTGTACTTTACACACCGAGCCATCTCCAGAGTTTAAACTTTGTTTCTCTGACCCTAATGCTAATATATAGTTTTTCTAATTTTGATACTCTATATTAGGAATTTGGAAAATAAGGTTACTTTAAAACATTACTAAAAGCTAATTCTAATTGTTACTAATATGAGATAATATGGTAATTGTATGTACAATGTAAATAAATAAGTTAGTTATTAATTTTCCCAGTGCCTGATGGAGGATGGTGAATAAGGTTGACCAGTAAGAAGAGCAGTAGCTTTGCCCATACTATGCACAGCCGAGATCTTAATATCATTGGTGTAACAAAACAACCTTAAGCACATATTCTTGTATATAAGAGTAATAATAAAAATTGTACAACATAAACCTATTATGGTATTAGTAGATTATAACTCATTTTTATATTTTTCATTCTGACAGTTTTAAAGTTTATAATTCTTTGATGTAGACTCAGCAGGATTGAATAATAGGATTTTTTTTAACAACTTACATATGACTCTTTCAAACAGATGAATAAAATACTATCTATATAGCGAGTTTTATGTGATTTGTTTCCAGTGATCTTTCAGGAGACTTTTGTGGAAGGAGATCTCGGAGGAAAAGGAGCTAGAATGAGCCCACATGGAAGAGTACAGCAGGGGCTCATGTAAGGTCTATGGATTCCATGTATGGTTGGCATTCTAGTTTATGGCGTGACAGTTTTCTAGAGGTTCTGGGTAGACTTGCAAAGACCATAGGAGATTATTCATACTGACAACAACCAAGAAATTTGGAAATGCTATGAAATAGTGCTAGAAAAATGTTAGAAATATATTCATGTTTTAAAACTCAAGAGAAATCCTTGCAAGAGGATGGAATACTTCATATTGTTAGTGATGAGTGTTTTATAAAATCAGCCAAGGACCATATCCTAAAATGCTGAAAGAAGGAACATTTCCCACTAGAGCTGTTCATATTCTCTCTATATTTAGATACCTCTAGGTTCCATAGTCTGTCTGAGAAAGTAAACATTATGGAAGCCTTGGATTCCATTACAACTTTCCTGCTGCCTATACAAACTATAACATTTTTGGTTCTTAAGAAGATGAACTTTATGCCATTAAAAGCATATATTTGGAAAATTGACTGATAAGTGAGAAATTTTAAAAATATCTCTAGAATATTTGACTCTTAAAATGTAAATGCTAAGTTATAAATAATATACAAATTCATGATAAGTTATTTTAGGTTATTAATTTTCTCCTTATATATGGCTTGGTAATCATTCAATGCTAAAAGTAATCAAATTTGACTTCAGTATTATAATAATGTTATGTTTGATGTTGGATTTGTTTTTGCCCTAATTCCTGCTACTCAGGAATTCATATGCAGTGTTTTATGCTATTGAAAAGAAGTTCTGACTTTGGGTTCTTGAAAGTTTTTATAGCAACCAGGAACAAACCAAAACCTTTTTCCAGAAGGAGACATCACCTCTTACCAAGGGTTTCCAACTGTAAATACATCTCTGAGGTCACAGGACCTGAAAGTAGGAGAGAGCTCAAGGAAGTATGCCCCCACATCAGTACTCTGCTGTTTTGAGGGTTGTGCTGTGAGAGAGCCCTAAGGCATGGCCAGCCTTTATTATCTGGGATAATCAGACTTTTGAGTCCTTATGTCAAATGCTGAGATAAGACAACTTAAATTGAAAAGGGATTGCTTGGATCGCTATTTCAGTAACTCATGGTTGAGAAGGCATGGTGGAGTACAGAAGCATACATCCAGAGTAGAGGCAGAAACTGAGAATGAATATGATGAGAACAAAATGAATGAATGAATGGCTATGAGGATGTGGCTGTGCTTCAGTAGGCTCCTTCCCTCTTATTTCATCCAGCCATCTAGTCTGTAGGATCATGATAGTGCTTGTGACATTCAATGTGGTCTTTCTCAACTTACTAAATTAATCCTATCTAGCAACACCCTCATAGACACACCCACAGGTATGCATTACACCCTCACAGACACCACCTATAGGTGTGCATTACTCCCTCATAGACACACCCACAGGTGTGCATTACTCCTTCACAGACACACCCACAGGTGTGTATTACACTTATACACACAGGTGTGCCTCCCTCATAGACACACCCACAGGTGTGCATTACTCTCTCACAGACATCCACAGGTAATTCATTAATGCTCACAGGCATACCCACAGCTGTTCATTACACCCTCACAGGCAAACCCACAGGTGTGCGTTGTACCCTCATAGACATACCCACAGGTGTGCATTATTGATCTTAGGTGTCTCTCATCCCAATCAAGTCGATAACCAAGAGCCATCACTTTGCTGAAACTTTATTTGTATAGAACCTTGATATATTTATGAACCCTTTAGTTTTTTTTTCAGAATTTACTTTTATTTTATGTGTATGAAGTGTTTGCCTGAATCATTGCCTGTGCACCGTGTGTGTGCAGTGTCCATGGAGGCCAGAAGAGGGGATTGGATCCCCTGGGGCTGTAGTTACAGACAGGTTTGATCCACCAGAACATCTTAGTTTTGCAGGTTCAGCTGCAGAAAAGATTTGATTCCATGGTACTAATTAAGACTATCCAACCACAATTTTAATTTAGAATATTTAATGTTTGTTGATAGGGTTGAATTTACTCATTTATGTCTGAAATTTATTTTCTGTCTATCCTGTCTTTCCTTAACTTCTTTTTCATCATTTGCTGTCTTCTGTAAGATTAAAGAAAAATAAAATGCAAATGAATTTCCCCTTTTTGTCTTATTCCTAATGGTTATTCTAAATTACCTGTCTTCAGATGTTTCCTTTGCAAAATATGTGTACATTTACTTTAAGAAATTTAACTGAGAGAGCTGAAATCCTTCTCTTTTAGTTACTTCTTTAGCTCCAGAAATTAACCCTAAAGAAAGAGGTCCTCAAGAAAGATAGAGGCGTTTTTTTTGGTAATCCATTTTAGATATCTAAAGATAAATCTAATGGCCACCCATCATCTATTTTTATGAAGTGCTTATATCCAAGGACCTTTATACTACACTGAAGTTTTATGGATCTGGAATTCAATAATGACTGTCAATAAGAGAGTGTACTGGTCAATAATGGCTGGTCAGTAAGAGAGGAACATGAAATTGCTTTTTTCTAAATACAGACAATAGCATTAAAAACAATAAATGAAGGAGCAGATGGCTTATGTTCTAAGTCCACTTGCAGCTAGTGTATATCTAGGCTAGCTTTGCAGTCGGGAATTTGACTACATGGAAATTTACCAGACCTCTACATACATGTAAATTCTTAATAGCTAGCTTATGTCTTTGTACTGTCAGTGAATTTTCTCCCTTGAATGCCACCCCTTCCTTCCTCTCAAACTTCTTTGATGCATCAGCATTCCTTTCTCTTCTTGCTTGAGATTCCTCAAGAGATATCTTTGACCGCAAGTGGGAAGAGACAGGATCTTCAACAATTCGAAACCACCCACGTTACACCCCCACAAGGCTGTTTTCTCTAAAGGTCACACAATGCTTTGTGTTTTCTACAATGTGACGCAGTGTGACAGAACAAAGTAGTTACCTTTTGTGCTTGTCGGCATTATCACATCAGCTTCCCATGATGAGATGCACCGGAGAATGCCTTCGCTTTTCCCCTTTGGGAACTTGTTCTGATCCCTTTAAAGTACAATGGACATCAAATAAATGATTCATTTATTATCCCTGACACCTGGACTTGGGAGAAAAACTACATAGACATAACTTCAAAGATGTTTTCGGCTGTTATTTGCTTTTGAAGGAATAGTTAATTCCTTCAAAATTCAGTCAATTTGCATGTTTTCTGTCTTTAAGTTACCATTTTACCCAACCATTTACAGCAGAAGAGGTCATATTATCACTGGCTATTATGAGGATAAAGTTTTGACTGCCTAAAAATACATTTTTTATTTGTAATTGAGAGGTTTGTTTAACTCCTCAAGTCATTGTCATGTGTTTGCCCTGGTGCCTGTGAGATGACACATTTTTTTTTTTTTTTTTTAAATTAATTACGCTAATACTAGCTGACTGGAAAGAAAAATCTTCCATTACAGTGACCTCACTGAAGGGGTATATTTCTTGTTCTTTAGTCATTCGGAGGAGATGGTTTTGCTTGAACTGTTGCCCACAGCCCTATGGTCTTGAAGAGAATTACAGCATAGCATTTCAGGGAGAAAGAGACTTGATAGAGATCTTTCAGCTAAAACCAAACACAGTCCAGAGTTATCAGAGAGATTCATGATGTGTTTGAAGAGCTGCCTTCATCAAATTGGCCTGTGGGGCATTTGCTGGTTTGCTACTTGATGTAGGAGGGCACAGCTTCTTGTGTGCAGTGCCACTGTTGGGCTGATGGGCCTGAGCTATCCAAAAAAGTAGCTGAACATGAGTGAAAGGGAAAGCTACCAAGCAGCTTTCCTCCATGATTTCTGCTTCAGTTCCTGCCTGAGTTCCTTCCTTGACTTCCCCAATGATAGATTCTTTGACCTAGAAATGTAAACCAAATAAACCTTTCTTTCCCCAATTTGATAACAACTGTTTATCCCAGCAACAGAGAGCAAACTGGTACAAGTGAGCAATTTCCATGAGCAAAGCCTGGTAGAGGCAAACATTTTGTTTCATGTTCCCTTGGCCAGACTTAGTTCCTTGATGTACTCAACTCCAGAGAAATATGGGCAAGCTGTGTGCTTGAAAGTGAGTTTGATAAATAGCCAACAGTCTCTGCTATGGGAAACTTAATAGGGGGGAGATTCTCACTAATAGTGCACCGAGATTTTGGTTTGAGGTCAGTCACCCTCAAGGCAAAAATACAGCTCAGCCTTTTGTGAGCCAACTACAACTCGGAGAAAGTTATTAATCTTCTGTCTGCCACAGAACACTGAATTGTGGAATAGAAAACAATATTTATCTCAAGAACTGTCTCAATATTAAGTAGTGCACATATGTAAAGTGGCTAGTGCAATGCAAAGAATGTTTAAAAAATACATTTCATTTATTTGCATGTATGTGAGTGTGTATGCCTATGCCGTGACTCTCATATAGAGGTCAGACAGAGGACAACTTGTGGGTATCAGTTTTTTCCTTCCCATAGGGGTCTTGGGAGCTAACTCAGTTGTTAGAATTGATGCTGAGATTTTTACCTGAACTGTCTTGCTAGATCCAGAGAACATTCTTTGAAATACTTAAAAATTAAAGCTTATTTTTTAAATTATTAAGTGAAATACTTTTTGTGCTACAATGACCCATAATAAATGCAATTTAATCTACTATTAGTATATTTCAACAGCAAAGCATATCTCAAAAATAATTATTTTATATATGATAAGTATAGGTACTCATAAAATTATCCATTTTTACTACTGTTCAAGGCAAAGGAAGAGATAAGTGGATATACAGAAGACATAAAATTTGGCCATGATCTTAACATACAGTTTTTGCAAGTAGCAGACACTAATTTTGATATTTTATTTGAATCAACTTGCTTTATGGTATAATCTTTTGAGGAAAGAAAACTTTCTAAGATGTGAGAAATTGAAACTAGTATGTATTTACATAGAGATATGAAATATATATTTTATATGCATATGATAATTTATACATTTATAAATAAAAACAACATGCTACACAGCTTAATGTCATAGGTCTTACACTGTAAACATCCCATGATTATCTACCTTTAGATAAAGTAAGCTTTTCATTCAGTAATCCTGATTTATATGCTTCTTGTCTTTTTACATAAAATGATCTGGAGGAGAAAAATGCCATGCTAAAACTAAATAAAAGTACAAGGTTGTGTTTTTAATAATTGGTCCAAATTGAAATTTCTATTTGCCCACCAGTGGCCACTGATCTTCTGCCACTTGTAAATTTAGGTCATTTGTTTATAGTTACGACTTTCTTTCATCTTTTCATAAAATGGTTAGTACAGAGTTTTTACTTGTATTGAAACAGAATATTGCTTTATCAGCAATACTCTAATTACTCAAAATTCTTCCTGGGTTCTGTAAAGGAAGCAAAGGACCAAGCTCAACCTTGCTGGGAGTGCAGCTTGAATGAGGGGGTCAGTGTAATAGTTCTTCCCTTTTGTAGATTGGAGCAATTATTTCAAAGCAGCGTAGATGCCTTTCTCACAAATACTTGTATTCTAAGTCCACAATCTTCTGAAACAACTTGGTGTTTTGTAGCTGCTTTAGAAACTCGTGGTTTGTAGTGTTCCTCACTTTTATCTAGTTCTGTTTTTTTTTTTTTTTTAAACTAGCCACTGATCTATTGTTTTAGTTTTCCCAGTTGCAAGTAATTTTGCCTGTGCAGCTGATGAGAATCTGCTGCATCAGTGTTTGCCCTAGTCATGAACACGCAAATCCACATTTCAAAGGGCCCATGTCCCACAAGCTGCAGCCCCAGATGTCAGCAAACGTCCACTGAGAGGAATTTAGTGGGTCATTCTTTTCATGAAACGATTGGCTGTGATGGGGACGGGAATGTGCTGGCGCTGTCACCTGTCTCCTTCACCATCGGCTGTGTGGCAGAGGGTCCTTTTGCCCTCTAATTGACAATGGTGTGACCGGAATTACTTGTTCCATCCCAATGTACCTGCAGACAGTCTCTGAGCATAACAGTCAGTATATTTAATGTTACAAAACCAAACCAACCAAACAACAACCAACCAACCAACCAGACAAACAAAAAACCCACGGGACCATGTTGTTAATGACTCCTAAATGCCCTTTTAAGGATCTTTTGATATTTATAAATTTTTCCCTTTCCTCATTCAAATAAGTTGCCCTTTTACTAATAACAAATTTGGGGTATTTCCTCCATAGATGCCAGATTATACTCAAGGATTTGTGGACACTGAAATTTTATTAGAATGGCAGTTTTATTTTTCACTCTATTCCTGGACATCTATTTCTGTCAGCGAGTACGTATGTAGCTCTCTCTAGTTCTATGGATGGGTTGAATATTCTTTTGTCTGTAATTCTTTTCTACCTTCTAGGTTCCGTGCTGATTTTTCCAACGAGAGCAAATGCTTTAGGTAGCAAAGTTGGAGATTATAAACTTTTTAGCTATGTCTGTGTTGCATGAGAGAAGTTATTTCCCTTTCCGCTCATCAACCCTTGAATTCTTTTACTTACTGTTCCCTGGAAAGAAATGGGTAAGTCAACAAAATGAAAAAATAATTAATTAACTTCTAGGGCCACTTTTTGAAATCGCTCTGTAGTAGTCATTTATATGTTAATATTTTACAATGACTAATTTAATAGACAGATGGTAGTTGATATTACAGTATGAGAGTCAGGCATTTCCCCGGGCCTAATGATTATCTACCTAGTTTTCAATTAGAGAAGATAGCCAATTATCTAGAGTGGGTTTATTTTAATTACCCAGTGATTAGGGCAGCTAGGTAACCAGCCTGGAGGAAAGAGCACTCAACTGTATGTGTGAGTGAATTCTTACAAGGTAAACCTGTAAGCTTAAAAAAAAAAAAAAAGTACAGGGGGCAATATAAAGAAACTGCTTAAATGAAACCATGATAATTTACCCAAGTCCCTCTGTATTCTGTTATTTATTTAACAGCTAAGCGGGAGCTGAAAATGCTAAACTGGCTATTTTCGAACTAGACTCTTGCTTTGTAGACAAAAACATTTTCAGAGGAATGAGAAGTAATGTTTAAATTTCTTGTTCCAGAGTGTTTTATATTTCTCATGTGTTCTGATGTCCATAAAGTGTCATTAATCAGGTGGCCTTTGTCATCTGAAACATGGCGGAGACTCGTGGCAGCAAGCAGTATAGCGTGGACAAATTTCCGATAAATTCCTCTAGTTTTGTCTTCAGGTTTTCACTCAAGCGCCTTCTCTGTCTCCTGTATTCCCCCTAACATTTCTAGTTAGCTCCATCTATCACTCAAGTACCTTCTCTGTCTCCTGTATCCCCCCTAATATTTCTAGTTAGCTCCATCTATCACTTTAACTTGAACAGATCTAAACCAACTTTGAATTTCCCCAATTTCCCACATTCTTGCTTCTGCCCAGGGATCTACCCTCTTGATATCCCTTCAGACGTGATTGCTTCTAGATTGGATTTTCTCTTATTTCCTCATATTTATCCTGTCAGTAAGTTTGGGAAGATTTCTTACCGTGGGGGTTTGGATGAGATGCCTCCTATAGTCAGGTCCCTAGTCTGTGGAGTTTGGGGAAGACTTAGTGGAGGAAGTATGTCACTAGGGGTAGCCAGTTTTTGAGGTTTCTAAAAGAAACCTTTGCATGTGTGTTTTCTGCTTTTTGTTTGTTGTGGAAGATGTAAACTCTGACCTGCTGCCCTGGCTGCCTAACTCTCAGCCTTCATGGATTATTAACTCTTTGGAAACATCAGGCAGATAATATTCTTCTTCTATAAATTGCCTTGGTCGGGGTGTTTTATCCCAGCAACAGTAAAGTAACTAAGCCTCTGACCTTGGTTACTTTGTAGCCAGTTGCTGTGTCTTCCAACCAGACTCCTAGGGCCTTACCATCACCACAAGACGACAGCTTTTTGTTGACTAAATATTCTCATTTCTATAACTGACCTTTAGTGAACTACCAAGCATTAGGCTTATCCATGCTTATCATAGTAAGGATACTATTAAAATTCCATTGACTGAAACATTAAGTATAAAATATTTAAAAGTGTCTATTTCAGTTTCAAGGGCTACAAAAATATGTTACTACCTGGCTAATAGGAAACAAACAAAGGCCTCTTAGGTCATAGAAATTACTGAAAAGGACAGCTTTAAATACCTTCAAGGGCTGGAGAGATGGCTCAGCCGTTAAAGGCTAGGCTCACAACCAAAAATATAAATACTTTCAAATGTAATGCCATCTCATGCATGATAAGTTCCCCCATCCCTCATTAGATTTAGATTCTTTGAAGGCGGGAACTATTTCTTAGGGATGTATGGTGGCACTTAACACAGTTTCACATAGCTCAGTAACGGCTAATGCATTTAACTCTAAGAATTTCTCTTTTTATTAAGATAATCCATGTAATTCAAGACAGAATTATTTTTAATTTTTTAAAATCTTTTTTGTTAGTGGTTCCACTACTGAAGATTATAACAATTTGGGGAACATTAAATACAATACAGTCACAGAGCCCTGTTCTGAGTCTATGGTTATGGATTATGCAAATCTATTTGATGAGAATCTCCTTAGATAAGGCCTAGGAACGTGCTTTTGTAAGAATACAGGACATTGCATGGATCAGCCAACTTAGATATCCATTATTGTATAAGTTTTTCTTCCATATAAGTCCATTAATTATTATCTCTAATGAAGGTCTCTAGAACTAAGGAAAAATGCTTTTCACATAGATAGGTGTATATGAATGCAAAGATTACAGAACAATTTCTTATAGAATTAGTAGATAGATTCCTGAAGAATTGCTAAAAACATCTAAATATTAAACATTGTCTTAAAATAATTTCCTGTTTTAGTTTGGGTGACTTCAGTAATGAATAAAATCTGATAATTCATAATTGCTTAAATTAAAGGTATTAACTGTGGTGAGACCACCTGCCCAAAAAACAATATATGTGAATGTAAAAAATGTTATGAATTGACCAAAAGAACTTGAACATTTTTGCAGGAGGAATGCATCTGAATCCTTTAGAGAGTCATTTGAAGATTGGGAGAAATTTTGTTCTTTCTCTTCTCCATCAGCTATGGCGTATTTTAATAGATTTTAGGATTTAAATAGCTTAAAAATAATGTCAAATCAGTCAAACTGGGAAATATTAGCTAACACTCCAATAGAAAAGAAGCAAGAAAATTTAATCCCCTGACGTTACTTAGTAAATTTGAAGCTCCTTTGATTCTTAGGTATTATGATTTAAAAGAGTATCTCAAAAAACGATATATGTGGAATTACATTTCATTACATCAAAAATCCCCATGTGCTCACAGGAAAACTTCCTATCTACACACCTGTATGCACCTAAGTTATGGAATTTGCTTCCTTATATGGTGGGAATGTAAGTACTATTAGTTAGGTACAGTGTATTGATTGGGCAATAGCAACAGGGACGAAGGAGGGCTATCCCAGCTAAAGAGATGACTTTATTTCCCATTATCTGTTGTAGATTTATTAATTAAAATCATCATATTGGAAATAACAGAATTTATATCAGTGCAACCAACTTTAAAGTGCTCACAAATTATTCAATTTTTATTCTCAAAGCAGAAAAATCAACATAATTTTTGGTTGAACTTAGTGACAGGCTTTCAATTTTTGTCTGCTATATTGTACATGTTGATAGTTTTGAAACTTTTTTAAAATAACAAAATCATTTTCTTTCCATAGATCTTTTATTTATTTTTTTCTTTTAGGTGATTGATATATTAAGTAAACTCAATACGGTACAGTATTCCTTGAATGAAATGGAGCCTGTTATAAATCTTGATTATACTAAACCAGTCTCAAGTAGAGATATTTGATGTTCATTTTCTTCCTTTGAACTTCATCCAAAAAATGCATTGTCTTCAAAGAAAGAACTTGTCCAAAACTTTATGCACATTGATCCTATCAGTGCTACTTACATGCTTATTTTGGTATGATAAAACGTCCTCATTTGTCATGCTTTAGGCAGCTCATGTCCAAGTTAATGAAAGACAGGGAAAAAATGAGTTTCAAAATAATTTTGATAAACAGAAAATGGGAAATATGGTATTGAAAATAAGTATCACACAAAACCCAGATAGTTTTCTCGGTAGTTTTTCAAGGTTTTATTTTTGTGGGCATGTACGCATGGATGGTTGTGATGAGTGTAACTTGCATCTATGTACTGTGGCCTAGTTGTAGAGAGCAGAAGAGAACTTGTGGGAATCAGTTCTCTCTTTCCATCGTGTGGTTACTGGGGATTGAACTCAGGTTGTAAGGCTTGGCGGAAAGTGCCTTTACCAGCTGGGCCAACTTGTCATTTTATAGCTATTCTTAAAAGAAAGTATTACTTGTAACCCATAAAAAGAGAAAGAGAACACAAGATACTGAACTTAATGAAGATTAAGAAAATCATAAACTAACTATGAGTTAATATTATTATTGGTGCTAGGGAACAAACCCAGGACCTTCAACGTACTAGTGCAGTACTTTATTATTGAGTTACAACAACAGCTCCTGTTACTTTTTACACAAATACTTTTATGAAGTTGGCATAGAGATTAGACAGTCTTATAGAGAATTTCTGAGCATTGAAAAATTATCTAACAATTAATTTGGTAACAGAGCTATGTAAATTTCTTATTCAGCAGTAAATTTTTACTGATAAATTTTTTGATTGAGAATTTCATAACTGTATAAAATTTATTCTGGTTTCCACTCTCCATACACATACGCTATGACTTGTTTCCTAACCTTATAAACCATCTACCTTTCTTCCCTGTTTCTTCCTGTATTTATGACTTGGTTTTGTTTAGTGATCCATTCAATTTAAGCTAGTCCACCTATGTGGTGGCATCTACATATTGATGTCTGCTGGGACCAATAGCTTTAGGAAGCCATTTTCTTTCTCCCAATTTCAGCCATGAGTGTAGTCGCAACCTCTGAGCCCCTCCTACACCCATGTCAAGTTGTTGGTTTAGCCCATTGTGCACACTCAGCGCAGGCTGTTGTGAGTTCTTGATTGCAATGACTATGTCTTGCGTAAAGATGGCATTTCCCAGTTATTTCCCCTATTTCCTGATGTTTATATTCTTTCAACCTCTCTTAGGCAGTGTTCCCAGAACCTTAAAAGGGGTTGGATGGTGTTTTGTTTGGGGAATGAAGACTCATTTGGCACTTATTCTCAGTATCTGTATCCATGAGTCTCTGCATTCACCACTGTTCACTGGGAAAGAGAAATTGCTCTGATTAATGCTGAGAATAGTATTCATCTCATCTCCCTAGAAAAATTTAAATATATGTCAATAAGGTTACATTCAGGAAAATGTTATAGGATAGTCCCTGTATATGTATAATGTTTGTGTTCAGGGTGGGTTCCTTATCAAATAATTACTGTGAACTATAGTTCATCAGTACTTGTGGGCTGAGGCTAGAGAGATGGCTCAGTGTTTATAGAGCACTTGCTGCTCTTCTAGAGGACCCGAGTTCAGTACCCAACACCTATGTCAGACAGCTCACAACCACCAGTAACTTCAGCTCTAGGGGGATATAATGCTCTCTTCTGAACTCTTTAGTCACCTGTGCTCACATGTATAAATCCACACAGAGGCACCCACTCACACATAATTAAAGCAATTCCTTTTTGTGTTCTTAATGGTCACTGGTCAGTACATCATCAAGCTTCATGAGGTTTTCTTTTCCTTATTGTTTTGATCAACAACAGAGATAATATATACCATTTATGGTATGATCCATTCAAGACTCATGGATGACTTAAATTATTTACACATTTGTGTACATATATGTAAGGAAATAGAGGATATAATCTTCATTACTACATGTATTTAACAAAAAACAAAGTATATTTTGCCTTTCCATTTTTCCTTATTCATAGCAGTATTAACTAATTTGCTACATTCCTTGTGGCACATGTAATTTTAGCTAAGTTATAAAGATTTCTCTAAGATGGTCTAAAATAGTGACTATTGATTATTAGATTATTTTGATTTGATTATTATTATAATTTGATAACTAGTATTTTTAAAATACAAAGACTTATCTGAGGTGATCATAGAACATTTGATCACTTGTTTGATCAATACAGAATGAAATGTAAAATACAGAAAAATAAGTATTTTAATTATAAAGTTCATTAAAAAACCTCTGGCCATTATTTTCATGAGGATAGATAAATGTAATACAATATCATAGAGACTTACATATATAATTAAGTGCCACAAACATAATTACATATTACTGTTATCTTTGCAATCTATATGCTTACTAGGTACTATCAGAATCTCAACTTTCAAATTTATGTTCCTGTATGACACTCTTCTCTGTAATTTAAAGGATCTTGATTTTTGTAGGGAAGATAATGTATTCTGGAGCTGATCATTCCTGAAGGGTATAATTTTATGCCAAGGCTAATTTTAGGCACCAATGGGGCTCTCACGAGTGCAGCTGTCAGGTAAGGATAGCATGTGTTCCATCAGGTAGGTTTCTACTACTGCTGAGTATTAACTTTAAAAGTTGAACTACATGCAACATGAGAGAAGATGCATTCATTCATCAATAGCATATAGGGGACCAGATGGTCTGAACCAGATACTGTGCTCCTTTAATTAGTTGCTCGTGATGTTGGATAATGTCCCCTTAATAGGCTGATAAAATAGTAGGCTTACAAGTCAAAGCAATTTTTTTCCTTTTTCTTTTTCTTTTTTTGCTTGAGGAAGAGGGGATGCTAAAGCTTATCAAGTTTAAACACCTCTGGTACATGAGAGTGTCTCCCACTCATAGAGTTGTTTGTAAACTCTAAATCACAGCTCAGAGGGGGAAGAAACCTCATGTTTTCTTCTTAGTACTTCTTACATGCTCACAGTGCAATTTTGTTTTGATATAAACAAGATTTTAACGAACAAAATATTCTTGAAAATTGTTATGATGGGGGCTGGAGAGATGACACAAGAGTTACAAACATTTATTACTTTTGCAAGGGACCCAAATTCAGTTTACAGTATTCATAACAGGCAATTTACAACTGCCTGTAATTCCAGCTCCTGAGACCTGACACCCTCTTCCGACCTCTGGGAGAAACTGGGGAACAACGATATATTCTACACAGAAACACAAGCATACAAATAACATTAAAGAGTGTTATGAGAGCGCAGCCTTGGTGCAGTGGGAAGGGGCTTGGACCTACCTGCCTAGGCTCAGGGCTCTGCTGACACCCTATGGGAGACCTTGATTTGGGGGATGTGGGGATGTGGGGTGGCTTGGGAGGGAGGGCTGGGAGGTAGGAGGAGGGAGGAGGTGGGATCTGTGGGTGGTATGTAGAGTGAGTAGAAAAATGTGAAAAAAAGTGTTATGAGCCAGGCATGGTGGTGCATGCCTTTAATCCCAGCATTCAGGAGGCAGAGCCAGGAGGATCTCTGTGGGTTTGAGGCCAGCCTGGTCTACAGAGCGTGATCCAGGACAGGCACCAAAACTACATGGAGAAACCCTGTCTCAAAAAAAAAAAGTGGGGTTTGGGGATTTAGCTCAGTGGTAGAGCACTTACCTAACAAGCGCAAGGCCCTGGGTTAGTTTCTCAGCCCCCAACCCCAAAACAAAACAAAAAAACCAAAAACCAAAACAAACAAAAAGTGTTATGATGTTAAATAAGCACAGAAATAGGACTTTTTCTTGCTATAAACTGTATTCTTCTTTCTCAAAGTAGTTCAGCTCATATGTTCAGTGAATTATAAAATATTATCATGTAAGAACTACCTGTTCCTGATTTTCTATGCAAAATTCAGAAATCTTAATCTGCATCGTCTTATAAGACTTTTGTGTTTTTACTTTTTGGAAGGCTATAAATAAAAATCTTTTGTTTGTGTAATGTCGGCATTAAGTTCATTGTCAAGTTAATTAACCAGTAGCTGGGCATTTCACAGGGATTAATGACCAACAGGGAGGAGTAGATGGCTCAAGGTACAGCCAAGGGCCATTAATATCCGCTGGCCATTAATTCCTCAAAAATGCCCAGCTTTGAAGTCATTATTGCTATTATGAACTGAAAAGAAAAAAGAAATATAGGCATATGGATTTTTTAAAAGTCAGTACAATTTTAATTGATATGTACAAAGCATTCATGAATAACTTAATTCTTGTACATTAGCCAATCACACTGCAGGTTTTGTCTCTCCTGGTTCCATTTGGGTAATAATTAAGTAATAACAATTGTAGGCCTGGCATTTCCTGGGGATTAATGAGTGGCTGGGTGGAGTTAATTTTGTAAAGTATAGTCTCAGGCCATTAACCTCAGTTGGTCACTAATCTCCAGGAATTTCTTTTAACTGAGGTAGTTTTTTGTGATAGGAAGAAAAATGTATTCAATTATTTTAGCATTATTTGAGCAATTTTTATCTCGCTCCATAGACAATAATAGGAAAGATCAGTGGAGTCTAGATGTTCATTTCAAAGTTAGCTCTATTCGATTATAAACACTCAGTGAGTGGAGGCTGTATCTATGAAACTTGCATAAATCTATTCAAAGAAGGCATGTAGAGTATGAAAATCAACATGAAAAAAAATGATTTTCTTTTTCTATCAATACATATGTATAGGTATATATGTGTTTTGTTGATTCTTACCTTTTAAAGTAAATAACTTGTTTTTGGTTGAGTGGGTTTAGCCATGCTTGTAATTCCAGCATGTGTGAAGTGAGCCAAGATGGTCTTGAACTATAGGCCAGTTAGGCTCACATAAAGAGAGACTGTCTAAAAATCGATTAAATAAATCATCATTTTTTTCTTGGACAAATCTCCCTCTGTTATAATGTGGCTATGTATGTTTCTGCCCAATATACATATAGTCATTTGTTGTTTTCCAGAGTCTCCCTGTTGCAGCCCAGGGTGGCCTCAAATTCAACAATCTTCTTTTTCAGTCTATCTAGTGCTGTGGGTTCAAGCTTACTTTACCGCACTTAGTTGTGATTCTTTTTTTTTTTTTTTTTTCTCGAGACAGGATTTCTCTGTGTAGCTTTGCCCTTTCCTAGAACTCGCTCTGTAGCCCAGGCTGGCCTCAAACTCACAAAGATCAGCCTGCCTCTGCCTCCCAAGTGCTGGGATTAAAGGCATGCACCACCACCGCCCGGCCTATGATTCATATATTTTAAATATTTTGGCTGCATTTCGCTTACTGTTTTGTTGGGATGTACTTATAGAGCCCGGTCTTACTGAAAGTTCTCTATCTCTGCTTACTTGAAAAGGCTGCAGTGAAATGTGAGTGTTCAGATGGAAGAGAGCAATTGCCTAACAGATTCCAAGATTATTGTTGAGTTTTGTTTGTAGTGAAATAGTCCATAAACAAACTGAAACCATTATTAGAAAGATGTAATTTAATTAATGTCAGCACATATTTTGCTGGTACCAGGATGGAATGAATTGTCCTATGAGACTTTGGTGAACTCTAATGTGAGTGATTGATTCTCTTCACAGAACTTAAATTTAAAACGTTAGTGTGGACTTTAAATAACATCTGAAAACTAAAACCTAAGTATCTTAAATATGACCACCAGAGCAGCTGTTTTTAAATAAACCAGTCATCCTTTTAATAAATGTCTGCAAAACTTACTATGTTATAATAAATGTTTGCAAGACTTGACTACTAACTATAATGCTCCTATACTTATCATATTACATTACAAGTTACTAAACCTTGAGTATGTGTCATAACATGATTTTATTAGTGACAGTACAGAAAACCCTCTCTCTGTATGCATGCATGACAATTTTTATAAAACAATGTCCAATGAAGAAATAAAACAATTTTATACACAAAATATAATCATATATTTGTTGAGTTATTGAGATTACAACTTTGGTTGTTAATTACACAAATGCCTAGACTTTAAGGTGATTGAGTAATACAGTCTGAACGTATTTAATTCCAGACACTAAGTAGTTAACAGCACAAATAAAAATTAACAAACATTACAAGAAGTTATAAATACCCAAAGCCACATAATTATATGTGGAAGTAGCCCTTTCTTGTATTATTCTTATACAATAAGTAATAAGTAGCTATATGAAAAAATTGCTATATATCTCTAGAGTTCATTTCCATGTGATTACACTGTGTTTCATATAAAGTACTAGAATCTTCTTTGTGTCCAGGACAAAGCTATTTGTTTCAATAAATGAATGTCAGAAGGCCGAGAAAAGAAATGACTTGGAAGTTCTAAAGCTATAGGTCAAAGCAGCCAAGTTTTCCCGCCTCCAGTTCTGATTCCTTTATCCTGTACCTGAGTTTGATAGCTGGGATGTAACAGATAAGATTTGTAGATGTGACCTGCAAAGGGATGCAAGTTGACTTAGAGGCCCCTTAGTCACTTCATCATTTTTTCGTAAAGACATAAACCACAATGTTGTCATTTGATCTCAAATTACCATCTATTTATAAATTTCTGTCTTAATGATTGACAGTTAATTGTTTGTTTTTAGTATGTACAGGTAAATATGAATTGCATGTTATAGAATTTTAAAATTTATTTAAATTATTTTAGTGATCACACACAAGTTAGTGCTATGATAATTTTTTGAAATTGTCAAAGAACAAGTATAATGTAGTAAAAGTAGAAAAAAGTCAATAAATTAAAATTAATCTCTTTCTATAGTCTTCAATTCTTATAGCTTGTAGTCTAGTCTATTTCTTTGAAACACTTTTAAAATGCAATGTCCTAGCCTGATTTGGGTACCACATTTCAATTAAGATATAGTGTTTTTTGAGGGGACTGTTTTACCTTCTTCTCTACTTCTTACTTTCTCTTTAAATACTGCACTTTTTAAAGCTCATATTTGCTTTTAGAAGACAATTTTTAGATTGCACAAGCTTTACATTGTCTTTGCTCTCTGCTTCTGAATCTTCCATCTATGTCTGTGGTGTCTCTGCTTGTGGGAGCATGCTGAAATTGGCGTGTTATTTTTTAAAATAGTACTACAAGAATAAGCTTGAAAATGTCTTTGTATGAAACATTTGTATCTCACAAAGAGTGTTTGTCCTTATGACAAGAACTGTATTCAGAAGCACTGTGGAACGGAGACCAGGGTCAGAGAATTTATACAATCCACATTTTAAGTGATCTTTGGAATGTCAATAGTTTTGAATGTTCATATTGCGGGGTGACAAGACAAATAAAGCATTGCATCAAAGCTTGTGAATTTGAGGATATCATAGAAGCAAGGGACATGCTTGGTGAGCAGGATAGATTCTAAATATAAGGAGTAAGACCACCATCTAGATTATAATTTCAAATGAAGAAAATTCTAGGAAATGAGTCAATAGACAATGTAGCCCCTGTCTAGTAAACCATTTTAAAAAGTGATCTTGAGAAATACTTTTTGGAGAAATTTAAGTTATTTATGAAGTTTATTATCTACCAGGATAATCCTATTCTAAGCATAGTGTTTTTGAGAGTATTCACTTATTCAGTCTTTAACATTTGTGAAAGGAGTTCCTTTGCTTTATGGTGTCAAAGTGAAAAACAAAATCCAGTTTATACAATATGTTACACGTGCATGAACTTCCAGATTGTGAGTATTCTGAGTCTAGGAATTAAAGGGGATCTTCATTATTGCTTTAAAAATACACACACACACACACACACACACACACACACACACACATGCATATGCATATGTAACAAATAAATTGTCTGTCTATATACAGTGGATTCTAGAAATACTTCCAAGTTGAAAATAAACTGACTTGCAAACTTACATGTTTCTGTTCTAGGGCTAACAATGCATTTTTAGCCCCTGCCTATTATTCATGATGATTCAGTTTCTGTTTTTGTTATAGAGAACACAGCTTCAATTAGATGATAACATATTTTCAACACTTCATTTAAAGGCCAGCTTTCTTACTTAGAAGGGAACATGACAGTATAAGAGTTCTCGAGACATAGGTTTAAATAGGCTCAAAACAAATAAGAAGTTGAATCTATTTCAAAACAGCTATAGTCTCTTTAAAGTTAGGTTTCTAATTTTTGTTTTAAGTGACATTGAAAGTTATATATTTCAATAAAAGATTATAATCAGTTACTGCAGAATGCAAAAATTACTTTTGACCTTTTCTTTATTTTTTTTTTAACCATGAATTATGTAGAGGCTTAAGGTTATGTGGAGTCTAAGGTTAATTATTCAAGAAATGTCTTAATGGAAATCATGAGTACTGTTGAACATCACTGTATTTGTAGAACCTACTCATACTTTTTTTTGTTTTACAACAAGATCAAAAGTCCAAATCAAATTTATAGAATTTTTAATGTACATTATTCAAATTGTATAGAGTATATAATTTATTTTGAAGGTCTTTAAGATAACTTTTCAAAATGGATAGTAGTGACCACTTTGTCATGATAAAAATATATACTAATAAGAGACAGATGTGAACTATCAGATGTAAGTTTCTGGGTAGAACGCACTGTGGGAGTACCACACAGGCCTCAAGAAAATCAAGTAAAATGAACAAAAGGAATGAGAACCAGGAGAGATGCTGTCTATTAGACCTGTTTATTATTGCATATTTGATAGTTCATGATTTGTAAGCATTGTACTAGGAGCTGTAGGTAATAGCAATAAGGTAAATATACTTCAAGTTATTAGACTAATAAATATATGCATGCATGGTAGAGCTCTAATGAGAAAATGATTAATTATGTCTTTTATATGGGGTGAAATATGGGAATTCCTCTTTTTTCAAGATATTAGGAGTTAGACATGACTTGTGGGATGGCTCATTCTTTTATTTGGTTTTTTGAGACAGGGTCTCTCTGTAGCTTTGGAGCCTGTCCTGGACTAGCTCTGTAGACCAGGCTGGCTTTGAACTCACAGAGATCCTCCTGCCTTTGCCTCCCGAGTGCTGGGATTATAGGCGTGCACCACCCACTGCCTGGAAAAGGGATGGCTCATTCTTTAATGGTATTTACTCCTGATCTGGAGCTCTGAGTTTGATTCCTGGGATGCATACAGTATAAGGAAAGGACTGACTCCTACAGTATGTACCCCAAATTACATAAATGTAAAATATGTATATGTAAAATACGTAAAGATATGGGACTCATTAGCCATGATCATTCCAGATGTTGTTAAGATATTAAATTAGAAGTGGTTTAATGGGATGTAGCTAGTTATTTAATAAAATGGAACATAAAGTTACTTGAAATGCATTGGAAAGAAAATGAAGAAAATAATGAGTCTTCAATATATGCCAGATGGTATAGTGCAAAAGAGCATGAACCTTATGGTAATCAGGAAGTTTGGTTTTAAGAGATAGAGGAAGTTTTATAGTGTTATTTATATTGTTAAATTTTTGGGGGGGAGTATCTTAATCACTGTTCTATTGCTTGAAGACACAGTGACCAAGGCTACTTGTAAAAGAAGGTATTTAATTGTGGGCTTGCTTATAGTATGTGAAGGTTACTCTGTGATCACTATGGTGGGAAGCATGGTGGCAGGCAGGTATGGCATTCGACTAATAGCTAAGAGCTTACATGTGGTCCACAAGCAGGAGACAGGGAAAGAGACTGGGCCAGCATGGGCTTTTGAAGACTCCAACCCTACCCCCACACCTCCTCCAACAAGACCATACTTCATAGACCTTCAATAACAGTCCATCAGCTAGGAACCAAATACTAAAATCTATGAGCCTATGGGGGTCGTTCTCAATCAAACTTCCTCTGGGAGTGAGAAAAAAGTGGGTAAAGTGATGGCTATACAACCACAAGGACCAGAAACATTGTGGAAAAGTCTCTATATAATTTCTTATTTAACAGGCTTGAGGGAGAGTATCCAGAAGGGTGTTGATTTTGTTTTAATCAGGGAAGCCAATGGAAGAGCTTTAGAGATTTAGTCAAGAGGGTTCTCTTGCTAATGATTCTGATCACTTAGTGATGTATTGCATCTCAGTTCATCCTCAACCCTGCCACCCATGACAAGAAAAGAATTGAAAATGGCCTTTCAGGGGCAGACAAACCATATTAGGTTGTTGTATATCTATCAGGAGTCACATCTACATGTGGGAAAACACATGACCCTGAGTGGCAGTGCACTTGGGATATAAAGGGGAAAGGTCCTTGGCCCCTATTCTATCTTATTGTGGTCCCTATTCTCAATACACATTCCTTCACACTTTTAAATGTGTTTTGTCCTTTTTTCCCTCATTTTGGAGAACTTAGGATTTTTCAGAGGAGGAATGTCTTTTACAGATTGCCTAGGATATGTACACAATGGCTCTTTGAGGAACACAAAATGGATGGCAAGATCTGGCCATCTTGTGTAAATGCCAAAGCTGGGAGCTATCCTCTCTCACACACTGTTAAGGTGAATGGTCTGAGTGAACTCTCCGATTCTTCCGCCTAAGACTTTATCGTCTCTGTGAGAGAAATACGTGGGAAGATAAAATTGAGGTTTTTTCAAAGGTATTCGTCTTGGATTCTAGACTTTTAGAGATGAGAAAGCTAAAGTCTGTTCACCAGCTAAGTAGTATCTAGGGTCAATTTTCATAACAAGAGAATCAGTTATTTCTGTGGTAGGGGTTTCGGACTTGTCTTAGTTACATATTTGGTACTACAAACATAGCATTAACTCAGTGAATTATACAGCAATATTGCAATTAATTCACCTTTCTTTCTCTTGGTGTTTTTGTAGTACTAAATCTTTGGGGCTTGCTGGGCAGTGTTCCATCACTGAGCTATCCATAACATTGTTTTTACTTTTAATTTAAGGCAGGGTTTGCTAAGTATCCTAGCCTGGTCTTGTATATATTCTGTAGTTCCTTGAACTCAATTTTTTTTTTTTTTTTGCTTTAGGCTTATGAGTAACTACTATTACATGCCTACAGCACCAGGTCCGGTTAATTCTAATAAATCCTTCTCAAGTTTACCAGAGTCTTTCCTTCTTTTGCAACTCAAATCCTGATGGTATAGTTTACTATTTGAAATATACAAGTCATAAAGAATTCCTTTTAAACCATAGACAGCTCCAGAGCATTAGTGAAGAAGCACATGGATTACATTAGTGATTTAGAAAGCCATTCCCACAATGAGGAAGCTGGTTGTAGGGGCTAAAGCTAGAGGGATCAGTGTTATTAAAAAGCAATTGCAATTTATAAGATGAGAGAGAATGGAGAACTGGATTCAGGTTGCCATGAGTGTCAGCAGGCTATTTAAGTATGAGTAGCTTCTGGAGATGATCTCATCTGTAAAAAACAGGAGAAGGTAGCAGAGTTGAGACATTACCAAATGTCATCCTTGGGATGATTCTTCAATGACATACTTGCTATCTCAGTGGTGAAGGAATTAATGTGAAAACAGCTAGAAGAAAAGCATGATGGCAATGGCATTCTACAGGTCAGAAGACAAGAGAAAGGGAAGGAATTGAAATTGTCACTTTCCAGAAGTCAATAACTTGACTTAGAAATCAACCATAGGGTGTAGAGTGTGTGTGTATGTGGGGGGGGGGAGGTTGGGGGGCCGGTTACCAGTGAACTGAGGCTCCTGAAGAAGAAATAAGGGATGAAAACATTTCAGCAGACTTGGGGCTTACTTGCTTGAGAACATGGATGGAGGTTACTTTTCATGGGGGTTATTAAGATGAGCATTTATGCTCTCTGTTACTTAACTGTGAAGAGGATCCACTTATTGGGGACCAAAGTATGGAAACCTTGAAGAAACTGGAAAATTAGTGCAACAGTCATGATTTGACAAAAATTAATCTATGAATCAGTTTTCTCATCAGAAAAACCAAGATAACTGCCATCACATCCCAGTGTCTTTATGCAGTTGGTCAAGTTTGGCCTTTATATCTTAGGCTGCTCTTTTGCACGCTACTTCTTTATGTGGCCAGAAAGAAACTGACATCTGCTATTTCTCTAGTTCCATTTACATATTTTAATTTTTTCCATGACATGTAACGTGTGGTAAATACACAAATGTGTTTCCTATCCTTTACAATCTAGCTGCCAGGTTGCATACAATTTTGCAAAAACTGCTTTGCAATTGAATTATAGCCATGAGGACTGGAGAGTGGTTCAGTGGTTAAGAGTATCATTTGCAGAGGACCTGAATTTAGTTCCTAATACCCACACCAGTGTCTCATAACCATCTGTAGCCAGCTCCAAAGGCTCTGACACCTTTTCTGGAGTCTGTAGGCATCTTTGTGCATGTAATTCATGTATATACACACTCAGGAACATTTATATAAACACAAGATTGAGAAAATGAAACAAATGAATATCCCTATTTGGTGAGAATAAGGTAAATATCTTTCTCTTTTTTTTTTAAGTGTTTCACAGATCCCATTTAAAACATTACTTTTCATTGGTCTCATCTTCCCATTTAAAGTTTCCTCCTGTAGAAGAAAAGTTTGCCCAAGTGAATTATATGTTCTGATAAGGATTTTAAAGTGTTTTTCCATGAGATAAAACATAAAAGTTATTTTCATTTATTTATTCTAACCTTAAGGGAAATAGGAATGGAAGAAGATTTGATATACAGAAACATTACAATATATAATTAGGACATGTTTTCTATTACTAAATTACGGCTTTAAACAGAATGTTTAATGCTGTTATAATCCCTAGCTTCACTCTCCAATCAAAGCAAATCAAGTACTTCTGACACATTACTGTCCTTATCACTACAAAATCAGAATCACAAGTCATATCACAACATCTAATTTCATAATTGCCTCCAGCCCCATGCTATTTAGAAAGGGTTTATGGGCATTTTTTTTTTTTGTAAACATGAGTAATAGTGAGAAATTTAAAATGAAAAAAAAATGTGGAAAGTGAGAATGATTCCCTCTTCCTACTACTGTCTTGACTTCTGGTGTTTTTTTGTTTTTAATAAAAAAACATTTTTAACATAGCTCAATTTTAAAAGCTAATTGTAAACTCACTATAATGTAGCTCTTTCCAACCACAATATTAAAAAACAAAGTAACACAAAATAATACAACAAACTAAAGGAACAGCATTATTTTAAGGCAGTGAAGTTATACATTTATTTTAAATCAGAGTGCTGATCACCATGAGACTGAGTCTGTCAGCCACAAAGCCCAGCCTTTGCATGTCGTCTGCTGATGGCTTTTCTACCCTGAGAGGACACAGTTTTATCCATGTAAACTATGATGAGTATTTCCAGTTGGTTCTAATTCTCTGTGCTGCAGACTCTCAACTATTCTGATTTTGTTTGTATTCTAACCTTTGATTTCAATGGGGTTTTCTCTCTGCACCTTTAAAGATTGACAAACAGTGATATCTTGGGAGTCCTTCTTGGATGATCACATGACTGCCAGCTTGCTTATGTTCAATGGCCCTGTGACTGTGTCCTTTGACTGTGTACCGCCTCCCCCTTGCTTCCATACTAACCCCTCTTATCTTGTTTCTGTTTTTTCTTTCTGTTTAGTCCATTTTTATGATTTAGTAGGATCCCGGTTTTGCCGTGTGGAAAGAATAGGCAATGCATTGACCTGACACACATTCACAACTTCCAGGGACTTTCTTCTTTGTTGGGAATGTACCCAAGGATAGCAACTTTTGTTTAGTGTGAGATATTGTAGAAATAGAAAGTAAAGTGAGAAGGAGCTAACTTAAGCTCCCCAAAGCCCTGGAGAGAGACAGAGAGGATCTCCCATGGAAAGTTATGTTGGAGCTCATAGAACTGAAGAAGGAACTATTGAAAATGAGGCTGTTTCTAGAACGTTGATGTCAGAAACTTGATCCTTCACTGTCCTGAGACAATGCCTAAACTTTGTTTCTACTGCTTTCTGCCTCATCTGTATTGCCTCTGGCTTTTTCTGGCAATGGAATCACCATCTCCCTTTTGTGTTCACATTACTAGGAAAGTCTGAGAAAATTCTCAAATGGCTGCACTGCAATGGCATGTGCGTCGCTGCTATGGCTGTTGTGGCCAGAGGAAGATGGTCTTAGATGTCCGTGGCTTCACCTAATAGTGTTCTAGGAGTTGTGAGCAGAAAGAGTCTTAGGAAAAGGCAGGGATGCCTTCCAGGTGCCAGGGGATGAAATAAAAGGGAAAGAGATGAAAGCCACCAGGGTGAGCATTGACCTTTAGAAGCAGCAAATGGTTTAGAGAGACGAGAATGTGTGAGGTGTGTGCCTTCTGTGAGTAGGAAGGATACAGATCACATTGAGAAAATGGTCAATCCAATCCCCAAAGCATTTAAGCAATTCCAGTACATTGTGAGTTGTTTCATCACCCACCATATGAACAATTTAAAATCCAAATATTTCTTATTGTGTGATAAATTATTTAAAATTACTTCTATTCTTTATGCTTTTGCCTTCCAAATAATGAAATAATAGACAAAAGGTTGAGGAAGAGTCGAAGGCAACAAAATAAAGGTAGTTCCTCAAAATTCGTTGTTGCCTCAGAAAATAGCACTTTCTGATAATCTTGCATATTTAGCTTTCAATGAATACTGTGTCTTTTAGATTGTGTTAGGCACATAAACAGGTCCGTGTTAAAAATGACAGGGAAGATACTTGGAACCAGCACAACACATGGATAGGAGGAAACTCTACCATCTAGAATCAATTATTCACCTTTACTCACTTAAGTGCTTTATGAAGGTCCCAGAATGACAATTTGGAAGTCACAACGGGGAGAGAGGACTTTATTTATATATAGTAAATATAACACAAGTACATAAATGATGCACAAAGTGTTAGTTTGCAGTCAGATACATTTTCCCAGATGAAACGCACCACATAACCACGACCCACACCGAGTACTTCTCCATGGAGTGTTTAAGGAATGTGATTATAGTTTTAGGTTCTGAATTTTGAAATTAATATCAGACATGAAAAGAGACTGTTGGTGACTTTTGAAGAGTTTAAGGTGATAAGGAACTAAGTATGGATGAGATTCTCAGACAATGAAGGAAGGAAAATTAGTATGAATCGTAAATGACATTCTGTTGATAAAAGTGGAGAATGGCTATGGAGCCTGAATATATTTTAATAGAGTTTTGGAAGTACATAAACCAGGTCTACTAATAATGCCTTGAAAAACTTAATGTCCAAAGTGTCTAACATGAGGGAAGGATTCTTTTCTGTCTCTTTTGAGACAAAAAGAACTATTCGGAAAGGAAGTTCAGGGAGTCACACTGGATAGAGGTGAATTCTCTTGTAAGGTACAGTCGCCAGTCCTTATAGATTCCGAATGCCCACGACTGGGTTAATTTCTTTCTTCCTGCAGAACTACACAGCACCAAGAGCATCACGTCAGTCGTCTGTTGTCTGTTGGGTGAGTTTCAGGCAGAGATGAGGATGGAAGCTCAGCAGATGCCCTGACCTTTGCCCTGAGAGGACTGAGGGTCAAGTACTATGCTTTGGGCACCCTTCTTCTTATTTTCAGGTCACTGAGATCAGAGAAGTGATTGGTCTCTGGCTACTGCCCGTGTTGTATATGCTTATGAGGCACAAGGGCATGGTGGTAAAGGGATGGGGCTGGGAAACAGGTGATGTTCATTTCGGTGCCTTTGGATCTTAACCAAATCTTTAGTTAAAACATAGACACACACAGACAGACACAGTCATACACAGACACAGACAGACAGACAGACAGACTGACATAGTCATACTCAGACACAGACTCATACACACACACAGACACAGAGACAGACACAGACATACACAGACACACACAGACATACAGACAGACAGACAGACAGACACACACACACACACACACACACACACACACACACACCACGCACACACCCCAGAAGAGAAAACAAACCACTAAGGGAGTTTAGCTGAATAGTATGCTTTCCTATAGCTCCATGTATCTTCTGAGTTTCTTTGTGCCTTATGTCATCTCCAAAATGCTCCTTTCTTTTCTCTCTCTCTCTCTCTCTCTCTCTCTCTCTCTCTCTTTCTTTCTTTCTTTCCTTTCTTCCTTTCTCCCTCCCTCCCACCTTCCCTCCCTCTCTCTCTCTCCCTCTCTCCTTTCTCTCTTCCTTCCTTCCTTCCCCCACTTTTTTTAAAGAAAGGGTTTGTTTGTGCCTGCCTACCAAGTGTGGACCACCAGAGCCCAGGTTTGTTCCTAAATCTTAAGAGTTTCATTTTTTAAGAAATTGTTTGAGTATGATACATCTTATCCCAGGCTGTTTGTAAGAATCAAATGAGACCGAGGATTTTAAAATAATGTGTCTGAAATGGTGTCCAGACTCTGGAATTTAGGGCTCAGTTCAATACTACACCCCCCCCCCCAAATCATTTGTGTCCTTCTATGAGTGGGAGGAGAAACACGTTTTTCCTAAGAAGGCTTGACTGTGGGTAGTTTTATTCAGACCTTGACACATTCTGTCAGCAGCTCAGTAGGTGGTAGATTGATTTTGGTTTTGTTTAACCCAGTGTCCAACCATTTTCAGATGAAAACATCGCATTCACCACCATGTTTCTGAATTGAAACTCCGTAGCGGTCAGTGTCAATATTGTTTGAAATTATCCTAAATGTCCAAATAGCCATGCCTGCATTTATTCGTAGTTCCCTAATGGCTGTGTTAAGAAGTGTGATGGGTGTTATTAACTTAGGGTCGCATTTAGTGTTCACAAGTTTCAATTGTTGCTCACCGTCACCAGATTTGAGAAAGACAAGGCCGACAAGCCAACCACAATTCAAATATCTCAGTAATAGCTTAGCGCTTCGGTGTTTTAGACGGATGATGTCTCACCCTGAAAACAGTTGAGCAACACTTTAAAACTTTTCTTAATCCTTCATGTCTGTGCAATGCTGAACAGCCACTCTGTTGGGGACTGCATCTTTAGGAAACCTTGATGTGACTAGTTCTTTTGTGGCATGGCCTTGGAGTCCTGTCCCAAAAGAGATGAGAAGGACATTCCTTATTGAAGGTCGCAGGGGTGCCATTTGTTTTCCCCTCAATCATTCTTCATGACTGAATTAACATACACATAACTGCCCTCTAGACTTGTAAAGCTTTTATCATGTATATTTTGAAACAAAATAGTCCATAAAGTTATTCTAATCAAGGGAACTAGAATTTTAATTATAGGTCAGGGATTTTCTCTTTTCTTCTCATAGACCAGAAAGGGAGTTTCTTCATACAAAATGATTAGGCTGGGATTAAAGAGTAATCCTCTTTCTTCATATTTTCTGCATCATAGCTTATGATCTGTATGGTATGACTTTTACAAAAACAGTCTTTGTTATTTAATAGTGAGAAATTTGTATCTTTCTAAGACTTTTCATACATTAGTTCATTAAAATTTGCTTTCAAAAATATGCATGTATGTGTGTGATACAACTTACATGTCTGTAACTGCATCTATAACTAATATTTATAATATATAATATAATGTGTGCCTTATAAGTGGAATGCATATACTTATCCAGTATATTCTGTATCACAAGTGTGATATTTTATATCTATAACATATATATATATATATATATATATATATATATACACACACATATTACATGCTCAAATACAGTCTATCCACAATTAGCTGTAGTTTGAGAAAAGATCCTTAAAATAACTTTATGGAATATTTTGTTCCAAAATATACATGTTTATAAGCCTTAAAAGTCTAGAGGGCAATTATGTTTATGTTAATTCAAAGGCTGCTTCATGAGACCTGACTACAAATATACATCCCTTCCGGCCAGTAACTCACTGGTATTAGTTGCTAACTGCCTAATCATAATATTAGTAGTGTGAAGTCTTTCTGTTAAAAAGCTTCCAGATACACTTAAAAATATAATCAAATACAGCAATAACCAACATGATTTCAAGACACACACTAAAGGCATAAGCCATAAGTATATTGCATTCTAACGATGCCAACAACACATATGGCTTGCTTGTTTACCTCTCTGTGGTGTTTCCTTACAGTTGGCAGGGGCAAAAGCACACCCCGATTGAATCCACAGACAGTATTTACATGTGTGATTCATAACAAATGTAGTCTGTAATGAGGCTCTGTCTTTAATTGGTTGGAACAATATCAAGTGTTCTTTAGTTCTTCAAAATTTACAGGGAATGTTGCTCCACTCTCTTTAAAGGTTTCTGTTTCTCTTTCAATAATACCCAGAGGATTAACCTTGAAGAAGGTCCTACAGGGTGCTGTCACTTCTTATGTTTATTTTTTGTTGCTGCTCTCTCCTATGTTCCACTGACCTGCCTGAGGTTCTTTCATAAGCTAAGACTTTTATACACTGTTCCTCCCCCAGTGGAGTGCATTTGTAGAGGATTTGTTAGGAAGGCCTTGGTTCACAGTAACAGGACTCTTTGTTTTACACATTCATTTAATGAAATGTCATTTTATTGAATAGATGAAACCTTACTTTTTTCTAAATCGTTTGATGTTGCTTTCATTGTTTTATTTTCTCTTGAGGTTGTCCACCTGAGTAAAAATTAAGCCTACAGGAGTGTATTGTGAAAATATAGTTCTGATTTTACTTAATTGAGGTCTCCTAATATAAATAAATATATTCACAAGTACATTTCTTTACTTGTAATTGTGCCAGGGAAAGAGTGGAAGTATGGTTAATGAAGGGATGCCATTCTAATAACATAAGAATCTATAGAGATCATAGGTGAGATCAGGACATTGGATCAGGTAGCAATGATGATAAAAGATGGTGATATGATGATAAAATCTTCTGTTCAGATGACTTTTGATTTCATCAAGAGTTCTGTCTACCACTTCTTTGTATTCCAGTCTAGAGTGCATGCATTTCTCATGGAATTCCTAAGAACACTTCACATGCCTCTCCTAGCATCTGTGTGTGGCCTTCACTGTAAGGTTGTTGTAAGCAACCAGAGGTAGGATTCTAAGTGGTTGGGAGCGGTCATTGGGTTCAGGGTCAGACATTCTGGTTCTGGTTAAGGTTCAGGTTTGTATCACAGAATCACCCTTTATTTGTTGATACTGTGATGATCAGACTAATTTATTCACCACCAAAATAATGATATTGACAGGACTTTGAATATAATGGAGATGGGATGATGTAATGAGTTAGAGACTTTTCAGTATAGTGCATGACACATATATAGTCAGTGGTGGGTTTTCATGCTTTTTATAAGGGTTGCCTTTCAGGGGTGGGGACATAGCTGAGAGGTAGAATCCCTGTGCAGATGTGGCTCTTCTTTAAATGCATTCCCAGAATTCTTCTTAGCAAGAGAAGGGACGACTTTGAGCATGGTTTAGTTGGATTTTTCGTGAGTTACAGAAACAGAGTGGATGCTCTTTGAATAGTCTGGGAAACTATGGTACGAGGAAGTGATAATGCTAGCTTTAGAGATTAACAAGGATTTGTTGGGGGGTTGTAAGAAGGTCTTGGTGGTGAAGGAGTTCAGTCACATAGCAGGAACACAGAGCATAAGGGAAAAAGCACTTTGGAGAGATTTCTTTATGATAAGGATTTTTAAAGGGATTTTATTATTAAAGTCATTTTATATCATATCAGTTTGTCATATCGTTTTAGCAGTCATCCATACAAATATCCTTGGCTGTCCTGGCACTTTGAGAAATAAGGAGACTGTGGATATTCCAGTGGTGCTGCTCTTGGCTGCACAACAAGTGTGGTGGTCATCCTTAGAAGCAACTGTAGACTGGGGATAGAGAATATAGCAGATGTAAGAATTCAGAGTCCAGGCTGAAGAGAGATCAAGTCACCATCCTTATGTCAACTTATCCTTGGAGGTTTTGGGAAAGATACAAGCTATGTGGTAGTGCCTTAGACAAAACTGGTGCTTCAGTAACATTGGAAGTCTGCGGCATCATTAAAGAGGAGACAATGGTCTCCGGTTAAACCCAAGATATAACATTCCGTGCATCCCTGCTCTGCTGGAAAAGGCATCTGCAATCTGCAGGCTTCAATGAACTGGGAGCATAGAACGTTCAGAAGAATGTTTTCCTAGTGCTGACAGGAGCAGGAGCCAATCCCTGGGGTGTGCTGTGTTCTCCCTCCTTTATACTCCCTCCACTTCTCCTCCTCTCTTTCTTTTCCCTCCCCTTTTCCTTCCCACCCTCCCACTCTCTTCCATCTTTTCCTCTTCCAACCGGTCCTTTTCCTGTTCCTTCCTCTTCCTGCCCTTTACCCCAACCTCCTGACTTTATATGTTATGTTTTTGATTCATTGGTTCTAAACACACCTATACCCTCTCACTGAGGTCTTATATTCATTTATAACTTTTATTTGTTGTTCCTTAGAAACTTCCGGAGTGTGTCTTCAAATTCATTCCCATAATTCTTTTTGGTGTATCCCAAGTTCTCATATCCAAGAGAGAGGGATTAATTACACTAATTCAGCTTTCCAAATCAGGTCTGTGAATGGCCCTACTTGAATGTCACTCTATCTGCTTTGAGTGACCTAAGACAGATTACTGATAGAAAATGTGACTGATATGATTAATCATATATTTTCTCTATAATTAATCATATATTTTCAGGTGTAAGTTTTTCCCTAATAAACCTAGTTAGTTAAATTAGAATTTCTGAACATATTATGTATTCACTTTTGTGTGGGCTATAGTTTTTTTTTCCCTTCTGGCCCATAGAGTATGCAGAATAATGAATCTGAATGAATGTAGCAGAAGTCAAGTGAGTTTGCTGACTTCTTGAATTCTCTATGGAAATTACCAGTCCTGGTTGACACTTCTAATACTGATCCCTCTTCAAAGACAAAATGAATGACATAGCCCAGTAGGATTATTCCTAAGATGTATGCTAAAAATAAGTGGGTAAACATCTGAGCCCTTGCCCAGTCCTTCCTTTTCATGCATTGCAAGGGAGATGCCAGAGAATCATTATCTCTTTCCTGTCCTCAGAACAGAGCCCACATATTGAATACCTGAGTGACAAGCAATCTGGCCTATCCATATGACCATATTGTTTCCATCCCCTAATTAGCCTGGTCCTCACTGTGCTGATGAGGAAACAGATGCATGAGGCAGCAAATTACCTTCTTTTCGCCTCTGAACACTGAAAAAAGACACAGCATTTAATTGTCTCATTTGAACTTGGGCCATTCAAAAGCAGTAAAGTGGAAATATTCACGAAGGGAACGGCACCTTTAAAAAAAAAAAATCACGTTTCCTTTTCATTTAAAAGTCACCACCAAATATTGAATGGAATTAATAGGAACTTTGGCAACTTCAGTTGGAAATGATCATTTTTTATTACAAGACAGAGAGCCATTTGGATCATTAATTGACATGTGGATAAATGGAGATGAATGTAAAGTGTTTATGGTCCCGGGGGTGTCCTGTGTGCCTATCTTCATGCCCGCTTCTCAGTCAAATCAATTGTCATGGTTCCTTTCGCATTCTTTATCTGATTGTTTTGGAGGTATAATTCTGCACAGCTATCAAAGTAGCAGCAGTGGTGGGACATAAACCAGGCTTGGGCTGCCAATGAGAGCCCCTTCAGCCACTTGACAGACACAGACCTTCTTTAGTTTGGATCTTGCCTGCCTGTCAGAACTTTGTAACAATGTGTTATTTTATTCATGCCTTTGTGAATTCCAGTCCCAAGTAGTTGTTGTCAACCAGGACTTTCTGGGCAGTTACTATTTAGCAGAAATTCTACTAACTGTTTCACATAGATCATTCAATCTAATCTGTATAACCCCACCAGGATGGTTCCACTGTTACTATATTATTTGGTGGTTCAGGTAACTGGGGTCTAAGGAGTGAAAAAATGTAAGAATCCATGTCAAAGACAGTCCTGAAAGTACAAATAGAAGCCAAAATTATTTAAACAGCATTATCAAAATTGACTGTTGATTTCTTAGGCATCATCTTTGGGTTTTTGCCTCATGAAGATGATAAAGTTGCTGTACACAATGTATGCATGTAAATGTTTGTATGAAAAAATAGTATCAGAACCCCAGTGGATCTACTTGGGATATTATCTTGTGATCTACAGTTGCAACACTCAATGATTTGTGTTAAAGTATACATGACCAAAGTGGTATTTACTCCACATAGTTGTGAGATCTCCAGCATCATTTTCTTTAAGCTATCAGATGCTCAGTAGGTAATTGAGGAAAGAATTCAGACACAACTAGACACACACACACACACACACACACACACACACACACACACACACACTATGAAACGCACATTACAGATCTCTGGGAAGACCAACCATCTTTATGGTGCAGCTAGAGTTTTCCTGCCTGGCCACAGTCAGGACAAATCTCTCTTACCCTCCTGGAATCTCAGAACCAACCAAGTAAACACACAGAAACTTATATTGCTTACAAACTATGGCCGTGGCAGGCTTCTTGTTATCTACTTCTTCTATCTTAAATTAACCCATTTCTGCTTATCTATACTTTGCCACATGGCTTGTGGCTTACCAGTGTCTTTACATGTTGCTTCTCATGGCGGCGGCTGGTGGTGTCTCTCTCCCTAGCCTTTACTTCCCAGAATTCTCTTCTCTCTTGTCCCGCCTATACTTCCTGCCTGGCCACTGGCCAAACAGCATTTTATTTATACAGAGCGATATCCACAGCACTATGGTTTTATGACATGTAACATGAAGACCCAAGAATCAAAATGCAGACAGAAGAGAGGGAGACTATTTTAAAAGCAGGGGAGGTGTATTTACAAACTCTTAAAATTTCCTGTGCCAAGGGTTCACAAAATACCACTATTCAAGGGCCAGTGAGATGACATAGTGCATAAAGGGTTCCCGCTGAAAAGCTTGATGGTCTGAGTTTGATGCCTGAGACACACATGATGGAAAGAGAGGATTGACTTTTCAGAATTCGTCCTGAGACTTCCCACACCATAGTATGTGTTCACCCAGTTCAATACATAAATGCAATAAATTTTCAAACACCTTGGTTAACTATTAATTCAATAAAATTTTCTGAGACATCTGCTGTCTTCTAGGTTTCCTAGTCATATAAGATGAAGGAAAAACTCAAAACTTTAAATCTACAGAATGAAAAATAACTTCATTAATATTGTCAGAGATTCAACTATAAATTGGGCTAGGAGACAAAAGGGGAAATGTAATGGCATATAATGAAAGACATTGGAGGTGTGTGTTTGTGTGTTGTGAGGAAAGGAAATCACATTTGAACTGAAATCTGGAGGGTATAGAGAAATACTAATTGTTATGGACAAAGTGTCTGATTTGTATTCTACAATGCTCCTCTGATTTCATCAGGAGACTGGGACAGAGAAGGGGAAGAACCAACTGTAAGGAATGAGGCAACAAGGAATATAATTAGACAGAATGAGGTTGAGAGGGAACTAGGGAGAATTAAACCATCCAAATCTTTTTCAAATGTGGAGGTGAGAAAAAGTTAGTGATATTTTCATTTGATGGAAAATTAAACTTTGATTTATCTTGTCCTGTTCATACTGACTCTTCAGGCCCATGACATAACACCTGACTTTATGTTTTCTATGTATTGTTGTTATTTGTGAAATAATTCCTACTCCTTCCATTTTTTTTTTTGTGAAATCAAATACTATGATATATGCAAACAGGTGATTATGATACAGTGCTACAATTTAAATAATTGTTACTTAAAGTGTGTTCTTATGGGCATACATACCATAGCTTAATTATGCAGAGATGGTTTGATAGGGGTAGTGAGATGAGAGATTGATATTTAAGGATTTAATCAATTGTTGGAACATTTTTAGTGGTGATAAATGAAAAGCTAGAAAACTCAGTCATTTCATGGGTTATTAAACATTCTTGAGAAAGGAAAAAGGTCATGAGTAGGTGTACTATAAAAAAATTAAAGCCTGGAGTAATACAATATGAATATAATAATCAAATCTTAGTAAACTATGCTTTCATATAAATGAACTACCAAAATTCATAATTTCAATATAAATATAAAACAGAAGCATTCAGATCTTGGGTGCAAAGTGTCCTGTGTTGCCATATGAAGAATCAAGAAGAACCTGGGTATGTGGACTGTGGAAGAATAGCAAGAGTTAATTGGTTCCCCATGTGGTCTAATTTGAGTGATCACAAGGTCCTTGCAACCAATGAAAACAAGTACTACCAGGAAGAATGGCAGTGAGCTGATGGATGCTTCGGCAGATTTTAAGTTATCTGTATGTCCTATCAGGAGTTTCCACCAGTAGTGAAATGAAATGACAGCGTTATATCTGTGGACCTAGGGGAGATGGCTCACTGAGTACAGGCACTTGCTGCAGAAGCCAGGCAAACTGAGTTCATCACTGGAACTCAGGCCAATGTGGAGAGAGAGAACTTACTTTACCCTTAAAAGGAGAACTTGACTTTGTCAAGAGAGCAAAAGGGCAGGACAAAGCTTCCTGGGTGTTAAAATGATGATCGAAGAGTTTATTAAGACAATGGAGGAGCATGACAGTATCAGAAAGGTTCAGGCATAGGACTTCCTGAGAGAGCATGTTTCTTCAAAGCCTGTGGTTCCCTGGGGCTTGGAACTAGTGGCCTCTACACAGGCTAGTCCTTTGGTGGCCAGGAGCTTCTAATGACTGTGAGACTGTGACTAAAGGAGCATCAGTCGAAGCGAAGCTCGGCAAGTACAAAATAAAGTTGGCACCAATATCTGACCCACATAAACATTTCAGTCACTTATGACTTAGTTACTGAATCATATTGCCCTTTCCAAAGTACCTACTTGCAGAGCAACTGGGTGAAATAATTACCTATTTTGTCCACATTGGGATGTGTGTGTGTGTGTGTGTGTGTTTTACTTACTTCTCTCTTATGAAAATTAAGTGTAAATAATGCAATCAATAAAACAAATAATTTTAAAATTTATATTCTTAAACTTTTTTACTTCTCTCTTGCGAAAATTAAGTGTAAATAATGTAATCAATAAAATAAATAATTTTAAAATTTATAATTCTTAAACTGTCACACGTAGTTTTATTAAAATGTAACTTTAAAGATTTTTATAAATTACTTTTAATAGCAACTTTACAGTGCTTATTAAGGATTACTCATCTTATTAGAAAAATCAGGATTATTGTAAACGGTTTAACACAATATGGGTAAATCTCATTACGTCTATTTATTTTCATGATAGTTACAGCCCTGTATATATTTTAATAGATTAGCATTTTCAGTGAATTTTTAAAATACCATAGATATATTTAGTTTATTGGAATTAAACCTAGGGTCCCACACATGCCTGAAAAGGGCTCAGCTATGCTGTAAGAGCTTTGCTGATTTGTTAAGCCTTGGTATTGTGATCTCAGCTTCCTGGGTGTTGGTAATTATAGTCCTGCTCTACAAGGTCAGGATTACTATAAAATCTTACAGGCATGTTCTTAGACACTCCAAGAAAAACAAATGCTAAATACCTGAAAATTACATTATGAATAAACTATAGTTTCAGTGTATATTCAAAAATTAATAAGTTATGTTCTGTTTCTAAAAGGAGTGCATTTAATATTTAAAATTAAAATTAAAATTTATTTTTCTAACTATTTTGTGCAAGCTTTCCAACCACATACATCTGGGCTACTATATGATAATTATGAAGGCATATACTATGTAATTTTCAAATGAAGGTCATACATATAATGTCCTCAAGCACAATTTTCTCGTTTGAGTACATTCAGAATCGTTTTTTCTACTTTTAAAATATAAACATGGGTAACGACTGTCTGTGTCCCACCTACTGGGACAGGATAGTAGAACTCGTTAGTAACTCCACAGCAAGACAATACCTTTATTCTCAATTTATAAAATATTTGGTAATTATTTAGTGTAGTTAGAGTTTTCCTGTCTGGCCCAGTCAGAACAAATCTCTCTTACCCGCCAGTCCCACAGTCGCTCAGACCCAACCAAGAAAGCACACAAAGACTTACATTGCTTATAAACTGTATGGCCGTGGCAGGCTGCTTGTTATCTACTTCTTCTCTCTTAAATTAACCCATTTCTGCTTATCTATACTTTGCCACATGGCTTGTGGCTTACCAGTGTCTTTACATGTTGCTTCTCATGGCGGCGGCTGGCAGTGTCTCTCTCTAGCCTTCTACTTCCCAGAATCCTCTACTCTCTTGTCCCGCCTATACTTCCTGCCTGACCACTGGCCAATCAGAACTTTATTTACACAGAGCAATATCCACAGCAATTTAGGGTTACCAATAAACACTGATCCCATCATCCCATACATGGTGATTATATATAGTCTATTATTAGTAACATATGAAAAAGAAAAGTTTTCAAAACTACACATTAGACTATGTGGAAAATCTTTGTTGTTGTTGTTGTTTCCCTTCTGAATTTAATTAGCAAGTTTTTCTAGAATCATTGCCCAGAAATCATGATGTAAAACAAATTTCCACTTTGTCAAAATGCATTTGGGGCTCTGTTATGAACTGCTGCCAGAGTTTGGAAATTGGTGAGGAGTACAAACCTGCTTTTGTGTGCCAGTTTTGACAGAACCTGTAAGCACCACATTCGTCATCACATTTCCCTATTTCAGTGATGACTGGTAGAGTCATTACAAACAATCCATTTCTCCCAAGCCTGTCAGAAAGATGAAATAATTGTAACGACAGAATAATAATTACCATCTTCAATGATCTGTTGGCCACGTTGTTGCTTAACAGCAAGAGCATGTATAAAATCAGGACAAGCACAGGTGTTTTCTAAATTGTAGCCCTCCTCGTTTTTCCCTCTATAGTTCTACATGCCAATGTATATTTGTGTGTTAGTCTTAAATTATTGAGATGATCATTTACTTCATAATTAACTTCATACAAAACGAAGCATGTAAAGTCATCAAAGAAGTAACAATATTTAGCAACAAATTATTTGAAGGGTAATATTCTTATTTACTTAATAAAATTTAAATTAATTGGTTTATGTTATAATAATGTAACAAATTGTGTAAACTTGCTACTCGCTCTCATTTAATCTCTTGTTCAGTGAAATTCAAAGTGTGTACAATAGTCATATGCCAGTGCCCCATGACTAAAGACAAGAATTGAATCATACCAGCTAGAAATGTTGTATCAGTTTGATATTACAACATATATTTAAAGAGGACTATAAAGTGAGAGTTTGAAACTATCACAAACCAACTATCCTTTCAGTAAATGCAGGCTAAGAAGTATTATTACTTCTATTCCCAAACTATCCATTTCTCAGTTTTTGTCTTTCTTGACATTCATTAAAGAGAAGTGATATTTTTTGGCATGTTACGCAAGACTTCTCAAATTAAATGTTTAGTAATTTTATTTCCTATTTGTAAATAAGTGGCGTGAGAATTTGTGAAGAAGAGGATAAAAACTCCCACAGAGATTAGAATCTTGTAGATCTGGGGTTAAATGAGAAATCATTTTGATCTGTACCACCTGGGTCGTTACATGTATTTTCTGAGGTTTTGTTTTCATAACTGTAAAATTGTATAGAAATATGTTATTATATCAGATGTTTGTTGTGTTGATCTGTATCTAGATTTCAGGGTGTCTAAATTTCTTTTGTTTTATCTTTCCCATGTATCAAAAAGATTGGATTTAGCCAGGAAGAGGGAGGAAGTTGGGGGAGAGGAGGAGAAGGGACCAGAGAGAGGGTATGAAGAAGGCATGGAGGAAGAAGATGAGGAGGAAGTTTTTACTATTTATTGTTTTCTTTTCCTGATGTTATAATGTACACATATATAAATGTGTTTATATATACATATACCATTTGCTAGATTCCACATGTGAGAGAGAACATGACCTTATGAAAATCTTTCTCAGATTGTGTAAGATTGCTTAATATTACATACACTCTAAGCCCATCACTCTTCCTGCACATTTTAACTTCATTTTTCTTTAGAACTGAGTAGAATTCTATTGTACAAACACATCAACATTTCATTATCTATTCATCTGGCCATGGGCCACTAGGTTGGATCTAATTCTGTGCTACAGTGTTTAAGGAAGCAATATACATGGGGGAGAAACTAAGATTATTATTATCTTTTTAGCTATTTTGTTGAACTTATTTCAGCTATTTTCTTCACCTTTGTTCCAGTTATTAAGCTGTTAAAGAGCAAGGGCATTTGTGGGATTAAATGATAATTAAATCATAAGGAAAAGCCAGTAATTACTCCCTTTTCCTAGTCATCTATTTATGCTACTCACCGTGTGAGTCCTGTTCTTAGAGACCCACTTTGTTACACACACACCCATTGCTGACCTATTCCAGCCCTGTGTCCTCTAATCCCTGAAGTCCAGACAGTCAGGAACTCTGTGCCCCTTAACTCCAACTTGAGCAACATCATTGAACATCCTTGATGACTCCAGGACTCATTGCTTATAGAACCAAACATCTCGGCCCCTGTTACAGTACCAGGCCATCCTCTCTTGAGCCACATTTGTAGATTAAGTTGAAATTTTTTGTCTAATGAGGCACTTGCTGTTCCAACCAGAAGCTGCTTCTCAAACTGATGACAGGCCTATTCATGGACAAATCACTGAGAGGCTGGTACTCTCCACTAACTGGGGTTGTTGCGTGAAACTTATCTAAACTCTTTTTTGGGACAGAAAAAATGACTAAAGGCTGGTTGGTTATGCCTTGATCTAGTCAAAGTAACAACACATAATAAAATAGTAGATGGGGCATCTATAACCAGCTGTATAAACTACTGGTAGATGCATGAAACGATAGCTTAAAAGCACAGCCTGTTGTGAACTTACTTGATATTGAAGACTTCTTTGGAATTTGTAATTGGATTTATAAGCATTGGGATATGTCCATGTTCTGAAAAATTAGAAAAACTTTGGTTTAAATAATATTCATATATTTTAGTAAGCAGAGCTAAAGAAAACTGATGTTATATTTGGAAACAAAAGCAAAGGGAATATAAGTGGTAATCAATATTTATATGCCAAGAGCCAAGATATTAATCCATCAGATAGTTGAGAAGCTGAAAGAAAGGAAAAAGATTAAACATGCACTATCATCAGACTGACACCAAGAAGCTGCAGGGTTGTTATCATGTATAAAGCAATGCATTAGTACTTTCTTAAAAAAAAAACATTAAAGATGTAATATCATTAATACCTTTTGGAAATCTGTAAGAGATTTACCTCTGCAACCATTACCTACAGAAAGCAGTAGCCAGGAAATAAGCGACATACCAAAGCACATTGTGGAGCCCAAAGCATACTATCTTTTTACAACTGCTATTTTTTAGATCTACACATGAGTTGTATTGCTCTAAAGTCGCAGTTTCATTCATAGTGGCGATATTGTATTCACAGTACAGAATGTCATCAGGATAAACATATACCAGAAAGCGAGATTACAGTAGTATAGAAATGTAGCTCCATTTCATTTTGTTGAAAGTGTTCCTCAGTGCCTACTCCTCTGACACATTATTAAAAGAGGCATGCACAGCAAAAAGTGCATAGTGCTTTCATCCGGGGAGAAAATATTGATATGTTTTCTGACTCTAGACATTCAAGATCAGATGATGAGCCCCTATTCTCGCTCTCAATTTTCTTCTCTCCTTCCCTTCCCTCCTTCCTTTCTTCTTCTTATTTTGTTTTAGGGGTAGTCTTCCCATCTAGCCTCATCGGCCCCAAACTCCCTTTGTAGAACAGGCTGACCTCAAATTCATGGCTGTAATCCTGCCTTGGATTTTGCAGTCATGAGACACTGTGCATTGTGGTGGTATTGTGTTCCCCAAAATATTGTGCACCTTAATAAACTTATCTGGGGTCAGAGACAGAACTGCCACAATATTAAACATGAGGATAGGCAGTGGTAGCACACGCCTTTAATCCTAGCATTCCAGAAGCAGAAATCCACCTGTTCAAGGACACAGCAAAGCATGGTGACTCACGACTTTAATTCCAGAAAGCAAGCCTTTAATCCCAGGGAGTGATGGTAGAAAGCAGAAATGTATATAAGGCATGAAGACCAGAAACTAGAAGCATTTGGTTGGTTAAGCATTCAGGCTTTTGAGCAGCAGTTTAGATGAGATCCATTCTGGATGAGGACAGAGATGCTTCCAGTCTGAGGAAATAGGATCAGCTGAGAAACTGGCAAGGTGAGGTAGCTGTGGCTTGTTCTGTCTCTCTGATCTTCCAGCATTCAGCCCAATAACTGGCCTCAGGTTTGATTTTATTAATAAGACATTTTAAGATTCATGTTACAGTGCATGGCATGAATACTCAGTTTCTATAGTTGAACATTGCAATACATCTAACATTTAGAAAAATAAGATTTGGTTCAAGTCTACAGTAATCTAAAAATTAACACCGACCTGCTGATTTTGGAAAGAAATATTGTTTTACTTAATAGGAAACAATTAAGCCAATCATATTCATGTGATTATGCTGAATTCTAAATATCCTTGGATATTTATAATAATTATTAAGATGATAGGTTTTATTGCCTAGAAAACATCTACTAATGTCTCATATGGATATGGTTATACATATTTCAAAAGACACCCCCAGAAAAAGAAAGCTCTTCTGTTGAAATCATAATGATAGTTTTGACTTGTAAAATTCAATAGTAGTTATTTATTCTATTAAATATAAATAGCTATTAAATGTATTTCTTTTAAATCGATAAAACATTTTGGTACCTCTTAGTGTGATTTACATACTTTTAGTTAATGTATAAACTGCTGTTTTTAGGGATTTATAGTTAATTTCATTTAAAATTTGAAATTTATTTTTGTATCTTTTAGATAAAACACAGGCTTATTTTCATTAATGTGATATAGAATTTTACATAGAAGAAAAATGCATAGGCCTTCATTTCCAAACAGGCTAGAAAAGGCAATCTATGAAGAGAAGTGAGGTAATCAAGGGTGTGACTGAGTGATTGAGACAAATAGCCAAGGGGTGAATAATAGATGCTATGCAAGAAAAAAAAAATATATATATATATATACATGGAGAGAGAGAGAGAGAGAGAGAGAGAGAGAGAGAGAGAGAGAGAGAGAGAACTCATGGAATGGGGATCTTCACTGGCTCAAATGTTTGCTTGAGACCCAGGTGACTGACTCTGAACTTGGCCTGATCTTTATCTTCCACGTACTTCAGGGTTACTGGTAATGAACTTATTACTAAGTTGCACAGATTTGGGTTTTTTTTATATAGTAGAAGCACATTTTCTAAGGAAGCAGTATATACTTCAAAGAGCAAAAAAGTATAGATTATTATAATCTTTTTATTTTTGCTCCCTCATTAATGCAACAAGCAGGTGTCCTATGGCAATTACTGTTTCTTCACCCTTTAATGTTTGCTTTTTCCAGCAAATTTCAAACAAAAATAATGCAACTACCAGGACTTACCCTTACCGATTTTGTTTCAGCTTTTACTTTGATCTCCTTTATGAGATTAGAATGTTCTTGCAATGAGAAAGAGTTAAATATTATGTTCTACTTTTCAATATGTGTGTGTGTGTGTGTGTGTGTGTGTGTGTGTGTAGGCCAGTCAGTAATGTCTTGTTTTCTTCTATCACTTTTCATCTTACTTTTTTTGAGTCTTCTGCCAAGCCTGAGCTCACCATTGCCTGGACTAGCAACCTAACATGATCTGCTGGTGGCTGCACCCCAGCACTATGGTAACAGGAAGGCACCACTGTGAGTGCTGGTGATCCAAATTCCATGCTTGTTTTGCAGGCACCTTACACACCCAGCCACATCCCCAGTTGTAGGGATACATGCTTTAGTTCACCTTCCTCCTTTCAAAACGAATAATAAGCCCTGGCACATTATCATAAATTCTGAATGTCTAAGAAATATGTCTTCTTTCTCTTGCTCAGTTTTCAACCTTGTGATCCTATCTGCTTCATTTAAAATATCAGCAACAGACATGGAGAACTAAATAACAATGGCATGAGGCTGTCACTCTCTTCTCCCTTCTACTAATCACTCTATTGATTCAGTTTGTGTTAGTCTACATGGTCTAAGTTGTTGTTTTTTTCATAGGGAGAACTTGCTCTCTTCTCTCCACCACATCCGCATCCACCTCTCCTCTCCTCCCCTCCCGTTCCCTCCCGTCCCCTCCCCTCCCGTCCCCTTCCTTTCCTCCCCTCTCCTCCCCTCCCCTCTCCTTTCCTCCCCTCTCCTCCCCTCCCCTCCCCTCCCCTCCCTTCCCCTCCCCTTTCATCCTTTCTCCTCTCCATCCTTCCACTTTCTATCTTGCTCTGAAACCTTGGATCTCTGATCCTTCTGCTTCAACCTCTCAAGTGCTAGGATTACAGCTCTACACCACCATGTCTGGCCATGTTTCCCTGGTTTAATAGATTATGTTGTCTTAGTGAACTTTATCCTGATTAATAATATAAATGAATGTTTTTAGTGGCTACTATATGTAAGACATTGATGTTGTTTGCAAAAGGTCATTTATTGACCCCGACTTGCTCTTGAAAAAGAGTTATTTTCAATTGTGTAATAAAAAATAATTGGTGTGATTTTTTTCAAAACTTTATTCCAGAAAGCTGACATAGTTATTTAAAACATATGTACTTCTAACTGCGTCAGATTGAATTATCGTGTGACACACCATGTGTTGTTGTTTGAGTATTAGAACTTTTCAACTAAGCTTTTCGATGTGAACAGAAAATAGTGAAATTCTTTCATGAATTATCAGAGTCTAACTGATACTCCCACATTGAAATGTGAAAGTATCCATCTTAGAATTGCTAAGATATAATTTGCTGTTACCCCATTACAATTATTTAATGGGGCAACAACCATAAAAGAAAATTCAATCTTTTTTTTTTTTTAAAATGACTGTTGCAGTGAAACTTCCTGGAAATATGCACTCCTCATTCACAAGAAAGAAAAGAATGTAGGTCTATGTTCACAAAAGACATCTTTTCATCTACTCAGTGGTGAAGAATAAGCAAAAGAAAGAATGCATATTCCTTAGTCATTCTGCTTTCATAATATATGTAGTCATATTTCATAGAAACTGTGCTTAGAAGTATAACACAAGAATGGAAAAAGTTCAATAAAATAGTTCTGATTTCAATGTAATAAACATTTCTATCGTTTTTAGCTAAGGTGGTTGAATTTCAGGAGAATAAGGAATATCATTACTTGGAAAGTTCTTGGGGTTTCTGAAACACTCTCCCATTAAACTAACCCTGGTCCCATCATTTCAAACGGGTAAGCAGAGGAGGCATTTTGCATTCCACCTAAGCAGTGTTGGCTGTTGATGGACAAGTGTTGTGTACAAAATGCATCCCTGGGTTAGGGCCTGTGGGAAACTGCGGCCTCTCAGGAAAGGTTTGCATGCCAATTACCCTTCCCCTTATTTATCTGTTTAATATTTAGACAAGGTGATTAAGCCCAAAATTTAAATTTCTCACTGTTTTTGCATGTATCATAAATGTGATGGTAATTCTGCATTATGAAACGCAGGGCAATTAATCACCTTTTGAACTGAGTCATGCAGCTAATTGAATGAAACTATCTAGGGAAACACACAAAATAATTAGTTTGTGCCTCTTAGGCTGTTGGTATCAGGGTATTTATTATAACATGTCATTTTTCTGCCTGTGAGAACACTAATGCAGAATAATATTTTCATTGTTTTGGCTTTTCTTTCTTAATGTGTAAGTCCATTTGTGTATACAGTTTAACAGCTAAATATAATTTGAAAATTCTGTGGTAGATAAGATAAATTTACCGTTCATAATCACATGAGTACATTTGTTGTAAGGTTAGTGTGTGTGTGTGTGTGTGTGTGTGTGTGTGTGTGTGTGTATACACAGCATTTCAAATACTTTCATTATCTAGAGAAGCTGAATTATGAAGGAAAGCATGGAACTTGAATAAATGATGGACTGCAAGATGCGTACAGTTTGTTTGCTCATCCGCCACCCTTTAAATGCATGTGATGAACCTGTGCTGTACAATGAATTGAAAAATGAGCTAGGCTGCTGTCTTCTTCTTTGAGAAGCTGGGAGGGTGGGGAGGAGTTTGAGGGTAGGAAACAATGATTAGAATATATTCTATAAACAAAAATATTTTCTCTTAAAAATTATACTACTTTCCCCTCCTTTTATTGAGTGTAGATTCTTGTTTCATACAATATAATCTGAATATATTTTCCTCTCCCTCTAATCCACGGAATTCCTCCTTACCCCCTCTCCATCTGGATCCACTCCCTTTCTGTCTCTCACTAGAAAATGACAGGCTTCCAAAAGACAACAGTAAAACATAACAAAATAAAATATACGGAGATAAAACGAGAACTATCATACAGAAGTTGGGCAAGCCAAGCCAACAGAAAAGCAAAAGAACCCCGAGAGAAGGCACAAGAACCCGGGACCCACCGATTGACACGTCCAGGAGTCTCATAAAAGGACACAACTGAAAGCTGTGGTATAGCTTTTGCAGAGAACCTGGCAAAGACCCGTGTAGTTCATGTGCTTGCTGCTTCAGACTCTGTGAGTTCATACAAGCTCTACTCAGTTGTTTTAGAGGGCCCTGGTCTCCTGGTGTCTTCTGGGTCCTGTCTTCCACATTCTTCCTGCCTCCTTCTGCTTGGTTCCCTAAGCTCTGAGGGTAGGGATTTGATGGAGTCACAAACAAACTACTTTCAATTAAAAAAAGAAAAACGCTTCTCTTCCCTTGCCCAGTCACCCACTGTTTTAGTTGGCAAGCTTTCCATGTTAGCTTTCATCACCCATCAAATACGTCTCCAAGCTGGGCAGTGGTGGCGCACGTCTTTAATCACAGCACTGGGGAGGCAGAGGCAGGCAGAGCTCAGCGAGTTCAAAGGCCATCTTGGGTCTACAAAGCGAGTTCCAGGACAGCCAGAGCTGTTACACACAGAAACCCTGCCTTGAAAATTTCCACCTCATTATTTATTTTACTCACTCATCAATTTCTATCCAGAACCACTACAATAGTCTATTCTGTACATACTCTTCCATCCATCTTCTTTTATTAAACTTAAAAACGTACTTTTTTTCTCTACATGTATGTTTTGCCTGCATGAGGTAGCCACAGAGGTCAGAGAGAGTGTGTGGATCCTCTGGAGCAACCAGTTGTGGACTAGCAGGCAGATGCAGTGAATCGAACCCTCATCCTCTGGAAGAGCCAGAGATCTTAACTAGTGAACCATCTATGCACCCACACTACACTTCCTGAATGATATTTTTTTTCCTATGCAGATCTGATTGTATGAATCTTTCAACTAAAAAGTTGCAGCTCCTAGACATTTAAGTGCAAATGAGTGGACACGGCTTACATGGTCCTACACGGGGCTTCACTCTGCAATTCAAAATTATTATTTTTGCATCTTCCAGAACAAGATTACTCTCTTATTACATGCATAAATGGCATATGTTAATGGGACTTATGCTATTTTGCATTTTTTCTTTTTCAGAGCTGAGGACCGAACCCAGGGCCTTGTGCTTGCTAGGCAAATGCTCTACCACTGACCTAAATCCCCAACCCCTATTTTGCTATTTTGCAACCTGCATCCACTGTGAATTGATGAGACCTAGGCTCCCCTTGTCCCTTTTGTACCATCGGATCCCAAGGTCTAGTAATCACTTTTTACATTCATATATTTTTTTTTAACTTTCACATGTAAGACAGAATAGTGCCACTTTTTCCTGTTCTATATCTGGTGTATTTTTAACTAATATAATGTCTGTATTCTATTAATTAAAATAAATAATTGAATTCCATCTGTATTTGCTGAAGGTGACAAGAAAACACTCCTCTTTTGGTCCCATAATATTCCATTATTTATGGGTGTTATAATTTGTTTTATCCATTAGTCAATACGGTCAACCAAAACCCTGGGTGCATATTCATTTCTTTGGCATGATGAGTTCTTTCCTCTGGATATATACACAGGGGTAGGGCTGCCGAATTGTGTGGTATATTTATTTCTAGTTTTTAAGAACCTCAATTTATATGTCTGTATTTGCTACATTAACTTACAACTCTACCAATTTTTTTGTCCAGCCTGCTTTAAATATTGCCGTATAGGATTACTTGGATCTTAGGTAAGGATGTACCTCCTCATGTGTAACCCCTTTCTGTCTGAATACTGTTCTTTGTTGCTGCTCACAAGATACATCTTTCAGATCTCTACATATATCAAAAAACCCCACCAAGGAGACATTTCTTACCATTAGCTTTCCCAGTATCTCATTCTCTTTAACGAGAATTGTTCTCTCATTTGCCTTTTTATGATACTTTTGTGAAATATTATCATTAACTGACATCTTTCTCCATTTTCATAATCATCTTTCCAATGCTTCTGCTCTATTTTCGTGTGTTTTAGCAAACAGCTCTGTACATGATGTATAGTAGGTACCTAGTAATGTGTGTTACAGTTAATTGATTCAGTAGTGTACTTTCCTGGCATTCTTGAAGCCCGAGTTGGATGCTCAAAGCTGTATCAACTGGCTGTTTTGGCATAGACCTCTAATCTCAGCCCTGGAGCAGTGAGGCTGAAGGATTAGAAGTCTGAGAATACCCTAGCTAACATTAGAAGTTTCAGACCAGCCCAGGGCTAGGTAGGCAAGAAAGGAAGAACAACGGCTGGTTGATCCCATTATATTATAATTTAAAACATAAGCTTGTTAGAACTTTGTATATGAAAAAAAATTATGTGACTGTCAAACTTGAGTGATAAAATAGTACAATAATATTATTAGAGTGTTTTGGGGGGAGTGAATAGTTAGTATTGTATTTCTGGAATTTAAGAAGGCAAAAATGTGCTTATAGTTTGGCTTGTTAATTAAAAATTAAACAAACTTAAAAGGATTCCGTGTTTGGATTTTACATATTTATCCAGTTCTAATCTATGCTCTTCACTAGGAAACTCTCTCAGCCATTTCAAAAAGTTCTAGCCAGCAAAAGGGAATTCAAGGAGAAAATTGGGTGGTCTAAACGCTGTAGAGTGAATTTTAATGTGGTTATTAAAAATAAAGGATTTAGAAATAATTAAACCAAATTATACTAATAAAAATGTGAGGTAATGATTTAATGGCACTAATCCTGGGAATGGCATAAGACATTCAGCAAGAGCACCATTAAAATGAAATAGCATTGCTCCTGTGTGGTGCATGCTTGGGTTATCCCTTTCTGAAGGAGGCTCTGTATAGTAACTCATCAGAGAAGACCAAGAGTCGGAACAGGCCAGAATGATGGTGTTACAATGACCTAAAAGACCATGTGGACAGTTACCTAGAGAAGAATTCAACTGCACACATTCAGGTGAGAAAGAAAGTGAGATAAATATGTGTAGTGTGAGAATAGAACTAAAATGTGAAGAATTTTCATTTGGCTTATCTTTCTGTATATTGAAGAAGAGAACAGCAACAGGATGCCTTTTTTATCTTTAACCTAAGATGGTAAATATACTCAGGGATGACTTCTACACACATCTGAAATCTTTATTTTATGATGAGTCATTAGCAGTTGCTGGGATATTTGTGATGCACCCTTCCTATCCCCCCCCCCGCCCCCACCCAAAGTTGGTATAGGGAAGTTTGTTATCTGTCTCTGTGACAGATCCCTTGGAGTCCCTCTGAGCTGTGAATACAGTGCCACATGAAGAGCACATACTTGGGAACATGGATGTAATAAACGTTTTTCTTAAGTATAATAAAATGTGGAAAATAGAGGATAGATAGCTTTAGAAGCAAAGGGGTCATTATTTATTAGATTTGTAAAAGTACAGTTGAGAATTTCTTCTTGTTAACATGTTATGGAACCCAGTATTGATGATTATTTTTTGAAGTCTGGATGGATTGTGTATTTATTCACATATTTTGACCATAAATGAAAACTTCCCGTCTTTCCAAGCTCTGAGAAACACTGGGATCTTAGACATGAAGGATGCTGTGCTTTTCATGATTTTAATTATGAGTTAGTTTTGCATTTTAAAAACTCCTAGCAGAATATTTGTTTCTTAACCTTCATGATTAATCAACCCAAAGTTGTTGTTGTTTTTTTTAAGAGAAGATAAGTAACGAGAGGAGTAGCATGGTATTTATAAACAGCCGACTCAGTCCTTTTATACTTAAGAACAATCAGAGGAGGGTGCAATTCCGTAACAATTAATCAGAGCATGCTGATTTCTGTTCCTTCTCCGGTCACTTCATCTCAGACTCTATTTACCCCATCACCTTTCATTCTCCAGAAATGTTTACACTCATTTATAGCTGCTGTGTCCTGACAACTATAAAGCAGTCCGGTTATAATGATTTTAAATGCAATATATAGAGGTTGTTCTCAGTGTATATTCTCTTTACCACAGTGTCTGCCTGAGCTAAGTACTGAGAAAATTCTTTGGAAGCCTTTACTGGATGTTACAGTTTTTTTTCTCTCATTGCAAAATATGATGTATAAACATCACATTTAATTTAAAAACAATGCCCTAGAGAAAGTGAACACTGCCCTACACTTGATAAACCATTGTTTTCCGTAGCATTGTTCAATTTGTGCTTGCTTTACCTTGATATTTTTCCATTTCCTCTTCGATGGATGAGCTTAGCTTGAAATTTAAAGCAACACAGAAGGGTGGCTTAGGGGGAAGTATTAATGTGGTGGTAAACAAGGGCGATGCTTCCTTAGTTCCCTGATCAGTTCTGGTCTCCAGAGTGATCTCCAGGCATCAGATGTGCTCAATACACATTTGGTAAATGCGTAAATAAAAAAGCGTTGTATTTTCAACAGTATATTGCTTCATACTAGGTTTTTTTTTTTTTGTATGAAAAATGGGAAATTTACTCTCTACTGCTTTGTAATTAGGCTTTCTAAAATTTGTACATAGCTTACCCACTTTTCTGTTAAAAATAAGTTGAAGTTTTATTAAGGTATGACTTTTTTTCTCTGCTATGGTATTATTGTCTTTACTCATGGTTTGTCTTTTTCTCATTCCTCTCGGTTAATGAGATTCACAGTAAATTAATAGATAGCATTTTATTTTATTTTTTTGTTGAAGGGATTTAAGAGGCCCAAATCAAATGTTCCACTTTTTCATTCAGTTTCCCCCCTGCTGCTGTTCACATGCTCAGCAATCACATGCTCTTGACTATCACAGTGGGCAATGTGGTTCAGAGCATGTTCCTCACTGCCTGAAGTGCCACTCGACGTCACAGGGCTAGAGACATTTGCCTTCTTCTACTGAAACTGATAATATGAGAGTATAGGTAAGAGGAAGAAGAGAACGACAACGATTTGTCCTTCAAACTTTTCTGCGCTTCGGACTATTCATGAAAATGTATCATCAGCTAAAGAAGTAAGATTGGATTTTAGAGGCAAGGCCAGAGCTGGAGGTCATTTTTGGATTTTCTGTGATGGATTGGGAATGATCAGAATATGAGTGATAGTACAGATAAAAAGAATGCATACAATCACCTAATTAGATCTGAATGATTGAAACGACACATCATTGGATGTTGGCTGAAGAAGAAGCCACTGAAGATGACTGACTTGTTAATGATCTTAAGTGGGAATAGGAACACATTATGCCCACCAAGATCCTTCTCCATACACACACAGATAATGATAACAGGGTCAACAATGTCAGATATCACAGCATCTTTCATTAAGTTATGGCTTAGCCTCAAATGACAAGGGAACAAGAATTGTCCCAGTGTAGTTCACTTGAATCAGATTCACCTATGGGAACAGAATTACACTTCAGTGACTTCATAGTGGCAGTTTTCATATTTTTATGACGTGTAGTACATGTTTTTCCTCTCTGAACTGAATGCTGAGAAAATGGTCCTTTTCTTGGAGATTTATAATATAAAAACAGAATAAGCCAGAGATCTGTAACTCACAACACATCTAAGGATTGACTGTGACTGCTTTATTTTGTTGACATGGAAACAGACCTGGAGAGTGGGAATGACTTTCTAAGGACAGTTAGTATGCTTTTCACAGTATCTGATTATGTGGTTGCTCCTATCCACTCCTCTATTACTAATGCAGGAGACATGGATGTTTAGAGATTGTGGTTATATCTATTAGAAGTGAAAATGTCATTAATGAATAGTTCTCATAAAAGCCTCATGGGATCATTAAGCCATTTTAATAAGAGACAAAATGCTATTTATTGTTGACACAATTTTCACCTTGCCGCAGAAACCTACAAATCAGTTATTTTTGTTTTTTTATATTCATACAGATTCTAACAGGGTGTAGAAGGGAGAACCCTCAGATAATAGGTGGCTATTCAAACTGACACTTTCCCACTAAGTATTCACCTGGTCCCTCAGTCTGACAGCTTGTTTGGGGTTGTGTGAACGGCAAACTGTCTTAAATTAGTCTGTTTCCTCAGTAGAAAAGAAGAGACGTTGTCACCATCTAAGGCCACCACAGTAAGTTGCAGAGTACAGGAATGCCATGGAATATCTGTGGACAAACAGAAGCATTGGTTCCCTCTTTCAGTGGCTTTGGAAAGAAGGTGAAAAATGCTCTCTTCAATACCTTGCCTCTGGTTAGTAAAATCAAGCTTAAATGACCTGTAAGTTTAAAAAAGTCCATTGCCCTACATTTCTTTAAGCAATCTTTATGTGTATATTTGTGCTATGTAGGCTGATAAATTTTATACTTTGAAACAACAAAAACAGCATCAGTGGTATGGCTGTAAGGGAGTATTGATATCCAGTTGAAACTTGCCTTTCACGGTGATGACAAATAATCATAAAGATCACAAAAAAAACCCTAAAACTAAAAATAAACATAGCTAATATAAAATTTGATAGACATCAATAAAATAAATATATTTAAAAAAAAACTTCTTTGAGCCTAAAGCACACAATGGTAATCATGCTTTTATTTGCTTTTGTTCTATAAGTATCATTAATAAGCATAGTTGTAGCTGCATTTTTAAATGGTTTATTTTATGTCTATAGGTTCTTTTTGGCTACATGTATATCTGTGCCCCACTTGTATGACTAGGGGCTGCAGAGTCCAAAAGAGGATGGTGGGTGTCTGGAACTGGAGTTACAGATAGTGTGAGATATCATGTAGATTGTGAGAATTGAATATAGGTAGTATGAAAAAGTAGCCAGTGCTCTTAATCTTTGGGTCGTCTCTTCAGCTCCTGTAGCTGCATTTTTAATATCTTAATTACTGCAGGGAAGATAGTTTGTATTATTTTATTTTGTTATTGAAGTTCTTTGCACATATTGTTTCCTTCTGGTCTTAATTGGAAGACACAAATGTAGCTCTTCTAAAAATATTTTTAATTAGTTCTCTGAGCATTTCATACATTGTATTTTAATCATAATCACTCACTCTTCCCCAACTTCTCCCCAATTCATCCTAATTCCATACTTCTCCAGTTCTGTGATCTCAAGAAATAAAACAACAACAACAAAAATCATTGATTACAATTCATACGGTGTGCAGTCATGCATTGGAGCATGGCCAATCTACCAGGGGCCACATCCTTAAAGGAAAATGATTCTTTACTTCTCAGAAGCTGTGAGTGGGAGTTAATGCCCTCCTTCCTCCCCCTGATGGAATTTTGTCTGGCTTGAAGTTATTTGCATCTTTTTTTAAATTGTAGATCTTCAGAATTCTAGTCTATGTGGGGGAAAGAACCAGAGGAAGATATAGACACTAACAGTTGTAAAGTTGGATACTTGATATTTTAAAATAAATGGCCTTTTCATAGTACCATGACCTTTACAAAAGTTTTTAGTTCTCTAGTCAGATGAGTATAAATCTTTTCTCTCTATCTGTCTGTTTGTCTATCTCTATCTATCTATTTATCTGCCTGTCTGCCTGTCTGTCTATCTATCTATCCCTATTTTATTGCAGTGTTAGGGATGGAGCCCAGGACATTCATGCTTGGCAATCATGGAGCCACATCGATAGCCTGCTGTGGATATCGCTCTGTATGGTGTGAGTGTTTTGCTCTGATTTGGTTGGTAAATAAAATGCTGATTGGCCAGTAGCCAGACAGGAAGTATAGGCAGGATAAGCAGAGAGGAGAATTCTGGGAACAGGAAGGCTGAATCAGGGGTCACCAGCCAGACACAGAGGAAGCAAGATGCTACAATAGCCCAGAATTTATGTTATCTATATGAGATATATCTCCAATTATTTGAATGCCTTACACTAAAATGTGAGAGTGAGAGTTGGAAAGTGTGTTTTATTTTCTCATCTTAGACTCTCGGGTTTCTTCTAATAATTTAAAATATATCTTAGAAATATTCTTTAACTGATACGGTTTTAAGAAATATGTTATTAATTATACCTGATATATTTTCTTAGATATAAAGAATTATGATTTGTCCTGGAAATGAAAGTTGAAATCTTAAAAATTTATGTTTATTGTTTTATTATAGTTAATAATTAGGCATATGTCACAGAAATTATTACAAACCTAGGACATGTTTGTATCTAAAGTTCACACACACACACACACACACATATAATTTTAAATGAGCCATTAAAGTATTTAAAATGTCATCAGTTTCTGATCTCTTCAATTAAATATTCATTTTTCATTTCTCCACAGCATGCTGCCATGAATTCCTATAAAGACGTGTTGGAGTATTATTAAACTTGACTGACTTTTGTATTAAAGGACAAAGATGAATTTGTTCTTGATTTTAGCTCACATTCACTATTATATCTGGAATATATGTAGTAGTTGGTAAATCCTTTGTAACTTAGAAACTACGGTTATGGATATACATGCTTTCCCCTCCCCTGTATGAAGGCCTTGAAGCCTTATCTGCTGTATTGTTACTCATTGTAACCTTTCTTAGTCTGATGGCTGTTTTACTTTAAGCTTTTCAGAAAGCTGAATTTGTCATAGGCCTTTAAGTCTTTCTGGGGGTTGGAGTGTGTATGTGTGAACAAAATGTGCAAGGTCATTGACCCTGTATGATTAAAGAACCTTCCTAAGCTGTTCCTTCCCATCATCCTCCCCCCTCATTCCACACATAGCTTCCTGCCCTGCTCCTGATGTCTTTGCCTACCCCTATCAATTTATTCCCTACCCTGAAAAGAGTGTTAGTAACCACCCAGACACATCGCTGAAAAAGCAGTGGACACTCACAGCCCATGCCACGTAGGAGAGAGGTGCCACACACAATCCTCCCCTTGTTCTCTTCTATTGTGCCCTGTGCTTTCTCTTGGGATGCACCCTTCATTTCAACTCAGTCTCCCCTCAATGCAAATCCAGCAGACTTTGCAGATATGAATAGCGGTGCCCTGTAGCAACTAGACAGAAATGAAAGGAATGCAGGCCTAAGTCTGAAGTATAGTATTTTTGGTACATGGCTGAAGTTTAGCGGTGCTTAATTGTTGGGAAATAGTGGGATGTTATTCCAGACATTGAAGTTAATAAGTTTTTAATTTTGTAAAGTTCCCTAACTAAGTGATCGCTGGTTATACTTTAACTTCTTTGAATAGCACAGTTGGGTTATTAAAAACACTGCAGGAGATCAACTGAGCTGGTGCTAATGTTAATTTTAATACTAAGTTAAACTTTATTAACTAAGGAAGAGAAAGAGCTGCTATAGTCTCATGCCAGTTTACTGATGCAAATATTTTTTTTTTTATCCCACTAAAATATGTTATGATGGTAGCTAAAGAGAGAAAACCTTTACAAAGGACTAAGCTATGTTCTATCACAATTCAGTATTTAATTTCATTCTATAACAGTTTAACTCACTGCCTTCTATTGAACATGAAGTAGTGCAAACATTGGTTAATGGTTTTTTTAACACTATGAAATAGGGCTAGAAGCCATCCTTAAATTTTTCTTTATTAAACACATCTCAAATGCCAACTTCTCTTTGGAATACTCTCCTACTATGCCAAGTACATTTCTGATTTATTTGTACCCTGAGCCTTTGTTCTAGCCTTCAGCAATTGCATGGAGACAGCTATTTTCGTGACCTCCCCAGCCAACAGGCAGCACGCTAAGAGAACTGCCAACATCTGTTATGCTTCCTTATTCAAAAATATTTTCTGTTCTTCACTTGTCTAGATATCAAAGTGATGAGGATATAGTAACAACTCAATTTAACATTTACTAACTACCAGACCTAATAAGATTAGATAGTTTTGTCAAAACAAATGGAATTTCCCATAAATAGAGAATTTATAGAGACTACCATGCACTGGAGTCTCTTATGTATATTTTATTTTATTTTATTATTATTATTATTATTTTTGTTTCATTTCTCTGTGTAGTTTTGGTGCCTGTCCTGGATCTCGCTCTGTAGATCAGCCTCGAACTCACAGAGATCCTCCTGGCTCTGCCTCTCAAGTGCTGAGATAAAAGGCGTGTGCCACTGCTGCTCAGCAGTATATTTTAAATATGGACACTAAGGGCAAAATGTATGCTATTAAATACTCAGCTCCATCTATTATTTTGCTAATATGTAGGCAACACGCTTCAATGCAAAACATTTCATCAGCATTAGGGAATCTCCTGTTATATATTCTCATTACTCTGTGTGATGTTACATGAGGTGAATCATGACCTGCTTCTACTGGTCAGCCACAAACATATAGGCAACTGATCAACTGACTAAAAGCCGCAATGTCCCCTCAGATGTTTCCCTTAATGTATAAGGAATAGCTTTATAGAAAAAAGAAATACACACAAATACACACATGCACACATGTACATGTGCATGCACATTTAAAGCAAGACCTGGTTTCTTACTTGTGATAGAAGGACTCAGAGGCTGAGACTAGAAGAGTACCATGAGTTTCATGCCAGCTTGGGGTAGAATTTTTTGACTGGTCTTGGATTCTTGATTTTATGCCATAGTTCCTGGTATGGTGTGTACCAACTTGTCTGGCAGATCTCTTGATAGGGTGATAAGTAGTAGATGCTGTGATTAATGTATACAAATATATACATATTTTATACTTACTGTCAGGGTCTATTGTGAGAATGGTATATTGTGTGAAGCAGAAAGAAATTGGCTATAAGCCTGGCATAGTGGCACATGCCTTAAATCGCAGCACTTGGAGAGCCAAGGTAGGGAGAACTCTAAATTCAAGACCAGCCTGGTCTACAGAGTGAATTCCAGGACAGCCCAGGCCACGCAGAGAAACCCTGTCTCAAAGACATCCAAGAAAAATCTTGGTTATAAATACAGAATTTATGGGGATGGTGATGTTTTCACAAGGCTGGTGCCCATGTGAGGTTATATTCTACTTGGAAATGTCACTTTTCATGTTTGTCTCAGAACAATGGACAGAATCTGATATTTTTAACTGTTGTTAGTCAAAAGTTAATATAGTGTGAGTTACTAGTACAGTCTACAAAGAGATGTGAGTAAATATAAATAATGATAATGGAGATAAAACAAAGTCAAAACTGTGAAGCTTATTAGAATTTGATTTAGGAAAATATGGAATCAGTTGTAATTTTGGGTTGTACTATGATTATGTCTTAGGAGAAAGTTTTAGGAGTAAGTACAATCTTAATCATTGAAATGGAAAGTGAATTAAATTGAATTTGCTTTCTTCTAAATACATTTTTACCTGTTATAGACATTATGGTGATTTTTGTTGGAAATTACTCAAAATACCTAGTGTTAGTTGAAAATCTTACTCTTTCCATCATCAGAATTTCAGACGTCAGACGGTATCTATCACTGCTGATAAGATAATTCTGCTAGGTGAATTTTGGTGGGGTAATTATGCAGTATACTCATAATAGACAAATGATACATCAGTTGAAATGTAAATCTCTTTCCGAGTCATACACAGGGATGATGTGCTATACTATGCCACAGTAAGGAGGTCATACCTACTCAGAAAGAAACCTGGATGTGAGTTCCAGGAAAATGTGATGAAAAACACTTTAAAAGTCTTTAAAGTCAGTAATTTGCACCAACCCTAAACAGAAATTGGAAAAACAAATTACTTTTAGTGTATTCAGTGGAGAGAAATGTTCTAGGCAATGAAGCTAAACATGAAAGAGGAAAACCCAGTGTAATCTTTGTCTCTACAAGATTCCATAAATAACTGGAAAGAGAAACTGAGGGCATCGGAGGATTTAAGATTCAGACAGTAAGCAAAAAGCTTAACAACACTTAGGATACTGACCAAATACTGGGGTGCATAAATTATGTATAGCACACATGGCAAAGGAAATACGCTGGTTCCGGTCAGAGATACTTTAATAGCCATTTTCTCATCATTGAGCCGTGCACACAGATTTCCAAGGCCCTAAGCCCATTAGTTTGGTCTCCTGGTTTCTCCTAGGTTGCGGCATTGAATCTCCATGCCTGTTGTTTATGTACAAACAGAAGCTGCTTTTGCTCTTTCAGTATTTCCCTTTTTTAATGAAAGTTAATGCCTTTTATATGCTGGACAGTACAGACAGAAGCAGCCACAATCCCACTGTGGTGGAATGTACGGAGAAAAACCAAGGCAGGATTATCCACATGACTGGCTACAGTCTATCCATTTGTTCTTTTTGCTTTACAGATAACAAATGGCAATGTTTTCTTACACTGGGACTGATTAACAGATGTGAGGTCAAACTTAATCTTTTCACTGTTGTTTGCGAGCAGTTTGATTTTCCTAATTATATTGACATTTCTTTGGAATGCATCCTGAAATCTAACTTGCATGCCTGTCCTCTACAGTCTTCTCCCTTGGAAATCATCTCTGTTGGGCACAGAAAAGAACCCATAAAATGAAGAATTAGATTTAAAACAGGCAGGAAGGTCCCTTAAAATTCCTGGTGTATTTGTGTTCATTAAAAGTGTACCTTTAAGTGGGCCATCCTGATCTAAATCCTAAAGATCACAGATGAAAGCACTGTATTTTTTTTCCCACTGAGGCAGGGCCTCTCTATGTAGTCCTGGCTGTGCTGGAACTCACTCTGTAGATCAGGCTAGCTTTGAACTTAGAGTTCTATCAGCTTCTGCTTTCTGAGTGCTGGGATTAAAGATGTAAACTACCACCACATGGCATCTTATTTTAATTGTACCTTTGTATAATGAAAAATTACAAAAATTTCAGTTCTAATCTGAAGCCTTGGGTTTGTATCTGAAACAAGTTAGCTTAATTTAAATTCTCCATAGCACTGATTTCAACTTCATGAAGAATGATAGTTGTGACTTAGTTTGCCAATAATCGTTTCTGAAGAGCTCAACTTTTCCTTGGAAAACCTACTATAATCATGTAAGAATAAGTAAGACATAAATATAAGGGTTTTGGCAGCTGGAAAGCCAATGGATTTTGGCCAGTATCACAATTTAATTTTTCATAAATTTAATGACTTTTCTGGTGTAATTGTTCTAATGGTTTAAGGATAATTTTAATCTCTCAAATGTTGTATTTGGTCCAATAGCATCACTTTGCCAAATTATAATTCTTTTTTTTTTAATTGAAAACAGATTCTTCTCTCATACAATATTTCTCGACCATAGTTTTCTCTCCCTCCACTACTCCCAGCTCCTCCCAGGTCCACCTCTTCCCCAGATCCATGCCACTCTTCTGTTTCCTCTTGAGAAAAGAGCAGAACTTCATGAGACAATAACCAAACAGGACAAAAAACAAGATTCAATAAGACAAAGGCACACAAAAAAGCCCTTATATCGAGGCTGGTCAAGGCAATTGAATAGGAGGAAAGGAGTCCCAAGAGCAGGCAAAAGAGTGACAGACACCTGCTCTCACTGTTAGGAGTCCCATAAAAAAAAAAAATCTTAGCTAACAGCCATCACATGAGTCTGGGCTCCGGTGCAGACTCTTGCTGCTCAGTCCTGAGAGGCCACATGCACCAGTCTTATTTGATTTGGTGGGCCATATTCTTCTGGTGTCTACCATGTCCTCTGACTCCTACTATTTTTCCCCTCTCTTCTGCATGGTTCCAGGGGGAGGGACCCAGTGGAGATCCACCATTCAGACTTGCTCTGCATAATGTCTGGCTGTGGGTCTCTGCACCTGCTCTGATCTGCTGCTGTAGGAAGCCTCTCTGATGATGACTGGGCAAGAAACAGATCTATGAGTATAGCAGAAAATCATTAGGAACTGTTTCATTGATTTTTCTTTTCTTTTTCTTTCTTTTGTTCTCCTTTTTGCCTATCATGGTTGGTTCTATGATTCCAAGTGTTAGTCTGTTTACTGTGTAAATTTACAGAAAGTGTTTATAGTATTAAGTCATTAATATTTGGATATTTCCTTTATTCAGTTCTATGTATTCAAAGGTTACAGATTAAGTTGCAAATCTGTTTCACTTCGCTCATTAGTCTTCTTGAAGAGAAGAAGCCTCTGGCATTTTACAGACTGTGGACGTGCTTTCTTTTAGCTTTCCTTAACACCAGAAACCTGTTGATTTCTGCATATTTGCCTTATCCCTTCAAACATAGTGAGGAATCTTGTTAATCGTAAACTTTCTCTGGAATCTCTAGTGTTTTCGATGTATATAATCACAACTTTTCCAATGATTTTGGTTTTTCATAATCAATTTTTATTTACATTTATTTTGGTAATAAGTTGAATGTAAGACTTAATCACCAATTGCCATTAAACAAATAAGTAAAGGAACCGGTCCCCTAAAGAACCCAAAAGTGATGGTGATAGAATGTCAGTTTGTCTTGCAGAAGGAGCTGTAGTTTTAGGCAGGAGTGTTGTCTCACATCCAGTAGTGTGGGAATCATTACTGAATCAGTGTAAAACACTTGGCAAATAGGAACAGTCCTTTGGTCTCCACCAAAGTAAACACACACCTATACACACACAGTCACAACTCTCTCTCTCTCTCTGCCTCTCTCTGTCTCTGTCTCTGTCTCTCTCTCTCTCTCTCTCTCTCTCTCTCATATAGACAAAATAGGTTTTTGTAGGAGAAATGGAAAAAAAATAACTAGAAACTTTGTGTGGGATATACTTATTATTTTATCTCTTGAAAAAAAACTGCTGAACTCTAGTATTTATTAAACAATGTTGTTTTAAAAAATTGAGGTTATAGCCATTGTTTATTCTTACTGTAATACAATGTGTTGCTTTTTTTTGCTTCTTTTTTATTTATTATATTTTTGTTTTAATTTCACACATCAGCCTTGGGTTTCCCCGTCCTCCCCCTTCCCACCCCTGCCCCAACCCTTCCCTCAGCTCTTCCCCTCCATTCCCATCTCCTCCAGGGCCAAGACTCCCCTGGGGATTCAACCCAACCTGGTAGATTCAGTACAGGCAGGTCCAGTCCCCTCCTTCCAGGCTGAGCAAAGTGTCCCTGTGTAAGCCCAAGGTTCCAAACAGCCAGCTCATGCATCAAGGACAGGTCTGGGTCCCACTTCCTGGGTGCCTCACAAACAGTTCAAACTATGCTTTTAAAGTTGGAAAATGTATTCAATTTAGAAAGTCTGTTTGCACAGTTTAAGGCTACACTCTTTTCTAAGAATTTCTTAATTGTACCCCATAAGGAAATGGTTGCATGTTTCCCATCTGTTGCTGCTCAGCTGTACTTTAAATGTGACACAAGTGATTGAAACCATTTTAGAGTGACTAATAAGTAATCCCCACTAATTCAACACTCACGAATGCCAACTCAGGTCTGCAAAACAAAAGAAAACTGTGCAGCAGAACGCATAGGGGAAAGCAAAACACATAGTCACCATTCTCTCTCTCCTAAACAATTACCTGCACTGATGGGAAGGATTTGTTTGTCCTTTGTGACCAGAGGGCTCACGGTGAGCAGCTTCTGAGATTCGCTGCGCCATTGCTTTCTAAACATTTACTGATGAGGAATAGTTAAACTCAACTTCATATATCACTTCAGTGAAGTGTATAACGGAGCACAGGAACCAGTGTGTGAGATACATGAAAAAATGTAGAGAGCCAACGTGGAAACTCTGTTAAGTACAGAAAACTTTATATTATGTAACTCAAAAAGGAAAGCATGAACGGTACCTGCGCTATGGTAAAACTATGTATATGGATGGACACAGAGTGGGAAGAAGAATCTGTATTAAATTGGTGAAATTATAGGTGATTTTTACAGACTATTTTCATTTTTTAGTGAACTGATTAATCTCTGTGATTAGTCTCTAGGAATCTCTAGGCTTTCTGGTTTGGGCATGGATAATCACAAAGGTTTATTTGGTCAGAACTATTAACATAAAATGGGAAACCAGGATGCTAGTGTTCCCTTTGAGGAAACATAAGCACGATGTAACTTTTTTTCATGTTTGTGGGGCTTTTCATTTTTTCAAGCATCTTGTCATTAACTTTTCCTCAAAATGATCAATCTTTTTAATTCATCCAGCACTAATTAAATAATTCATTTCAAGAGGTTTAGAGTAGTTGAACACTTTGGTTATGTACCCACATAAATTTATTAAATATATAAATATTCGTTAACAGACTTAAAGTCTCCATCTTCTTTTGCATGCCTTGCTCATTGAGGACCTTGAAACAAACAAGCACAGGAAACATGGGACATTGTTCTTGTACTTTCAGGCTTGTTCTGACCCTGCTTTTCAATTGCCAATAGTAATTTTAGTTGGGACATAGTTACTAACTTACCAAAGTTTACAGAGCAAGCTATGTGAGAATTGGTCTAAGTCTGGTTCCCAAGCTCCTTTTCCCATCTTCTCTAAGTGATGCAAATAAGCAGTTGTTGTAGCATTAGACTTAAGATGAAAACCTGCAAACCATAGCAAAACCTCCTGAAATAAAATGGTGTCCCGAAACAAAACAAAGAAATGAATTGGTCCCCTAAAGAACTCCAAAATGACTGTGATAAAATGTCAGATTGTCTTGCAGAAGGAGCTGTGGTTTTAGGCAAGTCTCCAGGAATGCATTAACTAATCATAGAAAGAAAGGAAGAAAGGGGTATGCCAACTCAAAAACCACTGGAGAAAGACACACAGGCATAAGAAACACAATTGTGTGTTTCAAAAACTATAGTAGATACAGTGTGGTGTTTTCAAGCCATAAAGAGCAAGTCAGAAAATGACTAGAGAAGTAAACATACTAAGGCTACATTCACTGGATGATGGGGTCCCTTGTACAGTCAGGAAAGACTTCCAAACAAACACTGTACTATGGGTTGGAGATCACTTTGGCGTATTGAGTAACAGAATGTGTGGTAAGACAGAAGGTGGAATGATTGTTTCCTAAATCTACAGTTTACAATGTCTCTTCTAAATGTCCTTAAGTATGTTAGAAGAACAATTTAAAGTGTGTATCACTTCCATTGCCTTTTATCAGGTAAAATTACAGAATAGTAGTATAATTTTTAGACCTCAGAAATTACTCCATAAGGTACCAAATGATTTGTTTAAAGTTCATTCTCTGTCTGATGACATTAAGCTTTGGTATGCCTTTGTGGAGCTGGAAAGCACTTGTGAATAAAATAAGTGATGTGGCCCAGGAATTGGAGTAAATTCCAGTTGTGTGTAGTGATCTGCTTTGTCCTCTAGGTCAGGATTGCTCAGGAATTATTCTTAATATGGGTGAATGGAGAATGAAGACCAACAAGGAGGGGCACCATGCGAGCCTTCTTCCACCTTGGATTTGTGAATTGCTCCCTTTTTGTTGAAGCCCTTTTGACCATGTATCCCTGAGGCTGTATGGCTAGCTTAATGATCAGAGTCTAGTACTGACGTGTACTGGTGACCTATAGACTTATTCCAGTCCTTCTAGTGTATGTAATTTTGCTTTTTTCAGACTTCAACACATTCGTTTCTGTTTCTCTTTGTTTGGCTTACTTTACTGTTTATGTGTTTGCTTGGTTTTCCACCTATTCTTGTCTTGAGTATGCTCTGCCAGCCTCCAGGCTTTGCCTGCTGCCATTAATGATAAAATATCCAGCATTTCAAGATATAGATATAGTAAAGCCTTTTATTTGGGAAAGGTCTGACCATTCTGAGTATGTTTGTGGAATTACTGACTTAAATTTTACAGACGAATATGATTTGAATGTTACTGTGTAAGCTTAGCTGAAAATACATATAATTCACTTACGTGTTTTATCTCCGTATGGCCAAAACAGCAAAAGGGTTTTGGATAAAACTCTATTATTTAGAAGTTGCAAAACACTAAGAGAATCTGAATCTCAGGAAGAAGAAATGTATTCCTGGGGAGACCACAAAGATATAAAGTGGGAGTTTCTTCTTTTTAAATTCTCTGTCTCTTGGGGGGCTATTAGTACAATTCTCCTGAGCCTAGGATCCCTGATCAGCATAAGGTAGCTGAGTCTTTTACTTTAACATGTTTTAATTTTGTATTAGAGTTGTCTGCAATGGATCCTTGGAGATTACATGGTGCTCTAATTTTTCTGTTTCTTATTCATCTAACCATGCCATATTTATTATTTTTGGTATGTGATTTACAAGTGATGTAAACTTTTAAGCCTCTGCATGAATAGACTCAGTTTGTTTTTAAGATCTTACTGATTGCTTTTCCAGAAGATTTTTATTTGCCATGGCCTGTTTGTATTTTTCACCATATTGACTAGACATTTTTTTCAGAGTTTGCATATATAGACTTATTCATCAATTTCTAGTCTTCTCTGTATTATAAACAATGATTGACAGGGTTTTATGATTTACCTTTCTGATTTTATGTTTATAATTATTTTGTTGTCTGGAACTGTATATTTAAATTCCCACTGGTTGAGCAAGAGTCTCAATATGGACAGATTTTTAAGTACTGTAATATCTGAGCAATTTCTATAACATTCCAATGATTCATTATTTCTTTTATTCTTCTCACCAGAATATTTGTAAACAAGTTTATGAGTGCTAAGGTGATATATCTAGTATTAGAAGTGTAATGTTTAGAAGCTAAAACTCTTGAGGGCAAGGAGACATGGGATGAAGTCTATGGACCTTGGATGCAGTATACTTTACAACTGTGCTTTCTTATATAAATAATACTAATGTTTACTTTAAGAGATAAGGTAATCAAATTAGGAAACATTTCATTTAGAGCCTGGAATGTGTATGTACTCAATAAATATCAGCTTTTATCAGTAGCATTATGCATGTTATTATCCCAACAAGTGCAGACTTCCTGTAATTTTGTTTATTTATTCCATTTTCTTCTGGTAGAAAGAATAATTATAATTCATGCTAATTATTTTATAATTAATGGGGTGGAGTCTTGAGATCAACAGTTTAGCATTTCAGCAAATACCACAATGTGGATACAGAATAAGCACATGCTCATATAGCAGGGTTTTTCTTTTTCTCTTTTTCCTACCTCCATAAGTGCTGCCCAGGATTTATTGTAGTGACAAAATTTGACATTAAGCCATAGTGTTTAAAACTTGGAGGCTATTCAAAGTGACACCAATTGCTCTAATGTTCCCTTAATTAGGGAAGGAGTATTTGGAGACCAGATCTGTGGTAATGGGGCTAGAAGAAGTTTCTCTTGGGTACTGGAAGTCAGGGTAAAAGAGAGGACATGAGGGGCCTAATGAGACATTAGCATCATCTGTCTTCATTTTCTCTGCTCACGCCTCAATTTCATATTTTTCTCTTCTAAACCTGTAGCAAAAAATATGCTACTATGAAAATAAATATTCCTTTCTAATAAAAAATATGGTTGAATAAATAGAAAACTATTCTAACTATATGGTAAGTTTTGAGCTTCAAGTTTCAAGTAAATTTTAGATGAAGAAATATGGACTTTCATTGAGTTTCTTAAGGAGTTATTTTCACTTTATGTGTACGTGTGTATGCATTCTCTCTCTCTCTCTCTCTCTCTCTCTTCTGTGTGTGTGTGTGTGTGTGTGTGTGTGTGTGTGTGTGTGTGTGTGTGTGTTCTAGAGGCATTAGGATCCTAGGAAGCTGGAGTTACAGGTGGTTGTGAGCTGTCAGATAGGGGTACTGGGAGCTGAACTCAGTTCTCTAAAAGAGTAGTAAACACTCCTAGCCAGCTTTCCATCCCTACTGAAGGATTTATGATGCTATATTAAAGGAGATTGCAGAACATTTTTTTTTTTTGTATGTGACACATAAGTGAGTAAGATTCACTCTGACAATTTGAAGCTTAAGGGGATTACATCTATATATGCATGCAAATATTTGGGATCTTTTCATGATTTTAAGCCATGACTTAAACCATTCTAATTGTATTTTTAATAACTCCTACATTCATATTCCTAAATCACTTGAGATTCTCTGTAGGGATATTTTTTTTCTTTTGTACAGTTCTTCTTGTTTATGGTATAGGTACACAATACAGGGCAAATAAGAAATCTAGACTTTACTCAATCTTTACCATTCTGAGGTATAGAATAGTTGTGGTTTTTAAAAACATTTTCTAAATAGCTTATGGAAAATTCTTTCATTTGACAGTGTCTCAGGGCTCCCAGAACCTCTGAGTCAAGGCATAATCTGTCATGTGAAGTCAATTACACTTATGTTTTGTGCATGTGAGATTTCTGAATTCAAAATTTCTGAATATTTGACTTTCAGTCCCAGAAATAGAGTACATGGTTATGAACCCATGTCCATACAGCCCCACCATGAATTCCTGTCATGGATTGGTTATTCTTTTGCAAAAGAGTAAAATATTTTAAAATATTGCATTCATGAACCTGTAAAGCCACATGACTGAGTTACTTGCTTAATTTCATATTTTATGAATTATTTGTTTCCTGAGTAGATTAAAGCAATCCTGTAGTTTAGAATATCTCTTTGGGATTACCTTTCTTATTTAATCATAGCTGGATTGCATGACAATCTAGAATTCACAGGCCACTGATGAACTTACTCACTCATCCCCACAAAGATCAGAAAGTTATGAGTGTTCAATTTGTTATTTTCAACATTCACATAGCATCCTACCCATTTACTGTATAAGCAAGATATAATAGATAATGGTTTCAGATACATACATGTTTTATCTACTGCCAAGTATCTGTACATAGACCAAGAATCCAGAAAGTTCTAAAATAATACTAACGCTAAGAACACATTTCTTTCTTTCTTTCTTTCTTTCTTTCTTTCTTTCTTTCTTTCTTTCCTTCTTTCCTTCCTTCCTTCCTTCCTTCCTTCCTTCCTTCCTTCCTTCCTTTCTTTCTTTCTTTCTTTCTTTCTTGAGCTGAGGATCGAACCCAGGGTCTTGTGCTTGCTAGGGAAGTGCTCTACCACTGAGCTAAATCCCCAACCCCACATTTCTTTTTTGATCAGTCTTTCTTACTGAGAATGTGTTGTGTGGTAAAGGAATATAAAATCTTAAAGTTACTTTAAGGAGACACCATCTGAAACTTCTTGCAGTATGTCAGTTTTTAAATGTCAATATCTCTGTCTGTAAAACCTGATGATTGAATACTTTAGCCCTTTTCAAAAATCTTGTGTAATTTCTAGGAGGTAAAAGAAGTTTAAAACTAGCTCAGAATTTTTTCAATTTTTAATAGTGTTAGCCGTTAAAATTAAAATTTTCAAATAATAGGAGGCAATGAGTGTTTCTTTCTTATTTTTGAATTGTTTTGGGTGGGTGGGAGTTTCGATACAAGGTTTATATGTGGAGTTTTGGTGCCTGTCCTGGATCTTGCTCTGTACCCCAGGCTGGCCTTGAACTTGCAGAGATCTGCCTGGCTCTGCCTCCCTAGTGCTGGGATTAAAGGCCTGCACCACTGCCTCCCTGCATGAGTGTCTCTTTCTATAGCAATTACATGCCCATAATTGATAAAACTGTAACTTAAATAGTAGTCTCTATTATAACAACTTGAGTTGTTGGAAGTTACAATTATTTTTTTATGATTTATTTTCCTATGAATACCACTTTATTTACAAATGGAAGACCCCTTACACTCTGATGATAGGGATATAAACTACTGCAGCATTGTTGTGAATAGGGTGGTGGTTCCTGGTTAAACTACAGCTGCACCTACCCTACACCTATCCTGAATGTTCTTCAGTATTATTAAAGCCTGAGATCCTCTAACTGGCTTAACATGGATGGACCTAGAAAAACATCGTATTAAAGAAAATTAATTGGGCACAGCAAGACAAGTATCACAAGAGCTCAGTTCTATGTGTAATATGAAAAGAGTTGATCTCATAGTAGTTGAAGGCAGGGTAGTGGTTACTAACTGGGAGAATAAGGCAGGAGAGCATGAGACATCAATCACCAGGTACAATGTTAGTGACTGGAAATTATATTAGGAGTTTTGTGGCTCAGCAGAATGAAGACATATAAGAGCAATACAACCAACCCTGTGTATCTCCAAACCAGAAAAAAGGAATTTGAATGCTCTCATAGAGAAAAGACACAAAAGTTTAAGGTGATGGATACACTAATTGATTTTAGCTGATCACTTCCCAGTGTGTACACGTGTTTAAACACCACTCTTTTTTTTAAAAACCAGGTAAATATTCACAAATACAGTGCATCAGTCAAAAGTACTTAAAAAGTCAACAAGAAATAGAATATACAACACATAACTGCCAATGCTATGATGCTACATTTATGTATCACGAATAACTTTCCAAACAAAAATCAAATCTGCATAACCCGAGAACGGCTCTGTATTGTGAGACTTTAAGATGACTTGAGAATGTGCATTCTCACTGCCCATCTGAGGGACTTGTGAAGAGATGGGACAAGTTCATTGTAAGAGTGATTCTTGAATAAAGAGGGAAAACCTAAAGCAGGTCTCTCATGGGTCACTCTCTGAACAAAAATAATAATCTTAATATTAACAGTCAAAAAGGACTGCTGCCCTCCACAGGGTCTGTGGGTTGTTAATGATACAAAATGTGTTTCCTAAAAGTAGAGCTCAATAATTTGCAATGGTGATTTAAAACCTAATTTGATTCTTATCAACTAATTCACAGTGTGCTAATGTAACTGGTAATTAACTGCTATTGGTAGGTTTTAGACATGTTGATGTCTAACTCTGCCTTATAATTAAAAAAAGAAGGCATATTTACAGAAGTCGAATTTATTAACTCTTAGCAGACCATGACTCCAGTAGCATCATATATGGAGAACCCATCCATTCATTTTTCAGATATACTTTATGGGTCACAGTTGGTCACAGTACTGATTTGGTTTCTTAACAATTAATTGTAATAAAAGTCATTTCAAAACAAATTACATCCAGTCGTACATAATTTCAAAACAAATGACATCCAGTAGTGCATGCCATAGAAACATAACAGTGTTAAAAGTTTACCCACAGAAAGGGAAGTATTTAAAATTATTGTCTAATATAGAATTTACTAATTATTAAATTTATTTACTCTTCACCATCAGTTTAAACATTAGTGTTTTATTACAGCCACCAGCTTTTATTCCTCCTCCTTCCAGGGAAGATGTTAGACAGAGGGCAATAGTGATCTAAGTAACAGAGAGACACAGAGACAGTGAAGTCACTAAAAGATTGATGATGGCCCTGCCTCTTTATGAATTTTAGTTCATGTCTTATCCAGTGAGAAAGTCATAGATGAAGCAATTTAAAAATCTATGATTTGGTAAATTTTATACCACCTGAAAAGGAAACTAAGTGAATAAATTATATGGAGCAATAGATGACAATGATTATATTGATTTGCCTTTTTTTGGTTGCTGTGAAAATACACCTCATGAATGCACTTAGGAAGGATTTATTTTGGCTTGTAGTTTGTGGGTACAGTCCAGTATGGAGCCAAAACACACCAGCAGGAGCAGAAAGTGGTTAAAAGTGCTTGTTAGCTGCTCTCAAAGAGGACCCGGGTTCAGGTCCCAGTATCCATGCTGGGTGATTCACAACTATCCGTTACTCCAGATCTAACATTCTCCTCTGCCCTCTACAGACACCTGGATGTATGTAGGCCATATGAACATACACAGGGGCACACACCTTCATGTAATAAAGAAATATGCCTTAAAATGTATATATGAGGAAATATAAATAAAAACAACCATTATATGAATTGTGGAGTATAACAAATAATGAGGGCAATGAGTCTTGAGCAATTTCAATTTTATTTGGGATGTTCAGAGAATAATTCACTAGAAACCAGGGCATTTGAGTTAACACCTGAGGAGAGTGAGGTGGGCAGGAGAGATGTGTCATGGCTGACAGAGCAATTGTGACGGCCCTAAGACCCTGTGGTAACTCTGTTGAAGCATATAAGAATTAACATAATTCTTTGTAACTGAGAGGGTTAAAAAAAAATTCAACAATGTATCGTTATGAAAATAAAAGGGGAAATAAAAGAAGTAACAGACTTTGGGTTCTTTTCTTAGTTGTCAGGAAAAATCATTAAAGAGTTCTGGGAAATGGAGTGGCCCAGTTTCTAGATTATAAGGCTTGCTCTGGCTTTTTGTGCGAGAATGTCCTGAATAGGGTCAGAGAGGAGCAGTGACTCCGGTGGGTGAAGAAAACTTAATATTTAAGCCCGAAATAAATATATACTAGGAACTGAATTAAGTTCCTTTGATAAGCCTTACCCTTCCTTCCTTCCTTCCTTCCTTCCCCTCCCTCCCTCCCTCCCTCCCTCCCTGCCTCCCTTCCTTCCTTCCTCCCTCCCTCCCCCCTCCCTCCCTCCTCCCTCCTCCTTCCTTCCTTCCTTCCTCCCTCCCCTCCCTCCCTTCCCTCCTCCCTCCCTCCCTCCTTCCTCCTTCCTTCCTCCCTCCCTCCCTCCCTCCCTTCCCTTCCTTCCTTCCTCCCTCCCTCCCTCCCTTCCTTCCTTCCTCCCTCCCTCCCTCCCTTATTTCCTTCCTTCCTCCCTTCCTCCCTCCCTCCCTTTTCCTTCCTTCCTCCCTTCCCTTCCTCCTCCTCCCTCCCCTCCCTTCCTTCCTTCCTCCTCCTCCCTCCCTGCCTCCCTTCCTTCCTCCTCCCTCCTTCTTCTTCCTTCTCCCTCCCTTCCTCCCTCCCTCCCTTCCTTCCTTCCTCCTCCTCCCTCCTCCCTCCCTCCCTTCCTCCCTCCCTCCCTCCCTGCCTCCCTTCCTTCCTTCCCTCCTTCTACCCATCATCTGTCCATTAGTTTCATTTTAGTGAAGTGAATGATTTTATCTGTTCAGTGAATATAAAACTCAGTAGAATTTCTGTCATCACTTTACTTGAAAGCAATGTTACAATTCTTTATGCACATGTGGACCCTCATTGCTTTGGCTCCTCATCTAACATAATAGGAGGCAAACACTAAATGTTATTAGTTAAAAGAACATTTTAAATTAAAGATCACTAAACAATTTTTTACATATTCCTGTTTAATTTCGATTACTCTCAATAATTGGGAAATTTGTCAAGCATATTTAGTTTACATATTGGAAGGCCTTATATGTGATTATTAAGTGAACAAATTTTTAACCACTAGCCATAGTTTTTAACTTAACTGCCACAATATCTTTATGCTTTATAGATCCAGATAATTACTTGTTTGTGCCTCAGTTTCCTCATCTGAACAAGGAAAACTGTAATGGCATCTGGCTGCAATATGTCATGGAGCATAGATATATCTAGAGCTTAGTAACAGTCGGTAAATGTTTTATCCAGCTTTGATGAGAACATGTGGATGGCCTTCCTGTGTGGATAAAATCATCTTCATTATGTTCATCAGTCTATATGTGTGTGACCCTGTGAAAACAGAAACCCCATCACATTCGCAGGAACCCTTGATTTTCTGTTCTCTTGGTGTGAAGGTGACCTGTGTGATCAGTTGAGTCATGTTCTTTGTGAGCTTCTCTGAGGCTTGTATGTCCATCTAGGTTGGAAGCAGGAAGCCAGAGTGAGAAAGAAAAGTGAGGTTGGGCATGTGTTGCTCTGATTTCTGCTCTGTGAAATCTTGATCGGTCTATGTACTGCAACAAAGGTTACTATCGCTCCAAAGAAATAATCTCAGTCTAGGGGGTTCCCCATGTTCTTTAGCACCTGTCTTTCCTTAATTTAGTGAGATCTGCAGCTAATGCTAGCTCTGATGAAATGCTCATGTTCCTATATATTATCCCTTGTGATTTCCATAGATATATATCTCTTCAAAATTATAACTTTTAAAGTAATCCTCTTAAATTGTCTTAATTTGAATGTCTCATTGGTTGGTTGCTGAAAATCCAATGGATATCTGGGAGATTAAACTTTCCCTGCTGATCATATAATTTCCTACAATGTTGTCAGGACTGGACTTGTTTCCTCTCTCTGTAATAGCTCCAGACTTTGCCACCTTTGCTAAGTTTAGTGAATGTGCACCTGTTTTCTCTCTTTCTGGACACTACTATATGAAAATACTTACCATTCCTCACTCTTAATTTAAACTCACACTGGCCTGCTCATGATTTTATTTTACTTTATTTATCTAAACTTGATTTAATTGCAAGACCCACTGAAATTTTGGGATAGGCTTTTAACATAGTTTATTGTACACAAAATAATATTGCTAACTCTAGGTATAATGTAGGACAAGCCACCAGAGTGTATGCATCTTGCTTAAATCATATCCCATGTCCCTTGATTGATAACTCTCAACTTCCTTTTCACAAGTTTCTGACATTCAAAATACCACTTTGGTTTAAAACTGCTTTACATTTTCATATATTAGTGTCCAGAAGAGAGAAAACAGGTGCACATTCACTAAACCTAGAAAAGGTGGGGAAGTCTGGAGGCATTACAGAGAGAGGAAACAAGTCCAGTCCTGACATGTTCATATAACCTTCCTTTATTCTTTAAGGTTTTAAGAAAGAAAAACCAGGAAGCATAGGTATTTTGAGAAAACCAGTGTGACCAGGAAGCCAATAGTGTAGCTGAAGTTTTCTCTGGTCCTGCCCGGCTCCTGCGGCCCTGTGGTCTCGAAGCCATTTTTAAAATAATGACTCAGAGGCTTATGTTATTTCCAAACTATATGGCCTAATGGCTCAGGCTTCTCTTTGGCTAGCTCTTCCATCTTAAATTAGCCCATTTCTATAAATCCATACTTTGCCATGTGGCTTGTGGCTTACCAGTACTTTACATCTTGCTTCTCCTGGTGGCAGCTAGCAGTATCTCCTCAGCTCTACCTTTCTTCTTCCTCTCTCTGTAGTTAGAATGTCCTGCCTAACCTTATTCTGCCTCACCATTGGAGAAACAGCTTTTTTTTTTTAATCAACCAATCAGAACAACACACATTCACAGCATACAGAATGACATTCCACAGCACAGTAGTCTGGTATTCTTGTTGGAATTTAAGAAAAGTATATAATTTACATAAGTTTATAAACTCATAAGTTAAACTAAGACATAAATCTAATTTCTCTCTGCCTATGTAAATTTTCTTATATGAAAAATGTTATCTTCTTCTATGGGTCTGATTCAGGGAGGGCCCGTTTGTAAGGCAACATTGAATCCATACCTTGCAATAAAAATTAATAACAAGCAGGATTTCATACATAGTTTGTCAGTTTCAAAGATGTAGCTCCATTGGCTAAGTGTGAAGGCCAGTCTGTCTTCCATGTACATTTCTAACATGAAGGCATTTGTTTTATTTTTAAATTCTATATTTCTCCCAAAAAGATGAAAAGATGATCAGATCTGTCGGAGTGGAATGCAGCTTCCAGACTGTGGTTGCCCTTAACCTTCCATCTTCCTCCAGGCTTCGCTCTTACCTTTATTCCTATTTCATGAGGGAGGCACTGGCCTGTAGCTCATGCTCTCAAGTGCCTCACGTGCTCTACCTGTAGAAAATCCAACCGCAGCAACAACAATAGAACAAGCAGAAAAGGCAAGACGATTTCTTTTAGTATATTCAAGGTTGCTTAGAAGGCCCACTAATATTTCTTTTATTCCCGGGGTGCTAGTCTTTGTATGTTGGAGAAAATAAAGTATATTTGCCAAAAAGGCAAGTGAGTTCATGATGGATGATGATATTTTCTTTTCTAATAGGGAATGTTATGGTGCTTTCCCAGGACAATATAAAAACTATCTCTTATGCTACAGAATGCAATCATGTTAACAATTATTTCCAATTCCTGCTGTACAAATTGGAGGAACTGAGAATGAACTTGACTGTTTCCCTCAGGTTTCCAGGCAAAATATGGTAAAGGAAGGGCGACTGGTGAATCATTTGTGTGTCTTGGCTTTATTAAGTCTGAACACCAGGAGTGACAATATGATGAACTGTCATCTCTACCTTAAACTCTCACCCTTGCCTTTCATTTGCAAATGAGCAAGCAAGTGGCCTGTTTTTAACACATGGACCATTAACTGTCTCCTATTTGCATAGTAATGATAGTGAACCAATGGTGATTTACTGCTAGGACCAGTATCATAAATAACAGATCATTTACGCTGCTAATTACGCTCATTTCCATATCAATAATACATTCTGGGCTGGGTTGGACTATGGCATTAGAATGGAATGTAATGACAAATTGATTCCCTACTAAAATGCTGTAAAACAGGTATTTATTACAAGAGGATACTATTAAGTAATGTAGATAAGTGCCAAAGACATTTTTACATCTAATCCTGTTGATTGAATCAGCAAAAGTATAGGTTTACTGGAAAAATATTTATCCCTTGGGTAAGCACAAATGTGTAATATGTTCAAAACTGCTGCTATCTGTCAGCACTGGTTGGCTACAATACAGTGTCTAGGCCTCTGACTCATGTTTGCTTTGTGGGTGGGCCAGTCGGTTTTTAATTCATTATGTGATTATGATGGCACCTACAATTTGCAGCAGTTAATGTTAAAATATAGGATCTTCAAAAGAGACGATTATATTAAAGTTACAATCCTCCATACAAACATCATTGCCAGAGCAAAAAGGACAAAGTTCAGAGTTCAGTACATGTTCTCTCTCTCTCTCTCTCTCTCTCTCTCTCTCTCTCTCTCTCTCTCTCTCACTCACACACACACACACACACACACACACACTCACACACACACTCACACACACACACAAACTCTCTCACATACCACACACTTATACACACACTCTCTCTCTCACACACACATACACACTCACACAGAAACATAGCAAATGAGTATGCAAATGAGTAATCACAGGCACACACACACACAAATAGACACTGGCTGGAGATAAGGGAAAGAAAAGGGAGGGAGAAGAGGAATGAGTGGGTGGAACAGAGAACAGAGAAGAGAAAGAGAGGGAGGGAGTAAGAGAGGGAGAGAGACAGACAGACAGAGAGAGAGACAGAGAGACAGACAGAGAGAATATAAATGCATGCTTTATGCATTCACTCATGAGGATAAAGGAGAGACTGAGATAAGCCTCATTGGGGGAACTAATTTGTCTAACTTACGACCCCATGTTTTACAATAATTATTTAATACATATTTTGACAATAAAATACAGTTAATTAGTTACTAAAACTATCTGAAATTATTCAAAACTTTGTCTTTGGTTAGCTATGAAAAATATCATGTTAAAACTTAAAAGCAGAAATAATGACAGTTGATTTCCATAGTTTTGGAATCTAAATAGCTTATAAAGAAGTTTGGGTGTTGTATAGATGAAGAAAATGAAATGTAAATCTTCTATTGTAATTTTTGAGATCAGAAGATATTTCTGAAGACAAAAACATTCAAAACACAAATATTGATCCAGAGAGTAATTTATGATTGCAGTTAAATTGATAAATCACTTGATTATGTGACTTGTACTCTCCCTAGAATTTGATTTCTCGTTAAAGTATTTAGTGGACACAGACATAAGACATGTAAACTTTCATGGTCAATCAAATTGAAATTTAAAATGTTGTATACCAACAAACAAGAAATGCTGAGAGAAAATTGCCCAGAAGAAATGCAGGCTATTTTTGTAGAATGGCTATTAATTGATGGGTCAGTTTCTACCTTGTGAAATGATAAAGACCATCACTGTATAATGAAGATCAAAAGAGAGGTAGCCATTTGATGGTGTTCCAGTAACTGAATTAAGACAGAAACCATTTTCTTTGAATCAATATGGTTTCATACTGTAATAAAGATGAAGGAATTTCAATTATGAATTTATATAAGATGAATACATTCAGAAAATATTGTTTTAAATAATAGTCCCCTTACTGATTTTGGAAAATTCCACCCTTTGAATGATATAATAATTATTGTTTATGTAGAGATACAAATTTTATATATCTATGATAATGGTAGATGTTTTTTATATTAATCTATTCAAACTTGATTTGGGTTTTGCTGCTTCTTTGAGACAGTATCACTGTAATCTCAGGCTGGTCTTGAACTTATTCTGCCACTGAGAATGCCCTGAACATGTCATGGCTGTACTCACTATGCCAATTATTGATCAGCTCAGCATTTTAATTGATTATTGGTGATGACATTTGAAAAGCGCTTAGTGAAATCTGCTGGCATCTTTCAAATGTCCTATTTGAAATATCAGTTTGGCGGTTATTATCTGCACTTATGTTTCTATGCAGCGTGCTTGCTTAATGGGCTTATAATTATATTTAGATATGTTGTACACTATTGCTTTTCTGTGTGCAATGGCTAAAGTGAACGTGGATCAGAGTTTCCATGAGAAGAAAACAACAAATAAATCAATGAATTGTCTTTCCACTTATCCTTTTAATTCACAAGATTTAATCTTTGAGTACAGACATTAGTAGACTAAGTATTTGTGGAATTATAGTATATTTTAAAATTTACATATCTTCCTTTTGACATCTGACCACATCAAACACCCACATGCAAACTCAGGATGTCTGAATCTTATCAGATAGCTGTTAGCCGGCAGAACATGGCGACAGTAACACAGTGTCTTGTAGCTGGAGTGTACATATCCTATGCTCTTGTTACTGGGCATCACATGTTGGCAAAGGAAAGGTGATGCTGTCATCATCAGATAGAATTGTAAAGTTGCCTCTTTCTAGTCTGTAGGGGGAAATACATTGGCATTCGCACATGCACATGCAGACAGAATATGCTCATTTCTTTCTGATGCAGGTGGTACAGCTGCAGGGAAATGGCTTACAAAGGATCCAAGAACGGCATAGCATTTCATTTATTCTGATTTCCTCGTGCGATAACTTGATAGAAACTGTCACTAGTTATGCCTTCAATGCATATTTATTTCATGACCAACCAGTCTACAGGCTTAGAAGTAAAACAGATTTTATGTCCTTAGTTGTAAGAGCTAAGTAGACACTTGATTTTAGTCTGGCCTGATGCTTGCATTAGCCCTAAGGAGATTCATAAGCCCAACTGAATTTTCAGCATGAATTGCAAACTAATCTCAGACAAACATGATAAGAAATTATGTGATATAAACCACAATTTTAAGTGATATGGTTAGTTAGAAATGATTGATCATATTCCAGAATTTATTGTTTTAAAATAATTTATTTAAAATTTTATTTTATATGATTATGTATAATTCCAAAATGTAATTTAAGCTTTGATAATATGTTTTTTGATATATTAAAAAGTAAGCCAAGACAAAAAATGATGGACCAAATCTAGACAGTAGGCATATTTTACTATACCACTGTCTCAGTGTTTCATATCCCATAATGGTGGTCAAGTCCGTTTCTGTTCAATATAAGTGCACTTTAACAGAAGGCTGTTTTGCATCACGTGTTACTTCCCTTAATCTTGAATGCTAACTTTCAAAACTATAAAGAAAAATAAGCCAAATTCATAGACTTTACTTAAGAAATGTAAAAAGTATGTGTACATGAAAAATGTATTGCTCAACGAATCTCTAGTCACTTGATGCATCTATTAGTATTTTAAACCAGGAGCTTTAGAGAACATGTCTGCAGTATGCAGGTGAAAGAAGCTAGTCACTGTGGCTGCTGCTTGTTCCATGAACTGAAATGATATACCATTCCTTTGCTGAACCAGGGTGTTGTTTTTCTAGTTGTTACCAACTTCTGATAGTACTAGTTGAATGTCCAAACATGCTCCTGTCAATTTATCTCCAAGGTAACACGTCTTTCTTACTTGACTCAGATCTCCACTGTCTGTTATTGGCACATTTTGTTGTCATTTTTAGGAGAGCTAACAATTGCATTTCAAACCTTTAATTGGTGCTGTCTGGGATGACTTTGGCCTGTTTCTAATCCAAAGCACTGTTTCTCTAATGTGTGCATCATTCTGCATTAGCTCATAGTTACATTGCATTAATTTTTTTCTTTATGTAGCTGAACCTTGTATAGGTAAATGTCAGTTATATTGCTTGCTGTACTATGATACATTTTTATACATATTAGAATATCTATTATCCTCTTACTGAGATAAAGAAATTATTTGGATATGGGAGTTGACCACAGATGACCTAACACTCCAGAATTTTGCCTTTACACTAAAAGCTTTCAGCAGTACATAGAATTACACCTATGGATGCTGGTTGATATAATCTATATAGCTTTAAAGTGAGGCGATAGTTTATGATTCAGTTTGCTTTTTAATGTTTTTCATCTTGATGCTGAAATCATCTGGTATAATTTACCAGCATACATCTAATGTTAAGGAATGATGACTTATCCCACCAGGGAAATAGATAGCTCATATTAAATAGCATTTGATCTTTCTCTGCTGATATAATTACCAGTAGTATATCTTAACTTTATCTTTACAGATGCACACTGTTAGTAACTCCACCTCACCACTCACCTTCTCTGAATGTGTTACTCCATTGGACATGTTTGCATTCCCTAAACTTTCTGTGTCCTGACTTTGTGTTAGAGTTGTGTAGATAATATATATTTAATTTAAAATGAATCTAACTTTTACGAAAGTATTTTGAAATACATTGAGCCCTTGAGATTATACAGATAGGACATAGTTCATTGCTTTTATGGAGCTATATATTGTACAAATGTCTATACTTCCAAAAATAGAGCCCAAAAGAACACTTCCATATTTACATTTTCCTTGTATTCTCATTCTCACTGCATGGTGCTGTACTTTCTACAATCGTTGTTCTTCTAATTGGTGGTTCTTATAGTGATTCCTGAAAAACACTGATTTCAACTTTCAGTGTAAGACATCAGACAGTGTTTAATTCCTCACTTGTAAAGACAATATCTCAAAGTGACAACTCTCAATGAATTTTTTTTTATATAACTAATGAAGAGAATGTTCTTTTGCCATTAGACAAATTTGCTATAAAACCAGAATTGGAGTTGTGGAGTTGTTGGGCTAAATGCATTAAAGAAGTTTATTTGTGTAAGGAAAATATTCTGAAAACTTGCAAGTGTCAGTATGTTCCTAAAGAGGTTTTTCAGTAGGTGGAGTAGATATCAATAACTTTGTATTTTATTCTTCATAAGTGAAATTCTAAATAGGATTAACTATCCATTTAAAAAATATTACATGTCATATAGAAGTTTTGTAAGGATCATTTTAATATATAGATATAATTTCTAATGAATTTCATTCAAATAAACTCTTTCTTTCAGAACATTTGATTAATGAATTTTGTTGAGTGTTTTTTTTTTTTAAAAATTGCCTTTCTGACCCCAAAGCACAAAAGCTTCCTCTATGAACTACACATAAACGTGATTAGTTGTATGACTTTTCTTTATAGCATTTTGAAGGTATTTCTTTTAGAGTCTAAACACCATTGATAGCTTCTCATTTTCAGGAATCGAAATGATCTCCAAAAACAAATAAACAGGAAGCATTATTAGTGCAAATATTGCTTTTGTTCACTTAGCCAGTATTTCGAGAAAGATTTATTGGCCCAGCCATTATGCCAGGTGATAAGAATCAGTGATGCCCTGCCTTATAACCCTTATCCTGTGCCTGCAAAGAGAGCTGTTGGTAAGCTGAAAGGAGCAAAGGAAGTCTGAGCGCTAGAGCACGGTGCTCTTTCTTACATCGGAAGCATAACTTGCTAGAATTCTTCAGGAAAGTCTCACAAATAATGAAAATGTTTCTTCCAGCAAACTGTAGAAAGGAACTTCAGCAAGAGGAAATGCTTACAAGGAACATGCAAAATTCCTGTCTGAAAAGGCTGCTTCAGACCCTCGATTTCATGTATTGACTTGGAAAACTTTGGAACAGATTACATTTCCCTAGATTTAAATACACCATGCATACCATGGAAGAGATAAGTGAAAGACTTCCTCAAGCTAGCAGACTTTATTGTTACAGAAGTATTTAGGTAAACGTATGTGGCCCAGGGACGGGAGCTAGACGGCCACTCCTTATATTCAATGCTCAATTTTCCTATATTAAAAAATAAACAATGAAATTTTGACTTTACTTCTTAGAACAGGGTTTAGAAACGTGTTAATATAGTATGATTAGTCATTGCTAGATCTTCAGAATGACTTTGTATTGGATCTGTAACATTTATGAAAATTGGATTTTGGTTTGAATAAGAAAATGAAAACATGTGCCACAATAACCTGTTTCTGTATCAAAGAAAGGCATGAGTGTCTGATATTCTCAGAAACTTTTCTGAATTTAGCAGATGTTTCAAGTTTCATTCTGTACTCAGAAATATGATTTTATAACTGCACTTAGAATGAATTCATTTTAATGCAGAACAAAATATTCAAGAAATGCATTAGACAAAATACTGCAAATAAATATTCTGTTTTAAAATATAAAGCTTTTCTACCAGAAGTAATAACATGATCTCAATACAAGGACTAAAAAAAGTCAGATTTAAGAATATTTTAGAATATAATAACTGTAGAATAGGACATTGATTTAGTTTAAGTATGGGTAGGTTGTCTAATACATTCAAGTGCATTAAATATAAAATAGATTTAAAACAAGGAAATATATTCACCCATAACAGCTAGTAAGTCCTCAAAAATTATTAAATAAAATATTGGAAAAAAAGTGAGATTAGTTGATACATTGATTAATTTTATTTCTTAATATAAGAGTATAGTATGTTACATTAAAATAAAAATATATGTATAAACATATCTATAGTGATCTGTTTATGTCATAAAGATGAACATGATATCTTAACAAGTTTATATGATTAACATATATGAAGAATTTTTTAAATGAAACCATCTCCTTTAATGGCTTTTTCTCATGGTTAAGAACACTCAGAAGATGTTCAGTGTGTACCTGTGATTTTCTCTGTTTACTTTAAATCTGCTTTTCTTGAATATGAGCTGAATTACATTCAACTCTTGTCTCTCCTCCCTTACTCCTGCCCTGTTATCTGGCACATTGACTTCGTATAGTGGCATCCAATATCACTCACAAACTGACTGGAATATCACATTATCTGTCTGCCCTGAATGACACAACACTTTCAAAACTGCTGTTCAATTTTTTTTTATAGCAATCTGGAATAGACACAGTGAATTTTGAATGTCTCCTCAACTAGAAGATTAAAAAAAAAAAAAACCAACAAAGCTACTGTATTGCACACTTAGGAATTACATGTTTAAATAACACAGAATATAGGATGCCTCTCTTCTCTTTTTGCAGATACAAAATATATTTGATGCTTTCCTATTATATTCAAATTTTGAATTCATTAAACTTAATAATTGTAAAATGAACTTTGTAGGTCAATGATACAAAGCTGATCAATAGTTACTACACTTTAGAAACACCAGTTGTTCAGTTAATTCTTCTCTTCCATTATAATATCCTAATTAGTTTGTTGTTATGAAGTCTGCACAGTAAGTAAGCTGCTTGCTAAAGAAACAAGTTGGCAGTGAACTCAGAGTCTAAGGGAGATACAGTGGATTTTAAGAAACATTTCTCAGGTTCTTAGTTTAGAATTTTCAAAAAGAATCTTTTAATTTTCTTTTTTTCTGTATTTTTTCAATTCTTTGATAAATGAAAGGAACAAAAGGTTTTAAATTTTATTTGCCTTCACATCACGCATACATCTGTTTAATTTTATTTTTAACAAAAAACCATTAATAGAAAAAATCTTATGAAATTAGTTTGGAAATTTAAGACTCCTTAATTAGACAACATTGTGCCTATACTAAACAATATTGTCCAAACCACTTCATATTTAGGCATGCTACTGTAATTGCTATCAAGTGTACTTGAAAATTTAATTGAGTGAAATAAAACAGAAATGACTAGGAGCTACCTTTTACAAGTTAAGTACTTACACATGATTCATGTTTATATTCCACACTAAGATGGTGGGGATGTGTTGGCTTTCTTTCTCATGCTTTTGCAGAGGTGTACTGCAGTGTCTGCTCAGGCTACTGTGGTAAAACACTCTAGACTGACTGAGATAACAATTATGCCTCATAATAATGAAGGCTGGACAAATCCAAGGTAGAGGTGCAGGTGGATTCACCTCTTTGTGAGGATCTTCTATTTGGCTTGCCTGAGGCTAGCTCATCTCATAATGGATTAATTCTGGAAAATGCTCTCTCCATGTTAAGCCATGGATCCATTGTAGGAACAGCACTCTTATGACTCTACTCACATCTGATTGTTCCCCAAAACCCCACCTCCTGTATGATAACATTGGGAGTTGAAGCTTCAGCATTGTGAATTTCTGGAGAAAAAAAAACCTTGTCCAATGGAGTTCTAAACTTACATTAAAGTATATCACATACTTATATTGTTAAAATAAAGAATTTCTTAGCAAAGAATTAGTATCTTAAACAGGTACTCATTAATAAGTAGGACAAACTAATCAGTGATCAGATTTTTTTTTTATATGTAGGAAAGTATAGATTTTATTGAAAACTGTTAAAAACAATGAATAACACTAGTCTGCTCACTTTTAGTAATTGTTACTGGCAGACTTCCACTCACTGCCCTTTCCTTTGTGAGTGTTTGTTTTGTATTTTTAAGGCATTCCAGTAAGCAAAAAAATGAAGAATCGGTCACTTTCCCCAATGAAGAAACTGATTTTACTGAATTTACCACTAATAATTATCACTAAAAGGAATACAATAACTCAATATTTGTTTCAACTGGAAATCTAGTCCAGAAACTTAAATGAGCTTGCATGCTCATAACTAACTCGAAAATGAAGATAAAATCCATTTCTTGGTCTGTCTTGCATGCTAATCTTTGAAAAAGACTTTTAAGGTATAAATCTCCTTTCCTCTTTCTGAGTTTGTATATTTTTCCTGAGGTGTGCATTCTTTGTAAGGAAACTCTTTATGATATGATCTTATCATGAAGGTTTGGATGAAAGGCAATAGAAATTGGCCTCATTTACCAAATTAAGTTGATTGTACAGAAATTAATGATTTAAATATGCTGATGCTATCTTGTGGATTAGTTAAGCTTTGAAACACTAAAAATAGTGGGTGGAAAAACCGCTTGCCAGTAAAGTAATTATTGCTCCTATGGTGCGTCTGAACACCACATTTAGGTAACATTTCTTTGTCCAGCATTTGTGGTAACCTCAATTTACACACACACACACACACACACACACACACACACACACACACACATATGTATATATGATATTATTAATATTATATATTATAATCTAGTAGCGATATAAGTGTTTCTTATGGGAATGTCAAGAAATTTATATTTGTAAGTTAAATTAATCTTGGTGTTTTATAGGATTATTCATACTTTATCTGGATGCTTTATGTAAATTTGAACAATTTCAGAATGAGACTCAGGAGTTTTAATCCAGATGTTTATAGACTTTCATTGTCTTTTTGAATATTGGAGGAATTAATTTTGAAAGAAAAAGTTGATCTTTCTTGTCTTTATCAGGCATGTACCTTTCTAGAAGATTCTCCAATGTATGTTAGTCAGTCTGGTCTATCAAGGGAACAAAAGGGTGTAGCAACCATATGCCACTATTTATTCCTATCAAAGGCAGGAAACTGGAGAGTGTGATGGAAGACTTAATTCCTCTACTTCTCCCCTGCTGCCTTGTTTTCAACAGCCTGCTCATTTTGATGAAGCCAATGAACAGGTATGGATAAGACACAGTGGTAGGGTAACTGGCCATGGTTTGAACAGGCAAGAAAAATGCCTCCATAACTGTGCCTCGTGCTTTGTCATTCCTGTTAGCAATAAAAATGTGGATCAATAGATAATTCTAGTGGTAAGCCCAGGCATGCTTGACTTCAGGGCTCTGGATCTGTGTAGCTCCACAATGTTCTATACTTTGAAGGGTCTTTTCTTATGTTTTGTTGTGATCAACTTGACATTTTATATTTTGAATAAGGAGCCCTACACATTCATTTTTCACAGTGTCTACAAATTCCACAGCTTGCTTCAGTTGGCTTTATGAAGGATGTTATAATATAATTTTATTGGAAGAATCCTCTACTGTTTGTGACCTATGTTTCCTAGGAGAATGACAGTGTTCCATTGTATAAAAAGTACAAAAACTAACACTATCTTATTTTTGAAGAGTAGGTAATACATTATTATTTAAGTAGCTACCATAGACATATTTTAAAAGTTTTATCTCTTTAATATCTTGCTTGATGTTATAGTATGTAAATGACACTTATATACATATGTCAATCATTTTTAGTCATACTGTTAAGTTTGCTTTGCATTTCTTGATGCCTAGCAAGGTAGGTGAGGCTTAATTTCAGAGAAGGAATGATTGGTAAACATATTAGTAAGGTATACATTTACAAAGTTAAGTAAGTGACTAGACAAAGGCTTTTCTGAATTAAATGACAAAGGTTAAGTATTGGTTATTTAGTTCTTGGACCACTCCTTCCACTTCTAGGGTACTAAAGTAGGAGTGTGACTTTGATAGGGACATTCATTCCCAGACCTCCTATGTGGCATAATGATCTTATCAGATCTGTTCCTTAAATTGCCATCCATTTTTGTTTCGTGGATTGTGTTTCAAAGATGCATTTGTTGTAAATCAAAACAAGCATGTCACTCGTGGTGGAATCAGCATCAGGTTGGCAAAGTCGAAGGCGACTCTGGCGTCATTGTTGTTTGGATTCAGCTCTCTGAATGTTTGTTTCAAGCCAAATGTCTAACCAGACAGAAATCTGTGCTTGTAGCCATTTATTGTGACAACACATCCAACATTAGACAAACCAGTCTGGTCCCAGATGATGTGTTAGCCTCCATGTCTTTAGCCAGTTTCCTTTGGTGGGTTCCAATTTAAATCATTTCAATATGCTTTCTAGCAGAGAGTCAGATGAGCTAGAAACAGCCCTGGAAAAAGAAGGGTTGTGTGAGCTTTGAACTCCTGTCCAAGGCAGAAATGGCAAGCTTCGTGTTTTCATGAGGGCCAGACAAAATTGAATTAGTGTTTCAATTTTTCAGTTTCACTTAAAATACTAAGATTGAAGTCTTAGAGTTAAACTTTTCATATAGAAAAAAAAAAGATCTCTTTTTGGAATGAAGCAATTCAGAGCCATATAAAGTGATTGCAGCGGTTGAGAATTCTTGGAGGAAGATCACCTTCCATGGTGGATGAACTTCTGGTATGTTAGATACCTCTGCCTCTGAAGGCATTTGGCCAGCTGAATTACATGTATTAAATCACTTTTAATTTTTAAAGTTCTTATTTAAAAGACTATAGAATGGAAGTATACACTTTATGGCCTTTACTAATAGAGCAATAAATCTGCCAATTCAGAAACTCCGCCAAATCTTCCTCCATGGGAAGCACAGTAAGTGGGCTATCGAGTGGTGGGTTTCATTGCAGTTGGAATTCAAAGGGTTTCTAATGGTACTCAGGATTTCTAGAGATGAGTGTCTATGGAAATCACTGAGTCATTTCTGAAGTGTGTTGAAAAATGTATGTTGAGGAACATGGTGTACCTGCTTTCGTTTATGTAAGTTACTTTGAGGAGGATTTTTTTTTTTAATCTATGTCAACTCTTGAGATCCTAACAAATACTAATAAAAATCAATCAGAAGATTAAGTTAGTTCACATGGTTTGTATGGTTATGGATTCACAGGCAATTCTTCATATTTATTGTTTTGAACTGTTTCCTATTTGAACAGGGTCCCCATATAGTTAACAGAGAATAAAGCTCCAGTGAGCATTCTATAAGCATTTACTTTCTAGACATGCCCATACTGTCTACATGTTCTTAAAAGAGTAAGTAGGTCCAGACTGGGTGTGTGACTCACGGATTAAAGCTCTTGCCCTCAAACATGAATAAAGTTTGAGTCTCAGAGCCCTTATAACAACAGGCAAGACTTGTAATTATAGTCTGGGAAGACAGAGACACAGAACCCCTATCTCTATCAACAAGCTATAGATTTGGTTGATTGATCATACCTTATGGAACAAGGTGAAGAAGAAGCAAGGTAGATTACAAATATCTCAACTTTGGGCCTCCTCAAGCACTCACACACATGTGCATGCTCACACATGCAAATGCCTATGTGCATGGTCATTTTTGACCAAGTATTTGTAACTAAAGACCATCATGATTAGTGAAAAAGGCTTGAAACAAAAATGGACATACTTCATTGTCTAATATATATGTGAAATCTAAAGACATTGCCCTTCTAGAAGTTGGGAATAGAATGTTTGTTACCAAAGACAGGAAAGAGGTCAGGTGAAAGATAATATGCAGAAATGTCATTGATGGATATTATATTCCACCTAAATATCAGCAGGAAGTTCTATTGTGAGTAGGGCAATTATAGACAATAGGAATATACTATATATTTTGAAGAAAGGATTAAAAAATTGTGAAGAAATACATTTAAAGAGATATTTAATCTGATGTACATTTTATAACAGTATTTACATGCATAGAAATATCACATAGTATTATTTGAATATGTACAATTTATGTTTTATGCATCTGTTGAATATAATAAAAATTCATTTAAAAAGAAAAACATGTTAAAATGTATATATGTTTCATTTTTTTCAGTCTAATTTTACCTTTTCAAGTATTTGTGATGGTTAGTAATATTATGAAATTCCAGATGCATCATGCTGTTTATGGGGATGTGTTTCTTCTTATGCTTGACTCCATAACTCTGTTCTATATCCTAACACCAATTGACACATTTACAAATATATAATATTTATAATTAAAAACAATTATGGTTACCATATACGTTTTAATAGTCATTCAGATATGCTATTTAATGATTATATAGTCATATGAAATTTTCTTATCTTTTCATTTAAATGATTACACCTAAAAACACTAGAAAATCAAGAAGGTTAAAAAAAAGTTAATATTTCTTTCAAATTTGCTAACTACACAATGGATCAAAATTTTTTTTTCTGTAGATGAAACTCAGATTTATTTCAGTGTTTATGTCAATAACTAAAATATATGAAATGAAACTGCCGAGTGCTTTGCCATTTAGTCTAAATAATCATTCCACAGTGAAATTTGTGTTTCATGTGTTGTTTTGTGATATACAGATTTAGTTGTCCATTTGCTACTGATCTGTAATGATCCACATTTTCCTTGTATCATTCACCGATTTAACAACATGTTGGAAGCTGATGAATGTGACTCATGGTGTCAGCAAAGAGGAGACAACAGCTCATTTTACAAATTTAATAGTGAAAATGCTTAATGAACTCTCAGCATGAGAATGTGATTAGCAAAACTCTTTGGTCATCCCGTGTTATAGATTAGACATTGTTGCTATGCTTGGGATAGATTTTTTTTCCACCAATGCACATGTTTAGTAGATACTGATGGATCTTAATCTAGTGAATGTATTTATCTCTGTGATGTATGTTTTTCTGAAATAAACATCAATATGTATATATTAAAGTCATGCATCTATACTCTATTAAATCTTATATAGATTTTGACATGATGAAAATAAAATAACTCACAAATCCCAGGGACTTAAAAACATCAAAGACTTACTTATCTTGTTTTTCGTGTCCATTGATGTATGTCTGGGTACTGTGCTTGGTACTGCTCTCCTATTGTGATGCCTAGGTTGTTGGAGCAGCAACATTTAGAACTTGGCAGATGTGACAAATGGAAATGGAAAGGTGGTATATTTCCCCTGGCCTTCATGACATTCCACTTCCATTTCATTGAGGATGATTCATATGGACACATGAATATTTGCTGGAGCAAGGAAAATACAGTCCTAGCAATGGCTTGAAGAGAGAAAAATGTTACTTAATAATTATAGTCAACATTAAGTTTACAAAATGTACATGAATACAGCTATTAGACAAAGGCAACTAACAAAACTCTTTGAGCATCTTCTGTTACAAACCAGAAATCACTGCTTTACTTGGGATAGATTTTTACAAACATCACACTTGCAGAGTGGAATATGGAAGCTAATCTTAAGAGTTAGCCATTGTGAAACTATATACACATATCAACTTTAGCAGTATTAATGATTTTTTTTCTGTTGAGGAAATTAATAAACTTATCAATGGATATGGAATAACAGCTATGTAGGAAAGCAGATCTTCCACTATAATTTGTGTATTTTATTCTTGTTTAAATCTTTCATCTTATAAATAAATCTTAATGAAATAAAAAATTACTTTGAAAATGAAGTGTAAGTATACTTAGCTGTATTTCATAATTGCACAGTGATTATAACTATGTACTTAAAGAGGTTTAGTGAAAGCAATTCTCCTTTATTAGCTATAAAGATAACTAGCCAAAACTTTGATTTGAAGGATACCCTAGCCAGATAACACAGTTTATCCAAGCAAGTGCTTGTTGAGTTCTGGAATGTATCAGTGCTGACAACTTATAATAATTTTATAATTTTAAATGAGAAAGTTCTAGTGCATTTCTGAGTAAATTTAGACAATATCTAGTAAAGTTCTGGTTCACAAATTGTACTGTATAAAAAAATTATCTGGATAGATTTATAAAAATCCTAGCATGCAGGACTGAACCCATAGCCAGAAAATCAGATGCTTTCTGGGAACACTGGAGAGAGATTTCCCAGACATCAGTATTGCTGAAAAATCTTCAGGTGATGCTAGCACATGACACTTTGAGAATGACTACTATAGAAAATATGGGATGTGTAATAAGCTTTTCCAATGAAAAATTATATCACTGAAAGTAGTTTAATGCATATTAAATATATTTTAATATATTTTATATTATTTATTATGTTTTATATTTTAACATGTAATTTAATATATTAGTTATTGTTTGTTTTCCTAATAATGTAAATCATTCAATTAATTGAATACATATAAATATTTTACAGATCTATCTTTTGAAGAATTTCCACCTAAATTTTTTGGTTTTTAGTAGACTTAACCTGATGTGTAATGGTAATTGCATAGTTCTAATATGAAACATTTGATATCCAAAAAGTTCTATATTAATTATTAATGAGGCTATTTGATATACTTATGGGGAATGATCATCTGTAGGATGTAAGGTGGTTTGGTGTGGAAACTTCAACTTCACTAAGGTAACTTAGTTTGTTTTGCTGTTTAAACTTTATTCTTAAAATCCATGCTTTACATGTGGATTTATAAAGACACAAACACAAACATGTAGCTTAAGGTTTCCTGTGTCCACCAGGCTCCTGCAGCCTCTCAGACCCAAGTAAACACACAGAAACTTATATTGCTTATAAACAGTATGGCTGTGGCAGGCTTTTTGTTATCTAGTTCTTATATCTTAAATTAACTGTATTCTATTAATCTATAAGTTGCCACATGGCTTGTGGCATCGCATTACTTTTACATCTTGCTTCCTCTGTGTCTGGCTGGCATCTCCTGACTCAGCCTTCCTGTTCCCAGAATTCTCTTCTCTGCTTGTCCTGCCTATACTTCCTGTCTGGCTACTTGCCAATCAGCATTTTATTTATTAACCAATCAGAGCAACACATGCACAACATGCAGAGTGATATCCACAGCACAAACATATATATCTGCATTAAATACTTAACTGCATTTTATATAAATGCAAAATGCAGATAAACACAAACTAGTTATGTTACAGTGGTGAAAGACATCATGTGTTTTGCCATGAGTTTTCTTGGGCTGAAACCTTGGGTTCCTCAGTTGCTAGCTTTGTAGCCAAAATTAATTTGTTTAAACTTCTCATACTTAAGTTTTTCTCACCTATGGGAAGCAGGAATAACATATATGCTATTTGTTGGGATTTCTGTGAATATTAAATGGATGTAAATCTCATTCAGTGGCCTGACAGTTAACAAGTTCCCAATAAATTTTCATTGTTATTTTAGTTTTATATTCAGGTCTTCTGTTTTATATTTTCAGGCATAAATCTGGTATTTTTCTTAGCATTTTTTATTCTGGTGAAAGATAAGCAGTCATTTTCCCATGGTAGAATCAGCTTAATAATGCTAGCATTCAGAAGGAGAAGTGTCTAGCATGGGCAGATAGGCAGTGGAGCTCAGAGCATGCTCCAAACTAAGATAACACAAACTATTTTAGGGAATTTTGCCCTGTTGTTTGATGAGGTGTGGTGAAGAGACCAGGGAGAAGAGCACATGTTAAGCAACTGGAGTAGGTGTTGACAGCCTGGCGTTCTCAGGACACTAAGATAGCTGAGAATGGAAAGAGAGGAGAGCTGTATCTCCTGGACCTCTTTGTGTCACACCCTGAGGAGTCTGTCATCTTTTTTCTTGATGGTAACGTAGAACCTCTGAAAACCAGATAATGCAAGTATTGGTATTTTTGGAACCAATAATCAATGCACATCAAATGCATTATTTCAAATGACAAGCAAAGTTAGTTACAGTCCAGGATGAGTCTTTGAAAGGTTTTTAACAGTAGCAACAAAGGTAAATGTTTCATTAATGGACCTGTCCTGTACTCTTCATTCAGCCTGGCTTTTCTATCATCTTAAATCATTTAGTCCTTATAATGAAAACTAGATAACTATAATATGTATAATCATCTTTTATCTGCAATTTGTAACAGCAAGTAAGTAGTAGTAATTTACTCTCTAATACAGCTTTTAGCCATATGTTCAGCTCCTATTTTCACCAAGAAATTGGTCATTTCATCTTCCCAGAGTGAGTAGCCATGCTCATTCCAGATCTGTGGTCATATTTTCCATCTAAAGTGAACCTATTTTTGTAGTTTCCTTTAGACTTACAGAGAGTTCTTCTTTGTACATTGAATTACTGGGACATAAGATATTACTTCTGGCAGATATTTGAAGGCAAAAGTGTCCAAAATGTCATTGATAGTCAAAGGTACATGAGAAGTTGGTATGAAATTTCAGGGACTCCTTTTTGGTAGCTATAAAAATAAAATAGGATATGCCACCGTGTGACAAAATACTAAGCTTAAGATAGCAAACAGAATCAGTGTTAGGATAAATGCAAAAACATATACATTTAATTGTTAAATCTTTTCATTTTTCCCCAGTTTACATGCTAATGCTTGCTTTGTTATAAATTAAAGCATAAATTAAACAACAAATAAATTTATTTAAAATATCAATCTGAGCCAATTACAGATTACCACGAATATTTATTTTGATAATTGCATCATAAGAATTTTTTTCATTTCTAATTTTTTTCTTTATTAAGAAATTTTCTACTCACTCCACATACCATCCACAGATCCACCCTCTTGTGATAATATACATTCCAGGTGTTCATCAGTTATCATTAAGTGTGATGTTAGAATTTTCCTTCAACATTCTTAGATTTAGAATTTTTTCTTTTCTTTCTTATGTTTTATTTATTTACTCTAATGGAAAATAAATTTTTTCATAAAGCATATTATGACAATGATTTCTTTCCCCCAACTCCTTTTCAAACCTGCTAATTCCCCACCCACCCAGATCCACACACTTTCTTCCAGTCTCATTAGAAGACAGACATCTAATAATCATAATGATGATAATAATAACTCTTTGTCACTGCCTTGAGTATGTTGAGCTCATGCAATGTTTGATAAATTATGTCACTATTGCAACCAATTATTAAATAATAGTTATTGTTGGAAGTTGTAGCAGTGATACTGATTTGTGTCAATATGGTGTATAATCTCAACAATCTTCTGAAAGAGGAATTCCACCTTGAAAGACAAATGATGTTATGTTAAGAAAATTGGATTTTCATTCACAGTATAATTACTAAGCTCCTTCTGTATCGCAGCTCCCTCCATGCCAGTATGAAATAAGATGCTTAAAGGGTGGTAGTTATTCTTGAAAAAAAATAAGACTATAAAGAAAAATAGCCTTTATAATCAATTATTAAATAAATAAGCCACCTTCTCAAACATTCAGTCTTTCCACATTGTATAAGGCAGAAATGAAAACTCCAACTTCAAAATTATATTATCTAAATATGATCCATCCTAATTTACTTAAATTATACTGTAGACTACTATATCTTAGCTGAGAGGTGGTGGTACATGCTTTTAATCCAAGCACTTGGGAGACAGAGGCAGGTGGATCTCTGTGAGTTTGAGACCAGCCTGGTCTACAGAGCAAGTTCTGGGACAGCCAGAGGGCTACACAGAGAAATCATGTCTTACAAAAAAACAAAACAAAACAAAACAAAAAACCCAAAACAAACAAACAAACAAAAAACCATACCAAACCAAAAAAACTTCATCTCATATGCTGTGTATGTGTACATATATATTTTTTAAAAATTATTTATAATCTACCTTTAGCTCCAGTTCTATTATCTCCACAAAGTCATATTCAAAGCACCATGTGTTGGAGATAGTATTTTTTTTTTTACACTAAGCATTAGCTACATAATTTTTTCTCAAAAATATTTGTTGACAAAAAGAATAAATTGATAATGAATGAATAAAAAATTATGTGTGAAAGGAGAAGGGGAATGTAATTATTTTTATGTGATACACATAAGATTTCTTAATATTATTTATGCAACATCATTAACCTTTGATGGAACGTTTCTTGATACATTTGTAGAGGTGATAACTCTGTCCTTGTAGTAAATAATACACATGGTGTCTTGTACATGTTGTCCATTGAATTCAGGCTGACATCTTGAAATATGATGGTGAAATGCCAAAATAATGGCATACGTAACAATCACTGCTGTTATTCTGTTTTCTACAGTTCTGACTGACACATGTGTGTGTGTGTGTGTGTGTGTGTGTGTGTCTGGGTGTGTTTGTGTGAGTGTATGTGTGTGTGTTTGTCTGTGGGAGGTGTATATTTGTGTGTGTGTGTGTGTGTGTGTGTGTGTGTGTGTGTGTGTGTGTGACAGAGAGAACTGAGTCACTAGAGTAGGTCTGTCCAGCATTACTGTCAGGATTCTGAATGCTTCTACCATCACTAAGATACACTGAGTCCCTTCCGTTACCATATCCCCTTTTTACCCAAGCTTATGACATCTCTAATTCCTTTCCTCTAAGTTTGCCTCTTCTCTAAACCCTGAGCACTGTTAATTGATTATTGGGTTCTGAAAAAATTGTCCTTTCAGAACTTTTTATGAAAATAGACCCGTGAACCATGCAACTTTTGGGATGTTTTTGTTTACTCATTCATTGTATTTCTCTGTATTTTTAGTAGGTTTGTGCACTTAACAACGCTTTCCTCTTTGAGATTAACAGCAGGCAGTCCTCATGGTTAGACCATTTACCTGTTAAAGCATAGCTAGGATGATTTCAGTTTATACTACAAGTAAAGCTCCTATGAACTTAGTATGGGGACTGTTACATGAACCTGTTTTCATATGTCTGGAATGAATGACCAATACTATGGTTATGGGAATATATATCACATATGTAGTTTTATAAGAAACCTACAACTATTTCACAGTGTAGGTAGCATTGTGAGCAAGAATCACTTTGCATCCTTGTCAGCATTTGGTGTTGTAACTCCTCCTTTGCTAATTACTCAAATAGTCTTATGAAAGCATCATTAGCTATCTAAAATTATATATATATATATATATATATATATGTATATATACATATACATATTTGATAATTTCTTGATTGCGATAATACATTTTATTACTCTCATGCTCTACCCCTTTATCTCCTCCCCACCCCAGAAACCCTGAAAGCTCTTTTCTTTACAGGTCTCTTCTTCATACTTTATTTATTTAGTTTCACTAGAGCTGTCTGTGTGATTGTGGGTATGGAACCATCTAATGATGTCCAAATGGGCTCACCAGTAAGTAAATATCTAAGAAACGGCTCCATCCCCAGAATCCAGCATTCATAGTATTTCAGCAGGAATGGGTAGGTCCCTATAAACTTCCTCCACATTCATAAATTGTTGTTGTTAGCTCCTTCTTTGGATCGACCCAATACTGTTAGTTCATTATTGTGATAGCCCTGAAGATACAATTAAATAGGCCTTCTATCTTTTGGTTCTTAAATTCTTTGTCTTTGTTTTGACAACATTCCTTGAACTTTAAGGAAATGGTATAATTGTGATATTCAGTGCTGAGCACTTAGGCCTTTCTGCTTCTCAACACCTTGAAGAGCCACAAATCTCTGCATTCTCTCCCTTCATTATAAAGAAGATGTGTTGATTAAGACAAAAAGTAGCATTTTCCATGGGTATAAACAAAGGTGTTTAGAGGCTGTGGATGTAACGGTCTTATTAAATAAGAAACACAGAGCCAAATGCAGAGTTAAAAGCCCAAGAGGTCAGAGCAGTAGCTAAGAGCTGAGACTAAAACTGCCTTCTTATCACCTGCTGCCACTGCCATCCTTCCCCTAAGAAAGAGACCTACTTGCTGTGTGTCTGTCTTTTTATTGACTTTCTATTCTGCCTTCTCATTAGTTGTAAACCCAACCACATGACTTCCTTGTCACTGCCTGCCTATACATACCTCCAGGTCTCTATGGTTGGTATTGAAATTAAAGGCATGTGTTTTCCAGCTGGCTATGTCCTTGAACACACAGACTTTGCTTGCCATGTGATCAGATTAAAGGCTTGTGCCACCACCACCCAGTTTCTGCTATGGCTTGCTATTAGCTCTGACCCCCAGGCAACTTTATTTATTAACATACAAATAAAATCACATTTTAGCACAAATAAAATATCACCATAGAATGCAGTTTGACACATAACCTGTTTGGCTAAAAATTGGTAAACCCCTCCTCACTTCAGCCTATCACTTCCTCAACCATTTTTTTTTTTTTTTGACTACATGTGTCATGTCCTGAATCAAATCAGAGAGCATTTGGTTACACCTGTAACAGCCCATTATAGTACAAGTGGGCACATCTTGCCTGGTAAGTTGGTATTGTAGTTAGTAGAGATCACAATTGAGTTAGACTCGGGATACCTTTTCTCATTCAGCAGCTTGCTCATCACTTTTCTACATTATGAAAGCAAGCCAGGAGGATAGAAGCACCCAGCTCAGTCTGGGATTGATTTCTCTATAACTTGCAACCAAGGCTTATGGTGTGTTCTGCATTAATAGTCTAATGATCTCAGCCTGTGTGGCAATTGAGGGATGGGAAGAATTGTTTGATGGCCTTGGGGACCTCCTTGACCAGAAGCTCCTAAGGATCTACCACAGGCTTGGCATTAGGAGGTGTCTAATAACTGATGGATTCTAGAGGCAGCACTAATGAACCAAGTAGGGCAGCTTTCTTCTGATGATATCCTACTTTTATTTGTAGAAGCTGGCTACAAAAAAATCTGTGGTCTTTTGCATGCACAGTTGATTTTGTTCAACCCTCCCTCCTCACCTACTCATCACATCCACAGCCTTCTGTCCCTGCTTGAAACCTTCTGCCGTCCTAGTTAGTGTTCAATTGCTATAAAGAGACACCATGACCAAGATGACTCTTATAAAACATCTGATCAGGGCTGGCATAAAGTTTTAGGTTGTTAGTCCATGATCATTCTGGCAGGTAGTAGACAGGCATGTCATTGGAGCAGCAGAAGAGAGCTGTACATTGTGATTCACAGGCAGCAGGCAGAGAGGAGACACTGGGCCTGCTATTGGTTTTGAAACCTCAAAGCTCACCCTCAGTGACACACTTAGTCACGTCCTCCAACAAGGTCACACATCCCAATGCTTCCCAAACTGTTCTACCAACTGGAGACAAAGCATTCAAACATGAGTATATGGGGCTATTCTTGTTCCATCCACCATACTCCAGTATTTTTTATCTCTCTATATATCACTTATGTTCTAATAATCCTCCTGCCCTAAAGGCATCCAGTACATGTCGAGTTTCATGGTTTCTATAGGTGCTCTGAATTAAACATAGAGATCTACAGATTCAAATTGTCTTGGATTTTGATATTGTTTGTGTTTTTTTGCGTTGTTCACCTGGACATGTTGACTTCTTTCATTGGTTTTTCTGTCTAATGTGAGACTTTAACTTACCTCGAGTAGGATGAGGGAAAGGAACTATATGTTGGAGCTCAGCCAAGGACAGATAATACCTGAGCTACTTGATTGGAACCAGGCCTGCAAGTGTTGAGATAGTGCTAGGGTGGTGCAATAATAGCACTTATATCATGTGGTAATGAGTACATACAGGTTGATTTTATTTTCTAGGTATTAGGAACAGAGGGGCAATGAACATGGATAGTGAGCAAGTAATTCTCTAGGATGATTTAGGGTCATTTGGGTATAAACTTAGGCGTGATATAGATGAGTTGTAAATTTGTGGTTTCTATCATTGTAAATAATTCATAATTTATGCTTAGCTTTTTCACTTTGGTATATATGGCTAGTAAGTTCCTGGGAAACTTGCATAGGTCATTCTTGTACCATTTGTGTGTGCAGATACATTTTAATGATCCAAAAAAGACAACAAGAAAAAACTTTATAAAGCATTTGTATTTCAAATCAGTTTTTGCAGAAAAGGCACAGCTAATAAAAAACATTTATTTAGCAGCCAATCCAGAAGTAAGCTGCTATATTGGGTTTTCATCTTTTCATATATGTATTATCTTGCTTGATCCACACAGCAATTCTGTGGGGAAGTCATGGTGCTTAGAAATGAAGAAATTGTGACTGAATTACTGGAGAAGTCTTATCCATAACTCCACAACTAATAATGTTGGAATAGTGATGAGCATCCATATCTAATCTCAAGACACTCTACTCTGTCTAGTGAGAACTGGAAGCCAGTGCACAGGCATTGGTAAATAATCAAGTACATGCTTAATTTTTAAGATGAATATTCACTGTGTGACACTCTTATATTGCTACTTTCAAACTGAGATTAAGTGATGTACCTTTGAGATCCAAACATAGCATCCTCTACCTAACAGATCAGTCATTTTAAATTTAGATAACATTTGTAGGTGCCTACTAGGAGAAGTGTTCTTTAATGTTGTTCTATGTACAGGCAAATATGAATTGATTTTTAGTAAACTGTAGTAAGAGATTGAGGATTTGTTACCTACCCATCCTGAATGTTAATTACCAAATCAACAAATATCTTATCATTTTTATAGTTGTTTTTAAATATCTTATGTTTTAAAAATGTGTATTTTTGGTAAAGATTGAAGCTAAACACAATAGATAAATATTTACTGCTCATATAATGGTTAGTTGATATATCTAGTACATATATTGACACTCAGGGGAGCAGATCTATAAAATCACTTCTTTGTGTGCTCAATATTGTGATCCAGACCTGAGCTACAGACACAAATGATTTTCTAAGATTGTATATGTAAAAATATGTCATCAATGGGAAATTTGCATAATTTATATAAGTTGTTGTTATGACCTAAAAGTAAACTATTCATAACATTTTATTAAAATAATCATTTTAGGTATTATCTTTCATTGGTGGTTGATTTTAAATCATGTTTGTTCTATTAAAAATAAAACTTTTGGGTCTCAAATCTTCTAGGCCCCCTCTTTCATTTTCATAGTGCATCATTCTTGCTAGTAAGTCTTCCTTCCAGTGTCTCCCCAAATCTACCCTGTTCTTAGGGGCTTCACTACTCTGCACGTTACTGCCTTGCAACTGCAGTAGACACCTGGTTGGATGGCTCATTCCTTTCCAAATCTTCTTCAATACTGGCCCGCATGATGTCACATGCAAATAGGATCACATCGCTCTCATGCTTCCAGAACTTCAAGGTGGTGCCATTGCCTTTTGGATAAAAATCCCCTTTTTTTGCAGAGGGAAAGGGCTTCTCATTGGTTTAGTGGTATAGCTTGGTTCTTTCACCCCAAGTATCCAGTTCCATTCCTACCCGACTTTGCTCACCTCCTCTCATGACAACCTGCCCCGACTGGGTCTGTAATCTCTCCCTCAGTCATGCTACTCACTTCTGTCAAAATGTCTCTGTAAGGCCTCTGCAGAGGACGTTTAAGGCACACTTAGCTCCTCTTGTGGTCTTGACTCTGTGTGCTGTGCCTTGTCTTCTGCTCTACTTCCACTATCCTACAAGATTGCCCAGCAGTAACCTGCTCTGTCTATGGTTACAGAGTCTCCTATGGCTAGAGCATAACCAGCGCTCAATAAGTCTCCATTTAGTGAATAATAGAGTGATTAAAGTCTTCATGTCGATAAACATTTCTTTGGCTACAGGAGAGACAAGACTTCTGATAAGTAACCCTTACATTGATATAGGTCTCAGTGGTAACCATCACACACACTCCAGCACAAACAAATGCTAATGAACTTCTTTTAGACTTCTCTACCATTTTGACTCTCTGATAAATAATAATTGAACTATCAACTCTTAGCCTTGTGTCTTATCTTCCAATATACAGACCTGGCAAATAAAATGTAGATTCCATACAGAAGTTTAGATAGGACAAAGTGGAAATTTTAAGTACAGACCAGAATAGAAATGATTTCATTGTGTCATATGCAAATTTGGTAATATTTAGTTTTTCTAAGCCTTGACAAATTATTTTTATTAGATTCAATTAAGTTTAATTTTAACATTCTTAAATAATGCAATTGCCTATTTTTTTCTAAAATATCATGTGATACTTTGATAGCATATATTTGGATAAGAATCAATGGGTTTTTGAAACTTGTTGTTTCATGTTAATTCCTTCATTTATGCCTCTCTTGAACAATCCATCATAAAATAAGGCAATTGGAAAGGCATATGATATCTTTCTTTCAAACATGATTTCTTTAAAGAATACTACATCTCTAGCAAAACAACAACAACAACAAAAAAAAACTTGTATATGTAATTGATTAGGTCTAAAAGAAAATCGCACAGTACAATATTGTTATTGGGTCAATATTAGAAGGATCTTACAATGATAAGAGCTCTCCTGAAATTTCCTCCTCAGCAGCAGAATGGGGGATTATTCTCAAGAAAGCAATAAAGAAGTGTTATAGACACTGTGTTTTAACAGACACTAGCATCAGTATGTAAAAGACTAAGTGCATATTGGGAAATTTAGTTTGATCCTAGTATAGCTTAAGTCAGTACTGTTAATACATTTTTATTAGTATCACACTCATCAAAAACAATGAAACTGCCTGATTTTGCAGCTCTTTGTTGTCTTGAAGATGCTATAGAGATAATAGATAAGACTTAGAGGTTTTTATTTTGTTCGAGTTATTCATCCAAACACATGAGCTTCATGCACATAAACTTTTACAACAGTCAGTGTAGATAGGTGTCTTGAATATCTTTACTTGGAATGCTGGCATCTTGCAGTTTACTTTGAGTTTAAACCCAATAAGTAGTCTAACTTTAAAAATCTGTGAATTTTATGACTTTGCACTTAGGATTTAAAAAGAACAGAAAAGAAAACAGAAAGAAAGACAGAAAGAAAGAAGGAAGGAAGGAAAGAAGGAAGAAACAAAGAAACAAAGAAAGAAGGAAAATAAATACGTCTGAGGAATTTAAGTAACCTTGGAGGATCATTCCTGGATTTATTGTGAATTATTTTATTTATGGGCTTCTAATAATCTTCCCAAAAATATAAAATTGTGTCTAGTCTTGTAAGTCGCCTGTGGAATTCATTAGAGCATGTTAAAGGACTATATTGGTGACATAGTCTGTGCTTTCTGACTGTCTAGACACATACTTTTTCATCTCTTTCTACTTCAGTACACTTTCAATAGTAGAATCTTGGCAGGGTACTTTAAAGGTGTAAATACTATGAGGAACGTGAAAGAAATCAGACCACTCCTGTCTCAGGCTATTGCTTAGCACCCAGGAAAGCTTCAATGGTCACTCCTATTCTTCACAAGGGGGAAAGTGTCCATCGTTTATTAATTTGGCCTGACTCATGACCATTTCCAGGTCAGAGTTCTCACTAGTAAAATTAGGGTAGGCTTTTCTTAACCCTCTTTGAACAGTCGTTGTTCTGTCATTTTGTTTTTCAGAATATTAGGTGAACGAACTAAATTTATAAATCATCTTTCAATAATAATCCTTTACATTGTTTATTTTCCCCTTACACTTTTGCTGTTTTTATAATGTATTACATGCTCATAAACATATAGCTAATCTTTAAGCATTATCAAAATTGTTATTCAGGTTTTTGTAGACCTCAATTCATTTACTCAACTTTCTCTCCTGTCCTTGATGAGAGACAATGTTTTTGAAATACTATCCAAAATCTGCAATACTTAATGTATCTAGGTGATATAAACATATTCTGTAAACACTAATTTGAAATAACTATTGACTATAAATTCAGTCTACATTTCTGGCTTTTGTTTGTTTTGTTTTGTTTTTCTTTAAGACAGGATCTCACTGTGTAGCCCTGGCTGGCTTGGATCTTGGCAGGTCATGCAGTGTGGCCTTGAATTCAGAGGGGTCCTCCTGGCTCTGCTTTCTGAGTGCTCAGATTAAATGCATGCACTACTACACTATGCCTATATCAACATTCTAGAAGTTGACAAACATATTACAAAATGAATCCAAGGTCCCCTAAAGAACCCATCTAGTGAGAGAAATCCATGGAGTCTGTTAAAAGGGAAAAGGAATTTATTAGGAAGAAGACTCACTACAGCACAAGACATTTATTGTAGGGTCCTGAAAGTCCGAGGTGCAGTCCATCGCTGTTTTTCCACCTGGGTCCTTCTCAGCATCCAGGCCCAGAAAGGAGAGAAGAAGCAGAGTAAGTGTGTCTCAGGTCTTAAGGGCAGTCAAGAGCCTTGCCCCAGGGGTAGGTACTTCAAGGTCATAGGTAGGTAGGACAGTTACCTGCTACATCTCTAAGGGTGGTGCTTCAAGGTCATAGATAGGACAGGTATTCACTACACCCATCTAGTAAAAATACCAATTTATAATTTAAAAAGTCTTATTTTATAAAAAAAATTACATAAATCTTAAGCCCACCAAGTATCAAATTCTAAAAACTGTGTCAGGACACCAAGAAATTAAAGCACTTTTATTTGCTTTGATTTTTATTCTTTATTTGGACAAAATGTTAAAAATTCAATTATTGAAATATTTTTAATAATAATTGTTTTCTTTTTCATGTGTATGTGTGCATGGCATGTGGTACATTTCTATGCAAGTTCACATTTATTTGGTGACATGTATGTACACAGACATGTATGTGCACGTGGAAGCCCAATGTTGAATTCCAGTGTTTTCCTCAACTGTGCCCCACCTTAGTCACTGAGGTAACTTCTCTGCATTGGATCCAGAGCTGTCTAACATGGCTAGCGATTGGATCCAGAGATATTTGGTTGGGGATTTAGCTCAGTGGTAGAGCGAGAGTACATGGCTAGCCATTGAATCCAGAGGTGTCTAACATGGCTAGTGATTGGATCCAGAGATGTCTAACATGGTTAGTGTGGCTAGTCAGCTTGCTCTGGGGATTGTCTGTCTCCACCTCTGAGTTCTGGTATCCCAGGTGAATGCTATGCCCACCCTGTGAGAATCCAAACTTTCTCCCTCATGCTTGGGAGTAGTACAGCAGGCACAAAAAGTACGTGTCTAGACTGTCAGTCCTGAGTCTCATTTTCCTAACTAGTTGCCTCCTTTTAGCTGCTGGCTCATACCAGTCTTAGAAAAAGATGTGTAGCTTGGCCTAAAGGTAGCATTAGTTTAAATAATATAAGTGGATATTAATTATGGAGGAAATGGAAATATGAACAATAATTCATGTAAGTGAATGAGATCAAGAGTCTCCAGAGATTTTTAGAAAAATGTAGTAAAAAAACAATGTGCTGGCTGGGCATGCTGCTGTACAGTTCAACCACAGCAGAGAGGTTCAGGAAGGAGGCTCAGAAGTTATGAACTTGATGCCATCCTACGTAAAATAGCAAGGCCTTCTTTAAAAGAATAGTAAATAGATGAGTAGTTCCTAATTTATGGTTTTGAATAATGAAAATGAGAATAGTAGGCAAAGTCAGTAAAATTAAAACGGAGTAGATTTGTCTATGCAACTATGTAAAACAAGAAATAGAATTTTATCTACAAATATTATTTTACCACTTAATTTTGGATTCTCATATAAGAAAAAAAACTCTTATAAGGACCCAATACTACTTGATGACACAAGTGGACTATGTGAATTTATTTTGGGTATTCTTGATAAAAATATTACTTCATAAATTTCTGCCATGTCATATAAATAAATTGATATTTATTTTGCTGATGCTAATCTTAGTATTGAGAACATTAATGAAGAACTATGGTAGTTCATCATCCATTTTGGTTTTACATATGTTCTTTTTTGTTCTCTGCTTAAAAGAAAGAGTTAAAGATGTTGAACAGTAAAGAGATGCTTGCTATCATTGGTAATTTTATGCAGAAATAGCAAAACGACCATTATAAGCTTATTATGTTAAGGTCTATGTTTTTCAAGCAGTTAAATACTCCTTGACTTTGTGAAAATGTAATAATAGAGATTCCCCTCAGGACTTACATGGGTGGACATGCCAGTCCTGGGTGAACAACTTGGCAAACTAAGCCTATTTTTGTGCCACAGCCTACTCCCATGTGCGTTGAATTGGAGCAGAATGCCTGCCTATCTCACTTGTCAGAAGCCCCATGTTGAATATCTTACTTAGTAGTCTTTGGATCCATGTGAGCTATCATCTTCTGTTCCTTCTCTGTATTTAAGAAATATGAGGTGACTAACAGTCTCAACAAGTTTAGTCTTCTTCCCTGGATTAACAGTCACGCTTGCTTTTAAATCTATGACCTTTTAAAAACAATTATTGCTGTACTTATCAACATACACATAGAGTCCATTCTGTGCTGCTCATATGCACATCTGTAGGGCTGATGACTTGTGACCAGGAAGCTTGTCCCTGAAGAAAACAGATTGAGCCCCTCATCAGCCATTGATTTGCTGTAGCTCTTCTTGGAGGAGTGGGACCTTGTGAAACTCCCCCATCCCAATGGGCATGAATCTTACATGTCAGTGTTCTGTTTTTTGTTTGTTCTGTTTTTAATAATTACAGCTTGGTATGGCAACTGTTTTCCCTCTCTAAATGTGTTTGTCGTCTGTTTCATGGCATCATTTAGTCATGGGTTGCATTAGAAATCTTTTCAACCAAATATGCTACAGTAACTTTTAAACTATTTTAGTTTAGTCGTGGCTGATACTAAATATGAATGAGGATTGTTTCAGCATCCTGAAGACCAGCTTAATGTTTCCTATTAGTCATATATAAAATTATACAGAAACAACTTCACATAATTGAGTCTGTGCTTTGCTTTCATCTGAGGACGCCTTGAATTCTTCCACTTTTGTCCATGTTTACTTGCCTCATAGTTTGCTTGATAGGTCAAGTCTCATATTCATGCCTCTGATAAATCCTTTACGTTCCCAGTGTTTCTTTCCTCCTTTTATAATCTATCATTGATTAAAATTTTTGTTCCAACTGCCGTCCAACAAGAAGAGTTTTCACATCTATCAGCCACAACGTGACTGCTTCTTTACTTGATGATCTGAGCCTTCATATTTTGCTCTAGTTGAGGTTCCCTTTGTTTTCCATTTATGTCTCTTTTGCTTTGTTTATTGAGGATTATCAATCAAGTCTTAGCCAGTATGAAGCTCACATCTGCAATGAAGGTGTCTAGGTAGAAAACATGAGGTTCTGTCTCCTTAATAATTATAGAAGAGATACTGCTTGCTTCATATTCTCTGTAAGCCAACTCTTGATTGACATAGACATCTTGACCTGAAATGTAATCTGAATGTAAAGCACATACAATACAAGTGATATATAATTATTTCACAGCAAAGGTTAGCACAGAAGAATAAATGGTTCATCATGAGAGCACTTGAGCTGGGTCTGAAGGGATGGTAAGCAACTCCTGCCCTACTTCAGACCTGGTTCAGGTGAATGGAATTCTTTCTACTTCAATGAGATAATCTTTGCTCATTTGTGCTGTCTTGTGAGGTCTGTGTATCTTTTGGAACTTAGAAGGATTTATTAATTTATAGGTCCTAGTGCAGAAGTGTTAATCAACTTTTTTGTTAAAAAAATCAATTTTCTTAAATAAGGAAAGACATGCACTTTTAAGTCATTCCAAGATTTTATCTCTTCCTTATTTGAGTGTTTTTCCTCTTGAATTTGGGGTTCAGGAATCTTGCTGTATGCACATGCTGTATACACACACACACACACACACACACACACACACACACACACACACACACACGCACACGCACACGCACACACACCCATGCACACACAAACACACACACAATTTGGCATTACTTTTCACTCTTGGTATATTCCTGAGTTATTTTTTCATAGATATTTTATTTTTATGTAATTGGAAACATTATTTTCAGCTACTGTTCCTAGGGCATGACCGAATAATTTAAGTGTCTGAGGTTTCTGATGGGAACTGAAGGCACCAATATGCAAGACTCACTGTGTCTCTGGGTCCTCTTGGGGGATAGTGAGAACAGGGCCGCCTTTGCATTTTTATTATTGACATATTTTTTATAGGTACTCCTAAAAGCCTTTTTATATTCATTTTGATAGTTATGTGCCTTTAGTAACTAATAAAGTTTGCCAATGAAAGCTGTAAAGATAGTGAATGTTTCACGTTCATTCAATCATTATAATTAGGTTAAACGTATCATTTTCCTATTGTGATATTTAAATTTAAAAGCTCATGTCGCTTCTTTTATTATATTTTTTCTTTGGAGAATATTTATATCTGAGAAGTAGAACATAGGCAGTCAAATATAAATATTTTATATTAAAATATGGCATATATGCATTTTATAAAAGCATAAAATATAGTATTCTATGTTAAAGCCTTATTATGAGCAAACTGTTATAATGGAGGATTTTGATGAACCTCTAAGTTGACAGGCCAGGATATTGTTGACTAACCAGAGGGTATAGTGTGCATAACATATCAGTATTTTAACTAGAGGTTAAATATATTTTAAGCTTGTGATATTTAATTAAAGTTTTTTTTAACTAACAAATGTCTTAAACATCAGTCATAAATAGAGCATCATAAAAGGTCTTGTGAGTAAAAATTTATCTAACGAAGCACTTAACCTATAATATACAGTTTACTGTAGACGTTTTATGCTCTTAATCACTCTAGAAATTTCATACAATGTGTTGTTGATCCACCTGCTGCTTTCATATTCTGCTAGAGTTTCAATAGTTTTTCATTTAAAGAGAAAAAAAGATTGTTATATGTTAGGACATATGTTTTTTCAAACAGAAGACCTTGGTGATTTGGATGTTTTCTTTGTTAAAGTGATGAAAATATTTATTTACTTTGCTTCTTGATTAGTGACTATCAGTGAGGGTCTCAATACTCCAGAAAAAGGATCTAATGGAGTTTGAGTTATCTTAATTGCATACATTTTAAGCATCTCAGCAAAGGACCAATTTTGTGCTTGAAATGAAATGGCATTAAGAATGTGTTGAGAACTGATAAAACAATTATTTTCATTGAATCAGCTCTACATAAAGTATCAACATTACAACTCTCTTATATATAAAGTCAAAGTGTTGGTCCACATTAATGCATTTTAAGTCTGATTCTTTTTTTTGTATCTGAAAGACTAAGTTTAAATAAAACATTCTGTGGAAGACTTCCAGCACCAGTAAAGAAATTAAGAAAATATAATATCTTGTGAGTAGTGTCCCAGACAAAGTGTTCACAAATCCATTTGAAGAAAAATGCATATGTATTAGATATTCTAATCTTCCATTTCAGTGAATTACATTCTGTAATCCTTCATTATATGTTGAAGGACATAGCGTAGCTTTTCTTTTTAGAATTTAGGTCAGCTGTAGTATTTGAGCAATATAAATGAAGCAAAGAGTAAATGAATAGATGTTCTGGCCGTATTTTCATAGTTGTTATTTTGGAATTATTTTATACATAGGATTTTTTCATTTACTATGACAAGTTGCTTAGGGACAATAAATAAATAATTTTAATTTTAAGAACAATAAATACGTTAAAAACTTGAAATTCAAAACATTTCTTAAAATTCTTGTATGTATTTTTACAATCTTGACTAATAGCTAAAGTATTAATGAGGTCCTTGTCCTGAGAAGCTGCAACGGCCAATTTCTTAATAAACTCCATGACAGTGTAAATTCCTTTTGCCGAATGACTCCATGTGAAATATGTTTTCAGTGAAAATTTCTGAGCTGTTACAGTATAACTTACAGATGGATTAGTAATTTAAGACTTAACTAACAGCTCTTTCTCCTTGTGAGAAACTGATGTCTTTCCAAACTCTTTTGCCCTGGCCGTTTCCTTTCTATGGAGAAAAAGGACTAAGCCCAAGACATCTCACTTAGGTAAGTAGCATCATTTCCTTTAATCAAGAAATAGGTGAATTGGAAGAGTTAAGAGCCTAGTTCTAGAATAAGACAGACCTGAGTTTGACTTAGAGCTCTTCTGAGGAATGACTGGACCATTTACTTAGGTTAGCTAAAATTCAATTTTCTTCTCTGTAAACATCCTGGTTGAGTATTTTTGAAGGTTGTAACTATGTGAGCACTGAGTGCGAGTTAACATTAAGTACACAAAACTTCTCATGAAGTCAGTTTAATGCTAAGGGTATAATATATATCTAAAAAATAATTAGTAAAATAGTCCTGATTGAGCTGTACATGACACCATAAAGTCTGTAGAGCCTTGCTTGTTGTAATAAATAACTGACACATTATTCCCATTGTCTAAGATAATATTTACTCAAAAAAGATTGAACACAGAAGGGTGTGATTGAATTATTTTACCCATAGAAATGTTGGGGGTTTTTTTAGAATTACTCAATATTGCTGTTCACATGACACAGGGGTAGTAACTGCTTTTTCTTCTTGTAAGAAAAAAATCTTCACCAGTACATCCTGTGAACACACAGTTCACTGAGTTTGTAACTGTTTGACACAATATACATGTACATATGTGATTATATAAAAACACTTAATACAGGGGTGTACACACATATGAGCATACATATATGGCCACTTTAAAGGTGACGTGGTATCTGAGTGTTATGCATTTAATATACATGGTCATTTTATTAATCATATCTATATATTCTCATTTTGCTAATTAGATTATATTTATACAACTACATCATATTTACCCAAGTGTAAGAAGAGCTTACTGGTAGCATACTGGAGTTTCAGAGGCTTCCAGATGAACTTGAGACTGTGTCCCAAGGTCATTGTAACCAACTTGCCTATTCTGGTTTCTGGGTCTTTCATAGAAGCCAGTTGAAGGGTAAGAAATAAGTATACAAGTTAAATAATATTTACTAATCTGTGGTCCATTTATTAGGTGTGACCATTTTCAACTCAAATTCTTCATTAGTATTGGAGGCTGTGAGTTGATTATTTGGGTCCACATTTTGGTTCTTGGAGTATTTAACAATTTCTTTCTGCATTACACACAATGAGACAATATTTACAAGATATAAAGTGAGAAAATACCCTACAAAAATGTGACAGTTTATTCTGATTTGATTCTTCATCCATTGTCTTGTTTTGGTTTGGTTTTTCGAGACAGGGTTTCTCTGTGTAGTTTGGTGCCTGCCCTGGAACTCACTTGGTAGCCCAGGCTGGCCTCGAACTCACAGAGCTCTGCCTGCCTCTGCCTCCCGAGTGCTGGGATTAAAGGCGTGTGCCACCGCTGCCCAGCGCTCTGTCCATTGTTCTTAATTTCATAGCTCCTCTCTGCATAGTCATGGAATGTTATCAGCGTGAGTTCTGAGCTGCATACAATTGCAAGAACACTGTAGATTGTATGCGTTTGATCCAACTTCCATGATCCTATCTACTACCCTTAGATTTCAGATATATCTGAAGGATCTGCTTTGTCTTATTTTGACAACTCCAGATACAATGTTATAAAAAGGAAGACTTCCCTGACAGCTGCATAATCTTTTCTGAAAAGCCCATCTATTAGCACTTCTGAATTACAACTAGTTCATCTGACTTATAAAATCAGTCACTTCTCCCCTGATTTACTAAATCCTCTGCATCTTTTTTTTTTTTTATCCCCAAAATCTTTAGTTAGGGCAGTCAAATAAGTCACGTGCTTACAAATTGTGCCAAAACTAAGTATATTTAATAGTCTCAATGTATCAACTCATTTGTATACCCTCATTATCGTCTCTCTTAAGGCATATCTGAAGTAGTTTTTGCTTGCATATGTTTTAATGCATGAGAATATTCAGATATTGATATTAATTTTAGCAGGAAAGCCTTTCAGAGATCAGAGAAATACAGCTTATACCACTAGTTTCTGTACATGCCTTGTTAATTACACAGTGCTCTGCATATACTAAGTATGCAGCCTGCGTTTGCTAGAAATCATGTTTCTTGCTGAGGTACTCACAACTAAAACAAGTACACTCTTGAGAAATCAGTGCGTGCACAAAGGGATATTACACTAAATTTTCTAATGGAAATTTCAGGACAAAGTTTACTCTGTACATTAAAAGATTGTAATGGTTTCCAACTATAAGAGGAAAATTTACTAAATTAAAACTCCCAATTTTTATGGAAAGCACAAAAGCCGTAGTTAGTAGACATATGTTTTCTAAGTCATAGAGAAGCTCCCCTTGGATTTTTTTTATTTGTTTTTATAAGTTTATAAATGTAGGTTTATTTTGTCCATCTGGCCGTGTTAGGAATTTTATTAATACCTAAATGTCGTGAATCTACATAGGGCATACTGATTCGTTACTGCGTGTGCGTTTGTGCATCAGAAATAGTTCCTCATGGGAAAGGAAGAGAAGGTGTCAATGATTTAAAATATTCATGGTTTCATCAATACTTTGAATGATAAGAACTGTACAGCCAAGATTTTTGAAAACTATTGTGTATTTTTTAAAAAATTTATTTGCCCTGGCCTCTGAAACTTTAAAACTATTCCAAGTAATAGTTCAGTTCTATCAGAAACCTGAAGGTTTAATTACAATTAGTTTCATGACAAAAACAATAGATACTATGTTTTACCGATCCTCATGCCAAACAGACAAAAGTTACTATTTTTTTCTGGGTATGGGTCCTGTGCTATCATCCCTGTACACTGGATGTAGAGGTGGGGTGGGAGAGTTGAGCCAGTTTGGGTAACCTATGAGGACTGTTCTCAAAATAAAGAAATTTCTTAAGCATAATTATAACATATAAAATAAAAATAAATGAAATTTCTCAAACGTAAGTAATATATAAAATGAAAATAATAAACTTTATAGATAGACACACAGAGTATATACCTTTTGAAGTATGCTAGACTTAATAAAATCAAAGATTTCGTTCCTTTAGAAAGGGTCTTATCCTGTAGAGCAGGCTTGCCTATAATTTAGTACATAGTCCAGGCTTGCCACGAACTCATGATGATCCTCCTGCCTCAGCCTCCAAGTGCTGAGATGACGGGTTCGGGCGCTCTGCCTGATCTCCAGGTTATTCTCATTTGCTTATTTCTCTTCATGGAAGGAGTAAAAGTGTGATGGTGGTGATGAAAGTGTGGAGTTCTTCACTTTCTGCCCAAATCTACCTCATTCATAGGAACCTAATTTAAATAAATCTTTCAAATTTCATGAAGGACATGCAGTAGCCATGTAGCATGCAAGATGTGGGGTACGAGATGAACAGGCAGAATCTTTTCTCTAAGCTAACAGAAGAATATGCTATTTCACTATCATTCAATAACCCCTGTAGCCAAGGGAGTTACTAGCATTGTGGAAAAATGTGGAAAGTTTTTGAAGGGTAATAACTTAATTCAAGATATACAAGAGAGAAGGGAACTCTTCCAGGTACAGAAATTAGTGCCATGTAAGAACAGGAAAATTAGGGAAAGTAGTAGAAGGGGCAGTGTAGTTGGACATGAATCTGTTAGTTCCATTTGTCCAGTAGGGCCAGGTAATGGAACTTACCAACGGCTTTATAAGTAAGGAAATGGTACACATATGACTATGAGATAATACTCATAGTAGTGTGGAGACCACAGTTTGAATACTAATTATCCACAAATAGAAAAGGAGATGAGTCTAAAAATCTACATGGAATTTTAAGCTACGGGTCATTTTGACTCCAAGTACCTGTCTAAAATACCACTGGATTGTTGTGACTACAAAATCTGATAGAAATGTTTTAATAAAAGAATTACTCATTTTGGCCTATGTTTTCAGTCCATCACAATTTGGAAGACATGCTTAAGTTCATGGCAGTGCCAGCATATGGTAGAAGCTCCTCACCTTGAAATGCAGAGACTGTAACAGGCACCGGAGGATGTAACTATAGCATCCATCCCACACACAGTGACCAGCATATAGCAGGGTCTCCTTTATATTAAGGAGTCCAGAGTTTCTCAAAGTAGTACCAACGGCTGAAATTCAAACTGATCAAAATAAGTCAGTGGGGTGGGGCAGAGATTCCTGATTAAAGAGTAATTATGGTATCCTACCCCAAAACTGAAGGAAGAAAGCAGAGATTCTGACACATGATCAGCTAGCATTTTGTGTCCCTGGGAGGCATTGAGACAGATTATAAATAAATGACACTTGAAGTTAATGGGGACTAAATGCTGAGGTTTAATTATTAGGGGTTTTTTTTTTGTTTGTTTGTTTGGTTGGTTGGTTTTTTTCTGGAGCTGAGGATCAAACCCAGGGCCTTGCTAGGCAAGTGCTCTACCACTGAGCTAAATCCCTAAGTTTTTACCCAAAAGGCGAACTGTTGGGAGTGATGATAGGAACATATAAGTTGAAGGTATGATCTGAGGTGGTGGAGAGAATGAGAAAGAAGCCAGGGAGAGGATGGGAAAACGGAGAGAGACTGTCTGCCTATCTTGGTGCCATGGCATCAGCGCTCGGCAAAGCGTGTTTTTTACAAAAAGCAGTACGGATATTTAGATATTTTATTTATTTGGGCTCCCTATCAACAACACTGTTAAATTTAGTGTGTAAAGTAACATACGGATCAATAATTTCAGTTTTCAAAAAAACTATTTGGAGTATTTTTCTTATATTTATCCTCAAATGAAGGATGCCAGTTTTTCATTTTCCATTTTTTTTTGACAATACCTTGATGCTAATATTGTAGATTACTGGGGTGGGAGGTGGCACAAAAAAAGCAACTCATTCAATTACTTTTCTTATGGTTAATTGATTCATAGTTTTACTATAAATGGCATCCAAAAAATAATCAGATTTCCAACCTTCAGAATTGTGTCATGACTAATAAACTGAAACTGGGTCTTCCATCTTGGCGTGTAGCAAGAAGCGAGCTGTATAATTTGTAGAGATAATGATGGCCAGGTATGGGCTTGTTTAAAACTTTGACACGACACTGGCTGACAGATAGTAAACAAACAGCATTTTTGTAGTTAATGTAGAGAGAGAAAACACAGGGTGTCCTTGCATTAGGAATGCTTTCATTACAAGGCTGGGGACGGAATCCAGTTCCTTACTCATGGTCTACAATTGCTCTGCCCAGGAGCTACAGGGCAGCCATCTATTGAATATCTCTTCCTATTTCTTTCTTCCCATGGACAATTTGATAAAAACAAAACAAAACAACAACAACAACAAAAACACTGCACATTTGATTGTCATTACCTTACTTCCCATCAAATCTAGGACTTACTTTAAATACCACATAAGCCAAATGTGTAACACACTTAATATATGCTTCAGTAAATATTGCAAACTTATATTTACATTGCCAGTACCTTCAGTTTTTAACTTGCCAACCTGCAGATCCATCATTGATTTGGTGTCTCTATATATTTTAACATTAAGTGCAGTATTCTTGCTAGTTTACAAACATTGTTGTATTTTCCTGCCTGTCATAAACATGAAAATTGCAGCCACACAAGCAATTCTTGCTTTTTTTCTCTCCTTGAAAAACCTATATATTATAGACGATCTGGTGAAGTACTGTCTGTGTTTGCTCCACACACATGAATTTTAAGAACAATTCCATTCATCCTTTGCATTTGCAACAGTCTCCCCTCTGAAATCCACTCCTGAAATTTAATGACCAGATGTTTTCTTTGGAAAATCTATATTGGCTTCTATTTCTGTTAGAAAAGCAACTTAAGGTGGAAATGAGTAAGGGGAAATAAATGATGCAATTACATGATTATAGCAGTGTAAATTATTGCCATTTTGTGCTTAACTATGTTTCATTTTCTGGCATATATATTACTCCATTGAAGTGATTATACAATTAAAATATTGCTGTTAAATAGCTTCTAGCTAATAGAAGAAAAATCAAGTGAAAAGTTTGCACATGACCTTCCTGTAAGGTTCTCTGCTAATGTCATATCATATAGTCCTTTCAGCAATCTTGCCTGTAAGAAGGAGAATATGGGAGATGTCAGAGCCATTTGCCTCTCTGCCCTAAACAGTCAGGACCTCCTTCTCCTAGATACACTCTCAGTCACAACAAACAGAGAAAAATAAGTGCAGTTAACTGAAAAGGGTCATTTGCTGCCCTGGGTAAGTTGTTGGAAGTGATCCCAGAAGTCACAGGCTGGTCTACTTGTCCAAAGTCACTGCTGAAAACACGGGACAAGAATTTTGATGAGGTGTTGCAATAACACTCTAACTCAGTCTGTCCTTAAATTGGTCCCATAAACCCTCACAGATAGAGTCGTGATTACTGTCACTTCCTTTTTATGATGTTTCCCTTGGAGGAAGCAAAAGCAGTCTGCATTACCTGTTCAAAGCCCCTGGGGCTAGAGAGTAGGGCCCCTCATAAACACAAGGACATTGTAATGCTAAAAAAAAAAAAAATACACCCAAGTGGAGTTGGGGAATGAAAAGCAGCAGGGCTTTAAGAAAGCAGCCCTATAAAACCTAAAGCTACTTAATTGAGCAAGTGCCCGGTGATCAGTGACATTGGACAAGGCACTATTCTCTGAGTGCTGCAGGGCACTCAAAAATACATAACTACGGTTCTTCAACTACTGTGATCTCCTGAGGAGCCAGAGCTGGTTCTTAGATACACACAGTAAATGAGGAAAACTGCCCTAAGACAAATGTCTAAACGTTCCGTTCCTCTGTCCTTGCCATTTGCTTACCCTGAAAAGTGCTTCAACTTCCAAACTCACACACTTATACAGTCTTTCTTCAAGACTCTCCTCCCCACTATATTGTAGATGAATTTCTAAACAGTCTTATTAAATAAGAAACACAGAGCCAAATCCAGGGGTAATAGCCAAAGAGATCAGAGAAATAGCAAATAGCCACAGCTAGCCTTAGCTTACCACCACGCTGTAGCTTCCGCAGAGAGAGAGAGCTTCTTCCTGTCTAACCTGCACTTTTATTGCCTTCCTGTTCTGCCTTCTCATTGGCTCTAAGCCCAGCCACATCACTTCCTCATCACTGCCTGTCTATATAGACCTCCAGGTCTCTATGGTTGGTACTGAGATTAAAGGTTTGTGTCACTGGGTTGGCTGTGTCCTTGACCACACAGAGACTCTGCCTGCCACATGATAGGATTAAGGGTGTGTGCTACCACAGCCTGACTTCTGTTTTATGCCTGGCTATGACCTCTGATCTCCAGGCAAACTTTATTGATTAACATAAAAATAAAATATCACATTTCAGCACAAATAAAATATCACCACACTACATTTCTATTTTTTACCTTTCTTTGAATATCAGTGCTAGCAGATCTTATATCTAAGAATTTGTTGTCATGATTTTCCAGCTGAATTTAACTTTCTGAATTTAAACATTACATGCCTTTTATCCACAAGGCCTTCTTGCCAATAATATATAATTTTTATAATCTTCACTAGTCTGTATACTAAAAACGCTGTGCTTAATTTTCTAACAAGTTAGGCAAGAAGTCTTCCATATCATGAACATCTTTGAATTAGTAGAACTACTAAAATATGGTAGAAGAAAAAAAATCCATGCCCATATTCATCAGAGGGTAATCACTATGATTCCTAGAGTTAATCATCACATTGAGTTAATCACTATGCTTTTTTTTTTTTTATCATAATCTAGTTGTAGAGGATAAAGAGTTAGATCAGCCAGTGGTTAATTGGTAAGGGGTTTAGAGAAGTGTGGTAAGTCGTCATTACCTTGAATATAACAAATTCTTTGCTCAATTTGGTTATTGAAAATATCCAACTATAGGAAAAGAACATACTTGCTTTATTATTTTTTAATATCTGGAGATGAAAATATTTTTTCCGCTTAGAAACAATTAAATGTGACAAATTTTTAACCAAAAATAAGTCAGTGGCTCGTGTATCAGTGTAAAATCACAACAAAATAAGAAGTCCTTTATTGTAGAATTTTCATTGTAAATAACCATTCCAAGGAAATGCCCAGAAAATGAGGCAAAGTACAAAAATGAATTAATATATTTGTTATCAAAATATAAGGATTGCTTGTTAATTATATACTTGTTAATCATGTTAAATTAATATGTGTATAAAAATTTACAAACATCCTGAACTTTAAAGAACATAGTTATATACATAAGTGCAAATTTTATGTTGTCCTAAGGCAAAGAAAATATATGTATAGGTTTATAACATATATTTACTGGAAATATCTCTCAGTTTAGTATGTATAGTACCATATATATACATATATGTATGTAATATAATTACATGTGTTTCTATGTCTTCTAGATGTTTAGCTTTGTTAAGTGAGGGTTCTGATTTAGTAGGCCTGGGAAGAGGTCTGAATTTCTTTTTATTTATAAGAACCTAATAAATGATGCTTTTGCTTTTGGTCTGTGAATCATGAATCGGGGAGTATAGGTCTATAGGACTTTGCATGTTCACTGTACTCATAAGGGAGGTTTTACTTTAAATTTTATGTGAGCAAAAGGAATGCTTACATATAAAACATTCCTGTGTTAGACACATTTAGTGCACATTTTTCCAAGTATTAGGATGTATTTATTTTACAATGTCAAAAGATCATCTGGAGCATTGACTTTGTAAAGATTTTACCTACAGGAGCACATAATACTTTCATGGAAATGTGTATTTTTATGACATCACATTTAGGCTATTCTTGGACAGTTCAACTGGCTTTTTATTGGGATCTGGTGTTTTTTCTGACTGTAATCAGATTCCATCATGAATTATTCTAATGAAGCAATTGGAGACATGACTGATTATTTGGCTGCAAGCCCAAAGTTAACTCAAGATGGTTGATTCAGATTCATTTGCTACAATTACTTGAGGAGTTAAGAGATGCTCTCTTTTATGTAGTGAGAGAATGCAGAGGAAAATCATTGTCTTTCTCATATCAAAGCAAGTGCTTGCGCCTCGTGTGCAAACCACACACACACACACACACACACACACACACACACACACACACATACACACCATAATGCCAACTATTTGTTCTGATAAGCGAGAAACACACCAAAATATAGCACATAACATAGCCTGCTTTCACCTGTACAAAAGGGAAAGACGGTAGCTACGTGATATTCTGTGGTCTTTCCAATGCAGAGTGAAGAATAACTCCCTGAACATTGTAAACTAATTGTTTAAGCCAGCCCCAAGTGGCTCTCATGTCCTTTCAACCCTTCTGAGTCCTTTTCCTTCTACCTTGAGTTGTTTGGAGGTCTGTCAAATGCATTCCAGTGTCCTATTCAAAATAACTATTTTTCTCATATATCACACTATTTCTACTTTTATAGCCAGGAGCAATTACATTCTAACAAAACTTCAGTCCTTCTGCTATTACCATAATGATTTTATCATTTCAAGTTGCTGGAGACCTGAACTGTGAGAACAAAACAATGTCAACAAAAAGAGAATTTACATGAGAGGAGTTAGGCAGGGGAGAAAATGCAGTGGAGTTCTAAGATGTCTCTTCAAAACGATCGAGATAACTTCCAGATTTTTTTCCACTGCTTTTTAATGTCAATTTACTATTTCTAATTATTTTTTCTTCTGTGGTTTCAGATAGTCTAACTCTTGGCTTAGGTGATGACTGTCAGAAAAGCTTTATCCCAGGCATACATGAACTTGTATAATGGTGTAGATGTGGAAAGTATCAGAACAAGAAGGATAAGGACCAGGTGATTTTGTCATGGGTTTCAGGCATCTAGTGTAGGAGCCCAGGAAGGCTCGAGTCCTTGTGGTATTCAAGGTTAGCAGAAATTACTTTGTCCTTTTTGTCAGTAGATGTCCTGTACTTCTAATCAATTGAAATGTACTGAATTTCCATATTTTACTTTGTGGTGAAGTTAATCAAGTAATTTAGGTAGAATCTGCTTATACATTTAAACTTGATTTGCATCCAAAGATCTTAAGTAACTGCTGACAGAAAATAAAACAGAGTACAGCTATTTTTTTTAATGATATGGTATATCTGTGTTATACTCCAAAGTAGAAAAAGGAGATGAGATTTAGGATTGAGTAGTGGAAGATTCATTTCAAACTTGGAGGGTTGCCATCAAGGCTCTTAAACATGGAAAATGAAGGGTCAGATCTTCTTGGGATGCCAATATGTTTTTAAAATGATGTATTTAAATGTAAATTTAAACAAAACATGGCATGACATTGCCATCCTCAAAGAAAACACAATATTAACACTAAATGAGCTTGATATAAACCATTTCTTTGTTCTAATAAGATGATTGCTGCCCTCATAATTATTTCTTTCATAACTTTCTTTCTTTGAATCAAGAGAAGTGAGAAGAACAATATTTAGGTTCTTAACTCCAAAACAAGTATCCTGACCCCCATGTTCCTCTTTAAGGAAGGGAAAGGCAAAGCCTCTCACAAGTTTTAAGAATAACAAAAGGTATCATATATGTCAATAACCTAACTGTGTGTTGGACAACAGTTCCCAAACAAGAACTCATTGAAATTACCAGCTATTGTGGCCACAAATATTGAGCAACCTGATAAGCAGACAAAGCCTTTCTAAAATAGTAGGGCATGTATTGAATATGAAAATATGATATGTAATGTGTAATAAAGATGCTTGCTTAGTTAAAATGAGATAAAACTTAGGAAAGGAAATATGCAAAGAAAATGCACTGTTTGTATTTGAGGTAGTAAAGAAACTGAATTTTGTCCTGTGATGTTTTGATATAAATGGCTGAAAGAGACTTCAGAAAATACACATCTAAAGGGTATGTCTTTTCAGAATTTATAGCAGACACCAGCATCACAGCAAATATTCTAATCCTTTATTTATCCATATCTAATCAGTGGTGCATAAATGATATCTCAGCTAGTTTTGCCAATCAGACATATAGCTTGGAAGGTTAATGCCTTTAGATCATATTTTTCTTTCTCTCCCAATGTTTTAAGAGTGTATTATATTGGGTTTGAAGATGTCTACTGGGCATCTGAAGACCTATCACTCTTGATTTAGCAGATCAGATTGGAAAGCCTTTTATCTTCTAGACATGACTCCTTAAAGGAGGTGTTCAGTGTGCTTTAGGTAAAGAAAATTCTATAATTTTTTCAATTTAAAATTTAATTTTTTAGTATATAAAATGAAGTTTTAAAAGACATTTGCGAACATATGAACATTCTACATTACTCTTACTTACCACTCCCACTACCTACCTTGTTTTGTCCATCCTTTCTTTTGCTGGTCCTTTTTATTCCTTCAATAAGTGACAATTCTTCATACATACATATATATGTAATATGTACAAATAGATGTGTATACATGCACTCACCTATTCTTATGCAGCTTTCTTGGATAAAAACCTGTATTTTTCTGTGTTTACTCGTGGTTACTTATGAATTATTTGGACTTGACTTTCTTTTGTGTGTGTGTACTCATTAGCTTATAGTTATCAAATTGTATGTCATTAAACACGGAACAAATTTTAAATGACTTACCTAAGATTATATACATTAACTTTCATCACATTGACTTTTAACCTCATAAAACAAGTTATTTGTGACTTAAGGGAATAATACTATTATCAAAATTTTGGGGTTGGTACTTTCTGTTTATTGCTAATTTGAGGGATAATGTTCAATTTGCAAGATATTGTCGATATTTTATCTGTGGTCTTTAAGTATATTTTATACTTTTAGAATTTTCAAGATTTTCTTTATTGCATTTAATTTGCTTCACATTTCCCTACGCCTTCTATTTTTACACATTTTGTTCTAAATGATAACACACTCTTCCAAACGGACTGCTTCAAACCTTATCAGTGCAAAAGAAAGCATCATTTGATCAAGAAAATCAAAGAAAATCAAAGAGTTCACAGGTTAATTTGGGCATTTTATTCTTTATATAGATTATATGTATTTCAGAACTTTGGTGTGACTGACTTAATTATATGTCTTTGCAAACTATAGTGTGTGTTCCTCAACTAAATTGTGATAGTCATGTGACCTATATGTCAGATTGGCTAATTTTACAAAAATTTACCAAAATTTTACAAAAAAAATTAAATGGACAGAAATATTTTCTTTTAACATATTTTAGTCACAGTATTTCATAAAACATTTGAATTATTTAACCTTGAAGCAGAGACTGTAATTTATTCATTGTCAGTAGTCTGATAAACACAGACACAAACACAGACAGACAGACAGACAGACACACACACACACACACACACACACACACACACACACACACACCCATCTGTTACAGCTTTCTAACCCTGAAGACAGCCCTCCCTGACTTCCATTGAAATAAGTGAATGGCTAGTGTACTGGCATGCATGCATAGAATGAGTGCCAGTCTTAATAGCTCAAATAGTGTATTTTGGGGTTGGGATAGAATGGAATTTATTTAGAGTCTGCTCACAGCTTAATCTGCCACCACCAGTGTCAGTGGCCTTGGCTTTCGTTCCCAGCTCCTTTTGAGGAGCCACAAAACTTTTTGCCCTCTTCTGAAGAGTGAAGGTATAATTTGCCATAATATTCAGAACTTTGAAGCATTATGTTTGCTGTTGATTCAGCTCTTTGAATGTTACATTTGAAAGAGAGAGAAGTAAGTGTGAGTCATCTGGGAGAGCTAACATTGTTTGTCAGCCTTTTCACTCCCTTCCTTTGGTGTTTTGTTTTGCTTGGAAAGGCTGTCTAGTGCATTATCCCTGGCTTCCCTACTCGGCAAATTGCTTACTGAGAATTCTTTATTAGCAATAGTAGGAGTCAAGGGGCTTTGGACAGAAATTCATTTTTTTTTTAAAGAAAAAAATCAGGTTCTAATTGGGCACAGGACCACTTGGAAAAACATAGCATGCACAGTGTAGAATTTTGGCAAAACATGCTCTGAATCACTTCCCGAGTTTCATCCCATCTCCCTGTTCCCCCATCTCCCTAGACAATCAACTAGCTGTATGCTAAGCTGATTCAAAAGAAGGGCTAATTGCAGAAGGCTTTAGAAGTACTAAAGAAAGCAAGGAAGTCATATGCAATAGTTCACATTGGAAGTAAACACCAACAACTTATAGATTCTATAACAAACTACCCATTTATCAAAGTTGTATAGAATTCTACTATTCATGTCCTCACTAGCTGTTTTTCATGGAAAATATAGTATTCAATAACTTGACACCTACAAGTGTAATTTCACCTGTCCTTGATTCTAGTATTCTCATTGTTTGGTGACTGTGAGTCTTTTCAAACCATGGACAAGAATAACTAATGTTTCTGTAAGTTTATAAACCTATGTATAAGCAAATGTGGAGGCTTGTTTATCAGTGATGGCACTTCACAATAAATTGAAAAAGAAAACAGTGCAGATTTTGAGAAGAGCCATGTTCCTTAGCATACTGTGACTAAGTAATTAAACATTTATTTTGTAAAGGTTTGATTATTTATGCTGTATTTACTTGAAACCAGTATGGTGATTTGAACATTAAAGTAACAATTATTCTGTATAACTACATAGGTTTTATTGTCCCACTGAATATGCTTTAGCCAAAGAAATAAAGCTTACATATTTCTTTGTGTTCCTCTAAGCTATAGAAAAATAATATTCTATTATAAATATTAGTGGATGTGAATTTATAAGTTGAATTTGATTACAAAAGTTTTATGTAATGGGTTTCTTCAGTTTATATTTAATGAAAGAAATCATAGTGCCTTTATGAGCATTTTCTACCAATGTAAATTACTTTCTTTTAGGTTTCATACCGTTAACTTTCTTTAGTTTATATTTGTATCCCAGTATCTAAGATGTTCATGGAATGTCTCTGAAATGGATGTGACTATTACTCGTGGAAATTTATCAGTTGGAAAAATACTTAGTTTATATATATATATATATATATATATATATATATATATATATATACACATATATACATATATATATGTATATATATATATGTGTGTATATATGTTTATATGTATATAGTGATTCATATTTCTTTAGAAAGTAGGATACTTTGGTAAGACCTAAATAGAGATGGAATGAGCATTCTCAAAGCATGTACCTATTGATCTATAAAATTAGTGCCGATTTTGAGGGCTCTGTACAATGGACCAGTGTACCCAAATGCCAGAAATGGCATAAGACCCCTTTGAATCATGAGTGTCTGTGAGATGGGAACTGAACCCTGGTCCTCTGCAAGAATAGAAACTGTTCTTTACTGTTGAATCACTTCTCCAGCTCCCTCACACACACCCCCAAAAGTCAAGATTTTGCCATATCTGTTAACAGAGGACATAAAAAGAATGGCTTTTGCATTCAAGAGATGAGAATGACGTCTTTATAGCATGAAACAGGATATGCATTCAAATAACCTTAAATGATAAATCTCAAGAATTTTGATAACCTGCAGTATATTTCCTACATGTAAGTATTTTTGTTATATCTATATAAATTATGTATTTTTAATACCTATAATTTATTTTACATAATTCATCCCTCAAAATTTGTCATTAAAATGGCTTAGGAAAACTGGTGATTGTACACTATTGTTTAGACAGTTTCATTCTTTCCTTGTTTCTGATATTAAGTACAGGTGAATGTCACACAACCAGAGGGCAGCTAATGTCCATATAGATAGCAGGATCCCCACATTGTGGACACATCAGTTAAGGACCCTGCCTGCAGAGCTTGCATTTGTTAGAATTAGTTTCAGAAATAGCCAGCTCCTTTCTCTAACCATCACCCTACATTGTGAAGAAAATGGTTTTTCTAATTATTCCCTGTCTGACATTGTAAGTTGTATCTTTTAGAAAGATGAGCTGAAGAACTGCTATTTAGTAACAAGTCACAATAACCATTAAGGAACTGTGGCTATGCCTTGGAAAGTCAAAGTCATGTCATTTCCATAATGTTCATACTACCATCTTGTCCTCTGCCTCTTTCAGAAACATCCACTTCCTCATCGGTCCTCAAAGCAACGTCACTGTTATACCATCTTGAAACATTTAGTTGTCCATTTATCAGGTGGTGTCCACACATAGAAACAAAGGGACACATGAGGTTTTATTCAAATAATTTAGACTCCTCTGAAAACTATAAAATCATTTAAGACTTTTCCCATTAATATCTTATGAAGAGACTGTGAATTTAGTACATAAATTAGGGTGTTTATTGGATCTTTTATACTAAAACATGCTCCGGTGTAGTAGGTAGCCATTCCAGCCTTGGCCTGGAAGTTCCAACCCCCATTGAGGCTTCGGTAATGGTCACGCCCACAAGGCGGGGCTGAGGGAGGAAGCTGAAGACCCAGGATCAAGAGGAGAGGCCTCTCTTGGTTCCAGGACCCTGGACGCTGGAGGTAGACAGAGTAGAGTTCTCCAGAGAACACCGCTGGATTGCGCCAGACCTTTCCTAGACCTGCAACCTATCCCTTCATTTGTAAGTTATCCCACAAAATAAACCTCCCTTTTAACTACGTGGAGTGGCCTTAATAATTTCACCAATATTCCGGTTCTTGACAGACTTTGAGGATGGAGTTGGGAGTTGTGCAGAGAATTCAAGGATCTGTAAGACAGGGTGCCTTATTCTCTTTCCTGTGGCTTTGATAAGATAGTCTGACCAAAGCAGCTTATTGGGAAAGCGTTTATATTCATTCACAGTTCAAAGTTGTAGTCTACCAGTGTAGAGAAGTCATAGTAACTGGAACTTCAGGCAGCCAATCAGATTGCCTCTCAGTTTAGAAGCACAGAGTGATGAATGCTTGTGCTCAGATCATCTTATGCATTTTATATTTTTAAATACTATTTTATATTTTTTTAAATTCTAAATATATGATCTCAACCATATTGGGTTGGTTTTTATATCTTAACTAACATTATCAATGTAGCTTACCTCCCCCACACAAACCTGTAAATATCCACTCTAGATCTTCAGTTGATTATTGAAATTAACTATTACACATAGTCATTTAAAAAGTTATGTTGCATGGCACCTGAGGAATGACACTGGAGGTCCTCTGCCTTCCATGAACACATGCACCACTGTACATGCATACACATAGACACACACATAGTGTCTTAGTTTGGGTTTTTATTGCTAGGAAGAGACACCATGACCATGGCAACTCATAAAGAAAACATTTAATAGTGGTAGCTCTCTTACAGTTCAGAGGTTCAGTACATCATGGCAGGGAGCAAGGAGGCATGTGGGCAGAGGGCAGATGTGGTGCTGGACCTGAGACTCCTACATCTTACAGGCAACAGGAAATAAACTGACACACCGGGCTGTATATGAAACCTCAAAGCCCACTCCCACAGAAATGCACTTCCAACAGAAGGTGTGGCCCAGATTAAAGGTGTGCCCTTAAAGGTCTGGACTAAAGGTGTGTGTCATCCAACCTCCTCCTAATAGTAACACTCACTGTGAATTATGGGGGCAATAATATTCAAACTACCACACATAGACACATCAACCAAAACAACAGCAAAAATTTTCAAAACAAATGGGATGGGTCTAACAAGACAATTGTTAAAATCTGGTTTAACAATTCCTAAACAAGATTCATCTAATACAAGGTGATCAACCTGCATGTCATATATTTTATTCTCCATTTGTGTCTTTTATCAGAAATAAAAAGTAGATGACTTAGAAACTTTCAGAGATAAAAGGAAACAACAGTGTTATGGGTTAATAATCTTATTTTGATTTATTATTAAGGAATCAGGTATCGAGTAAATTACCTGTTGCATAGTGAGTACTCCACAAAGTTAAACTCTGTTCTAAATGAGCAAGAAATAGGGAAAGCCACCATACTTGCTATTACAGAAATGAGTACCTTTCTTTTCTTCAGAGCCTACCCTGAATGTACATTCCATTCACTAATAAAAACTGTTTTCCACGTTCAATAATTTGGGGAAGTTTCTTGCAAACCTATTACATTCAAATATCAGACAAGGCATTGCAACTGGGAAAGGTTTCTACAACAGTTCCAGGAAAGAGGGTTCCCATCAGGTGAGGGGAGGGGCGGGGCAGACATGATGAGAATGGAATGTGAGATGTAATAGATGCTGTAGAATGGGTGGATGCCAATCCACTAAAAAGAAATGGTATATGTTAAGGCAAGGGTGTGAGAAGAAGAGGGATTCTTAATCCCGAAAAATGCTTTATTGTTGTGTGTGTGTGTGTGTGTGTGTGTGTGTGTGTGTGTGTGTGTGTTTAACTTAGAGAGGCAGAAGGGTCATGTGGGTACAGTTAATCCTGGGGCGTTGGAAGCTCTAAGATTTCCTGCAATGAGCCTTAGTGAAGTCTATTTAATTTTTTTTTAAATAGGTGGTTATTATGAATGCCGTCATATGAAGTGGTAAAAAGGCTCTTTGTTAGGCACAGTACACGTCAGTTTCTAGAAATAGATCCCTAGATGCACACACTACTGATAGAAAGAATAACATTGTTTTGTGTCCATTGCTGTGATAAAATAAGGTCACGTGATACTGTCTGCTTCTTATCAATGCTTTTAGATACAAGGGTGTAAATTCTCCTTAAAACAAATTTTACATCTTTGACTTCTCTGGAAACTTTGTGTTTTCTTGTGCACATTTTTTAGAGGGGGAGAAAAAAGCAATAAAGGCTTATTTTCTCTTGAAGTGAAAAAATATAAGTGAAAGGGAAAACATGCTTCATTTCTGCAAGAAATGTGATTTTTAAGCTTTTAAAAATGATTTACATTAGTTCTTACCTTTATAAAAACACAGAAAATCTTCACAATGGAATAGTGGGTTCTGTTTCCTTTGATGTAGTAAGGCATAGACAATATTGCAGCAATGATTAACTGGTGTGCCCCTGGGGCTTCCACAGACAAAAACCGCCTTTCAGCAGATGCCTTATCTGCTATCAGGGGAGTGTTGACAACTGCTAAAAGTCTTAAGGCCTTGTCTCTGAGACTGATGGGAATAATTAAGCCAGTGTTCGCTGGCCCTCTGCTCTTCTTTTTGTGAGGTTAGAAGCTGGGGAAAAAGGAGAGATACATTAGCCACATTCAGCGATTTCATATGGATTTTATTGGTTGACCGTCCTCTAGCCATCCATTTTGTTTGTAGAACTGTATTATGTATTCACTTTTGGAAAAATGAAAATCCTATTCTTAATACAGATCATCTACTTTTCCTTCAAAGATGGATAGATAGATGCTCATAGAATATAGACACAAAGCCTACCTGTACCTTAAAGTAATACTTCTGATTAACTGCCAATCTTAATCTTAGAACCATTGTAATCATTCCCAATAACATTCAATAAGTTGGAACATAGTATTTTGAGTTGACTCTTAAAATGGACTGCTGTTGAGGATTTTTTTTTTTTTAGTTTTAGAATTATGTATTGTGAAATTCTTTGGATATATATGGTGTTGAATTGTTTTATTTTTATTCATTGTAGGGGGGCTCAGGGCAATATTCTCAGAGGCATTTTTAGATTAATTGGATGCTAAAGTATCACTAAAATGGAAGAATTTATGCCAACTTTTATAGTCTAAATTAGTATAATGTATTTTTAACTTATATTCAGTGCATATTTTTATGTATTATACATAACTTTTAGCTCAAGGGTATAATAGAGGTTGGAATTTTGAACCCAATATTTAATGTTGGTGATTTAGTAACATGCAATTGTTAACCTGTGAATATGTATTTACCACTTCTCTTTACTCCTCAATTACTTGTTGGAAAATATCAATATTAGCTTGGTTACTTTACTATTGTTAGATAATTCACTGATCCTTTTTTTTCTCCAGTCTAAATTACTTATTTGATCTTTAGAATAATTAAATGGTAAGAAATGTATATTCTCGCTGACCAAAAGATTAAATTGCTAACCTAGGTCATAAATTAGCCAGCGAATGACAAATTATGATATTGTCAGAGTATGAGAATCTGCTGCCTGTGCACACCTCTTTTGATACAAGAAGTGCACACAAACTTCTTGATATTTGATTGGCTCACTTCTTGGGTCGTTGGCCTCTGATCCAAGTGTACCTCCCATAGCCATAGTATTTGAGACATCTAGGATCCTGTGTGGCACGTAGAACACTAGGCTGTTGACTGAGTTGTCTGACACCAAGTACTGTTTGCTATTTGCCAAATTTAGAATGTGTAGGAAAAGAAACACTTAAGCTTACCATATTTAAGCACAGGAAGTTAAGAACGTGATCATGTGAACATTGCAGGTCACTTGAGATTTTAATGATTTCTCTCTTAGGAAAAACAAAAACAAAAACAAAAACAAAACAAAAACAAAAACAAACTGAAACCCAGCACAAATAAAATCTATTTGTATCTAGATGTGGAAGAAGGGAATTCACTTTTTTAGAAATGCAAACGTAAATCATAGTTTCTTACATCAAGCAAAATTGTTTCAAAAACCTTAAAATTTCTATAGAAAGCCATTTATAAATTCTCTCCACAGCAGCATTTGGCCTCGAAAATGTCCTTTGACAAACAGGAAAGCACTGAGTACACCATGTTCAAAAGTAATCGGGTGGAGATTCTGGATGAGGCCCGTGGCAATCAAATGAATCCATCACCATGAAATCCTTCATTGTTTGTCCATTATCTGAACTCTCACAGCTCAGAAAGGATACTTTGTCCTCCACTGTCTTACCTACTATATTCCTGCAGTGTAATGCAGTAACCAAGTGACCATGGGGCTGAACAATTTTAAGCCTCCCACACAGAGCTGGACAGCACACTGTACCTTTGATAGAAAGCTCCATTGCCACACTGTTCAGTGTTCAGCTTCTGAAAGGAGCCTGGAAAAAGAAAATGTCAGATGTGTATGAAACGCTTCTTATTCTGCCTCGGTGTGGGCAATGTACATTTCTGTTAGAGGAAGATGGGAAAAACAGAGTATGAAAATTTCCCAAAGGTTGTTTGAAGAGTCAAGATTATTTTATTATAAATTTCTGTTGTTAACTGTCTATTTTCTGTGGCTTATCTATAGTAACTCAATCTGTCCTAATTACTTTGAATGGATGCTCAGAGGAAGTTCCTGCCACAGAAGTTGTGTTTTCCCAACGTTTCTGCTTCTAATGGTCAGACAAAAGACACAACACCCTCTTTTGCTTGACAAGCTCTTCTGATCAGTTCATTTTAACAGTCTGAGGCCACTGTCAAAAGGAATGCCATGACATTTCATAAATAGGTAGCGACACAAGAGTTCTCCCCCACCCTCCCATCCCCCCAAAACAAAACAAAACAAAACCAGCCAAACAAACAAACAAAACACGATTTTTGAAGGACCCAAGAAGACAGTGTGACAGTGTGACAGTGTCATTCAGACATGACAGGGGTGATGGACACTTGGATTCACAGAGAATGTGACAGCACAATTCAAGTCTCAAGGGTCCCAGAGGGGAAAATGACATGGATCCTCACACGTCACCAAGAAGCTGTCTGCCATTAACACCAATTTGCAAAGGGAAAATTCATTTTCTCCAGTGGAGTCTCACTGAGTATATTAACTAATACTTAAGGTAGGCCCAATGCTTAGATGCAGATGACCCACACAATGGACTCGGTTGTATTTTGGTAGACATTTTCTCTCAAGTTGCTTTATTTTGGGTACTAACTGAGTTATTAGTCTTTTGCTTGTATGTTTTAGTTTCCATTTCCGTGTGTGTGTGTGTGTGTGTGTGTGTTTGAATTTCTCGAATTTTTTTTTAAGAGAGAGACAAAGACAGTACTTTCAGTTTGGTGAGTGAGAACTTGGGGAGGAACTGGGAGGAGTTGGGTAAGGGGAGGAAGCATGATCAGAATATATTATATGAATTTTTTTCAATAAAATTTTAAAAATAGAAAAATTAATATTCTTGGTGAAATATTTAACAAAGATCTGTGCTGTGAGCCCAAAATAAAAAAAGCTGAAGTAAATTATTTTTAGAAATAATTATTAGAAAAAAATAAAATTATTTTTAGAAAGAATTTACCTTGATTTCTTCAATAAAAATGAAAGGTAAGTGATATAGTATGTTAAATATATTTCTGAAACTTTTGATATACACATATAAAAGCTCACAAGACTGTTTTTGAAAAGACCACTAAATTCTTTTGAACTGATAGTTTTAGAACAGGATGTACTTGGGTTAGATTCATGGGACCTATCATTCAATAGCATAGCTTTTAAAAATTATTTTCAATTTTTATTTAGGTGTATGTGTATACATCTCTGTAAATGTGCTACTGCCTTCAGAGGACAGAGAACAGGGTCAGATCCCACGGAGCAGGAGTTACAAGTGAGCTGCCTGATGTGGGTACAGGGAATTGAACTGGGGTCATCTGGAAAAGAAGGAAGCTCTCATAATCAGTGAATCATCTCTTTAGCTCCCAAAGCATTTTAATCAATAAGTTATTTCGAGGAAAATGTTATTAATATGATATAAGTACTAATTTATTTTTATTTTAACATCACAGAGAAAATAGTGTCACCATGATCTCTAAGACAATTATTTCAATGACCTTTCAAACTGCTAAGTCAAAAGTGGAATGATTATTTTATTTAAAAAACAGTGTAAATGAGTCCTTCTGTCCACATATGAAGGATTACTGGGACTTAAAAATAAGGTATATATTTATACACATATATACACATATACATACATAAAATACCACTTAACAGATCACATTTTTTTTTGTCTAGGAATGAAATCTCTGTGAGCTTTCCTGCCTCAATGCTAGTATGTCTATTAGCATCCTGTTCAGGTCAGGGTTAGGCAGCCATGCTAGTGAGACTTCATATTTTTATTTATTCTTAATTTTGAAAGCAAAATTCTTGTCTTATGAGAAAAAGAGCAGGTATAAGACAAAATGTGCAATGATTATGAAATTAAATATCTATTTTTTATAGCTCTGGGTATATGCTGATTACACATAGTGCTAAGTTTCATGAGGATATTTTCATACATGCATATATGCAGTCTATGTCCTCACAAACAACTGTTCCTTTCATTTATCCACTCCAATCAGTATTCTTCATTCCCTTGGAAAGTTTGTTCGCACTTCCATATGTACATATGTGATGGGTAGCTACATAAAATCTATGATCCACAACAGAAAGAAAACATACCACATGCTTTTTCCCCCATGAATACACACATGTAATCTGTGTCGTTGTATGGGTTTTAGGACTGTGATATGACTGAATGCTTCAAAGTACTGCCTGAAGCAGTCACCAAGAGCAACTGGATCAGTAGTAATGGGCTGTTAGGAGATAGAGCTTGCCAGTAGAACTAGCCTCATGCAGAAAGATGAATTTGCTTTCTTAACAGCATGATTACCTATGCATGAGATGAACAGGACAATAACAACAGACATTCCAAGTTGACATGGGAAAGCCCAGAGGGCCTGAGCCCTACACAAAGGCAACTAAGGAATGCAGAGAATAGGTAGTGTTCTCCAGAGAAGAGCATACCAACTGACTATCCAATACCAAATGGTCAGTCCTGATAACATATGTACAAGCAACATTATACAGGCTGATTAGGTGATTACACACACACACACACACACACACACACACACACACACACACACACACACACACACACACACACACGCGCATGTAACAACAGTGAAAAAAATGGCCATGAATTTGAAAAAGCATGGAAGGGTATATGTGGAGAGTTTGGAGAAAGGAAAGGGAAGGGAGGCTTGGTATAATACTATTATAATCTCTGAAGTAAAAGAAAAAAAAGATTAAAAAAAAAAGGTTTGAAAATACCTTTTATAGAGAAGCTGGGGAGAGTGGATTCACAGCCCAGAATAGCCTGTATCCACTCTGCCCTGAGTTTTATCATGGTGTTTTCTTATCTTCCTTAGATTTTTCCAGAGCTGCTAAGTTCAAGCTGGTCCAAGTGCCACTCAACATTCTGATCTTTTTTCCTTCTAAGGAAACATAGTTCAGGATTTAGTGCAGATCATTTTCCTACTGGCTATGTAGAACCCTTTCAAAAGTTTATTTAATGATGACTGTGTAGAGCTGTGCCGTTCAGCATCTAAGCAATCAGATATTAGCTGTTACTGTCTCACAACTTTATCAAAGATATAGTAGTCTTCTACATAAAATACAAGGATATCTAAGCTGGAACTTGACAAATGGCTAAGTGCAGACGGGATAATGTTTTTTGAAGTATATGTACTATGAACAATTTAAACTGAAAATAAAATGTTTTCTTTTAAATAAAGAAGTCACTATTGAAAAATGAAAATAATTATAGTCGGTAATACGCTTAAGATGCACAATGCCAATTAAATGTTAAGGACAGTGTCCTTTTAAGAATGTCTCAAGGACACTGACTTGTGATTTATTCAATGTGATAGCAGTTTTAAGTCTAGCATAAGTATTCACATCCAACATATAGTTAATAAGAGCTTCATGTAAGTATTGACAGAAAAACCCAGCATGTAGAAGTGCTGACGAACCCAATTCATGCTGGAAAAGGTGTTTGCAAGCACTGAGAGACTCATCCCTACTTTCGTTTCTCAATTCCTTTCCATTGCTTCAGTTTCTGTATATGAAAGTTCCCATCAAAGGGTCTGTATGCGGAAATACCAGATAATGCGATAGTGGTTTTCAAGACTATTTGAATGCCTTTCTATTGCCTGTAAACATTTTTGAGTGGCAGGTCTGAAGTTTTTAGAAAAGCATTTATCCTGGAGTTGATGATGCAAGGAAGAGATACCCCAAAATATACAAAGTATTTTTCAGTATGTGCTTATGTATGTTGTATGTATATTGGACAGACAGTATGTCATCATGGACTTTTTGTCAAACCTTCGCCTTTTATATAACTATATTTCTAAGACTACATAGTACCTGTTGATCTATAACATTATATAACCCTGAAACCTCCATTTAATGATCTTTAAAGCAAGACCAGGCTTAGGCTTTGGTTTCCTTTTTCAAATATCTATTAATAACGTCAAAGAACCTCAGGAATTTCCCAGCTCATCACCTAGACAAAAATGTCACATGACCTGCCTTCTGTCTTGATGAGACTTCTTAACACATATATTTGCCTGGAGGAAACTACTCAGAGAACTCGGCTTTAAACATCATGCATACAACAATTATATTCTTCTGGTTAATTAACTGCATGTGAAGAGAGACTAATAACAGAGTTCTCAGTAGACAAAGAAATACAAAGCCTTCATTGGTAATGGTGAACTAGTTGATACAGGAGTCCTACAATGCTGTATGTATTCTGAAGTGGAAACACCCTTAACACTTTGAGTTGCTCCATTATATATAGGCTAGCACAGGAAATGTTTCCTTCTCTACTCTGTAGCTTCAATGTCCAATTTTGAGGCACTTCCTGCTACAAAAGTGGAAGAAGGGAATTACTTCCTTTGAGTTATCTCAAAACTTACAATAGTTGTTCATTAGCTGGACATTAGTACAATGGCAAACATTTACCAAATGTATCCCAGAGGTACTTGTAATCAGTTGCCTATTAAATCTACACTGGTTGATTCATGGCCTCTATAACTTGCCATGTACCATTCCAGTGAACACTTCATTATAGATTCCTGTCTTTTTTTTGTCATATTTTCTGATATGGTTTAGTGAGTAGTTTCAGAAGTGTGGTGCGGATTGTTAGTACAGAAACGTCATGAGATACATTGGAAACTGATTTTCACAAATATCTGGTATTAATTGTGTTTATTTAGAAAAATAATAATCCAGATGCATGAAACTACTTTATTACTTTTCAGTGGGTCTCAGATTTGTTGAAAGGACATGAATTTGTTGCCCGATGATTTGGAGCCTGATAAAAATGATAATTTTGACTGGATTCTAGATGTGTTATCTGATGAAGAGCAATGTTAAAGGTGGAGTTAGTGGAAGTGTTCTAGTGTGACAGCAAGTGTCATTACCTCATTAGTTATCTCCCTCATGCACGTGTGGCGTCTTTGATTGGTATTTCTATTATTTGGAATTTCCACCAAGAAACTGTCTTGGTTTGATAAAGACTTTCAAATATTTGCCATGGCAGTCTTAGCTTTTCCCTTTGAACTGCTGATCAATGTTTGTTTTTTTTTTGTTGTTTGTTTTGTTTGTTTTGTTTTCCTTGATCTCTCTTCCCAGCTCTTGTAATGCAGTGCTATTGTTTTGTGAAACACTTTATTTTTAAATTTCAAAAGCTGCTGCGATAATATATTTCTATGCTGGTTGTTTGCTAAAGTATGAACTGAGCCACATAATTGCCCCAGTTGGTATAATCCACAGCAGCCAAGATGCTCCTATGGTCTCTGATTATGTATACAATTATTGGAACAAATGCAAAAAGAAAAGGAAAATGAGGATTTTTTAAAAAAGAAAACCACCATTGTGGATATTAAATATTTAGCTAGCATGACTATGAAACTAAAATTTCAAATTTGACGATTTTAGTTAATATACATTTAAATAACTGTGTACAGCTTATAGAGAAAGATTAACTCCACTTAAATACATGCAGCAAATAAAGCTGTGCCTCACGTTATATAAATTCAATTAATATCAGCAGGCTCTACAAACACATTATTTGAAGCAAGAGAGACATGGACACTGTGTTCACCCATTCCCACTTTCCCAGTTTGCACACTCATGTGCAGCTGCCATGACAAAACACAGAAGATGGCATTGCCTAAACGATAGAACCTCATTTATGTACCCAATTTATCATGCATTGTGTGTGTGTGTGCGTGCATGCACATGTATTCAAGGTGTGTGTGTGTGTGTGTGTGTGTGTGTGTGTGTGTGTGTGTGTGTGTGTGTGTGTGTGTGTGTGTGTGTGTGTGTGTGTGTGTGAGAGAGAGAGAGAGGGTATGTGGGTGTGAGGGCTACACATGACATGGCACACATGTGGAGGTTTACTGTCAATTTAAAGAGTTAGACCTTTTTTTTTTTTTTTTTTTTTTTTTAAACCGTGGGTTTTGGCATTGAACTCATGTTCATGTTTGTGCCCAATGTGTGCTTTTCACTACTGAGCCATCTCAGCAACCTGGAATTTTTTTTTATCACAATTCTATAATCTTAAAGCCTAATCATAGTGTGTTGACAGGTTTGATTCTATCTGAAAACTCTGTCCATTTGTTGGTACTCACCTTTGCCTGATTATTACGAGAAAACAGAACAGCTATTCACTACATCTGATGTCCTCAGTAGGCTTTCCTTTGTGACTGGCCGTCATGGTGGATGAGTCCCATGTTAATCTGATAGTTGCTTTAAGCATAGTGTCTCTAAAGATAGTCCCATTGCATAGTACTAGAGTGGGATACAGTTCACCTTGTCACATGAATAAGAGATCACACTACAGGGGACACCACTTTTCTGATGTGGGGCCTGTGGTATCTCCTTCTGAGTTCTGTATCCCAAATATTTTCTATTTGTGCCTTAGTTTTTCTTTATTTCAAAGGACTGATATTTTGGATTTGTGACAGTACTTATTATAAAATATCAGTTATGTTACAAGTTGTAACACTATGGATCCTTAATAATTATTTTGTACTTTGAATTTGTCATTTCATTTATGGTGTGTCTACTATACCTTATTGCCATGTGCTTTATCTTGCAAAATGTTTATATATTGTGAGGATAATATGCAATTTTACAAAATCATTAGTTGTTGGATTTTCTGATTATAGAACCCACTTAACAAATAAAACCATTCTATATCTTTCCAGAATTTTCACATTTTACCAGGAAATACTAATGATATGAAGAAAGATATCTATTTTGATTAAATTTCTGCACCGCTATTGAAATGTCTAACATTAATATCTTTGGAATCAATTGGGTTTAAAAACTACTTCCTCACTAGAGGAAGACAAGAGGTTAATTTTTGAGCAGATTCAAACATGGGACGTTCTCCTTTAAAACTTCCCACCAAAGAAGGGGAAATGCATTTACCCGTCTTTGCCTTTTTCATGTTTTAATTAGTTTTTCTTGAAACAGATGTGTTTGATAAGCGGGGTTGGCTGATTTTCACAAGCTATAACCTTCTACCTTGATTCACAATCACTCCCCTTCCTTCTTATTAATAGCATCTTGATTTGATTGGAAGAGTTTCCTCAGTACTCACAGGAAGGTCCCCACCTTCATGAGAACCTTCATAAGACCTACTCACTCTTAAGCAAGGAGCCAGGAGTGAAAGTTTATTTGGGACTTTTAGGAAATCATTTGCTTTAGTGAAGATCGAGTAATGCTGGTAGCCTGTAATCTACTGTCTTCTTTCCTGTTTAAAATGTGGATATCTGCAGGAGCCATCCCATATCCAGGACTTGATAAACACAAGGTCAAAAGACACACCGGTAAGGAGGAGATGTGTAATAGGAATGTAGGGTTACAATTACCTGACCAACGTCATCAGTTCTAGCCCAAGCTTCCTTCCTATGACTGAAGAATTAACCTCTTTTGAGTTTTCATTACTTGTCACAAATGTCTTTTTAAATTTGTATATACTCTAGGATGGGCTTTATGGAAATTATTATTATTGGCCCTAAGATAGAACAGTTAGACCCATTGAGGTTATAAGACATATGACTTTTATGATTCTGGGTGTGACTAAGAAACTGGATTCTTTATTTTATATCATTCTAATTAATTTCAATGTGACATTAAATAGTAACAGCTTTGGCTAGTGTCTGTTGGACTGTGCAATTTAAATCTTATAGGAACTGATTAATTTTTCCTTATCAAATTTTTATTAGTGTCACATTCTTTTGAAACAACTTGTAGTATATCACACTGTTAGATTTGTGTGAGAAGTCTTCAGATTACTAGTTATAACTTCCTTGTCTTAGTCTTATCTGCTACTATGATAAAAATAACCTGAAACTGTTATACAAAAGTGGCTGACTGTTCAAAGTATAGTCTTTCACAGTGTGGAAATCAAGGCAACTGGAACTTGAAATAGCTGGTTACATTGCATTCACAGGTAGGAAGAGAGCAATGACTACTAGTGTCTTGTATGGTGTAAGATCCTCCCCTGAGCCTAAGGAATAGTGCTGCCTGGTGTGAGCATGAATTTCCACTTCACCCTCATGCCCAGTGGAATTTCCCAGGAAGTTCTAGCTTCTGTCAAGTTGACAATACTGACATCACAACAGCCTTTTAAAGACATCCTGACCAGCCAGGACTGTTTCACAAAGACAAAAAAACAAACCAAAATCCTGACCGGTGTCTCTCCTATAAGAAGTATAAGTGCCCAAGTAGGGATGAACTGTAAGACTTGGGTTTTATGGTTTGTTTGTTTTTTAATTCTATGGAAGCTCCCTAGACATTCATTGTCTTGTTGATTTCCTTGCCTAAGTTTTGGGCAAGCATCTTGAATGTGTCATTGCCAATTCATTAATGTTACAAGGAAAAGATTTCGAGCCATCTTTGTAGGTAAGTTTCTCTAAGGAGTTGCTCAGTATGTGCTGATCTGATCAAACTACTAGACTTCTTATGGTGGATTTTCCTCTATTTTCACACTTTAATTTTTAAAATCTATTTGTACATAGTCTGTAACAGAAGTATCTTAGTTTTAAGGATGAAAGAGGCCAAACACTTTATTTGAAAGTAAGACTTTACCTTCTTAATCAGCCTTTTCCATGATGTATTAGGTGTAAGCTGTAACACTCATTGAGATCCGTGTTTTTCTTCACACACACACACACACACACACACACACACACACACACACACACGTCTTCAGCAAGTATATTTGGAGCTTTTTGAGATACCTTTGAAAACTTTTGACCTCATGGTCAGTGGTGAGATGTGTGGTCTCGCATTCTAGTGGTACTGGATTCCCAGGCTGGCCTTTCAGGAGCCTTACCTGGATGAACGAACTTTTTGAAGCATGAGTGTGACTCTCAGGAAGACAGTCCCAATTGGAGATGATTCCCTAAATATACTTTTAGGAGTGAGTTCAGGTTTAGTGATAAGATATTGTTTTATTTTCTTCCCTAGGCATTTTGGGAAAAGTTACTTTTTTTAATCAAAATATGGTTTTATTTTCTTTGTGAGATTTTTATATTTTTGTTATGACTGTGGACTGTGGTTAACCAGTTTATAAGGAGACTGAAAAAGATATCTCCCCAACATATTTAAAAGTTACAAATGCAAAGTAGAGAATTGATGCCATAATGCTTAAAGATGACCAATGCACTGAGCTTCTAGAGCTCTATTTAGAAATACACTCTAAGGGGCTGCTTGTCTATCTCAGTGGTTAAAACAGGACTGCTCTTGCAGAAGAGTGGAATTTGGTTCATGCATCTATGTTGGTGTGGCTCACAACTATCCATAACTCCAAGTGCACCGGAATGTGATACTTCTGGCCTCCCTAGGCACCTGTAATCATTTCACATAGCCACCACACCCACATGCTATTAATTAAAATTAATAAAAATAAAAATGTACTATCAAATACTAGTGATTTTCAAACCCTTTTCTCTCCAGAAGACCACAGAAAGATTTATATTTGTATCACAAATTAATCATAACTTTAAAAGGAATGGATTGAAGTTATTTTTTTCTCCTCTCAAATACTAGTTCTTCACAGCTGAAAGAAATAGGCTTAAAAATCAAGGATTATAATCACATAAAGGTATGCTACTTTCCGGCCTGGTGGTGGTGGCGCACGCCTTCAATCCCAGCACGCGGGAGGCAGAGGCAGGTAGATTTCTGTGAGTTTGAGACCAACCTGGACTACAGAGTGAGTTCCAGGAAAGGTGCAAAGCTACACAGGGAAACCCTGGCTTGAAAAAAAAAAAAAAAGGTATGCTACTTTTATTCTGTGAACTTTCTAGTATCCATATTTATCCATCATTTCCTCAGAGTTCCTTTTGTATGCAGTAACGGTTGATGGAGTGTTAAACAATTATCCCAAGTTATAAAATTAGGATTAATTTAAAAACATGTAGCAAAGTTGTAAATATTTACCAAAAATGGGGCATGGTAAAAAAAAAACTAGACTCTTGGAAGACCATGGGGCCTTCTGAAATAAGTATAATAAATTGTGTAGCTCACAATTTATGTATTTTGGAAAATAGTATTTAGAAAATGAAATGCTAAGTGCTATCTATGCTTTTCTTCCTTTGGGGCTTGCCTATCATCTGCACATCAGACTTTTGGAAGGCTTGCCAAAGCATCTCCCCAACACTGTCACATAGACTGTGAGCACTTAAGCTTATCTGTAAGCCTCCTTTGAGATAGAGCCCTGCCAGACAAGCCATGTCCTGCCAGCACCAAAGCCAAGCTAATTTCTGTAAGCGAGACCTCATGATTTTATTTTTACTGACAATATATCCAAGTACAAGGTAACTTGAAAATATTTTAATGAAAAAAATTATTCCTAAACCTAACAGTCATTTTTGGGTATGTAAATATTTTCTTTCTTTTTGCCCCTGAAATACCTTGGACCTTGGATTACAAGTGATCTGTCACTTCTTGGGGTATAAAATTTCATGATCTATCTAGTCTAACAGGTACAGTATGCAACAGTTAAGATACAATGTGATTGACTGCAACAGAAATATATACACTGTATTATAAAATAAGAATCATTGTCAAACCATGACATGACTATTTAATTTATTTGATGATTTTCTGGTGCTATTTTTTGCCATTTTAATATATCACCAATATGAATGAATTGAATTTTTAATTTTAATCACTTTAGAACAGATTAAATACACACACACACACACACACACACCCTCATACATAAGAACATATTTTTACATTTCACATATTTGTACTGTGTATTTTGTGCCAGTGCTTGGATTTTGGAGCCTGGTCATTAAGGAAATACAAAATAGATAGCAGACAATTTGGAAAATGTTCTGCTAGTGTAGAACATAAACATTAATATGTACCTGGCAAAAATAGTGCCCTGAAATTCCTGGCTGTGAGCTGATTTTATCAACAGTAACAAAGAACCAATTATCCTATCTGGGAGTGTTTCTAAAATGGAAGTTGGAATGTCTAGACAAATACTACTAGAGAAAATCTGATGATTTCCAGCGTATGTTGACACTTTAGTTCAGGGACACTTTAAAATTTGAATGCTTTAATTTTTTAAACAAGGAAGTAGTGAGGCATAGTGTGTGTGTGTGTGTGTGTGTGTGTGTGTGTGTGTGTGTGTGTGTGTACGCATGTATGAATGTGTGCACATGCATTCCTGTGAAGCACTCCATCATGCTACTTGGGTGTTTCGTGGCTATCTTTACTTCTCGTTCTTTGGATCTGTACATCTATGGTTTTTAGAATCAAATAAGCATCCTTGAACATAAATTTGCTGGATTAAATCAAGTGGATTCTGATGGACAAAATGATTAGCTTGTGATTTCCATTTTAAAGTTACATATGATATTCTAATTGAAACTTTTTAATATTCAGCTTCAATAATCAAAATCTTTACCTAATTTCTTTTTTTTCAAAGTTTTGTTTCCTTATGTTTTATGTGTGTGAGTACTTTGCTTGCATGTTTATACGTGCACCATATGAGTGCCTAGTGCCCTGGAGTCTAGAGGCGCTAACATCTCTGGGAACCAGAATTGTAGATGGCCATACTCAGCTGTGTGATAAAAATGAACAATTTAGGGCATTCTCTAGAACCTTCTTCATAGAAAAGGCATTATTGTCCATTACTTTGTAAGAATGAAAATCAGAAACACTGCACCAAAAACTAGAGATATACAATTTTTAAGCTTTTAAAATAATATTTTAAGTTATAGGCTAGCCAAAGAAAACTGTTTTTAATTTTAGTGGTTTAGCCTGGCATGAATCAATAAAACAAAGTTTGTTGCCTATGGATCATCCCAGTAGACAGATTGTTGCCATTAAATATAAGGAGTAGCTAAAAACCCAAGTGAAGGAAGTCTACTAGAAATATTTTTTGGCAGAAAATGTCCTGTTGATTTCATAATGCTTATTGTATTTCCTTTTTACTGTCACATGAGGTAATAGATACCAGATTTTGATTTCCTAAAATCCTCTTTTCCTGCCAGGTGTCAGCATAGGTGATGGAGATGGTCTTATTGCATGGGCAAGCAGTCTTTTATCATATCCTGAAAACTCTGGCTTTGGAATCAGAAAGACCTAGACCTGACATCTTGATAGTTCCTTAGTTGTGAAATTGTATTTGGTAGCTATTTAAAGTCTAAAGTCTCTTCTCCTGTGCACATGGAGCAATAGTAGTTTGTTTTTTTTTCATATAGTTATTGCAATCATTTTAGTGCAACGATGTTTCTGAAAATAGTGCACACATTGTCTGGTGTGACCAGGTCATCAAATTTAGCTCCTTTGTTATTTTTGCTATTCCTAGTGGCATCTTATTTTTATTTTTATTTATTTATTTTTTTGTGACTTTCACACTATGCTTCACAGTCTGGACAACTTATGTTCCTCCCTTCACCAGTAGACATTTGTCAATGTCTAGATATATTTTTGCCATTAACAGCATGGAGGGAATTGCGGCTGGCATCTCATAGTTAGAGGCAGGCCCAAGATGCTGTAACATAGTCTTCACGATTTAAAACAAGCTGGGCGATGGTGGCACACCCCTTTAATCCCAGCACTCAGGAGGCAGAGCCAGTCAGATCTCTGTGAGTTCAAGGCCAGCCTGGTCTACCAAGTGAGTTCCAGGAAAGGTGTAAAGCTACACAGAGAAACCCTGTCTCAAAAAACTAAAAACAACTCCCTGGCTTCAGAGAATGGTCCATTCTCCAGTGTCATACTGAGAAGACTTGGAAAACTGCTTTTAGTATTTGTTATTAAGGACGAATATTAGTTTTTATTTCATTAGTAGCTATTTGTGTACAAGACTGAGTAATGTCTTTGACAATATTTATAAAATTCCCATCAGGTTATCTGTCCAAAAGTTTTCCTATTAAGAATAAGTTATGTGAAAGTATTTTAAGATTATTCTCCTACATAAGATTATTTTCTACACTACTTTTGGTTTTAAAATGAAACTACTCTATTAAATTAGAGATTTTTTTTTCTTTCGTTTTTCGAGACAGGGTTTCTCTGTGTAGCTTTGTGCCTTTCTTGGAACTCACTTTGTAGTCCAGGCTGGCCTCAAACTCACAGAAATCCACCTGGCTCTGAGTCCTGAGTGCTGAGATTAAAGGCATGTGCCACCACCACCGCCTGGCCAGAGAATGTTTTTTTTATTATAATATTTATTCTTCACATTTAATTGTTAAAATAAATGAGGTTCCCCAAATAACTGGACATTTTAGATATTTGATAAACGTAAATATTGATACTAATATACAATATAATGTGAGCATGAAAAACTAATATAAAGAATTAAATTTAATTTACTAATCTGACCAGTGAAATGAATGTGCTCTTTGGTGAATTGACTTAGCTACTTACTTACAATTTACTCTAACTGCAGTATATTTAGTTTATTAAAATCATATACATTACTATATAATACTAATCCTATAAGATGTTTCTGCAATTAAGTTTTCTGGACTGATATGTTAGAATAAAATGACTAGGGTTTCATCCTCTAGATATTGGAGTTATAAAGATCAGAAATCTAGGCTTTCTTGCTGACCTCTTTTCACTAATATTCAACTGTTAATTTTTGTTTCATTGAGTGAATTTAGGTTTTACAGTACATACTGATTCATAGCATACTTCTCAACTTAAAAGAAAAAAATGTCTTATTCCTGCCACTTACACATCAAAATGAATAAATACAGAGAACAATTAAATTACATCTGAATGCTCTAGATTATGGATTGATGGCTACCACAGCAAAATGATAGATATTTCCTATTTCTTTCTTAGTATTGACTTTGTTTCTCTATGATATATATTTATTGAAAGTATATAATTAAGATCTCTTGAGAGTTAAAATCACATCAAGAAAAAGCTCCTCAAGAAACCACTGTCTGTGGTTTTGTGTCAGGCTGGATTTGAGCTCAAGAGTAGGGAATTTTCAGCTATGTTTTATATCCATATGAAATTACAAATTGTGGTCATTGGTAGCCTGACTGATGAAATGAATCTTAAATTGGATAAAATTATTATTATCAGAAAGATTTTAGTTACAGGTAAATATAGTGTGGTTTATTGCTGATCATTTGAATTGAGGGTACCTTGAGAAGTCAAAAAATAGAAATTCTTTGGTTAAAGATTAATGGAATAATTCAGCTGACGAAGCATAAAAGAAAACCCACAAATGGAAGATGTGAAAGTCAAGGCCTTCTTTTTCATAGATCAAAAGTAAAATATGAACAAAAGGATAGCGTTTTAAAAAATTTGTTTAGATTATATATTGGGACTTATTATTTACAAATATAATGCAGTCTATATTTATAATTTATTCAAGAGATTGGAGGTTTAGCAATCTTATAAAACAGGATACATTGTGTTATAGTATTATTTGAGACAATTAGTTATGGGAAATTACTAGACTGTATGCTAGATTTTTATTTATAAATAAGAACTAAAAGATGTTCTTCTGTGTCTCACAAATGGGAGGCTAAATGATCTACTCCAGAATCTTATCTCACATGAATTAAACTTTGCAGATGCATGATTCTTATTGGTAGAATGGGCATTGTCATGTAAAAGTTTTAATAACTGCATTTTTTAAATAAAACAATTAATTTAATAACATATAAATGGTAAGGAAATATAAGTGGAACAATTAGGTGAAACTGTTTATTATTAAACATAGATTCCTCCTTTGAAATTTCATATAAAGAGAACACCACATTAGTAGATTCACTTGTGATTTTCCCCACTTAAGATTTCTCTGTATGTATGACATGAAAATCTGTTTCCATGTTGTCCCCTGAAATGTTGAGAATGCATTTCCATGGCTGACTTAGTCCTCCAATGACTAGATGCGGGGTGGATATGAATGAACACTATACCTGAGAGATTTGGTGTTGTGATATATTGTGTACCCTGATAAAACTTACCTGGGGATCAGAGGACAGAGCCAGGCATTAGATTAGACATAGGCCAGAAAGTGATGGCACACACCCTTAATCTTATCACTGGGGCCTCACTGGGAACAGAGCCAGACATGGTTGGTCCACACACCTTTAATCCCAACACTTGAGAGCTCATGTCTTTGCTTGGGAAGTACAGATGGCAGGGTAGAAAAAGGTATGTAAGAAGTGAGGAAACAGGAACTCACTCTCTTTAGACTAAGGATTTTGTAGAGGTAAGAACTAGGCTGTTCCGTTTCTCTGATCTTTCAGCTTTCACCCCAGTATCTGGCTCTGGGTTTTTTTGTTTTTGTTTTTGTTTTTTTTTTAAATAAGACCTTTTAAGATTTTTGTTACAACTTGGCATTCCTATTTCTTGTGACTTTAATTTCAGACCTCACCAATGGCCTTGTAGAACTCTTAAGAACTGCCTTTCACACAGTCATCCTTCTTTTCTTTTCTCTCTTAGAAGTTTGAGAGCTGTGTTACAATGTAAGCAATACTTTCTTTCCCTTAATTCATATCTTACATGCCTGGAGTAGTCCGTTCTCTGAAGGACCCACCACAACACCTTGGTGTGTGGTAGTTTTCAATGTTATTACCACATTCTTAAACAACCCTAAGACATAGACACTTTTGTGTCAGTGTAATGTGAAAATGATTCTGTTGTATTTTCTGCAGGTTTTCTCTGTACACTGGCCAAGTTTTTTTCTTTGTGCTTCTCATTGGTAGTTCTGTGATTACTATACCCTGGTTTGATGTAGTAAAGGCTTCTCCCTTCCCTCAACCTTTCCATCTAATATTTTGAGAGGATTCATAATCTCTTTATGATTTTTCCTATATTAATATTTTGAAGTTTTTATTGGAATTTGCTTCATGTAGCCTTATCTTTTCTTATTCCATTTTTAAGAAAACACAGCATTCTAACCATAAATGTACTTCTTATACTAAATAGTGCTTTCTAGAACATCCTACCATTTACCCTTGAAAATAGCAGTGTGCAATTTACTTTTTAACTACATACAGACCTAATTCTCCTCCGTCTATTATTAGTGTATGAACCCAGAATGAATTCTGAAGTCCATCATCAAATTTAACAAGAGGAAAGATTTCAAATTGCGGCCTTTCAGATTGGGATTTTTTGGATCCGAATCATTGACCTTGTAAGGTTTTAATCATGCCTACCTGAGTGGACATCCACTTGAAATATTCTTTCCCATTCACTGCTTCCTTAGAGGCTGGGGTTCTACTGTTTTATTGAATAACTGTCTCAGGACTATTCCAGCTAATCATTTCAGTTGTCTATATATTTAGTTAAGGTGCTTCCTTTTAGATATACTCTTGATTACTTAATAACAGTGCTAGAATTGCACTCCTAAGAAATAAGAAAAACTTAGAGGTGAGTACTACCAAGTGCTTCTTATGTCTTTGTTTCCCTCTTGGCTCTTTGACATTGACCTAGGGAAACAGAGAGAACAAATCTTCACCCTGACCAGTGTGGTTTCTAGTTGATTTTCATGCTTTTCTATGTTATGAGGCAGTGACTACAAAAAGAATTAGTAAAATGCCCTTTTACGGTACTTTATGAGACATAGAATGAACTTCTTATTTAGCATAATTCAGAAGGTAACAATCTATATGATGTATGCTCAAACAACTGCTACACACCAAAGGATTATACTGGAACAAACTTTTCCCTGGGAATATAGACAATCTATGCATTAGTTTTAAATAGTAGGGGAAAGAAAGGCAAAGAGACAGCTTGAGTTGCAAAGTTTTATTACATTGGTGTTATATGTGCACAGTTAGTTCAAGGGTTTTTTATTTTAATTTTATTCATATTTTGAGAATTTTAAGTAGAGTACTGAATTTATATCATATTCTCCATCCTTCATCTCTCTCCCATTTCAAAACTTTAAAAATCTTAGAAAATGTCTTACTTAAATAAATTCTGGGGTTTATTTTATTTTATTTTATTTTTTTATGTGTGAGTACATGTTCATGCATGCGTGCATATGTGAGTGTGTTTATATGTTTACCAAGGAATTTGTATGGGGAACAATTGTCTACATCAGGCATATTCTTAGAACGTTCTCTATTTTATTATTATTATTTGAGACAGGGTTTCAGAATCAAGCTAGAGTACGGGGATTCATTCAGACTAACTAAGTAAGGAGCTCCAGGGATCCACTTGTCTCTGTTCCCCCTGTGTTGGGGTGACAGAAAACCTTACTAGGCTTTTCTATGGATGCTGGGGATTAGTCTCATACTTACTAAGTAGACACTAACGACTGATCCATCTCTCCAGCACAAAATCAAAGTGTTTAATTTTAGAATGTTAACTGAATGAATATAAAACCAAACCCAACTACAAAAGTTCTGATTATACATATTAGACAAACAAAAGAAGAGTTAGAAGTCTGTGGATTTAAGAGCAGGAGAGAAGTGACTAGTAATTGCTTAGGCCCAAGGTTACTGGGATAAAGTTTGGAGCCAATAACCAGAAAACAGTAATGCAAACCAGAAGACAGAAGAGCAAATGCTCCCCTCTTCCTTTCCTCTGCCAACAGGACAGTATTTCTTATATTTGTTTATTTGGATTTTGACTTTGTTTGTATCACAACAAAGCCCTGGGAATTACAGCTAGCTTAGCTGAAATACGTCTTTGTTTCCCTGGAATGTTGGGAGGAGTAATTTCCGGACTGTGATGGTACTTTATAGTGCTTTCTCATTCATAGAGGCAAAGCCCAGCAGGTTTTTTAACATTGTTTCTTTGTCTTTTTTCTCTATGCATGAAAATCAGGAGTTACCATTAAATCCATAAGAGATATATGTTTGCTCTCTCCTGCTGTTTCTACAAATGAAAATAAATAAGAATCTTTTCCACAGTTGAGTTCCACTTAAAAGGCAACTGGAAAAAGTCTAAGGAACTAGGAAAATCCTCTGACCTTGGCCAGGTGCACCATTATTTTGCAAATGAAGTGGTTTGGTGTGTGACTTTTTAAATGAGACCATATTTGCATGAAATTGTAATCTGAGTGTTGATGAGCAGCACTTGAACCTGACCCTGGGGTTAACCCAGGGTTAGTTAATTTATAAAAACAACACATACCTGTTAGCCTGGAGTGTATGATTGACTAATACTAAACTATGTTTTAAAACTTTCTGTCCAGTGTATTGCTTTATTTTAAACTAATACACTAGCAACATTGCTTCAAGGTGACTATTCTCTATTAATTCTATTAATATTGGATATTATGGACAGAATGATGAAGTCTTAACATAGAAGAGAATCTTTCCCTTCCTGCTTTTTATTATTAATCTCAGGTTACCCAGTACAAACTCTCACTGATTTCTCTACAGGAAAGTTTGGAGCATCTACTTAAAGGTGCCTTAATCCTATTAGAATTGAAAAGATTGTTTCTATGAATTTCCTCCTGTAGGGGTGGAGAGGGTGGGCTATTGCTGATGCAGTGTTTACAAAAAGCCCAGTGGCCTGGTTTAACCTGTCCAGGCATTGTGCATGTCTTTAATCCTGCTATATATCCCGCCATTCCTCTTTCTGTCTCTGAATTATGTCAGTTGTTTCACATGGACCTATTAAGTGAAAGATGGGAAAATAGGTCAAAATATTCATTTGATGAAATATTCATTAAGTTGTTATTTTTAATCATAACAAGACGCTTATATTGTGGATCTCTCAAAAATAGATGACTCAGTTAAACTGGTCACTCTTGTTTTCGTGTTATCTGGTGAATATATATAGTCCCTCATGTCCCATTTAACTTCCGTGGGTGGAACAAGTGGTAGGTGATGTTGCTGCCATTCTGAGCTCTGAGTGGAAGCAACCAGACAACTTGAACATGAAGGGGGTTCTGTCCCATAGTCAACAGCACCTGATGAGGGTTGCAGTCAAGACACAAAGGAAAATAGTGACTGTAAGAGGTCTGGTTTTCTAGACTACAGCAAATTTTGTTCTGAGAACAGAATGAACCCACAATTACACAACAGTCTGTCCTCTGTCTAAAAGTTCTTCATGGTATAAGGCTCAAATTCTGCTCTGGATAGTTCCAGTTAATATCCATTATCCTGGAATAACTATTAGTAGTATTTTCTATTACTTTTAGAGAGTGACATTTGAAAGACAACTATAGGCCCTGGAGAGGAATGATAATTTAAGATCCTTGGACCAAAAGGAAATGTTGGAACCAAGCAGATCATCAAAAACAGTACCTGAAACAAAGGGACCCTGTTTTAGGAATAAAGTTCAAACCACAGACTTTGAAACAGTGCAGGCTTCAGGAAAAAGGGTAGGTTGTGTCAGACATCTTTCCTGATGGTGTGACGTCCTCCTTGGACAATGTTTCTGAAGCTGTCTAATTGGTCTAGGAATGTAAGAGGCTATCTAAATGCAGATTCTAAGGCCTCATCCCAGACCAGCACAGTGAGTGTCCTGGGTATAAAAAAAGATCCTTGGTGAATTACAGCACGAATGTGTGACTGCCATTTCAACAGAGCTGGGTGAGGGTGGGGGCAACAGTATGAGGAAAATAGGTGTCTTCTAAATTTGGCGCCAGGTTGGGGTGGTTTCTTAGAAATTATAAGCAAATATATAAATTTACAAGTCTTGGGCACTTTAAAAAAGAAAGCAAGGTAATTTTAATCACATTTGCATTCAGTTCTGTTCATTTGTTCTTCATATCTTGAGTATAATAGAAACACCATTATGTACCTAGGCCAGGGCTCATGGGTGTGCTGAACCCTGTTATAGAAAAGGCTTCATCGTGATCACTTAAGGGAAGAATGCCATGTGGGAAGTAGCATTCCAGATGAGTGACCCTATGCCTGTAGTTATTCTGAGGTCATTGACCAGAGTGACTTAAATAGGGTATCTTGGCCATTCTACTGGAAGAAGAAAGGGAAATGAATATATATATTCATGATTGTTACTATGTTAAGTGAGATATGCCTTATAAAACTTCACAGAAATTGGGAAAATTTGTTTTCAAGTCACCTCTAACCTTGTGTGTACCTCAGAATTGCTACTCACACTGAAGTCATAACCCAAGAGCTCTGGCAGATAACAGATGCACAGTCTTCCAGTCTTCGAGGAGTAACTTAATTAAAACCCGCCTTTTGATGCCATGTTAGCTTATTCACATATGAATAACCTGTTGTGTGTGTAGATGTGTCTGACCTGGCGAAAATGTTGTTTTTATTTGGAAAGCATGATCTCAGCAGCAGTGTAGACATGGGGTGAGTCTACCAAAATGTTGTTATTTAAATTCCAATCCTGCTGTGACTCTGCCTACTTGCAAGAACATCTTTTCAAAAGCAAAACCATTTCCCTGGTAGTTCAAGGAGCCCTGAGCAGTGTGGTGCCCTCATATAGACGAAAATTGTGTCTGTGATTTGGGTTATTGAAGTAAAAATGCAACCCACTCCTATGTCATAAGTGTTTTTTTGGTAAACAAAAGTGTTTTCATAGAGCTCAAATTTCTGCTAACCAAAATTGTATGATATAATATTTTTTGTCTATGAACTTTCAAAATATCATTGATAGAATTTTGCTTTTGGATGAAAAATATTACATACAAGCAAAATTAAAACACTAAATCAAAATTTGATTTCCACAATCCTAAAAGGGATACAATATATTTCAAGTCAATCTATAAGAATGATTTCTCAGGATAGAAAGGTGGCTTACTGGGCAAATGTGCTTGCTGCTTTCCCTGGAGACCTGGGTTCAATCCCCAGAATCCACACTGTGGAAAGAAGGAAACTATTCCTGACAATTTGTCCCCTGTCCCTGTATACAAATACATGCACAAACAAACGCACATCAAATAAATAAATGATAAATGTTCTTAAAGATTAAAAGAAAAGAATGAATCTTCAATGAATGGGAGAAAGAAAGGGTGTTTCGTTGTAAGTTTGAATATGAAATTTTTTTCCTTAAGAAGTTGGTCAGAAATAAAATAAAAATCACAGTTTTTTTAAAGGCATAAAAATATGGAGAGACACAGATTTAATATAAGCCTTTGCTCCCACCAAGAAAATATGTCCAGTATTTCATCTGTCCCTGGCAGCATTGGATGGAGAAGGCTCCTTTCTCCAGCTTCAATGTCTTGAGTAACAGGACGGCATGTTTGTGAACGTTTAGATACTGCATACATTTCACATTGAATGAATGTTTGTTGAGTAAGACAGACCCAATTATATGTCAGGCATTGCATATGAGAGGCGGTATAGACCTGAAGGAGATTCAGGAATCAGTTTTGTTCATTCTGGGATCTCAAAAATGGTGGGACTTCTTTTAACACCAGTTCCTAGATGCATTTGGGAAGGGGCACCAGTGAAAGACCCAGGAGTGTCTCGCCCCTGACATTGGCCACAGCATGTCTCTCCCTGGTGAGTTTCATGTTCCTGTTTTTCCTCTGCTTTCCATTTATGTGTGTTAGGACTGATCCCAGCTCACCCAGAAACCTGGCAGCTGGAGTTACTTCACTTACTAAACAATTGCTACAAAATTTTCCTTGTTTGGCCCATATTAAGATATTTTAGGACTACCTGCATGACTACCTCTGGAGTCAAACTAAAATTCATCTTAGTGTAGAAATCTTTAACAAGTCTCTTCATGTTTTATTCATTTCTATTTTACTCTTCCTAAAAATGTTGATAAAGGATACAAAACATTTTTTTCTAAATGACCCTAGTTTTCTCGTTTCAAATTGTATTGGGAAACATATAATACATTTTTGTATCAGTCATTAAAAAACTTCTAATTTTTGTAATCTGGCAAACCTATACTTTTTGGTACTATTATTAGATAACAATTAACAACTATGATCTCTAATAGTTGCTTATATTTATATAACCAGCATTTTATTGTATAAAAATATCAGTGATTTGAAATTGTACTATATTTATATTTTATAAATTATTTGTACAATGTAGAATCAGAATAATTCAAATTCATAGGTATTACCATTCAAGATAACTTTTGTATATTAGATTGTATATGTTTTATTAAAATATTTTTCCTATATTTTTTCTTCACACACTGCTTGCATAAATACGTTTGTAATCTGTTCTAAAATGTCTATAAAACATTAACATTACATTGTAAAAAACAATCCTACGTAACATATAACATGTTCTTTAAATGACCCCATGCTCATTTTGAGGCTATTCAAATGTGTACATGTTTATATTACACAGTGTTAGAATTTAGATCATATAACTGAAGCCTTTGATTCCATTGGTAATAACTGAGACCTCAAAAGTGTTCATAGATACAACTGTTACTATAAATGATATTTAGATTTAGAGCTAAACTGAATAGCTTGCATTCACAATTCAGAAATAGAGTGGTAACCACTGCTAATAAATAATTTAAATTAAAACAATATTTAATGAATTTTGTTCAAGAATTTATCTAAATATAAACCTTGATGAAGAACTCTATTTAGGAACCATTTGCTTGCTTGATTATGAAATATGAGCACCAAAATGAATAGTGGTTCCTAGGTATATTTATACTCTCCCCTTGGAATTAATATTTCCCCAACTAATAGAAAATGTTGTCAGGAATTGGAATAAGCACATAAATTATTGTATTTGAATCATGTCTAAATAATCTAAATTCATTGGCATTATGTTGTAATAAATTAAAATGGATCTCGAGAGGAACTTTGTTTTATCTGTTCATTTAGTAAAGTCACTTTGAATGAAAGATTGTCATAGGCCATGTGCTGAATTGGGGACTTCTCTAAGCATAGCAGTGTGAGCCAGTCTCAGAAACATGTAATAACAATGCAATAAGATGAATGTTGAAATACATACCACTACTAGCCACTGCTAAATAACCAGCCAGCACATTTTAAAAGAACAATGCCTGCCTACTAGAAGTTTTGCTGTCTATGTATGTATGAGTCACTTAGGTATTGAGTTATTCAATGAGTGATTGTGGAGTGATTATGCTGTACAAGGCACTGTCTCAGTTCTGGGAATGCGTCTGTGAGCAAATATCAGCTGTGCCTTACTGTAGCAGGAATCTTAGCAGGTCTTAGTAATAATAACAAACCTGGAGGCAGGTATTGGGGTGAATGCTGAAAGATCAGAGATACAGAACAAGCTACAGCCACCTCACCTTGCCAGTTCCTCAGCTGATCCTATTTCCTCAGACTGAAAGTCTCTCAGTACTCATCCAAAATAAATCTCAGCTGAACTGTGCTGCTCAAAAGCCTAAAAGCTTAACCAGCTCTAGTTCCTCATCCTCATGTCTTATATACCTTTCTGCTTTCTGCCACCATTTCCTGGGATTAAAGGCATGAGTCACCATGCCTGGCTGTTTCCAATGTGGCTTTAAACTCACAGAGCTCCAGATGGATCTCTGCCTCCAGAAGGCTAGGATTAAAGGTGTGTGTGCCACCATTTTCTGGCCTCTATGTCTGTCTAGTGGCTGTTCTGTTCTCTGACCCCAGATAAGCTTATTAGGTTGCACAATATTTTGGGGAACACAATATCACCACACCTTATTCCACTGAGTTTCCTTGAGAATCATAAGAGGTATATGAATTTCTTAAATAAAATCAGATGGAAGGTGGGGAAGGGAGTAGATCTGAATTTTCTGAAAAACTAGCAACCTGAATCTGGACAGGAACCAGGATATTTTCCCCAAAGGCTGGCCTTGTACATGATAGGCGCTTGGTAATTATTTTTTTAGTGAACAAGTGAATCTTGATACTTTACACCAGTCCACTGAGTGTAAGTGTTCATGTATATACAGTTTTATATCCATTCTTCATGTTACTTTTTTATCTATGGTTTTCTATGGGTATTGTTGGCTTTTCCTTATGTGAGGAAGCTAGGGTCATTATATGCATTAGGTATCATTGCACTCCAGTCTATGATCTTTCTTAGACCATGTCTTAGGTTTCTTTCTTTACAGACTTCCAACAGTACTGTGCACTAGTTTATATTGTACCTTCAAGTGAGTTTTATCAAAGAGAATTTAAATTTTGCTAGGCCTGATGGTACATGCCTTTAATCCCAGCACTCGGGAAATAGAAACAGACAGATCTCTGAGGTTTAGGCCAGTCTGGTCTTCAGAGAAAGTTCCAGGACAGCCAATGCTACATAGAGAAACTCAAAAATATTTAAATTTATTTTAGACCATGATAAAAATAAATACAAATTTATATGCATTTTTATTCACTTCAGATTTTTAACTCTAAAGTTCAAGATAAAAATAAACATATTCAGACTGTAGGTTATATTTAGGAATATATGATTATAGTACACATATATGCATATAGTAACGATTAGTGAACACAGAGACCATGGTTTTGAAAGAGAACAAGGAGAGACATATGGGAAAGTTTGTAGGAAGGAAAGGAAAGGAAGAAATGTTGTAATTTTATTAGAAGTTCAAAAACAAGCAAAAAAAAAAAAAAGACCAACATATTTTGTAAATGAAGGAACTAAAATTCTAATCTAGGAGAAAATCAAATTTGTCCTTTTATTTTTTTTTTGGTGTTGATGAGTGAAATGATGCCAGAAGTCTTGAAAATAATAATAATGAAGTGAAGACTAAACCATTAAAAATACTAGTGATATCATAGGAAAAACAGAATAAACTTAAAAAACCCATTCTTTTCTTTAAAAAGAGGAAGCTGACTGTTAACATATAGCCATTACACATAAATGCTTATGGATGCATTTCCCCCCAAAAAGTTTTTTGAAGATTCTTTTGCTTGGTATTCTGTCTTGGAAGTGCCACATGGATTTGCTTCTATTTGTAGAGGAGTGACTTAAAGCCACAGTAGAGTCTTTGATAGGATAGATATTTTGGACTTGTTTGCATGAGAATGAAAAATGACTTATGCTTAAATATTGAGTTGTAATCTGTCCTTTGGTGTAAGAATACGCCATTTTAGACAATTGTTTGTATAGTACTAAATAGATATAACACACTCTGAAAATGGCGTCCCTAATAAAGCATTCCCTCTGGCTCTACATGGTATTTCCTTACCATAGTGTGAATTGTAGTTCATTTATATTTCTCTGAGTTTGCCTCCATCAGTTGTATGCACTGATATGATTTAAATTAATAAGATTATCTTTTGCCAGAATGCATAATGCAATGTTCTAGATTGAGATCTGATATTTACTTTTGAATTACTTATTTTATCTCCTTGAACTCCTGTTTGATAATCTAAACAGGAAAAGAAATAGCTGCTAACTTGCTTTTGTTGAGATTTGTATTTCATCAGGTTATTATCTCTATGTGTGTTTTATTTTTGGTTTCCACATTTTCCCCTCCCACAATTACAGTGTTGAGACACTCTAGCTTCAGGATGTTCCTTACCAGACTGTGGCTCAGGCAATGAAAACATTACAAGTCAGTCTATATGTTAGTTTTCTTAATGAAAATAATGTCAAGCAGACATTTTAGCAAAAACTTGACACCAAACACAGGATACCGTAAAACTATGAGCACAAAAGTTTTTACCCTTCTTTGGAGAAGTATGCACACACACATGCATACAATCATACATGCATTCATATGCAAGTATTCATACATTCACATTCACAAATCCAAGCAAGTCACATCCACACATATACAGACATACTCACATGCACATGCATGTACAAACATCCTTACATGTGCCTTATGTGAACTCATAGACTCACTCACATAACATTAGTTATTATAACTATAAATGTTATATAACCAAAGGTAATTTAAATGAGTAGTCATAATCACATGTATCATACTCTCGCAAATACATTTTCGACTCATTTGAAATTCTTTGCATATCAGAACAAAAAACTAGAAAAAGATCAAAGTGATTGGGGCCAACTTTAAATGCTTCTCATCCCTACTTTTTCCAAGCACTGTTCATTACAATATTCTTAAATTTGAATGGACCCCTGTCTCTTCAGTATTTACTGCTCTAGCTCTCTGGTTAATGGTATGAACCTGGAAGAGCTAGGCCTAAAAATGGGGCTGGCTAAACTTTCATATTATAGCCAATTTTATTCAGAGCATTAGACAATTTATACTCTGTGTATTAAGAAGAGTCACCTGGGTACAGTATACAATCACAAGGACAAGCCACATGTGGCAAAAAAAAAAAAGTTTTTCTATAGAGGCATATGAACAAATAACCATAGCCAGTTGTAATGGATAATGTGAAGTGTACACATTCCTATCTGCTACACCTGGGAGAGCACAAAAAACACATTCTAAGAACAATTGTGTGTCTATGACGAAACTGAGGTTACAAGATTCTTGCCTTGTTTGCTTAGAGTTTTCTCACAAGCCCTCAGAATTCCCCTTTTGTGACTCTAGTCTGGGACTGTGCCGTGGAGATACCAGTTTGACACCTTTTTCAGGAGAGTCTCAAGACACCAGTTCCAACCTTCAGAGAAATTGTAGTATGTTATATTGGTGGGTGTAGTAAACTCATAATACAAAAAAGATTTCTTTTACTATGACAGAGAAATACATACTCTAACTTAAGGTCATTCTGGGATAAAACATAGTATCTAAAAGCTGATAGCTTTTGCCCCTGGAAAAATCCCCAAATCTCATTGAGCCTGATAATCTATATCCTAATGTGAAAAAGAGATGGAATGATCATTTTTTTTCAGATTGCTTTTAGAGGCTAGATTGTGTGTGTATGTGGGTGTGTGTGTAGACTTTTGTTCACGTGTGTGTGTGTGTGTGTGTGTGTGTGTGTTTGTGTTTGTGTGTTTATAGTCAAATGATCTCTCATTAAGTGTTACGCCTAAATTACATACATATATATGCAACATCAAATGCAAAGATTTATACATACACATGCACACACACACACACACACACACACACATATATATATGAATAAACACATATCGCATAATCTGATAAATTAGGGTAATCATACTGCTATAGGAATATGCTTAGTTTGTTCTCTTCTAATTGCTAATAATATCTGCATGTTCAAGAGTTAGTAGGGACCATGTCATCCAGCCATGTTATAATACTTTGTTTTATTCATCATCTAAACCTATTTTTATAGGATAGAGAGAATTCTATGTATATAGGAGCTAGTGAATAGGGAGCATTGACTAGGTGGATCTCCACATGACTCTGTCCACTTTTCAGTCAGAATAAGATAATGTTGTATTTTAATTTAATATATTTTGTTAGAAAATATATTCTTTTAATTTAATCATGGTACTTTCTTATCTGTAACAGGAATGAAATAGCTCTAACTCAACACAGATCTTGCACTTGGATTTTGAACCTCACATCTTTTATGTGACTTCTGAAAGTTTACATAATGGATGCTAGTAGCTGAATCTAATCTGAGACCCCATTTTCTCTGCCCATTTTAGACTGTTATTTTTGAATGCATTGGTTTGTCTATTCTCTTTTACTTTATTTTGAAAGGATTATAATAACCTCTAGTATTGATTTATAGCCAACTTAAAAAAAAGTATAATATTTGACAACACCTCCAGTAATAATATAGTACTTAAGATGTCAAAATGAGAGACAAATAGATATATTTAAGATAATTAATTCTTCTGATCTAAATATATTGAAAAATGAATGTCTCACTCTTACCAGATTAGAGATATTTCAGGGGTCCATTAGGGATTTGGTTAAATATAGTTTTGTTAGTGACTTGTATAAAGATTTAGACAGTATGCTTACCTCAAAAGGAGGTGGATGTAGGTCAAGAAAAGTGCTCCCAGGCTCTCTGGCTGTCTCACCACCTGACTGACCACATGTATATTTATCCTTCCTCAGCTACACCCACACTAGTTGAATCTAATGTGTGTGGCTGACGTTACTGGAGAGTCAAACTGATTTCAAGATTTAGCCTGCAGTGTGATCTGCTGGTCAGATGAACAAAAATTCAAAATGTTTTCATGCACTGGGAACATAATAAAAGCTATTCCTTTAAGAAAGTGATTGGAACTATACTAAATTACTATGAAATTATCAGTTAACTTTCATAGTTTATCACAATCTTTCCCAGGATAGTATTCTGGCATGGGAGAATTGTAAATTCAGAACAACTGTGCGTAAGAGTTTTTAAAATGTCGTACAGTCTGGAGATGCTGTGAGAAAAATTCTATAAATATTTTCTTCCAAAGTACCTATGAATCACTCTTCCCCTCAGGCACAAGGTTGGTTTTTCCTTGATTTCTTTCTTTCTTTTTAATACTTTGTTATTCATTACAGATGGCAAAATGAACTCTGTATTCATACACCTCAGATTGACCCTTTGTTAATACATTGGTTCCTTTCAGGCGACACAATGAAATGGCAATCCCCGGAAGTGGCTTTAAATTAAACCCGATTCAGTACAAAGTTTTTCTGTCATATACTGGACAACTAATGTTACTAAAAGAGGATAATCATAATGTTTTGGTAGTTACAATATCAAATTTTGTTATTGTGGGAAAAAGCCACCAATACCCCTACCCAGGTTGACACCTATGGACCACAATAATGACAAGTATTTCATGACAGTCTGAGGTGACAATGGTGGCATGCATAGTCTGACAGTAACCAAGAGCTCTTCATTTAGACTTAGGACCTAGTGAGAGAAAGGGAAATCATGTTGGTTACTGGAGACCTAGAAGACTGGGGCTAATGAAGTCAGTCATGGATCTTGGAAGAGTACCTACAATCGACACTTTACTAAACCAGCATAATCCCTAACTACAGTTTAAACATTTGTCCTTATAGTCACAGAGAAATATAGTCTTTTCCACTCATCAAAGAAATTTCTGTCTACAGTAGAAAACACCATCAATCGAAATGTAGAGATGTGAATCCCAGCCCCAGTGGCCAGATCTACAAAGTAATTTCCACACCTAAGACTCAGAGACCATTGCAGAAGAGTGGGTGGAAAGATCCTAAGAGACAAAGAATCAGAGAGTTTTCTGTGAGACAGTCTCCTAAGAATGTCATGGGCTAATACCCTTCTCCAACATCTCTGCATAACAGAAGCCTAACAAGGATGACAACAGCAGACTTGCAAATATGGATGGGGATACACCACTCATCTTCAGCTGTACACACACACACACACACACACACACACACACACACACACACACACACACACAAACATAAGCAACAAAGATATGGAGAGATTGGGAAAAATAGAGTTTTCACTAGGGAAGAACACATCAGTTGGCTATCCAATACCAAATAGTCCATTCTGAAAACATACATACAAATAACATCATACAGACTGACAAGGTTATATTTAGGAACATATATAATTTGTACATGCAGATATATGTATGTAACTACAATTAATAATAAAAAGCAGGGAATAGGGGAGCAAAGAGAAAGGAGAGATGATGTAATTATAACCTCAAAATTGAATTTAGTAAAAGTTACATTAGGTCTAAGACATACACATCCAAAACATGATCAGGTTGGTGCCCAACATTCATGTAGCCTGGAAATAGACATTTATCTAGAAAGGGAGGTTTCTAGAGTGGGTGTGTTGTGGTGTATGGTGTATGGAAATATTATGAACTGCCAAAAGTCTTCCCAGGCTACATTATTTGGCATGTAAAGTACCTGATATTCAAGTCATCTGAGTTATGAAAAAAATTAAAAGTCTTTATAAAACCTTTATTGTTGGCAATTATTGCAAAACAAAACTAATATTACAGATTATTTCAAGCAATGATCCTGCTGTTTCACATGTGAGCCTACAGATTGTTCTAGTTTTCCCTTAGCAAGGCAGAATCTCATTCCTTCTCTCTTGAATGTAGGCAAGGTATGACTTATCCTTCTAGATTACAGCAAAGATATTACTGAATTCCAAGGCTGGACCATAAAAGATAAGGCAACCTCTTGAGTGAGTCACACATCTGCATGTAGAGTATGATCTAATATGTTAGGAGCCTGGTGACTCTGAGATTGTCATCTTATGGTAATGATAAAACAGAGACAAAGGCCACACATGGAGATACTTGTGGCTGTTCCTGCTTTTCTTTGAAGGAGTGTATTACTAGCTGCAGGCCCATGGTTGAAACCATTTTGTTACCATAAGGCAAACCATCTGTCATAAGGGTGCGGAGTTTCCTCAGTGATGTGACAAAGGGGAGAACTGCTCAGTTTGCCTAACATACATTATTCATTCATTCATTCATTCATTCATTCATTCATTCATTCATTCATTCGTTTGTTTGATATAGGGTCTTTCTTTGTGGCCCTACCTGTCCTGGAAACTCACTACCACAGACTAGGATGACCTTTGACTCACAGAGATCTGCCTGCTTGCCTCTCCTTGCACTAACACTTCCCCCAACTCCCCAGGATCTGACATTCATTCCTGACCCAAGACTTTTCTTATTTTCAGAATTTTGATTGAATTCATAAACTTTCTGGGGCATTCTGTACTACAGTCATTGACAGTAAACTGGTGAAACTGTTACGGATTTCACTGACAAGCACCAAATGGTTCAGGCTAGGCTTTGACAGTGGGGTCCACAGAAGCAGATAGACGGTACTTGTGCTTTGCTTTCGGTGGTCTTCAGGAAATAAAAACAGAGCTCTAGCTTTTCTGAGGCAAAATCATAAATCATCCATTTTAAGTGCATATGCTAATAAATTAGCTGAGTTGTAAAATTCTGTCACAATCCAATTTTAGGACATTTTTCTTCAACCAAAAGTGAACTCTGAGTGATGGGTTTCAGTGCTTTCCCCAAAGACTTTGCTTTTGTTCTGGCTCAGCCACTCCCAGGACCAATTTAGTCTGCCTCTCTGCTCTCTTCTCCTCCTCCTCCTCCTCCTCCTCCTCCTCCTCCTCCTCCTCCTCCTCCTCCATCTCCTCCACCTCCACTTTCTTCTTTCTCCTTCTCCTTCTCCTTCTCCTTCTCCTTCTTCTTCTTCCCCAGTGTCTCACTAATCCTGGCTTGTCTAGAATGCCTATGTAAACTGGGATGGCTTTGAACTTTTAGAGACATGCCTGTCGTTTTCCTGAGTGCTGAGATTTAAAGCGTGTGCCACATGACTGGCTAAGTTTCACTATTCATTGTCCTACATATAATCCATACAATTAATTGGTTCTAGTTTTTTATGTACATAATTAAATATTGTGATACCGACAAAATACGTAACTGTGGACCTACTGTGATCACTGTGTAATTTTCTTTTATTAATGGGTTTAGCTGCCACGTTGATTTCCATGAGTGCTAATCTACTTAAATATGGAGTCAATAATTCATTGCAAGCAGAGCCCAGTCCTTAGATTACTTTAGTTCAAATCACTCCCAACACATATTAACTATACAAAACAAATTATTTAAACTTTCTAGTTCATAGTCTCTGAAATGTGAATGATACTATTTATTGCATAAGTCTATTGTTTAGATCAAATTTACCTAGTGCTTTCAAAGATGATGAGGATCATTATGATCTCAATTATTAAATAATTGCTAATGTTATTATACTATGTCTAACTATTATGGTATATGTAATGTATAATATAGTATCATCATAATTATTATGATAATAGATAATCATAGGTTCTCAATTATTACTAGGAAAATAGATAAATATTAAGTGATTATGACTTAGCTATCACTATTTTTATATGTATTTATTTGTCAAGGTGGCATCTGCCTCTGTTCTCAGCTCTTGGGAGCCGGGGGCATGCATATCCCCAAATCTTCATAAATTCTGTGATGCAGGTGGTGTTAGTATTTATAAATGAGAAACGCTCTAACCTGTGGGTAAATTAATCAATGTCTGTTTTCTGCTAAGATGTGCTAAGGTGATTATTGCAATGATCTGCTGTTTTGCATAGCACAGGACTTGCTAGAATATTGTTTGAGTCATGGTTATGGCATTCTCACATTCTTGAAAATTTGAAAACTTGTATGTTTTACTGTGTTTTGAAAATATAGTTTTTCCTGTATTTAAACACACATTAACTTCTTTGGATTTAGAACACAAATCTTAAATACAGTAGTTTTTTTTTTTTTTTTTTTTAATAAAAGCTACTGAACAATGGGAGAAGTAAAAACGTCTGGTGTCATCAGGCCATCTGCAGTGTGGGTAGAGGATGGATGGTCCCTTTGGCACAAAAGCTTAAATATCTTTATTAGGGACACTTGGTGTAAAGCAACACTCTGAAAAGATTCCAAAATATTCTTCCAATCATGGTATCAGGCGTCCTCCTTTACATGATGGAGAAGTAATTTTGATTGAAAGAACTTTTGTGAAGTCGTGTATAAAAGTTACCTTTTAAAGTTGAAGATTATAATCATAAAGAATTCTGAATAACAAATATTTGGCCAGAAAGAACCATTTTATTTACCATATACAATTAGTATATTTTAAAGTTTATCTTAAAACTTTTGGTATATGTTTGAAGATAAAGCCTGACCACTTTTCTATAGCTTTAAGAGTTTATTATACTTCTCAATGATTTGGTAAAAACATTGATTTTCATATGTATATTTGATTATAGATATGATAGAAAAGAAAAAAAAAACTTTACACTATGAAATCCTTTACTTTGTATTCTTTCACTTCTTGACTTGCCATATTTTAAGTGTCCGTTTCTTAAGCATCTGTTTTTAAGCAAAAAACCACAGTTATTTGGATTCTCAGAACATCTTAATTTGGAGTCCATTGTTTCTGAACTTTTCTATGAATTACAGTCAATAGGACATTGACCTTGGCTTTGTGGGCCCCCAGCTCTGTTGTTCACACAGGTTACAAGGACTATGTCACCCCATGTCAGGTGCTCAGGCAGAACACTTTACCTTGTATGTCTTGGCAGTGGGATGGTTTATTGTCATATAACTAGACATATCAAATATTCAATAGCATATTATTTTAAAATAATATGTTAAAACCTTTTTCATGTGTGTGTTGGTATCTATCCTCCTTAAAGAGCCATGTCTTTGGTTAGCAATGACACACTGTATTGTACCTTTCTGTCATGCTCCATTTTAATGATCCTTAGTTAATATTGCTTTTGCTTACATATCTTCCCGAACAGTTCAGAGTAAAACTCCACGAACGATAAATTACAGGAACCTATTTTCTGTTAAACTCTCTGACAAACTCAGTAACCCAGGACCAGCTGCTGCTTTACTCTCCCTACAACTTCCTCCTTAATTTCCCCAAAGTTCTAGCTAACATTCATGCTTTATTTTGTTCTAATTAAGTAGAAGAGAAAAACAAAATCAGAGACTGACGAGTTTCAGATGTAAAGCATTTCTGTTAAGAACGTCAGGCAATCAATTCATCAATTTCTGAGGGATTGAATCTCTTTAATTGTTATTTTTTTTTCTTTTCTCTTGTGTTTGTATTCTAAGTGAGAGGTCTTGTTTTGTTATTTCTCAGAGAAATAATTCCTTGGCTGTAGTGATAAGCCAAATAGATCAATGATGATATTTGAATATAATGTATGGGAGGCTGATGTACAGATTTCAAGCTGTAAATTGTCACTATGGACTACCTTTCTATTTATTCCTTCTCTCACGAACCTCTAAAGTTTAATTGTTGCAAAAGACTGAATAGTGTTAATATTTATTCTTCCAGGAAGAAATACAATTTTAACATTAATGAATAAGATAAGCATTGCTCTTTCACACTTGATTTTAGTTATTTTGGAATTACATTGTTGTAAACACTCCATATATATTTTGAAAGTAGGGAACAAGATTCTCTTTTGGGCTGCTAGTAATTAATTTCTTGTTTGCTTAGGAAGTAGTCATTTTCAATGGGTTAAGCCGTATAGACAATCATGACATTTTCTGCATGGACCTTATTCTAGAGTCTCAGATGGAAGATTATAGGACATTCAGATATTAGGATTTAGAAACACTTAACCTGACTTTTAAAGATCACCTTATAGAAACTCCATAAAAAACTGAATACACTATTCACCACCTGGGACTATTTGAATGAGCATAGCCCTCACAGGCTCATATATTTCAATATGTATTCTGCATTTGGTGGAACTATTGGTACAAATTAGGAGGTGCAACCCTGTTGGAGGAGGTGTGTCACTGAGATTGGCCTTTGAGATTTAAAAATTCCCTTGCCATTCCCAATTATCCTTTCTCTCTGCCTCATGGCTATTGTCTCAACATGTAAGCTGTCAGCTGTTGCTCCTGCATTATGGCTTTTGTCTGCCTGCCTTGCTCCCTGCCACAATGGTCATGGACTATCCTTTTCTCTGGAACTGTGAGCTCCAATTAGTGTCTTCTTTGTATAAGTTGCCTTGGTCATGGACTTATCACAGCAATGGAAACATATCTAAGATACGACCCTTCATATATATCCTTAGGTCACCTGAAGTCAGCATTTTTTTGACATCATGCTTTTATAAAAACTCCTGACTAATTATCTCGTAATGAAGAAGTAGAATTAGTACTTAAATTTTATTTATAAGACTTGGAAAAATGTGTGCACGATCAGCGTTTTGTTTTGTTTGTTTTTAAAAAGTATGCTACTGGACAGATGTCCAGTCACATGTCATCAGTTTCAGTGAGACTATCATGTGCTCAGTTTTTGAGTCATTTGGTGGATTCATAGGGCTGTTGGGTAATGGAACATAACAGAATTTTGAGGAGTAGAATACAATAAGTATGAAGTGTTTGGGATGTGGTTTCTGACCAAAGAGCCAACCATTTCTTCCAACATGATATTCTTCAACTGAACAGCTAGTGAAAAGATCCCAGAGAAGCCATCTTTTCTTAAAAGGTACTACTTATATTTATGTATATTCATTTTGGTAGGAAAAAGGATCAAGACTTTGAACATATATTCAGGACGGTGCCTCCCTTCGAAAGATTACCAAAGCTCTAAATGTTGGAAATTAGAATACATTTAATAATTTCTTGTAATATTTTAATTGCTATCTTTGTGTTTATAACATTTTTTGGGAAGCTGGGGCTAACTCTGTGAACACCATAATGAGTATCATCACAGTTGTCATTACGTAGAATTATTTAACTTTGAGAGATGAAGTGCCTCCCCCAGTGTGTGTAACTGATAACTGCTGGGTTTGTCTAGGATTACTACTGGATATTGAATATTCTTTTCTTTACTACTTGTTTCAATGAAGACTAAAGAAACTGCAATTAATAGAATAAGCTCAATATGTTCTCTAATGATAATGTTTGAAATAAAAGATACAACACAGTTATCTTTTTAAGTTTCTAAAAGTTAAAGTTCTATTGAAATAGGAACTTTGCTTTTAAACTTAGATTATATGTCAGAATTACAAAGATGATTTTTTATTATCAAATTCAACCAAGCTCAGTTAGGATCATGGCTAAGAGGGAGGAAATAAAGGTCTTGTTAGGAATTATTAAACCAGTAAAACTATAGAACATATGTCTTCATAAACACTATCCAAAAGTGGGCCTTTTGGTGATGGGATAATTGAAGTGCAATGTTAAAAATCTTTAAGCAGTTTCTTAATATGGAAATATGATGAAAGCCATTCTTAAATTTGCTTTCATTAGAGAAGTGGTTCCACTCTCTAAAAATATTTCCTTAGCTCAAGTATGAAAATTAGAATTGTTTGTTTGAAATGTCAGTTAACAATCTAATTTTTATTCAATCAAGCAATCAGCTCCCTATTTCTTAAGTACCAATTTCAAGATTGATATTATCCCCTTTGTCAGATAAGCTGAATAACACTTTGCATAGTTATTAGCAAGCAGTTAACTCTGTTTACCACATTTATCTAACACCATCCTGCTGTGACATGTCCAAGTATTTAGACTGAATGCTTCTATGATATCAATAATGATACTCTATTCAAAACTAGATATAGAGCCTCAATTTCTCAAATGCTTGAGTGATAATTTTCTTTAGTAATTTAGTTTCTCATAGAATTCCATAGCTATGATTTCTTGCTCAGTAATCGAAGCATATTAATTTGAAAAGCTGCATGAGTGTGTGGCCTGGATAATAACAGAGTAATTGCAAAAGGATCTTTACAACATTCTTATTCTTCTCTAGTAAACTCCTCCCTTATGGTTACTAGAGACTCAGCAAATGTGATATAAGTTCTAAAGTGTTCATAGGTTAAAATACCTGTTGAAACAGATAAGATGTTAATAACCACATAAGGATGATGTAAAAGGCACATTAGGTAGTTTTACATGAGGTTTTGTTGTTTGTTTGTTTGTTTTGTTTTGTTTTCCTCCTCCTTTTCCTGCTTATTAGAAATTCTGGACTTTAATATGAACCCAGTTAAAAAACCCATGGTTTTATGATGATGTTTGGAACTGTGCCTTTACCTGTGTGTTATGCAAAGGTGTGTTGCACTTGTTTAACTATATAAACATATGTTGCATTTGTTTAATTATGAAAAGATGTGTTGATAGTTTACCTTGCATGTCTTAGGCATCTTATTGGCCTAACAAAAGGCTAAATGGCCAGTACTTAGGCAGTAGATGAATAGATGGGGCTTATGGGTAAAAGGAGAAAGTAGGAGGAGGAATTTAGGCTCAAGGAAGAAAGAAAAAGGGACATCAGGGTCCAGCCAGACATGGAGGAAGCAGGAAAGTAGTGCATTCAAAAAGAGAGAATGGTAAAAAGCCCTAAGATAGAAGGTAGATGACTAGAAACAGGTTAAATTGTTAAAAGAGTTAATGGGACAAGTCTAAAATAAGGCCGAGCATTTATAATTAATAAGTCTCCATGCCTTTATTTGTGAACCTGTTGGTGGCTCAAAGAAAATTCCAACTACACCTGTGTTTTTCTAGCAACAATGAATGAGAGCTCTCACTACCCTTTTATGGTAATGAAGAGAGAGTGTAGACAGGTGCGGTGATTGTCCTACAGTCATGTGGCAAGACCTCAAACTAGTTTTGTCTGGTTTTAAGCCAGGTCACCAGTTTGGTTTTGATTCTTCATGAAAGCTAATATGTATGTACATGGTGATATTCCAGAAGTTTAGATAGATGGATGCTAGCTACCTAGCTAGCTAGACGGACACATACATACATGCATACATACAAACACATGCAGATAGAGAGACATATAGAAAACCTTCAAATTTCAAAGCTCAGGGTTCATATTAAATAACCATTTCTAACGTAAGATGGACTGTAAATATTCTGTCTGTTCCTTGACCATCTATAAACTTGCTTTTGATTGGAAGTCATATTATTTCCTATTAGATGGGTTTCTGAAAATGACAAGCACCAGAAGGTAAAACTCCATCACTGTAGATATTTCTGTCACAAGCACAGCTGACTCTGTTTGTACTTAGAGGGTGATGACAGACTTCTTAGTTAGTATTCTCTGAACCATATTGTCAAGAGATCTAATTCACTGGGAACAATTCAGGGATGTTTCTAATCCCTTCTTACTCTCAAGAAAGTCTGAAATTTAAGTTCAATTATCAGCAAGGGCACAGATTTTTGTCGTTCGTTCTGTTTCTGTTTGAAGTTCAGTCTTATAGGCAGATCAGCACCTATGATTTCATTAGATTTTGATTAAGTTAAGCCTTGTCAACTTTGCTATAGAAGCAGAGATTTATTTGGCAGGCTTTTGTTTGACTTTATTACCTTAGGGAATGTATAGTCCCTCAATTAATCTGTTAATAAGAATAGCTGTTCTTTAATTACTTTAAGCATAGGAAGGTCTTACTCTGTCATAATTATACACGAGCAAAATCCTGAACACTGTGATAACATAGCAACTAAAAGAACACACGGACTTTCCGAAATGTGCCTATGTGGCCATCACTGGTCTGGAGTGCTATTTGATTCCTTATCATTAATACTCTACAATCTGAGTATGTTTGCAATTTCCAGTAACAGAGGCTGTTGCTGATTTTTCGATCTTTATTTAAAAACCTCAAAAGAAGGCAAATTTTCAGGTGTTATTTTGTTTTCCTTCTGAGAAAGACATTGGTTTTAGGAAACAACATTTTCTTCCTCCCCTTCCTCTTCTGTCTCTAATTCATCATCATCATCATCATCACCACCACAATAAAATCAAGAACAACACAATATGCTGATGCCGTGGTTTACATTTTTTCAAGGAACTCATTTTACCGTAATTATTAATACTTATTAATTCTTTTGTTTGATGTTACATGAGACCAACAATAATAATCTATCAGTGTCTAAAAAGGAATGTAGTCCAAATGCTGGAGAAGGTTGGAGAGGAAGCTCTACAGTGATGCTTCCTTTCCTGTCATCAGCCCTGGATTTCAGCACCTTGGGCTCAAGTCCTTAACACAAGTACAAGCATTGTCTCCTATCTTCATTTCCACCTCCACCTTCATCCTCAGAGCTTCTCCCATTCTTAGGATTCAATAGAATAGCCTACATATTATTTATTCTAGAAAGAAGGTACATTTTTCTTCAATCTTTTCAATTAAAAAAATACTATAGTTAAAATGACTTTATTGGCTGTTGAGGTCTGGTGAGACGGCTGAAACCCTGGGATTGATCCCTGGGACCCACATGTTATAAAGAGAGAATGAATTCTCCAAACTTGTCTTATGAACATAAGACCCCCCCCCCTTGCGACACATACACACACACACACACACACACACACACACACACACACACACACACACACAACTGTCCATTTGTCTGTGGAATGAGGACCCTGGTGAGGAACAGGGGATCAGAGAACATTTTTTTTGTTTTTGCTAAATTTAAAATTACCAAAGAAATAAAATTGGCATTTGAACTGTGTTTCATCACCCCAAAATAATAGCTATGGAAACTGACAGTCTAATTCTTAGTATCCATGAAGATGAGTGTTTTAATTGGGAAATTTACCTCATGGTTTTGCCCAATAGGTAAACTTGGGGTGCTAACAGCATCCTAATTCCTGGTTCCCCTTCCATACAGTGCAGCCCTATCCCTAAATTACTCAAATATGCTCATTTTGAAAATGTAGGATGTAGAAACAGCTCTATCGGGCACTATATGAAGTGAAATACTTCTGGAAGATGCTGGATTTCCTATTTAGATCTGGAATTAATGAGGCCATCCTATATTTTTTTTTCCCTCCTAACCTTGAAACCCAATCTATGCTGATAGTGCAGCTCATCAGCATTTTACACGACAGGTATGTGGGAAATGGCATTACTTGAGAAAGGGCTGACAGGACCCGGGAGAGGCATTCTAACCCACTGCTTGCTTACCTTGGAACTCAGCCTTTGGAAGAAAGCCTGAAGCATAAGCCTTAAGTTCTGATTTATACACAGCATATGAGCTCCCATCTTCTTAATCATAAACTGAGAAAGTGGGATGGCATACACTTATGTGCCTCAAATATAAAAAGCCACAGCTTCCTGTAACGATACATAAATTATACAGATTTGTTTCACCAACAAGAGTTGTAGGCAGACTCTTTTCAGATGGATATACATGCATTCTCTTAGGAAAAGCTATAATCTTAAACTACACATCTTGCCCAAACTTTTGTTTTATAACTAACACATTTAATTACAAAGACAAAAGCAAAACAGAAAACCAGAAATATAACAACCCCACAATGATTAAAAAAATAGTGTATACTAAAACAAACTAAACCTAATATAGCAAATGAAAGAGCCACAGACTTTTGAGTGGCCAAGAAGTTTTTGTTTATCAATATTAAACAGTTGAAGGCCCTCAAGTATGAAAAATATATTAGACATGCCTTGTTTGGCCAAAGAAAATAAAAATGACAGGGAGCGATTGTTATAAATTAATTTTTGTTCTTTTTTTCTTTAGATTTTTCGAGACAGGGTTTCTCTGTGTAGTTTTGGTACCTGTCCTGGATCTCACTCAGTAGACCAGGCTGGCCTCAAACTCACAGAGATCCACCTGGCTCTGCCTCCCAAGTGCCCAGATTAAAGGCGTGCACCACCACCACCTGGCTAATTTTTGTTCTTAAACTTCTAAGGAATTAGATTAATATTATAAAAGGAGTGGTAGAATGCCCAAGGTCTTCAGGTTTGGAGATGGCTCAGATCATAGGTAGTGATCATATGTTGAATATCTGTGGTACTCTGACCATGAGAATAAAAGGCCATTGAAGAATGACAGGATTCACTCTTCTTTGATCTCTTCAGCCATGGTAGGGGCAAAATACCACTGACCAACAAGAATCCTCAGCTACATCCTCCTCCTTGTGTAGGTAGGTAAGAGAGCCAGAGGTTTCAGCTCTAAGCAGGACTTACAGGACAAAAAGAAAACATGTTTCTTAAGAAAAACCTTAGGAAACATGACTTCATTGCCTGGATTATTTATTTGAACTTAATAACCATCTACTTGGGCTTTAGGCAACACTCTTTAACTTTAATCAAGTAAGCTGGCTTTATTTGTTTTCCCACTAACCAAAAAATATCTATTGTCTTGTCTCCAGCTGTCGAATGTTCTAGGTAAAATGAGATTTACAACAAGAAGATTAACTCGTTACATTTCCGTTTCTTGCTTTCTGATTTCTTTTTGGTCTTTTTCTCTTTCTAGAGACTAACCCAATTTATTTCTAACAACATTTATTTTGAGAAAAAGAAATACCTAATTCAGAACAATCCCTTGGAGGAAGAAAGAAATCAAGTGCACAAAACAATAGACTTGGAAGACGTTCTTTCTTCATTGTGCTATTTTCTGTTCCTAATTTTACAAAACAAGTGAGTGTAACAAGAGCCTCATTAGAATAGTAATTATACTAGAGAAATTTAAATGGCCCACTTGAAAAATATAGCCCAAACCAAGTTTATATGTGGGTTGATAAAGACTTTTGATTGTATAGACTTTCATGTTATGTTTACCTCTCCCACCCCCTACTTTGTGATGCTGGTCAATTTGTTTTATACTTCTGAATCTAAGATTACTGTATTTGTAAAACAAAGTTAAAGGAAATACCTATTTTATAGGATTATATGAATGAAACACTTGCCGATTTTATCAAAGGTAGGCATTCAGGGAAAACCTGTCATTGTTTTAACTGACTTGAAGAGAATATAGTTTTTCTAACATCTCTCTGTGGAGTTCTGAACAGTAAATGACATTGATTTAAAGGGATTCTGTGCTTTATGTTTTGAAGTTTGACACTTCTTTTTTTTTTAATTCAGGAATTTTTTTCCCCTCACAATAGAAGAAATAGACTAAGATTAAGCATCAATAACAGAAAAAAAAAATCCTTGCTTGAAAAGCTGGACAAGCAAATTAGGCTTGATTCCTGTTCACTCCAAGTTTTAAGAAACAGTAGGGCAAGGTGGGGGATGGGTGCTATAATGACCACATGACAGATACAATTTCATATATGAATGTGTGAACTTTGACTTTAGTGGTAACCAGAACCATTCTGGTGAGGAAGCATTGTTAGTACAACACGAGCTTTTGGAAATTATGATTCATTCAGGATGTCATTTTGACAATGTTTTCTTTTTCTATTTTCTTTTCGTAACAGATTAACTTTTCCTTTGCCAGTTTCATATATGTATATAGTGAATTCTGTTTCCTCAAAACCCTGCCTTCTATTTATCCCTTCCACTCTTATCATGCCCCTTTTGTCCCTTCAGGCCTCTTTCCCACACTGTGTGCCCATGGTGAGGTTACCAGGCTCCAGTAGATGGTACCAATCCCATAGCAAAACACAGGGTCCTAGTTAAAATCAGTAGATCACAATACAGAACAAAGAAGCGTGGGTTTGAGAAATGGATCAATCCTAATTCATATAAACCCTTTTATCTTTAAATGGGGTTCTTAATGATCTGAGGAAATTATCACAGGAAAGCACATTCAACACAAGGAAGCAAGTAGATAAAGGGGCGTTGGCAGAAGTCCTTATTTTAACAGGACTTAATTTAAAAGACATTGCTTTAAGATGACATAGGAAATCAACACATTTTTACTTCCAGGTTAGCAATGGTACATGGGCATATGAAGTGAGTTTGTTCTTAGCCTTACTGCTCATCCCTACATGCTTTGAGGCAGGATATTTAGCCTTGCAGATCTTAATAACATCGAGGTGAAAACACAAGCTTGGACAACACACTGTCTTTAATTTGTCTTCATTTAAGGCACCTGTAATTCAAAAAAACTCTTATCATGAAGACAAACATGCATTTTGTCTGAAATAGGGGAAGCGTGGGGTCTGTTTTGTCATCAGGTTTCCAAATAATTATGCTGGTTAACTGACTGTTGAAATGTGAGAACTTTGGTTGGCAATTAATCATTAGATTCATTAAATTCAGTGCTTTAGTTGGTGTAGTATATTCAGAGAACATTCATAATCTCTTTTACTCTACTGGTTGACATAAATGATTCTGTTAAGAAAATGAGATCAAGGAGTTTCCTATGGCCCCCTCCTGCTTACATTATTGACTAGGCAGTGTAGTATGCTATTAGAGAAACATTAATAGAAACAAAATTAAGTATCAGGCTGAATGACATATGTGGTTATTTTCTACATTAAAATAATTATAAAATATTAATTGACATGTACATCAAGTACTCACATATAATTTCACTTTTAAAAATGGGAGGTATATTAGCCACATAATTTTGAAGGTATTGCATAAAGAGCACATTATAGCTGGGCATGGTGGCTCATGGCTCAAATCAGCATTTAGGTTATCATGTAAGAGCTTTCATCTGTATGTAGGTATGTATGTATACATATATTCACTATATATAATTGTGTGTGAATGTGAATGAGCAAGGGAACCCAAAACACTCCAGATATTAATCTGGTTGTCTTCAATACATTTGTCTGAAAATAACTCTTGTAACATTGTGCAGTTCTCAGATAAATCAATGAAGTCAAATCTCCTCTTACAGTCAAATGAAAATTAGCACCTTTAAACAACTTTATGGGGAAATACTTCCCAGATCACACAATGTACTCATGTAAAATTTGCATTGCAGATGTTTTAGGGTATATGTATATCAATACAGCTATTAGAAGCATGTTAATCACTCAAATAAAAGTCTTTTCCTATCAAGAAAGATGCTTGCTCAGCTGCTAGTCTCCACTTCAACACCCTGCCTTCCAAACAAGCAATTTCATTCAGCATTGTACTTACAATTCACTTTTATCAGAATGCCAAGGGCTATCTAGAAAAAGGTCTGTGAGAGAGTGATTGGACATTTGCACGGGATCGTTTGAGATTCCAATGTGAATTCACTCAAAAGCATATTTAATGTGAATGGGAGTTGCCATGCAATTAATGGATGCCAGCCTGAAGAAGACTGAACAGAGAGACTCCAGGCCTTCTTGCTGCAAAAGCATAGCCATTAAATCTAATAAAGATGACATTGGAAAAAGAAAGCAAGAAAGAATGCTTTGGGGGCAGATGATATTGGACACCAGACTGCTATGTCATTCTTACCTCCCCAAAAGAAAATACATGTTATTATTATTTTCTTTTTACTGTGTGTGTGTGTGTGCGCGCATATCCATGTCAAGGCCAGATGAAAATGTCCTATTGGGCACCATCCTCAGGACAACTATTTACCTCTATGAGACAGGGTTTCTCATTGGCTTAGAGCTTAACAATTAGGTTAGACTGAATGCCTAGTAAGCCCCAAAGATACTCCTGTCTTCATTTCCCCAGAACTAGGATTATGAATTGACCAACACACATGCACTACCATTTCTGGACTTTTTGTGTGAGTACTGGGAATCAAACTCAAATGCTCCTTTATAAGATTCAAATGCTTTCCCATCTGAGCAACCTCTCTAGCTCAGAAATAACTTTGTTGCAGTGTCCAAAAGGTCATCCTTTAGTGTTTATGGTTGTATATGCATGGGTACTGTTAAAGATACACCATCTTAATTGAAATAATTGAAATAATACTTGAAAAAGTTCTTGCCTATGATGATAGTGTTAGGAGAAGAATAATGAAACGGGCATGTGTTGACTAGCTTCATGTCAACTCAACAAAAGCTTGAGATATCTGAAAGAAAGATTCCTTAATTGAGAAAAATGCCTCCATAAGATCTAACTGCAGTATATTTTCTCATTAGAGACTGATGGAGGAGGTAACAGACTTGTATGACTGGTGCCATCCTTGGAAGTGTAGTCCCATGTTCTATAAATCAGAAGGCTGTGCCAGCCATGATGAGCAAGCCAATATGCAGCACCCGCCATGGTCTGTGCACCAGGTTCTGCATCAAGGTTCCTGCCCTGCTCAATTCCTCCCCTACTGCTTTTGGTGATGAACTATTACATGAATCCTTGAATGAAATAAATCCTTTTCTCTGTAAGTTGCTTCTTTTCTTGGGGTTTCATTACAGTAATATTAACCCTAAGTGAGACAGTACACAGAATAAAGTCTGTGAAGCGTTGATGGTTCTCTGAAGGGACACGAAACCCACGTGAAGCCCCAAGTCCATTATTTTTTAGACATGTCACTCACATGGTTCCTTATAACTTTCTTTGATAAACCTATCTGGCAGGAATCAATATTTGGCTTTTTATTTCTTCATTTAATTAATATTTGGGAATGTATGTATTAAGAGATTAATAGAAATCTCATAATTCAGATGCCCTGCTAAATCTGATTGACTCTAACTTTATATGTAGCTCTAGATTGTAATGTGTAAGTACTGCTTGTGAATTCAGTTAATTGCACTTATAATATAATCATCTCTTATTCAGAAGTTTGCTGTATTCTATGCTAATCCATTGACATAATAATGCAAAATAGAAATGCATATAGTAACAAAATGGCTAAAGTTTGACCATTGTATTTTTACTAAGCCAGTTAATGACATTTTGTATGAACCACCTAAGTTAACAGAGACAACTTGGAGAATCAAATAGATTAGATAGATTTTATAAAGGCACCTGACGGTATTTGGACAAGACCAGAAAAGTTTTAAAAACTGTAACTGTAAGAGGAAACACCAAGTTCTTCAGAGTTCTTGTACATATTTGTCAACACAGAATCAGTGTCAAACCAGTTATGTTTTATTGCCATTTTTAGTATGTTTAATTGAAGTGATAAACAATCATGAGTGTGATGTGTATGCTAATTTTGCAAATATTATGTATGCCATGTGTCTCTCATCTAAGTATTGTTTATAAGCTGCTTGTTATGGTCTCATTCCAAAGTTGCTCCAGTTTTCCCAAAGCTTTGTTGATGATGGGTGAGAGATACAGTTATGCTGGGTGCAAGGATAAGTATTTAAAATACAGTTAGAAATTACATTAGTTTAGGAAAATGGCGAAAGTAGGTTCTCCTCTAGAGTCTATCACCTCTCCAGCTTTGTGTAGTTGACTAGATTTATGGTACCAGGAGACAATTCACCCCTATTTAGTGACTCTTAAGCCAACTAGATAGCTGCTGAATACCCCCAAGATACAAGTGCTACTATGGCACCATTGGGGGTACCTTGCTGGCTGGTCACTGTGGTGATTTGTAGGTATTACATCTAGGTAGGACTATTGATTGCTTTTCTCCTGAAAGTTTTTAAATTTGTGTCTTGACAGTTACCTGGGGACAATTCTCCCTCTCTGGAGATTACTTACCTGGACTAAAATGGTTCTTTATCTTTGTTTTAATATACTTTTTTTTCTCCATAGTTGAGCACTTAGGAATAGCTGTCTTGGCATTTGTTGATTCATGCCCTTTTAATTTCTGCCACTGTAGACTTCTTCACTATTTCTGGTCAACTGAAAGACCAGACCCTACTTTACTTTCAAACATTTCATAAATACATCTTTCAAACTGTTAAATTTGAACTTTGATGAAGGTTTAGAACTTGAGAATGGGGAGATATTGCAAGCAATTTTGAACATTTCCTCTTCTCTAAGACCTTTATTTCAGCTTATGTGAAGAGTTGTGTTTATGTACACTTAAGAAAACAAGCTATTTGTACATTTTTATGGAACTAATGTTTGTTATTTTTCTTTCTGGAGCATTATTTAATCTGTGAAATGAACATTACTCAAGTGTGTGAATAAAATGTGTGAAGAACATTCATGTGAAGGAGACTCAAAAATGGTGATAGAGAAATGTCATCCAAAAGCTGATGATTGGCTATTACAAGATAGTGGTCTAAGTCTTGTCTAGAAAAAGACTTTTTCCTTCTCTCAACATTCTGTAGTTGCTGTGGCTCTTTGTCTAGGCTTGTGGTCTCTTGAACTTCCCCTTCATGTGATCATGTTTATTGTTCTTGTCCTTGTTCAGCTCATGTTTAGGCAGCCATGTTGGTGAGACTTTATGGATGATGTAGCTTCTATAACATTTTTAGGAAGACACAGTTTCTAGTAAACTTCTCCTCTCCTCCTTTGACAGTGTGGGTATTGAAATGAAACCTAGCTCTTCATGCTTATACACCAAACACTCTAGAAGAGGAGCTGCCTCATAAATCCCTTGAATGCATATTTTAATGCAGTATTTTGGATGATTACTATTGAATAAGATCTACTATGATATAAACTTTATCTGTTTTTTATTTTTATTTTTTTTTAATCTGTAGAACAATTGCAATCCCATGAGTGGCTTATGTTCTCTTTCTCTGGAACAGTGCTGTTTCATGATCTGAATGAATATTTGCTGATTTACATTTAGTTTCCTCTTTCAAAATAACAACTTTTATTTCATTTTCCTTTCTCTTTTCAGTTTAGTTAAGACTTAAACTTCTGGACTTTATTTTGTTGTTGTTGCGGGTCCTGAGAAATAGACATTAGATGGTTTGTTCAAGATGGCTAAGGGAAATAATACCAGCAACCAACATCTGAATTGAAATAACAGGACTTTTCAACACAGGTTATATGGTGAGGTGCAAATTGTAACAAATCCTCTCTCTATATGAAAAAAATGCCAGATATTCTCTGAAGATTTCAGATAAGAAAATGAACTAATTCAGATAATTTACCAAACCTTTCCACAAAACAACCTGACTATTTCCAGTGTTGGGATCCCCACTGGCGTGGCTGGGAACTGACATAAGTAAGATATCCTGAACAATGGAAGATAATTAACAGTGTGCGATGTGGTGATATTTGAATAAATTAAAATGCAAATGGAAAGATATTAAAAGAATGGCAGTACTAATAATTGTCATTATAGCATAGAGGATGGTGAATTTTTAATTTTGCATTTGATGAAATAATTAAAGACTTTGTCCTTATGTAAGACTGTAAGACCATTAGCTGACTTTTAACTGAGGGAAAGTTTATTATAGAAGCTAATTTGCTGACATCGGAAAATCCATCTATGGATTTAGCTCTGATATGCCTTTCAAAATGGAAAATTAGATCCTCACTACTCCACTACTAGTGTTGCTACTCATTTGAATAGTATGTTTTTTTGTTATTTTTCTCATAAGAGATTCTACAATCTTCTGAGATGTGACATTTCCTGGTTTTAGATTGTCCATTTTTCATCATCCTACCAAGGTAACTATCTTAATTTTATCCTGAGAAAATGAGAATTCAGTCTAAGAACATGTAGAAGATCCTCAAAGATTAAAATGTCATTGAATGATAGTAGACTGACATAGATAATGATTTGCAAATGCATATATATCTTCATACATACATACATACCTACATACATCTATACAGACACAGCCTTCAGACCCAAATCCTAAAACAGCATTTCTTATATTAAACTCTGCTGATGCAGCCTTTCTAGTACACATACAAGTCACAGTTTCTGGCTCTTAGCTCAGTCACAATAAAAGGGCTATGACACTCACCAACTTTTCCCAAGGAAATACATTCTCTTTCTGTACCCCATGTCATGTATGAAGAATTTAAAGAGTTTAGGTACCCAATTTAACTTCAAGGAATCATTGCTAACCTTTTAAAAATCTTTTTAATGGAATGAAGGCCAAGATACTTTCTCAGTAAATATTGATCATCCTTTGATACTTTAAACAGAAACTTTCTAGAGGTTATACTGTATAACTTCAAATAACTTCTGGTCTTTTGCTCATTCTTCAGAACCTTTTATAGAAATACCAATTGGAGAAGAAATTCAGGTAGGAATGATTGACATAAGAAATGCCAGCTCTAGGAGTTATAAACAAAAAACACTTCCATAGGCTGGTTCACTTGTAGGTAGATATCAAGGAGTCTTGCTTCCTCTGCAGCGAGGGACATTTCCAGACTACTTGAGATCAATTTCACTATTTCTTAGAATAATTATGGTTGCACTTTAATCTAGTGACTATATGCAAGAAGAGAAGGTCCGTATGAATTTACACTCAGCCATCATTACATGCCTTAAATATTCCTAGGAAAGCTTTTCCAGGCAGTAAGTACCTCTCATTTGATCTCATTCATGTCTATGTCAAGATTTCTAGAGAAACTGCAAAGGATATTTTTTTATCTGGAGTGAAGGGATAGTAAGAGTGGTATATCCTTATTCAAAAATTCAAATATAAAGGAAATTCAATACAGTGTGTCTCTGAGCATTTAATTAATCAGTTAATTTAATCAACTATAAATTGCATTGTGTGGTTTGGTAGTGAGGGAGTATGTGTATGTATGTGGGCATGCATGTGCCACAACATACGTATGTGGGTCAAAAGACAACATTTGATAGTCTCTCTTGTTTCGGCTGCAGCAGGCTGTACTCCCGGCTAGCTGGTCCCTGAGCTTCTGTTCAATTCCTCCATTTCTTCTTCCTCTATTACTATTGGGATAATGGGATGGCAAATGTGCATCAACACATCCAGCTTTTTTACTGGGGATGGTGGATGGAATCCAGGTTATTCAGCTTGCATGTCAAACAGTTTTTATCCATTGAATCATCTTGGCAGTTGCCTCTTTGAAACATCTGAAAGACTCAGTGTTACAATTTTAAAAATCTCAATCTGACATAAAACATGGAGATTCAAAATGTGGTGGTCTGTTTTACAGTAAAACTATAGCTCAAGTATAATAAAAAGGAAGTATTAGCTTCGTCTAACATTACTATTTAAAGCAGCTACAGGATGTTCCTGTTTTTGAACTACCTTGTGACCTCATTTCATATTATCTATATGAGAGTAAAAACTATTTAAGAGGACTTGACCTAATAGTATGTTGCACATTTATTCTTCCTGAACCAGTTACAAACAAACAAACATCCTGACAAACAACAACTGAAGAGAGAAAGGGTTTATCTGGATGGGGACTTGAGAGTATAGTTCATGGGTAGAGAATACACAACAGCAGCTGTGTGAATCATCTGCACATATCTGTAGTCTAGAATGAAAGATAAGTGATGGAGTACTCATCTTTGCTCTCCTTTCTATTATGTCTGGTACCCAGATCATGGGATGGTACTACTCAATTCAGAATAGACCTTCTCCCCTCAATTAAACCTTCTTTGGAAGGCCCTATAGCCATACCAGAGGTGTGTTTTTCACGGTTATTCTTCATTTTTTTAAAGGAAGATTTTTTTATGAAATCAAATTATTATTATTATTATTATTATTATTATTATTATTATTATTGTGTATGTCTGTGTGAGCAAGTGTTGCATGTGTGTCAGTGCCTGAGGATTCCAGAAGAGGATCCTGGAGCTGGGGTGACAAGTCGTTGTGAGCTACCTGCTTTGGGAGCTGGGAATTTAACTAAGTTCCTCTGATAAAACGGTGTATCATCTCTTAACCAATGGACCATCTCTTCAACACTGCCTCCCATAGTGATTCTTATTCCCATCAAAATTACAGTGAAAGTTAACTATGATATATCATTAATAACCATGTTTTTCACTTACATGAATAAGTAGACATCTAAAAAAATCTTTGTTTGGATATATTTCCAAAACAGTAACTGGATATTGTGGTTTTTGGTAGATACAAGAAAAGGAATAGAGTTGACTCAGGGTGATTAGATTCTTTTTTTCTTATTAATTAAATTTATTTATCTATTTTACATCTCAATTGCAGTTTCCTTCCCCCGCCTCCCCTCTGCCAAGCCATCATCCAATCCTCCTCTGTTTCTGTTCAAGAAGGGGCAGGGCTCTCTTGGGTGTCAACAAAACATGGCGTATCAGTTTGAGGTAGGACTAAGCTCCTCCCTCTGCATTAAGGCTGGGTGAGGCAACCCAGTAAGGGGAACAGGTTTCCAAAAGCCAGCTCAAGTGTTAAGGACATTCCCTGCACCCACTGCTAGGAGTCCCACAAGTAGACCGGGCTATACCACTGTCACACATACATAGAGGGCCGAGGTTATTCCCAAGCATGCTCCCTAGCTGTTGGTCCAGAGTCTGTGAGCTCCTATGAGCATAGGTTAGTTGTTTATGCTACTCGTTGGGTGGCAAAATCCCTTGTTAAAGGAGATATGTGCAGGAGGGCTCTTGTTCAAGTCTCTTATGCTATTGGAGTGTCTCATCCATTGTCCATCTCCATTTTCCATTGTGGTACTTCTCAGAAGAGTGAGAAAGCTCTATTAGAAGCTGTAAAGAATCTTGATCTTTGCCCTGGGGTCATTGTAAGAGATCTGGATCTGAAGAAGCCAATTTATCAGAGGACTGCAGCCTATGGACACTTGGGTTAAGACAGCTTCCCAAGGAAAGTGCCCCAAAAGTTTAACTACTGAAAGTGTTAGCCTTCCCCTCCCCCAGACTTGTTGATGTAGGACTAACTATGTTCTTGTAAGTCAGATTTACTGCTGAAGTATTTTCTGGAGCCATTTTTCAAATGTTGTTCCCACCAGTAATCAGCACTGCTCATTTTTATTTAACAGAATAAGGGAATTCACAGTGCCTTCTTTTTATCCAGGAATCTAAGATCTTTCAGCATCCAAGGTGAAGTATTTTCCCTCTTCATCTTCTCCCTTCTATTTCTTTGAACAATAGATCTTCAGAGGTTACTGGGGACTTGGGTGGTCATTTGTTTCACTTACTTCCTTAGTCAGAGACAGAAATTGAGGCTTTGGAAGAACAAGGGAATGTGTTGTGGAAGCTGATGTAAAGTGGTTGTACTTGGATCAGTACATAGGCACTGAAGTTCTAGGTTTGATACCTGTTTTTAAATCTTAAAGCCTGTTTTACTCTTTCAATTATTCTTTAATATAGGGTCAAATCATTTGAGGGTACATCAAAATTTGGGGGAACATTTCAAGAGCAATAAATTATCAAAGCAAAAATATTATTGGGGAAGTTAGTAATGCTACTCTATGTATATTAGAATTAGTTAATTATTTAATACAACTAAAGTCCAAATTATAAGTAATTTCCTTTGATCCTTGAATCAGTTTTCTGTGTCAAGTATTAAGTTAAAAATTATGAGCAAGGACTCATAAAATTTTTCTAAGACATGTGAATAGATTTATTTGAACTTCAAGAAGTAATTTAGAAGACTAGATATGTTGCTACATGCTTATAACCTGAGCGCTAGGGAATAGGAGGCAGGAGAAGTATGAGGCCAGCCTGGGCTACAGAACAAAAGAGTTAAAAATGTCATTACTTAATATTAGGATGTGAATTTATTCTGAAGCTCAGCTTCTGTCACAAATCTGGCAAGTTAGGACATGGAGCTTAATAAGAACTGAATAAAACAGGGAAGAAATGTGAATTTGATGAAGTTTGCTGGCAATTAGGACAATTTATTTCACTATTAACATGACAGACTCGAAATAGAAATCTGCTATGGATGAAAATGCAATTTTGTTGCTGTATATTCCTAGTACCATCAAAGTAGATTAAACAAACGGGGTGAAGGGGCAAAAGGGTGTCTGTAGAGACTCCTCCTGAGGAGAAGTCATCAATCATGTCTGCATTTGCTGCCTCTATGTAGAGGATGGTGTTTATTTGTGATATGGTGCTATTTGGAATGTTTTTCTACTCCAAATGTTATATTACAAGTGGAAAACAATAGTCTTGCTGAATTAGAAACACCAGATCCAATACAATATATTATTTTGTATCTGGTAGTTGGAAAGGTGGTTTAGGAGCTTTTATTTCTTGATTTTGAAGTGTAATAAAAAGAGAGTGTCATTATGGATTATTTATTATCACAATAAAAGATAGGGTCCCATGTTTCTTACTGAAAGCGTTGGGTTTGGAATGATCTATTCATCATAATCATCTATTGTCTATTTACCTTTCTGTCATCTATCATCTATGTACAGTTCAACATTCATCTATATCTTTCATCTATATACCTATCTATCTACCATATATTCATCTTCTATTATCAGTCATTTGTGTCCATATATTATCTATTTCAGTCATATCTATCTATCTATCTATCTATCTATCTATCATCTGTATATCTATCTATCTATCTATTTATCAATCATTTATCTATCTAGTATTTAATTATGATCTGTGTGTACACATTTATAATATACCTACAGCTTAATTATCTCTTATTTACTTATTAATAGGAGAAAGAAGAATATGTTTGGTGGATTCACTTGAACAAGTATAAGTGGGTCAAAACAATTATTTTAAATGGAGTTATGAACTATTTTATATATCTCTCTATCTATATATCTATATATAATGCGTTATGTATATTTTGTACATTTTTCTTAATGTACAAGAACATAATAGAAAATAATCTATAGTTATGTCAATGTTTAAGTCATTATGATTTAATTTGTACTTCCTTTAAAATGCATTTTTATCAGTTTCTGGATTATGTTTCATTGCAACATCTCAATCAATAAAATCAGCAAATTAGATTACATTGTTTTACATTCTGCTTTTTGTAATGGTAAGGGATGTTAAAAATGTTTTCAGAATACTAAAGGCCCATTTCTTTTGTCATTTAGTATCATTTAATGATAACTTTCCTGGCCTGAGAAAATTCCTGATTATAGTACTATGAAGAGGAACAATTATACCAACCAAAACATAAGGAGAATAAAAAAAATAGAAATGATGGACTTTAGTTTTCATGTATAATCTTTTACAATTACATCCTACTTATTGTTTTCATATTAGTAATATCATTACTATTAGCAGAATAGAATCCATAAACATGCTAAATGAAATGACTTACATAAAGAAATTACTTAGGGAATCTACTCAGCAAATGGCATATATTATTACTTATCTTAGGAAGCCATTGGGTTTTCATCTAGGTGATGACTCTTGAAACCAGTGGGAACTATTATTTAATTCTTCTTCATACATTGAAGTGAATAGAAGCTTTCTAATTTTTATATTTCTCTTCAAATGAACTGATTAGTCACAATAAAATAATGCAATGTTAATTTGTTATTCATAATTTCACAATATAGAAAAGAATATGTGATTCTGATCAAGTAATCAGGTTGAGGCATCATTTATTCAAGGAGACATTCTAGTCCAATTCTAAAATATACAGAATGTTGATATAACCTAAATTTCATGGCTGCTTTTTATATACTCTTGTATGGCTCCTTTAGAATATATTTGGACACAAAAGGTCCTGGAAATGTGTCTTGATTTCTACAAACAAAAACTAGAGCCAGCAGAATTTGTGCTGACTAGTCCTGACATGGACCAAACTTGTTTAGATAAAAACTGACTTAGTGTAAAACTTTTACAAAATATACAACAAAATGTTTTTATTACTAGTATTCACAGATGATGTTTCCAAATTCCTGTTGAGTTCTGAATGTCTGTGAGAATTCAGAGTAATTAGTTCCACTGGGTTTACATGGTTAATTAATGGTAAAGTATAAGTTGGCAAGTATCTCCTCTCCACCAATACCACCAATACATACTATACAATTTTAAAATACCTTTTTTCTTTTAGTATCCTTGTCTTCATTTATATGTTTACTTTGCATCTTCTGATTATCAGTATTGTATCCTGTGATGGAAATTTCATGGATATGGTGAATACTTGGCATCAAGAGAGTTAAAATATTGTCAATGAATGTGTACCAAATGCATGTTATATTATAGAATACAAACTATGATAGGAATGCCTAACTATCCAACTATGGACACACTGAAAGATTGCTTATTTTTCTCTGTGGTTACATTTATATCAAATTATGATATATCATTGCAAATGGGACTTTCTACTATAACAGCTAAGGTGATGCAAATTTGAAACCACATGGTAAATATATAAAGAACTGGCTATAAGTCAATGCTGAACTGTAGTGAGATCCAGGTTCTAGCCTAGATCACACTTAGAAGGAAGCCTGGGGAATGATATGCCCAGTCACTGAAGAGAGGCTGCATGATGTTACTGGGTTTTTGTTAGCTGATAGATGGAAAAGTAGAATTCTGGAAATCATCAACTATACTTTGGACCAAAAGAAGAGAAATTTGAGGGCCTAGTTATAAGCAAAGGAGAAGCTATCTCAAAAGATAACAAAGAACAATTTGGAGTGACTTGGAAGGTCAGAAGAAATTTTGGTCAAAAGAGAAAAAAGATTCACAACGGGAAGACTGGAGGAGTAAAACTCCAGCAGTGTTGGGACACTTGGGAGTCCTTAGTGGATAAACTCATCAGAGTGAGGAAGCAGAGGACTGAGTGCACAGGAAAACTGTGAAAGAACAAAGAGTGGAGGAGTGTCTATACAGTGCCGATCCAACAATTTTCCCTTCATGTCACCTAGGATTCATTTATTTAAATAGATTTCTACTACATACATGTCATCTGCTAAGCCATATTCAAAGTATCTATTCCTATAAATGTTTAATTGACACAACCTTTCACTTATTCTCTCCTCTGTCTGTCTTTCTCATGCACAGGTACACACACGGTTTTCTGTGTTGTTGTATTTTGTTTTTTTTTTCAAGATACAGTCTCACTATGTGGCCTGAGCTGGCCAGGAACTCAAGATGTAGACCAGCATGGCCTTGAATACAAAGAGATCCATGTAACTCTGTCTCCCCAAGGCTGGTTTTAAGGGTGTGCGCCACTGATCCTGGCTTCTTGATTTATTTTTTTAAGAGTTTTTTCCAGGGTACTTATTAATATTAATTCATTTAAGGAATATTTTTAACATAACCTCCTTCTGATACATTATTTTTGCTCTTCTTCCCTGGAACCTTCATTTTACCATCTTAAAAACCTATTCTCTTTCTTGTGGTTTCTGAGAGTTTTCAGTTGCTTTATTGAACATTTTGAGTTGGCACCAGGTAGGAGCAACTTGAATTTCTATTTCCAAATTTTAGTTTGCTGGGAACATCTTGAGACAAATCACACTGTCCTTGATATTGCTTCATTAAAATGTCTACAGTTTGGTATTTCTGTTTATCCATAGTGATCAAAACATGAATATAAAAAATGGTTAAATGGTATATATTCTGTCTTCATTCTGGAAAATTAGGTATGTTGTTTATTTTTAAAGATTATATTCTGCTATTTTTCTTTTTTCTCTTTGTCTAGTTTCAATCTTTTGGAAGCATGCAGTTTCACCGTGGTTTCCTTTTTCTTACTTATCTGCCTTGTATTGGTAACTATAAGGCTAGCCTATTGCCTCAGGGAATATATAGTCTCTTAAGCAGCGATGTAACTGCTCCAATGATTAGCTCCAGTTTTTAACTATTTGCCTTGAAATATTCAGTTTTATTTGAGTTACCTATCACTGATATTTTATTTTGGTTCATCAAGATATTTATGCTTCTGGGGAAGAGAGTAACATTAAAAATATAGTGGCCTGAATAAGTGCTTAATTAGAAATATCCAAAGGTAATTCTTGGATGTATTTATTATTCAAGAGTATTGCCAGACTCCTTCCCCTCTTTGCAACTGACAGAACTTGAACATTAAGAACATGCTATATAAACAGACCTTGTCTTCAGAATTTACAATGATCAGACATCAGTGTGTCAGAGATTCTCTTAATCAGGAGGCTGGAGAGTAGCGGAAAGCAATTCATGTGATATCTTTGACTAAGGCACAATTTCTTTGTTGATTTCATGAAACAGAAGCCATCAAATATACATATTCACAAAAATCACCGTATTGAGTTAGTAATGTGAACTGGAGAAGTCTTGAACATCTCTGTCTGATGTCTTACATCACCATTGCAGATGATGGCAGACAGATAACTCATTGAAAGGCCGGGCTCTTCTTTCCCTTTGGCCAAGTTAGTGGTACCAATGACACCAGAATTTGGTGTCTCTCAGCTTCTGTCTGGCCCGCTTATAGATGCGATATAAATGTAAATCTTCTCAAACCCAGTCCTTTCTCTGGCCACACCCTCTTTGTCTTCTCTTTCCTTTTATTCATTAATATCAACAACTGTTTATGTATATATCTAAAAATAACAGCTTGAAGGGAAAAGAAGGTAGTTCATTTAAATGAAAATAAAAGAAAATCTGTATTCCCTCTGTCTTCTTAATAGTCACAATAAATGCCATCATTGACAGAAATTCAGCTAATTACTTAGGCAAAGCAAAAATATTTATTCATGTTTTACAGGAGGTCCTAATGTTTTATCCTCTTGGAAGTTTATAAGAGTAGTTCATTTCTTGCTTCCATTAGAGAAATTATTTGACATTTGAGATACTGTTTTCTTAATAAAAATTGAGGAAGTGATTACTTAGAAATTTTGAAACCCATATATCGCTAATCTTTTATTGCACCGCAATTATACTTGGTAATAAAATGGACTCTCATCCACCCCTTATTTTGATGGTCCATATATTAAAACATGTAACGCTGTGGTGTAGGAGATTTTATACTGCAAACTTCAGTCTCTTACACTGAACAGAGCAAAGATATGTGTTCTGAAATGGGAACATTTTATACAAGTAACTCTATTCTTAAGGACAAATACATGTAAACATTTTCAGTAAACGTATTATCATTTTATCAGTGCATACAACTCCAGGACTGAATGTTTTCTTTTTTTCTTTTTCTTCTTCTTCTCCTTCTTCTTTTTTTGCATCAAATGACATCATACCACAGTAATGATACCAGTGTAGGCTTCTTAACATGAATGGGATAGTTGAGGGTGATATAGTATTTAAGCCTCATTTCCAAAATCATTTGTCATTAGTTTGAATTAACATGAACTGAGTCATGAAGTGAGTTAAGTGTAGTCAATGGTACACAGTTAGACAATTACCATCCCCCCAAGACCAAGCCATCCTCAACAGAAAGCAAACAGGTGCAATGACATACTTCATCATCCCAGTAAGGATGGCTGTCATGATCAACAAGATAATAAATTCAGAGGGAAGATATGGAGAGAAGGGAGCCTTGTACACTGTAGATCAGAATGACCACAGTGATTATAGAAAACAGTATAGAAGCTCCTCCAACCATTAAGGGTGGGACTCTTGATCAACAGTTCTACCATTGGCCATGGATCTGAAGAAAAGGAAACCAGTGTGCCAATGTCATACTTACTTACTCATATTTATTGTCCTGCTTATACATTCTGCCTGGCCACTGGCCAGTCAGAATTTTATTTACGCAGAGCGATTTCTACAGCAGATTAATTATAAACTCTTCATTTCAGAAAACTACCTAAGGAAATTTCAAATGACTTCTTCACAAGGAAACAGTAAATGTTTAAAGAGATAGAAATCTCCAGGCTGGCCTAAACTTTATAGATTTAATGTACACATCAAAGTATCACACAGTGATCCAGTAATGTGTGCCATTTTAAATGTATTGTTTAGAATATAATTTAAAATATTCAAATAAAAAACCCCAATCCAACAAGCCTTCCATAAAACACAAACTCCTTATTAATAGTTCTATTTACATTAGATTGTTTACATTGTTTTAATGTAATTGTTATATTGGATTAAAAGTGTTTCAAAATGTTAAAACCAAATACAAGTGAATATGGGTCAAAGGAAAAACGAAACTCAGCATAACATGCAAGTGGAGAGTCTCTGGGGGCCTGTTCTGCAGAAGGGCATGGTGTTGGATGTAATTTGTTTATTGACAATCCGACAATGGTGCAGTGAACCAGAAAACATCACCAAAGTAATGAATACTTTCCTTTTTTAAAGTAATTATATTTGAACAGTTCGAATTAACCTGTGGTTTGAGGCTACTGCTTGGGTGAACTAATTCGCTGATGTAATGACTTTTCTTATTTTTGCTCCAATGATTTAGGTAAGAAAGGAAAGTAAAATCTGGGCCTATGAGTCTATAATTTAGTGGAAAAAAATCAGCTGTTTTCTCCCTGGCACATTTGAAAGGTATCTCTACAGATCCAATGAAAGACACGATAGCTAAAATGTCACGCTGGCAACCAATAAAATTGTTGCCGTGCTATGCTGCCATAATACTGAAAATAAAGGAAACCCAATTGAAAGAGAGCTGGTGAAAAACTATTATAAAGATTCAAGATCTTTTCTAACACTGTACTGCTGTTTGGTTGAGCCATCGCTGCTCATTAGTGCAGAGAGTCTTGTTCTAGGGGGCCCTGCTGTTATCTCTATGTCTTGGATGGTTGATATCATGCTGGCATTATTTGAGCTGTTATTTCTAAATATTCTCGATCATTAGCTTGTGGCCCTGCCTCATTATATGTGGATACTCAGTAGCATGGCACAAGAAAACATCAGTGCGGGTTAGGCAAGCTTTCATAACACCCAGAATGGTTCATTGTACATGGTTAGTACTCAGGAAATATAGTGAAGGTGGGATCCCAGTAAGAACTGTTGCATTATTGTACCTTTTAGAAAACACTGATGATTAATTTGTCATTTTATTGTTCCAGGTTTATAAATAACTCACAATTTTTGTGTTATGTGTTTATAAACCAGAATTATCAAATGAACTGTGTACTTTGAAAATGAGAAAATCACAATTCTTCAAAAATGATTGACCATAGTGTGGTTTGGATCTGAAACGGTTTCCACATATGCATGTGTCTAATGATGACAGTGCTGGTATCAGAGGGTGTGGAACATTTTGAAGGGTGGGCTTGTCTGATGAAGGTGTGTTGCTTGGTATGGGCAATCAAGAATGAGAACCTGTCTCTACTTCTAGATGAATGCCCTGTTTTCTGTTCTGCTAAGATGTGAACAATATTGAGGAGGCGTCTTCTGCTGCTGGCTAAGCTGTCTGAACTACTTTGCACTCCCAGCCATGAAATATAGTCTGAAAATTTTTCAAAACGTTGTGTCTGTCAGGTATTTCATCACAGTGATTAAAAGATTTATTAATCCAGGCCAACATCAATGCCAAAGTTAGGATTTCCTGGGCCACAGATGACTCCTGAGTTTACGGCAAAGGTAATTTGCATTAAGATCTATAAACTTCTATCATTTTTTGTTTTTGTTTTTGTTTTTTTCTTTTTCGAGACAGGGTTTCTCTGTGTAGTTTTGTGCCTTTCCTGGAACTCGCTCTGTAGACCAGGCTGGCCTCAAACTCACAGAGATCCACCTGGCTCTGCCTCCTGAATGCTGGGACTAAAGGCGTGTGCCACCACCGCCCAGCTATCACTTTATAATATAGGGAAACAACATAGCCTTATGGTCCAATATATAACATAATTTCTTATGTTATTAACTGTGTGTGATCTTGAATAGACAAGTGATTATGTTTCAATTTTAGTTTCTTGGTCTGTAACGTGGATCAGAAATAAAACCTGAATCACAGGTAAAAGAAGATTCAATGAGATAATGCTGATAGAGTCTTCAGCTCTTGGATATGATAAAGAAAATGTTACACACACACACACACACACACACACACACACACACACACACATCAATGGAGTATTATTCAGAGTAAAAATGTACGAAGTTATGTGATTTGCAGTAAAGTAGGTGTTACTGAATATAGTGTTAAGTGTAATAAGCCACAGTCAAAAAGACAGTAACACATGCTTCCTCTCATATGCTAAAGGCAGACTTAAAAGAATAAGATGTGAAAGTAGAAAGGTTACTGTTTAGGAGTAGAGGTGGTTCTAGAGGGAAGGAAATGTGTTAAGAGATAGGAGGCTGAATGCTGCAAAATACCAGATAAACAGGCATATGGAAACACCATAATTGAACCTATTACTTTAACGAATACCACCTATTTTTGTTGTAGTTACTACCATAATCTGCAAAGAAGTGTTTCACAATCAAAGGGAAACTTGATAGAGAATCTATAAACACCTTTCTTTGCAAGTTGAAGAACATGACATCTACCGCTTTGGAGAATAATTACTCAGTGGTTATACTTCTGTCAACGTATCGCAAGCTAGAGTCATCTGGGAAGAGGAACCTCATTAAGAAATTGCTTCCATTAGGCGCCTCTAAGACTGTAGGGCATTTTCTTTATTAGTGGTTGAAGTAAGAGGGTACAGCCCATGGTGGGGGGGGGGAGTGCCACTCCTGAGCAGGAGGTTCTGAATGATTTACAAAAGAAGATCTGAGCAAACCATGAGGAACAAACCAGAAGCCACACTGCTCTGTGGCTTCTGCATCAACTCTTGCCCTCAAGTCCCTACACTACTTGAGGTCCTGCCTTGGTTTCCCTCAGTGACGAACTGGGATCAGGATATAAAAGCCAATTAAACCTTTCTCTTCCCATGATCACGGTCTCTATCAGAGCCATAGAATACCAACTAATACATGGTATTGTCATCCCAATTAATAGGGCTTCCTTAAATTTTGATTTTTTTCTGGCATTTTCTGTATCCTTCAAAATATGGCTAAGTTCATTTCTAACAAAAATATTGTTTTACTGTAATGGAAAATGGAAGTTTTATTAAGTATTTTAGGATAAATCAGACATGAATATACTGGACACAGGAAGAACTGAGTTCTCAGTGAACATGAAGCAAGGAATAATCCTTTTACTTTACTAGGTATGAAAACCATTTAATATGAAGTAACATGATGCTCCTTGGGGGCTGAGGACTAATTATTGTAGCTCCTGAAGGTAGTTAGTATCAATTCTCTTGCTACCCAGATTAATTTGAATATATAGAATATCGTTTTGTAGTTCTTGACAGTAGAGTGCAGCAAATATGCACTTTTAATCTTCTGAAATCGAAGAAACAATAAGAGGAGCCAGTCTCAGCCTTTCTTCTATGGAGGGAGGCTCGTTAAACACATACTGTGTAGACACTGGTCTGTCTTACCAATTGACATGCAACATATTTCATTTTCAAGCAACAGAAGGTGAGTGACAAAATTTTAAAGTAATAATAATAATAACAATAACAATAATAAGAATAATAAAATACCTCACTAAAGAAATCCAGAAATTTAGATCTCTGACTATACTATGAAGCTGGGCCAAATTGTCTTTTGATTAAATTCTTTATAAAATATATAAACGGTGTATATGAAAAGTAATTACAGTTTCACAATAAAAGCTTTGTGCAACAGTTTACATTAAAAAATATACAATTAAACCATCCCATGTCAAATTGATTACTTATCTTCAAATAAGAATATGATTTTAGTGACTAGTTTAATTTTTATGGCTATGTCATAACAACCATATTTTAAAATTTGTGTGTCTGTGAGCTTATCAACATTCTATTCAGTATGCTAAGGAATTGAGTAAAATATTTACAATTATTACTTAACTAAATAATTAATTGTGTGAGAGGATGCACATCAATGCAATGTTCATGAAATGCCATGTGCATAACTTAGTGTGTGTGTGTAGAGGTCAGAGTACAACTTACAGACATGCCTTCCCTCCATCTACCATGCATGCAGGTCCTGGGGATGAACTCATAGCCACAGACTAGGAAATGGGCATCTTATTCTGCTGAGGCTGACCTAAACATTTTTTTTTAAACTTTTTTGAGGCAGGTTTGTAAACTTTGTTTTGATGTAATTTACATACCACACAATTACATTGTACAAGTTATTTGTTTTGAAGTACATCCAGATTTATGTGATTGCTGCTATAACCTATGTTTAGAACACTTCATCCTCAAAAGAAAACTCATCTTATAGCCATCAGCTCCCTTTTTCCTACACCATCTACCCCTCTCAAGCCCATGACACTACTGGTTTATATCCTATCTATAATGCACAATTTATTCAAGACATGTAAAAAATACACAAAGAAATATAAGCAACTAAGGAACACTGAGAACAGGAGGAACAGTCTTTTCCAGCAAAAAAGCACACCAATTGATTATCCAATACCAAATGACCAGCCTTGAAAACATACATACAAATAACATTATACAGACTAAGCAGTTTGTATTTAAGAATATGTGTGTGTGTGTGTGTGTGTGTGTGTGTGTGTGTGTGTGTGTGTGTATGTGTATATATAGTAACATGGATGTTACGTTGTCACCAATTAATGTGAAGTACCTGTCTTACATAATAGTATTGGTTTTTGCAAATATTTGTATTTTTAAATGATAGAGGTCCTACTTTTGTGTCTAGTTATATATTAAAAGACACCAGAAAGTTGACTTTAGACTCTTAAATTATGATTCATCCTATAAGGTGTTCAGAAAAAAGTTTAACTTCAGAAAGATGGGATCAGGAAGGGAATAATGAGTTCTGGTAAGACAAGAATTATCCATGTTGCTAAGGCATTATCTTGCTGAAGGCTGTCATGTGCTATTGTAGTCTGGTAGTGTTGAAGCCATGGAGGAGAGCTAATGTTGAGGAGCATGTAGAAGTTATTTCATGGCAAAGAATATTTAATCTGAAGATGTGGGTGTGTGTGCATGTGTGTATGTGTGTGTGTAACTTCTGAGAGATTACCTTCTTAAATTTTATCTTTGGGTGACTTACTTCACTCTGTTCACTGGTTTTGTGAATATCCTAATGTTTTTGTCCTGCTCTCCACAACTTTTAAAAAAATATTTCATTTTATCCACATTCAAGTAAAGACAGTTGACAAAAAAGATGCACTCTGAGGGTCAGCCTCCTGGCACACAGACCTCAGGAGAGGATTGGCTGACAAAAGAATAAATAGCTCTTGACACATTTTTTAGTACAGAGATAGAAAATGGTAAGACACACTAATTCAGCTATGAGCATTTCAATATTCCTGTTTTGAAATTGGTATTAGCAAATACTTCAATATGACTTTGAAATATTAGTGCAATTATTGAAGATCTGTTATATGTGATAATTCAAGTGGGATATATTTGTCTTTTTCTCTGTATTGGCAACAGATGGAATTTTCTCACTATAAATCATTAGTCATTTTCTTATACCTTTGTTAGTTTTCTTCTTATGTTCTTTAATTCTGCATTTTCCACAAGATGTATGCTGATGAGTAGGTATAGGTAGAAAACTTTATGACCTGTGAAATATCTGTCTGTCCATCCCTGTAGTTTCAGTCTTGATCGAGTCTTTGGATACTTTCTATCCTGATACTAGACACAATATTACACACAATAGGGAATATCTTACTACAACTTAAATTTGAGAGACAATTTATAAAGTACCCAATACAGAGTTTCTTCCTGGATTGAGAATTCAGAGAGTAATATCTGTAGATTAAATTATGTTGTCTTTGGCTATCCAATAATTTCTTATAGATTAGAAAATATCTTCATCAATACTGGGCCTATCTATTGGAGAGAGACAACCTCAACATATAAATTGAAAAGCAAAGCATACTGTGGCCATAACCAACATCTCTATAATTGAATGGAAGACGCACGTAACAAGAAGGAGATCATGCCTGGTGCTAGAAACCTAGCTAACTACCCCAGGGATAGTGAAGTCATAGATCTTGGAGAAGAACCCACACCTACCATTATATTAAATCAGTATAACCCCTAACTACACTCCAAATATTTGTCCTTACACCCACAAATGAGTGTAGTCCTCACATCTCATCAAGGAAATTTCTTTGTACAGCAGACAGAAACAAGTGCCGAAAACAAAAACCAAGAGAAATGGTGTTGGGTAGCCCAGTCTCCATGGATACATACATAAAACAACCCCTGCACCTGAGACTAGGGGAACATTGTGGAAGATGGGGGTGGCAAGATTGTAAGAGCCAGAGGATCATGATGCTTTCTGTGAAACTGTGTCTCCTTAGAATGTCAGAATCTACTGCCATAAAGTCTCAAAAACATGACTGCCTATATATGAGCTAACAGCAATCACATGCTAAATGGATAGGTTGAGTTATGGAGAACTTGAGCTCTCAACACAACACAAAGAAATGCAGGAGACTAATGCTGAGAACAGAACAGGATAAATGGTCTTCCCCAGAAAAGAGCATACCATTAGTTATCCAATACCAAATGATCAACCTTGAAAACATACACAGGAAGTAACATTGTACAGATTTTGTAGGTTATTTTAGGAATATTTACGTTTATACATAGACACATGCAGTAACAATGAAAAAGGGTCAGTGAAGTAAATGAGTACAAGGAGGAGTATACTGAAGTGCTTGGAGAGGGAAAGGAAGGGGAAAATCACATAATTTTATTATTAAGTTAAAAACAAAAGAAACATTTTTTTTTAAAAGCAGAAAGTGTTAAGAATCAAACAGTTGAAATCTACCTTGATGAATGACTTGCAAAACTATGTTTTGCTAGATAGTTTAAAGTTTATGTTCTCAAATTTTGGGCTAAGATGTATGTACTAGGATATTATGTATTTGATTTAAAAATTTCACGTCATTTAAATAAACAAATATAAGATGTGTCTTGTCTATATCACAATGATATAGACATGTGCTTCTATATCATGTACTGCAAATCTTCCAATATTTGTTACTTTGTGTTATTATGATCATGCCACTATTGCATTGTCAGTGTGATTCAAGTTGACTAAGTACTTATACAGTGACCTAGGAGTATAAAGAGACAGAAACAGAATTTGCACTTGGACACATGACTCCAAATCTTTATCCCTTATTCTTCCTACTAGACCATGGTATTGAAGTGGATAGTAATCTGTGTGTATGTGTGTGTGTGTGAGTGTGTGCATGTTCAAGTGTGGTATGTAAGTGTGTGTATGTATGTATGTATGTATGTGTGCTTATGTGTATGTGTGAATGAGTAAGCATTTACATGTGGTGTGTGTGTGTGTACATACATATGTGTAATTTCTTATTTAGAACAAAGTTATACTCTCAATTTATATTTTAGTTTTGAAAGGCAAAATCTGTGTAATTTTGGTTTCTGGGATTCCACTACTGCTGTGCAATCAACTAATACATTTTCTCTTCAAAAAGTTATTTTTTTTTTAATTTTAAGTCAATTTCTTAATGTTCAAGTTTGCTTTTATGGGTGTTTTTAGTAACATTTTATTAGGTAAAGATTGATATTTAAAGAGTTTTATTATATAAATAGCGATATTTTAAAAAAGCAAAAAGTCACCCATGCATCGAAGACATCAATATATCAGAGTTTTAATTGACAACTTGCAAAGCCTGCTTGTGATTTATAGCTCGATTACAAACTCCCACTTTCTACTCTGCCAATGGAATTGGCAATATTTTTTCAGCCCAGATGGTGCATTAGCTTTGGCCAGCTGGTTCTCCCTGTGTTGCCTCACCACAGAAGCATACAGCTAATAGTGCCACGTATGACCCAGATCAGGAGGTAACATGGCAAAGGCTTGATGCCCAGCTCTGCCCTTAGGGCATATGGAAGTGAACCTGAGTGAGGCCCATGCATCCAAAATTTGACACTCTCCAGTCTCCTGCCATCATTTGTTCTGCACACATGACTCTAGAAGCAGTTTGTAAATGCAGGGAATTGCATTTTGTTTATGAGGGCCTTAAAACTTGGCTGTAACATGCCATCTCCAGTTCTCATATTTCAATTATTTTATTAACTTTACAATGATTATTTTAAAATCCAATATTTAAATATTAAAATTCGAACATATAATAGAAGATTCTTTATACTCTAAGTGTAGTTGTGATAGAATCCAGGCAGCTATGAAAAGAGGTAATGCTGACAAATTTCAGAGTCATACAACATTTGCTTGAGTAATTGACAGAAACTGTCATAGTCTGTAGATCTAAAGGGAATTCGTATATTTAATTTGAGTGACATTACTCTAATTTTTTTCACTGAAGATAATGAACCCTATTAAAGGAACTGGGTGAATAAACAAAGTAAGATGCTATTTATTTAAAAAAATATTCTTTGAGTTTATGTTAGATTCATATGATGGGAGCAGAGGCATGGATTCTTGCCTTTTAGTACTCATGTGGTTCTCTCCCTGCCCCCCCAAAAATATATTTTAAGTAAAATATATCAATGATCCATAGCATTCTTTGCATAGTCTATCTGATACTCAGCTTTTCTACTGGATTAAATTGGGCAATAATCCTTGGATTGGCTTCATCTTTGCATATTTGCAATAAAATAAAAAGTGGAATACTTACAATTCCACTAGAAACATAAGTTTGTCTGTTCTTTTATTTAGTTTATTCTGGTTCTGCAGTGACATTATTATAGAGGCTGTAGCTGTGATCTCCATACTCCTTGGTGAATTTGTTTCTTTCTATTGAAGAAAATTAGCTGTCTGTGTTCAGAATACTTTTAATTCATGCTTTATATAAGAACTAGTAAAGAAAAATAAGTTTTAAGTATTTGAACAAGATGATTCACTCTGTATGCAAATATACTCCCACATGTACCTCATATAATAAACTTAACATTTTATATGTAAACAATATTATATATATATATATATATATATATATATATATATATATATATAACATTTCCTCAAATAATTTAGTGAGTATTAGCTGCAAATATATGTATTTAATATACATTTTAATGTAAAATTTGTCTCCAAAAGTTTACATAAGTTTTTGGAAAGTGATTCAGAACCATTCTGTTGTTGAGGCCTCTGTTAAAAGGTGAAGTACTGGGGTTTTATTATGAAATATGATTTTGATAAGTTGTGAATTTTGAAATTAAGTCATCTTTGAAATAATTTTGACTTGGTGTCTAGGAGTTAACATAGAATTTTTTTCAGGTAGCAAAGGTTTTTTTTTTTTTTTTTGGTTACTATCTTTTGTCAAAATCAGCAGATGACAAATCCATTGAATATTAGAAATGTACTAATTTGGAAATGGATATAAATACTTACCTGAACAAACTTCATATTTTAGCAGCACAACTCGAGAAAGTGTAGAAAGCTTCACCTTGGCATGCAGTGTACTACTGAGAAGTGTTGCTCATGCTAAAGTTTAGGAATGACAGAAGAACTAGCCCAATAACAGCTTAAAATTCAAAGTTCCCAGGCCAGTTTCCAGTGAATGACTATTACATTTGCCACTTTCCATGGTCAAAGGCTCCTAAGGAAACCATAGCAAGTTAAACTCTGTAGAGAAAGTCGGAAAGTCAAATGCATTTCAGGTGCTGACGACTCTGAGGAGACAAAACCGGGTGTTGAAAAAGTTACACTTTAGGAATTGAAAGTTATTTCATTTTTTTTATACTGAAAACAAATTTTTCAAAAACTTGGTTCTAGTTCATAGCGAATAGCATTATGGATTAGTAGTTTGACTGCATTTCTCTCATTTGTAACATAAACATAATGTTTAAGTTAGGACACGGTTTTAAATATTCCGACTTTGTAGCTGAAGAAAAAAAGACACAAATATGTATTATCAATTCCACAGCCTTTCAGAGCACCTGCTTTGTAACTAGCTCTGTGCTGTACACACACACACACACACAAAAAAAAAAACCCAAAAAACAAAAACAAACAAACAAAAAAACCCCACCAAAACCTAAAGAATTGATTTCCACGTAGAAGTAGTAACTGTATACACACTGATGTATTTGTTCAATAGTACAACTAATTGACACCTGTAATGCAACCTTGCACAAATGGTCCTAATTTTCCTTGAGCAATGGGACAAAATCCATTTTAAAGCAGATTATTCACTTTCCAATAATAAAAACCCAGCAAGGAGTACATGAAAGGATTTTTCTACAGCAACTTAAGACATATTTAGGACTATCAACTTCCAAGCACTCCTTAGAGTCTTCTGCACCTGGATGTTCTACTTTGTTAATTAGTATTGTCTGTAGGAAATGTTAGCAATGTGTAAAAAGCTATTTCAGCTCACTCTGCTTGAAGATGTGGTTGTATGAGGTGGCTATCACAACTCACATATACATGGTAGACATGCAGCGCTTTCATCCATAGGAGATTGTCTATTTGATTAACAATATAGACAGGTAGAGGTGCTATTAGAAAAGAAATATCCATATAAAAAAGATAGGTGTGGAAATGTATTTTTGTCTGAAGCCTCTCATAATGAAGTTATTTTACACACAGAAACACTCACACACGCACTTGCCCTCTCCATCTTTGGGAATTTCGTTTTTCAGCCTTGTTCCATTAAATGGTCATGCTGCCTGCTGCATGGTACGTTTCCAGTATATTTTGTAACACTGAATGCAATGTCTATAGTTTTTTTGTTTTTTTTTTTTCTGTTCAACTTTATTAGTCCATCTACAGGATTTCACTCTTCACGCATAATACATACAAGAAAAGAAACAGCATAGTGTAAGATATGTGACTCTCAACAATCAGAGACCTCTTATTATAGGAAAAGCTTGTCACTAGAAAGTGAGATCTCTGTCACTCAAACTCATGTTGTTATTAGCTGTGGGCCCTAAGGAGCTAGTCTTCCCGGAGGCATAGACTCCTCTGTCATGAAACAAAAAGAGGTAGTTTCTAGGCATTCTTTCCACTGAGGTCTGAGACTAGATATTTTATTCATATTTGGATTTCAAACTTATATTTCTCTCGCCTAATCCTTTCATAACTGAAGACTTCTCTACACATACTGAACATTCTTTGTGCCTTGGTGCATCTATAGACATTTGTGTCCCTGTAAGTGTAGACATAACTGTCAGGCATTGGCAGTTGTAATGGTGGTAAGAGTCAGAACGAGTTCTATGTGTGGATGTGAAATCAGGATTTGTCTCAGCATTCTGGCCCATGCTTTTCTTTTTATTATATAAAACTATGTGCATGACTTTTGAGTTTTTAAAAATAAAGAACAGAAAAGATGAAATGTGTTAATTGAATGCTGGAAAAATTAGGGATTACCATAGTCAATTTTTTTTTATTTTCAAAAGCAAAGACCAATTTTCTTTATTGATTACTAGCTCTTAAATTTATACATATATTTTGAGTATAGTATTTAGATGCTTGCTCATGGTAGGGAATATATCAATCTTATATTTTTATATTGTCAAGTGTCAGTGAAATCTATAAAATGCCCATGATGAGAATCTAAACCATACTTTCAGGCTGATATAATTGAAGGATAATCAGTGTGACTGTTTATTTTTAGATGATTTTATTTTCAAAATAATTCAACTTGAGAAAGAGAGGAAACACAAAAAGGCCTATCACATTGTAACTCCCTTTCTTCCTTAAAACTTTGTTGTGCAAGTTAAATCCCTAGCTAGTAACTGCTTTTGCAGTAGACACAATTCTGCCCTCAGGTACTCATCTGGAACTCCCATTGGGCCCAATTCTGCTGTCCTCCTTCAGGCAAAAACTTCCTTTGAATTTAAACAGTCTCACTCAGGTGCTGTATTAATAGGCACCAAACATCCACAAAGAAGGGCGTTTGCTCCTGTAAGCATGGCTGACTCAGGGTCTTTAGCTTTTGCTACATATAAAGAGATGGGGGCAATTATAAAAATCTGTATCAGACATTTACTCACCCAGTTTCTCAGGAACACTTTCTACTTTGCTAACTGGAACTTCTTTTAGTGACGATAAATCCAATGTATCCCAAGACCCTCTAGTTATCCTTCTTTTAAAAATCTATTAATTCTGCATTTAGAAATGATTCTGTTAAATTACCTATGACTATTAACTATAAAATAGAACAAACTGCTAATGTTGCTAAATTTATCTTTTAAAAGTGAATTCTTTTTTTTTTTTTTTTTTCAGTTAAACTGCTTTATTGAGGTTTCCATGTATATAACACACGCTGGTTACTCTCTCTTTCTTCTTACCCAGCTCCCCACTTCTATCACCCCTTGCTTATGTGTCCCTTTTCCTGGCTCATGTTTTTTGCTCTGTTATGGGACTCCTTTGGTTTTAACAGGACTATTTGTATAACTAACTGGATTGGGACTCTAAATTGGAAATTGGTGCGGTTACTGCTACATACACAACGGACGGGAAGGACTCTCTCCCTCTCTTGACTCTATCCATAGGAAATAGCTCGGCACTGAGGAATAGGGTCTCCTGAGTCCCTCCTCCATGCTTGTCTGCTTGTTGATGGCACCATTCTTGTGTAGGCATCTATAACTTTCTGTCCCGTCATCTACAGCTGTTGAGAGTTCTTGATTGCAATGGTAGTGTGTTTTCCAGAACATGACATGTCACAGATCTTCTTTCTGTCCTTCAGCTTCTACAGTCTTTTCCTGTATCTCTTTTATAATGTTCTCTGAGCCTTGTAATTGTCTTAGAACTGAACACTCAACTATCACATAGCATCAATGTTTACAGTCTTCGTTGCGGTTCACTAGAAAGAGAACCTTCTCCTATTAAGCCTGAGAGTGGTAATTTTCTATGAGAATAAACACATGTATTTATAATGTAGTTTGACAGCATGCCAATTTGGTTATAAAAGTGAATTAAGTTCCCTTTTCCACTGCCATGGACTTTTTTTTTTTAATTAAGAAATTTTCTAGTCACTTTACATACCAACCACAGATTCCTCCCTCTTCCCTCTTTTCATTCCCCAGCCTTCCCCCAAAACTCATCTCCCATCCCCACATTTTCCAAATCAAGGTCTCTCATGGGGAGTCAGCAAAGCCTGGTACACTAAGCCAAGGCAGGTCCAAGCCCTTCCCCCTTGCACCAAGGCTGTGCAAGGTGTCACACCCTAGGCACTGGGCACCAAAAAGCCTGCCCATGCCATGGACTTTTGAGCAGCTTCTTGAGTACCAGTTATGGATTCCCTCGAGCCTTAAATTCAATCAGTGAGTGATTCTTTACCCCTCGCACAGTTGTGCCCAGTATTGAACACGTGGGCTCAACTTACTTAGCAGGTTAGTTTCCTAGATTGTAGGATTTATATCTGGGTGAGAGTACTGATCACTCTTCCTCCCTCAACACCCCGTGTAGCACCTTCCACCAGTATGACAGATATCTGGCAGGAAGGAGGCTTACATCTTAGTTCCAGCTGTATTTCTCTGCATCATCCAGCCAAGATGTATGGCATCTTCCGAAATAGGATTGTGTCATCTCATTTTGGAGGGGAACTGGGAGCAAGAGCCTGTATTGTTTTGTGAGATTCCAGGGTTTCCCTGAACAATAATTCATAAAGAGTTATCCAACAGCTGGCATTGGTTTTTTTGTTTGTTTGTTTGTTTAATGACACATAACTTCAAGGGGCAGTATTTTATTCTCCAGCCATGCAAGATATACTGGTTGTTTTTTTGGTCTACTTGAAATTGGGACACCTTGGAAGATTGACCATCTATTGATGAATTACCTTTGTCAGATTGGCCTTTGAGTATGTGTGAAGAATTTTCTTCATTTCTAACTGGTGAGATAGGGGCCAGACCATTGTAGATGGTGACATTTCTGGGCACGTGAGCCTGGGCTGTTTGTTTGTTTGTTTGTTTTTTTGAGACAGGGTTTCTCTATGTAGCTTTGGCGCCTTTCCTGGAACTAAACTCTGTAGCCCAGGCTGGCCTTGAACTCACAGAGATCTGCCTGCCTCTGCCTCCCAAGTGCTGGGATTAAAGGCATGCGCCACCACTGCCCGGCAAACCTGGGCTGTTTAAGACAAGTAGCTGACATGAGCCTGTAAACAAGTCACTAAACAGCATTCCTCTATATTCTTTGCTTCCTTTCCTGCCTCCTATTTAGTTCCTTGACCTTCTGTCCTCACTTCTCTACATGATGGACTGTAACTTATAAGGTAAATTAAACCCTGTCCTCCCAAATTGTTCTGGGCATGATTGCTGTCACCGTAACAGACAGCAAACTAGAGCATGAATAATTCCTTTACCAACTCTTCTTTAAAAGTCTGACTCGAATACTTTAGGTTTCTATATGACGTTTTCATACCCATTTCATTTTGGTGGGAGTGCCCTTCCACTTTCTCATCTATCTTATCCTTCCTTCCTTTTTCTATTTAAGCATCCCTACCTCTTCATGCTCCAATTTTTTCCCTCTACAATCTAGTATTTTCCCCTCTTTTAAGGCATCCAACTCAGAGTGGCCTCTTGCTAGATTTATGGCCACTACAGAGACTCTAAGTTGAAAGTTCAAAATTAGGAGATTAGAAATTATGATCCACGGACACACACACACACACACACACACACACACACACACACACTCAGAGAGAGAGAGAGAGAGAGAGAGAGAGAGAGAGAAAGAGAGAGAGAGACAGATACAGATACAGAGACACACATAGAGACAGAGAGCATTAAGCACTTTTTTTCTGGTTTTGGATTACCTTACCCAGTATAATTAGTTTCATATCTTTACCTGAAAAATCTCATTTTTATTTACAGATGAATACAATTCCTTTATGTTTATGTGCCACACTTTTATTATTCACTTATTGGTCAATGGGCATTTCCTAGTTATTGCTAATAAAATAGCAATAAAGATGTTTGAGCAAGTATCTCTGGAGTGAGATACCAAGTTGCAAGTTTGGAATAAGCTGGCTCATATCACAGTTCTTTTCCTGGATTTTTAGGGATGTCCATGCTGATGTTTAGTGCCACTTTGTGCTCCCACCAACAGTGGATAAAGATCCCTCTTTCCTCACATCCTCACTAACATTTCTTGTCATTGGACGATACCCATTCTTTCTGGGGAAAATGGAATCTCGGTGTTTTTGATTTGCATTTCCCTTTTAACAAATGGGTTTAAATATCTCTTAAACTATTTATTTGCAATTCATTTTTCTTCTTTTTTTCCAATTAGATTGTTCATTTTGGTTTTGAGTTCTTTGTGTATTCTAGATATTAATCCTCTGACAAAGATTTTCCAGTTGTGAGATGATCTCTTTCTTTGCTGTGAATATGTGTTGCTACTATTGATTAATAAAGAAGCTGCTATGGCCTATGACAAGACAGGTTATAGCCAGGTGAGAAATCCAAGAGAGACACAGGGAAAAGGAAGGCGAGGTCAGGTAGATACCATCCACCCTCCCAAGGAACAAGATGACAGCAGACAGGTAATGCCACAGCCATTGTGTCAAAATATAGATGAATAGAAATGGGTTAATTTAAGATGTTAGAGGTAGCTAGCAATAAGCCCAAGTCATACACCAAAGAGTTTGTAATTATTTGTAATTAGTAATAAGCCTCTGTGTGTTTATTTGGGACTGAGCCTCTGACAGACACGGGAAAACTTCTGACTACATTTTTCTACTTGTTGTATGCTTTTTCTTTTCTGGATTGATGGTGTCCTTTGATGTACAGAAGCTTTTTAGTTTTGTGAGGTCTCATTTGTTGGTTGTTGGGTATTATTTCCTGGGTAGCCAGTCTTACTTCCTAAGTGCTTATCTAAGCTTGCATGTTTTAGTGCATTCCCTAACCTCTCTTCTAGCAGTTTCAAAGTTTCTTGGTTTGTGTTGAAGTCTTTGATCCATTTGAGTTCATTTATTTATCAATTAATGACAAGAGAAACCAATATTTGAATCTGGCCCTTACTTCATCTATATTTCCTCCACTGCTTGAATCATACCCCATTTTATTATGGATGATTGAAGGCTGGTCTTAACTAGGAGCTAAAAGTTTTTGTTGGCTCAAAGAAAGGCTCACAGAAAGTCTAGGGGTACATCAGTCTTTAAGCACACACAGATCCTGGGCTAAGTTGTGGAAACAGAACTCTGTTTCAATGTCTTAAAATGTGAGCTCTGATTTTCTCTGTTTTGGCTTCATATTTCAGCAGATATTTCCCAAACAGTGACAAAAAATAAGACTAAAAGCAGTTATTTATTTATCCTCACAGTTGTGCTATTACAAAGGGCATGCTAGGTTGAGGCCAACTTGCTCCTATTATTGTGGATAAGGAGTTAAGATCATGTCATGACTATTGAAAAACTATTCAGATTATAGAGAGGGAGGGGGGCCATTTTGTAAACACCCCTTAGAATTTATTTCCTTGGACAAAAGATATATTCTGTTAGTGACAGAGAAACATTAATTTGAAAAGTAGGAACTGTGGTCATCACTGTTCATGAATAGCTTATTGTCTTATTTAGGGTTTTTTTGCTATAAAGAGACACCATGAACACAGCAACTCTTATAAAGGAAAGCATTTCATTGGGACTCGCTTAGATTTTTAGAGTCTTAGTTCATTACATTATCATCATTGGATTGTGGCAGGCAGATATGGTGCTGGAGAAGGAGCTGAGAGTTCTTCATCATGATCCGTGATCCACAGGCAGCAGAAGACTGCCACACTAGGCCTAGCTTGAGCAGGTAAGACCTCAAAGCTAGCCTCCACAACGACATACTTCCTCTAGCAAGGCCATACCTACTCCAGCTAGGCCACATCTCCTAATAATTCCACTCCCTATGAGCCAAGCATTCAAATGCATGAGTCTATGGGAGCCATTTCTATTCAAACCACCACACTTATCAAAGCTAAATGTAAAATGTGAAAAATATATAGTCCTGTAACTCACTGGAAAGGACAGTTCATTATTATACAAATGCTTATAATTATAATAGTTTGTCATAGACATTAAGAAGTCAGAGAATGTTTGTGTATGTAATCATTTCATGTAATATTGGCAACATAGCAAGGTATCTTCTCAAATATTTAAGATAACATGGGGCCTAGAGAGGTTATTCAATGAATTGATACTATAGTGATATTAGCCTTTTGTCTGATATAAAATAAAAATATTTTCTGGAAGTTACAGAACCATGTTTTATAAGTGGTATAACTGGTATATAGACTTCAGCTGATCTAGAAACTTCCCTTTGTTTATTAACTTTCAAATTCTTTCAGTGTCCTTATTACGAATCACTTCTTTTTGGTTTTTTTTTGGGGGGGGGCATCCCCTTTGTATGTTTCTACAGCTTTACAAAAATAATTTCCTTTTGAAATTGGTTATATTTCAAAATAAAATATGGACATTTCTGAAGGCCTTTAGTATCCCTGAACAACCTAGGAAATAGTAGTTAAATGCCTATTTTCTAAATAAGGAATCCATAAATTGTCATGTATTATTCATTTTGAAACTTCAACCTCAAATAGATTAGGTAGGGGTTGTTACTCATGGTGGCCTTTATGGCATTTTTGTATATATCAACATTGAATTAATCTACCCTCACTGTTCTGTAATCAACAGAAAGGTAAGTAATACAGGTCCAATCAGACCTGTAAGATACTCTCAAACCATTAACCCGAATGAAAATATATGTAGAAAACCAACAATCCAAGAAAAGTATTTTTCATAAATTCTTAGATACAGAGGGGTCTGGTGATCTGCAGTTGTGTAAGAGATTTTTGAAAATGAATCATCATTGTGTATTCCACATCCATGCAGATATTTTGGTAACTTTAAAAAATCTTTTGCTGATATTCAGGGTTTTCTTTTTTTTTTTTTTAATTTCCTTTCTCTTAAATAACAAAATGACTTACTAACAGACATGTAGGTTTTGTAATTAATACCAATCTTTCTTTGGCATTAATTACAAAACCTACATGTCTGTTAGTAATTGCTTATTTGTAGTCCAGGTCTCTGTGATAATCATTGTCAAGATCATGTCAATGACTGTTTGGTTTCTTTATCGAGGTTTACTTCATAACCAACAATTGGGACTGTACACTTTTATCCTTCTACAAATAGCTGTGGCTTAACATCTAACCCGTTACTTCATTCAGTTCTTCTTGAATTTTGTCATTACAGCAACAGAGCTACATGCAGTATTAACAATGTTGGCCCCTGATCTCTCTGGGAATGTTTGTTTTCCTTGGGGACTCACAGCAGGGGGAAAAATTACAGTCACTCTCCTTCTGCAGCCTATGCTTTCCTGAAATATTGGCTTTGACAAGCCTGCAGGGGTGAGAAATAATTTTATGTTTGAGGGTTTGCACTTCATGGGTGTCTTTCTGAGTTTATTACTAGGAGGGAATAGAAAGAGAGACATGCTTGCCCTTTACCTCCAACCACAGGATTATTTGAACATAGTACTGAACAGTTGCCTCAACCTTGGGAAGGTCTACACAAAGCTCTTACTGAGAAGTGGTACTAGGCACTAACCTGAATGAGTATACATCGGCTGTAAATTTCAGAAGCCCCAAAATTGGCCAATTCCTTTTCTTTTGGAGCTGAGAATCGAACCCAGGGCCTTGTGCTTGCTAGGAAAGCGCTCTACCACTGATCTAAACCCCCAACCCTCCTTTTTCTAGTATGTTTAATGATCAGTTCTGTACATTTTCTTTGGGGCAATCAAATAACTGAAGTCATGAGGGAAACCAGTTTGTACTTGATGTTATTATCTCCTTGAAACTTAATGGTTAGTTGTATGATGGCTGTCTTCTCTTGGGATAACTCATCCTGAGATGTGAAGACTTCTTGGAATTCTGTTGTTTAGTATTCGCGAGAAGTTCTCTCCTGAGAACTCTCCCCTTCTTTGTAAACACCTCCATGTAACCTGTCCAGAACCATATGATCAGGTTTCCAGGTGGGAAATGAAACATCTAAAGGGGAAACATATTCAGCCTTTGTTTCAAGGATAAAATATTTTCTTCATATACCAACAAAATGATACTTAGTTTTGTTGAGCCATGGGAAGTAGGCTGAAATATACTCAAATACTCTGTCATGTGTTTTGAAATCATGAGCTAAGCTTAGCCTATTTTAAGTAGACCACATATTGAAATTCCCCAGAAATCTTTTGTCAATTGGGCCTTATGTTCACTCTTGTAATAAAGAGGCTTTTGGAGTTTATACGGCACAGTCTAATAGGTGACCGCTTAATGGGATTTACATTCCTTCAAACAAAATTAGGCTAGTAAAAGACAATGCGAAGTGCTGTAATGTAAATGGCATTGACGGCAGAATTAAATGTTTGTGGAAACAGGGCAGCAGATCTATCAAGAGCTAATTAGACAGAGGAGGGTTCAGAAGCAGGCTTGGGAGTAAATACTACTCACAAAGAAAAAAGAGGCCATAGATGGCAGGAAAAAAGGACCTTTTGTGTAAGGAAGAAAAGGCACTATACAAAAGTTAGTTTAATTAGAATCACAGATGGAGTCTCTCCAATGAGAAAAGCATATTCTTATCTGAACCTGTGAATAATATGAAGTTAAAACAAACAAACAAACAAACAAACAAACAAAAAACCTTTGATAAATTATTGTGTATCTCAATGATTCTTTGTTGTAGCTGGATTAAGTAGCCTTCTCTTCTCCCTGGTTACTTCCTAACTATAGTCACTGTATCAATAAATAAGTAAATAGGGGAAGAAAGAAAAAAAAGAAAGGAAGGAAGGAAGGAAGGAAGGAAGGAAGGAAGGAAGAAAGAAAGAAAGGAAGGAAGGAAGGAAGGAAGGAAGAAAGAAAGAAAGAAAGAAAGAAAGAAAGAAAGAAAGAAAGAATAGCAACAAACAAAAGATTCATAGAAGTTTAACTTTGAAGTCATTTCAGCAGAAAAACTAACAGAGTACTTTTGCTTTTGTAGAGTTAAGGGTTTTAAGAAAGAAAAATGGTAAAGGTGTCAACAGATAACAACAAACACTAGTAAACACTTGGCTTTGAGTTTATTCAACATGTGAGCAGACATGAACTTCTACGAACTTTGAATTCCCAAGTGTTCGTTGTAGTATGCCATTATAGTCTCTGGTTTTTAGCCGAGCTGTTGTATAAGATTGACAGGAGGGCCTTTGGAATAACCCAAACGTCATCCACATGCAGTAAATCAGCAACTCTTTGTTTGCATCTGGAGAAGTGAAGTTTGACTAGTTCAGTTGTTTGTTGTTGTCGTTTTTAATTGAAAGTTCAGAACATAAACCACCATAGCATGAAATGTTTTACATTAAAAAACAGAATCTGTTGACTACTTTAGGATTCAGTTTTTTCACAGACTATAAGGGGAAACATGCATCATATGTCTTACATAGCCAAAAGTAAACTAGAGACAGTTGGATGTGTTTATGTTCTAGCAACACACTTCAATAACAATAATCCTTTCAATTTGTTGAAAGGATTCAATATGGGGGTCGTGTGAGGATAAAGAGTGATACTATATGTGAAAGACTTTGAGGTTGGCAAGTGATTTGCATGTTATGTGATGTCACCAAATCTTTCTGTGAAGCTGTCGCTACGCTGAGGGGCATATGGATTTTTAAGTGGCAAGTGTTATATTGAGTAATTATACCCCACAGTTGAAGTCAGAATGTTGGCTTTTTTTGCCTCCAGTGTTACACAAACAAAGAATTGTTCTGTGGGCATGTTCTAGGTTGTTTGTGGTTTAGTTAATCCATGAAATCCATAGAAGGCATTGCTGTTAACAGTTAATGCTCTGAGATTGCTTTATTCTTTAATGAAAAGATCAGTAAGATTAGAATTGTTTTGTCCCTACCATGGAAATAGACAGAGTATGAATGCCCAGTTTCTCTTGGTGGACTTCCAATCTGTCTCTGACCCAGAAATATAGGTGGTATTTGGCAGTTTGTCTACCCGCTTGTGAAACCTATCTTTCTTGTTTGTAAAGGAGAGTAACTGGATTGGGTCAATTCTACAGTAGAAGCAGTTTGCTTCCTAACATACTGAACGCATAAAGTGGCGTCTTTCCACTTCCATTGGTATTGTCAGGGTTTCCCAAGATTGGCTAATTGCCAAAGTCACCTGGGGGAGCCACTTAAAAACACAAATTCCCAGGCTCTTTCCCTGGAGATCATGATTCAGTGGGTCTGGGACAAAGCCAGAAAATCTCAAGTGACTCTAATGATTAGGGAAGTTGTCCAAGTTGGGAAAACTTCACTAGAGTGCTATAAAAAAGATCTTACTACTTTTGCCTATCACAGTAGTAGCTATGTAATGTACTGTTACTTATTTTGAAATTTTTTTTTAAGTAAATGTGATGAACAAAATCAAGGGTATTGTATTACATCGAATTAGTCCCCTATCTAAAGAGAGCATTTTCCCATTATAAATTGTGGCTCCCTAGGTATTATGATGAGAGAGAAATATTGGAAAAGGAAACTGCCTTGACATGTTCAGAAAATAAAGTGGCTTGATCATTATTAACTGGGAGACCAACTTTCTTCTCCTTGATCCGTTGACAAATTGCTTTGTAACTAAGCTTATGATTGTTTGAATTTGTTGGATTTTATTTCCTTAACACATAAAATGAGGGAATTAAAAAGAATTATCCACATGGTGATACCAGGTTATTTTTTCCCCTGTGGACAGCATTAGGCTGTGTGACAAAATCCAGATGGCAGAATTGTCCCCTTCATTGTTATTTAGTGACCAACAGAGGACCATGTGATAACTTGAGTGTTTTGGCATTCTTTCCAATTCAACATCTAGACCAGCAAGTTGTTCTTTGCATCACAGAGCATGTCATCAAATGATTTTAACGATACTTTTATGTTTTGGTACCCAGGATGTAAAATACATATAGATTTTATTTTGCTCAGTAATTATTTGCTTTTAGTATCATAAATCTATCATGTGCTTAGTGATTTGTTTTGGGTCTGATCAGGGTTAGACACCTGATTTTTTAATAATGCAGCTCTTTACATCATGCTTAAACAGGAATTGTACTAATGGTCTTTGTTTGTTTTTATAAGACAAACAGGCCTAAAATTCTATTATGTCATAATACAGACATAATTTTAAATGCCAGAAATAAATTTTGGTATATGATGAAAAGCAACATGCTAATTTAAACTCCAGGGTTTGTAATGAACATCATTGAGACTTCAGGGTAGTAAATGTAGACACTTCTAGAAACAAAAACTACTGCTATTTGTGTGCTTACTTTGGAGCAAAGACAAAGAATTCCAATAATGGAAAAAAACTGTAATGATGTCAGAGGCTGGCCCATAGAGAGCTATAGTTCTATGACAAACAAAATGCTTCATAAATGCACAGATGAACAGTGATCATCTGTGAGTTCATCTTCCTAGATACCTATGTTTGACTTAGTATGGTGTTGTCAATGGAAGCATTTTTAGTCTGGAAAGTTTTTACATCTTCAGAGAAAGCTTTTTATCTTTTCCCCACCTTTTAAATTCTGCCAATTCCTGCATATCTCAGTATTCCATTTTGAAACGCAGGAAATTCATATAATGCTTTAAAAATTGTGGAAAGGGATACACAAATTCATTAAGAAATCTATTCAGAAAATAATTCATGTGGGAGAGTTGGTAGCCCTTGATTATGATCTTTGCACCTGGGAAGCTGGGGCCCATGTGGACTGTGTAAAAACTAACAAAACAAACAAACAAAAAACAGAGACTACCACCCCAAATTAAACAAGCAAATCATTTCAATTATATTAACAAAAACAGTCAGTTAATTAGAAGAGCTGGAGAAATAGCTCAGTGCTTATGAGCATAGACTGCTTTTGCAAAGGACCTGAATTTAGTTCCTAGCATCCACATCTGGTGGCTCACAACCTTGTGTAACTCCAGTCTCATGGAAGATAAGTTGGCTATGGCCTCCATGGGCACCTGAATTAATGTGCACACAGACTTCCAAATGCACTTATAAATTAAATAATAAATTCCAAAACAACTTTTTTAAAAGAATTAATTGAAGTTGGGAGATAGGAAATTGACATGTAAGACCATAACAGATAGGTTTTTTTTTTCAAATTGTAAATATGCTTTTCAGTGTAATATATACAGGCCTATCTATAAGCCTTAGAGGAGATGAGAAGAACTACTTCATAGTTCCTAGAGGCTGTCATTTTGATTTTATTTTTGTCCTGAACATTTTCACCTCAGTATTATGGTCTGTGTCCAAAGATGAAAAGTACATAGGCACAGCACTATAGGTACCAACTCCACTGATGTACTTCTGGTTCTTTTCATCACAAGATGCCACATCCTGTCTCTGTCCCTGTATCTGACACAGGTACTAAAGTTCTGAGCCAGGACATTCCAGGGCCTCTCCTGGCTCTCACAGTCTGGATCTCAGTGAAGACTCCAGTTCTGTTTATTTCCATTCATGGTGCAATCACATCAAGTTCTACAGCCTCTGCCACTGTGGTTTTCTTCCATCAAATAACACCAATATTCAGAGATATTCTTCACAATGAATAAGTTTAGTTCATTATAACTTCCCAGATAAATTTATTTTCTGAAGAAAAGGAAAGTGTATAGGACACACACACACACACACACACACACACACACACACACACACACACGTGTGTATGTATGGCATTGTTGAGAGCAACTATCTTTGTTTATAATTTTGGTATAATTTTATGTAAATTTTATGATATAAAGTATTGATTTGCATACATGGCTTTGGGGAAAACTATTTATGAACTGCTTGATTCTCTTTTAACCTTCTAGCATGTATTAGATTTTTGGTTTCTTTTCTTTAGGCATTTATTGTGAATTAACCATTCAAAGGGGCAACCAGATACCCTGACCCAAGGCATTGGCAAATAAATGAAGAAATTGATTTTCATGTCTTGCTTTAAAAATATGTTGTTGCTAAAGGAAAAAAAAATGAACATGTTCAGCTGGAAAAATTGCCTGTGTATATACCACATACTACCATTGAGAGAGAAAATAGGAATTCCTTGGTTATTCAAATAGATAATAAGATATTTCTTTTCATTGCTTACTCTGTCTTTGTTGGTATTACTTGTGGTTAGGATCTTATTTTATTTTTCAAACAATTTATATTCCATCTTCTGAGACATAGTTTCAAGGCTTTTTTTCAGAAATTTTTTCATGTTTTAATTTGATTGGAGAGATAAAAATTGTCCTAAATGTTTTTTGATCTTTGTTTGAAATGGATGAATGCTGTGAAGAGAAAAAAAATCTCATTTATAAAATTTGAGAATGTAATCATATTTCTCTTTGACAATTAGGCACTTCAGTTGATATATGCAAGGACTTTTTGTAGCTTTTTCTAGAATAAAATATCATCCTTAATTTAAGTATTCTCACAGAAGCTAATGATCTATACGTCCACAAGTTGCTTGTTTAATTTTAGAGGGAAAAATTTGCATTGCAATACAAGCAATAAAGATGATCAAGTTTCACAGCATTGGTGGAGAAGGGAAGCCTCTAACATTGGATTTGCTTTAGAAGGGGATGACCCTGCAACATATCATTTGAATAGAGTAACAAAAGTTATGATATTAATCTGAAGATAAATTTAGAGGAAATATATACTATGAAGAGGGACAGAAATATATTGTGAATATCATAGAATTTGCCTTTGAATCATAATGAAAATGTAAACACTTTGGTAATTGTACTTATTAGTCTATAATTATAAATAATGAGTCTGACTTACTAATTTTACTGTGTGAAATGTGTATGTGCATCTGTATGTTTATTGTGTGCATGTCTGTATGTAGGAGTTGGATGTGATGTTCTATGGCTGGTTTGTGTAGAGGTCAAGGGACATTCTCAGGTGTTGATCCACATATCATCTGCCTTTTTAATTCAGGGTATCTTTGTTTTTCTGTTCTATGTTTAACAAGTTAGTTGGCCCATAGTCTTCCTGATGTTTTCCTGTCACTGCTGTCCACATTACCTTAGAAGCACTGGATTGAAGACATTCATTCCTGTACCTGGCATTAAGGGGCTCTGGAATTTGAACTCAGGTCTTTGGGGTTGTGTGGTGAGCATTTTATTGACTGAGCCACCTTCTTGGTCAGAATTTGATACTTTATTATTTTTTTCAAATATCTGCAGAGAGTCTAAACAAACAAAATAGATTAGGTTGACTGTTGAGGAATTTCATCAATTCTCCAGTTTTCCTCTGCCATCTTATTCATTATTATTTATAAAATATTAAAATATTAGGGTAAGTTGTGTTTATTGTATTGCATCATTTTGCAGAAAACACATTGAATGAACATCAAGTAATTATTCTGATATCTTTTTTTTTGTATGTGGAGCTGAGGATTGAACCCAGGGCTTTGCGCTTGCTAGGCAAGTACTCTACCACTGAGCTAAATCCTCAACCCTGATATCTTTTATTTTAAATAATTTTCCTTATAAGATGTTGGCATCTACAATGTGATGTAGACACCAAGAGGAAATCATTTTAACTTTGATGATTCCTCAAGTATTATTAGAAAATTTACCTGTGAAGTAGATCCTGGGTAGAGCTACCCAAATGTTATCACTAATTAATTTTCTATGTGAGAATGGATGCTAATTGAGAATTTAAAGTGTCTAATTATGCTTGGAATAGCAATGAGAAAACATTTTCTCTCAGATATTGATGTGTTCATTTTAATAATTTGGATTTCTTTTTTAAAAAATTGAAGTTTATTCACCTACCTTTTGATTTGAATTATAGCTGCCAAACAAACCTTAACTTTAATTGAGTGGTTTTAAGATAAAAAGAAAAGAAATACTCTTTGTGTTCATGACTTGCTGATTTCAGCTCACTATGTTTGTAAGGAAGAAAAATCAAGTACTCATTGGTAAAGAAAGAGAATTTAAATTTATTTTATTTTGCAAGAGTGTTCTCGTGGTGGCATGGCCTAAAATCACTCTGTTATACTCAATCCAATATTTTCTTTTGTGAAATTCAGAGCTGGCTTCCTGCTCCTTCTCACAGAACAGACCAGCAGGTTTTCATTGGATAAAGACATAAACGTGTTTCACCTCCATTCCAGCAGAAGCATAAATTGCATGTCTTTGACAAAGTTAAGAGGATATCTTCAAATTGCTCCTTTCTCAAAACCAAAGAAAGGATCATACACTGCCCACTTGGCCTGTGAACAAAAAATAAAATGGCACTTACATTATGGCAACATCTACAGATAATAGCTACTAGTATTCTATAGTGTTCATTTATATGCAGTTATAGCAACAGCCCCATAAGGTGTACACCTCTGTTTGCTTGTCTACATATTATTATTAGTTGACAATTTTGAGAGTGCTGGCAACTACCAAATGGGTCTAAGGTATTTATTAGGAGATTATGATATGATATGATGATTATATATTAAGATATTATGTAATGATCGATCGAGAATGGTTCGTTGTGGTATTGCTAATTTTAGCATAATAAAGTATATAATGACTTTTGACCTTTGTCAGATTAAAAAAAAAAAACCCTACAAATACTGGTAATGCTGTGCACAGAATATCTGTATTCCTATAAAGTTAAATATACTGGGCTGGGGATCTAGCTCAGAGGTAGAACAGTTGACTAGAATGTACAAGGCTCTACATTTCATCCCCTGAACCTCATTAACACACACATGTCTATATATACAAACATCATTCATATATATATATTCATGAACATATATATGAATATATACATACATATAAGTCAAATACCTCCATTTTCCCTCATTTGTCCATATGAATTGAGCATTTACCATCCCCCAATAAATGTTTCCCTTTTATAAATTGCTTGGTTATTGTTGTCCTCCCCAGCCATAGAACAGTAACTAAGACATCATGTCCTGTTGCAGGTGCAGTCTATATCACATGTAAAGGTGAGCAGTCAAAACAACAGCAGGCCAAGTCTGGGGAAGAAGAGCAAAATGCAAATGTATTGTCATAAGAGAATACTTTTCTCTACAGTGCTAAGTCTTTCTGATGCGATGACCATCAAAGAGATCTCTGTGCTGTTCTATATGGCTAAGGGGCTGTCAGGAATCTGAGCTTGGGTATAACAAAAAGGAGCTAGCCAGTCATAACCAATAATAATTCTTTATTAAATAAAGAATCCATTGATGTATTAGTATCACCACATTGCAGGATCTGCACTAGACCCAGTGAATGTGTTGATAAATACAATGATGCAGTGCCATCAAAGAACTCAGAGTCAGTATGTGCTGCTTATCTCTTTGAGGGTCAAATGATTTGGTATCTATTTTAGTCATAAAGTCCCATTGTACTAGCTCAATAAACATATTAAAAATATTAAGTGAGTGGCCTGGAATCAGTTTGATATTTGACATTTTCTCTTATCCTTCTTATATATATTGCTTATTAACATGATGTATGCTTTTATGATTACTTATCAAGGATCTCTTAGGTTCATAGTACTGGAAATACTTCTGTTGATCTTTTCAAAGTGTATTGCAGCCCACTGCCCTTAAATCTGTCTGCCAACTCATTTCTAATATACCACATTCCCCTAGCTTGCTGACTATTCTCCCACGTGATAAATAACTCTGCCTTATCAAGGTCAGTAAGAAAAGCCCCTTTTACATATCTCATAAATTTTAGCCAGGTGCCACTGATGTGTGATTAATGTAATGGCACCACGGTAAGCACTCAGGCTTGTCTTAATTATGCTAAGGTTGCCGGTTCACCGTTTCTCTTCATCTGTCTCCCGCTTTAGGGAACACTAAACACTCTGTCATTAGATTGTCTGTTCCACCACATTGGCCCTTTGCATTTACAAAGTCATCAGATGGCTTATGACATAGCTTTTCTAACAAATTAAATTAAGCAAATAGTGAAAAAAAAGGGGTAAAGTGCTACACACACACACACACACACACACACACACACACACACACACACACACAATTGTAATCAAAGGGGATGAAGCAACTCCATGTTGCCAAGTGATGTCCCTGGAAGCAGTGTGTCACTGATCTAATGACAGGCCAACTTTGGGCTTGGGTTGATTCGGGTGCTAATATGAATGACAGCGTTTCTTTTCCCTTAGAAAGGGAATTTCCAAATGTCTTCTATCTGCTGACCGTGACGCACATGCACCTGCACAGATCCCCTCTTCTCACTGTCAGTCTCCTTTGTTGGTTTCCATGGAGAAGCTATTGTCAAGGCCCACTTCCTGTGTGGTTATTCGATTAACCTATCTATTTTTGCCTTGGATGCTCACCTATTTCCATAAGCCTTGCCCACATAATCTCTTGAATTGGGGATGTTTTTATTTAGACAGGTCGCAGCACAAAGTTTTGAAGTCGGTGACTATTTGTTTTGATTCTGTTCCATTTATATTAATACTTTCTATTGGGGGACAGATAGCTAAAGTGATATTTTCCCTAAATTCCAAGTTGTTTAATTTTTGAAAATGTTTTTGAAGCTGTCTAGCTGTGTTTCCCAAGCTAGTCTAAAACTCTTGGGTTAAATAGACCCTCCTTCTGCTACTTCTTCCCAAGTAGCTATGACTATGGGCATCTCTCAAAAACTCTAAAATACTAGTACTACAAAAACTACCTTTGAATGACGGTTGCGTTCTATAGGCTCTAGCCAACCATGGGCAGACAAACAGAGCAAAAAGAAAGAACAACCACAATCAAGACACTTGATGCAAAGATAATCTTTTGTATGTTATTTATGCCTTGGCATAGGATGAAATAACCTTGGAGAATAATACTTTATCTATGTAGACCCTGGAAATATGCTATTTAAGTTTTGCCTGCCTCTGTGGCTTATTAACTCTGCATTCTCCAGCGAGTTTGTTAACTTTTATTGTGCTAATTTCATCATCTTTAAATATGAGTAATGATATCATTGATGAGATAGCAATAAAATTTGAAATAGGCATACATACTTCACAAGGCATTGCTGAGTGTATTCAAGAGTGTACTGAACCCCATCTATTAGTCACAAATGAAAAAAAAATATGTTTGTAATACAAAGGTAGTATTTTAGAACTTTTCCTTATTCAAAGAATGTGAGCTGTTAATGAAATATGACTGTGAACACACACAGCAGAGTAATAAGAATGTAGTCTGAACCCTTCATATGATAATCTAAAGTAAAAAGCCAAATATTAATAATGAAAGCTTCCATAATATAGACCATTCGGTGGTAGATCTAGAGTGGGATTTTTTCCCCCTTCATTGTTCAGTAATGAGGAAAGGGGGATTACTGAATAGGTCATAGTCCTCTGTATTCTGTCAATGAGTGTAAATGCTTTAATAAATAGTATGTTGAGTTATAAAACATGTTGGCCACTTCTCTATGTAAAGTAAGACAAATGTAGTGGGTTTCAGATTAGTTTCATTATTTTGTAATTGTTCAAGCTATCATATCTTGAGATGTACATGACTAGTGACATTCACAGTGATGTAAGCTGAGCCTCCATTCAAAGAATGACAGCTAGGAGCTTAAACTTACATGTCACTCTGGCATAATTCTGCAGAGGTGAATCCTTTCCCGTGTACAGTGTGTCATATGAAGTAGAGGACTGGAGCCTTGCTGTAGGAGAATATGGTGGGAGTGAAAGGGATCACTTCTCTGAAAGGGCTACCTGACTCCTACTCATAATTTATTTCTCCCCAACTGAGAGTAGGAAATAATAAAATATGAAGGTTATTTTTTTGCACATTTAGAGAAAAGATAAAGGGGGATTTGTTGATCAGTTAATTTATGTGTGTGTGTGTGTGTGTGTGTGTGTGTGTGTGTGTGTGTGTGTGTGCTTAAAGATCCTCTTAGCTTTTCTCTATACTTTAAAATAATTTAAATACATAGATATTTAGTTATTTTTTAAAATTAAGTTCAACCTGTTCCCCAAATGTGTGTATAGTCATATATTTGTTTATATATGAGTATATCAGAATGTTCTTATGAACATTGCAAAATGTTAAAATCCTTCTAATATTGAACCTGAAAATATTTCACTCAGAAGTCTGAACTCCAAAGATACACAAAATGTTTAGTTAACCATCAGTTTTCTCATTAAAATTTTGTTTTAAGTATTCATTCTTAGAAGCCTTCTCCCACTTGCCTTTGAAGACATTTCTCAAAAGTTGGAGATTATATTGTATCATATTTTGTTTAAAATACATAATTATCTATTATACATCCAGTTAAAGCATACAAGCTTGATTATTTCTATTTACTTTCTGCATTGTGGTTCTTTTGAAAACCTATCTAATTGGTACTATATTATTCTATGTTCTTCTTTGTCATTTAAATAAAACCATAATATAATTTATTTTACTGATTGTACTTAAATTCATCCACTGCCTGAAGTAACATGTAAAGGCCTACTGCCCTTTGGATGCAAAGAATTCTTACAGAATTCACCTACTTGTATACCAAGCTTCTACTGATTTTATCTAATATACCAAGTAGAACACAGTTTTATAAAAGTAAGCATCACTAAAAGATTTTATAATTGCAAGATAGAGAAATTTTCAACTAATTATAATAAACACAGAGCTTTGATAACTGTGCTTGTGAGAGAAGAGTAAAATTGGTATCGGAATTCTGAGGAGCCAGGGTCATTCTCAGGAACATGTATCAGGCAACCTGTTAAATAACACACATGGAAGGGCCACTAAATAATGGGCATCCATTTATATATAGTGAATACAACCTCAGCACAAAGTCAAAGACATACAAATGTCTCATGTTTCAGTCTCTTGGAAAATGAGATCAAGGCAACCATTGAAGCTTGTGTCTGTAATTGTAGCACTTGCGATGCTGAGACAGGAGTATGGTGAATCTGAGAGCTGTCTGGCATCCATTATGGAAACCTGTTTCAAAATCCAAGAAAAAGAGAGAAAGAAAGAAAAGCAAGAATAATAAGGTGTGTAAATTGTTGATAAATGATATAAGCTAATTGATTATAGGCATTATGAGAAACACTTTCTGAATGTCAATTTGGTTCTGTAAATACTAATACATGGCAAGTAAATTCAGTTCTGAAATTCTGCTTGTTTGCTTGCTTTGATGTAACTGATGGACATAAACTCCTGCATGTAAACATTGGCATACCAAAATTATTGGAGAGTACTAGGTTTGAAACAAATAAAACAAACTTGTAATGCTAAGTAAGCTTTTCTAATCAAATCAAGTCAAATCTAAACAAACATAGAAAGTCTGAACTAGTTGATTAGTCCTTATAATGGACTCAAATATATGGTGACCCTTATTTTCATAGTATGAAAAAATAGAAGATGAGTTTTTCTTGCTATATTTTAATGAATAAAAACAATTAGCCTTTGCTTTGACTACTGGAAATTTTAACTGTGGTCACTGATGTTAAGTGAACAAAGAGCCAATGAGAACATGCATGTTGAGGGATTATGTTTATGCATATTGCCAGAGATATCTGCAGATATTTAACATGATCACATTGAATTAAATTAAGTATATATAACTGAGTGGGCATTAGTTTTTAAAAGGTAGCAAATCTAGGTTCTAAGTAATATAAGAGTCAGTTGATCACATACTCCACATACCATTGGTGGATATAGGTCATATAAATTAGTTTTTAGCAGGGGACAATTGTCACAAAGAATATTCAGCCATTAGAAATTATTAGAAAACTACCAGTTTTCTAAGGATGTGGGTAAACAGTATCAACCTGTTTCAGTAGTGAATGTAATTTCCATCTTACAGAAATATTGAAAAGGACAGTGGGCTGAGTGTGGCAGTGAGTGTCTTTTTCCAGCAGTTGGTAGGCTCAACTAAGACCATGAGTCTAAGACTTGAGCTTGAGAACAAGTTAAGGCATTTGGAGCTTTGTACTGTGACACAGCTAAAGAAAAATCTTGAAACCCAAAGCAAACACCTATCGTTCAACCTCACGCACCCCAAATTAAGAGGCCAGTGTTATTTTTGAACAGTTGAAGCCATGCAGTGATTCAGTGACAGGTGCCTTCTGCCATATCTGCTGGCTCTTGAGTATTTATCTCGATTTCTCACTCATTATCATGTGCATTATAAATCACAGAGGACTGTAAACTCACATATATTTTTCTTTTTTGTTTATACTTTATTTTGCAAAAAAAAATGCAAAATTGGTAATGGATTTTTGTATGGACATTTCAACGTTTACATAAAGCTCTCAAAAAAAGTCAATATCAATTAAATAAATCAAGTAATTCTCTTAGCGTATGATTTAGGGCAGAAGATGGGTTCTCTAGAATTGTTTTTAGTGGTTTGTGCTAATATAGCGGAATTTTTATTATAGTAGTATCATAATATTTCTTCTGTGCAGCCTGCATGAATCATCTCTGCTTTTGTGATAATGCAAGCAATCCCCACCTTCCTGAGCATGTGAGCTAGAAGCCTCATTCATGTTGTGGCTACAGGAGTGATGCTTAAGTCCTCCTGTTAGGAAGATTCTTTCTATAGTAAACACAGGACTCTGTTGATACCCATACTATAGCAGACACAGAACACTGTCGATACAAATTTAGCCGATTATAACTGCGATAACCTTCCATGTGTTGTGGCCATTACTTAAATACTCTTAATCTAACAATTACATAAAATGGTAATTAAATGGCTGGTAGGCTGTTGTGGTGATATTGTGCACTCTAATAAACTTATCTGGGGCCAGAGAACAGAACAGCGATTATATAAAGATAGAGGCCAGAAAATGGTGGCACACTCCCCTTTAATCTTAGCCATCAGAAGGCAGAAATCCATCTGGATCTCTGAATTCAAAGCCACATTGGAAACAGCCAGGCGTGATGACGCATGCCTTTAATCCCAGGAAGTGATGGTAGGAAGCAGAAAGATATATAAGGTGTGAGGACTAGGAACTAGAGCTGGTTAAGCTTTTAGGCTTTTAGCAGCAGTTCAGCTGAGATTCATTTGGGTGAGGATTCAGAGGATTCCAGTTCGAGGATACAAGATCAGCTGAGAAGTTGGCGAGGTAGTCAGCTGTGGTTAGTGTTCTGTCTCTCTGATCTTCCAGTATTCACCCCAATACCTGTCCCTGGGTTTGTTTTTATTAATAAGACCTTTTAAGATTCATGTTACAGGCTATGTTGTCACCATTAATGCTAGATCTAATATTGCTGAGTATACACAAGCTGAGCTCTTGTTCTCAAAGTAGTGATACTATTATATGGTTTCTGGTGAAGAAAGAGTTATTTTATTTTCAAGTAAATCAATAAAGGTATGATTTAAATACTGATTTTTCTCCAATAAAGTAGACATCTGAAAGTTATAAATTGAAATAATTTAATGTAAATTGGCCACCTAGCTTTATTCAAACACAAGTCACTGAGGTTTTGTTTTTGTTGTTAAGTTGTATGTAAATTCTGGATCTTATTACCTCTGAGCATGCTTCTGTTATCATGTATCATTCTTCAGTAATAGTCCACAAATTTGTACATGCAAAATAGTAAATGGGTAATTTTCAGGGGGAATTATTTTCTTTCGATTGATATCCCTTTTCCCCTTGTACTGATTTCACAAACATTATGGTTTATTGAAATGCATGTTCAAAATTCAGCTCTTCAATTTAGCTTTTCCCATTTGATTAAGGCTTGTTGAGCAAGAGGCAACTGAATTTGGTGGTGTGTAATACTTTGGCATTTTTGTACTCTGTGTGCACAGCTGTCATTTAAAATAACTCTGACTAGCATTTAATCATTTACAGTGAATGTTTAGGCATTTGTTTATCTGATAAATCCAGAATCCAAATCTTAAAGACTTTAGTTATATGATGTGTAGAAAACAATGAGCTAATACAGGTTGGGTTTTGTTCATTCTGCTGTATGGAAATATATAAAAATTAACAATTTTATGCAGATAATATCTCTGGCTATTTTATTTTCACGCTGTTTAAGATATTCCAATTTCTTCTCGTGTTAATGTTAGCTGCAGTGTTAATTTCAAGTTTAATTTGAAGGTCGTCTCTTTATTTTTAAACCTTTCATCAGACGGAAGAAGTCTCCTGAGACTATTCCAATAACAATAATTCTGTGATCAAGGTACTCTTTGGTTAAACTCTGAAGCCTTTTCCTTAGCATAGTTATCTACAGATGTCTGAGAGAGGATGCATGTGCCTCATTCTTCTCCTAATGCTTTGTGGCAACTGTCATGCTCCTTACCTAAAAACCTCAAAGCCTCCCTACAGTCCACTAAGATAGCTCCAACAACTACCCAGTGAGAATTCCTGAAGCTGCAGGCTAGATTCTCTGTTGCATCTTTGTTTGATTGTTGCTGGAGTCTGTTCTCCTAGGGTGGATTTTTATTCCAAAATTAGGTGCTTCTTCTTCTGAATAGAAAACCTTGATTAAAATTTCTTCCCTTTCGAGGTCTGTGCCTCATTCTGAAAGAAAAGGTAGGTATCCGAGGAAAGCGAAATATCATTTAATGCCTGATGAAGCAAAATTCATTCTTATAGTATTAGTTTTCAACAAAACTTGAAAAGAATCCCATCTGTAAACATAGAGTTGACAAAGAAAGAGGGGAAGAGAGACAGGTAGAGAGGAGTGTTTACAATTGAAGCGAGGACTCTAAGTCACTCAACCCATGATATGACTATTTTTTGAAGAACTACTCTTCTCTTAAAGGGTATTGGAGTTCACAATGAAAATTGCTTTTGCAGCAGAGTGTGCCATCAGATCTGTGGGGACCGATTAGTGTGGTGGCTCTCTGTGTCCAATATACTTCTGCTGCTTCAGTGGGTACAGAAACACACAGGACATGGTGAAGTAAAAACTTTGATTCATAGAGGGACGCCCAAGTGACTCTATTGCCCCTCTATTTGAAATGCATTTGATCATTGGCTGTCTAACTCACAAAGACAAATTAATTGATGGGCGAGAAGTCTACTGTGTTATAGTTGAAGCTGAGAAGGGTTTTCCTGTATCGTGGACTATGTTTCACTAATTCAGTGTTCAGTCACTATTCCCTCTCTTTTCAATCATATTGATCACTTTGGGATATATTGATTACGGTTCATATATAGACGGGACTCAGAGTTGTTGTTGAACAGCTACAAGAGAAATTGAAATACACAATGCTTTTTAGGAAATGTGTGGACTTTAAACCCACTGAGATACATTGACTTCTTCTTGCTGTTGCTGGCCTTGCTTAGGGAGGCTATGTAAATGTATTGGTTAGGAAATGTACTTTGCTTTGTTACTAAATTAAATTTAAAACAAGATATGCTGGCAGATGCTGTGGAGAAGGCTCAGTGGGTGAGGTGCAAGATTGTAAACATGAAGACACAAATTCAGAACGCTGTCAAAAGCTGTGCATGGTGGCACATGTCTGTAGCCCCATCCTGGCAAATCATTTGGGAGCCTGCTGGGAAGACAGTCTAGCCATGTAGTGATGTCCAGGTCAGTCAAATACCCCTTCTCAATAAATAATACAGAAAGTGATATTTAAAGGCACTTGATGTCAAACAATGCGCATGCGCGCGCACACACGCGCGCGCGCGCACACACACACACACACACACACACACACACACACATTCTCTCTCTCTCTCTCTCTCTCCCTTGCTCTGTCTCTCCTCCATCCTTCTCTCTCTTTCTATATCACACACACACCACAAAAATAATAAATGAATAATCTGAGAGTTGAATATCTAGATACAAATTTTGATTGTTTTCTTTAGAATCCCTTACATAGACCTTTATTGATTATTTTGCTAATTTGATAGGTAAAACTATTCTTCCTCATTGGAACCATGTCTATAATTATAAATTTGTACTATCATCAATATTTCATTGCATTTTTGACAGAATAAGTGGAAGGATTGTTGAATTGTTGTATAGGATAGAATCATACAGTTTTGTTTTGCTTTGCTTCATGACATGGTCTCTCTGTGTAGCTCAGCCTGGCCTGGGACTTGCTTGCTTTTAAACAGGCTGGCCTCAACCTCATAGTTAGTTATCCCCCTGCCTCTGCCTCCCAAGTGTTGGGATTAAAGGCATGCACCACCACAGCAGGACAATATATAGTCTTTTAGGATATATAACCAATTGAAGAGTGAAAACTCTTTTCATTGGCTTACTGCTTTGATGAGGCCCTCCAGGTGGGACATAAAAAACATTTTCATTATACAGGAACACTGGGCTGAGTTTATAACTTGTAGCTTTTTTGGCTAATGTGGGGCATGTGTTTTAGCACACAACTCTGTTTTACCATTGAGGCTGGTTCTGTACAAACTGAATCCTGTATCCCTAATCTGATATATTTTCTATTTGATTATGCTGAGGACAGCATCTTTTATCTTGTAAACTCCTGATGGTTAAAATGGACAAGAAAAAACTGTTTCACTTTATTTATACCTATACTCTAAACAAACAAACAAACACCATATTCCCCCTCATTTGGAATCTTACCAAAACATTATAAATGTATTACACTAGAACATCCTAAACATTTTCCATTAAACGTTTAAGCTGATGTTGACAAAAGGCTTGTGTTTCTATGCAAATCATTATAGTATGAAACAGCATTTTCTCTTCTTTCTTCCTTCCTTCCTTCCTTCCTTCCTTCCTTCCTTCCTTCCTTCCTTCCTTCCTTCCTTCCTTCCTTCCCTCCCTCCCTCCCTCTCTCTCTCTCTCTTTCTTTCCTTTGTTCCTTCTTTTATTCCTTCCTTCCTTTGTTCCTTCCTTTCTTCTTTCCCTTCTTTCCTTCTTTTCTTTCTTTCAGGGGTTGGTGACACAGTGTCCTGCATCTCTTAGTGCCTCAAACTCATCATAAAGCCAAAGATAACATTGAAGTTCTGATCATCCTGTTTCTCCGTTTTGATTACTGAGAGTATAGTCCTGTGCCCAACGCTCATTTTAAACAGTGCTGGAGGTTTAACTGAGAGCTTTATAGCAGATAGGCCTGTACTCTACCAACTGAGATACAGCCTCAGCTATAAAGCACTTAAATGTGTATATAAAGTAGAGGTATCTATATGTGCACTAATATAATAATTTGCCTAACTGATCTCTGAGGCTGCATAAAGTGATTGCATCACTTTATTTGTTCATTCTTGTATGTTCTTTTGCATGATATGGAGACCCATAGAAATGAAGCATAATGCATATCTGGCTTTGTTTTACTGCCTGCGATATTTTCAAGGCCTGGGTCCTGGTCCTACTAGCCTTTGCTTCCTGAAATGCTATTCCTCTCCTGAGGCAGGCCAGAACCCACTAAAAATTGACCCTTCCAAATGTGGTGGTTTTCCAGGGGCGCCACAGCATCAGTAGGAGACAGGTAACCACATCTTGGTTCTATTCTTTCATTCAGTGGACACATAGTTAAAAAGACAGTGTATCCTGTTGCCCACCAGAGTTTGTTCACTTGAGACCAGAAGTTTATAATGAGCCTATAGACACAATTTTTGTTCATCCACACAGTCATTGACTCAGAATATTCTTTCTATTTAGCAGTCAAAAGATCTGAGTGGATTTTGCGAGCAAATAGCTGTTATTTCCCCTAAGACATCAAACTTATATATAAAACATAATATGAGAGAGGTTAATTTTTACTTCTCAACATTTATGGAATTAATATTTAAAATGTATTTTTTAAGTGACACTTCTATGTGATGATTGTATTTTAAACCAGAATGACAATACACAGTGGTTAAAAAAAAAAAAAATCTTAATTGTCCTGAGTAGAAACTGTAACCACTGCTCAAGGAAGCTTGCTACAGCACACGGCCTCCTGCTCTATAGCACACACTGGGATTTGCCTTCCAGGAATATAGAGTGCGTATGCTTGGGACAGTTCCACTTGGCCCAATCCCATTTTCCAGTCCAGTGAGCATAATGGCAGGGTAGAAATGAGATGTGTCTATGTGCTTTTGGTAATCACTGGGTATATGTTAATGAAAAGCTTCTCCTTGGCCTTCTACCAGCACCGTTAAATGTGGCCAATGATCATTTTCCCCCAGTGAAAGAGAAGCCACCGACAGGGCTCGAACACCCTGTGTGAACAATTGCACTGGATTTAATTTTGAACTAACAAGAATACAACTATTCTCAAATGTCCCTTTGCAATTGAAGAGATTGTGAAGTCCCTTTCTGTGGACCTATCAGAATTTTTGCCCTTGTAATAAATTCAACTGAAACAAATAAACATCTTACACACATGGAAAACAATCCCCACACTCTACCAATTATTTGGACTCAGAATATGGACTAATGTATAGGACCTTATTTATTTAGGAGGACAGATAAAACATATAAACATGAACCAATCAAAAATCATAAAAAATATTGTAACCTGACATAGAGCTGTTAACTACTATTAAGGTTTTCAGGTAATAGTTAATATTGCAATGAATATTTTGAGGTACCAAGCTAAAATAGAGAATGTAAGAAAATAAGATTATGAAAAATTAAATTAAATTTGCCAGCTAATTTTGGTGATTAGGTTTAATTTTGATCGCCTCTTCTCACTAGGACAGACAGTTAACATAATCTTTAAAAAGAGTTATGGGAGATTATGCATTTTTGAATACTAGAGAAAATATGATTTTGAAGCCTAAAATTTTATTATGATAATTCTCTACTACTGCTCATAAAGAGAAAGGTTTATTTCCTCTATAGAATTGTTAGTTTTTCCAAGAAAAAATGAATATATTATTTTTCATTTTGCTATCTCAGCTATTTGAGCATTTAATATCCTCTCAGCTTAAGGATGCTCCAGAGATGGTGTCAGTGATGTGGGCAGACTCTATGGAAATGTTTTCATTTACACTTGAGGACTTCTGGTATTTCATGTCTCTCTAGGCATGTATATTAACATCAATTTACAAAGCCTTTCTCTTGCAAAACACGTTGGAAGTCTTTCTATGTACAGATAGTGTATAAATTGATTGTCTCACAGTTATGGAAGCCAGAAATCCCAATTTGAGGGATGATCAATAGGCTTCCTTCTTTTGGAAAACATTAAAAAAAAAAATCTGTTCCAGGCTTTTCACTGTTCTAAGGTTTGTTTTCCTCCTTGGGTCTCTCTAGCATATAGAAACCTCACTGTAAACTCTCTCTGTCTTCAAATCACTTTCGCCATGTATTCTTTTATCTCTCTTGTAAGGATCATGAAGGATTTAAGGCCCACTCTAATCCACTGGTCTCATGTTGGGTTTTCCACTAATCCCATCAGGGAACAGCTTTATTTCATCCAAAGTCACAATAGTTTGTAGTAAACTGTTCACGTCATCAAAACTAGGAATCCCAAATCAGAATAAAAGTGCCAAGAGATTCTTGAATATTAACTTATTGCTTGTTTGATGTAAACACTCAGTTGCAGACACAGTTTTGCATGTATACAAGGACCAACAACTCTCCTGTTGTGTGTGTGTGTGTGTTTTCCCAGAGTTATAGACCAAAATAGTGTGAATATCAAAATGCATGAGTCAAAGCAACCAACAGTTCAAATCCTCTGCATGCTCATTGTTGTATGATGCCAAATAAATTTCTACTTAATCTTTCTGTTTCTCATCCTGCCCACAGCTGCATGTGTGAAAAGGCATGATAGCTATGAGATTAACTTGTACAGGCTTCTTCAAACTTTGGGGTGCAGCATACCAAAAGGTTCATACTAGAATAATGGGTTACAACACTTATGATACTAGTTTAATGACAACTCAGTTATCATTGCTCTCTATTTCTCTTTTATTTTTTCTTCTGTAACGATTACATTCATGAAATCAAAGACCAGAATAAGGATGATAGATGGAATTTGTATGCACAATGCAGGCTGAGTTTGGACATTTGTGACGGGCAGTAGACAGACAAGCACTTAACATGTGATGTCAGAAAACCCAGAATAATAGCAATAGAAAGAGAAGTAATCTTGACAGTGATTTTCCTGGATTGGAGAATGATCCTAGCAATTTGCTTACTATTAACAATAACAGGTTTTAAAACTGAGAAAAGTAAAAGCTATATGAGATGGGAAAATATGTTATAGCCTTTTCCTTTTTACAGAAAAATATTTTTCAAAAATCTTTCACAAAAGCTGAGTAGAAGATACAGAAAAAAAAAACTAGAAAGCATATCATCAAGGCATATTAGTCAGCTAATTGTTAAATATATTGTTCTGTGGATCACTTGTTCATTTGGTAAATTAGATTGATAAGAGTATTCCGTGATTTATGTTCTCACTAAAATAAATATTTACATAATTTTGTAATATTTCTTTTACATTTTAAACAGGTCATCTATATGATATTAACTAAATTTCCCATAACTACAATCCTCTTCTATTTTTATTATTTTTTCTTTCTTTAGGGCACAGCAAATAAGATTTAAAAACAAAACTCTCAAAGATTTCTGCTCTTTAAATTTATTTTTTATGTTTAATAGTCTTATTTTATATCAGTGATAATGAACTTATGTTATTAATATTAACCATAAATATTATGAATTATTATTATCATTCCATCATATAATACAACCGGATCACAGTTTTCTACAGAGCTTTTAATCCTTCATGAATTTACTCATTGTATGTGGATGTGGATTGTCTCGGTCAGCTCTCCCTCATGTTTTCCCTTCCCTGGGATTGCATTAAAATTTCAATAATGAGAATAAGGCGTTAACTCAAATTCAACTTTTATTGTTTTATTCACCAAAAGAATTATCTACATGTTTTCTAATTCTTAAAATTTTATAAATTATCTCAAGTAGAAAAAAACCCGATACATTTGTTGAGTTTTTTTTCCCACCTCTATTGTATTTGCAAATATTTGTTATTTAATCCTGCCTTCTAATGATCCCCGGGAATTGCTTTTCATCTTCTAACTCATGTCTAGTTGCATAAACCATACTTTTCCTATTTGCTTTCTTGCTTGTGTGTTCCCTTCATCTCTCTATAATGACTTCTATCTCACTAATTGTCTCTGCTCATAGTCGTACAGTATGCAACTCTGCACACCGAAGATTTTCAGTTAAAACTACTATTTGTATAGGGTTAGTACGAAGTGTCAAGAGATGTGCTTCATTCAAGGCAAAGCTAGTATGAGACACCAATTTTTTTTGTAATTATTTGTTTTTAATTCTTTGAGAGTATAGTGTAGTTACATTCCCTTCACTTTACTCCCTCCAAACGCTCTCAGATACTACTTGTTTTCTTTTAAATTCATAGTCACTTTCATTAATTGTTGTTACCATCTTGTATGAATATGTATGTACATCTACATCCCAAAATACATGAATACAACGTGCTCAGTCAGTATAATGTTACTTGTGGGTCCAACTGAATCCATTTTTATTTTCAATCCATGTAGCCAGGTTTTATACCTATCCTTATGAAGACCTTTAGGTATAGCTATAATTCCTTATAGAATAATAATTTCTACCACTCTTTTCTTCAAATGATGACCTAGAGCCAATATATAGAAGAGAAATCCTATGTGTTGATCACCAAGGTATTATCACTGCTATTAAGGCTCAGGGCATTATGAGTGAGCTGAAGTAAACATAATGAAGTGATTGCTTTGTTCTAAATGATTTGGAAAACAAAACAAAACAAATAAACAAATGAGCAAGCAAACAAAAAGCATTATATGAAATTTTGATCTTCTTGGTTTATTCCTAACAGCAATAATCAATATTTGTGTGCACAACTTTACTACTCAAATCCTTTGTTCCTTGATTTCTAATGTACAAAAATTTCTTTGGCCTCCAGCTTACCACACTCCTGTTACACTTTACAAAAAGATTCAAAATAAGGTCACTACATTCTTTACAATACTTAGATTACTATTCATACAAGTTTCTTTTGTTTTTGTCATAATATATATATATATATATATATATATATATATATATATATATATATTTGGTTTTGGTTTTGTTTTTGTTTTTCGAGATAGGGTTTCTCTGTGTAGCTTTGCGCCTTTCCTGGAACTCACTTGGTAGCCCAGGCTGGCCTCAAACTCACAGAGATCTGCCTGGCTCTGCCTTCCGAGTGCTAGGATTAAAGGTCTACAACACCACTGCCCGGCATACAATATATTTTTAAAAGCAACATATTTGCATTTGGGTCTTAGTTTCTTCTTTCCAGTAAATATGTTCACATGGCTGACTCATTAATTTTCAGGAATTTTCAGCAGTAATTGTTTAACAAGGGTTGCTTTCTCAGTTTAGGGTCACAATGCATAATGGGCTTTACCTGGTATTTCTCAATTTAAAGTATGTGTGAGTGTTGGGTTCCTGGGTATTGATGGGGGCGGATGCAGAGGCAGAGGCGGGGATCAGGGCTACTGGATTTGCAAATTGTTGTCTAAGAATAGATTTGAAAGGATGATTTACGAGGTGAAGAAGAAATGTCACTTAAGAGATTTCTTTAAAACTACTTGCCAGTTTATTTTCATATCACAGATTAAAAGTAAATGATAAGCACTGTTTATTGTTTATATTTTTGTATTAAAAATGAGGTTTAGTAGTCAGATAAAAACATTAAAATCTCCCTATTCAATACTGCATTATGAAAAATTTCAGACATGCATAAATGTTGTTTAAGGCTACCTTCTGCATTTTGTCATAGATGTCTGAGCTCATCTTCCTCTGATTTTTAGTGCAGTCCACGGACAGATGAAATACTAGCAGACTTGCTTTGTGTCCATTTTGTTTTCTGATTTTTTTTTTCTGGGTGATTTTCTTTCCAAATTTTTTTTTCCAGAAGCCTAGAGCTTGGCAAAGGGAAAGTAGAAGACATAAATTTGAAAGACCCAAATCTATATTTTTCCTATGAAATGCCGTGACTTTTATTTTTACAGAAAAAATTGGTAAAAGTGAATTTGATTGTTGTACTGGTTGCTTACCTGCTAAGTGGTTTCCATGTGAGTGTCCTAGGAAGTAGGTGTTACTACACAGCAGTCTTAGCTAGGGAGGTTCAATGTTCTATTCATCTCTGGACTTTTATGAACAGAAAAATGAATGTGTTTCCTAGCTAGTTACAGTGAACAAAAATTACCTAATTAGTATCAGTATAGTTTCAAATGATAATATTTTACACACAGCTATTTCATATCAATTATGTGACCATTTATTATATGGGCTATAATTACCTATTTATTTCATCTGAAAAATTTTAGAAAGGTGGTATATTTCATGAGTTAAGAAAAAGGAATTAAAGTGTATAATTTGTCAATTAATAAACTATCTATAATCATGAGCAGTAGGAACAACAGAAATGTATAGGCAGAGAACAAATTACAATTTAATATTTAGTTTTTATCTCTTTAAATTATAAACATTTTAATATTTTTATGCCTAGTTCTTCTAGTAACAGTGTATGGTATCTGTTAATATTACTGAAATTTAATGATTCAGTTCTATTTAATTGAAGAAAGGCACATTCTTTGAGTAGGCATGTACAAGTACAGGATTCCTACCTTTAGATTTTGGTAATTAATGATAAGATTTCAGAAGTTGGAAACCATAAAATATTCTTTTGCAACAAGTTCATGGAGTTTTCTAAGTCTTATAAAAATAAGAACTTAAATTGTTTTTGAAAAATATAATTTTCAACTAGAATATAAAATCATCACTGTACATTTAATTTTAGTAATACTGATATTGTTGTTCCAATAAACAATTCTATACTTGTTAGAATTCATGCATTAGAATTTTGAATATTATTAACCATGCTAAATCCCCTAAATCTCTGTGTACATTTTTTTAAAGCAGGAGGAATCTAGACTGAACTTGTGGAATAACGAGAATATTCTCTCAAGGACAAATACTTGAATCAATGACAGATTGAGAACCATTTTTATTGACTGTGAATTACAGTTCCTTGGTCAGTAGACCGTGATTTCTTTACATGACTTCTAGATATTCATGCATTTAATGAGATTCTGTTTGCCAGTGGGAACTTAATTTATTTCTCCTTAAATTACCACACTAGACAATATTATCCTTATTAGAAAGTGCAAGAAGTTTATTTGTTTGCTTAATTAAGAGAATTAAATTTTATGTTTGAAGCATGCCATTGCATTTAGAGTGGATGCCTAACAATTCTTCATTGTTTATGCAACATTGAGCAAGGTGACTAGACTTTCAGTTCTCAATACTTTTGTTACTGAAATTTTAATGGGTTTTTATTTCTTAAATCAAAGCTTTATATCAGAGTTCTTTCTGAAGTTGGATGACTAAAATTAGCTTTTAAAATCATAAAAGTTAATAATATGTAGTGAAAAGGATGTGCTGTGAGGAAGACAGCCATTTACCCCTTACTTAGGTAAGAATGCATATCCGAAGGAAAGTGTAATAGATCTGGTTATTTTTGGAAATAAAATTCTTCCTTTTTGATCTTCCTGGAACCCACATTTTAGTTGAAGTTATTAATTTTCTTTCACTTACTTATACCATTTGGTGCACACTCAGCCATTATAAAACTTGATCATTTTAGACTGTGACAAAAGCATTTAGTGTGAAAGTTCACTGCTTCTATCCAGTTTGTTTTGAAAGAATGGAGATCTAAGTTAGAGCCTCACTAAGTTCTAATCCTCACAGAGGTAGACCAAAATGACAATTGCAAGAACATTCCCAGTTTTGAGTACATAAGATGAAGCATATAACATAGCCCTGGATACATTCAGACCCTTTGTAAGGGTTGAATTGCATCACGCTAATCACTAGAATAGACTAGCAAAGGACAGCAGGGGAAAGTTATTTAATTTTCCATTCCCTTGACTTACAATCATTGGTTTCTGATCACTTTATTCATTATTTACCTAACACATATTGATCCAACAAAAGCAACTAAATGAAGTTTTGTAAAAAATAAAAGTAAGAAGATGAGGCAGATAATAAGGAAGAAGAGACTGGCTCAACTCAGGAAGAATTTAATTCTGTGAGGAGAATTTATAATTTATTATAATTTAAAATAGAAATGATTGTTTATATTAACAAAATATTTTTATGAATTATTTTATGGAGATAGTTTTGAGACTCCAGTACATGAAATTAAATCGATGCATTTGTTAAATAAATCATTTTATCATAAATAACATATGGCACTTGGCTTGTACATAGCTGCTGATTTGAATGAATTAACATATTCTTAAATATTTCTTGTATCAAGAGCAGATAGTCTAGTCTCTCTCAGTGTGATAAAATTATTTCATTCATGTTTGCCCTGAGTTTATTTTCACATCAGAAATAATTGGCAATTTAAGCCAAGTGTGCCTTTTGTAGTATCATACTACAGATGAAAAATTGGGTTACATTCATTAAAAATGAAAATTTACCACAATATTCACTGAATCAAGGAGCAGTGTGGTCTTTCTTTTAGTTCAGGAGCCAGCCAGGCCTACTGTGATGCCTGTCCTCCACCCTCTGCTCAGGTATACTACAGTCTTCTGTAGAGTAACCTCTTGGCCATTGGAGTAAAATATACTTTGTTAATTATGGTAATTAGGGAAGTGAATATTTTCATGGGTACGCTGGGATACTAAACATTGAGAAGATTCCATTGATGTAAAGCATTACTGTGAGGTGTAATGGATTCCACATCATTTAGTTGCACAAGCAAATTATATGTGTGAATGTGTGTTGATGCCTCTATGTGTGCAAAAGCAGACTAGGTTGTAGCCTTCAGTTGAAAATGATCTAAAATAAAATGGATTACCTTTACTAGCCTGCCATGTCATATCTTGATGCCTAATAATGTTACACTTTATCAGATGGCATCTCTGTAACTAATAAAATAGGACAAAATATTTACTATATCATCTGATGTTTAATAATGTTCATATCAGTAGCTTGTAAAAGTTCCAGTTCCAGTGACATCAGACCTTTGTAGCATGCCATTTATCCTCTTTTAGCATGTAAACCTTTGAGTGTGAATATTTCTCCATATTTCAGCAACATCGTATTGCCTTATGAAATCTCTCTCTTTGGCGGCCAACTGTCTTCTCCCTCTGCTATGCTCTCAATCTACATAAACAAAATTACAAATTCATAGGAAGTCCTATTAGGAGGTCTTCTGAGACAAACCTGGCTTTCTGGATATTGCTGCCCTGGGGTGCTTGGTTTAAATGGCTGTGGTCCCACAAGCAGAGCAGACAAAGTAAGCAGGCAGGTGGAAGCAGATGTGAGAACTGTAGTGTAGTAGTGTGGGCATGGCAAAGTGTTTATCGCTGGCCACAGAATGGTAATTGTAAACGATGTTATTTGGTTGCTTTGTTTCTTCTGTGGTGTGCTCAGGGTGTCCGCACAAACATGTATGTCTTCCGTCTGATTTAATGCTCCTTTCTTTGTGGCTGATCTTTAAGGTGTAGAGTTGTACAAAATTGGGCTTTGTGCTGCAAACAATAATCTAGTCAATAAGCAGCACGTCCTTTTGTATTGCTGAACTATTAGTGATTTTATTTATTTGGTTTTAGTTAAGGCTTTAGTAACTCATTTTACAGATGCTTTGAAATTTTGTGTACTTGTGTGTACTGCTTTTATAATCTCTTCAAGAAATATACATATCCCAGATCAAATAGAGCACTTTGTAATTTTATATAACTCCATTTATATAAAATGAAACAGAAATCTGACATGAAATAATTAGTTACCTCAACTTTTGTGCAAATGTCATGTATTAGATGGTTGAGGATTTTTTGTTTTTTTCTTTTTTTTCTTTTATTTCTTTTTATTTTTTTACTCTGAGTGCATCTGTAACATAACAGGTAGCATAGCAAAGCCTAAGCCTTTGATTGGAAATGCAGAATGACAGGCTTGCCTTTAGGATCTGCATTTAACACATACCCATGGGATTTCATGTACATAAAACAAACGAATAACTGGGTTAATGGAGAAGAAAATAAAATTATTCTGTTTTGCTGTGCTAAAACAGTTGAAAGAACTGAGTAAGCTAAGAATGTGCTAGAATGCAGTCACATACCAAGACAGCATTTCCTGAGAAGGACTGAGAAAGGTTCTTTCAGTTTTCATTTACCTTGGCACTATCCAACATTTAGTTCATAGCCAAAATTCACTCCCCACTTTTAACATTTAATTAATAAATGTAAATTAAGAAATATAAATCAAATATAAATTAAGAAGCTTCAATTTCAAGTGTAAATTCAGAAAACTAATGTAAGGTTGTATAAAGTTTTTAACTGTTAAAAAATAACCTCACGGACTGTGATGGATTATTTTGTGTCCCATGTTTATTCACAATAAATAGAACAAATCTGTAGACATTTTGATTCTAAGAGGAGTGAAGTAATGAAGCATGTAATATATAACTGAAGACCTTCCCCCCGTGTAAACATAGACTGTGGATGTCAACCTGTCACGAGTATTAGGAAAAATGCAAACATGGGTATGCAAATTTTCTCACAGATGCTTCCTTGTATTAATGTGTTTTTTGATTATGTGTCTGAATGTCTCCTGGTTGCAGCTGAAACCCTAAGGAAATGTGGCACTTTTCAAATTTACAGTTTCTAAACTATACTGCACTATACCGCACACACACACACACACACACACACACACACACACACACACACACACACACAAATATGTATATATATTGAAAGAGTGGTTCCCACCATGACTCCTGCACTAAAGCTGTCGTTTATTTCAAGATGATTTATCTTCTCTACAGTAATTCAACAGTTTTTAAAATGATTTTACCTAAGTCAAACCATGCCACAGTCTCATGCAATCTACCATTATCTTCATATAGAAATTACCCTTGAAATTCTCCCCTTTATGATATATTATTGCTCTAAAAGTTATTCTTTTCTTTCTAAAACTATTTTTTGAATGATATCATTTTAATTGGATACTCCTATGGTTTCCTTAGGGGGGAAAAAAAACCTCATAAGTGTGCCTAAATTTTGCAGTGTTCAGTTGTTCTCAGTGATCATTTTCCTTCTATTAAATAACTCATTCTGGAAATGTTTTCTTAACTACCTTAAGGACGTGTGTCCTAGGGAACACTGAACTATATATAGTTATATAAAACTACATGTAACTATGTATATAACTATGTAACTATGTATATAACTATGTATAAAACTATATATATAGCTATAACTATATAACTATATAACTATAACTATATATATGGCATGCTAATTCTTTAGGTTTCCATCTTTTTGGATTTGTCATTAACATTTTATTTTGAGAATAATTATCTTGTAGAATTTTTAATCTTTTTTTTCTTATCATTGCTGAGGAATCAGATCCAGGGCCTTGGATATGCTAAAGTCTGTACTACCAATCCCCATCGTTTTATAAAGAGATACTTAAAATCTCATACAAACTACCACCTTTCTGCTCTCCTCAGTCTTCTTTGCCATTTGTTTTTTTTTTCCTTTTCAACTTTTAAGTATTACCGTGCATCACAGTGGCCCTAGTTTTATGATAGTTTTTTCTCAATGTTTAATCATATGCATCTTTATAATTATTAACTATACATATATGTGTACTACTAATATCTTACACATTGTAGACATAGCAACTCAAAAGCAAACATTTCAGGCTGTTCACACTCCTTTGTTTTACAGCCTATATGTAGATGCCATGTACTCTGGAGAATCTCTAGTGTGAATAGCATGTAACCTTACCTCAACAGCCCCAGAGTCACTCCTAGTGATTGCCAGCCTTCCCTTGTCATTGGACCATTCCGATAACCTCTTGTCTTTGTCTGTTTGGTGCTGTTTTTTTGTTTCTGTACTTTTGGAAGGCCCACCACTCATTTCCCAAATAAATCACAAACAGAGGCTTATTCTTAATTATATATGTCCAGCCATAGCTCGGCTTGTTTCTAACCAGCTTTACTTAGCTTAAAACTATCCTGTCTACCTTTTGCCTCTGGGCTTTCCGCATTCTCTATTCCTGTATACCTTGCTTTGTTTCTCCATTGCTGGTTGTGTAGCTGCGTGGCTGGGTGGCTGGTCCCTGAATTCCTCCTTTCCTTCTCTCATTCTTTCTTTTTCCTCCAAGATTTCTCCTTCTAGATATTCTCTCTGCCTACCAGCCCCACCTATCATTTCTCCTGCCTTGCTCTTGGCCATTCGCCATTCAGCTCTTTATTAGACTATCAGGTGTTTTAAAAAGGCACAGTAACAGTTTCACAGTGTTAAACAAATGCAATGTAAATAACACACCTTAAAATAATATTCTACAACAACTTGGTTCTAGCTCTGTCACTCTTCTGTTCGTTATAATTAAAACAACCGAAGTAAAAAAAAAGAAAAAGAAAAGAAAAAATGAGTCACACCATTCTGCTACCCACACTTCCTATTTATTCCTTTATTTCTTTGAGTAAAATAAATGACAGGGAGTTAGCACACAGTCTTACCGGCCCTCCTTTGAACTATATCTCCTTCCATGTCTACCTGCTTTCTTTTCTTTCAAACACTGGCCCTCCTCAGAAGTCAGTAGTTGCTGTTAATTTGCTTGGGTGGTTTTGGCATTGTGTAGAGTGGCTTCTCTTTTTTTATTTATTTGTAGAGTGTAATGAAATTCTTCCAAATACCAACTTATTTTGACTCCTTCTTTGATATTATTCATGCTTGTTCTCTGCACTTTATAGTTTTTTTTTTTTCATTCCTTAATACAATAAATAGACTGAATTTTGTGTATTTCTGTTGTCTGTTTTCACAACTACTAGGACAGGAGATACTTAACATCAGGGGTATGTGTTTTGTTTGTCTATTTGTTTATTTTCTACTGTTCTCCAAGTGGCTAGAATACTGCTTGTTGCATATGAAAGACAATGAGTTCTTAGGAGAGGAATAAATAGGTAATAAACAAATGAGTGAAAACATACCGTGTGCTTTTAGTGTCAGGGACTAGTATGGCAGTTTCCAGTGAAAGCATACAGAAAATCACTTATCAAATAAAAAGCATTCCATAGTTCTTTCTTTAGAGAAGAAATTCCTTATGAGAATTAAAAATAAAAACTATTTAATGTTGGGCTGTTCATGCTGTCAGTACAGTAACAAATTTTTGACTTAGAGAAAAACAGAAGAATTCTCTGCCCACTAACTGAAATGTGAGCTTTGACGGCCAGTCACAGAAAGATGTTTGAAAAACTGATCTCATAATTATGAGGAATCTTAAAAATATTTCTTCATTTCAGAATGTCTTGGTTAATATATGGAATTCATACATATCTTTACTTGCCAGCATCTTTTACAAACAAGTTTATGTAAATGTTTTTTTCTTATGCTGAAGGGCGGAATAAGACACGGGGAACTAAGGCGCCTTCCCCTTCTTTTACATTACCCATTTCTTAATGATTACACTTGATTTCTGTGTTTCAGTATCATAAGCTTAATGTGTTTCGATCAAAAATACAAGAAAGGCTGTGTATGCTTTGGCTAGAAGGTAAAGGGGGATTCTTGAAAGCATAATGAATTCCTCGGGGCTGCAGTTAGTTGTGTGCTAATATGTGGGAACTAGGAACCAAACCTGGGTCTTCTATAAGAATTAACAGATGGGGCTGGGGATTTATCTCAGTGGTAGAGTGCTTGCCTAGCAAACACAAGGCCCTGGGTTCAATCCCCAGCTCAAAAAAAAAAAAAACAAAACAAAAAAAACAAACAAACAAAAACAAACAACAACAACAACAAAAAACAGACGCTCTTAAACACCAGTCCATCTTTTGAGCCCATGGTAAATGATCTTTTATAGGTGGAAACTTTGGACACTGAGGGAAGTGGCAGCTGGCAGCAACTTATAAAAGATAAAAATCATAATTATACCTGTTAGAAAAGAAAGAAAATCAAGACTTGGCAACTTATTCCTGACTAACATATTCAGGTTGTACTGAGTTTCTATTGTCCTTTCTTTTGTTATTAACTTTTAATTTAATTTATTGCTTCATATTGTCTTTAAATCAAAATTTTAGTTTAGTTCATTGCCTTGCTCTTAGCTGACACAATGAAAGGAAAGTAAAATGATTGATGGAGATTGGTTGTTCTTACTTCTAGCCTGTGTCTGTCAGTTTCCTCATTGTCATGGTGTTTTTCTGTTGGGTGGTTGGTTACAACATTTGATCATTGATGGAAAACAATCCACCTTGGATTGAATTGAATTTTTTTTAAATTTAATTATGTATTTTACTGAATGTTCTGTTTCATTTATTTAGTTTTGGAAACAGAATCCCATTGAATGATAAAATACTAACTTTGATTAGAAAATACAAGCAGTGTACTGCCAGAGGGATGACAAGGCATGAAAGGATGATTTCAAATGCTTTGCTACAACAAAAGTTTCTTACAGACCAACCTTAGGGGTTGGCAAATATCAGAGAAGACCTGCACCATGTGTTCTGATGTAGTAGGTCTTCAGAATTGAAACATGACAGGGAGACAACACTTGTCTCTTTATTTCATACGTTTGCAAGCTCTGAAATATTTAATCACCAGAAATTTGTTGACAGAAATATGACATAAATATTTGCAAAGCAATTTGATGTGCCTTTTAAATGACTTACACACTGGAAGATATTTGTAAGTCTTCTCATCCCACAGATTTCCTTTAGAAGAAAAATAAACTAAATTACTTTTCTGAATTTCTTTGCATATTTTGGGTACTGCCGTTCTTATGTCTGTTTCCCTTACTGAACATCTCCTGGAATGTAATCAGATGGAAATAGCATTTGAACTGTCTCATTTTCCCCCAAGGATTTCCTTTTCTGATACTGTCCACCTGTATTTTTTTTCTTTCTGAATTTCCATCACTCACTTTCACATTTCTAAGAATACCTCTTTCTTCATAAATGTCCTTCAGATTCCAGAGCTGTCAGCTGTTTCTCCTATTCTGTACATCAGAAAGATTTTAGGGATATCTGTAATGGTATCTTTTTCTAATTTACACTGATGTTCTTGCTTGCAAGCTCATAAGTTTCGTGAGGGATTACTTTAGCTGACCTGCCTTTCACCCTCCTGCAAACCTAGCTACAGCTTGTCACTTACATGTGTTCAATACATATTTGCTGCATGACAATTTTGATAATTGCTAATGCTTTTTACTAACATGCTGATAACATCCTTAACTTCATGCATAGTTACTAGTCACCTAGCTACATTCAATCTGTTTCAAATGAAATATTAACGTAATTATTATGAGCTTTTAAAACATAGCAATTTATGCTTCTCTCCTTTGCTGAAATAGAATGATCAGCATAAATTAGGCCTCTCAGTGTTAAACTTCTTGGGCCATGCATTTCAGAAATATATGATCAACTATTTCTACAATCAGAGCTTGGTATTCAGGGAAGAGCCCACAGAGGTCAGTTAATATGCCTTATGGAAATCTTGGAGACAGCACATATCTAAACCCGCTCTGATAGAGGCCTATCTATCTGCTGTTAAAAGCTCTCCTGAGGTTTGCAAAAGAACTCTGGCAGATACTGAGATGGTTGACTTTGGAAGCTTCAAAATGTCACACCTCCAAATCAGTTAGACAACATTTAGCTCAGCCAGGGAAATAATTTAAAGTATCTGCTTTACACATGATTAACACCATTTTGTTAATAGAAATAAGGATGAGAGTATAGTCTCATAAAAAAAAAAAAGAAAGCAGTATGCAGGAAACACAAGGGATGTTTTTCAGTATTACTTCATTCTCTTTAGCTGCTAGGTCCTAGGTAGACAGCCCTGTCTAGTATCTGGTCTGAACAGAACAAGTTATCTGTTTATCTCTTGATAACAGTGGTCCAGGTCAGGGCTTTCCATATTCTCAGGATGCCCTGGGTTTCTATGTTATGATTTCATGTTTTATTCCTGAAAAACACTTTGGAACACTTTAAAGATTACATCAATAATGACAATTTTTATATTTGATATGCCTTTTGTAATTTAAAATATCTAACAGCTTAGAGTTAGGCTACTTAGATTCCTTTCTTCATCCACAACTATAGAAAGATAACATTTATTCCAGTATTACATTATTTTCAAAACTCTTCAATAATGAGAGAAGTATTCCTGATTCAGAATTAAGTGTAAGTGCTGCAGAATGCTAACTTGTATATTCAACTTGATATATATCACAGTTTTTCAAAGGTGTATATTAACATCAAATCCATCATGAAGGGATGTAATTGGAGGATGTATAAATGACTTTTATTCTTTAATTTTTTCAGGTGCTTTCTTAAATCTATGATAGCTTTTATTTTTCTATAATACAGAGAATGTTATTTTAAAAGGGAATTAAGATGGATATACTTATACAGCACATTTTTTATTTAAATATTTATAGACTTAAGAGGTGTATGGAGATTCTGTAGTAAGTAACCTGAATTCTAATCATGATTCCAGCCAGTTGAAGTAGTGCATTCCTGTAATGACGGCACTCAGGAGATTGTCCAACATCTACATACTGATTACTAAGCTATCTAGGACTATATAACTAGACCCTGACATATATCTATATCTATCGTCTATATACATAGACAGAGGGAGAGAGAGAGAGAGAGAGAGAGAGAGAGAGAGAGAGAGAGAGAGATTGAGAGATTTCATACTTGGTCTAACACCAAGAACATCCCTTAATATATATGAATTGGAAATAGTACCTGAACTTTGTAGAGATACTATGAGGATTAAATAAGGTTATACATACAAACTACTAAAATGAGGGCTTGACCGAAAGTGATGCTTAATTGAGGTTATCAACGACATATTAATTTTAGTACAGGGAGGAGACATAGCAAATTTTGCAGTAAGTGAAACACTTAAGCAACAACACAAGCTTACAAATGATTAACACTCATTCTGGGGGCCCACAGAGACTCTATAGTGTGGCCTTATTCCATCTTGACTCAGAGAGTCTGAGCTATTTTGTTTTGCCCAGCAAGGCTGCATAATAAGATGTTTTGTCCAAAGGTGTGGTTACCTCAAGTTGTTTACTTCAAGGCGTAATAAATGGGATGGCTACTAGATGTTTTGAGAATTAATGAGGTGTTTACACTTGTTTGTACTTTGAATCATTGTGTCCTTAAGAGGGGGAGGTATTTTACCTCTCTCCTAGCTGGTGTATAAAAAGCCCATGAGGAATAAACTTGGGGCAACTGTGTTATTGACCCAGAGCCCTCCCGATGCTATTCTATGTCTCTCTCTCTCTCTTTTTTTAATCTAATATTTCTCAATCCTCACACCTCCCTTCAAGGCTGTTTGATAATTGGGTAGGCCCCAGCATTCATGATGAATGTAGGCAGTTAGATAGAGAGAGGTCACTAGGATTCTCAGGAAACCAATTAGGAGGATAAACCTTCAACTAGAGTATAGAGGGTGGTGTGATTTAAGTGGTGCTTCCTTTGGCTTTAACATGAGGTGAAGAAAATAATACAGTTTGACAATTGGGCTTGCCAAGATTTTAATGAGACATTCTATAAAATTGAGGGTTGCTGGAGAGAGATTTTAATTTTGTTCTTGCTGTTCTTTTTCTCTTTTCAGAGCTCAATAGTGAAAACACCTTAGGATAGGCACATTTGCTATGATTTCCAAAGCATTTACTCAGGGTCTCCCTCTACTTTCCATCTTTTTAGTAAATAATGATTTCAAATTTTGTCTTGTTGGATTTGAACAATTAAGAGCATATGTGTGTTCTTGTGAGAATTCTGTAGTAGGCACACCCTTGGGATTTTACTCACTGCCAGACTGCAGAGAAACATGACCCCTCCCCCTGAGTTTTTGATTGTGACCTATAGGGATTATTCCCTTTTCATAAACTAGTAAACATAGAATGGATTGGTCATAGACACGAGGGCGTGCACTAGGATAAAACAGTGCATAATGCAGTTATGTGGTTTGTGCTCATTAATCATTCATGAATCACATTGAGTGTATCCTTCACTCCCACTTGTATTTTCATTGTCATGTTCTTAAACCATAATTCTATTGCATTACTAGTATCTTTCTTAGAAGACAGTGTGAAATGTCAGAATTGCTAACCGAAAATATGGATTATATATTGCATACACAAAACTAGTATGACTGACACAATCCATCCTACTGTTTATCAAAGATACCTTTCCTTGCACTTAAAAGGGTTTTGTTGCAGTGGTGTCATCAAAGAAACTGAATGAATTACAGATTAAGGTCATGCTTATAATTAGGTCCCAAATATCAACTGTGACCTACTTCCTCCTTCTTTCTTCCTCCTTCTCTTCCTCCTTTTCTCCTCCTCTCCTTCTTCCCTTAGCTCCTTCTTCTTTCTGTGTTTCAATATGTGAATCTTCTAGTTGAATAGCTATTTCCTTCCATAATAAGTAGTATCATTTGATGTCTCACAGGACTTTGTCCTAATTTCATATTCTAGAAGTTAAATGATTTGAGTATGATTCACAAAAATGAAATTTGGTGTCTGCTATGGTTGTCTCAAATTGCCTAAAATTTATGGTGTAATATAATGGAAATTATTAATATTCACAACATACTCACTTTTATTAGATTTCAAGAAATATGAAGTTACTGGACTTTATTCTATGAATTGCTTCTCATAGAAGCAATTTAGCATAATTTCAGTTCTTACTTACATTTTAATCATTATTTCATTTTGTTTTTCAAGTCACAATTTGAAACATTTTTAATGATTTATAATTTTCATTGATAGTATAAAATGGTGCTTATCATATTATCTTGAAATTCCTACTCTATAACATATTTACATTTAAAAATAATTCAGTCATCAGGTATATCTATGGTAGGCCTGATATCTTCAATATGTGCTTTATTAATGAACAGTGAGGCCGTTAGGACTAAAAGAAATTTATAAATGCATAATTGGGATATATTTCCTTTACATTATGACAGGAGTTTGTTGTGAAAAAACACATTAATTTTTCCTTTATCTCACAGAAATATCATCGCTCTTCTTTTAGAAAACATAACCTCCAAATATGGTTTTTAATATATTTTGGAGTAAATACTTCCACATTAATATCATTTGAATGTTTCCTAAGTGGCCACAGGCTGCCAGATGCATGGCTTGCCAGTCTTGCCACTGCTCTTTAATATTCTTTTTTTAATATTAAAAAAGAAATTATATTAGCTACCGAGGAAGAACTTGTTCTGTGCCATTGACTAATTGGCATTGATAAAGCAGCTGCATTAGTATTACAAGAACATGGCATAACAGATTGATGCCGACCTGCGCTCTCTGGGAAGAAAGCTGAAGAGAACTCAGCACACCATCTGGAAGGGACAATGAGAAGAGGCAGATTTCATGCAACAGGGAAAAGGGGAGGGCACGTTTCAGATGCCACATATCTGAACTGACACTTTGATGAGCTCAAGTGCAGTCTCCCCTGTCAAAATATTTTTTTTCTTTAGCCATACTTGGTGTAATGCAATCAGACCACAGTGTGGAAACCTGACATAACCACTTAGGTGTGATTTGTCCTGGAGTAAATAACAAAGCCACACAGCTTCCAGTCTGTAACGCCGTGACTTAAAGGATGAGTCTTAGAAAAGAGGGAGCAGGAAAAGAAGGAAAGTAATACTGGCCTGTGTAAAACTTCACAACCTGCTTTGTCATCTTTAATAGGAATTTGAGAATCCTGTGTAATAACTCATTTTTGTATTTTTATCAACCCCAGTAACACTTTATAACTCAACAAGAATTAAGTCATTTTAAATTTTTAGTTGACCTAACTTATGAAGGCATTCCCATTTATGCTTTTCTTACTTAATTTTTATCTAATGGTAATGTTTCCCAAACTCTTTGTAGAAATTTCTACCACTTAGAACAAATTTATGATATCATAATATTGAGTGAGTTAAAGGCAAATAACCTTTTTGAGATAGGATTTCATGTTTATGATTACAATTAACATTATTAGTGTCAATAGTAATTATATTTTTATTTATTTATGCCAGGATGATTTGACTAAAACTGACTAAACCATTCTAACTCACAGCTACAACTAGTAAATACTTGTTCAAGTCAATAAGGCTTGAAATTTTACTTAATTCTTTCAATTCTTTACAAAATTTATTTTTATTTGAAACAGGAACTCACAGGATGTGTGGCCCCGCCAGCCTAGAATACCTTTGTAGACCAGGCTGGTTTTCAACTCACAGAGATCTGCATGAGGAACATAACTAGATATATTTGCTAATTTTTTAAATTTTAAATAAGAAATGTGAAATTTTCATGTTTTGGTCAGACATTTTTAAAATGAGTTTACATTTTTTTTTATTTGGAAACCTAAAACTAGTAGGGTAGTTATAATTTCTAATTTAATTCATATACAAATAACATTTGCTGTAAAATATTTAAAAATTATAATCTTATTCAAATAACTTATCTATTCATTTGTATAATTATGTTTTTATTTTTAGTAGATTTATGATAACAATAAATTTGAATTCTTTATTAGTTATATACTTATATCATGTTTTTAATATATTCAATCTACTCACATGAACAGCATGCAAAAATACATATACATTATATGGAAACTGATTAAATGAAATATATTTCCTTTGGGCCTTATAAACTTAGTCTCTGTGGAGCATTAAATGAAATAAATAGATATAATAGCTTAATTCAATATAATTCACCTACTTATGATTTGTATTATAAAACTAATAAAATAACAAAATTATATGGTAAGGAAATTAAAAATGTTATACTAACATATCTATGAATGAAAGCAATGCAAAGCATCAGAGGTTTGAAAAACAGTAGAATTAAGCTTCATAATTTCTTGCTGCTTTCTGTGGCTAGAAACAAAGGTTGTGCCAGTTTTTAAGATAATCATTGATATTAATACTCATGCAAAATTATCCTTTGCAGAGATTACCTGTCTTAAGCATATCTTAGTGTCACATAGATAATTTAATAAAATCTTGGAGTTTTGCATGGCATTATATTTATTTTAGCTGTCATTTTAGTAACCATATTCATTTATCCATAAGTATATGGATAGACGCAAATATAAAATTGGTTATCTTTTTCTTAGGATGTATAAAGAGCTGGATTTTAAAACATTGCACCCAGAGCTGGTCAATCACTCCTTACATGTTCATTTTCTTAGGATGTTGTGGCATACAAGATTTTGCCCAAAAAGATGGTTTGAGATGCTTGTGGACTTTTGCTAGCAGTCATAAGATATGTTATTTTATTTGTATGTTAATAAATAAAGTTGCCTTGGGGTCAGAGCAAGCCATAGCAGAAGTGGGGCGGTGGTGGGGCACGCCTTTAATCCCAGCACTTGGGAGGCAGAGCTAGGCGGATCTCTGTGAGTTCAAGGCCACATTGGATACAGCCAAGCATGATGACACACACCTTTAATCCAAGGGAGTGATGGTAGAAAGTAGAAAGTTATATAAGGCGTGAAGGCCAGAAACTAGAAGCATTTGGCTAAGCATTTTGGCTGGTTAAGTGTTTAGGCTTTGGAGCAGCAGTTCAGCTGAGGTTCATTCTGGATGAGGACTCAGAAGCTTGCAGTCTGAGGAAACAGGATCAGCTGAGGAACTGGCGAGGTGAGGAATCTGTGGTTTGTTCTGTTTCTCTGATCTTCCAGCATTCACCCCAATAGGTGGCCTCAGGTTTGATTTTATTAATAAGACTCTTTAAGATTCCTGCTACATCAAACATGGCACACTTACCAATGAGAAAAAAATCTAGGGCAAACATAATTCCTTCAAAACTTGAAAGATTTTAAGTAGAATATCAATTCCCCAAATCTAGGAGGAGGCTTGGATGGGAGTAACTATAAAAGGATATATGACACTATTATTTCCATTTTATGAAGGGAAATGGGTTTTTGATACAGGGATGCATGGTATATGGGTTATATCTCAACAAAACTTTCATTTTTTTTTTAAATAATGAAATCTCAAAAGACCATCACATGCATAAAGAAACAGAAAATTATTTGAAAATCTAAGAGGGACCAATAGGACAAATTGCATAGAAAAATGGTATAATAGTGGAGTGACATTTATTAAATTACAGGCTTCTCAAATAGAATGATCACCCTGGAGAAATGTTGAACTCATTAAAGGTAACTTCATAAATGGAGACACCTTGTTGAGCAATGTAACCTCCCTTGCAAAACATAGAGTCTTTTCTAAATATCTTCAAAATGTATGGAATTCTCAAATATTGAATAATAAAAGATATATTTTAAGATGCTATAATGGCATAAGTTGGTGTAAGATGCTATAAATAGGCATTTATAAATATAAATATAAGTGCCTGTTTATATTTTATTTAAACATATTACCCTTTATTTCATATGGTTATTAAACCCCAATGATGCTGTCTCCTATTTTATGAATATTTTAATTCTGTTAATTACTTGGCTATAATTGTAGTATCCAGTATTTTTCGGGAAGTAGGTTTTACTTTTCTACATGACTCCTAGGAGGCATTCTATTTTCATTGCCAGGTTTCTTGATGGATTTTAATAATTTTAAAGTTTAGAAGAGGAAGCAGTTTTTTTTTTTTTTCATACATCCATTGCTATGTTTGTGGCTTAAGATGCTGTAGTGAAGGGGACATTAACGGAAGAAAACATACTAAGCACATATAATAAAATTTTAATCTGACACAGAAGACAAGAGAAATGAAGACTAAGGACAGTGCTGTCATTTATACACTTCCTGTTTGGGCTGGCTGGTAAGAGGATCAGGGTAGAGATTCATGGTAAAAACAAAATGGTATCAAATAATCAGCTTTAACTGGGGAAAATCCAAGTTCTGTTTATTCAGATGCTGTCCGTCTCCATGAGAACAGAAATATGGATGTTCCTTTCCCCATCAGGTTTAGGTCTGTGGGGAGGGGACGCGCCTTCAGTGAGGATCACAGGGCCTGTTTGAGAAGGGGAGCGCCAGTAGAGTAAAGTCAGACAGTGTTTCCTGCTTCTGCTGTTATCCCAAATGTCAAATTGACGTTTTCAACCTCATCAAAAGCAAACATTCATTCCAGTCTTCGTCTTACAATATATTTAAAAACGATTATATTTATGTGGATATTCAAAGTCGATTTAAAACTTCCTAGTAATTACTTTTGAGCAATTTCGGTGTTTGACCATGGCTGCAGCACTAACAAGAAATGGCATTTTTTTACATATAATTTAGATTCTCTGGTCAGGAGATCTCAATACTTCTCTATTTTATGTATTTGTGTATTACTTTTCCTCTTAATGTATAACAATATTTTCCATTTAACTAGATTCCCCTCCTCTGAAGAGCTTGCTGTTCAATCTTGTAGGATTAGACTCCTGGCAGCTAAAAACATTTTCTTATTCCACTGCCTTTGTGTTCATATATTATCATAATTTTCTATTTCATACCTCTCCATGTCTGAAGGAATGCAGCACATTATCATTACAAAAACCTCCTGATAAAGCTCAATTGTACTTTCAAGTGAACACAAACCTGAGATTACCAGTAAAAGCCAGCCTCCCCACAAGGAAATGCTTTGAATGAATTGAAATTCAACTTCTGTAGCATGAACATACCAAGAAGCAGATTTTCTATTACAATAATAGAAAGTCTGAGGAGGGAGAGTAAAATGATGATGGTTACCATAGAATTATCTTTAGAACCTGATTTGAGTTAAAATTACTACTCTGATAACATGCTGAATAGTTATTCATTCACAAAACACACTTTGATAGAAATCCTCATATAAAATACTCAGATTTTTATTAATTTCTTACTTATATATGAAGAAATTAAAACATAGCAATGTTAAGAGATTTGTTGAAGACAGTAAGTGTTTGACCTGCCCCAAGACTTGGTGCTCACAATGCATATTCAATTTATATTCTGAAATTCCTTTTACAAAGATTTTGGAGAATACATTTAACCCTGTATAGAACACTGATTACATGTTTAATTCCTTAAGTCATTTATCTCATAGGAGACATGGAAAACAAGACAAAAACACTTTTGGTATGAGTCATGGTCACAGTTATTCACTATAAAATTATCAAAATTTTTGTAAAATTTATTAAATTATTTATTTGCTATTGTGTGTTCTTATGAGACTCTTTGGATTAAATTGGGTACATCTTCATATTTCCTTTGTAAAACTGAGTTATAATTTAGTTTATATTTTAAAAATCATAAACTGGGTTTGGCAGTGCATGTCACTTAGGAAGCACTTGGGTAGCAGAAACAGGCAGATCTCTGTGAGTTTGAGGCCAGCTTGCTTTGCATAACAAGTTCAAAGCCAACTAGGGCTATGTAATGAGACAAGGTCTCATTGTATATATTTTTCTCAGTTGACTCTGATTATTTTGCATTCTTTTGTCTTATCATATGTCTCCATCACCATCTTCTAAGTATAATTCTGACTATAAAAATACACAAATATCCTCACTGTCCTAAGTCTTCATTTTCTAATAAGTACTTTACTTTTAAAGCTATCAAGCTTGAAATTTAGGTTTTTATTTTAAAATATTTTTTAAAAAGTTTTTAAAATTACCCAAAGGAAAAAAATACCGAAATAAACTAGGACAGAACTACTAACTCAATAAATATCCAATAAAATTTAGAAAGATATAAAACACTGTATGATATCCTAGTTCTAGTTACTAGATCAAGATGGCCTGGGGGGCAAAATTGTTTGCCTATCTTGTAATTCAATCTGACCAGATCTAAAGTCAACTAGGTAATGTACAAGTCAACATTGCATTGTAAATAAAATGCCATGTCTCAACCTCATACTACATGAAAATCACTTTTAAACAACATGCAAAATTAGTCCTGTAAGTACAGTATTTTTGTATATGTGTCATTAAGGATACAAAGGTGTAGACAGACTTTCCCATCTAGATAACAGATCAGCTCTGTCCTACCAGCTATTACCCAAATAACCCCACAGAGACTTATTATTAATAATAAATGCTCAGTGGTTGGCTTAGGCTCGTTTTTAGCTAGCTCTTATAACTTAAATTAACCCATTTCTATTAATCCATGTTCTGCCACCTGGCATTTCCTCCCTTTCATCTTGCACCCTTCTGTTTCCTCCCAAGTCTGGCATGTGATTCATCTGACTCCATCTTTCTTTCCAGCATGCTCTCTTCCCCAAAATTCTTGCCTAGCTATTGACTAATCAAATTTTTATTAACAATGAGAAAAGCACATCTTCAGTGTACAGAAGGATTATTCCACAGCACAGAGCCATGTAGACATGGTCTATAATTTTGAGATGTTCATTGTTTGTTTTGTTTTTAACCTTAGAACTCAGCTAAATATTTATATTTTTCATATCAACATAACTTTTTTTTCTGCATTTCATAATACTTAGTAAATATGTTTCAATTAAGTAAGATATGCAATCATTTCAGAATAAAAATTGCAAAATGTGAGAAGTAATTTACACAGAATATTGGGAAAATACACAAATTCTGATGTGTATTTTTTTTTTTTTTGCTAAATTTTGCTATCATTTATTTCACTGAGTAAAAATTAGTCACTTAAGTCACTTGACAATAGAATGATGTAAAGGGTGACCAGTTGTCCTGGAAGGAACTCTCATCTTCTATTTGTCTAAAATATGCTTTGTTAGAAATTATGATGTATATATGGAAACCATTATTATTTTCATAAACATTATGACTAAAAATGGAATAATAAAAAGCAGGTCTAAAATGGAAATTAAATTTCCTCTCCTGAATATCCCACCTCTTTCTGGACCAGCCCATCTTTGCTTCTTCTGTTTACTTTTAATAATTAAGGTTTTTTTTTTTTGAATACCGGGAAGGGAGAATCTAACATATAGATATTTTATATTTAAAACTAGAAATTTCAGTAAGTTTTTTAAACATTTTTGTTTATTTTTCCTTTAAAAATTTATTGAAAATAGATTCCTCTTTCATACAGCGTATCTTGACCACAGTTTCCCTTCCCCCCTACTCTCCCTAGCTTTCTTCCCTGACTCCCCCCTTCTCCACATCTGCCCCTCCTCTGTTCCCTTTTCAGGAAAGGTCAGGCCTCCAAGAGACAATGGCCAAACAGGACAAAACGAGATACAGTGAGACAGACAAGGGAAAGCCATGTATGAAGAAGAAAAGAGCCCCAAGAGTAGGCAAAGAGTCAGAGACACCCCCCACACACACACAAAGAAAAAACAAAACAAAAAACCCAAAACTCAACAAACCACCAATCTAAGAACCATAACAGGTGAGCAGCATGGTGCAGACCCCTGCAGGACCCCATGCTTGCTGCTTCAGCCTCTGTGTGTCCAAATAAGCCCTGCATAGTTGATTCAGCGGTCTATGTTCTCCTGGTGTCCTCCATCCCCTCTAACCCCTACAATCTTAATTCCATCCCTTCTGTGGGTTCCCAGAGCTCCGAGGGGAGAGACCTGATGAAGGCCTCCCAAATGCCTCCCATTTAGACTCTCCGACAGCATGGATGTCTGTAGGTCTCTGCATATATTCCCATCGACTGTCAGAGGAAGCTTCTCTCTGGACAAAGTGCTGATCCATGAGTACAGCAGAATATTATCGTTAAGGCATAATTGCATTGATTTTCTTTTTTGCCAGTTGTGTTTGATTCCCCGATAGGTCTCTGGACTAGCCAGCCTCTTGTTTATAGCCATCTAAACAGTAATGGGCATGGGCTTCCCATGGCATGGGCATCATGTTAAACCAAACATTGGTTGGCCACTCACACAAGTTCTGCACCACCATTACCCCAACACATCTTCCAAACAGGGCAGGTTGTAGATACAGGGTTTAGTGTCTGAGTTGGTGTCCAGGTTTCTCTTTCTATAGCGTGCAGAGTTCCTTCTCACACCAAGAGACTAGAACATAGAGGTGAAGCTTCCAGGCCTGCGCCAGCTTGACCTCTCAACATTCTACAAGCTGTGTGCAAATCTATCATAGATTTTATCTTAATAACTGTATGTAAAATATTTTAAGAGTTTTTTCTACTTCTGTTTTTGCTTTCAAGAGCTTGGATTTTTTTTTTTTTTGAGACAGTGTTTCTCTGTGTAGTTTTGGTGTCCATCCTGGACCTTGCTCTGTAGACCACAGTGGCTTTGAACTCTCCTGAGTGCTAGGATTAAAGGCGTGGGCCACCACTGCCCAGCTCAAAAGCTTTGACTCTTATGATACCATGTTATTTATGTAAGTAGAAGACAAAGAGAAGAGAGAGTCTGTGTGGTTGTATTTAAAATTCATTTATATAGTCTCTGGAAATGCCAGTAATTATTCACTGTTTTCTTTTGACTATTTCCTTTGACAACGGAAATGGAGAGATAGAAACTGAGTCTCTTGCTAGAGTTAGAACAGGCCAAAAACCCATTATGTTAGCACTAAATAGTAACATTAATAATATGAAACCCTTATATAATCCTTATAATATGCCATGTTGCTTTTCATTTCAATATAAACTCTTATGAAAAATATAGTATTATTATTTCACAGCCTAGAAAGCTGTTGTACACGGCCATGCAGAAAACAGTGTTATTAATCTTATGGATATGAGGCTGCCTTTCAATATGTCCAAAAGCATTTCAAGTGACACAAACGAGGACCAAAATCTTGGATGGAGAACTCAGTTATGTGACTATGTAGTTTGCCTAATTCTCTCCCAAAGAAGATTGAAAAGTGAGGTTGCTCATTTTATGCACAAAAGAAATGTAAAAGAGAAAAAAAAAATGAAACAGATTATTTTAAGACCTTTATTGTTGAATTGTTTTTCTAAATAAAAAATTACTTTAGGATTAGTTGTAGGGGTAAGGGAGAATAAACACTAAAGGTAGAAAACACAGAGGTATGAACAGTTGTGAGTGTTATCATGAAATATTATCGCATGCTTTTACCAAACCTGGTACACATGAATTGTGAGTAAATAGGAAGAAATGACCCATGGTATTGGTCACGCCCCTTTTTGAAAATAGATCTTGGCAGGCCTTGTTGTACATGTAATTGCCATTTCCTGATGAAAACAGCGGTTTCTTCGAAGGCATTTAACAAGAGCCAAATTTTTAATGCCTCTTTTGGCACTCATCTTCCTAGTATCTAGGCATGCTGCCATTTCAGTCTGAAATAATGAAAGATGGAAAGGTGAGATCTTTGTAAAGTTCCAGGTCTCTCTAGGTTGAAGCCCATCAGGAGTCCAGACAAATGACTTAAAGTCTCAAAGATGAAAGTGAAAAGGTTTATAACTTGTTTTCCCCCTTTAGGACATGATAAGGGTTCTTCTATTTATGATGTCTGCTTCCCCCCACCCTTAATTCATAGTGTGAAATCATTGCTTCAAAACCCATCTATAATCTAAGACTTAGCTCTTCCTGAAATCCTCTAACTCTAGATGACAAAGGAACTCCTGAAACAGCAGGGTGAGGTTACTGTTAGAAGATTCAATCACTAAAACACAGTATGTGTGTAAACTTTCTCAGTTTGGGAGATATTCCCATCCCAAGCAACATTTCTATATAAATTGAAGAGACGGAAGCCATTTTCCTACATTTGGGTATTTGTAGTGATACTTAGTGAAGTTCTTAAGTATTGGTAATCGGAAATTACCTCATCCATTGATAACGAGAATTTGAAGAGGGCCTCTCATTATGTTGCCATGGGTGACCCAGGCATCTCCTTGCACTGAATTAAACTTGCAATGATTTTTCTGCTTCAGGCTCCTGGAGGCTGGGATGAGTATACACTACCACAAATTGAATTTAGAATTGTCGCTACTTGAAAACATAAACTCTATTCGAAACCAAGTGAGAAAGTTATAAATAGTAATGTTATTTTGGATAAACATTTTATAGCATCTCTACACTTGGAGTTGTTTTTATTTTATGATCCATATTCTGATTTCTGTTGTCCACTACATTTTGCTTGGGGTTTGACAACGTTCCTAAAGTTAGTTCTTATGTAGTTTCATTTCTGCATACTTTGCTGCTCTAACAGAGCATCCACCTAACCAGCCACTTGGGTCAGGACTATGGAAACCATTTTCAGTTTATTTACTGCCGATATGGTATGAAATCATACATGACCTCTCAAGGGTTTACACACAAAGAATGTCTCTTTTTACTTTTCCATTACCGTTTGAAGGCCTTCATTATTTACCACCTTTCGTTAAAGGATCGTTGTTAGGTCAATCACGTTATCTTGGTGCTTGCATTCAGGATTTCCACCTTCCCAGGCACTGCTGTCAGAGAGATGGACCGGAGGGCTAAGAAAGTTGTGTGATTGCCAACCTTTCACCAAACAGCATCACCCACCCCGGTACTTTTTCTACTTTTACAATCCAGTCAAGCTTCCCTTTAGTGTTATTTCCTTCCTTCTTCCCTCCCTTCCTCCCTTTCTTTTTGTTTTGTTTTGAGATGGAGTCTCAGGATGCAGTCTGGAATGTAGCTTCTAAGGAATGAAAACTCTATCATGTGCTTTTTCCTCTGTTCAGAATAACCATTCTCAGTACTGCTATGACTGTAATATTCACATTTCGGTGTTCTTGCTGAGTGGGTGTGCGAATTAAAGTGTCCATTGAAGATCTTGAAGGCTCATTAGTCTATTGGAAATATGAGATTTTAATTATGAATTATTTCCTCTCTTGCCATATATTGTACTCTAACCTACATCATGACTTAATGGGCTTGTCTGTGGAGAGTTGTTCTCTCTGGAGCCCTTGCCAGTGCTCAACTCAACCTCAGAAGGGAGTATCTTGAAAAACTGCACAGAAATGTATGTTCTGTTGTCCCCCCCCCCTCTTTCATTTTTTGAGACAGGGTTTCTCTGTGTAGTTTTGGAGCCTGTCCTGGATCTCTCTCTGTAGCCCAGGCTGGCCTCCAACTCCCAGGGATCTGCCTGACTCTGCCTCCCAAGTGCTGGGATTAAAGGTGTGTGCCCCCCACTGCCTGGCTGTTCTTTTCTCTTAAAATAGAACTTTCCCCGGTATCCTTGCACTTTAATTAAACAGAATCTGCAATCAAATTAAATTATTTAAGCATTTGAATGGGATTCTTAGTATATGTTGGGAGAAAGTCACACGACTCAAGGAGTTGGAAGTGGGAGGGGGTGTTTCGCAATGTTTGAGTGAATATGGAAATGATTTAGAGATTTTTGTTTCTCTGTCGCGTACGCTTTTCATTAATGTACCATGATCTGAACATTGTGACACGCCCTTTAAGCTCAGCTTGACTGGCACAAAGCCACACATTTGCTCTGTCTCTGACAGCAAGTTGCCAAAGCGTCCTGTCTCATCACTGCCAATCTCATTATTATTTATGCTACGTGAGTGCACATTGATTTTCATTCAGGACTAACTCCCACAAGACTTGTTCTTTTTGTTCCCCCATTAGACAGTAATTCCTTGAATTTTATTTAAACTCTCCACCTTGTCCACAGCTTTACTTTTATAGGAGTCTTCGCTAGTAACAATTTGGCTTTTTTTTTTTTTTTTTTTTTAGCTAAAAGTGAGGACATAGTTATCAGGACATAGCACTGTCCAAAACTTGATTGTTTAGCTTACAGGAGTTTTCTTTATTTCTGTTTCTATGCTATGCTGCAGAACTATGCTCAAGAAATAATGTTCACTGGTTCTGAGGACAACTAGTTTAAAGGAATTGGATTTTAATATGTAAGGTGCCCATTCCAGTTCATGGTTATCTACAAACTAAAAGAAATACTGAGATGGACATGTACTTACAAAGCTATCTACACAGCAGATTAATCCCTCATGAATATGGAAAGGATTAGAACATATCCCCCTTCTGGGAATGCAGAGTAAGAAGTAAAAAGCCAGTCTTTCTCTGGGTTTGAACTAGCTCTCTCTGTGTCTAGATTATTTGTCCTAATCTGTTTTCCAGGTCACATTGCTCTTTATTGCTACTTAGAACCGGTATTTAGTGAAATAGAAATATTCCTCAGAAATTATTACCATTGTTCATGTGGGAATTAAAATACTTAATATTGAAACTTAACAGTGAGATGCTCAAAGGGAGTATATAGCACTGAGTCCTGACAGGAATTTTAATCTCTCTGGTTCTATATTCCTGAGTTTTCTGAATTAAAGATTTCTGATGCATCATTTATTTTTTTATTCTTTCGGTGACAGTATTTTATAGATATAAAATCAAATTTATGTTCTTCAGAGAATAAAGTCATGTGAAAGGTATTTACATAGATTGAAACAAGTAGTAAGTATAACACTCTGTCATTCAATAAATAAGGTTATTGGTGATTACTTTTCCTTAGATAGAAATAGATTAAAAATAGTAGACTTTTCTGAAATTGTACAATTGTCTTTACTAGAACACAATATTTCAGAGCCTCAAATAAAACCCCAACAACGTGTCTGTTTTCTGTTGTTGCCTAATGAATCACAACGCTTAATGATGCAAAATCACATTTATTATGTCACTTCCCCCTGGTTGCAGCCGCAGGAAGAGCCTGGCTGGGCTTTCTGATCAGAGTCTCACAAGGCTGAAACCAAGAGAAGATCCAGTGCTGTGTTCTCATTTGGTCGTTTACCTCTTCCAAGCTCATTAAGGCTGTTGGAAAAGCTCAGCTCCTTGCAGTTATAAAACTGAGGATCTGCTTTCTAGCTGAACTTGGAAAAATAACTCCCTCTCACAGCCTAGCTATGGCCCTTCTCTAGGCATTTCACAACATGGCCATGTGTGTGTGTGTGTGTGTGTGTGTGTGTGTGTGTGTGTGTGTGTGTTCCAAAAGAGGAGAGTATCTTTGTTGCATTGAATCTTTCGACTTTAAATTTTTATGAGATTCATTTATTCAGTGTGTGACAGGGTACATGTATGCCATGGCACTGGCATAAGTCGGAGGACAACATGCGGGCGTCCATTCTTCCTTTCCACCATGTGGGACTGAAGCCACTCTGTCATGCTTGGCAGCAAGTGCCTTTACCTGCTGAGCTATCTCAGTGTTTCTGTTTCTGACTTCTAAAGGGCTCTCCAATTAGTCTAGTCTACCCTGGGCAACTCCTCTTTTTACTGCTCAAAGCCAACTACTTAGAGATACTAATTACCTGTGTCAAATCACTATATAAGCAACAAAAATAATATACTCATGAGGGAAAACTCTATTATACCTATCTACAATCTGAACCTGTATATTACTGGGAGGAGAGTTGGCAGCTAGCTCCACAATGCTTTGTATAAGGACTATAAAACTTCAGATGCTTAATACTAAACAAGAAGAATGGTATAGTACGAACAGTGATAAGTAGCATACAGAAAAACATTGATTGTGAAGTCCCCATGCATTGTGACCTGCATATAAATTAATGAAAATAGTATGTTATATACTATTAAATCCATATTAGTATACTGTATGAATAATGTAAGAAACATATTCAGAATTTGTAGTTAGATACTAAATCCAATAAGTGAATCCAATTCACTTACACATGAGAAATTTCATTATCTTGTGACATAATACTGCAGTAATTTTTGTTCCTTTTCCTGTTTGTAAATTATTGAAAGTCAGCCTGCTGGCCCTCCTTCCCTCACTCTGTCCTTCTCTCCCTCCTTCCCTCCATTCACTCCTTCCCTCCATTCCTTCCTTCCTTCCTTCCTTCCTTCCTTCCTTCCTTCCTTCCTTTCCATCCTTCCTTCATTCCTTCCTCCCTCCCCTCCCTCCTTCCCTCCCTCCCTCTCTCTCCCTTCCTTCCTTCCTTACTTCCTTTCTCTTTTCTTCCTTCGTTCCTTCCTTCCTTCGTTCCTTCGTTCCTTTGTTCCTTCGTTCCTTCCTTCCTTCCTTCCTCCCTCCCTCCCTTCCTTCCTTCCTCCCTCCCTCCTTCCCTCCCTCTCTCTCCCTTCCTTCCTTCCTTCCTCTTTTCTTCCTTCCTTCTTTCCTTCCTTCCTTCCTTCCTTCCTTCCTTCCTTCCTTTTCTTCCTCCCTCCCTCCTTTCCACCTCCTTCCTTCCCTCATTCCCTCCTTTCACTTCCTTCTACTTCATCCTTATGTTGATTACTTTGAGGTAGGGTCTCAATGTGTACCTTAGGTTGGCTTTGAAATCAATTTCTAGCTAAGGCTATCCTCAAACTAATAGTCCTCCTTCCTCATCCTTCCTGAATGCTGGATTCCAGGCAGGTGCTATTAAACCATTTTGAAACTTGCTTTTAACTAACAATGCAGTACTCACACTTCACCAGACCAATCGTAGTGATGACAATATGAATCTTTTCATATGATGTCCTAGTAATTTATTCCAATGCCATGTAAACATTATCAATGTAATTATTCATCCAAATGCTTAAAAATTCTGAATTTTGCCTTAATTTTTCATATGCTTATTTTTGTAGCTCTTTCAGTTAACACATGCTTAAAATAATGATAAAAGTTATTTCAATTAGTTATGTTTGACATTTAGAATTAGTCATAGAACAATAGCAATTTCTATGAATATGGAAATTACAAAATTGAAGGTAATTTTTATACAGTACAATATGTTAAAACCCAACAAGAAGAAAGAAGCATAAAAGCTTTCACACGATTTCTAAAAGACACCTAATATCTAAATGGATTAGCATTTAACAAATTTAGAACTTAATCAAAATGATTCAGGAAAAAAAAATGCATTTTGATTGACATAGATTAGTGTGAGTCTTCGAATTCTCTGTTGAAAACAGCAAAGGAGTGGTGGCCCCCATTACTAGAAATTTCAACGCGAATTCAAAATGCCATTTCAAAATTTGAAAAGCTCCTCTAAGCACGCCGTTTTCACTTATTTTTGCATTTCTTTCATCTCTCTCAAATCATTACGGGAAAATGGTAGTCTTAGCAAATTCGATAATCCTCCCTGCGTACAGACGGCTTCAAGGGGAGGGGTGCCTGCTTGCCATGACGTGCCTGTCTATTTCAGCAGTCTTTGATGCTTGGAGCTGTTGCTGAGGTATCTCTATGACAGATACATTTAAGGTCCCCCCTTTCCTTTTCCTGGTGAAGGATACATGGGTAACACATTTGTTCCTCCCTTTCCCCATTTTTGCTCAGCTGCCAAACCAAGTTAATTTGGTCTCATTTTTATTAATGTCAACAACCTTGGTTTCAATATCTCTCCCTCCCTCCCCCAATAAATAGAACTCTTTGTTCATCTTACCCAAGTTATTTCTGGCTGTCAAGTTCATGATCCACATGAAAATAACCTTACTGGAGTACACAGAACAGCAAACACTAAGTCATGGTTCACTGGCTTCTCTCAACGGTATGCATTTAATTTCAGCTTTATGGTTTGCATCTTGGAAGATGGGGTTCATGTGGACTAACATAAAGGGAATGGGAAGAGTATTGATCCAACTTTTTAAAAAATTAGTTGTACCTTTATCATCAAGTGACTTAATTTTTAGCATCAATTCATCTAAGTGTGTAAGAATAAACATTGATCCTAGCATTAAAAGTTTTTAAAGAAGAAATATAATAAATGTTAAGGAATGTTTAGGTTTACAGAAATGGTTTGTAACATTTTAACTTCGGTATGGTGCCAGGCATAGTGAATGCTTGTGGGACAATTGAACAGGAAGCTTTTGTAGTTTATTATTGAGCTCTCCTGCAGCCAGCAGCCTTCTATTGAGTGGTCCCTGAGAAGATGACAGCACTTGTTGCAGGTACTTTTGGTTTATGTTCCCAACTTTTGAGTAGATCTATTCAAAACTAATGGTTTAATAAGAAAATAAAAAGAATTCTAGCTGTATCCTAATCAGATGATAAGTGTCCATGCATCCAATAGTGTGATAATTCAGCTTTGTAGGAATTTGCAAAATGTCCAAGACCACAATTAATCAATCATGTACTTCTTTTTAAGATATGCATTACTTTAGTGCAGTGATCTAAAAAAATGGTTACAGAGATAAAATATAATGTTTAGAAAAGAGGAATTATAGTTACTTCCAAATTCAGCACTCAGACATTCCTTGGTAGTTTGAAGACACGATCATTTGACGATACTTGTGTTATTAGAGTTTGTGTGCAATTTGTATCTGAGGTATTGAAAAAGATAAAGAGAGATAAACTTTTGATGCAAGACAAAAGGTAGCTTTGAGGAGTGACTAACTATTTGGAAATACAAAAACATAACCAAGGCCAACATAGTAAGGACATTACTAAAATAAGGAGACCTGGAGTAATGATTGAACTTGAAACAACGCTTACTAAAGAAGAAATGAACAGCATGGATATTTTAAAAATTAAGACTGGTTACTCACAGTAAATCACAAATTCTCACAATTTTAAGGGAATGTTGTGTAGTTAACAAATAGAATCAGCCCTTACAGAGTTTACAGCTTTACCAAATATGCCTTATGCGATATGATCTTCTGATACATAATAAATGTGTATGTGTGTGTGCCTATATGCACTTTTCAAATATATTGCTGTGTCAGGCCTTTAGCACTGGTTTTAAAACAGCTTTGGGATTAGGGACCATGGAGATGAAGTAGATACAAACATTTCCTAGGACTTAGATTGGAAAAACTGTCACGTAAGCATTTTAAAATCATGATTGGGATGATGGCTCTCAACTTATTCCTCAATCACTAATCAAGTATTCTTTACTGATAAGCCAGGACCCTCTCACCAGAAAAGAGGGGTTATTTGCTCTACTTGAGATTATAATCCAGTTGGGTTATGATAAGGGACATTAAGTACATACTGTTCCCAAGATAATATTAGTAGTAAGAGGTTTTAATATTTTATTAAGGAAAAATTCACAGTATACTAGATAGCTGAGAAGAGCTATGGCATTATGAAAGCCAGGAAATTATAATGTATCTAGGAGACAGGAAAACTCAGTGTAAGTGAAAAGTCACAATGTGTGTGCTGAGCTTTCCAAGGAGGGTCTCACTGATAACTACCATAAGAGCAGTGCTTGAGTGAAGACTAGACTAAAATGAATTATCTCCTTATTTTGTAATTGTTTTTAATAAGAATTATGTAAAATAAAGTTATATATTGGCTAGTTTTTTTTTTTTTAATTTTAATGACATCTTCTGGAGGCAAAACCCACACATGGTAAAAATCAGAACAGAGAAAACTTCTCACTAATCATGATTCCTATCCCCTATTTCTGGTTATCAAATCTCTCTGCTATTAAGGAATTCATGCTACTAGCAACTAACATCTTCATTTAGATATAAAATTTGGATCATGAAGTCAAGTTCACATTTTAATTTAAAGCACAGGGAACTTAAGCATTTAGGAGATTTATATTTTACATAGGAATTGCTGGTGTGAAAGCTTCTTTTATTATCTGTTTATCCTACTTACTAGTCAAATGTTTATCTAAGACATACTATGCTTCAAACACTAGACATGGATACTCTAGTTCTACAAAGAAAGTTCTATTGTCTTACTTCAGTAGTTTGCGTATCATATGATAGTCTTCACAGATATTAAAAGACATAGTAAAACATGATTGTAGAGGAATATAGTTCAGTCAAACATAGCTGGAAAATGATAACTTTATGGATGCTGGTGAGAGGATCACAGAGTATCATAGCATAAACTTCCAATATATAGAAGACAAAAATGAAACATGCAAAATACCTATAGGATAAATATTTTTAATGGATCATTTGTATTTCCCAGAATGCTTTTACTGCCTCTGTGTTTTGGTTGTTTATGGATTATTTTTTTTCCTCTTTGTTCCTGAAAACTAGCAGCAAAACTTCAAGTGAGATGAGACAGAATCTTTGTGGATGTACGTTTATCATAAATAAAGTTGTTGAAGGAAAGTGTTAGCATGTATATGGAGGATGGGAGTTGTCAATCTGCTCAGGCTGAATTGCTGCTTACCCAGTTCCGTGTATATCAAAATGAACATGTACATGTTTTAAATACTGAGCAATAATAATCAGGATCCTTTGATATGTACATAGTTGTCTAGATTCCAGAAGATGCTTCTGTGGTTTAACAAGAGATCTATGAACTCTGACTCATCAACCCCAAGCCATTTAAATTTTATGCTTAGGTGTTTATACTTACAAATTGTACTCTGTACCCAAAAAGTTCCTTTTCCTCATCTTTAGTTCAAAATGGACATAATTTTAATTCCTTTTGGCACTGAGTAAAAGAAGTAAAGCAAAACAAAACAAGACACTGTTCCAAACAAATGAAATCTGGAAGGTGTCTTGAGGAGTTTCCAAGTCAAGGAGAGGTGTCACTTTCTAGACAGCATGCCATTTGCAAGAAAGCAGAGACATAAATATTGGCCAAAAATAAACAAAACTTCTATTCTTACGTAGTTTTTTATCACCTAGTTGGTGTGTGATATGAATTGAGCAGTCAGTGATAACAATAAGGTAAGTATGGTATGAATGAAAGAACTATGAAGTTCAAGAGTCAAACTTGATCCCAGAGGTCAGAAAACTTCCCTCAGCAAGGGCTCTTACACTTATGAAAGATAAATCATTAATTGAATTTGCCAGGGAGAGAAGGTCATTTCAACCTCACAATATTTGGTAAGATTTTCTTTTGTGATTTTTTTTTTGTTATTGTATTAAACAATATGAGAACCAGAGGACATACTAGGGTAATAAAAAAAAATTCTTGGGATGTGTTATCCCAAGATATGTGAACAAGAAGTACAGAGGACTACCATGTATTTATTCTCCAAATGAAAAATATTTCAGATCTAACTCTTAAGCTGGGGAATAAATCTAGTTTTCAAACTGGAAAACTGTGTTGTAGAGCAGACAGAAGTGTGGAGACAACGCTATGAATTTTAGTATGATTCCACTTTATGATGTGTTTATGTGATAAGATTTAAAATAGTCTTCTGTGACGTCAAGGGATGTCTAGAAAATAGAGGAGGTAAACAGGTCTGAGTGAAAATATGTAGTCAAAAAGATCGATCCGGTTATAAAGGGAGAAAATAGATGTCTACTGTAGTTCTGATCGCCTGAGGACTTGGCATTATGATGAGTAAACTTTCTGTTTTCATAAGCGAGTGATCTTTGAATTTCTGAAGTATGATTTTTGATGCCAAATAAAAATTATTTTCTTCGTCTTTAAGATACTACAGTAGTTAAAGAGTTTTCTACTGTGACTGTAAAAATTTCTTCCACCACTAGCAATATGGAAGAAAACATATCCATTTATTTGCAAAGATGAAAATGCATTTGCTCATCCTGAATTAAATCTTCTATAAAAATGAAACCTTATTTTTGAAGTTATAAAACTTCCACATTATAATAAATGCCCATTTTTATGGACAAAATCAGAGAGCATGTGCAGGCTTCAGTTTTATACCTGAGGGTTTTCCTCTTCTGCATTTGGCCACAGAGAAAGTATACACATCTATCTGTTAGCAGGGAGGGAAAGGTACAGCATTTAAGAAATGGATTTATTTATTTTAAATTATCATATTTGAGTGTTTTATAATGGGTTTGAAAAGCACAGGTTAAATTTTTCAGAAAACATAAATATTTAAAAAAATAGTTGAAAAATTTAAATGTGACTATTTGGGGGGACTTTAAAGTCTGATTCTATCTAAGCATAAAAGATTGTACAAATCATTTTCATCTTCTGTGGCATGCAGGCCTGGGTTCAGAGGATTAATACCACAGTACTGACATATGCCAGTGTGAACCACTGGCACACAATGAGGTTGGGCAGTCAACCTGGAGCACAATGTGAACCCTATAAACTATCTCTTGCCAATGTGAAGTTTCTTATTTAACTAAAGCATAATGGCAATATCTGGATTAATGATGAACATTGTTGAAGGCAATTAGCTGCCTGAGTAGCTCCAGGTTCACACGTTACTAATTCTAGATGTTCTTTCACCAACTCAAATCTCATGAGAACATGGCCTGACTTTGCCCTCTATTTTCTTTTTGGCTTGCAGTCTACCTGCACTTTAAATGAATAAGTAAGCAAGCCCATAGACAAACCAGAAGAATGCATACTGAGTGGGGATAGCATATTACTCTTTGTAGGATAGAGGTCAGGATTTGAACAACAACTACAAAATTATTCTCTTTCTAATATGCTAAAGAGGATTGAATGATCTATAAAGTTACACTGGATTGAAATTCTTAACAAGGGATACTTGGTAAGGTTCTTGAAATTTTGTGCACCTTTACAAAGCTCCCACTAACAATGAAAGGAATTGAGATAATAAATAATACCTCCATTCCTCTGTGGTAATTTTCATCACATTCATGTTACAGAAGCAAGTAGATGGTAGTAGGATTCCATAAATGGAATCTTTTTTCTTATGTCACTTACAAGGACATAGTCGTCTTTTTTGGTGGTCAAGACACATAATTTGCTCAAGGCTTTGTTTAAAATAGTAATGAAGCAAACTCCGTGAACTTTATTGAGTAACTTATGGTTCTGTTAAATTAATTTGCATGTACTTGATTCTTTTGGATGACAGCATTATTGACACTCTGAGAAGAGGGATCAATTCCTCCTTTGTCTTTGGGAATTATTATTTAAACAGAATCTCTCTCTTCTTTCTTATCATTGGTTACCTCTACAGACATAGTTTCCTACATTAACTTATTATCTGATGTCTGTTTCAAATTGAATTGCTTTCTGAAATTAGGGAATGAGGGGGGACTATGAATTGTGTAAGTAAACATACTTAAGCTGGTTATTAAGTTTTATATAACATTTAGGCTTACAAAGAGTCGTTGGAGGGTAGTGGCAGAAAGAGAATTTAGAAACATGGTTTTGGTTCTAGCTCTCATGAACTTCAGAGTTGACCCCCTCATCTTTCAATTAATTAAGCGTTGTGGTCTATTTCAAGCTTCTGAACAGTATAACAAGTGTCCATAGCCTCTTTGCTAATGATCTGATTCTACTTTGTTCTTTATTGAGAATTTAACATATGTGTGCAAAGTACAGTGCATCTTGCATTAAATGTTTCATCAATAATCACCATGTATGTGAGGAGCATTGCAAAGGAGTATTTAAAAATAAGCAGTAGATTTGTAAATAAGTTAATTTTTCAGCCTTAGATCATATGCAGTTATATTAATGTATACTGTCCTATTTCACATTCTTATAGATTGCATGTGTACAAAAGGAAAAGTATTAATACTATAGAACTGTGAATTTTGTAAACACTGTGGACTATTTCTGAGTCAGCCCTGGAATTCCTATAGTATGTATATTCCATTCCATTGCATCAGAGGAAGATGATATCTTTTATACTGGATAATTCATATGAAGAACAATAAAGATCAATTTAACATCCTCATTTGAATATTCATGCCACCCATTCTTTCCTTTTAATACACACTTAATTCCAAGTGAAGTTACTAACTGGCCCATTATATGTCTGTGACTCATCATCTTAGAAACAGTTAAGATTAATTGATTTCTGAGGCTAGTTGAATAAAATATCAAAAAGAAGCCCACTCCTTACAAAAAATGATATTCCTACATAAAGGAAGAAAATCACAGCAAATAAAATTAGTACAGTATTTTAGGAAAAATAGTTAAAACATTATGATATTCATAAAATTAAACCTTTTGTAGATTTATTGTATCCAGTTAATAAATGCTGAAATATTTTAATTTTCCACAAACACAAATAGGCAATGAAGTGAAGTAAACATCTGCTTATTGTGTCACTGGCTCATGATAGGGATGAGTTGAAGGACTCATATTAATTAAGAAGGATAAGGTATTATATATAAAGATTATCACAAAGTAATATTCTTATGGCTGTGTCTATCCAAGATCCATATAAAATACACTGTAACACTATTTCATAAATGAAGTGGAAACATACAAGCATTTTGCCCATAATACCAGAGCAAGTCTTTTTTTATTAACTGAGTTGAACTTTAAAATTATGTTATGACCAAAAATCAATAAAGAGAAACTGATTTAAGTTCATCCAAGTGTGAAGGGGTTTATTACCAGTGCTACATCACTCTAATGATGTTCTCTTAAAAATTTGTTTTTGTGATATATTGCATCTATTATTGCTTAAAGGATAAAACTGTAAAGCAACCTTGGACATTAATAAATCAATTTAAGAAAAGTAGGAATCTAGCAATGGGAAGGCAAAAATCCAATCTAGAGATTTAAATGTTAGGCAATTACAATATATGCAAAGTATACCTGCTTCAACTTGTTACTGGGATTTCCCGGAAAGCAATTTTTTTTTTTTTAAGTACCAAAATATTGTCCTTGTTAGTGACTTCACAGCATGATGGCAATATTTCTGAGGCTTGTTTTCCCTTTTAACCTTCAAGGTAAGGTAGGAAACAACTATAAAATTGTAATGACTAATGTTTCATGAACTGTATTTCTAAAATTATTAGTGATCATGTTCTTATTTCTGTTACAAAATGTCTAGAAAGTCCTAGAATGGTTTAAATATTAGGAAACAAGAACACATTTTTTTAATAATATATGCTCTTTAAAATATACACCCCATGTAACAAGATGAATAAAGTGATGAAAATGGCAATTTGAGTATTTGATGAGATAATAGTATTCTTAGGCTCTGGAGCCATTAACATTTTTGGTATTATTTTTAGTGAATATATTTATACGCTGATTCTTCTCTGAGAACATATAACTTTTTATACATGCTCTCAATGATACTTTCTTCAAGTGACTTCTGTACATAGAAGATTACTCAAATTCTAAGTGTATGCCTCTTTAAATTTCCACAGCAGGGATAATTCACCTCTCAGATCAACTTGCAAGGAAAAAAATAAAACAAAAATGAAAACAAAGAAACTAAGAAACAAACCAAACCTGAATTGTCTCCCTCACTAGTCCTGTCTTCCCCCAAAGCAGTTATGATCTGACTTCTCATTTCTGCAGTCTCATTTTACTTATTCTGAATGATATTTGAATATATGAATGGATTCATGAGGTTTACATTATTTTGTTTTGTCTTTCTGAACTCACTATTATATTTGTGCAGTTAAATACTGTTACTTATAGATTTCCTTATTGTATAAGACCATGGCTATAAATATACACACTCTTTCATTCCTATCGTTGGTGAACATGATGTGGTTCCTGTTCTAAAGGTATTACATAGATCTATAAATGCTAATAATAGATGGAAGACAGAGTTTGGATACATCTTATGTGCACATAATTAACGTATCTGTTGACATTATATATTGAGTTACTGAGTGAAGATGGTTAGCTTTATGAGGTATTTTCAGAGTTTTCCAAAGTGGTCGACCACATTTATAATTCTCATAGCAGAGTTCGAAAATGTCAGTTTTTCTTATTCTACATTTCTTGCAAACATCTAAGACTGGAAACTTTATACTGTTTTCTCCTATTGTTAGAAATATTGCAGTGTATTTATCTAATTATAGGGAAATTCATTCACTTTCTAAGTAATGTTAGGCATGTGTAATAAGTCAGCAATATTATAAAGGTGGGTATAAATTGGCAACTATTCAAGAACAGTTTTCCAGCTGTATCCCTAATTCTAAATCTGGCTTGCCCAGTTTATTAGCCACTAGCCATAGGTCACTTAATTTCAGTGTTTGTATGAATAGATAAAGGCAGAAAATCCATCACAATTCACTAGACAGACCTTGAGTGATCAGGAACCACAGATAATATCTGCCATTATATTGGTAAATACAGACCATAAAATGCGTTCCACAAACTTAAGTATTCTGTCACATGGAATATCTAATTAGATTGTAATCTATTAGATAAAATTTGCTGTGCACTCAAGTGTAAAGTGAATTATCACATTCAATGATTGTTTTTTGTTTCAGAATGCCTCAACTTGGTGATTCAAGACAAACCTCATTGTCAATCAACTCAAGTGTGATCATTTTTTTTTTTCCAAAAAAGGAATTAACCTGCAGATGTCAAATAAATCTAAATTTTCTGAACTTGGATGGCCAACTAGTATGGCCTTCTGGTGTATAGACCTCACTTGAAATTCTAAGGAATAATGATAAAATCAAACACATGAAGAGTGAAAAAGGCAGAGTTTTAACCCAAGTGAGTAGATAACTCATAGGCACTATCTGAACTGCTCATGTCTACCACATCTCTGAAAGTAGATGAGCAAAAGGTATCCACTATGGTAATTAGGGGAATATCCCAGGAAATAGGGTATTCTCTACGGTAGCATAAAAAAAAGAGAAGTAATAGTAAGACTTGGAAATATATTTAGATTAGTCTTTTCAAAATGACCTTGTAACTCAAATTCTCTTTATATCAAAGAAATAGCATATCTGCACCAAGATGAAAAAGTATTATGCATTTACAGGTGGAAGTGATTAAGGCCACACTACTTTGTATTACGATTGAATAAAAGAAATCTCATATTCAGATAATTCAGTTACAGAGAGTTCATCCAAATTAAACATTTCAAGTGTCTGTGACATCCATTTTGTTTTCATATATAGCATTACAAAGCTTTACTTAAAGAAATTATAAAGCCAGGTTCTCCCAAATAGCACAGATATTATCAAAGTTGAGAAATATGAAATGCGTACAATGTTGCTTGTATGTTCTGAGATGTATGAACATTTAAATAAAATACAGGGAAATAACATTGGACATAAATTAAATAAACAGTTCTATTGAGGTAAAATTCTGTGAAACCTCTGCATTGTTTGTGTGTGTACATCTGCATATATGGAGGCTAGAGAGAGAGGTCAAGGTGAAGTGTCTTCCTCAATCATTTCTCAACTAAACTTTTTGAGAGAGTCACTTGCAAAACCTTGAGTTTACCTAGTCTAATAAACTGGCTGCCCAGCAAGTTCAGTGGCCCTCTATTTTCTGGTTTCCAGCACTGGGATTAAAGTTCCTGGCTACTGTTCTGGCTCTTTTTCTTGGGCTATGAGGGTCCACCTCTAGTACTCATGCTTTCTCTGCATGCACATTCCACTGAGCCATCTACGAAGCCCTAGCATAGTTTTGTTGTTGTTGTTGTTGTTTGTTTTCTTTTGTTTTGTGTTTGTGTGTAGTTCAAAATATTACTCAGAAAAAAATAAAGGGTCTTTCTGCTATATATTGATTTAGGTAAAATAATTTTTTATGTACTGAGTTTTAAAAGAAGTGCTAGGTACAATTTTACCTAAGATTAACAAGTATCTATTTAAGGCCAGAAGTATTACAGGATTGTTTAATGTGCTGTGGTTATTATTGGCATATTTAGGCAGTTTCTATTTGCAGATGTCTGTCTCTTTCCCTGATAAATGAGGAAGCGGTGAAGCTTGTCTTGTTAGAGTTTTGAATTCCCACTGTCTCCATCCATTTAAACTCTTGGACCCCTCATGTTAAATCCATCATTCCTTTGCTGCACTTCATAAGCAGCAAAGCTTCCTCCTTATTACTGTGATTCTCCTCATCTGGTTGTAACCTATTCCAACATAAATTCTTGTCTGAGCCATTGCTATTCATTTCAGAATTACTCTTTACTTATCAAGGACTCTTTCTTTCTCTGACGTATTCCTCTACAATCGATGATAATATGCTGTAGAATAGAAACAAAAGAAAAAATAAATAAGTGAGGGATGTGAGCTGAAATTTTAGATAGAAGTACGAGGCTTCCCGTGGGAGGTAACTTCTGAATACAATTCAGAAGTATCACAGAGAAGTAGCCTTATAAGTGTTTGAGGAACTTCAGCCCATGCAAAGCAAACAGAAGTGAAAACTCCAAAGCAGGGAAGTGTCTGCTATGCACAAATCACTGAAACCTAACCAACTTTTGCTGTTTAATGAATAGTCCTTAAACAAAGGAGATACCCATCTTAAAATAGAGTGCACAGAAATTTTTAAATTAAATAATTAAAGCCACACAGCAGCTGCTTTATGTGTATGTGTTATATGTACAATATTACTTAGAAAGATACAGTATAACCTCTGAAAGCTAATGCTAACAAAACATTTCCTTCAGTAACACAATTTTAGCTTTTTATATATTTATTTAAATTTCACCGAGGTAAATTCAGATATTCTTATACATTTTTAAGGAAATAATGACAAGAAATACACAATTACTTTGTAAAATGTTAATTCTTAGTTGGCAAACTCTTCATCTATTTGATCTCCTTCTCTAAAATGGTATAATTCTGTGCGTTTTTGGGAAAGAAAGATGACAAGTATCATTCCCAAAATGAGCAAAGGAGTGAAAAGTCAGGCATCAATGTTACATCACAAAACTTTCGTTGCTTCATAAGTTTGTAATTTGTTTATAGCATTGTGTATCAGAAATTCTGTATCAAATCCCCCAGTGGAATTCATTTGGTACACTTTCTCTTGATAGATTATAGTTAATGTAGCATTGAATACCATTAACAAACGGATTCACCATCAGTTAAAATGAAGTGCCTGTTTTCTATGAGTTTCATTGCACATGGCCAAAGACAAATTAATTATACTTTCTTTTATTTAGGAGCAGATACCGCTACTTCAAAATATATTGGGTTAGTCACTGGAAAAACAGATAATTTTATTAGTTGAAAAAACATTTTAACTTCAAGTTTTATCTACTATTCATGCCTTACTTTGACGTCACTTTTTAAAATTGCTTTAATGTGACTCAGTTGGCTGCATTTTTCTCATTCTGCTGTTATCATATTTTAATGAGATATCTGACAAGATGTATTTACCATCACTGGTCATTTATTATTACTTTTCAAAGAAAGAAAAGAAAGATTAAAAGATGAGGAGACAGCTTTTCTAGAATGTTCATGGCAATTCCATTTTAGCAACCTATAACCCTTTGTAAACAGCACTCTAATTAGTTGTACTTATGAGAAGATTATCAGAGACATTTCAGACATCTTGGGAAAAAATATAGAAACTATAACCCATAGAAGGGATGAGCGTGCTCCACATACTATGTCATTTATGATAGAAAAAGTCTGTAAGACAAAATCAGACAGGGATGCATACACTGTGCAAGTGAACACAGTGTCACTACATATAGAAACCTGTGGTGGCATTGTGTTCCCCAAAATATTGTATACCCTAATAATTTTATCTAGGGTCAGAGAACAGACAGCCACTAGATACAGAGCCAAAAATGGTGGCTAGAAAATGGGTCAGAGCAAGCCATAGCAGAAGCTGGGCGGTGGTGGTGCACGCCTTTAATCCCAGCACTTGGGAGGCAGAGCTAGGCAGATCTCTGAGTGTTCAAGGATACAGCCAGCATGGAGACACACACCTTTAATCCCAGAAAGCAAGCCTTTAATCCCAGGGAGTGATGGCAGAAAATAGAAAGATATATCAGGCGTGAAGACCAGAAACTAGAAGCATTTGGCTGGTTAAGCATTTGGCTGGTTAAGCTTTCAGGCTTTGAGCAGCACAGTTCAGCTGAGATTCATTTGGATGAGGACTCAGAAGTCTGAGGAAACAAGACCAGCTGAGGAACTGGTGAGGTGAGGAAGCTGTGTCTTGTTCTGCTTCTCTGATCTTCCAGCATTCACCCCAATACCTGGCCTCAGGTTTTATTTTATTAATAAGAACCATTTAAGATTCATGCTACAGAAACCATCCCTATATTCCCATTTATATAAAAGTAGAGCACAATAATGATAATAATGGTAATCTTTAAAATAAAGTGGTCATGTTAAATATGTGCATTATTCATTTACTGCAATACAATTATTACAAGCATTAAAATATCTTATAAATATAAACAAGTAATGTCCTTGTCATAAAACTAGCAGACCATCCTGGGTAAGCTGACTCTAGCTATACCCATGATAAAGTCATTATTTATTTGCTCTCTCCCTTTGACGCTAACCTCAGTTTTTGTCAGAGCCTATTTCTGCTCCTGAGGTTGGTGTAGGATCCAGAATAGCTGTGACATATTGGTGATGGCTATGCTGACAGTTTTTCCCATGAAACAGATCAATAAGGATAGGTTATATGAAAGTGGGTGACTGAGCAATCTGTGGTAAATCATTGCTATAACTAACAAAGTGTAAGGGATCAGAACTACAGCATATAAAGTTTATGAATAAAATTATTTTCTGTGTAGTAAATATTAAGAAGAGGAAATTCTCCTATTTTGGTAAAATACTTGAGAAAACAAGAATGTAACTTCTTTATGAGTTTTTATGATGACACAGGGGGCATTAGAATCTGACATCTGATAAGAATTTTATATAGCTAAATAAGTCTCAAACTAGTTTAAGCAAAACATTACTATTTGATCCTTATGATCTGTGTTATTCACCCCTTCTCTTTATAAGACTGGCATCCATAGTAAAGAGAGTGTCTATTTGATTGACATGTGGCAATGTCATTGTGGAATGGACAAAAGAGTCAATTTCTGGATATCAGTATTAATTTTAATGTTTGCTGATTTTTTTGGCATTGAGAATTTGCATGTGTTCATGTTCACTGAGAATACAATGTTATCTTTCTAAAATATAACTTGAGTTAAACCAAATTCACATTTTAAAAGTTTTTATTGTATAATTTTATGTGCAAGAGCACTTTGTCCTCAAGTATCTATACACACCAAGTGTGTCCTTTGTGCTGGCAGGGACTGGAAGAAGGTTTCAGAGCCCCTGCAACTGGAGTTACAGACAGCTGTGAGCTGCTATGTGGGTGCTGGAAACAGAACCTGGGTCCTCTGCCAGAGCACCTGGTGCTTTTAACTATGGAGTTATCACTCCAACCCTGATTTTGTATTTTTAGGGAGAAAAAAGATTTGACATTTTACCAAAAATAAGTTCTGAGGACAACAGAAAGATTTAGACCCTTGATTCCATTAATGTTAACATTACATATAAACTGAAGGACTTTTAATAAGTGAGGAAAACCTCAAATATTAATGTTACCTTTTAAATTTGTCACAAAGTGATATGTGAGCAAGTCAAAGCTTACAATTATTTTACTATACGAAAACAAAAAATGGAAAAAAAAGCATATTTCATTCAAAACCAAGATAACTGTTTTGTAAAATATTTTAATACAGTATCATTTCTCTGCACTAAAATATAATTTTTTTTAAGTTTGAAAATACACTTATATATCCAGCAGAGATGTTTTTGCTGTAGTGCAGGTGAGGTGGTCAGAGGGCACCTTGAGCTAGTTGGCTTTCTCCCTCTGCCAGACTCTTGGACTTTAGCTGGCAGGCTTTTTTCACCCAATGAGCGCTCTTACCAGCCCAAAAGCCCAGTTTTCAGTGAGCATTGCAATAGATATCAGGAGGGGTTGGGGTCAGGAATAATCACCTGGGCGTGGGGGAGAAAAATACTGGGAGAAACGGCCGGACTTGGGGGGCATTTGAGGGGTGAGGTGGAAACCTAGTGCAGTGGAAGCCCCATGGTATCTTTGAGAGCAACCCTAGCAAAACTCCTACTACTGGATGACGAGGAGTCCTAGCCGAGCATCTTCTGTAACCAGACAAGGCCTCAAGTGGAGGGATTGGGACACCAACACAGCCCCCAAACCTTCAACCCACAGCTTGCCCTGCCTGCAGAGTGCTCTGGGACAGAGCCTATCAGAGTTCTCATCAAGGAGAACAGAGAGACTTCTTTTGGCAACTGATTGGAGCAGATGCAGAATCCCACAGCCAAACTTTGGGCAGAGCTGGAGAGTCTTATGGAGGAGAGGAAGGAAGGATTGGAGGAACCAGAGGAGTCAGAACATGGCCCACAGAATCAATTGACTAGGACTCCTGGGGGGTTCACAGAAATCAGTGAGCCTTTAGCGGTCTGACCTAGGTTCTGTGCATATATGTAATGGCTGAGTAGCTTGGTGTTTTTGTGGGATCCCTGAAAATTACATTTAACCTGGATGTACCTTTTAACGATCCCGGATATAATACTGAGTGACTTGGGCTCTGTTTATCAGGTTCAATTAGAGGTTGTTTTGTTGAATGTGGACTAAAATAAACAGTCCCAGATTCTATTAGAACATTTTAATAAACGTAGAGTAGATTTCATGTAGTGTAAATAATGCTCCAGTGACATTTCAAAAATGTGTTTTAAAAGCCATTTAATATAGTTATGGTTGCAGGCTATTATTTATATGTTCATAAGGTAGATGAAATAAACATATTAATTAAACAGGAAAAGTTATAGAATTGAAAATTTTTACCATGAGTTATAAGTAAAGTCTCTTAATTAACAGTTTTTGAGAATAAAGAAATGTAAAATGAATGCATTCTGAAAATTTATTTGTTATGTTTTTTAGCTCCTTTTAATTTATACCTAAAGGCATTCACATTCTTGACAATTCTTTTTGGAAAGATGTTTTAGAAGTGCTGTGTTTAAACTCAGACCCAAGTCCTACCAAACTGACTAATTGATTCCTCAGGCCAGGTTTATAAAATCTGGTACAGACCCTCGTTAATACTTTCTAATTATAGGTATGTTGCATGCTAATTAAATTAGTTGTTTTCATGCTAATTAGGTAAGTTCCCCCACCCAGTTATCTTCAGAAAAATGTTTCTTATTTTTTTCTAAAGAAAAAAAGCTCTTTTGAATTCACAGTTAGGAAGAGAATATGAAATAACTCCTAATCATTTCTGAAATATAATTTCTGAATATAATATGAAATATGGAAGGATATTAATAAATATTATTCCCCTCCCTCTTTTCCTTTCTTCCCCTTCCCTATTTCTGTCTCTCTGTCCCTATTTCTTGTCTGATCTGTCTCTGACTCTTTTCTCTTACTCTGTGTGCAAATGCTTGTGTGTACATTTGTGTGGCTGTGTGTGTGTGTGTCAGATGCATATATGTGAGGATATGTGGGCCTATCTGTATAGTGGGGACAGAGGAGAAATTTGGTTTCCTTCCATCTCATTCTCTGGCTTATATCCCCAAGACTGGGTCTCTCATTGAACCTAGCTAGAGTTAGGCTGGGAGCCAACAAACCTCAGTGATGTTCCTGTACCCAGCTCCCATTGAACTGAGGTTCATATATGGGTATGTATGCACACAGTCATCTTTTTATGTATGTACTGGATATTTAAACTCTAGTCTTCATGCTTACACCACACCATTCTTACCCATGGAAATGTGTCCCTAGCCCCATGAGTTTTAGTTGGTTCTAAAACCAGTTATTTTTCCTACCTTTGTTGACTAATGAGTATTGCAGTGTCACTAGACATTTGCTCTTATTTTCACTCCTGTTGCCTTTTAAATAGATATTGATCAGTGTTTCAAAGTCTCTTAAGTATTAGTTTATTTAAACATTATAAAACTCAATGATGTATGCATACACTAAGTGTGATTTTTAGCACCTGTAATTCCTTATGAAACAGCAATTAAACTTATTGATAAGAAAAGCAAGCATAATTAATGATTTTCTTGACAGTTTTTTATCTTAATGCTTTGAATTCTTGATAGAAAAAACTAAATAACATTACAATATTATACAACAGTTCTTCTGTGGGCACATACCCAGAAGAATTGAATGTGATGACCCATGTATGTATTTGTGCCCTCAGCAACCATTTTCCATAACAGCCAGAAGGTTTAAATGAAGGACAACAGATGACTAGAGATGCAAAATTTAAGATGTAGACACAATATCTCATTCCACAATACTCTCAGCTCCTTCACCACTGTGCATGGAGGCAAGATGAGCCACAGAGTTCTTTCAAAAAATTATTATTCATTCTTAAAAATGATTGGAATTCTGACATATGCTTCAACATGGATAAACTTAGAGGACATTCTGCTAAGTGAAATAGGCATAAAAGGAAAAATAACGTATGTCTTAAATGGTGCGCCTTAGTAGTCAGATTCATAGACACAGAAAAAGACAGTGCTAGGGATGTGAGGAGACATATATGGGGCATCTCTCTCTCTCTCTCTCTCTCTCTCTCTCTCTCTCTCCACACACACACACACACACACACACACACACACACACATATACATACATTGGGGTGTGGTGTGTGTGTGTGTGGGGTGTGGTGTATAAACATATATGCTGTGGTATCAGTGAGAGTGTCGAACCTGTCATAACCAATTCTGAAATTTATCCTCCACTCAGAGAGAGAATTCTTGTTTGGAATGTATTATCAGTTTTTATGACTAGATATAGAACTTGGCAGGTCATATTTATTGTTGTATCTTTCCTTTCTTGTATATTAGAGCATTAACTTTTCCATAGATGTGTGGTTAAGACTAGATGAGAAACCCAGTCTGAAATTCCTTGGCTACTATTCTACATCCCATATAAATTCTGAAAAAAGTATGTATATGCTTCAAAATTCCTGACCTGGCTTGACTCTGAGGAGATAAAATTTTATTCAAATTTGTTATAGATTTCATAGTTTTTCTTTATAATCTCTAAAATGAGTAAACATGTGGTACTTCTACCAAGCCTGAAAATTCCTAAACATGTTGGCTTCAATAATTTTGAATGAGATTGTGTGCCCCTTTATAGAAACTGCTTAGTAAAATATTCCACACTCAGTTCTTCTATCATGGTTATTAATAGTTAATAGGGTATTTGTCAATGCTTGATGCTGGCACCAGAGTGTTCACTGAAAATGTTGTCAAAAAAAGAATGAACTGGTGTAAAGTTTTCTAGGTCAGTAAACCAGGTGGTTAATCCCTAAGTCTTATGATGGAACTTCTTAGCCTTCCATACCACATGAAGTAACATACTGTTTTTGTTGGTTTCTGGGCTATTATCAACTACATCAAAACTTCTTACCTATATCAGTCTTGCTGTATAATGACTCATTTCAGAATAGGTGTGTGATGAAGTGAGTGTTTCTGGGAAGCATAGTTGACTGAAGCTGTATTTCCCTGGTTGACCTCTACTCTTCTGTTGTGGTACAAAGAGACATCTATGAGAGTTCAGAGTCAGGGATGGTCAACCACGCTTTTAACCTCAGCTCTGCTCAGTTGAATGCTTCTTCAGTTACTTGCAGGTTTGGATCTTAAATGCTTTTTAATTGAGTTCTTGAAAAAAAGATGAGGTTTTGACATATGTTAACACCTGTCTACATGGCTAAGACAAATTTTAATGAAAACAGTAATAAACTCATGAATTAGCTTTGAATTGTACCAAAATTATATTACCCATTATAACCATCTCTGCTTATTTTTAACTGTGAGAGGTACACATTTATTTACATAATTTATAAGAACTACAATTATGTTCCTTAAAATTGAATTTTGTTTGATTAATTTAAAATAGCTTCATTAAAAGTTTATTAGGAAAAATAGTCTTTTGAACTCTAGTATTTTCCTGAATATCACATTAAATTAAACACTTTCTTTGTTTTTCTAAATCTGAGTAGTTTTCTTAATTTGCCATTCAAAAAATGTAACTTCCTAAGAAACTTTCATTAGTTCAGTAGAAGTATTGCTGTTTTGATGCCTTTCAAATATTAACAAATTAATTTATTTTAGAGAAAGAAATTTTATTATAAATAAAATAATTTACTTAGTGAATGAAGATTTTACTGACTCATACAAAAGCAAAAGTCACTAATACAATAATGTTAGATTTATTCACACATTTCTATTATCATGTAACATTTTAATTTTAATATAGGGTTTACAATAAATTGTATTGAAAGTTACCTTCTCAATAGTGTATGTGTCATCTCCAGGGTTTCAATATGAATACTTGTTTTATTTTTGACTTCTATATGTCTCAGTTAAAGATAACATCTGTGTAACATGTAAATTCTTATATCTTAAGATCTTAGAAACTTGGTAGGTATGGTAGACATGTGCATAATCCCAGAGTAGAAAAATAGGACATGATGATTGTGAGTGCAAGGCCAGCTTGGGCTACAGAGGATGTAGCCACATGCTCCAGTGGATAGAGCCACAGTCATGAACACATTGGCAGCACTTAGTGGACTTAGTGGTTGCCAAAAATGGACGATGTGAAGTTCGGAAGGAGTTGTGTTAAGATGGATCTCAGGATAGCTGGAAAAGGAGAAACTGAGTGGGTATGCTAATATTTTATTCTACATATGTATGAAATTCTCAAGAACAAAAGGCATCAAAATTATGTCCTAAAATGGAAAAAAAGTAAGACAGAAGAAAAAATAAAACACAATGAAAATAATTTAATTCTCTCCCTCTCTCTCTCTCTCTCTCTCTCTCTCTCTCTCTCTCTCTTTTTTTGAGAACTAATGACTTTTATTTGGGGTAGCTTTCAGAAGTATGGGTGAAGGGCTGTTCAGGAACAACATAAATCACTTAAAACAGCAAAAGTCCACCACATTAAATAGCAGCTCACAAAAGCTGTAGCCCAGGAGCTCACTCCACAATTTAAAGGCATTTTGACAAGTTTCTCTTCCAAACAGTTCATCTTGTCTGCCTTTTTCTGGGAAGTGTCTTATCTGAGAGTGTCACCCAGCAGACTTTACTATTTATCCAAACTTGGAAAGGAAGAATGTCTCATGTATCTGGTCAGTTTCAGGGACTTCCTAAAGCTGCTGAGTTGTTTACTCCCTAAGTTTTAATGAGTCTCCCTTTAAATACCCTCCTAAGTCTTAAAGATCTTCCCTGCAGGATGGAATATTTCACTTCCCTTACATCCCTAGCCTTAAAACACTTTGTCCAATATAGAATGTATCATCTGAGAAGAAATTAGCATATAACACAGTCTCCCATCTTCCCACAGCGGCACTAGGATTATGGTCATACTATGCATAGGGCTTTTCATAGGTTATTGAGATTCCAACTCAGGACTTCACACTTACATGGCAAACACTTTTACACATAAGTCATCTCCCCAGCCCAATCTGTAATATGTAGTAAAGTCTTTACAGTATCCCAAACAAAACTGGTGCCAGACTTAGAAATGAAAATTGGCTTAGGTACTCAGAGACTGTGGCAGCCTGCATGGGGCCTGCATGGGTCTAAGGCAGATGGGGTGCTAGAGCTGAGAAGGGAAGTGGACAACTGCATTCCTATCCCAAAATCTATCTCCAATGAAAAACCACTAACAAAGGAAAAGTTAGTAGAGTCTTGAGTGGAGTTTCACAGTGTACAAACCACATTTGAAGGCAGGTCTCATGTCCAACACAGAATGAAGTTATTTTTGAAGTTATTTTTGTCTCACAATGCTTTGTCTGGGCTTTATTCATTTATTTATTGAAAATAATTTAGTTCTTATAAGCTTAGAGCCCTAAAAGTTTCCTGATCCATAGTTTCATAGATACAATTATATCATTTTATATCATTTTTTAGTCTATGACCTCTCTTTAGCTACATGATCTATTGTTAAAATCCTTTAGATTAGCTAGAAAGATCATAATTAATTTTACTTTGTTAATTATTATGCTAATTTTCAAACAATGATGTCTCCAAGGATCTCCATCTTGATTTCACATGTCCATGTAACAGATCTGTGCCATTGTGTTTTATAGATGAACATGTTTCTCAATAGGTTAGGCTCCATTATTATATAGCAACTACTTATGTCTATGATCTCAATGAGAAGATCCAGATTGTTAGCACAACTTTGTCATCAACTGCATGTTGGTAGGTTAATGTAATAGCACTGTGCCATATACGATCATCCCTGGAGGAGAACAGAATAGTTGAATGCTCTAGTTATTATGTGAATCGAGAAGAATTTTTTTGTTCTTTATGTTCATAAAACCAACCCTAGGCCACAGTAGACCTCACAATATGATTATTAACTTAGAAAACTATATATCCTCAGATCTCTATCTGAATACTGCTCTTTCTACCACATTTGTTTCTCTGGCCTTCCTTTCCACTGTTCATCTTATAGATATGTGCTGATAAATCAACATTTTTCACTTTTTATTGTTTGCCATGGCTATAAAAAGTTAGCAACAGATTTATATTTTTATTAGCATTTATGCATCAAATGTAAATGACATCTTAAATCCTAATTTAATGCACCTTAAAGTCCCTTTTATTAGGCTGTTAATTCCCAGCTGTACTGTTTTACTAGGTTGTGCATTACATTTGTGCCATAGTCAAAACAATGGTGTGGGTATAGACTTATAAGGAGAAATTATCTCTAGTACCTAGATAAACTAGACACTCAGCAGTCTTGAAAGTCTACTATAAACATTATTGCCCCATTGAAGCCATAATGGTAGTGGCATGTTTTCTAACATTACAAATGAAAAAGTACTCATAATATACATGACTTTCTTGATGGGTGACTTCATTGATAGGTAAAAAGAAAAGTAAAGTATTTGTTATTTATGGTCATTATTGTGTTTCATTTTAAATATGAAATTGTGTTATATAATTTTAGTATCATTTATAGAGAAATCTAATTTCACATGTGAATAATGATTGTTTCTTAAAGAACTAGGATTGTACTGTTATAAGAGCTTTTATATTTTTCGGATAAAGAAACTTGCTTTTGGCTTATTATATTAGTTATAGAAAAATGTGCATTTGTTAAATTTTATTACTACTATCAGTCAAGTATTTCTCTCATCAGAGATTTGTGTATTTAAGTATTTATTTATTTATTTCCTTCTTATTTGTATTCTTGTGTGACCCAACAAAGATCAAACTAGAGAAATCAGGAAAACAGATAGTTTCCCTCTAATAAAATAACTACCATTCCCCTCACCACTAATTTTATATGTATTTTCCCCAAAGAAGGAGCAGATGGCATTACTTGAGCCTACAGAGTAACAATCATCCCTTTAAATTCTGGTGCAATGGGAGAGTGGAGGAAATCCAGTTCATCTGTTCCAGCTCATTCACGTCATGGACAGAAATAGAGAGTTAAAGCACCCTAAAGGTATAAGCAGAAGGCATCTTCATTGCTACCACATCATCCCAGCCTTATCCAAACCCAAGAGGAACAAAATGTAGGTCTTGCTTATTTGTACATAGCAGGAGCTGGCAAAGAAGATATACAGTGAAATAGATTTCCCACACTTTCCCTGCCATTAATTGTAATTTTCCAAGGTTTCCTCTGTGACAGAATTTATAGAAGGGAGCTTTAGCAAAAACTGTCATTGGCTTCATGGATCAATATGGTTTGGGGACTACAAAACAACTTGAGTTGCTTCAAAATAGGAAGTATCAGAGGGTGTCTCCTTCTTTCCTATGGAGACAAATTATGCTATTGATCGGTCCACAGTATAACTGTGTAAATTGACAAATACCAGGGGGAGTAGCTGAGAATCCCATAAAGCCATTCTCCTTGTGGGTATAGTGTGGAGCTGCCGAGAGACCTCCTAAGCATCCCACTGAGAATCCTTCAAAGATATGGCCTCAGTCCATGATAAGACTATGGAAGATAAAAAGGCTTAAGATCAAAGACATCATTATTATAGAATTCTATATTTGTCTTCTTTTTCTATGTTTCCCATAACTTACTCAATGTTTTTAAATCTAGTAATTCAGATATATTAAGAAAAGATAATGACAAAGTGAATATAGAGAGAGAATATATATATTCAGAAACCACAAAAAATATAGTCTGAACTACATTACAACCTCGGTGCATATGGATGAGAATATAATTGCTATAATTTAAGGGAGGAACAGAAAAAATACATATGAAAATCAATGAGATCCTACCCCAAAGCTTGAATAAATGTGAAAAGATTGGCAGAGTGTGGTTTTATTCTTATTGGAAGAATCAAGTCTGTCCTCCTCAGTTCAAAGGCTGAATGCAAAGCACAAATGAAAGAAAAATATCTCTCTCAAAATAGTGTAAATTTTTCTGTTTCTAGTCACATTTTTTAAAAATTCTGTTTCTTAATAGTTTTTCAAAAGTCAAGTTATAATGCTTGCTGTTGCATGGTAGGATACTTCCTACACTAGTCACTGCAAAGTGCCAGCCCCAACTGCTTCTTCTTCCTAGAAATGTGAAACACGTTTTTGGATAGCATGCAGAATAAGGAAATAAGGGTAAGACACAGACATATGTGGTATACAAGTCATGTAACTACCACAGCATTGTGTAATATTGAAGAGTCAGTTGTTTAGACCTTTATCACACAGAGCCATGTGCACTAGCAAAGTGGTGGATTTAGCAAGACACGTAGTAGCTAGGTACCTAGGAACCTATTTGGAATTTAAAAAGCCCCTCAAGCAGTAAACTCATAGGTTCACAAATTCTAATTAAAATTCATTAGGATATTATATGTTATTGAATCTGTACAGATTTTTTTTTTCCAGATCTGAGGACCGATCCCAGGCTAGGCAAGCGCTCTACCACTGAGCTAAATCCCCAACCCCGAATCTGTACAGATTTTAACAACACAAATTTGAAAGTGGTTTCAGGATGAGTAAAACAAATTTGTTTTCTGAATTTCTGAAATGACAGCCAGCTCTGAATTTAAGCATATCATTTTCCATGAAAATATGCCATATTTAATTGTGAATTGTGTCTTAATTTAGTATAAAAGTTTTTCATTATTAATATGTGGTATTGATTTGTTTCCTTCTCTCAAGTCAAGGTACCTGAATTTTAACAGGTTGGCATTGACTTGCAGTGCAGCAGCATACACTATAGTGTGATGATGGCTATTCAGATAATCTTTTTCAGGCTTGAGTTGGATATGCTTAAGTACCTTTGTTCTCAGGTTCTTAAAATGAAGACACTATCCAGGTTGATAATAGCATTTACAGTTGTCTTCATTGATGATGATGATGATTCAGCACAAAATAATGTAAAATAGGAAACTTTAAATGGCTTTATGGTATATGGTAGCTACAAGTAGCTATAAACAGTATAGAAAGAACTCCCCTCTCTGTAGGTTAGCACTTAACTTTATGAGGGAATAGTCTAATGTGGTGATTAAAATTGTATTTAAATAGTTTAACTAACAGAAAAGATGATGATAATTATTTGAACCTTCTGATCCTTGTTATGAAGAAAATAATATTTGATTTTTAGTATTATACAGTTCAAAACTGAATCTGGCATAATCATTTATGATATTCATAAGTACAGCTAAAGGTGCTGGCTTTGCAGGATTGTATTGCTAATCCCCTCCGCAGATGTGAACCTTAAGAGCTCATATATAAATATTTGGGATACAAGTCTTACAGTGAGAATGCAACATTTATACTTCAATTTTAAGCATTAGCGCTACTTAATGTTTTTGTAGTACTTATTATCTGAATGCTACATATTTAATGCACTATAGTGGAATATAATGTTTGCAATTTGGGAAAGGGAGGAGTTTTACTATTAAAACTTTTTATTTATCCATCTCTAAAAAGAAGTTTGTGAGTTTCTCAAGAATGGAATGCTTTTAAAAGAATAAAGATACTATGTTTTGGTAATTTTATAATTTAATTTGCATAAATAAAAATATTGACAGAATCTTGAAAGAAAATGGCACTAGAGATTGCTAATGTGTAGTACAAATTATTGAAGGTCTTATCAATAAAATCAAACCTGATGTAGTATGAATGTTAGAAGGTCTTATTAATAAAAACAAACTCAGGGCCAGGTATTGGGGTGAATAATGGAAGATCAAAGAAACAGACACAAGCCACAGCTGAGCCACAGCAGACCTCACCTCAACAACTCCTCAGCTGATTCTGTTTGCTCAGACTGGAAACCTCTGAGTCCTCATGTGAATGGATCTCAGCTGAACTGCTGCTAAAAACCTAAAAGCTTAACCAGACTATAGTTCCTGGTCCTCATGCCTTACATACCTTTCTGCTTCCTGTCATCACTTCCTGGAGTTAAAGGTGTGTGTCACCATGCCTGGCTATATCCAATGTGGCCTTGAACTCTCAGACATCTAGATGGACGTCTGCCTTCAGAATGCTAGGATTAAAGGTGTGTGTGCCACCATTTCCTGGCCTCTATATCTAACAGCTGTTCTGTTCTCTGATCCCAGATAAGTTTATTAGTGTTCACAATATATTGGGGAACACAATATCACCATACTAATAGCGGGTCGGATAACCAGTGACCTTATTAGGAGTAAGGATCTAGGTACTATAGAAGAGAAAAAATGAATCATTTATTCACCTGGTTTAAGGAACCATGAGAAATGTGAGCAATAACTGTGAGTAAGAAATACAGAAACTAGCATGCTACAATAGTCTGGTTTATGTATATCTTTTTTAGGTCTCAGTGGTCAACTGTATGTACTAAAGATGTGTATGTCAGATTCAGCAGGAGACACTGAGTCTCAGTTGCTCATGTTCAGACAGGAAAGAGTAGAACATACACATTAGAAGGCGAATGGAGGAAGTAGGAACTGTATCCAGCAATTGTCACCTAGTCAGAGGAGCACAAAAGGAAGATGGGTTAAACTGTTTATCCTTAAACTGAAATAGAAAAGAGATTTTGGTCACAGAGAACAGCTAGATAAAATAACAATTTACATCTGCCAAACTAAAGAAAGTTGAGACAGAACAGCCGACATAGGCGGAGGCACAGTTGTGCAAAAATTCGAGTTCACTAACATAGCAGAAAGCCTTTAGATTGTTTAGTTTAGAGAGCGTCACCTTTAGCTTTTCTGTTTACAGAATTATTGCGACTGAATTGATATGCATAAAGTAAGAAGAGGAGACAATAGGGCACAAGGCATTCATTTTGACTCTTTAAGACATTCAGAATAGAGTTTAGCAGGTTAACAGATAGAGGGAAGGAATGCATGGGGAATAGAGAGGAAGGGAAGGGAAGGAAGCTGATTCAGTTAAGAAGGGGATTAGTGGTGTGGGTGGTGGTGCACTTTAATCCCAGCACTCAGGCAGCAGAGCCAGGCAGATCTCTGTGAGTTTGAGGCCAGCCTGGACTACAGAGCAAGATCCAGGGCAGGCATCAAAACTACACAGAAACACCCTCTCTCAAAAAACAAACAAACAAACACCACAACCAACAACAAAAGAGGATTAACTGGGTGCTCAGTAGTTTGTTTGATTGGGATGTCTATGGCCACTGTGACTTACCTGTTGAGTAACTGGCATGATTACAACCCCTTTACACACAGATTGGGACCTTCTAGGCTTGTGCAGAAAGATGGTGAAATGAGGATGGATATTGTCTTGGTGGTGTCTGTGAAATACTGCAAAGATATATCACCAAAGATTGAAATTCAATGTCTTATTTCTCAAGGTTGTTAACTGTCAATGCACTAAAATTAGACTTTAATGAGTGGGAACATATTGCTGCATATGAGAACATTAGGCGCTTTCAGTCACATTATTTATATTTCATAATGTCACTTCTAATATTTCACCTTGAAGATCACTCAGTGCCTCTGAGCATAATTTGGATCTGCTTGCATTGTTACGTGCCCTACTTTGTAACACTGGCCACCACCTGTGAAGAAACTTAAAATTCTTCTTAAGCTGAAGACACTCAGATGTCTTTTTCTCTGGTGCTGTGTAACATTAATTAAAAAAAAAATAGCAACAGATTGAGTATTTTAGAATTTTTTATTTTTACAGTTTTAAGACATATTCTGACTTTCAATTTTATCTTGATATTTTTTAACTTTAGCTACTACCAGTGATGCTGTGTCTTGGAGTTTAAATTGACAATTAATACACCAAAGAAATAATAACATCATTTATTTAATATCTAAGTGGAGTAACACAGTTTCACATGCTGTCATTTGTGTTAATAATGAAATATTTTATGATAGATTCCATAATAATCATTTCTGAGAGAGATGATTTTAAAAAGAGTAGAACAAATCTTTTTTGGAGATCAATATAATTTTTTTAACTGATAATAATACCTTTTTTATTTATTTTTTGACCAATGATTTACTTTGCCTAGAGATTACAAATATGCTACGCAGTCTCTTCCTCTAGGATGGGAATATTGGGTAAATTTTCATTAAGCTCAGGTAAGGAGGGGCTGGAGAGATGGCTTAGTGGTTAAGAGCATTGGCTGCTTTTCCAGAGGACCCAGATTCAATTCCCAGCACCCACATGGCAGCTCACAACTGTCTGTAACTCCAGTTCTAGGAGACTTGACACCAATATATATAAAAATAAAGCTAAATAATTTTCAAAAAAAAGGAAAAAAAGGTCAGGTAAGGAACAATCTAGTAAGATTAAGAGTCTAATATATTGGTTCTCTCTTCATACAAATACACTATTGAGTCATTAATTGTAATTACCAGTGAAATAAATAAAAAATAAGCTAAATGCAATGAAAACACCTCATTTGAATGATTTAAATATGAAAGGTCTTGCTGAATGAGCCTGTTATCTGTCAGTCCTGACCAGCTCAGTCAGCTGGGAGAGTTAGACCAGTTTGATGGAAGGCACTTTTTAATTCAGAACATCAGGAACTTGGGTTGGTTGGCAAAGATAGCACAGGGGTAGTTAGACATATGCCTTAGATGAAGTCTTTGAAGTTGGCTGAGAAGCAGGATGAACTAACTGACCTCTGGAGGCACATTCTAGCCCAATGTTCCTCATTTGACCTAATTGTAACTTTTAAGTTTATACAAAAGATATGAGCCTACTTTATTTTGTAATGCCTTGGGTTTTTTTGGGTGACAGACAATTAAAAGGAATGTGTTTCTTGAAATCAAACATTTGAATTCAACACTAAAATAGATTTTTTTTTCATCAAACACAAATTACTTTAAGTTTTAGGATAACTAACTTTACTATTTAAACATTCACTACACAGCTGTCTAAAAAGTGTAATGCATTTATTCGTATGTTTAGAACAATGAAACAAATCTATAAAATATTTAAAAATGTAATTATATGTATGAAAAGCAATAGATTTTCCCCCCAAAATATGTTCATATTTTATAAATTAAATGTTCCTCCTCTCCCAGTCTCCAGTGCCTGGACTTTACTTAGTAAAATGTTTGATTGCCTTTTGTTGACTTCGCATAGCCACATTCCTCTCAAATTTTATCATCGACTATTTATTTTTCCACACCCCATGGGCACCCAGTACTCCTAGGTTAGTTTCATTCTCCTCATGACTATTCTATGGCCCATTAAAAGTCTTCTCATAAAACAGTCAACCTTATTGTCCATGGTCATTGAGTTACTTTGAGTTGTCCATTGCTGAACAGTGCTCTGTGATCCCTGTGTTAGAATATTTTTAAAAGTGTCTGTAAGGTATAGTCATATCTTTTTATTGCAAAACATTTTTACATATCCAGAAAACTGACAAATTCAATTAAATCATGGTTTTCAAGTTATTTAAAGTATGACTATGATATGACAGGAGTTGTATGTATGTGTGCTTATATGTGTACAATGAGTGTGTGTATGTGTGTTTATATGTGTAAACTGTGCATGTCCGTGCACATGTGTGTGTGTGTGTGTGTGTGTGTGTGTGTGTGTGTGTGTGTGTGTGTGTGTATCTGTATGTTTGTTTTTTTTTTTAACAAAGAAAGCACCATATGTTAAGCTGCAATATACACATCCTTGTCAATCTTGTCATTTTGTCTGTTGGTGAAACTACATGACAAGGATGTCTTGAGGTGGGGTGTGACTTCTTGAGAAATTAACTTGACCTCCACTTATTAAAGCTAAATAAACAGATTCTTGGGTTTAGTACTGAATTAAGACATAATTAATTTGAAGGCATTTATGAAATGTCTTGGATGTTGAATATTAAGAGTTTTCTAAAGTGCAATACAATATTTTACTAATAATCCATCTGAACATCTCTTAAACTGGAAGAATGTTCATGGTAGCAAGATTGCATACTCAACTAAACAGGAAAACACTATACCTTCTTCTACACTTCCAAACAAGGTGTCAGTGTGCATTTCCTATGGATTCCAAAGTATAATAGGCAAATATTCTTGATTGAAGTTGCCAAGGAGGTGGCTAGGAGAATGTAGTTTAGAAAGATGTATAATTTTAATCATTGTCCATGTAATTCACAATATGTTAATTAAGGGGCACAGACAATTCAACAAATTCACATGGTTATATGAATTAAGTATGTGGAACATCTCTTAAGTTTGGAGCTCGGGCTGGCAACTGGATAATTAATAGTAATTGAAAGAGTCGTGAAGATAAACTCTTTATGGGTGTTAGAAACTGATGCAGTTAAGCTTGTGTTAGGAAAAGAAGTCCAGGACATTTTCAGAATGTGTCAATACTTGAGATTATAAGAAAGGAGAAGGACGCCCAGGCCCTAGCAGGGAACATCAAGCATCGTGGCCCCTTGATCTGCTCTATCTATATCTTTCCCTAGGATGCATAAAATGTTTTATTTCATTTCTAAAATGTTCAGTTCATTAATGACCTAAGGCAGGAGAAAACATGGTTATCAAAATTGCTGGTGATGTGTTTGGTCAGTCCATAAATATGATTTAATGATTCAGAAAACAGAGTTGAGTGGGAACAGAAGGAACTGAAAGCAATAATAAGGCTTGTTTTAAAAGTGTCAGGTTCCAGAATCATAAATTCAGAATATAAATGTGAATAGACCTTTTATACATGGATAAATCTATAAAAATATCTTTGGGAAAGTAGAAAAGTGGCTTATTTTCTAATTGTTCATAACCAGCAGTAGGAAAATTATGAATAAGTGAATTTCATGGTCACTTGGTTTTGAATATTTTTCCTGTTGAAGAAATTTTAATTTCTTTATCCTTAAATAATGTCCTTTCACTTCAGTTTGATGCAATTTGAACATTGTGCATAGTCCACTTCCATCAATTAACTAAAAATTCATCAAAATTCATTCTAAAAATACTCTTCTTCAAGGTATTTGAATGGCAGGTTCAAAGGTACATGAAAATTTTAAGAGTGATTTTATTCTTTTTCAAAGCTCCAGATAGAGTTTCTTTGAAAATAAAGTTTTGTTGGTTTAATACCATTTAATCTATTTAAACTATTGTTCATCTTTGGAAAATGAATAACTATCTTGAAATGCTATTTAAAACTTAGATATTACATTACCAGAACACCCCCCAGTGTGATCAAGTCAATACTTTAATAATGCAACATTAGCATTAAAGTACTAGAAGATCAATTGCAACTTGACCTGTTAGAACCATAATATGGAAGTCCAAAACATTCTATGAATTTCTTATAACTGCTAGTTCTATGCTATAAAAAATCTTTTAATTGCTTCATTATTTTATGTACTATAATGTTTAAAATCATATAACATGTTCATGTACTTACTTTAAAATAACTTTAATCAAACTTACATTGTGATTTTGTAAAAGGATATCTAATGATTTATTTGAAAACTATAATAGATTTTAAATTGAGTTGAAATCTTCTCTTTATATTTATATTTACATTGAAACATTTTATAAAAAACAAATGGCCAATTTTTAGGCTCAGATATTTATTTTATGATTAAAAGACTTCATAATAAAACTCATTCCATTTTGAAAACTTATTTATTTGATAAAAACAATCAACCCACAAATCAAAATAAGAAAAAAAAATGCTAAAAACATCAGAACTTTTACCTAGGTAAAGAATGTGGATAGAATATCAGAGACAGAAATGTAAATGCACTTAGTATATGGAAATCAATGTGCATCTGACCCTCTCACTCAAAACAAAATGAATGGAAAATACATAGCTTATATACTTTGCTGATTTCAAAGGTAACTAGTACCACTTATGTTCTGTCTCCAGCTACTTAATCTCAGTGAAGGTGAGTTTGGGAAGAATACCCCAAAATATGTGAATTCATTCTCATGAGTTCCTGTGATCAAATATGCTCACTCTCTCAGGTAAAAAAAAAAAAATAATGCAAACTATCATTGCATGCCTTTAATCCCAGCACTTTGGAGGCAGAGGCAGGTGGATATCTGTGAGTTCGAGGCTAGCATGGTTTAAAAAGCCAGTTCCAGTAAAGCTGGAATTTGTTACACACAGAGAAATCCTGTCTCAAAATACAAAAAGAAAAAAAAGGAAAAAAAAAGAAGAAGAAAAAAAGAAAATGCAAACTGAAAAACTGTAATTCAGAGCATTTCCCTTCTACATATCTGACAGTAATGAATATGCAGGTCCTTTGATGTGGCATTTACATCTCCAGAAATTTATCCTCAAAATATTTGGACAAGTTCAAGAAGTAGTAGGTGTGCTTTTATAATGTTTATTCACCGTCGGGTAAAATTGATAATAAGCTAATTGTTTATAAATATGTGTTTAAAAACACAGTCTAGCCAGGCAGTGGTGGCACATGCCTTTAATCCCAGCACTCGGGAGGCAGAGCCAGGCGGATCTCTGTGAGTTCGAGGCCAACCTGGGCTACCAAGTGAGTTCCAGGAAAGGTACAAAACTACACAGAGAAACCCTGTCTCAAAAAACAAAAACAAAACAAACAACCCCCCCCCAAAAAAAAAACCAGTCTAGATTTATAGTCCAATATTTGGGCTCTAGAAAGTCACCTTTTAGGTTTACCTATCATTGCTAGCAATGGCTGATCCAAGGCATGCTTGTGACAGTACTAATGTCGTAGTGTCATTGTTAGGACAGAATGAGTTGAGTTCTGGTAGGAAATTTGGAATGTGCCAGGCAAGGAGTGAGTGCTTAGTGTAGTTTAACTAATATTACTATTATAATGTTAGAGCTACCCATCTAATGAGTATGATTATTACTAAGTGTAAATTTTTCTGTATGAATCCATAATTATCAACCAAAAATCCAAATGTGGCAAGTATATACCTTGATAAACATTTGATCATACTTGTGGATTGTTTTTCATGATTCATCAATTGTCTCACAAAAATATTTCTAGCCTGTATAGTCCATAGTTAACAGATGTGTTCACCACGATCTTCTTTTGAAAGTCAGTGCCTTGTATGGATAGAGGAGCATGTAAAGAAGAAGATGGCTGATTAGTTTTTCTCCTTACTCTTAGGAGTTTGATGAATCATGAATGTTGATTCTAATTGGAAATTGAGTCCTTTGCTTGTATAGGTCTTTTCATAAAACTCTCTTCTAATTTGTTAAATCATTAAATGAATCTAGCAGGTATTCATTTTGATTTTTATTAATTGTGACTTGTTTTTCATTATGGCATAATTGTCAGTCATGAAACATTACTGCCACACATTGGAGAAAAGGCAGAAAACTCAGGCTGAACCAATGAAGGACTGTGTAATTCAAGTTGAAACTCTGGGTCAGAAGACATACATATACTATTAGGAATAGAATATGCATTACAATTTTAGTATTTAAATTATTTACAGGTCTAGGTCTGCAGGGGTAACAGATAGAGATCTGTATTTTAGGGAACAGTAAGTGCTATGTTATTTTGTGTATCATTTGCTAGCTTTTCATAAATAGATACAGTGTATACATAAGTAAAGCTTACATATCTCTTATTTAAGATCAGCCTGACAGACAAAATTGTGACGGTTATTCAATGTAAGCATTGTTACATATTAAAAAGTGTGCATAGCTACATAAAATCAAGATTTCAACTTTTCTTTAAAACACAGAAGATTACAGAAAAGCAGTATAGAAGTGTGGTATCAGGTGGATAATTTAAAGAAAGATGTCCTCAGTTCAAGCTCTGTCTTCAACACCTAATGATACTGGCCCTATGCAAGTTATTAAATTAATATGCATCACAATCAAATCACGATAGAACTTAACTAATAATGGCCTGGTACAATCAATTGCTTGTAAATGAAATGATTTGTTACTTGTAAGCTTCCAAAGACAGAGCCTAAATCATAGAACAAAATTTCCCAATAAATTCTAGGATTTAACACAATGATGTTATTATGTGATGTGCCACAAAAGATAGAATTACTAGATGATCATAAAACTTTATATACCCTCAAGTGTATATACTAAGAATCTTAGGAAATGCATACAATTTAATTTGTAATTGATGTAGAAGACAATGCACTTACAAATACGTATTTCTAAGTGAGTAGTGCACCATAAAGAAATAGTAAGTCTGAAGTGTTTTAGTTCTTACTTGGTATGACAAAATTCTTGCACAACATCTTAATTGGGGAAAGATTTATTTTATCTTATAGTTTCAGGAGTTCCTGTGCATTATAGCAGGGAGGGAGTGCAAGAGAAAAGTGCCGTGTATCATGGAGGAGAAGAAGCAGAGACACAGAAAGAGCATAATGCCTAGGCTATCCTCTTTTCCCACTTTATTCCATATAGACCACAGCCTGTGTGTTGGTATCCCTCATATTTAGTCAATTCTATATATAAATGCACTCAGAGACCTACCTGGGCATGTTCCTGAATAATCTGGATCCTTCATAATGCAATCAAGTTAAGAATCAAGATTGACCACCACTGGGATGCTGAGAGAGATTAAAATTTGTTGTTGTTGGAGTGAGTCTTTAGAAGCTAGGAATTCATGCTGTATGCAACAATGAATATTGTGACTAAGGACATGGCTCAGTGAGTGAATGATTGCCCTGCAATCTTGAAGACTGACATTCAGGTAGCCAGCACCCCTGGAAACATCAAGTGACTGTGGGGGCCTGCTTGTAGTCTCCACAGTCATGAGGCAGAATGGGGGGGGGGATCCCTGGAGCATCCTAGCAAGCTAAACTGGCTGAGTCAGTGAGTTCTGGGTTCAAGTGGGATGCCTTGCCTCCATATATAAGATAGAATGCAATAAAGGAAGACACTCTAAATTAACCTCGCCATATGAAGACACACAGAAGTGCCCACAAATATAGGATTGTGCATAATCACAGTCAGTTATATGGACAAAAAAAAGGAAGATGAATGTCCCATTGAAAATCCCACATATATCAAAATGTTTTGTTTTTTTTATTAGGTTTAAGAAAGAGGGGCTGGAGAGATGGCTCAGCTGTTAAAGGCTAGGCTCACAACCAAAAATATAAGAAAGAGTGAGAAATACTTGATAGAATGACTGATGGATATAAACTTCCAAGATAGAAACGAGATAGATAACATTGCTTTTCAGCAGTGCTGAATAGAAAGATGGGCTTGGCCACCTGACTGTTCTGGAGGTAGATGCCTTCAGTCTATATGGACTTGTTTCTGAGATCACATATCCACTCTGACTGTAATTCTGTGGTCTTGGAATGATCCAGGTGTTCAACCCTGCAGCCATCTGTCCAAGGAAAACTGCTTCTCTGGAACTGACAGGCTATTGCATGTATTTAGTGAAGTTTATCTTCACAGTTGGGCAAGATAAATAAAACAGCAGTGGAGCCCCTGTGAGGATATACTATATGCTTCAATTATTGGTCCATTATATCAGTAGCAGATGTTACATTTTGGTAGCTAATAGGGAAGTTTTCATCAACAAAAACCATATTTGGGCATGCTCCAGCAATTGTCACTAAATTTCTACTTTAAAGGGCATTGCATAGTTATAGACTACCATTTTAAGTTTTACATTTTTAATGGGAACATACTATTTTTTTTTTACTCTAACAATTTCTTACTATGGGTTGTTTATCTTATCACAATTATGTCATTAAAAGACCATTTTGTAGAGATTTCTCTATATCATAGAAAGAAACTTTTAGAAAATCATGTAGATTTTTTAGGTAAATCCCAGTAATGAAACAATATAATCTTATGAAATATTTTATCACAATGTTTGTGTACAATGGGTACATTTTCCATGGAGAAAATTTTTCTACTTCAAATATCTATCATCCTTGATTTATGATAACATGACTTAAAATAATTCATACTTACATCCATATTTGTTCTGACAAACATCAGTGTACAAATTAGCATAAGTCATTACTCACTTTTACAAAATTAATCTGGGTGCAAATACAGCCTGGAGGCCAGCAACTGGATCACTAATTCCCAATTCCATTAGCCATATAATCTTTTCTATTTCCATGTCAATGTATTCTGTGATTATTTATTTCTCCTAGAATTTATATACTCTTTCCCTTTATGCTATTTTTTAAAATAGAGCCTTTCATTTTACGGAGTAATTTTCTTTAACCTAAAAAACAATAGCTTATATTCTTTTTTTGGAACACTTTCACACAAAGAACATTTGCTTTAAACATTAATACAGAAAGTTAACATGACTAGATTGGCTTTATATTCTATCTCTTACTATTGATAATTTTATTTTTCATGGTTTCAATTACCCATGGTTATCCACAATCCAAAAGTATTAAATAAAATGGAAACTGGAAATAAACACTTTATAAATTTAAAATGCACACTTCTTAAATGGGAAAGCTGAAACCATCAATCAGTATACATGCTTCTGGATGTTGCAATGACCTCCTCTTTTATCCTCTGCCTTACCTATAGACACACTTTTTCTTTTTTTAAAAAATTTGTTAATGAGAAATTTTTATTCATTTTACATACCATCACAGATTCCCCTCTTCCCTCCTCCCACCCCTTCAACCTCCCCTCCCCAACTCCCATTCTCTTCTACAAGAAGGTAAGGCCCCCCATGGGGAGTCAGCAGAGCCTGGTACATCAGTAAAGGCAGCTCCAAGCCCTTCCCCCTGCATCAAGGATATTGGAGGTGTCCTACAACAGGCAGTGGGCTCCAAAAGCCTGTTCATGCCCCAGGGATGGATTCTGATCCCACTGCCTGGGCAACACTTAAGCATATCAAGCTATATGACTGTAGCCAATTATTTTCTACCTTTCAGGACATCAACATATTCTCTTTATTCCTAGGATGTTCCAATATACTCCTCTGTTTGTTAGGAATATTTCTCCTGCATGATCCCTCTTTCAACACACTTACAGGCTGCCCATTTAAATTTATTTTCTTCACATTTTAGTTCTAGCCCCAGAGTTGTTTTCTTTTTCTGAGTTCTTTGGTAAAAAGCGTTACACAGCACACATAGCATGTAACTGAGGTGCAAATAAAATTTCTTTAGGTCATGTGTTTAACATCTCCCTAGACACTAAGTCGAAGAACATCTGGTTTGCTTATGTGAGTATCCCTCGCTGATCTCTCACAGTACCTTGCACTTTTGTGAATGGAGGTGAATATAAGGTGGCTGATCACACAGTGCCTTTTGTGAATGGAGGAATCTCAGGAGAGGTGCTGTAGTGTTAGCAACTCTAGAATATTGAGAACTTCTTGAAAAATTAAAAACATGAGATTAAAATTTTAGCATGATCTTAAACTAGGTGTAAATGAGTAGAAAACTGCTACTAACTCTCAAGATGGAATTTTAGCCTAAATTGGTGCTCAAGAAGCATTAAATAAATATAGACAGCAGTTTTACACTATGGAAGTTTGGATTACTTCAAAATTATTAGCAATGTAATAAATTTGCTAAATTCAGTAGGAAAGATTCAATGTCGACACTGAATATATTTTCTTATTCAATTACATTTTTAATGTATAACCTTTAGTATTATCACTGTAAGTTTTTAATAGTTTATAGTGAGTGAGACAACAGTGATATTGTTGGATAAAAATGATTTACAAAGTATTACTTGGCAATGAATCATAAGAATTTTGTGTATTTGATACAATTCAAATTTCATTTCTATTATTTGTTTAAACATTTGCATCACAGAAAATGTAAACTGGTTATTAAATGGTGTTATAAAATAAAGTGATAATGCAAATAAGAACAATTTTTCATTTTTAATAAATTTTATAAATGAAAGATCTAAACTTAAAACTGTTGTGTCTATTACTCATGAGGTGAAAAGGTTATACAGCACATAGTATTAGTTATATATTATAGGTAATCAATTGGGGTGGCATTGCAGATTTCTTTATTATAAATAAAAATAAGTTAAAAACTTAGGGATGAGTAGGACTTAGAAAGTTTACAAAGGGTGATTAAGTATTGGATTTCTGGATTAGTTAGCATGTACTGTAATATCATAGACCTGGTGTCTCAAAGCACCAAAAATTATTTCTTTTTCTTTCCAGAGACTTGAAGTTGAAGGTCAAGGTACCAGCCTCCTGATGTTTTTAATGAGGGTCCTGTCCATGGCTCATTGCAGTCCCACACCACTGTGCATGTAAATGAGCACTCTTCTTTCTTACAAGGACACTAACCCTATCTTATGGGCCCCACCTTCATGACCTTATTTAAACCTTTTTCTCTCACTGAAACCCTGTCCTGAGATGTCATCGAAATGTTTCTCTATTCAGTCTCTACCATGTGTCTTTAGATGTCAGACGTTAAAGACAGTTGCGTTATGAATCATAGGGTTCAGATGAAGAGTCAGATACAGGTTAGGGGTATGATCAGAAACATATCGCTTGTAGCCCTGTGGTCCTAATAAGCTGAGAACAAGTGGAAACCAACACATATTTAAGTAGGGAAATAATATGTTCTGAAGAAAACAAAAGCAATTTGCCTTGTTGATCAGAGGTAGTGCTGTAATACCATAAAGGACTGGCAGGTGGGCTGGTCTCCTGGCATGCAATTTGTCTTTGCTGCTGTGCAGCCTCAATCACTAACCTAACCTGCCTGGTGCTTATCTTCTGACAGTAAACTTCTATGTGGGGACTTAGTTTTAGATGATCCCTAGGTACCCTGAAACTGAAAAAAGAAAAGAAAAGTTTCACAAATCAACATGGCTGCATGTTTATTGTGAACTGAAATTCTGTGTGATTTTGCCAGTAATGTACTTGCAAATCTTATGAAAATTTTATTACAGCTCCTGCAAAATACGAATAAATCTTGGAAGTTTAATAAAAGTTAAGCCATGGTATCATTTTCTCTTCATTCACTCTTTCCTACTAAAAATACAAATGATCTGTTTAGTTATGGCCCAGCTTTGAGGCAATATACTCAACGTAGTGCTGAAGTTATCTATTTGTGGCCTAAATATTCTGAAAGTTATTTTAGTTTTCTCGTTTTGTCTTTGTAAGATAGAAGACCTAACTTGCGGAAATAAGAAATCAGTCTTTGCTTTAACCATAACTACCCTCAAATCCCACAGACAGAGGTACACACACACAGAGAGGGGCAGAGGAGGTTGAGAAAGGGAAGAGAAGAGTGAAGAAAGGGAGGCTGAGCACTAGGGTGAGGAGTGGATATTATATTGGCTCAGACAATGTGTCCGTTTCCTCTACAGCTGAATGAAGTAACAGCTGCGTTCATTCATTCTTGACTGGCCCTGACCTAACTGCTGGCCATATCCCCACTCAGAGGGGAAAGGACACTGGTGCTAGAGGTGACAGAAATACATGCACACTTTTGTCTGTGGTATTAGGAATCTTTAATACGTCACAGGATGTTTTCACTGGAATTTGTAGAAAGAGTAAGAACACCACAGACAGCAAAAACAATTGTCACTCATAGCAAAAACTTACTAAATGCAAAATATGTACTCTGACCTCAAGTTGACTCTTCCTTTTTTTTGATTTTTTTTTTTTTTTTTTTTTTTTTTGTGGATTTTACACAATACCAATTAGGTACAACTAAAATCTGCAGTGACTTGAAAAGTTCAGAAAGAAATAAAAACAAGACACAGATTTGGACAAAATTGTGAAAGGCAGCAATATTACTGTGTAATTTTTAGCATATTCTCCCTCAATTAAACCGTTTTAAGGATCTGTAACAGCAAAGGGATGTTTGGGCTGAAATCACATTTGTTACACTCTTTTCCCATTTCTGAGTGAAGAACCAGCTGAGTTATATACTTAGTATAGAGTTTTAAACCTTTACAAGGTTCATGTTGTGGATAAGTATTGCTCTAATATTTTATTCTGTAATTAATGTTGTTTCAATACCAAACAAAAGATATGGTTTGTTGTTGTTATTTTTTTTTCAATATAAGTAAACTGAGTGGATATGGGAACTTTAAGTGGTTCAGAAGTTTGGAATACTGGAGAGAGAGAACAACCTAGTCTTGTCTTACATTTTTCTTTCAAACTCTTGATCAGTCAATCACTTCACTCATGCTAGGAAAGACATACAGCCTCAACTTTTGTCCAGATGTGTTCACATAGAAAAAGATGCAAACGAAAGTAGATACACTCTCCTAACCAATGACCTGATTAATTTTATAGGAAGAAGCCTAAAATATAAAAAGAAGGAATAGATGATCCCAACAATGAGTGAGCAAAGGGAATCAGGCATGAAGTTAAGAAAATGGCCAATATAGCAAACAACATAACTTAAAGGTCATTTTGTAGTAGATATGAAAAAAATGAAAAGCTTGAGAAATAGCAGTGTTAATATAGAACTAGGCTCACAGGAGCAGTTGCTGAAGGCATATGGAGTGTGCTGTGAACCAAGATACATGATAGAAGAAAAAGAGCAGACTAGACTAGACGTAGAAGAAGTTGAAACTGGGGTGGAAATATGTGCATGGAGATCAGGTTTAGAGCCGTAGACTTGGGAATTAATGCAATAGACAGTTAAACAGAATAAGATTAGACTGTCCTGGAGGAGGAAAACAGAAGTGAATTTTGGACATAGGGTTAGGAAGATTATTCACAAAACATCATACAACTATACCCATGAGCTCTCAGCCAAAATCAACTCTCCTTGACGTAAGTTGCTTTTGACAGGCATTTTGTCCCAGCACCAAGAAAAGCAATATGGTAGTGTTTGAGTGAAATATTCTCCTCATCCTTTTAAATCCAACTGACATATAATACCATTTGCTTCTGCTGTGCCTTGTTGATTTTTATTTCCTTTTCTCTGGATAACCTGACTATTGGTAGGAATGTACTATAGAAGTCACCCATTGATGTTGTATTGAGGTCAGTCTGGTTCTTTGCATGTAGTTGTATTTGTTCCATGAAATTAAGTGCACTGATATTCAATGCTAATATATGTGGTGGTATTGTGTTCCCCAAAATGCTGTGTACCCTAATAAACTTATCTGGGGTTAGAGAACAGAACAGCCACTAGATACAGAGGCTAGAAAAAGGTGGCACACACACCTTTAATCCTAGCATTCCAGAGGCAGAAGAAAAATTCATCTGGATCTCTGTGAGTTCAAGGCCACATTGGAAACAGCCAGGCATGGTGACACCCACCTTTAATCCCAGAAAGTGAGCCTTTAATCCTAGGAAGTGAGGGCAGAAAGCAGAAAGGTATATAAGGCATGAAAACCAGGAACTAAGCTGGTTAAGCATTTAGGCTTTGAGAAGCAGTTCAGCTGAGATGCATTCTGGATGAGGATTGAGACGCTTCCAGTCTGAGGAAACAGGATCAGCTGAGGAACTGGCAAGGTGAGGTAGATGTGGCTTGTTCTGCTTCTCTGATCTTCCAGCATTCACCCCAATAACTAGCTTCAGGTTTGATTTTATTAATAAGAAAATTTAAGAATCTTGCTACAAATATATTTAACATTGCTATATTCTCTATGTGGATTGGCACCTAAGCAAATTGAAGACACCTTTTTTTTTTTTTTTTTTACCTCTTTTGACTTATTCTATCTTGGAGGCTACTTTGGCAGGCATTGGTAAGACTTGTTTGCTCTCTAGTTCCAGTTGCATAGTAGGCCCCTTTTCATCCCTTCACCCCAGTGCAGTGTTTGCTTTCATCAGTGAGGTTCATTTTTTCAAGCAACGGATAGATGGTTTTTAATCCACTCTTCCAGGCTGTGTCTTTGGATTGAAGAATTAAGATCATTAATATTCATTCCAATATTTGTTTGTATTCTCTTTTATTCAGTAGTTTATCTATGCCCACTTTGATTTTATTCAACATCTCTTAATAATTTTTTTTAGGGATTTATTCTTGGCCACTCTCACCAAATACATTAGAATAGATGTGGTAATATTAAAAAAAAAAAGTCTTCTTAGCTTGATTTCTCATGCAATAGAACTTTCACATCTGTTATTGTCATTGGTTGAGTTTTTAAAGAAGAAATCACTGTATTCTTTACTTTAAAGATTTGAAATGTCCAAATGGAATTAGATTATAATAGAGTTATGTTGCCCTTCTTCCTGACTTCCCTGTGAATGGAACTCAGCCTGCATGATCAGTATTACAAGTGAATTGTAGGCACTACACTACCAGAGGAACCCTAACTTTAGCAACAACATAAATTGAGAGATATGATATCTAGAAATAAAACAGCATACAATTTCTCCTTCAGCTCCAGGAAATTTGGGGAATGAAGTTTCATGATAGCATGGTATATATTAATATGCTAATTACAAAGGTAGGGAATAGAAGGAAAATGAATCTGGTAAGGCTGGAAATTAGTATTAAAGCAACAGAGAAAATAAAGAGAGGAATAAATAAAGGATAGATGATAAAGAATGGAGAAGACAGAGCAGCACATTCCAATTGATGATGGAAGGAGAGAGGAGTAAATAATTGTAATCATATGACCCAAGAAATGTCAGAATACCCAGCCCAGACAAAAGTAAGCCCTTTAGAGTACCTGGCAAAGGGATGTATGTGTGTGTGTGTGTGTGTGTGTGTGTGTGTGTGTGTGTGTGTGTGTATGTATGACAGATGATAACAAAGAATAAAATCTTCTTTAAAAAAAAAAAAAAAGAAGCACATTTTAGCTAGTGTCTTTCTTTATCTAGTCACTCACCTGAGTGCAGGAGCAGACTATGTTTGCCATCACTCACCTGACTGCAGGCATGGACTCTGGGCCACTTTGTTCTCCTCCCTCTCTCCTTGTTTGGGTTCTTATCTTCCAATCGGAGCAGATCTTGTGTTTCTCTTTGTGTGGTTGGCTACACAATCCGCGGGTGTGTGGTTGGTGAGAATGACAGGAGTTTCTATGACTGCAGATGTCTATTGTATCTAAAACATGCCAAGGTTCTCAGCCGACTCCCCCTGCCCCGTTTGTCTTATACACCAGCCACTTTAATTACTTGCCCCAGCTTGTCTTCATTCCAGGATGGCAAACAATCTTACCCCAGTCTCTCACTCAGACAAGATTTCTACAATGTGGAGTAGTGTGCAGGTTTGATTCAATGTTTTCCCCTCTTGCTATAGGTATTGTGCAAACTAAGACACAAAGCCATCTTCTGATATCTACCCAGGGCTAAGAGTAGGTTGCTAGGGAAAATTTTTTGTCTCCAGAGACTCCTAACCATCTACTTACTTAGCCAGTGTATTTTTTTTCAACCCACTGAATCAATTGAGTTTTGCTTGTGCCTACATGTGTTTAGGGATGGCCCGCTTGGGACTAGAAAACCTATTAGGGGGCTTGTTCCTGGAGAAAACTTTATCTCCATCTCTCAGCTGGTATTGATTGCCTGTAAATCTGCATTTACATGTCTTTTTACAATGGATTTTCCTGGTGCTGTAATACAAGCCAAGAAGAGAGACTATCTCTGACACCTAAATAGCACATAGGTCCCAAGAGTTCTGTGTTATTGGACTTCGGGTTGGCTCAGTGATGGCTCTGTACCCTTCTCTGCTGATGAGGCTGCCACAAACTTTTATTCCTTGTACCACTCCACTACTCTCTATCCTTCCCCGTGGTAAGTAAGCTGTCTGAGAGCAGAGTGGACATTGTCTGATTTTCTCTCCTTTTGTTTTAAGCTGTGGTTCCATCTCTTGGGTGGCATTCCTAAAGTGAGAGCAAAGCAACGTGGAATCTGGACTTTATAATTCTGTCCCACTTTCTGAATATTGCTGTTTGTCTGCTCTCACTTATTTCATGGATCAGCTTCTCTCCTGCTACCCCCAATTTATTCGTGAGACAATCTAGCAGGAGGTGTGGGTTTCATCTGCCTTCTGTCTCCCTTAAGTCCTCATTGAGTTGTTTTGTCTATGAGATTTTGGATCTTAGAACACAAAATAGGTTATGGTCCTTATGGAATAAGCATTTTTGTATTTATTGAGTATATTAAAATGTTACTCTTGTAATGATTATTTTTCATCATATAAAAATGCTTTAGAAAGTGCCCATTTTAATGAATGAGTAATAACTAAAGAGATATTAAGACAGAATAAAAAAAACTTTAAAGATCTGAGTGACTTTCTGAATAAATTTGATTTAAAGTTTTGGAAAAGCAGAGCCAGCATGATGCCTCAGTGAGTAAAGATGCTTGCCTCCAAACATGACTACTTGATGTCAATACTTTGGTGAAAGCACAGGACCAAATCCTGATAATTGCCTCTTGATTACTGCACGTGCCCCACAGACCATAAGTCCACGCAGTTGTGCATGTGCCCCACAGTCCACAAGCACACATTTGTGCTTGTACGTGCGCAAACATCATGAAAAAAGTAGTGGACCGAGAAAGTCCCAGAAAGAAGTCAAATGGAAACAACTTATTCATACCCTTATCTCTAGAATATGGTATCTAATTTCTTTGTTCCTCACTCATCTAACTGTGGTGCCTGGTAATCAGAACTACATTCCAGGCAGTATTTGGATAGAAAGACCTATTGGCACATTGGATAACCTTTTAATCCACTTAGGAGGCAGATGCAAGCAAATGTCTGTGAGTTTATGGCAAGCCTGCTGTACATGAAGACTTCCAGGACAGCAAAGGCTGCATAGAGAGACTCTGTCTCACAATAAAAAGACAGTATTTGGAAGAGATCAAAGGAAAATGTGATTATAGAGGGTAAAAAAATTCTCATGCAAAGGTAAATTAGCCAAGCAAAAATATGCTCACAAATCTAGTCTTTGACCCTAGTTGAACTAAGGATGATATCACTCATGATAAATGAGTTCCCTACATACCATAATGATGTTTCAAATGTGTCTTTTTATTTTTATTTTTTATTTTTAGTAGAGAATAGATTCAGGTCTTTCTAAAAGACCAATTCTGTTCTGAAATAATATTCATTTATCTATTTATTTCAACTTCCACATGCCAGACAGGTTGACTTTTGCTTGCAAGAGAAATTTAAGGAAAATATTCAAAACATTCGTCATACAGTCTCATTATAGAAATTAGCAGCTGCAGACAATTAACAGTGAACATCTGCCAAAGTTAACAGAAGACACAGAGAAAAATGGTAAATGTGGACAGTATGAAAACTTCACAGATGTCGGACTTTAATAGTCAAATCTTATAAATCTTTTTTTTTTCCCCTCTTCTTCCTGAAAAATTTCTGGTGAGTGTTCCTGACATGCGTCTCCCACTAATTTCTAGCTGTCCCTGCGGTTTTCTATCAGTTCAGTTACAGCATGGATCTGTCTAGCAGCAGACCTTTACTGAGACAGACAGTTAATGGGAACAGTAGCAGCCCTGAAGTGTGTTTATACAGCAGACTCACTTCCTCGGCTTCTGTGATATATGAAGTCCTCTGGAAGTTTCCCAGCTCTTTCAGGGGATAAATCATGGCAGCGAGAGCATGTATTTAACCTTCTCTATACTGGCTCTGTACTTTGTAGTCCTTCCCTTTTATCTCTCCCTGGCTCCCTGGAAGAGATTCCACGCAGGCTAGTCCCTGCGTACATAGGGCATTGCTCTCGCCATCTTCCATTGCCCGGTTCCTTTCATCCCACGGGAGAAACTCTCAGTCTCTTAAGATTTGCCAGTGTCGGTCAAAATAAAAGCAACACTTTACTATAGGTCAAGTGGTTTATGGATTCATTTCCCAACAATAAAATACAATCATGTGTGTGTGCATATGTGAGTGTGTGTGTGTGTGTGTGTGTGTGTGTGTGTGTGTGTGTTATATAACAAAGAGGCTTCTGTCACATGGTAGCCATTATTCTAGAAGGGAGTTTCTCATATTGGGGCCTGCTTTTACTAAAACTGAAATGTTTCTTGGTGGTGATTCATTTCACCTTCCCCCCATCTGTGTCCATTCTGGCACATTTGGGTCCCTTCACTTTGATGTCCATTCTGATTTTGGCTAACAGTTATTTTTGCTATACTCAGGTTCCAGGTTCATTTATTCTGGCCTCTGCTAGTGTTACTACCTTTCTAGAATAGTCTACAGTGCACAGTGTCCAACTTACCATTTTCTTACTTCATTCATTTGGGTTGTGGTGGTCTGTGGTAATTTGTAACTTTTTAAACTTTACTTTCTTATCTTGAATGTAAGTTTTACAAATAATATTACTGATATTTTTTTGTTTTCAATGATATTCTGAGTATATAGAGGAATGTCTTACATATTAAGAGTTTAATAAGTATTTATTAAAGAAATATATGTTGATTATATATGTATATATTTGTATAGAGGAACAACAAATAATTTTGTAAAATTATTTGTACATAATAAGACCATGCTATATATATAATTCCAAGTATGACCTTATCATACATAAACCTTGATTTCTTTTGTGCATTGAAAATTAGAGTTACTTTTTAAAGATCTGAATAATATACAACATTAGAGAAGAATCCCATTCCTTTGGAAATGTATCTTTGTCAAGATATTCTTATATACATTTTTTATATCCTAGTGCCAAGATACCTGTAGTACATATTTTGAAATTTTGGAAACGTTGGTTCAAAAAGTGTGCTAGAAGAAAAGGTGTGGGTGGGGAGAAAAGGCCTTGATAGAGTACACAGGTGTGATTCCTGTGTGTGACAACAGCTACATGCCAGGCAAGATGTGTCCACTGATGCCATAGTGGCATGGATGTTCTGGGAGTAAACAACCACTCTTTGATTGAATTTGAGGCCTGTGCCACAAGAGAGACTTCATTTGATGTACTGTAGGCCTTGTCAAAAAACCATGTCTGGAAGGTAGTAATCTTAGTGTGGACAGTGTTTTGCTAATTTAACATGGCATCAAACCACCTTGTCAATAATGTGTTTATAGCCATAGATAAATACTACTCTCTGTCTTGATCAAAGAAGTTCCTCTTTTAGTGAGCAGCAGTGAATTCAAAGACTCACAAGATGTTCAGAGTGTTGAGAACAATTGACTGTTGAGTAATTAGCTGTAAATAAGACAGTTCTATCACCTTCCCTAAGGTATAGAGAAAATCTCAGATGAAGGAACAACAGAAAGTAAAAGATCACATGGGAAAGGGCCATGAAATACTATCTGGAAGGCATGACATAATTATCACAATCACTAACTCACAAGAGTTGCAGTTGCCTGTACTAGGCCAGCACAAGACCAGGCTTATCAACATTCACTCATTAATGGACAAAGAACTCCTGTGGCCCTAAATCTTCCTAGTGGTCATTGGCAGATGCTGAGGGAGTGGGAACCTTTGTCTTCAGTTGTGTACATAGGTATTAGTGAGCTCTCTAGGCTCACATTAGTAGTAACAAGCAAACTAATAATCATGGGAAAACCCTGATTAAATACATTCCCTGTGTCACGGAACAAAACACGATCCTGCCATTGAAAGAGACTTCTAGGTGGGAGGATAAATTGATGTTGGGGGAAATGGCAGTGGGGCAGAGCATTCAAAATACACGTTATAGGCCTAGATGAAACTGATAACACATTTTATTAATGAAGTGTATTCTAATTACAATCTTGCAAATACTAGAACTTTCCTTTACAGTCAGGAATAAAGATACTGCCTGCATTTGTTTTTTTGCCTATATACCATCATTGAATATTTCATAAATTTAATCTTGTATACTTTTGCTGGCATTATTTTTTCAAATATGACTGTAGTTGAGACATATAACACTTATTCTATCTATCTAGCATGCACACTTACTCTAACACTTTGGTTACACTACAGTAATTTTAGCCTCATCTCTTCTTATTTATTAAAAAGACCCTGTTCAATATCTTTGGCTTTATTATCTTACTAAAATATTTTTCCTTCTTCATCTCTGTTTGTTGAAATCCCAGCATTCTTTCAATCCCATGTCATGTGCCACTTTAGTTGTCCTAGGACAAGCATGTTGAAGTTATTTTTTTTTGGTTTTTTTTTTTCTGATTTTATCCAAATGAATCTATTGTTCCACCAAAAGCACTTCCATCTTGATTTATGTACAGAGCTATTTTTTTCCTACCAGATTCGTAACAATCTGGAATTATGAAATGTGTGTCTTCCCTTTCCCACTGTCCTTAGCATGGGGCCTTCCATTAAAGACTGGCTGTTGAAAGAATTAATGCATCCATGCATGGCTAACATTACCCCATGTGTGTCAACAAGTACCTCAGAGGAAGAAGAGATGCCACAGAGCAGAACAATTCTAATGAAAACAAATTGGCATTCATTTTCCAAAACATTCTGTATACAAAACTCATTTCAATCTCTAAAGAGAAGAATTGTGGGTGTTTATTTTTCCCACTTTCTCTTGGAAGAGTCAACCCTAAAATTATTCCACTACATTCCTCGGGATTTTTGAGAATGCAGAAATGAAAGATATTATTTATTTAAAAAAAACATAAACAGACTAACTGGCTGCTTCTTAAGTAGAAGTAATTTTCACAACCTGATTTCCATCAAGATTTTTCAACAGTGGAACTTAAAACTGAGAAAACCTTTGTGTAAGGGCTCACACATGTAAAATACCAAATGAAACATACATTATTATATGCTTTGTGTTAGCATAGTTAACAGATCATATTTCTAACCAGAAAAGTTGGATGTCATAATTGCATACTGCAGTTATAAGATTGCCATCACGATTTTCTACACTGATAAATTATAATATAGCTTAAGATTACTTTCAAACAGTGGTCCTACCTGATGTACAAGACATCAAAAAACAGGAATGGTGTGTCTTATCTTTTAAAAATTAAGTGATAGCTCAGGATGGAGAGAACATCATTTGTATTAAATGTAGATTAATTATGAAATAGACCATATTTTACAAATATAATTTAAAGGATTAATTTTTATTATTACATATGTGTATGTGTCCATGTCTGTGTAATCATACCACTTGTTACTTATTTGTGGGTCCCTACAGAGGCCAGATGAGAACATTAAATTCCCCGTAGCTGGAGATGCAGACAGTTGTAAGCAGCTAGACATGTGTGCTAATAATATAGCTTGGGTCCTCTGTCAGAGCAGTGCACATTCTTAAATCCTTAGCCATCTCTCAAGGTCCCAGAAACACAATTTATTATTAAAGGAGAAATTAGAGTCTCTTTAGAAAACCCATTTTAAAATTATTGGAGATTGTGTTTATCTCTGTCAACGGAGCTGTATTCAGTTCCATGAAACAAAATATCCCAGCGACAGAGGTTGAGTCCCAAAGTAGTATGTGTTTTTAATGCTAAGTAGTGCACATGTGTACTCCAGGGTTGGTGTGATTGACTTTTTCCTTTTGTTTTCAGTCTAGGAACTTTCCTTTTTCCATTTCTCTTCACCGACTTCCCACTTGAATGATGGAAGCGGGCTTGTTGTGCATTCAGTCTGATGTTCACATTGATGGAATGAGGATTCAGGAGGGATGGAAGGATTTGATGGCTAGGACAGCCAATTCTCTGCCATTTTATCAGGGAAATGGAAGGGAAAGCAGCTTTCTCAGAAGCTATGAAACATCTTAATGGCCAAAGGGGTGACAATGGCCTGATTTGTTGGAGCAGTCACTATTTGTCCTGTGGGGCACATGAAAAGATTTCCCCTCCCTGCCAGCCATTGTGCTTTTCATTATCTTCAGGCCTGAGATGAGGTGAGGTGAATGACACATTTATCTCTGAGATAGAATTCATGGTGGTGCCAAAAATGAAGTAATAAAATTAAATAAAGTTTATTTTAAAATGTTTAAAAATGACATTAATAATTTTCAAACCTGTGATTGACAAATATTAAAGATTTTAAATAAAGAAAAAAAAATCACCTGCAATTAACATGATTCATTGAGCTTGCCTTCCTTGTAGCTGATCACCTGATCAAGTAAAAGTTCATTGATTAGTGACATAAGGAAGAAAAATTGAATGGCAGATAAAGGAAATGACAGGAGAGATGGATGGGGAAAGCAGTGGATATAATCCATAACTTATTTGACCTGCCATAGCTCCTCAACAACACCCTAGTGTGGTCGTGATATTTCTTTGTGATCTGAGTCCACTGAAAATGTAGAGGTGGGGTGGGGGTGTAAATCTTGAAACACTCAGGCTTGAATTTAAGGGCAAGACTTTCTTCAAAGTAGATCCAAGGATTATTTAAAAAATAATACATGCTCATTCACAAACAAAATGAATGCAGATTGTATAATTTATTCTAAACTATCAAGTTATCTATATATTACTAAATATTGTAATTCCTTAAAGAAAATACAATACATTTTTAACAAGGAGAGAACCACTTTGTAATCAGTTTTCCAAATGCCCAACAGGATAGAAGGGGTGGTTATACATATGTCAAATAAGCAAGGAGCTGTTGTACCACAGCAACTTGAAAGACCGAAACTTAAAAGCAGGAAAAAAATGAGACACAAAAAAGCCCCTTCCCTCTAATGGGTTGGGAAACAATGCCCAAAAAATAAATTCCATAAAATATTGACAAATGTGTATGTCAGCCATTTTTGGCATTTCTGTGAGTTACACTTTATTACATTATACTTAATTCCCTCCTTTTCTAGTTTTACAGTATCAATGCTAAGGAATCAGTATATTTAAATGTAAAATAATGTCTGTCAAATGCCAGATCTTCACATTAGTACTTCAATTACACAGATGATAGCCACAATGTAATTTAAAATTTTCTAATAATCACAGTGAAAAAAAAGTGATAAACAGATGAAATGATTGTGCTATATACTGTAATTTGATGGATATAAACTGTGAAAAGTGAAAATTATTTTCATGTATTCTCTTATATACTTTATCTGCTTTGTGTACTAGTATAAACCTGGTGCATAATTTAGATTTAGTAGAATATAATAGCTCAGATTAACATATGCTAAATTCACACATGGCTAGTGGCTAACTGTACTGAACAGGACAAGTCTACATCAGTCCAGACTCCTGGGAAATATCTGATGTGAAGCTATTTTATATAATAATGTCCAGTTTGCAGTGTGGCAGTGTGTAAAAAAAAAAAAAAAAAAAAGGCGTTTTACTAAAAACATGACATTTGTACAGGATTAGAGAGCTGCAAACTACTTAAACTGCCCATGACTTAAATCACCAGCTTCTGTCCTAGAATCTCAGGACCAAACAGACTGGATGCTGAATGCGGGTCTCTTTTCATGTGCCTCCTCACATTGTATCATCCCGCCCCATTCAGATAAAAGTCTTCATTACTTAATGGTTCATCTACTGGGTACCGAAGACTTTTCAAATTAAAAAGTTATCCTTGTGTCTGAGAGTGCAGTTGAACTTTTAGAATAGCAGCAAAGGTCTTTAGGCTTCACAGCAGCAAACAAGCTAAAAGGAAAACAGTAGGTGTTTATCTTTCCCTCCGCTCATGCGTTATCCTGTCTTCTCGCTGATTCTTTTTATTTCAGTATTCTGTAATGAGAGAGAAACCTGTGGAATACAGTTATGGGATTGATGGCAGAATGAAAGGGAAAGAACACTGATGCGACTCCTGGGCACATGTATTTAAAGCTACATTGTTGGCTCAAAACATTGGTCTTAAATATGATGAAAAACGGGAAAGAGAGACAGATACGCGCTGGAGAATTGGTCGTAGTTCTCTTTTATGGATAAGATATTCTCTAGCTCTGAGATTCCAACAGAATGAGGTAAGCAGAGTTATTGCAGAGTGTGTAAGTTGTTTGCAGAGGAATGCTGAGGGAAGTGAGTGCCTGGCATTCCTGCCCTCACATGCAACCAAGAAACAAAAGAGCAACCTTTTGAGAAGGCAGCTGGTAAAACTAGCAAAGGGCTACTGTGTGCTTGTTACCATGCAACTGTTGTGTTTGAATTTCAGCGTAATTGTATGCACCACTCACCCGATTCGGAAGTAAATTGCAGTTTTATTTGCTCTACAATGGAGATGTGGAATTTAAAAAATGGAACAAATGAAAATAAGTATCTACCATCTGCATTTTGCACTTATGTTTTGTCAAACTGGCATTATCATATTTCTATTACATAGTGTACTCTCTTAATATTAATGTTAGGTTCAAAGGAAACTTCAATTCCATAAGCTCCCAAAGGCAGTCCATGTATCCATCAATGAGCTCAACCTGGAGTATAGGCAGGTTTTTTGTGGTTAGATAATAGCTAGTATTCCTCAGAAACGTATGAAAATGGTTCCCCTCTACCAAAAAGGAATTATTTCTCTTACCTCTGGCAGGAGGGACATATGGCTACCTGTGGTACCATATTAGCACATCAAAGTTCATGCAGGCCTCCAGGCTTCCTCAGTATCTCAAGTACTTGCTACACATTCCAAAGTCACATGCTAACATTTTAGTTTAGCTCTTCTTGCCTCTTCCCAACCCTAAACTCCCTCTAGTTCATGGGCTACCATCCCCACAGGTACACATTATCCTTATAACCCTGCTAGTCTTGCCTGTCTCTGTGTCTGTCTCTGTGTCTCTGTGTGTCCGTGTGTCTGTCTGTCTCTAATCCTGCTTCTCTCACTATTTTTTCTCCATGCTCTATCCCCTGGCATTCTCCCCTCTCTCACAGATAGCCCTGACTATACTCAGTCTGCTGCCCCTGTTCAATATACTTCTTTCTCTCTCTGCTCTACATGCTACTAGATTCCTCTGGCTGTTTGCTCTCTCTCTCTCTTATCTACAATTAAAAAAAAAAACAAAAAACAAAAAACAAAAACAACAACAACAAAAAACCACAATCCCCTTACCCATACCATGGGGCAGGCATGTCATCAGCTTAGATAATTAGCATGCTTATTTTTGTGTTTTTAATAGCTATCTGTAAAAAGAATTGTATTTCCCCACAAATATTTGCAAAAGCCTACTTTTTGGTTCTAAAGAATCTGTAGTCAAGTATGGTCTCTCACATGGGTAATACTACCACTTGGCAGGCTGAGGAAGGGAGACTGTCATGTGTAAGAATTTCACCTGTGTCTTAACATTTGCCATAAGAATTGTGAGGAATTCATAGTTTGTATATCAATTTTTTATCAGTACTAGGCTCGATTAATAGAACAATTTGGCTGGTTACCTTTGGTAGCATGCAGAATACCTTCCTGTCCAAAGACACTAGCATGTAGAGGTAAAGGCAGCGCTTCCACTTCTCATGTTAAATGAGTTGTGTAGATGTTGTCCTCGGCAAGAGCACCTTGACACCAGTCTGTGGAGAGAAACCTATAATCTTTACACCAGTCTGTGTTGTTTAGGAGTTCCCATGGGACACCTCTATCCAAACACTCAACTAGACATAATCTCGTATTGGAAGCTTCATTTGGTGAAAAGAGATTGCTGGTTCGAAATTTTCACCTAGCCATTCCCCGGTCAAATATCCTGAGTGACCCATGACCCTGTGGCTGTGTGGTTGTGTACAGCATGCAGCACAACCATGTGATCTGTGAGCACGTGTGCAATAGCACATAGGCCTGAGTGCACAGGCACGGCTTGGCCTTTATAAAGCGGCACAGTATCCCCCCTCCCATCCCTTCACACTCCTGTCTTTTCAGCAGGCCTGATCACATCTATCCTTCTCTCCTCACCTTAATAAAACTCTTGTTCATGCATTCTGTCATGTTTTGTGACTTTTCCTTGCAGGGTAAGAGCGCCGCTAAAAACCAACAGCTGGTTGGTGCTCTATCTTCCCCATTATTTGGCCATGTCCTTTAGATAATCTTCATATATGTATATTTCATAGGAAACATCTACACATTAGGTTTTCATAATATGCCTCAAATGGCCCTTACATTTTAATGTCTCTTCCAGTTTTCCTTCCATTATCCCCTTCTCCCTCCCCCATCTCCTGTTCTTCCTTTCCCCTCCATGTCCATAACTACTTATTCTATTTTCCTTTCCTAGGGAGATCTATATGACCCCAGTCACTTACTCAATACCTAACCTCTGTGGTTCTGATTAGTGGCTAATATCTATGTATAAGTGAACATATACCATATGTGTCCTTTTGAGTCTTGGAAACGTCACTCAGGATAATGTCCAGTTCTATCCATTTACCTGAGAATTTCTTGATTCCTTTTTTTTAAAGTCCAAATAATATACCATTGTGTACATTTACCACATTTTATTTATTTATCCATTTTTCTGTTGAGGGATATCTAGGTTATTCCCAATGTCTAGCACTTCTGAATAGAGCAGCAGTGAGCATGGTTGAGCAAGTGTCCCTGTGTAGTGTGTCCTTTGAGTACACACTCAAAGTGGTATAGCTGAATCCTGAGGAAAATTGATTCCCTTCTTCCTCAGGAACTGCCACACAGATTTCCATAGTGGCTGTACAAGTTTGTTCCCCCACTGGGAATCAATGTTTCCTTAACATACTCCCCAGCATGAGTTATCACACGTTTGCTGATCTTAGCCATTCTGATAGACACAAGATAAAATCTCAAAGTAGTTCTGATTTGCATTTCTCTTATGGCTAAGGATATTGGCCATTTTTTTATGTGTTTTTCTAACACTTGAGTTTCTTTTTGAGAATTATAAGTTAAGATCTGTAGTCCATTTTTAAACTTCTGCCTCCTTTTTTTGAGTTCTTTATGTATTTCTGATATTAATCCTCTATCAGATATGTAGTTGATAAAAATCCTTTCTTGGTCTGTAGGTTATTGCTTTGTCTGAATAGCAGTGTCCTTTGCTATCTTCTCAGTTTCATGAGGTTCCTTTTGTTGGTTCTTGATCTTAGTGCCTGTTCTAATGGTGTTCTGTTCAGAAAGTCTTTTCCTGTTTCTGAGTTCAAGGTTATTTCCTGCTTTATCGTCTATCAGGTTCGGTTTATCTGGTTTTATCTTGAGGTCTTTGATCCTCTTGAAATTGAGTTTTGTACAGGGTGATGATTATGGATCTTTTTGGATTCTTCTATATGCAGCCATCTGGTTTCACCAGCAACATTTGGTGTCTTTTTTCCAATGTATATTTATGGCCCTGTCTATAAAAAATCAGGTGTCCATAGGTATGTGGTTTATGTCTGCATGCCTAGCTTTTTATGTGAATTCTAGGCCTCTAATTTAGATCCTCATGACTGCATGGCTAGTGTTTTACTGAGAGAGCTACTACCTTCTCAACCTGATCTCTCTACATTTTGTTATTACTATAAACATCAAGTCTTAAGGGGGAAAGGAGGCATTATGAATATTGATAAATTATCCCAGTAATACCATTTTATCAGGTGGCCATTTGTGTCTAATGCAAAGATAATTGAAAATTTAGGCAGTTGTGTGTGCCAATAATTGCGAGTAAAGTTAATTATGATAATGTTAAACTCTATGTGTAATAGTATCCATAAGTGAAATCAGACAAGAAACTCTTTCTTTGTACACAGTGAACATGAAACATGGAGATAAATGGTGAAGGGCATACAGCTATGTCTTGATCTGATCTTAATTGCATAGCAGATAAAGATTAAAGAGCTTTGAGTTGTTATTGTTATTTTCATTTGTATTTTAATCAGCTTTCAATTTTTAAATATTAAAACTCTGACATTACAAGATTCTGGATATAAGAAATCATAAATATTCATCAGATATTAAACATATTACTGCTTTTTCCCATAATGCATATGTTTCCTCTTTTTAATTTTATATTGCACCATTTCATTAGCATTTATGGTGCCTCTCAAAAATTTGCAACACTACTTTTGAGTTTATGTCTTCTAATTCAAACACATAGTAGTGCTACTTTCAAGATCAGCTATCCCCCCCGCCGCCTTATTTTAGCTGGAGTTCAGCTCTTACTGGTGTCTCATGGGTGTCCAATTAAGTAGAGGTCTTTGGGTATCAGGAAGGCTTAAGCCTCCATAGGAAAAGGGTGAGAAACTTTATTAGAAACTCTATGACTAGGGTCTCCAGCTGTATGAAGGAACAGAGATGCTTAAGCTCCACTCATACACTTTTGAGGTGGGATTAAGAACTCAGCACTGCACATACCTCTTCCCTGCAGAGAAATATGCAGAATGCCAAAGTGTAAGCATTACATAGTACAAGGTAATAAAAATGTGGGTGCAGTTACCCAAAGAGAATAAGCAAATTGTATGTTTTACTTACATTTGCACATTTTAAAAAAAACTTATTTTGTTGATAAATACTGTTTTGTTGGTTTGTTTTTCTATTTTCTTTTTTTCTTAAAGAAAGTGTTTGTCTATGTAGGACTAAATAGATAGAGTGTACTGACTTTACTAGGAAGTAAGCCACTAAAAGAGAAATATGGTAGTCTACCAGCTGATTACAGGTCTGTGTTTAATGTGTGTGTGTGTGTGTGTGTATGTGTGTGTGTGTGTGTGTGTGTGCACTTCTTTCTTGGTGAGTACCTCTCAGTATTGACAACTGTGATACATGGCCCTGGAGCACAGGTAGGATCCTACAGGTCACACAGGTCCCTTATTTTTGATGTGATATTAACTGTTTCTTGTATCATTTGAATTAGAGATTTTCACCTGGCTTCTGAGTGGGCGAGTTTGCTAGAGAAAAAGATGATTAATGGTGAGAGGAGAAATGAGAAGTCATCTGTGGACTTGTCTTAGAGAACCCTGTAGGGCATTCCTTATCATTTGACTGATAAATCTGTCTATGTAGTAGATTCTTCCGTATGGACATATGCAGCATTTGAGAGCAGCTTCCACAATTACTAGATTGGAAATCACTGCTAATAAAATGATTTTCATTTCAACTCCTTGTTTAAACAATTGCTTTTCCTTCTTCAAGCAGTGTGGCCTTTTCTTTAATTGTGCAGACTTTCATTAATACACTAGGGAGGATGATAGAAAACGATCCATTTATGTAATTGCAGCTAGCTGGTCATACACAGCTTGGGAAAGCAGCACATTCCACAGCATGGGGTCCACACTATAGAACTCCGGCTGTCATTTAGATAAGTTCCTTTTCACTAGTAATATATTAACTCCAGTCCGTTTAACTGTATGAGCAATGCATGTATAAATGTACATTGCACAAATATAAAATCTGTTTCCAGCCTTTGTAATTTTAGTTAAGGAGTAAACCTCCAGTAGCAATTATTTTTCCAGCTTAGCATCAGAGGAAAGTATCATCATCAAGAACATGGAGGTATCTGAAAAACTAAGAGGCCACAGAATTATAAAGTATACAGCATGAGGGTATGTATTATCTAGTTTTGCCTAAAGAATCTACCAAGGTTTAGTGTGTTAAATTAGCAATTGCTGTCCCACAGATTGGGGGTTAGAGTCTGACAGTGGCTTGGCAAAGTTATGTTAGAATGCCATGTATCTCTTCATTAAACACACTGGCTGGGTCGCTGTCATGGCAAGTCTTGACCAGGGCTAAAAAATGCACTTACACACTCACTAACATTGTCCATAGGCCTCACCTTCTTGTTGGTTCTTGGCCAGAGATCTGATCTAATTTTCTCACTATTTGGACATCTCCAAAGGTACCTGAGTATACTTATGAACCAGCAGCTGACTTCATTCAGAGTAGCATGAAGGCAGGGAGGCAAGAGTGTACTCAGAATGAAAGCCTTATTCCTCAGGCTATTTTCATAATATAATCTCAGAAGTAAGCAAGTATCGCTTCTACCACACTGTGGTCTAAATGATAGTCACTAAGTCTAGCAAAATTCAAAAGCAGAATTGAGCTATCCCTCCTAAAGGGAGACGTTTGTAAGAACATGGATAGATAAGTTTTAAGCCTTGATCTGAGTGAGGGATTGTCAAGATAGACATATATTTCTTCACTTCATTCCCAGATGAGCAATGCGAGGCCTAACAGGTGACCTGTACAAAGAAGCATAGTCACTTGAGTCAGAAACAATGCTTCTTGACTGCTTGCCTGTGGATTATGTGTCTGTGTGTTGCAAACAGATCTCATCTATCTAGTCACCAGAGACTAAATACTTCATTTTGTGAAATAAAAAAAATGAAAAACAACACAAATGATAGTAAATATATTAGATTTTAAACTTCCCAAGATGTGATCTTCTTAACTGCTTCCTAAAATATTATGTTTTCATCACAATTTTGGTAATGATTCATTATGTGATCAATCTTAGGGATATTGTTCATATCATTATTAGATCAAACAGGGTTGTTGTCTTGGCCTAACTTACACCCCTATTATTGGCCCCAGCTCCCTCTTCTCAGTATATTGTATATTTTCTGTGCCTTTCTTCAGTTCTCAGTTGTATGTCACTCATTTCTTACTCTTACTATTATATAATTGCTAAGCTAAGTTCTTCTCTACCCCACGTCATTCAACATTAACAAATATTTATTGAGCTAGTGCTGAATTGTGAATCTGGGTTAGCTAATAAATTACCTCTCCCATCACAGGCCCTATTGTGTGTCTTATTAACGAAAACAGTGGTTGAGACAGATAGGATTATTTGATGAAGTCATGAATAATACTGTACAATGTATTAGGCGGCCCAAGAGTTTGCTTTTTCTGTGAGTTGGGATTGTCTGTGCAGAGGATGGATATTACATCTGGAACTTGAATCAGTGCTTGTGTTTGGGACTGGGAAGAAGACAATGTGATGTTTGGCAAAGGATATAATGTGAACATTTTTTGCAGATCTCAAAGGCATTGTGTTGATTGAATGGTTCATGGTTTGCGTACCAGATTCTGTCTCCATGCTCTGGAATCAGACCATTCACCATCCATGTTCATCTCTGTCATATGCTACCCATGTACCCTTGGAGAGTTTACTTAATCTGGGCTTTTTCATCTTTCAAGTAGAGGAAATACTGTCTGATCGCCCACATGTTAAGAGAACTTCATGAGACAACTGTAAAATACAGTGACTTCCCTCAGTGTCACCAGCTACTAATTCTCATAGCCACAGCTGCTGGTCAGTTCCATGGAGTAACTAACCCTCTGTCCTACAGGAGGGACAGACTGGGTATACAAACAATGGGGTGGCATAGTCAGACTGGTGTGGTTCAAGGCTTAGAAAGCCAGGACAATTGCAACAGATGTGAAGTCTATGGTGTGAAGTAGGGATACTAAGGCTAGGCATTTAAGCATGAAGGAATTAAAATCATGATCGAGGGCTATGGCATATAGGCTAAGAGAATTAGGATTCCAAAGGTTTCCAGGGGTGGATGGTGGCTGGGGAATGGCATCCAGACTTATGCTTAAAATTCTTATTCTAATCAATAGATAGGAAAATGTAAGATTACAACTCAGGAGCCCTGTTAGGAGTACCTTCCTGCCATAGGAGCCACAGTATATTGTGATAGTAGTAATGGGCCTAGAGGAAGTGTTTCTTGCATTAGGGAGAGACACATAATACTAGGTGAATCTATTTGGCCATGAGGAATAGAAGCCTCTGGGTCTCTGTCTTGAGCAGTGATGAGTTAAGGTACCCAATTGGAAGACAAGAAGGTATAGTGAGGAAGTAACCTACTGAGAAAAAAACTTGTACTTGCTCATTTTTACCCCCCACCCAAAAATAATCGAAGATATACAAATTCTGGTTTTGCAATTAGATAAGCTACACAATCAACATTGATCTTTTCCCTTTCGTCTAGTGTTGAGAGTAATATTCTGTAGTCTGAAATATTTGAATACTGAATACAATTATAGGCTTGGTTGGTTATGTGTACAACTGCCTCAGGCTGACAGATTCTGATGTCCATGCTGACTGAGACAATTTGAAGGGATGGGCTAAATTATTTTCCTATCCACCACTTCTATTTATACAGAAATTACACTTGACTGTGGCGACACTAATCAGAGCAGAGCTGATCAAATTCAGCTCCCCCGCTGACGAACTCGGCCAATAAGCCATTCGTGACTGGCAGGTGTTGCTTTCCATCTCTTGCATATTATTCCTCCTCTTGCCAGCATCCCTACATTTTAAAATCATTTCCCTTTTTACTCCCATATCCATGTGCATTGAAAGGAAACACTAAGTGTTGTTGTTTGATTCCTAGACATAGCTTGCATTTACCTCTCTCCATCCTTTCATTTCTCCTTTGGCTTAAATACAGGACCAGGAGAAATGGGACAAAAGGTGTCTTTAAAAACATTTTATCATATAATGTGTATGACTACAGGGACACACATGCTATCGCGCATCTATAGCAGTCAGAGTAAAGCTACTGGTGTTGCGTGTCTTCTTCAATTGTGGGTCCCGGGAAAGTGCTTTTTCCAAATGCGCCATCTCAGGGACCCTAGAACAAGGGTTCTTGACATCTTTGTGTGTGTGTGTGTGTGTGTGTGTGTGTGTGTGTGTGTGTGTAATGAACTCTTATGCTAGTCTAGTGAAGCCTCTGGGCTTCATTCAGAGGCATATTTTAAAATACACTAGATAAAATGCATATAATTAGGAAAGAATCCAATTATATTGAAATAGATCTGTCAAAATATTATTTTTTCTGTTGTTACTGTATATGATCATTTTCTAATTTGTTAAATTAAAAGCTGTAGCATAATGTTTAATAAGTCACCGTTTCAAATTAGAGGCCAATTTTAATAATATTTTGAGACCTATAACTGTACTATAATAGGGAAATATCTCTAGTTTTAATGGTGATTGACTCATAGAAAGGCTAAACCTAGGGTGACCTTTAAATATATTCATAATTAAAGGTGATGGTAAATTTTAATTAGAGTATAGAAAAGGTACATTTTTTTTAACCCCTCTCCACAGTTTCATTGAATTCTATGTCTTTCAGCTTAAGAACCACAGGTACTAATACAAGGCACCTCAAGTTTTAGTGTGAAAAAAGAAATTATCTGGAGAGCTTATTAAATGCGGATTTATGGGCACTGTCCTAGAAGATACTGACTCAGGAGTTCTGAAGCGGGGGCTGGGAACACACGTCTTAAACATAAATCCAATGTGTTTTTTATAAATCAAGTTCCAGAATTATCTTTTGAGAAGTAAAGGCTGAGATATAGAACAAGATTTGTAAAGATAGTTAGTGTAGATTTGTCTTTTGGTGGGTCACTACCCTCATGGGAACATTTCGACTTCTGTATATTTCCTATTAATATTAGAGTAAATACTATTATATTATCAAATAACATATTTGATTATAGATAGGATGTTTCAAATGTATTTAGAATTTATTATATGGAATAATTATTATAGAAATCATGAAATATTTGTTGTATCATCATTTTCCTCTGAAGGGTAGAATGTTTTTTAAGAGAAATTTTTAGATGCTTGATACAATATCACCAAGGCATAGCATTGGGTAATAATCATAAATGCAATGCAATGTAGTCCTCTGACATTGAAATCATTTCAGTAATTTTACAGTACATTTGAATTGCAGCACCATTCACCCGCTGAGTTTCCATTAACTTTGCAGAAAATCTCTGTCCACAAAGAGACACAAGTGTCAAGTTTCTCCTTCATGCTCACAGACCTGGCTTGAATCATGATGCTGTAGAAGATAATTATTATTAATTAAAGCATTCCTATCAGCCTGGGTTTTGTTTAAGTGCATATTGAATATGTTCATAACCTCTGCTGTCTCCGTGATTTGGAAAGAAAAGTAAAAGAATCCTGTTCTTTGACTCTACCCAGCTCTCCTGGGGATTCCCTGGTGTCATTGAGCAGCCTTTTTGATTTGGCTGGTACCTTTTTGAAAAAGAAGTGGGCCTTCAATATTATAAGTCGTTGTAGTGCAAACTCATTATTGTCAGATTAGATGCCCTGACCTTCACTGCGGCCAGCAGGATGACACAGACAGCGTGGAAAGGAGGGTTCACCATGAGTAAATGCACACTAAGTGTCACTCAGAGGTCACGGCCCTACACATAGCTTTGTGCTTTCTTACCACATCAGCTTTTGTACTCACAACATATTCAGCCCCCCTGAAGCGTAAGTTTAAGTCAGTCATGTTTCTAGAAATCTATATAGATGTATTTTTGTTATTGATATATTTCACCCCAGAGAACATACTACATAATATAAAACAACACACACACACACACACACACACACACACACACACACACACACACACGAGAGAGAGAGAGAGAGAGAGAGAGAGAGAGAGAGAGAGAGAGATGTGCACAAAGAATTTGTGAATAATATCCAAAGTTTCCTTAATTTGTCTATAAAGGTAATGATTTCCTTATACATTCAAGCAAGTCTGGCATGGTCACAGATTGCAGTTCAGTTTCTAAAAATGTATCTCCCATTTAAGCCTTATGAATCATTTCCCTCCCTGTCTATTTCCAATTTATTCTCCTTTTAGCTTAGTTTTTATATAGGTGAGTACTCTTGGTAGCATTGCTATGGATGAGAGAATTCAATTATATTTACCTAATTCTTAGCAATTTTCTGTTGCTATGACTGATTATTACACACACACACACACACACACACACACACACACACACACACATCTCAATAAGTAAAGAACTTAAGTTTAATTTTCATGAAGTATCCAAATAGTCCAAGGCCATGTTGTTTCGCATCTAATGGAAGCTCTTGCTGCACCATCCCATGGTGTAATGTGGAGAGCAAGAGAGTCTACCTGCAAATGTGAAAGAGAGAATGCCTTTAGTTAACTTATCCTTTTTTTTTTTTTTAACTTAGTTAACAAAGTTCTGAATACCTAATCTGTTCTACATTAAAGAGTTAATTCATTCGTGGAGTCAGAGCCTTCATGATCTGTTGCCTTCTTAAAGGTTCTTCCTCTCCACATTGCTGAGAGAAGAGATAAGCTTTCAATTCCTGAAATTCTAGTAACACTTTCATACCATAGCATCCATCAATAGTCTTGGGGTCTAAAAAAAAATCAGAATTCTAGAATTATGCCCAATAGCAATCTCCTTCTAGCTGTTGAATGGGAGAGAACACATTGGTAAGTTTTCTAAGAAATAGATTACTCTTATATAACAAGTAATGATGTTTTAAAATAATTTTATGTTAATAGTTATCATTTTGAAATGTTCACTATTTTATTGGGATAGAAGTCCTGTCCTGGTCTACCATTTCCCTACTTTGTATTCCTTTGGTATGCTCTCCTATATAAGGAGGCAATCTTCAGTACTACCTCAACCTTGGAATATAAAGTATATCTTTTTTATTTCCTTTTAATTTTCATAATGACATTCTATTTATTTCAGTATATAAACAGATTTTAACCAAGAGATTATATATGAGAAGAATAAATAAGGGATAGAGAAGATGCATCTATCATTTGATTTTTTATTATTATCATATCCTTAACAAAGGGGATCTTAAAAATATGTCTCAGATGCTTGAGAAATGGCTCAGCGATTTAGAGCCCTTAAGGCTCTTGCAAAGGACCCAGAGGTCAGCTCCCAGTACCAACATGTAGTTTACAGCTCTCTTGGGATCCAGTGCCCAGTGACCTCTTTGGTAGAGTAAGCTCCAAGCAAAATTATTCAGATGTAGGGATGTTTTGTTTTGACTAACCTTTCTCTCTCTAAGTATTGTTTGACTAACCTAAGATTGCTTGTGTTTTATTTTGCACACATAGAAAAGAAGAGAACACATGTGTGATTTTATGAAAAACTGATCATGTAGTCTTTATCCTTATTTCCTTGCATCATTTGTAAGAAGCCATTAGGCTCTTGTCTGGATTCACCCCAGTAGTTGTAGAGGCCGCTGAGAATACAAATCCCAGAGTTTCTCTAAGATCCCAATTTTAGTTGTGACAATCAAATTAAATACACTCTGTAAAGTGTTCAGTAAAGACCTGGGGAGCACGAGAGCTCAAGAAATGTTATCTATTGTTAATACTTTCAAAGTCACATTGACTTTTGTATTCTTTAGAAATAAAATGTGTACATTATTAAGTGTTTTTCATGCCTTGTTAAATTTTGATATGCAACAATTTGAGAAGCCTTGTTTTGTGCCCCAAACTAGGCCACAAGAATATATAGCTAAAAAAAAAAAAAAAAAAAAAAAAAAAAAGACATGAGGGCTCCGTGACATTTTTCTTGTATTTGTGTGCATAAATTATGGCAATTGTGTAAATGAGTGAAAAATAGCGATATGCTTTGTTGATTATTATTAGACACTGTACTTGCCTTTTTATAGAAGTTATTATATGATTTCTCAGGGCAGTCTGAGTATCTTACATCGCCATTGATCCTGTACCCTTCAATGGATGACTTTTTTTTCTTCTTGATAAGCTGCTGTTGGTGTGGAGGCTTTTATTTTGTTGGCAGTCTGGTGTTTATTTATTCGTGTTGATGTATAGTTTATGATTGATGAATTTCGTTATTTGTCAGTTTTATTTACATGTACCATGCATGTTGTTTGCTCACCCCAACACTGTGTCTTCTTCTCCTGTCTTCATCTCCATTCATCACGTTCGCAGCTTGCAGTTTTGTGTTCCTGCTCACCATGAGGCGCATCTGGTTTCACTTTCTGGGAAGACTTCTTGCTAATGAAACCAGTGTGGGTATAAAATGTAGAAAAATGTGGAATTTTGTCAAAATTTATTTTTAGAATTTCCAAGGTAGAATTCTAGAAAGCAATTAAATGAAGCTAAGAATTTTCATGAGGCTCCTGTCAGCTAATATTTTCTATGCAATGCCATAAAACAAGCATTCTCAATATTGAGTAGCTTAAAGCAATGGTTTTATTGTGAACGTTATGACTGTGAATTGGCTGGTTTTTATCTGGCATGGTTCCACATAACGGAGCTCCCCTCACTTCATGTCTTCCATGCTTATTGGGACTTGGTAGCATTTGCAGAGTAGTATTGAAATATGGGGACTATCAAACATGAGATGCCTATGAATGTCTGTGCTAAGAGCTGCTGCTTTGCTTCTTGGAACACTGCCCTGGGAAGATCATAACATCCCAAGGAAAAACAGTCATTAGATATGTAGAGAAATGCACTCTATCTTTAATTAGAGGAAGCAAAAAGACACATGGAAAAGGTGTGGGTCTTGGGTCGGCAGGTAACAAATAATCAGAAACAAAAGCAATCCACATATTCATTAATAATGATTAATAATTTATTAGTTAATAATAATCAATGCATCCAATAATGTACAAGGCCAAGATGAGGACGAAATCTGTAGATAAGAAGAGGAAGAAATAAGCTGAACTATACATAGTTTATTCACTCTGTCCTACATAGCAGTATGTGACTACCAATCTTTTGTTGCCTTTTTTTAAAAAATGGTTGCTGCCTTTTAAGCCACAGCATCTGAACCAGCAAGTGCAACTCAGGTTAGGCCACAACGGCCTAAACTGGAGGGAAATCTGTTCCCTCCTGCTCCAACTGTTAGTGAGCTATGAAGGGAACTTGACTCTCTCCCTCTAAAGAACTCAAGATTCAAGGGTTAAGTTGAAATTCTGCTCTTCAGAGAGGCTGAATAGCAAGTAGCTCACCTCCTCTCCTTGCTAGCATCCTCCAAATAAGCCCTCCTGCTTCTCCTCACCCCTCCTTAGAAACCCTTCCTCACTCACTAGCTCCTCCCTACCACTTCCTGTCAGCTAGCTGCTGAGGCAGCCTCCTGACTGCAGGTGAATTTTATTTAATCAAACACATCTTTGCATCATTAAACAAATGTTCCAGAACATAAACAAAAGTAACACACCTTCAAATAATATTCTACAACAACCCTTTCAGACCAGATATGGGAAGATTGGGGACAAAACACAACAGAAACCCACAGCACCTTTTTTGCTACTAGATTTTGTTTGGTCCAAAATCCTTGAGAAGGTTCTTAATATAGTGCTGCTGTGTTGCAGTCTCCAAATATTTTAATTCACTTGTTTTCTTTCTTTTTGCCAGTGGACCTTCTAGAAAACTGAAAAAGAGAAATTTCCTATGATTAATACTTAAAAAAAAATCACTGGTAGCAAATGAAACTTCCAAGTGTACTTACTATATTTTAAGATGTTCTAAAGTTAGAAAAGGTAATTTAAATGTCGTCTTCATTTGAAGAAATGACAACTAAGAATTTATCTGACAATTAGATAGGAGGACTTCAATAAAATTCCAATCACACAAATATCTGTTTTCTATAGTTACTACTATATGGAAAACTAGAAACATCTGTCAGCTTATGACTGTTGTATTTTCACAATTGCAGAATGTGTTGAAACATGTCATCTTGGATCCTTTCTTTCACACCAATATGTGGTTTTTTTTTTTTTTTTCACACCTGGTATTCCTTTTTCAAAATGTAACCTGCTAAGTAACTCTGATTTTGGATATATATATATTTACATGATTTGGACAATAAAAAATATTCATTTCTACAGAGTTTATAATATTATAATTATAAGAATGATTTCTATGCCATTAACCACACTACAGAATATAGTGTGCTGAGTGTAATGCAGGGGCTCTTAACAATGTATTTGCTTTTAAAAATATTTTGAGCATCTGCTGGGACCGGATGGTGAGTGAGAGGTGAGGAAAAAGTGAGTTTGTGGTAGAAATGGTAGAAATGATAGTGTCCTTGAAGTAAGAAGAGTTGGTGTCAAGGCCACAGGTGAGAGGAACTGACACAGGTTCAGGATTTCTGAAGTAAGACGTGTTAATTGGATAAGGTTGAACTGGGAGTGGGGATGCTGAGTTGGAACACTCGGCAGGTAGAGGAGATGCCATGTGGCATACACCCTAATAGTCTTTCACCACACAAACTAGGAGACACTGTTGACAGATTGTGTGTTAGAGACAATTTGTGTTTTAAAGACAACTGTATGACAGTGTGTGGGATGGGTAAACTTAGTTCTGTTTAGGCAGATGTTACAGCAATCTAGAAAAAATAATGGTGGTGTAGAGTGTGACAGTGATTGGCAGTTGGTTGCTAAGGACTAAAGACATGGAAGCTGTTTGGGATATGCTATAACTTTAAATTGAAGGGTTTGCTGGTGGTGTGGCAAGCAAGTTATGAGCCGAAAATGAGCCAGCCTATGCCAGGAGAAGCTACCCATTCTTCCTGGACACACCCCAAATGAGGGGACTGAAGAGAAGTGGCTCATTTTGATATAAGAATAAATTTTACTTTGGAATCACCAGAACTGATGATTTTTTCTTTGTTTTCTTTACTTCTGTATGAAGATGCATAATAGATATTACGATGTATGAATGAAGAGCTCAGAAATGTGTCCCCTACTCTCATCCCACATATCTCCTTAGAACACGAGCAAATTAGGAAGCCTGAAACCCTAAATAAGATATTCCGTTTTCATTTATATTGAATATATGAATTGTTGATTGTAGTCAGCCCACATTTGATTGCTCTAACCTTTTACAAGGTGGATACTAGGTAAGCAGATATTGCCATGGGAGGAGGGTAGAGTTACAGCCAATACCACCATCATTATGCTTTAAAACCATTCATCGTGAGCGACTCACTATGAAGACTAAGCATGCATGAACAGACTTTAGTGGCCTAATCAAATAAAACTTATACTGAAGATTATCTCACAGGAATTTAATGATATGCATAATTGTTATTCTAGTGCATGATAATTAGGCAAGTACTTCTTGTAAATGATGATAATTTGTGTGATTTCACCACAGCCAAATGAAGCACCAGCCGAAGCGATATGGCAAAATAACAGCAAGGTAAAGAGGTCAGAGGCAGGAAAGCAGGTTGTGTTCCTCAGTCCAGTGACTCCATATCCACAGAGTGACTTCAAAAATGATTCCTCTTGAGGAAAGGAGAGCAGGTGGAGGATTGAAGAGAAAATTAAATTGAAAAAAAGGGAAGGAAATTAATGTTAGCATTTGTTGTGGGCTGAATCGAGTCCCCCTGTAAAGGTATATGGAAGCCTCTACCCCTGTGGACCCTCAGTGTGACCTTAGTTTGAAATTGGTTGTAAACATTAATTAGCTGAGATGGGGTCTCACTGGAGGAGGTGGACTCCCATCCAGCATACTGGTTCTATAGGAAGACAGTCTTCTGAAGAGAGAAACAGAGAGAGAAATATGTGAGGAAAGGAGAAGAGAGAGAGTGTCAAAGCCAAAGTGTGCTAAGGAATTCCTAGAACACAAGGGAAGGGAAGCTTGTTCAACACCCGGTGTGGACAATGTGACCACAGTAGCTCTAAGAGCTGTATGCACTGATTTGCAGATTAAAGCCTCTGGCTCAGGTTCCAGGGCAATTTTAGTCCTTTGTACATGAACAAATATTTGCTGCCTACCTTCTGCTTGCTTAGCATTTCTTTAACTACTGAAGTGAAGCATCACTGACCAACACAGCGCCTGCCCTGAAGGGGTTTATTGTCTTTGTCTTATGTCTTTCTGACCACTCTGGTATTTTTGTTGAACTGAACACGTGACACATTTGTTTAAATGTTTTTATTTATATGTCTGTCTACTCTATAAAATAGTGAAATTTTAATGACCCAGAATAAGGCATTATAAAACCAATGTTTGCTAAGTGAAAATTAGAAAAAAGAACTAATAAAGTCATCTGGAGGGTTAGAGAAGAGGGGTGTATTATATACTAGTGGAAAAGAGATAATGGAATGCTATACTGTTTGCATCTTTACACACTAAGTAGGGCATTTTTGAAAAATGCTCAATTTTATGCACTAGAGTGATTTTTGTGCATTTTTACCTTCTTGTAACCTGAGTAGTTTTCTCTTTTGCTATTAAAGCCTTTGTTGCTAGATTATTGGGTTTTATATGTTGTTTATTTTCATGTAAAACCTATAACACCTTTTAACATTTTATGAAGCATTTTATTTTATGTATCTATAAAACCCAATATGATTTTTTGGTGAAAAGAACTCACATAATGAGAATGATGGCTAAAAAGTTCTGTGTCAACCTGTGTACAATTTAAAGATGATAATCTAGGGGGCAAATAGATACTTATATACAGATATGGCATGTGAGAAATTTATGGTAAAATACCTAATGACTGATATATCATTGATTTCAGTTTAGCAAATCAAATTCAAATATAAAATATAATAGTTTTACTCCTCTCAAACTTTTGTATTATCTGCCCCTCCACACATTCTACCCCATGCTTCAGCTCCAATTCTTTGCAAAGAGACCAATGTACTTTATCTCTTGGGTTTTCTTAGATCATAATGAGGGAAATGTTATTGGGCATACTTGTCGTTCTTAGCTTCAAATTGTAAGGACATTAAAAATAAAATAATAACTGTATTATTTCCCTTTGGATTATTTCATTTGTGTTGACTCTGAGAAACATAAGGGTTAAGTAAGGTCATAATTATTCTCTGACTATATATATATATATATATATATATATATATATATATATTCATATATATTATGTTGTATATAATTAATATAAATATAATATGAATAAAAATAAATAGAAAGTAAATATAATATAATATGTGCTATATATATTTCTGTTAGTATACTCTTCTCTGTAGATATTATTTCTTGAATCTGGCTATTATTTAGTTTACACTCATTGTAAAAGAAACGGAAGTCATGGTGCTTATTGCCCACATTGCTACTTACATGCATATAGCCTTACATCCAATACCACCATGTCAACGTTAATTTTAGTATCCCAGGTCAAAATCATGTTGCCCTCTGGTGATCCATAGAGTACAAAAATGAAACCCAAATTCACTAGCATGAACTACTCATTTAAAATGTACATTTCAACTTCAAGTCCATACAATAATTAAGCAGTCTGTAATCAGTGAATGTGTGTGATAAGCAATGTAGCTTTCTGATATTTTAATGTCTATTTGGAAGACTTTAGAAGTGAAAATGGGGTGTGTGTGTGAAGTATAAGTCATCAGAAAAGAATGGAAGATTAAGGTATCTACCTCCTTACAATTGGAAATATGAAGAAACTTTATGTCACCAGAGATAGAAAGCTGACTCTCCCCTTCCAGGGTTATCTGTGAACAGAAATACCAGAGTAATGAAGAAAAGCTCTATGGTGCTTTGCAAACTAACAGATTTTTTTTTTTTTTTTTTTTTTTTTTTTTTTACTTTAGTGGAATTGATTTTATTCTGAAAAGTCTTATTTACGTCCTGAGGGAGATTTTCAGTGTGTCCACCCTGCATTCATATAATTCTGCTTGAGAATCTGCTCCTTTCTCAATGTTCACAAAGAGATTTTTATAGTTATCTGCCATGGAAGAGAGTAGTTCAGATATTTTATTTTATCTGTGTGTTGCAATTTTGGCCTTTATCATATGTGCTTTCAAATGCATGTATAATCTGCCGTTAACAGTCTTACTGTGTGCTATTTAGAGTTTCTATAGGTGATTCTAAAGGTAGTTTAGAATTGGCAGTGACCTTAGCTGCGACCTACTTAACTCTTAAGTCTCTCTGAGTTAAATATCCACATGTTGTAGTATTGAGAATTATACTCTAATTCTTCTTTGAGTGTACATCAACAACAATAAATGCGACTTTTCTGTATCAATATCTTCCCTCTAGAAAACTCTTGATCCTATCTCTGGGGCAGATTTATCCTATTATAATCAATGCTGTCGTAAATAGACAGATGCATGGGTTTTGACGGACAACTGAAGCGGAGATAAAAAGTGTGACCTGTCTGACTCTTTCGTTTCTAAATCTATCGAGAAAATAAATTGGACGATATGCGCAGGCTTCTCTGCACACACTGAATTGGCATTTGTGCTTTGTTAATTAAAAACCATTAAATAGAGTAAATGCCTGCAGTAGTTAGGAGCCTTTCTGCAGAAAGCCCCCTAGCAGTTCAGAGATAAACAGTGTAGGCTCTGATAGTTTAAACATTGCTGGCGTTACTATGGAATTCCAGTGCTTCAGCGCCAACACAGTGCTTTATGCAACTTAAGGTCCCCAGGCGACACTTGGCAATCAAGTGTGCTGACTTTTCAAATAAGAAAGAGAAAGACTGGTACACATTTTCAAATGAAGGAAACTTACTTAGCTAAGAATTGCTTTTCTACTAACTTAGCACCATATGCTTCCCGCCTTGTGTCCTCCACAGTGTTTGGCACTCATGCATTTGGCTATGTATTTAATGTTGAAGCAGAAAGCTGGGTGACATCAACAGAAGGCAGAGACCAGAATAAAAACCAGCCAGGCAGTTCTTAGTCTGTGATCATTCAGGACAGCATTTATGGTGGGTGTGAATGTTCTTAAGGAATTCTGTCTAAACAATCTTAACTAAGTGGAACATTGAATAATGAGTTCCTTGCTTCAGCTAAATACTTGGGCTTAAAGAAGAAGATATTGGCCACGGCAATATCGTCAAGATGCCAGGACTATCTGAAACTATAGGAAACGAGAGTTTCAAACCTCAGTTGTGAAAAGGGAAAGAAACACCAACCCTGCAGGGGGACATGCCAATGTGGGCAGCATACCTCCTGCCATGGTAGGGGGAAGAGGGTTGGGGAATGGGAGGTGAGGTAAGGTGTGAAATGGAGTATAGGTTGAGTACTATCCAGTCAACTGGAATTTTCCACAGCTGTGGTGAGAAGAGGAACCAGTTTTGAACAATGAGTGTGAAGAATAAAAAGAAATACCCAAAGTTCCTAAAAGCATGGATAAGAAATCTTAGAATTATGAAGCACAGCAAATGTTACCCGTGGCTCCTTCTTAATGACTTGTATCAGAATGGCAGCATGCTGTTGAGTGGACCAGTAGCTCTATAGTGATCTGGGGTGGACCATTTCTTTTCTTTCTTTTGTTTTTGTTGTTGTTTTGGTTTGGTTTTTTGAAACAGGTTTTTTCTGTGTAGCTTTGTGCCCTTCCTGGAACTCACTTGGTAGCCCAGGCTGGCCTCGAACTCATGAAGATCTGCCTAGCTCTGCCTCCCGAGTGCTGGGATTAAAGGTGCGTGCCACTACCGCCTGGCTTCTTTTCTTTTCTTAATCTATTTTATTCTGATTTATGTTATTGAAGGAAACTGTGGTAGCCACATGTCAGAAATATTTAATTATTTTTAAACACACACCTCTCACCTTTTGCTTTTCTAGGACAATTCTACAATGGCTTGTAAAAGGTTTTGGTACTGGAATAGGAATAATTTTGCACCAGGCAACTCTGAAATTAATATTGTTACCAAAATACTATTTGATAAGGAACACTACTGCAAAACCATGAGGTAAATTGAGGCTCTGATAGCTAAGGAATGAATAGTAGGCAAGCAGTGTCTGGGAAGTAAAATGCCCACCCAAAGATTATGAATCAGGAAAGTATCATTTGAAGAAAGCTTCTGAAATTTCCAATTCTCCCTGAATTCAAGTGGATATTTTTATTCTAACTACATTTCATTTATTAGACTCAATGTGCGTGGACAACATAAATGTGTGTTTGTACTTATATTTCATTTAAGAACCTTCTGGAAGTTTTGGCATGTATTTTAAAAGAACCAAACTTTCACATTTATACACATATAAGGACTATTCTATAACATTGTGTCTTTGTTTTTGTTTCAACACTTGGTTTAGGAATGTGAGGTATCGATGAACTATTAAATAATTAAAATTAAAGATATATATTACAATTGAAACTAAGAATAAACATACCTGGTTTTCAGATATATCAGGATTAGGTCTTATGTCTACTTTATATGTTTTTCTGTCACTTTGTTTATTTGTGACTATTTGTCTTGCCCAAATCACACAACTCACAGTGTAGGCTGACCTCCTTTTCTCTAAAAGTTTGGGGTTATTTTTAGGGGTACCTCCCTAGTGCATTGCATTTTAGTGAAATATTTTATGACTTAGCCATATCTTAAGCCTTTAAGTGTATCCTTTGTGCATGTTGTATGTGCATGCATATGTGTGTGTGTGTGTGTGTGTGTGTGTGTGTGTGTGTGTGCATGTGTGTGTATCTTTTCTGAGAATGAGAGAAAGTGAAACATGGAGACACAGAGAGAAATTTTATGTGCTCTACCGAGGCAGAAGTGGCAAATGACACTGTGAGTCTCTGTGAGTAGCTCTAGCTTGGGGAAGAATCCAGATACACATGCTAAAAAGGAAAAAGAAGGAAATTCAGGGGAAATTAACTGAGTAGATCTTTCCTGAAAGAAATGCATTCTTTAGAACTGGAAATAATAAATAATAAAACTTCTAATTCTGTTATGGAATTTTAAAATAAGTTCAGGAATAAATGTTTTTCAAAAAGTTAAAGGGTGTGGCTGTGATTGAGTCCAAGGACAGAAAGCAATTGAAACATCTTCTGAATATTTTGGAAATAAAATTTTTTAAAAAGCTTTTAAATATATATTCAGTGGACATTAGAACAGGTTCTCAACTTACGGAAAATCTTCAACTCTGTGCCATTGGCTATTTGACCCAATAGAATTTTTTTTCATCAGTTATGGAGAGCTGGTGATGTTTAGCATGATTGCCAGAGAACGGAGGCACATGTGTGGAGATTAGGATGGAGTATGGTGTTTGAGATTTCAAGCTTAAAACAAAACTCCAGTATTGAGCAATCATTGTTGTGCTTCTGGAAGAATGCTTTGAAAAATCACCCCAGCTATTCCAGTGCCAAATGTTTCAAATGCCTTTTTGATTCCTGATTTATTTCTAGTTAATGTTCATAAATCAAATGAACATGTATTTAATTGGTGTTTGAAGGACAGTAGTAGTCAGGTGAAGAGCTTTGGATTCACTTCTAGTTTCCATGGATGTAGAAAAATGTCACCACTCTGTTTTTACCTGTCCCATTCCTTATATTTTTTCCCATAAGTCATGCATAAAGATATAAAGGCACAGTTACCTGGAATTTATGGCCATTTTTAACACCTCATTTCTAAATCATAAAAAAATTAAAAACATCTCTTTGAGATTCTTTTGCAAGGTACTCAAAGTTTGAATTTCAGTCAATTAATCTAATCATGTTGGCTTTTAGAACCATCTTTTAGATAATTCAGAATCAAAGAGGTTAATATGAGTAAAACTGCTTTGTGAATAATACATTTTAAAAATGTTATTATCTATATAATTCTTACAATAGTTTCGTATCCTACTCCTTTGATATTAAACTATCCTGCCATTATTATGTGGAGGTTTGACTATATTTAAGAGAAGATGATTTTAGAATTCTGAATTCTTAAGTTTTAAACTACTTGCTTATACTGGGACATTGAAAAATGGGGACATTAAAATATGACTTAAAATTAAATTAAAAATATTTAAGAGGGCTGGGGATTTAGCTCAGTGGTAGAGCGCTTGCCTAGCAAGCGCAAGGCCCTGGGTTTGATCCTCGGCTCAAAAGAAATATTTAAGAACATACTCAGCATGTCACACTAGCTAGTATATAGTACGCACTTCTGTTCAAACACCTCAGGTGACAAGCTAACACTCTTGTCTTCTAACCAGCCATATTTACCCTCCTTCACCTAAGACTCGGAAAAGAATGACTTTGTGAAGGTACCTTTCCTCATTGCAGAAATGATGGATGCTAACTGTCTAACTTTTCTTAAGCACACCTGCCATTTAAGGGTCTAGCTTCTTCCTGACTAAAGAGTACTGCTCTTAGAATTTCTTTCCAAATAACTAGACCATTCCATGAATGCATTCTGAAGAACATGACACTGAAATACAGGGCCAAAGACATAATAAAAAGTTTCTTTTCTCTCGCTGACTAGCTATGCGATGCTTATCAACAGGACTCGAATATTTCTTCAAAAAACTATCTTTTAAAAACCATTGGTTGTATTAAAGGGTTCATTTATTATTGTCGAGATATCAAAAAAAAATGATACTACCAAGCAAAACTTGTGTGTTAAAAATAAACACATCAAAAATAGTCTCTGGGGTTGGGGATTTAGCTCAGTGTAGAGCGCTTGCCTGGCAAGCACAAGGCCCTGGGTTCGATCCTCAGCTCAAAAAAAAAAAAATAGACTCTTTAAAATTTATTTAATTTTTATTTTCTTTATGCAAGTTCCAATCAAGTGACTGGATACATCTAAACAATGAGCATTTAAAAGAATACACCAGAAACTTGATTCTATACAACCTGTGTCAAAACTGTCAGCATAAACCTGAGTTCCATAAAAAGGTACATATTTGTATAATTTATCAAAAAGTGCATATTATTTTTATAGCATGATATATGTCTTTGTAAGAAACGCAGTGAATCATGTTCAGACAATGTTTTCCTACTTTTAAATATTGATCATGTTTGTGCTGTGACAGTATTAAAAAGAGTAGTATGTTACTTCCATTCCCACTTGTATTATGTGTAGGTGTGCAGAAAATGAGCTAGTTTAAAATGTTTATCTACCTTCAAAAAAGTGTATTTTGTACATATAAACTTTTGCCAATATTAATGATATATGTAATTGCTTTTACATGGAAAATATTTTTATATCACAAATTTTTCAAATGTTTACATTAAAATAGAACTAACAATACAAGTACTGATTTATTTTAAACTTATAATTTTAGCTTATTCTTGTTACTTCCCATATGTTCTATGGAGAAAAAATTATAAGTCTATTTTTAAATTGAACCAGATGTTGAGGCATCCTAATAAGGTCAGTGGATATGAGATATTTTCAGTGTTGTGTGGAATGTTTTAGAAAACTGTAGTGTGTATGTTTTCGTGCATGTGTAGATGCGTGCATGCTTGTGTGTGTGTGTGTAGTGTGTATGTGTGTGTGTGTGTGTGTGTGTGTGTGTGTGTGTGTGTGAGATTTTGTGTGGTACACATGAAGACCAGACGTTGATATTGGGTGTCTTCCTCAGTCTTTATTCACTTTATTTTAGAGAGATCTTTATTGAGCCTGGAAAGCCATTGATTCATCTGGGCAGGCTAGTCACTGTTCTCCAGGGATCCATGGCTGTTACTTCCTTAGCCCTGGCATTACATGCATGTGCTGCTGCACCAGTTCGTCATGGATGTTACCCATCCAAACTCATGTCTTCAAGCCTATGGAGCAGGATGATCACCTCTCCAGCCCATGATGTCCGTAGTTTACTTTCAAATTTAGAAGACATTTCTAAATTCAGACAGGTTTAATAATATAAATCGTCTCACATCTGTTTTCTTGCATGTGTCATATTGAATAATTTCTTTAAAAAGTTGGACTTCTATTTTTCTACCTCTTACAGTTTTTGCCATTTGTTGCTACATTATAAAAAAAAACATCTAAGACATCAAATTTTTAAGTTCAGGCTTCAGTGAAACTTCTCTTTTCTATAGAAATCAAACCAATGTTCACATAGTATGTGCTGCCGCATTCATTAACCATTAATGCTATGAGACAAGTATAGAATCTCCTTATAATAAAAACTATACAGTTTCTTTATGGCATTATAAATACATATGATTAGATCTGTACATAAAGGAAAGTGAAATTTAAAAGTCTAAATCTAAAACAAAATGAAAGTATGTAAGATTGTACATACCAAGTTACTTAACCAGACACTCTGTTCACGGCCACAGGTAAAGGTAATGGCTTAGAGGGACACATTTAATGCACCATGTTTTTATCCATACATAATTGGTTTCTTCTTTTGTAGTGCTGGGGATTGAACTCAGGGTTTCAGAAATGATAAGCAAGTGTTATAGACGACTAAAACAGTATTTCCTTTTCTTTTCTTGCAAGGGAGTAAAGACAAATAAGCATAGATACACAGGCTCTGGCTAAGTGTGTGTAATTATTGCAATATACACATTTTTTTTTCCAGAATTTCATACCTGAGTAATGGGTTACATAGTTTCTACCCTTACCTCTCCCCACTACCTGCTCCTGTTATGTCTTCCTTTCCCCTCTCTAGTTCATGATCTTCTTTATTGTTGATACTCGTGAGTGTGTGTTTAGGAGTGACTACTTGAGATCATATAACCACTTGGGGGCCTGTCTTGGAGAAGACTAATTCTTCTTGTCTCTGCAGTTGTTAGTTGCCTGTACCTCTTCATCTAAGGGTGAGGCTTGTGAGAGTGTCCCATCCTGAATAGATAGGTAATACCACTTACCACAAATATATTGAAAAAAAAAAGCTGTAGAAAATTGTCTCTTAGTGATAACTATTTTTATATTATTAAATGTGGTATATGATGTCTGTATCAGGGAAGTAGTCTCTATATTTTTTATGGATAAGGTGAATTTTGGTATTGGGCTTGTATATAGCCTAATTCCAATAATACACATTCAGGTATTACTTTATATCTTTATCTTTAATACAGCTAAATAAATTTGAATATAATTATTGTACCAAAATGTTGTGTAGATTTTCTAATCTAATATAAAGTGTTCTATATTTGATAACAGATGTTAGATGTTTATTACACTTTCCATGCTTGGTCTAAAGCTTCATGTATTGCGTTTGCCTACTTAACATTTATCAGTGCAGGGCAGAACAAATAAATGAATGGCTGAGAGTGCCCTATGGTGCAGACCTCCTCATCAAATACCCACTAACAATTAATCCTTAGAAATCCACCGTCACTGTACCTAGATGCAGTTATTTTGTAGATGTGACTAATCACTCTCTAGTCATCTAGATCTGTTTCAGAGCTATAGGACTAATGGAGAGTTTAGAGTCTGATCTTGAGTGGCAGACGTTACATCATCAGAAAATAACTTAAAATGAATTATATGATATTATTTTATGATGTAATCTATGTTAAGATCAGGTAAGTGTTTTGTGCTTCTCATCTATTTAAGAAAAGAGAATACGAACTCTGTTTGAAAACAGAATAAAGTATGTGTTAGAAAGATGTCTCAGACTATGTTTTACATGCAGATATTCCAATGATACAGCAAAGGTCCTCAGGCAAAATGTCATCTAGTTCACCCCTCCTCTTCCCAGTTCACTTTGTTACCAGGATTTTCTATTGATTTGAAGAGGTGCTACTACCCCTTCACCATGAACAAACAAGCTTGGATGGATGACCTGGACTGTGGGAAGACTAAGATTTGTATTTAGAATTATGCAGCTTCATCCTCTGCAAGCACATGTGTCCCGCAGAGAAGGGGCATAAAATACAACCATACTGTGATGGCCAGAGCATGTGCTTTGGGTTGGGTTTATTTCATTCAGCTAAATGACATCATAGTGACTTTGTAGAAAGCCACCCATTGCCCATACAAGTTCTGTACTAGTGTCTTACAGGAAGAAGGTCATGGGTTTAAAACATAGTATACTTAGGTGGGCATGTTATTAAGGAGAACACAGATTGGTTATTCAACAAAATACATAAAGGTAACATTATAAGTAAGATGAATTGCTAAATGGTCTTATTAATAAATAAAAAAAAACTTGAGCCAGATATTGGGGTGAAAACTGAGAGATTAGAGAAGCAGAAAGAAGACAGCCACATTCTTACCTTACCACTAGGAAAGCCTCGCCCAAAGCAAGAGCTACTTCCTGTCTGTCTGTCCAGACCTCTAGACCTCTAACTACTAGTGCTGGGAATTAAAGGCATATGCCACCATGTCTGACTCTGTTCCCAGTGTGGCCTTGAACTCATAGAGATCTAGACAAATTTCTGCATCCCAAGTGCTAGGATTAAAGGCGTGTGCTACCACTGCCTGATCTCTATGTTTTATATAGTGGCTAGCTTTTTTCTCTGATGCCCAGATAAACTTTATTGGGGTACACAAATAAAATATCACCACAATTATATAGACTGAACAGGTTGTATATATGTATATAGGTTGTACATGTATATTACATATGTACATATATACAGCTATCACAATATAGTATATATATATATATATATATCACATATATATCAACAAAAACGTAAAAAGCAGGCATGCATTTGAAAAAGAGAGCAAGAAGTCGTATGTGGGGGCATTTGATGGAGGAAGGTGAAGGGGGAAATGTTATAATTATGTTAAAATCTCAAAACATGTTTGCTATTGTTGTCTTTCAAGTTTCCCATCAGTAAATATTCTAGAACCTGCCTTCAAGTTGCTATCCAAGTAAGCATTTCCTAATGCAAAGAATGAAGAGGCAATGTTACCTGAGACTAGTGTAAGCAACATGGTCCAGTCTATTTTTAATGTTTGTCATTATTGATGCTTAAGAAAGCAGCCTTGGTGTGTGAGCCTAGCAACATATTAGAAACATTAAATCTATGGTTCTTTCATTTATTTCTAACAGAAAAAAAGTCTCTCATGCTGCTGCTTTAATTACAGTGGATGGCAAAGGTCTCTCAGTGAAAAGAGAGCACAAACAGGCTAGTTTTTATTACACACAGGGGGACGGTTGAAGGCACGATAATCTCGGGAAGAAAGATGTTTGCTAATGTTCACATACTTAGCTCCCACTGGCACAGCACCAGCTAGGAGGCTTGCACTGTCCCTCTGATTCTGAGAAAGTGCATCCAGATTCACAGCGAGACTTCAAGGAGCACCAGATGATGGGGCAGATGGCAGATGACTAATTTGGCAAGCCTTGATGAGTGGAAAGTGTTTGCTTTAATTGCTTGTCAAGTCCAGTACCTACATTAAAGTTAAGGGCCCAGCACTTGCACAACAAAACAGAACACTGCAATGTTAATTAGGACTATATCTTACAGGAGAAAGGCCATAAGAGGAAGATCAAGAGTGGATTCTGAGGAGTTGGTGGCAAGTTGATATTATTTAAAACAAATACAGGTGGCAAATACGATTTTAATAATTGATTCATTGCTATTATGATTTTTCTATCTTTAAAATAGAAATTTATAAAACACAAATTAATGAACTATATTTGAAGAAAGAAAGACTACTAAGGAGCATTAATAGAAGCATATGATGTCACTCTGTTAATAGTTGATGTTTCATATATTGTATTTCAATTTATTTCCAATTTATTAAACTTTATAAAGGTAGTGTTTGAAACATAAAATATCAGACAGACACATTAAAAAGATCAACATTTGTGCTGGGAAAACTAGGTAAGGGGAGAATATTACAGAATATTCAAGAAGCATCATCCAGAGTTTGGAGAGATAGTTCAGTGATTGAGAACACTTGATGCTGTTTGAAAAACCAGATTCCGGCACCCACATCTGGCAGTGCAAATGTAGCTCAAGCTTCAAGGATACAACATCATCTCGTGGCCTTCCAGCATACTGGCATATATGTGGCATACACATGCATATACAAGTGCATATGAGTATACACTCACACATAAATCTTAAAAAAAACTCATTATACCACTGAAAGAATAAAGAAAAACAAGTGTGTGTGTGTGTGTGTGTGTGTGTGTGTGTGTGTGTTTGTTTGTGTGTGTGTATGTGTGTAATTTTTATGATAACCTTTCAATGTGAAATAATAAGGTTCAAAGAGAATTTTTGTTCTGAAAGGGTTATATTCATATGTAGATAATATTGATAATCTTTAAAACCATATCGAGAAGCTCTCATTATATGTTAAGTGTGATCAAGGACCAAGAGTTTTGTTTTAATAGTGAAATAATAGGAGTCATAAGAACAATTTTGTTAGCTGAACTTTTAAATTACTACAAGTTTTTAGTTTCTGAACTTTTTTTACTGAATGGTGATTGGGTTGGCTGCCAGTTGTGAGAGAGAGAACCCTGCTTCCAAAGGTATAGTTACATTTGTAATTGAATCAAAACTAAATAGAATAATTGGCAACTGTATTAAGGCCTTGCATTGATCTTGACACCTGCAGTTACATTTGGAGTGATACTCTAGGGAGTTCAGGTATATTTAGGATTTCTGAAGCTTACACTATTGTGAATTTATCATTCAAAGACTTTCTAATGGTGTTGGCAAAGAGGTTGGATGTTGTTAAACTTGTTTGGGCTGCTGAAGAAGATTTTTCAATCTGCTTTGATAAACAGCTTTGTGAAATCAATGAAACTTGATGGCTTAAGCATTGTCTTGTATACATTGCCTGATTGTAAAATCGATTGACAAATGAAAGTGGTGAGGCATTCAATGAGAGCTTCATGAAGAGAACTACAAATGATTTTTATTCTTCCATCCAAACTAATTCCTTAAAAACCAAGTCTGCCTTTCAAGATAAAAGCTATGCTTGATATATCATCGATTCTACTCAGTTCAGATCAAAGCTAAATATGAAGAAACTCCTTACTGCAACAAAAATATTTCCTTAATTGAATAGTAATATATATAAAACCTCAAGTATAAGAGTGTTTGGAATAAAGTACTGTGATGAGTATTGAAAGTTTTTTTGCACTCTGATAAACCTCTCCACCAATGCAGCAATCCAAGTAAGACCAAATCAGACTGAATTAGAAAAAGCCCCAGTTTAATGGGTAAAGCATTCAGGGTGATTCTCTAGACAGGGATGAGAGACCAGAAAACACTTGTTTGTTTTCTGGGATGCAGCTTACATACCCTGTGGGAGTGGTCTGGAGCCTCTCTGGGGGAGGAGCTGTGTTTGGAAGGCTTTGAAAGGTCAGGTTTAGGGAAAGAGATGGGAGTTGAGGTGGATCTTCCACCAGAACATTCCCTACTCTTTGGGTCTAGGATGCCAGTTTGCCAGGGGCTGAGGTGGAGCTCCCACTCAAACAAATATAACTTTTGTTTATTGGAATATCATCATTTCTTGAGAGGTATTTCCAACCATACTTATTATAATTTTGCATTTGAATAAAGTATATACACAACACAAGTGATCTTTATGGAAATGTTAAAACTTACTTAAGTAGGGTGTCTTTAAGATGTTTTTATGGTTATTTTAAGATCAGCAGGATGGGTATTATTTGAAGGTAACTTTGTTTTATAAATAATCATTTATTTTTATTTTATATTTGTTAGTGTTTTGCCAGCATTTATGTAAAGTGAATCATGTTTGTGAAGATGCCTATGGATGTTAGAAGAGAGTGTACTGGAATTGAATTGAGAACTAATTGGGAGGCAATATGTGGGTACTGAGAATGGACTTGGGTCCTTGGCAATAGCAGTGACTGTTCTTAACTTCTGAGACATCTCTACTGCCCTAAAGATAATTTACTAAAATTCACTTTCATGTATTGAACAGATACACAATTAGCAAGCATGCTTTATACCTAACTTCAAAGAATTGATAGCATATTCCCCATATTTTAGAGAGATTATACTGTTACATGGAGTAGTGTGTGTCCATTATAAAAGGTTTTAATAAAGTTTGAAATATTTAAACTCTTAAGAATATTTTAATGGTAATCTACAATGAGTTTAACTTTGTGCTGGATAGTTTTATATCTACTTGGCACAAGCTGTAGTCATATGAGAGGCTGGAATTTCAGTTGAGATAATGCCTCTATAAGATTTAGCTGTCAGCAGGCCTATAGGACATTTTTTTCTCCTTTTTTGATTTATTATATTTGTGTTTTAATTTTACACATCAGCCATAGGTTCCCCTGTCCTCCCCCCTCCTGCACCCACTCTCACATCCCCCCTCAGCCCCAGCCCCTCCCCTCCATTCCCATCTACTCCAGGGCCAAGACTCCCCTGGGGATTCATTTAAACCTGGTGGATTCAGTACAGGCAGGTCCTGTCACCTCCTTCCAGGCTGAGCAAAGTGTCCCTGTGTAAGCCCAAGGTTCCAAACAGCTAGCTCATGCACTAAGGATAGGTCCTGGTCCCACAGCCTGGATGCCTCCCAAATAGTCCAAGCTATTCAATTGTCTCACTTATCCAGAGGGCCTGATCCAGTTGGGGGCTCCACAGCTTTTGGTTCATAATTCATGTGCTTCCGTTCATTGAATTGACAAATAATGACTCATTTTCTGTGGAACATATCTTGGCCAAAAGCCAGTCAGAGTAGTTGAAATTATTTATGGTGTAGACCATATAACTTTAATCTTAATCCTCCTTATGTGTAATATTTTAGCTCTAGGGATTGGTGTATTGACGTTAGTGAAAATCTATCAATGCAAATCACAGTTGTTTGAAATTCTACCTCCTGAACCTCTTTATCAACCATCTTTGGGATGGGTCCTTCCTTCTTAAGAGTCTAGATCATGACTAATTATATAGTTTTCTAGGTTAGAGAGGTAGTTCAGCAATTACAGCTGTTGCTCTTCTTGCAGAGGACCCAAGTTCAGTTTCCATCACCTTTTGAGGACAGCTCATACGGATTTAACTCCATTTCCAGGAGATCCAACACTTCTAGACTCCCTCAGTGGTATACACACACACACACACACACACACACACACACACACACACACACACGTCTCCCTCTCTCTTAAATAAAAATAGATCCATCTAATGGTCAGTGCATAATTAGCAAACTGCTGAGGACAGTGGACTGAGTGCTTAGCTCCAAATGTGATGTCTTTATCAACCCCATTGAGCACTATCACCAAGTTTTAGAAGACACAGTGGAGGAGATGAAAAGAATATGAGTTGGATGAAATACAAACTACAATACAAATGCTATGAAATACAAACTACAATAATACAAATGCTATGAAATACACATTTCTGAACTTGGCATGACTGTCGCACTCATGAACTCATACCAAATGGGGTTGCCCACACAAGATCAAGATAGCAAAAATAGAAGAACCAACAATAATGGGGGACATAGTCTCCTGGACCACTCTTTACTGAGGAACTACTGGAAGTTGATAGCTATTGGGAAAAATGATCATTCTTTTATTGAGTGTATTCCTACTTGTAGGCTTCCCGGGCTATGGTGGATTACCCAACACCCATTCAACCACCACCAAAAGCAACAAAAATAGGGCATGAGGTCTTGTTTGGGGAGATATATTGGGTGTGGATATGATGCTATTACATATATTACATAGTATTCATGTATGAACCCGCAGTAATAAAGAAAAAACCATTATATTTTGCCATCACCCTTTCATTTCTTGAAGCAGACTTGAAGATAACTTGAAGTAAGGAGACAAAACTTGCTCAACCCACATTATTCTCTAAAGGTGGCACATAACAAGTCAAAATACAGTCCTGTGGCTAATCTTACTTTCAGAGGAAGGAGTGAAATGTAATCTTTATTTTTTTAGTGTGTATGTCCATCTGAAAACTCTCTATTACTGTATAGAAAGAGAAAGATGAGTGTTGGAATTCACAGGCATACAGAAATTTCATCATGGTATGTGAGGAACTGGACACTCTGGAAGGAGACACAGGGAGGTAAACAGGAAGGATAAGCCTGGAACTGAAAGAAAATAATTTTTTACATGTAAACACTGTAATTTCAAGGCTGGCATAGTGTCTTGCTTGGAAGACTTAAGTCAGATATGTTGAAGGTTTGAGGCCCACCTAGATAACAGAGAGTTTCATTCCAACTGGTGCTATAAACTCTATCTAAAAAGAAGTGATTTCAGAGAGAAATAGTCTATATTGTGACAAATTATCACGGAGTATGGGACTTAACTTAATAGCATTTACTCTTTCACAAACTGGAGGTTAGAAATCTAAAAGACTGGCATCCACAGGCTCTTGTATCCCCTCTGAGATTCAGTTAGCACTCTCCCTTACCTCTCTGTAGCTACTAATGATGGCTGTCAGTCCAAGGCATCCTTTGTGTTTTAGGGGCTTCTTTCCAGCTTTGCCTTTATGGTCACAGGTCTGTATTACTTGGTAGCTGTAGTTATATGGTATTTCCTCTTCTAGGTGTATGAATGTATGCTTGTGTAGTATATGCAAATGTGTGTGAAAGTATACTCAGCAGTACAAGAGCCAAAATGTGGAGGCCAGAATGTCTTCATTAGCCACCTTCCCATTATTCATTCATTCATTCATTCCTTTATTATTTATTATAAGACAGAATCTCTCACTGAACTTGGAGCTCTTGCCACTTTGGCTAGACTTGTCAGTAAACCCAGGGATGTGTTTGTCTCTGTCCTGTTCAAACCCTAGTGCCAAGGATAAAGATGTGCATAATTACACCCGGATATTTGTTTGCTTGTTTGTTTTGTTTATACATGGATTCTGAGGGTGTGAACTCAGATCCTTACCCTTGAGCAACAAACACTACTCAGCGACTCATCTCCACAGCCCAGGTGTCTTTGTCCTAAATTAACATAGAACACACTGCACCAGAGAACCTGCCATCACCTTAACCTCACCCTATTTCTCTCTTTTTTTTTAAAAAAAATTATTTTATTTTATTATTTTTTTCATTTCTTTTACATACCGACCACAGTTTCCCCTCTCTTCTCTTCCCTCATCCCCATCCCCTGGGCTCCCATCTACCCACCTCCCCATTCACTCCTCCTCCACAGGCATTCAGAAAGGCCTCCTATAGACTTGAACAAAGCATGGCACATCAAGTTGAGTTAGGACCTCCCCCTAAATAAAGGCTGGGCGAGGTAATCCAGCATGGGGAACCAAAAGCTTTACAAACAGACCAAGCTACACAATAGTCACAGGCATGCAGAGGGCCTAGGTTGATCCCATGCAGGTTCTCTAACTGTTGATCCAGGTTCCATGAGCTCTCTGGAGATCAGGTCAGCTGTCTCTGTGGGTTCCTCTGAACTTGACCCTAATTCTAACAAATGCCTGAGATTATCGGCTCATGAAGAGAAAGTCTTGCAATAGTTAAGGATTTCCTAGTTTCCAACCCATAGTTTTGTGTTCCTGTGGTGAGGCGTGGCAACATGGATGGAATGTGTGGCAGATCCAGACTCTTGAACTGGATCAGAACATCCCTCTCTAGGCTTTGACTACTATTCAGTTTCTACAATTTCCCAGTCGTGCTTAGTTCTATAAATTACCTTCAAATATTTTACATTAAAATGTTGTTAATTTTGATGCGCTTCCTGGGATGCAGGCTTTACCTGTCCTTGGTGCATGAGCTGGGTTTTTGGAACTTAGGGCCTATGCTGAGACACTTTGCTTGGCCTTGGTGCAGGGAGGAGGGGACTGGACCTGCCTCAGTTGGGTCTACCAGGCTGGGCTGACTCCCCAGGGGAGACCTTGCCTTGGAGGAGGTGGGAATGGGGACCAGATTTTGGGGGAGAGGGTGGCGGGGGGCGGGGAGGAAGGGAGGACTGGGGGATCCATGGCTGATATGTAAAATTAAATTTATTATAAAAAAAATATTTTTTTAAAAAGAAAGTCTTAAATAATAAGAAAGACCCCCCCCTCAGGATTATTTTCTTCAGTCTTCAGTATGCTCCCCTCCCCACCAGGCATGGTTATTTGTCATTTCTATATATATGATGTGCAGTTGTGCAGGTGGACTTTTCTGTCAGTCTCTGCCCCCAGCGTCTTTGAAGTTATTTGTACTTTATTCAGAGTATACTATATACTATGTAACTTACTTAAAGAAGATACAGTGAAAATACAGTCTGTAAGTTAATCACTAATAGTGCAACATTTACAATCCAATATTTTAGTCTATGGAGAATTGATTAGTATATTGAATGTTAAAGACTGTATACAGATGTATTTGTGTGCTGTTTAAAAATAACCTTAAAATCTGAGGATGGAAGATAAAATACATAACAGGACACACACACAAAACAAAACATGTATATGAGTATATTAATGGGCTTACATATGAACAAAAAACAAGAACCCACCAATCAAATATGGATTACTAATATATGTACCAGCAGAGCATTATGCTTTTGAACACTCGAATGACTCTGTTAATGTCAGCATTTTGTTACATATCTTATTTTAGTTTATTAAGAAATAAACATTTCAAATCAAGTTGTTTAACACATTCTAAAAATGGTGTTATTGAAGTTGGTCTGCATGTGCATACTCTTATCACTTAGAAAATATATTAGAACACCTTATTGTATAGTATATAGTAAATAGTTTTTACATGTTGTTCCTCTGATCTTTCAGTTTTTCTAATATTGAGATAATTACTTTCTCAGAAATTTGGATAAACTATAAATACTAAAAGAACCATATTTAGATTAAATTAAGTCTCTACTTACATGCTTTTGTATGAGCACAGCAAATGTTATTATTTCAAAGATTTTTTTAAAAGATAAATGAAGGAATTCCATGGAGGCCACTCTTTGTGCTCCTTGCTTGACATCTGTTAATAAACAATAAAAAAGTTAAGCTAATTTCTCTCTGAAGGGGTGGTGCTCTATGACCCCCGAACACATTTTAAATAACTTGATGAGTTGGGATAAACTAGTAATTCATTTTGCATGTGATGCTATCATTGTTCATGTTATCTATAGGTAATATAACTTAAGGTTCATCTTTGTCTTTTCAGTGTGTGCAGGAACAGAGAATAAACTGAGCTCTCTCTCTGACCTGGAACAGCAGTACCGAGCTTTACGCAAATACTATGAAAACTGCGAGGTAGTCATGGGCAACCTGGAGATCACCAGCATCGAGCACAACCGGGACCTCTCCTTCCTGCGGGTACAGCTGTTTCTTTTCCTACTCTTCTTTGTGAGTGGGCATGATGGTACGATGTGCAAAAGGTGTCCTTCTTGGTTAGACGTGGTAGCTCTACCCTTCCGCCAGGCAGAGTCTGTGACTGTAGGCAGCAGATAAGCTACAGAGAGGCACCTGCGGGGGAAGAATAGGAATAGCAATGCCAAAGTGACTGACGACCCGGCTTCAAGGAGCTGCTGTCGCCATGAGATTGATACACAGATTCTGTCAGGGTATAGCACAGGACACACTGCAAGTCCCTCTTTCTCTGACAGGATGAGGACTAAGAGAGTCAGAGGACCAATCAGATAAGAATGGGTAGCTTTAGCTTCATCCCTTTTCTGCCTCCTTTCTGTCACTTGGAGGAGGGGACAAAGGGGAGAGCAATATTGTCACTTCTCCTCATTCAGGTGAATGATGTTTTCGGTTTTGTTTTGTTTTGTTTTTGTTTTTTTTTGAAACTGTAAACAATTTAAAGTAGACTCAGAAGAAATCACAAGTGGATGCATACATTCATGTATCACTTATTAAAATTCTATGTATTACCTATTAAAATTACATAGCAAACATGACTTCTAGAAAGACATGGCTTTGGAAGAACTCAACATTTAAGTTCTGAGCTCTTGTTTCTAAAATTCTGTGCACAGAAACTCTTAGAGGCCACACATGAGGAATATAATGATGCTGAGTGATGAAGGAAAATGAAAGGAGAAAGGTGAACAGTGAGGCATTGGAAATATACAGTCCGTTAGATCCAAGCAGCAAGACAGAGATAAGGAATGCACTTTGACGATGACTGTGTTTTCCATCTTCTGTGTCCTTCATTAGAATTGCCACATCACTAGATTCCATTGAAAACCCAAAGTGTTTGTTTGTGTGTGTGTGTGTGTGTATAGATCTAGATCTATATTTCTATATGTAACTATACATATCTATATCTTATATTCTCTTTAAATGATACCATGTGGAAATATTTATAATTGTACAGTCCTTATGATCTTACAATACAGTGATTGACAAGTGATAGGGTTCTTTCAAATTTTAACCTATAGAATATGAAGGTTATGTATAGATGTTTGAGCAACATCCTTTAAACAATGGGTTTAAAATTCTTAGGAAACATATTGAAGCCAATATAGTGAATATATTTTGGAAAAATAAAATAAACAAGGCCAAGATTCTATGCAGAACTAGAAGTATTTTCTTCCAATAAGTATTTCCTTGCTCCTAAACAGCCTCTGTAAATTTTTATAAATTTTGTGCTAACCCATACACATCTGTAATTTCATGTTTTATTCAAAATTGCTTTAATTATGTTTTTTACATATTAACATATTTTGTTCATATGTCTTTTGTTTTTATAATATAATCATTTTAAATGTGACATATATTTATTTATTAAAAATAATCTTAGTTCATATACAATAGCAAGTAATTTCTTCTTCTGCTTCAACTGCTGTAGACACTGAGCACACACATCTAAATAAATCACACATGACTCCTGCTTACAGTGAACAGAGCAGTGGAAATGAAGAAAAAGAATGAGAGTAATATAAAATATTGCATTGGAACAGCAGTGGGTTCAATGTCAAAAGTATTTAGGTTATGTCAGTATCCAACTGACATTTGATTAGATGAAATTGTCAAGGGACATTGAAAAGAGAAAAATCAAACAGTAGGCCAAGGGTAGAACATTCCAGAATCTCATTTTGTGTTCCTTGATGAGCTAAGAGTAGTGACTACTTGAGAGAGAGAGAGAGAGAGAGAGAGAGAGAGAGAGAGAGAGAGAGAGAGAGAACACCTAGATTCTGACAGTGGCAGCCCTATCTCCTACTGCTGGGTGACATTATTTCAAATTGTACTCTAGAATATTCTAAAAGCCTTCTCATTTGGAATTTAATTTATTCTGTAAATCACAATCTGGTTGATATGTCCTTATAGTAGTTTTCTTTCTCAGTGTGTTATTGACCAGTAATGACACATTAGAAACAGAACCCAAGAAATGAAGTTCTGGCTGTTTCACACCATACATCCTTCCCATTAGTTTTGAACTGTGAGGCAAGCTGTAAACTCATGCCAACCACTGTCTTGGTGCATATAGCCCTGAGATGTGCTCATGTGATCATGTTATACAGAGCAACTTCTCATAGATGGTCACAATTTCCCTTCTGGATGAATAGCTTAAATCTATCATGCATGTGGAGAGGCATAATGGGTACCAATTTCTTTCTGGATTCATTCTTGTCACTGAACCTGGAACTCACCAGAGTGACCCTATGAAAGGCCAGAGATCATTCCGTCCCAGCCTCCTCGCTGCTAGGATTACAGCTATGTTATGCTCTGCTCAGCAGTTTATGTGGGTGCTCAGGATCAAACTTAGCTTCTCATGCTTACCTTACTGACTGAGCCTCTCCTCACCCCCAGTGAATACTTTTTAAAATGATCGATCTGTTGTAGAGCTTTCTGTTATGGTAATATGTTCTCTAAACCACATGAAAGTCTCTCTTCATAGCCTTATTAGGTCAGTGCCAACATACTCACAATGTCAGTTATGTGAGGAAAAAAAAAAAAAAAAAAAAAAAAACAACATAGAGTGTGTCAATTAGAAATCCCATCAGGAGTATTTGGCATTATACCCAAGAACATTCAGGTTTTGCCTGAGTTAGTTCCATGTCCCCTTTGGTTCCAGAACATAGCCATCCTTGTTTTCTGGTTTGGAGGTCAGAGAGAAATGTACAACCAGCAGATCTGAGCCAGTAATCTGAAACAGGTACAAAGAACAGAGAAAGATAGTATTTACCCAAACTATAGTGAGACTCATGCTAGTTGACTTCTGATGACCGGTTGGGCCCAGACATTTCATTCATTTTTGTCTATGAGATACTTCTGGAACTTTATTGTAATTGTTATAATTTCTATCTTTCTCCATTAAACTGGATAAAAAAAAGTTATTTCTTTTAGGATAACTGAAGTACTCCATCTAGTACCCCACCCTGAATATTTCAAAAGTAAATAAATAAATAAATAGGCCTTTGAAATTAGCCCTAGAAATAATGGAGAGGATGCCTGAATTGGCCTTCCCCTGTAATCAGATTGGTGAATACCCTAACTATCATCATAGTTCCTTCATCCAGTAACTGATGGAATCAGACCCACATCCAAGCACCAGACTGAGCTACAAGAGTCCAGTAGAACTGAGGCAAGAGGGATTATAAGAGCAAGGGGAGGGTATCAATATCATAACTAGGAAACCCATAGAGACAGATGATCTGGATTTGTGGGAGCAAATGGACACTAGACCAACAACTGGGAAGCCTGCATGAGATCCAACTAGGACCTCTGTATATAGTCGACTGTTGTTAGAGTTTTCCTGCCTGGCCCAGTCTGGACAAAGCTCTCTCACCCACCAGGCCCATAGATGCTCAGACCCAACCAAGTAAACACACAGAAACTTACATTGTTTACAAACTGTATGGCTGTGGCAGGCTTCTTGTTATCTACTTTTGCTATCTTAAATTAACCCATTTCTATTAATCTATACTTTGCCACATGGCTTACCAGTGTCTTTACATGTTGCTTGTCATGGCGGCAGCTGGCAGTGTCTCTCTCCAGCCTTCTACTTCCCAGAATCCTCTTCTCTCTTGTCCCGCCTATACTTCCTGCCTAGCCACTGGCCAAACAGCATTTTATTTGTACAGAACGATATCCACAGCACTTCCCCTTTTCTTTTTTTTTAAAGGAAGGTTTTAACTTTTACATAGTACAATTACATATAACAAAACAATCATCAAGCAAGAATTACAGTTAAATATTAAAGAAGATATCCTATCTATCTTATATTTGTGAGTCTAAGGTTTTATATCTAGCTTATCTTTTATCATAACTGAGGAAACTCTCTAGTCTTCAACCACATCAAAGACCTCAGAAGGATATAATATTACCTGAGAAGGATGTAAGCAACTTTCAGGAGTCTTGCATGGTAGACAGAGACAGCTGGCAGCCTGAACAGTCACCTAATGTTCCTTTGTAAAGTTGGGGCATTTGTCTTTAGCCCACAGGGCTAGAGTCTCTTGGTCAGTTTTTTCAGTGTCCTGTAGAATGTCTGGCAGTTTCCTCTGTGCAGCAGGAACCTGAAGGACCATTTTGTCAAGCAAAGTTCAGTGGTCACCTTTCTATGGGTCCTGTATGTCCAGTTGATCAAGCAGTCCAGGCAAGAACAGTTTCTTGCCCAAATGGCTATTTTTGCCAAGGTGAAGATAAGATATGAAGTGTCTTCAATGCCCATCCTCCTCTCTGAAATCGGTGTTGTCAGGAGCAGACTTGTCTCATTGTCCAGAAAGTCTAAATTTTAAAAATATTTTAAATGCCATATTCTGTAGGTCTTTGAAGTATTTGAAGATTACCTATCTATCTGAAATATCTCTATGTATACCCAGAAGACTTAACTAACATGGCTATGACTATGATTTTCATAGATGACTAATTATTAATCTATTTTTAATTATCCATTTCAATTTAAAATGAGCTATACAAACATAATACCTTAAACACGAGTAGAAATATACACACAGTATAACAAAATTAACTTTAAGTTTATATCAATAGACTAAAATCTATAGCAATGTAAAGCATTTTAAATGAGTTGTTGCTCTTTAGAAGTAAGTTCATTAATCTACCCTTTCATCCTATCATATCTATATCATATCCCCTTTTTATCTTTAGAAAGAGATTGCATTTATAATCAACCTGTTTTAAATAAAATAGTGATTTTTCTCTGTCCCACACCAGAGGGCTCTTCTGATTTGGGACACAAGAAGCTCTTAACCTTTTTTTTTAGCAATATGTCTGAGTTTAGAGAAGGAGTGAGCCAATTCCATCTCCAAAGCCAGCTGGGAATTTGGGCGTAGTTTTTCTTATTACTTCCTGCTGGAGGAGGGCGCTGTATCTTATGGGGACACAAAGAAAATTTCAGGATTATGGAGTAGTCCATTAAGGTGAACCTCTGAGTCAATTGCCTTGAAACCATTCTGGATGTCAGATCATCTAGGCCATGGTGTCACTGGAGACCTTTCAGGTGGTCTTGGCTGATCAAACCTGATATATTTTAATCTGGAACAAATCCACAGCCTCTGGCTTTCTATGGAAACAAAAGCAGAGACTCCTTTCCAAAGCAACATATCCTTATATCCAAATTTTGAAGTCCAGCTACCTTTAAAATTTACATATTTGTTTAACTCAACAGCTTTTATGATCAAATCTTTTTCTGGAGTTAAAAATCCCAAAGACAACATAAACCAGATTCTCTGTGTAATATCCATCTTTGTAAGACTGAATCACCACTGTGGCTACTGGCTCCACCCACCTCAGCTTCCCAACATGGCTGTGGTACAGTTTACTCCCAGCTCTGGGTCTGGAGCCATGTGTACCATCAACTATCAGAAGCAGTTCTATCAAAGCAGTTCATAGCCCAGAAACCTTTTGTTGTTGTTGTTTTTAACTAGCAAAGGCTAAATCTACCACACAGCAGAGTAAAGTACCGCTTGTAGATTCTTCATTCCCGCCATACTGCAGGTCAGACACACAGGCCAGGAACCTGCCAGGAACCCGCCATAGTAGCTCAAACTGGCAGGCTGCCACTACCTTGAGAAAGACAACTAGGAAGCTGTTTTTAGCTCCATTTTAGAATCTTTTTGCTCAGGTTTTAGGTGGAAATTCTTGCCAACACGTTGGACGCCATCGACAGTCTGTTTGTGGGACCCCTGGCTATGGAACCAGGATCTATCCCTGGTGCATGAACTAGCTTTTTGAAGCCCATTCCATATGGTAGGATGCCTTGCTCAGCCTTAATGGTTGGGTGGTATTGGCCTGCCTCAACTGAATGTGCCTGTTGTCTCCCCAGTTGGAGGCCTTACCCTTTCTGGGGTGTGTGTGGAGGTGGGGTGTGTGAGTAGGGGAAAGAAGGAGGAAGGGGAGGGAGAGGGAACTGTGGTTGGTATGCAAACTGAATAAATAAATAAATAAATAAATAAATAAATAAATAAATAAATAACAAAGAAAATGAGTTGTGGGCATAAGTCAGTGTTAGGGAGCTTGCCTAGCAAGCACAAGGTCCTGTATTTGATCCTCTGCATCAAGAAAAGGGTATAAGCTGGATGTGGGGTATAACACCACTTGCTAAATGGTATCATCAATAAAAAACCTGGAGCCAGATATTGGGGTGAATGCTGAAAGATGAGAGAAGCAGAACAAGCTGTAGCCAACTTCTCAGCCAATTCTGTTTCCACGAATCCTTAGGCTGAAAGCCCGAGTCCTTATCACTGAGGGTCTCAGCTGAACTGCTTAAAAGCCTCTAGTTTCTGGTCGTCATGCCTAATATACCTTCCTGCCAATGCTGGGATGAAAGGCGTGTGCCACTACACCTGGCTCTGTTCCCAGGGGGGCCTTGAACTCACAGAGATTCCAGACAGATCTCTGCCTCCAGAGTGATAGGATTAAGGGATATGTATCACCACTGTCTGGCCTCTATGTCTAATTTAGTGCCAATACACCTGGCCCTGTCCTCTGATTCCCAGATAAGTTTTATTTGCTAGAGCACAAATAAAGTATCACCACAGTGGGAGGACAAGAGGGGCAGGAGATCAGGAGTTCTGGGTCTTTCCTGACCACAAAGAGTCAAGGCCATCCTGGGAACCAAGAGATTCTTCTTTATAACAGACATGGAGGACGAAGAGGAGCCTGGGGGAGGAAAATGAGGTTGGGGGAGGAAGAGGAGGATGAGGAGGAAAAGGAGGATGGATGAGAAAGAGGGAGAGGAGGGATATAAATTGTGTTTTGGTCCTTTTAGAAACACTAGGATAATTTAGAGAATCTTACTTTTCTCTGTTAGGCAACATCAGTTTTGATGAAATACATTTCAATGCATTGTTTTGAAGAAGCTCTCATTTATAGAAAAGATTCCCCTTCATCATACTTTTCATGCAACCTACTTTTTTTCTGAATTACTCTTTGGGAGGAAAAAATAATCTAGTTGGCTGTTTGTAACATTTGACCAATTAAGCCAGCACATAGTTCGCTAGAAAAAATAAAGGCTTTAAAGTTTGCTTACTTACTCTCTATCACCACCACAAGATTCCGGCATAAAATAGAAAGCAACAAGGCATAAAAATCACAGATTTTGTGTTATTGTCTTACACTTTGTGAACTCTCTAAAACAAGCCATGGTATAGCCAATAATGGGATTGAGCCATTAGACCACTAGCCTCATTAGAATTCTGGCCAGCTTCTCCTCCCTTGTCATCCATTGGTCTTCCTGGCGACTGCCGGCATTCAGTAGTTTAGATCTACTAGAAAGGTGCCTGACCCCTCAGCTTTTATATCTCAAATTTATTTGTCATTTTTATATACCCATGTTACCAAATAGCTATTAATTGTCAGCTATTTGTAAAACATTGTGGCATGTGCTGTGCTAATATACTTCATCCTCTGCTGTAATCTATGGCTTCATTTAGCTGTATGCACATGATTTGGAAATAGTCTACATTAAGATAATAAAGGAATATATTTAATGCTTGGTGTATTGACCTGCAATAGTAATAATGTTACTAATCCATTGGACCTGTGCATGCTAATATCCAAATAACCCCTATACGTGAGAAAATGAATATTCATAGATTAATACAAAGACATATTTTGAAATATCAGCATCTATCTATCTATCTATCATCTATCTCTATCATCAATCTATCTATCTATAGACATATTATCTCACTATAGACATTTTATATTTGATAATAATGACTTTGAAAAAGTAAGAAAGAATAATTTTTATGATATTGATATGCTATATATATATGGGAATATATTAGGAAATGCAAGCTCTTATGAGCATGTACCAACCTTTTAAAAGCACTATTTGCTTTAATTATATATTTGGCAGAACTGAATATATTTACATTTCACTTTATGTCAAGTTTTATGGTCTACCCTTCATCTCCTTTGGAATACTCAAAGAAGATGAATGGAATCAAATCCATCATCAAGAGGGAGGTTTTTACATTTGGTTGCATTTCCTGTATCCTCCACACACATATAACTCTATGTCTAGGTATATAGGTGATATTTTGTGTTGTATAGCAGGAGTTAGTAAAATCCTACATTTAAGAATTCATTTTTAAACATAAACAGATAACTTACAAAGTATTTCAAGGAATGTAAATAGGAATTAGAATAGGACATTGTCCTGTGTTTTCTTTAAGTACTCTGTTTGGCTAAACATGAAAATGTCTTTGTTGTAAAATGGAGCATAATTCCTGTATTTTTGTGGTGATCACTTAGCTGTGTGAGATGAGAATCCTGAACAAGTAAAGAGAGTAATATTATAACGTGGCAGTTGGGTCAAAGTTGACACTTTGGGTCAAATGGAATTTTTATAGCTTTGAGAGCTTTTGCATGCTTTTTCTAAGATAATTGACCATAATACATTTGCAATTTTGTATGTATGTATTTACAGCTGGAATTTAAATTGAAACTTGATTTTCAACTCAATCGAATCAGGGAACTTGTGTTACATTTGGAAAGGCTATGCAATTTACACTTGGCTTTGGAAAATATACTTTTTGCTCAGGAGGTTAAGTACCATGAAATCTGAAAACATACATTGACTCAAAAACAATTGTTCACAAATTTTATAATAAAAAATATTCATATTCTTTATTGAGCTGTTATTTGATAATATAAATATTTTAAACTGTCTTAACTATATACATTAAATATTCAATAAAATATATTTAAGAGTTTTTTCTCTTCTTCAAAAGTATTAATAACTGTGAGGACCTGAGACTAACTCAACAGAACCAATATAAAAAAACTGCCTGAACTCTATTGGATGGGTGGAGACAGGAGGCTCTCTGGGCCCTGTAAGCCAGCCAACCTAACTAAAAAAGGGAGTTCCAAATTTTGAAATTAAAAAAGCAAAACAAAATAAAAAACAGAACAAAAAATAACCCAATAAAAAAACCACACATACCGCAAGGGGATAAGATAGAAATTCATTTATCAGAATAGTTCATGGCTTCCTTTGACCTCTGTATGTATGGCTATTCTTATACACATGTGCAAACATTTATATACATTACACAAACTAATGATATATAAAATAATAGCCATATTTAGAATTGATATTTAACAGGAATAAATATCTCAAATATTATTGGAAGAGAAGATGAAAATTAGAAATAGATTAAGAATTTCAACTGTAGTATTTACTAATGTACAACTTTATGAATGCAAGGATTAATGTTTATAGAAATAAATGTCAATGATCAACCATTCTCAATAATTAAGAACTAGAATAACATGAAATATTAACTCTATACAATATGCCTATATATTTAATTAATATATTTCCTGTGTTTGTGTGTATGTGGTTCCTACATGTGAGGGCATGGGTCCTACTGATGTGTACACTGGTATGATCTCCATAGTCCCATTGATTGTTTATAAGATAATATTATTAAAGATATGGTTGGGGATTTAGCTCAGTGGTAGAGCATTTGCCTAGCAAGCACAAGGCCCTGGGTTTGATCCTCAGCTAAAAAAAAAAAAAAAAAAAAAAGATATAATTACTCCTGTGGCAATGTATTATATCCCCAATATATTGTGCACCCTAATAAAGTTTATCTGTGAATCAAAGGAAAAAGCCAGCCACTATAGTAAACATAGAGGTCAGTCAAAGGTAGCACAGGCCTTTAATCCTATCACTCAGAAGGCAGAGATCTGTCTGGATCTCTGTGAGTTCAAGGCCACACTGGGGACAGAGCAAGGTGTTACATACCTTTAATCCCAGCACCACCATAAAGGGCTGGAGGTATATACAGACAGACAGGAAATGGCAGAGCTGGGCAGGAAGAGGAAGTGATGTGGCTGGGCAGACAGAGGAAAAGAGATGGCAGAAGAGAAAGTCATATAGGTGTAGGTATACAGGCAGTAGCTCTCTTTTGCTGAGAATCTCCAAGTGGTGATAATATGGCTGGCTTCTTTCTGCTTTTCTGATCTCTTGGTTTTAACCCATTGGGTTAGTATCTGACTCCAGTTTTTTTGTTTTTTTGTTTGTTTGTTTGTTTGTTTTTTTTTATTAATGAGACTATTTAGCAATTCATCTATATACTCCTAATAAAATCTCATTATTTGTTACCAATAAGAATAGTCAAGAATGACGTTCATTTAAAATGTCTTAAATTCCCTAAATTATAATGGACTCTCCAGAAAAAAGTATCTTGCATTGAAATATATTTAAATAAAGAATGAATTTATTAGGATTCTGAGAACATACAAGGAACATCTTTAAACCGTTGGGGATTAGATCATTTAAAATGTCTTCCAATGTGAGTATGGTGAATATTTAGGCTTATTTTAACCTTCAAACATGGACAATTCAGGTAGTAATCCCATTTTATCTTTGGTTCTCTGCTCTGGAAAGTAAGCTATTTTTTCCCTTTTTATTTGTACAGCACAAAGATTTTTATTAGCATGTTTTCCCCTTTTTTTTTTGAGCTTGTAATTACATCTCCTGTTCCCTTCTCTGTCCCATCGTGTACCTTTCCCCAATGGCTCAAAGAATGACCTCTTTTTCTTTAGCTGTTGTTTCATGGGAGGATTTAACAGGAAGCAAAGTTCTTGCAATGGGCTATACTTCTGAAACCCAAACATCAGAGTATAATCACATAAAACCCTTTGGAAAGTTTAGAACTATGTATATTTTGCTAGTTTTAAATCAAAGTGAAACACCTCATTGCCTTTCAAGGAAAAAGGCTGAATTAAATTCAATGATAATTTTGCATGAAACCAAGTCAATTTTAAAGGTCTCTCTTTGGTCACATAGAGCATAATTTAAAGGTCAGAAGTATAAAAATAAAATGTTAAAACTCTTGCATTCAGAAACACTATAATTATTTCTCTTGATCTCTAATTTGAACCCATTCGCTATAAAACAGTCTATTAAAATATGTAATGAAAGCTGTAAAAATTAAGGTATTTGTATTGGTAAATACAGGCCTCGTTGAATGGTATCCATTTTATATAATTCTATCTGAAATCAAAATACATTGTTGTATGTTGATGGAAGTAATTTAAAGCATGTCCATGTTTTATTAGAAATAAAAGGAGATGAAGGAGATGATGGGAAGGAGAGAAATGAAGGGAGAGGGAGAAAGTCTCACACACACACACACACACACACACACACACACACACACACACGATGATCAAGCCTGTTGTAGCTCCTGTTTTCTGGCAGTCTTTCATCAGATGATAATTTATGTACTCCCGTACGACTACTTTTCTTTTCTCTTTTTCTCCTTTGATGCTCCAGTACCAGCTATTATGGTAACCACAGAGGACACAAAAATACATTTCAGTTTCTGGGTTGTCTGGATTTTGTGTTTTCAGAGAAGTGAGATTACAAGTCAAATACTTGGTTGTTGTTTTTAATAGGATGTCAATAAATAAAAACATGCAAAGGTCCTACAGAGTGTGTGAGGGTTGGTTCAAGAAACACTGGGAAGCATTCATTTAAAAAAAAAAGATGATGCTTCAACAAGGCATTACAAAGTGGTCATAAAAAGATGCAAATGGTATGCACTACCAAATATGTATCGTAGAACATACAACCAGAGGTTAGATACCTAGTAAGATGCTGGGGAGGAGGATTCTAATAGGAAGGGGAAGTAGAATATATTGTTATGGAGTATATATGGAATATATATGTTATGGACTGGGGAGACAGGTGTGAGGATTAGAGAGGGGGTAAAGGAGGAGGGCCAGCTAATACTGAGGAGCATTTGAGGGGACATATGGAAATCTGCTATTTGTAGAAGATGCCTAAGATAGATACATGCATATATGTAGCAGGAATCTTAAAAATTCTTACTAATAACAAACCTGAGGCCAGTTATTGGGGTGAATGCTGGAAGATCAGAGACAGAACAAGCCACAGCTACCTCACCTCGCCAGTTCCTCAGCTGCTCTTGCTTCCTCAGACTGCAAGCTTCTGAGTTCTCATCCAGAGTAGATCTCAGCTGAACTGTGTTGCTCTAAAGCCTAAAAGCTTAACCAGCCAAATGCTGCTAGTTTCTGGTCCTCATGCCTTATATATCTTTCTACTTTCTGCCATCACTCCCTGGGATTAAAGGCTGGATTTCTGGGATTAAAGGCGAGTGTCACCGTGCCTGGCTGTTTCTAATGTGGCCTTGAACTCAGAGATCCAGAGGTATTTGTCTCTGGAATGCTAAGATTAAAGGCGTGTGCTACCACTGCCTATCCTCATGTTTAATATTGTGGCCGTCCTGTTCTCTGACCCCAGATAAGTTTATTTCGGGGAACACACAATGTTTCGGGGAACACAATACTACCAAACATATATGAAAGGAATCTAAATTAAGTTATCAAACATTGGGAAAGACAGTTCCTCAACTAGATATAATATGCCACCAAGTAAAACTTCCAGTGCCAGGCATGGATTATATCTAATTGTGCTGATAGTCACAGTGGCCCATGGGAGCCACCCATTATCTCAGGCTATCACCAAAGATAATGTTTGCTCTCTTGACAAACTGATTGTAAGGACCTATTGCTGAAGACAACACTTACATGATTTCCTCCTTAAGGCTGTTCCTTGGATTAAGTACAAAACTCTTTAAAAAAAATTCCACAGTTCATCTCCATGAGCCTTATTATCCCTCTGACAATGTCCTGACCATCTTCTAATTGTAGTTAGCTTTCTTTCTGAAATCAGTTCTCAAACTTTACTGTGTTTTATTTCATCCTCTTGCCTCCTCTATAACGCAGAGGTGCACATATGCACACACACACACACACACACACACACACACACACACACACACACAGAGGTTAAAATTCTAGTCAATTTTTAGAACTGCATTATAAATCATTTGTTAGGGAATCCTTCCTAACTCTCATGTCTTAGTGAGTTCCACTCACCAAGGATATTCACATCGGCCCGTGTTTCTTTCTAAAAACTCCAGTATAGCAATTATTTAATGTTTTTCACTTCTGTCTAGGTTCCTAAATAATTCATACCAGGAATAGCCATGTCTATTCCAGACATAATTTAGTCTAACCAATATCCTATCATATAGTGGCTCCTCAGTCAGTGTTTGTGAAATAAATACATAAGTAAACTTTATAACTAAAGAGTGAATTCTCCTATATAAATCATGTATTTTAGTCAGAGAAAAATGTGCAACAATTCCTTTATTATATACTTTTTAACATATGTTCTTCTCCACAATGTTTGGTTGACTTTGTGATATGTAGATCGTCTATTTCATGAAATTGTTCTGTTAGTAAGAAATGGAATGTAGCAAAAGTTGTAGTAAAATTTGGGTAATATAATATGGATACATGTACACATGTATAAAGACTTAATAAATGGGTAGGTAGTACAATTTATGGCTTATGTTAATTTAGCCTTCATGACTCTTAATAATCCTTCTCAGATTTTCCTTGGATGTCAGAGTCTTTCTTATGTCAGGACTTTTGAGAGGAACAGAACCAATAGAATGAATGTATAGCACAAAGGGATTTATTATATTGATGTACCTGATACAGGTTGGGTAGTCCAATAGTGGTGTCAATGATGGAGAAGCTGGGAACCTAGGAATCACTTAGTCCTCCATGAGGCTGCATACCATAGCAGGCCCAATCTGATGATGGAAGCCAAGATGATTCCCCAAGGGAGAATGGTCTTCATACAGTCAACGTTGAAAGATCAATGAAGCTGAAATCAGATACCAGCCAAGCATGGTAGCAGCAATAGCAGCAGCCGGAGAGATGGATTTACAGGCAAAGAAAGAGAAGAAGTGAGCAAAAGCAGCAGTACTTCCCCCCACCCATGTCTTTTTCTTTCTGGATCTCCATAAGAAGCTGTTGCCCACTGTGGGACAGAGCCATTCCTTTTCACTCAATTAATTCTTTCAGGAAATATGGTCACAACCTTCAAAAAGCTGTGTAGTTTTTATCTACTCGAAGATACAACCAATTTGACAACCACTATTAATCAGCAACCCTGTCCTAGCTGGTGTTGAGTATAAACTTGACAGCGTCTGCAGTCATCAGGAAGGAAAGTGTCAAGGGAGTAATTCCTTAGAGCAGATTTGCCTGTTGGCATGAATGTTGGGGATTGTCTTGACTGTTAATGGATGTCGGAACACCTCATTCACTGCAGGGATACTTTTCAGTGGGGAGACAGTTCTTGGCTGCGCGCGCGCGCGCACACACACACACACACACACACACACACACACACACACACTCACACAAGGTTCTTTTGAGAGAGCAGTCAGAATATCCTCATGGTTTCTGATGTATCTTTATTTCTTTGGCTGTGAATTCCTTAGTCAGAGGCAATGCTATATGGAAGAGCAAACTGACTTGCCTTCAAATTCTTGACTTAAATTTCTTCATTGACAGACTATGATCTGGAACTATAAGTTAAAATAAACCCATTCTTCTCCTAAGTCAATTTTGATCAGGGTATTAATACAACAGAAATGAACCTACAATATACCTTTCATTAACACACTTCCACAGGCACTCGTACTTTTAATAAATAAGGTTTTATAATTGTATGGCGTTTCTTTCCATGATGCTTTTTTTTTTTTTTTTTTTTTACTTCTCTGGGCAATCACAGCCCCTCTTCTGACTCATTTTAAACAGGTCATGTGTTTCTCCAACATTAAAATGCTCCCCCAGTTTCATGGTATCCTCATCCCGACACTTACCAACCAGACAAGCAAAGTTAATACCTCCACCATTCTAAGTATACTATATGTCTCTGTGTGTAACATTATATAGAACTAGAATAAATGCAGATAAATTCTGCACACATTTCAAAGATGAGCTGAAATCCCACAGAGAACAATGCTGGTATCTTCGTTGTCTACCCATCCACAATACAAAAGCATCTTGTTGGTCACACATCCACAAAGTGTGTCATGAATAATGAATGGTTGATTAGTGTGAAGAGAGTGAAGGAGACAAAAGGGGTGGTTTATATTGTCAACAAAGCTTGGTTTCTGTTTTGAGAAAACAGGCACTGTTCATTATAGAAACATGGGAGTATTCCTTACAGACACATGAAGAAGTTAATCTAAGTACATTTATACCTAGAACATACTTTTCATTTTTTTAATTCAAATTTCAAATGTAGAGGCAAGAAACAAATAAAAGCAAATGGTTTGTGAGATACGAAATAAACAGTTGAAATGTAGCAGAAAGGAGAAAGTATTAGGGCATTGATGTAGAAAAGATGGTTAATCTCCAGCAAGTTTGTAAAACATAGTATATTATTTTTAAAATTGGAAAAGCCTCTGGTTGGAAAAGTATTCTTTGAACAAAATAATTCTGTAATAAGGGCATGCAATTCTCATCAGTGATGAAGGCTGGGTTATATCAAAGAGATAAAGTGCAGACTGAGCCCCCCACCCAGTGCTTCTAAGTTGCTATCTGTATCTAAGGAAAAGCTGACAAAGGAGACAAGTTAGGAATAAAGAGGTAGTTCATTATAGAACAGAGTTGCACATTGACTGTAGACTTCTTAAGTTCATGGGTTATTTATTACAAAATATACATATATTTATATAAGGGAAGACTTTAACAAAGGGAATTATTATTCATGAATTAAGGTGGAAATGGGTAAGAAGAGAGCTTAGTTGCCCTTATGTCCTTGGGTTGTCTGATGTGGAAGGTGGCAGATCCAAGGTGGGAAAATGTGATTTTGCATGATTAATGATGTAGGATTGCCATTATAATGAAGCAAAGGACATTCTTAGTTACACTGGTCAGCCATGTTGGTCCTAGCCATTTGTGTGGTCTTGCATTTTCCCTGTTGTTTTTCCTATGCTTACTTAGCTTGTCTCAGACTGAGTGAGTGAAGTTGCAGGAAAAAAAAAAATCAAAGGATACCTTTCTTAATCATTGCGTGAAGGACTCAAAAAGGTCATGATTTCAAACTGAACGGGCAGGCTGTGGATGGACAATGTCAGTTAGCTTCATTATAATAAAAATACTTATGAAGAGGAAGTTTATTTTCAGTTTTGAAAGTTCCAGTACCAATGGTTTTTGCCTATGTGTAAGTGGAGAGAAAAGGCTGGCCAGTGACCAGTAGGTTCCACCTTTAAAAGTTATGCCAGCCTCCAATACAAGCATTCTAATTTGATTTTGTAAACTATTCAGTATCAACGTTTTGACATACTGTGAAACATAAAATGTGAGCAACTGTCCTGACAGTAACAGAAAGGTAGTGAAGCCAACGCTTGCCAAAGATGTGTGATGGCAGCCTTCTTGAATGTGTCTAAATTCAGGAAGCTTTCACATAAGAACTGTGCTTTGTATCCTACATAGGACACATTCTTGTGGTGCAATCATGTATCAGGCAGAGGTTGCCAGAGAACAGAAATATCAGTAAGGCATTTTTAGGATAACTTTATTAGAAAGGACTAAATAGCCACTGCATTGCCTTAAAGCTCCTTATTAGATGCAGCAAACAATAAGTTAAGCTTCACAAATGGAAAGGTGTAGTTAAGCCTTTGGGGGTCAAAAATGTAGTTGTCTTTCCAAGCTTTGTAGTTGCCTAAAGAGCTTGGCTTAACCTTTTGTTTGCAGAATGTAATTGCATCACATTAAAATCAAGAGAAGGAGCCTCATTTTCATTTGCAGGGATTTAGTTAGAGAGCCATTCTGGTGATAAAATTCACAGTAAATTCCCACCTAAGAAATCCCACTTGAAGGCCCTGCCTATTGGTTAAAAGTACTAACTGCACTTCAAGGGGCTGTAAGGTGGGTGGTTTGTCCTTCATTCTCCTTCTGTGTTTGTGAGGCAGACCTCCATTCTCATTCTGTATTAGTGAGGCAGCAATTACAACAGTGACTGCTTGATTATGCTCCATGGTTTAGGCGATTGAAAAATTGTCACTGGTTGTTGGACAGTTATCTAACATTTTTTCCTGAGGAAGCAGAAGGCACAAGTTCACAAGCATGTGGTATCCATGGAAAGGAATGTGCTAACAGGAGAAACTGAGTGCTCCAGAAGAGGCTAGGCTTGGAAGGGAAGAGTAAGCAGCAAGTATCCTGAAGGCAGAGTGTGTGTGGGGAGTAGGGAGCAAGCAAGTAGGGAGCAATATGCTAATAACCAAAGTATGTGGTAAATGGCTCCACACTGTTTTCCAAATACCTTAGATCTTTTTATCTGTTGAGTGGGATAGCTTCACCTTGTCAACCTTTGGCTCCTCCATTCAAGATTTATAAGGCACCTTTTGCCATAGTGACTTATATTTTTATGTACAATTTGTCTTTTTAATTGAGAGATTCTCTGGATCCTAGTAAAGCAGTGGGCTGATTGCATTTTGCTGATGAGGGTACCAAGATGCAAAAAGGTTAACTGGCTTGCTTGGGGTCATTTATCAACAGCTGACAGAACTTAAGATCTCAAAAAAGAGTTCAGCATTGTATGTAGTTAAGTTCATTTTTTCCCCTCTATTCTTCTAGAACCCACACTTTGTGGCTTATGAAAAGGGAAATCTTTTTTTTTTTTCTTTTTTTTGGGGGTTTTGGAAACAGGGTTTCTCTGTTTAGCTTTGTGTCTTTCCTGGAACTCACTTGGTAGCCCAGACTGGCCTCGAACCCATAGAGATCCACCTGTCTCTGCCTCCCGAGTGCTGGGATTAAAAGTATGTGCCAGCACTGCTCAGCAAAAAGGGAAATCTTAAGTGATTGTAATATGCTTCCAAATAGAAATATTTCCCTTAGTTTACTAATATTTAATTATTTGTTCATGAAACTATCCTACTCTACAGAATGTGTACATGAAAAAATGCACACATTGTGCCAGGTTAAATGATGCTAATAAGGATGGTCCATCTCAGTGGCCAATAAGAAACTTAGCACATGACTCAACAGTTTTTCTCATACTACATTAAGAACATTGTGTTCAGATAAAGACATGCGATTTAAGGGTTGAATGACTGACCAGAATGGGTCTATAATAAGCAATTAAGACACTATATTTGCAGAAGTCATGCCTCAAAATAACAGTTGAAAGAGTGGGTGGGTGTGTTGGCCCAGACAGAGGGGAAAGGAAGCATCCTTAGTGTTTACACATATTTGAAAGACTCTCATAGAAAAGGGAGTGGCATGGTCACATTGTCCCAGAAGTTTATAATTAGGCAGAAGCTTAAAAGAGGCAGAATTTGGCTTTAAATAAGATTTTGTTAACAATTAGGGCATTCTAATAATATAATGGAGTGCTTTGTGAGTTCAAGGAAATGGACAGGAACTTGTATTTGAACACCTTGTATTTTCCAGGCACTGAGCCAATGGTACTATAAAATACCTAGAAGAAAAGACAAAACTGAAATGTCTAGCATATTAGAGGCAACAACTTGACATTGGTTAATTCTTTCCTTAAGTGTTTCATATGTGTGTGTGTTTATGAATATATATATATATATATAACAATCCAATAATAACTAACATCATCATTGATACGAAAGTTTTGCAGAGGAAGACTGAGTTTTTATAAAGGCCCAGAACGACAGGACAGTGTAGCTAAGAACTGAATGGACCTCTATGGATGCTATGCTCTGCCAGGTGTTGCCACAGAAATGTGTTCTCTAGTTCTGAAAAGGCAGTCTAGGGGGTGAGGAGGAGACAGGAATGGAAATGGTTTCATGCATTTTAAAAGAAGTTGTTCAAATAATTCTAGAAACCTTTTATTTTTTCTGACTCTTGGTCAATGTTCGTCTGCAGCACATGGTCTGTGTTCTATGACTTCTAAAAAGACATGATTTCTGATGTCCTAGAGATGGGTGCAGCAGGAAGTTTGGAAGTAGAAAGCACTTCTGGATTCTTCATTTTACCCCAAATATACTCCCAGATACTCCTTTATGGTTTAATCAATTGATGGCATTTCTTACTTAGGTCATATTCATCAAAGATTTGGAGTGTTGTTAGTAAGATGTAGTATAGAAAATTCTGGCATGGCCCCTGCACACTCTACTTATTTTTCTTTCTTTAAAGCTGCATTTCTTTGCACTTGAATGCTTAGAGCTTACAGCAGTGGCTGTCAAAATGTTAAGATACTTGGGTGCTCTCTCTGTGGAGTGCTAGAGATTATTAATCGCTGTCTCAGATTTAGGTTTTATCTTGACTTGGGGAGTTAACATTCCACTGATCTCCCCTGAATAACAGTTTTGCTTATTAGATGATGTCAGGGGATGCATCTTGATCTACCCTCTGAGCTCAGGATTTACTCTCCATGGAAGTCTCCTGTAAGTCTTGCCTGTGCTGTGTCTTATTCTTTCTTTCCTATAACGTATATATTCATAACTTACTGAGGTCATGGAAAAACAGAAAACCTAGATTTTATATCCTCTACCCAATGGTGTAATCTGAGATGGACTTCTTTAATTTTCTCCTGTGAGTGAAAATTCAGATGTTTTCTAGCTGTAGATGATATTAAACTATCTTCATAATTGTCATGTCCTCTTGCAACTATTGATTTTGACTTTCACTGCAGAAATATTTTTCTACACAAATAATCATATTTTAAAATCAAACTCACTGTTGCCATAACAAAATGATACTCATGTATCGCCACCAGTAAATATAAAAAAAAAAATCAATGTAAAGAAAAAATGTGAAAGCCGGAGTCACAGATCCTGGAGATTTCATAGTTTCTTTCTTTTTAAAAGGGCTATCCACAAATTTAATAAGAAAGGGATTCTCCACTGAAAACATTGCTGAGAAATGAATACCAGGGGGAAACAGGCCTTCTGATACACAGTAGCCATAAGCAAAAGGAGTCACAGGTATGGTGCTTTGTGCACACAAAGGAAGCAAGGCCCTTCAGTGTATAAGTTTGGAGCTGAGCTTGGCATGCCTCCAAACCTTCAAGCAGCTACAGAAGCAGTAGTGATGGGAGACCAGCTAGTGAGGAGTGGCTGTGCTTTCAGGAGGCACAGAGAATACGTCGATGAGTAAGGTGTTGGCAGCTTTCACGGGCCTTAATAACTTCACTAATCTTTACATTCTCCACCTGATTGTCAATTCAAATCAGTTCAGAATGAGAAAAATACTACCATTCTGTTTCTCAATTTTAATATTCCTATTGCCGAACTCAGGAATATGACCTATCAAGGGCCAGATTTATCTAGTATAGATGGATTTTTTTTTTGTAGTATGTAAGTTTCATACTATGCAAGTTATTTGAAGCAGTCTCAAAGTTTCCATCAAGAAGCTTAGAAGCCTTTGAAACATAAATAAAAGAAATATTCTCTTAATTTAAAAAGAATTGTCTTTTCTGTGTTTAAAAGTACTTTGAATTAAAAAGAAAAAAGTTTAAGTGAAGCCAAGTCTAACTTATTCTTTTCTTGTAATTTTCATTTAATTAAATTTATCTTAAACTGGTATTTACCAAAATTGTGAAGTTTTACTTATTAATGGAATATCATGTGTTTTTATATGGCGTATGTTATATATCATATTCTATATACAATATTTAAATATGATTAAAAATAATTATCTCCTAAATAATAATCTTTTTATGTCTAAAACTTTATAGGTTTTGAATACATGCAATCTTACTTTCATGCATATAAGCCCTACTGTGTGCTTTTAACTTAATTTTTCTTCATCAGATAATTATATTTTTGTCAAGTAACATGACCACCCATTGAAATGTTCTTTACTGTTTTTTAAAGTTTCATTTTATACATTCTATTTTGGCCTTTAATGCCATTAATGCAAGGCCATACATTAACATTCCATATATAACTTTCATACATACACAGTGCTGATTTCTAATAGACTAGCCAATCAGGCACTTGTCCCTTGGTCCTGTATCCAAATCTAGATAAACAAATAGTGATTAAAAATTGACTCACCCACACATCTCATACACAGCACTAAAATGTCAGCAGATTCTTCAATAAGATGGTTAGCAATGCAAATGCCTCTCCTGTACCTGTGGTTTACAATAAGCAGAATAAACAAAACCCCAGATCTCTTGAGAATGAAGGCCCTCCAAAACTGCTCTAATGACTCTTAAGGACTAAAGACCTAGTTATCTAAATGCTTAAATGATTCTATGCATTTACTTAAGGCTTATGTTTCTCTGTAAAAATCTTTCTTTACACTTATTTAAGCCAAATGTTTTCTTCTTTCTGCCTTCTTTGGCCTCATCACTACTGGTATTTACCTTGCACTTTAATTTGCCTACTGTATGGCAGGCAATCATGCATTTGGTTGACCTTCCCTTGGGCATCAGATTGGCTACATTAGTGGACATTTGTGGTTTGTGAAGTAGATGTAGTGAATCTATGCAGAAAAATAGTACTCCTCTGAATATTTATATGAAGACACTTTAGGGATATAAGTTCCCAGTGAGAATAATCAAGGCTAAAGAAGACCATAACTTAAAGACAAAGGAAAAGTAGTATATTGTTTCTATACAAAAAAGCAGTAAGAAGGATAATGTGGCTGAAGATATTGCAGCAGCATGTCAGGTTCAGTACAAGGAAGAGAAAAAGAGGTTGGGACTACGGCCTCCATTGTCTCTTTGTTATATTATCCTTCCATGTCTGGATGCTGATGACTGGAATGGAGTCCTTTGAGGAATCAAACCATTAGTAAAAACAGCAACACTATCAATTAGACCTACTGCAAACAGTTACCTTAGGTTAGCGCGCGCGTGCGCGCGCGCGCACACACACACACACACACACACACACACACACACACACACCAAACAAAATAATACAAAAAATAGCATCTTCAAGTCAGTGAAAACTATTGATGGATAATTGCGGCTAGCAGTTCACTTTAAAACTGAAATAATCATCTATTCTCAATCAAACAACTGTTTCAGAGCTTTAGTATATCTCTCTTATCACCTACATATACAGATTTTCTGGAGGTGAGAATCTGTTTGGTCACCCTTATCTTTAAAACAGAGCTGCCATAGTGTAGATGTTGCTATAACTATAGCTAACTTTGCTAACCCTTCCCAGCCTTACAGCTATGGCAAGAAAACACACACACACACACACACACACACACACACACACACACACACACACACACTGGGTGTGGGAAGGGGTCTTTAAAATGTATGAGAGTGTCCCAGAAAAAGAAAGAAAGCAAACTATATAGAGCTGTCTTCTGAAAGAAGGGAATTCTAAATTGACTTTGCCCTAGAGCTAAAACTAACGTTTCCAGATAACATGGAGCTTATAAGCAAGCACGAAGAACATATTTTTGTGTCACTGAAGAAGTCTTCACTTTCTTTCTATGCCTGTTACATGCAGATTGGAAAGTACGCTATTGTTTGAGTCTTGCTACCAAGGGCAGCAAAGGAAAGTTGTGCCAAGCAACTGGTGATAGTAAGTAGTTCAAATGGGGCGTTCATCCTTATGGATCATAGCTACTATAAATGGAAAGTCATCTTTTATTCCTTAAGATAATGTATTGGAAAATTTTTGTTTTTATCAATTATTTATTGATGATAGATTCTTTTCTCATGCAGTACCACTCTACCAATTTCTCCTCCTTCTCCCCTCCTTGGTCCCTCTCCTACTCCCTCTCCCTGTGGTAGTACTGGTTACACTCATGACCTTGGGCTATAAGCCCCAAGGAGCCGGTGCTTCCTGTCCTTGCATGTGACCTCTTATATGATCTCTACTCTCCACCAGTCCAAAGTCATTGGCGGGGCAAATAACAGTACACCCCCCCCCAGTTCCACTCCCCCTCTCTTTCCTCTTCAGAAATGAGTAGGCCTCCAAGAGACAACAATCAGACAGGACAAAACAATAGACAATAAGATAAGACTAAAGCCATCATATCTAAGTTCAACAAGGCAACCCAATAGGAGGAAAAGAGTCCCAAGAGGAGGTAAAAGGGTCAGAGTTACATTCACTCTCAATGTTAAGAGTCCCTCAAAACCATCAAGCTAACAGCTGTAACATATATGCAGAGGATCTGGTGTGATGCATGCTTAGTTGATTCTGTAGGCCATGTTCTCCTACTGCCCTCCATGTCCTCTGACTCCTACAGTCTTTTGTTCCTCTCCTCTGAGGGGTTCCTGATCTCTGAGGGGAGAGACCCACTCAGTACCTCCTGTTTAGACTCTCTCTGCATAATGTCTGTCTGTGGGTCTCTGCATCTGCTCCTTTTTGCACAGGAAGAAGCCTCTTCGATGGTGGCTGGACAAGTCACTGATCTATGAGCATCGCAGAATGTCATTAGGGATCATAGTTTTTTGTTTTTTTTTTTGTTTTTTTTTTCTTGATTTATTATATATGTTTATGCACCTTGTGCATATGGACGCCAGAGGACAAACCCTAATGTCTTTCTTCAGATGCCACCATTGTATTTTGAAATGGATCTCTCATTGATGAAGAACTCAACAAGTAGGCTAGGCTGGCTGTCCTTTGAGCCTCCAGAATTGCCTTTGTCTGACTCTCCAGCAATAGGATTATAAAGTACACACACATACATCTGTCTTTATAATGTGGGCGTAGGTACCCCAACTTGTAGGGTATGCAGTTTACTAACTGAGCTAGTTCCTCAGCCATGATATTTAAGTTTATTATTATATATTGTCTTAATAATTGACATGTAAATTCTATTCACTACTGTTAATTATGAAGTGTATTCTATATGTGAGGAGAACCTTTATGGTTAAGAGTTGATTTGAATAAAACAATTGTAATATAAATAGTTCACTGATTTAAGTTTGCATAGATGGATTCATGATGAATGCAGTTTCAGAGAGCCATTTTATATGCTATCCCTAGATATTGTTAGTTCATCATCATTGCTGGATGAGCCTAGGAGTCATTTCTTATGCACTCAGTCATTTATAGGATACTCCTATAAAGAGAAGGTTATTCGGTTGAAGGCCAAATTTGCTTATATAGATATTCACACTATGGATAGTCTTTTTGAATAACCTTTAAATGTATTTTCTCTTTACATCAGATATAAGTATCATATTATGTACCAAAGATATTGGAAAAGAAAGTAACACCCCTTTCATTTTTATCTAACCCAAGGGCTATATGTCAATAAAGCCAACCATTCATTGCTTAATACCTCTAAAACAACTCACTGTTGTCAAAATGAAGTTTTACTTTCTTCAAAATAATCATAGATGCATGGCCAGCCTGAACTGTATGCTGTATTTCCTATTGAAGCCTCTTAAAGAAGTATGGACCACAAGGCAGAAGTGTTCTTCTCAGTATAGATCCCACTGCCTCCCCATCAAATTGTCTACATCAAGAATCTTCTCACAAACTGGGTGTTGTAAACAAATTTACCTGAAACTTTGTGGGCTTCAAATTTACACTATTTCAGGGTGGAAGACATCCCCTAAAGGACATAGACTCTAAATGAATGAAGGAGTTACAAATGGGAGAGAGGAGCCCTGGTTTCAAGGTCAGTGTCTCTCAGAACCAAGCCTGGAGGTAGTGGTCTCAACACCATCTTTGCTTAACCTTGTGTGTGAGTCTCTTGACTATCATAATGTCTCTCTAATGCCTATTGCTACAGAGTATTTTAATTTTTCATGTTCCTGCTATACAAATCAGAACTTCCCTCACTCCATCTCTAGTTCTAGCAAAAATCTGTCTCCCAGTATTCCCCATGCTCAGCTTCCAGAGTGTGCTGTGAATTGTATTCACCACAGAAGTACTCACTGCCCCCAACAGCACTGATTCTACTAACCCTATGAAAATGTATACTAATTTGCTAGTGAAATGTTGTGATACATCCTATGTACATTTTCCAATCATTATTTATTGGGACACTCGACACCCCTGGTCTTCCTTCTTTGCTTAGTCTTTGGGGTACACTTTTTTTTTTCTAGTTAGTTCCCACCTCTTGGTTTCCACCTTCTAAGCTTAGGTACTTTCTTTAGCAACTTTTTTTTTTTCTGAATCATCATTCAAATCCTGAAAATGTATTATATTATACCTTTGCTTGTTGGTATTATGGAGCATGTACTCTTGCTGGGTATTTCAAACTCATCTAAGCTACTTTTTTTTTGAATACCTGACTACCTTTACAATTTGGATAATCACTTTCAACACTCTCTTTATTAGTGAACAGTTAGGGATGCAAGTCTTTGTTCAAATTAGTTCCTTTGTGAACCAAGTATTATTTTCCAGAGATGGTTTCCTTCCATAACACTTGCATCCATTTCCTTCTGTGCTAGAGTCTGTCAAGTCTCCATTGCATGGGGAGGAAAAAAGTAGATGTTGTTAGACTTCAGACAGAGACATAAAGGAGGAAGACTCATCTTCACTATTAGTTTCAGAAGTTGCAATGCATGGTCCCTTGGCCTGATGCTTTGGACCTGTAGCAAAACCACATAACATGATAGGAGTGTGGTATCGAAGACTTACTCACCTTTAGTGACTGAGGAGGAGAAATGGGCTCAGCATGAGTCAGTGTATAACAGTAATAGGCACCCCCCCCCCAATGACACAACTTCCTTGTGTCAGACTGTACCTTCTGCAGATTCCACCACTCCTCAGAGCAAAACTGGCAGGAAGCAAGCCTTTAACACCTGCGCATTTGGAGGACATTCCAGAATCAACTATATCAAGTGAAAGCACTAGTCATGGAAAAGTGAAAATCTGGTCAGTGTGGAAGGGAGGTAGGTCAAGGAGTCTGATGATGGTATTTAAGATCCCAGCTAAAGAGAATCCTAGTGATGTTCATTGTCCGCATCCCCAGTCATCCAGACCTCTTTATCCTATGATACTGTGTTCCTTTTTTGGTTTATTGTTTAATCCAAGACTTAGGTTGTAAGATGCTGAATGTAGAGCCTACAACTTTCCAATGCACTGTTTAACGTGGAATGGTAGTGATGAGAGAGACTGGGTGAATGAAGTCTGTGCCCTGTGAGTTAAAGTGTTGCTCATTCATCTAAGCACACTTCGGGAAATCTGGGAGCTGTAAGGCACCACTTTCACTTGGCTTTGAAGAACAAAATGGTCCTTTGAACTTTGTTTTTGCCCCAGAGATGAGGCTGTCTGTGCTCAGTATTAACTGACATATGAAACCTGTTACTTAACATTCTCACCAAATGCTTTCAGGGTGTCTTGTAGCTGTGATGTCTTTGTTTTTGGTTTTTCAAGACAGGGTTTCTCTGTGTAGCTTTGCGCCTTTCCTGGAACTCACTTAGAAGCCCAGGCTGGCCTCGAACTAAGAGATCCACCTGGCTCTGCCTCCCGAGTGCTGGGATTAAAGGTGTGAGCCACCACTACCAGGCCTATTTAAAATTTTTAACTTATGACTTGTCTTGTATGAAAGCTTCACTACTTCTGGTCTCCCAAGCCTATAAACTCTAGGGTGTCCTCAACATTTCTCTGATTTTTCTCTCTTTTGCAACATTCTGTTGACGGTTTTTATGAACCCTTAATTTTTAGTACACGTTCATGCCTGAATTCCTTTCTGTAAAGGATAACTCCTTTCTTTTTGGAAATTATCTTTTCCACCTCAAACTGTGATACCCTTCACTGTTTGAGTCTTCCCTTTCCTTTTCCTGGTGCATTTCAAATTTCGTCAAAATATTTTGAAGTGTGGAAATATATTTGTTTTCCCTTCATGAGATTCTGCCATGATCTAAAGTTCACGTACTTTGGGGGAAGTTTATTCAGAAATGCTCTACACTTTGAGACCTGCACTGGTTCCAGTTAAAACCACTGCATTCATAGTTCAGTCTCAGGCTTATTCTTGTTTCTTTGGTTTCTATCACAAAACAATTAATATGCCATCGGCTTTGTATATCCCTCACACTTAATTCCAAATCAGCTCTACAACTTGTATGCTTCCTCTGGGGCTTTCCACCATCTTTGGGCAGTATTTTCAAATCCTAGAATTTTCTGAAACTTGCCCATCAGAAATTAGCACCTCCATTATGTATTCCTTAGAAATGGTTCCCAGGAGAGAGTGTGGCATCTAGCAAATCTGCCAGGAAAAAGTTTAATGAAATCAATGTAATGAGTGAGGGAATAACACGTAAGAGTTGTTTTGAAAGCTGCACGTCTCTGGTGCATAGAGAAACACAAAGTCAAATGTCAATTGCTTTCAGTACATTAAAAAATACCTCAAATTAGAACTCTGAAAATCCTGCTGATTTTTATTCTCAGGCTGACTCCTGCAAGACAAAAATCATGGTGAGTGGAGCAGTGGGTAAATGGAGTCTATAGGAGAAAGGTGGTCCTTGTTTCCTGTTAACATTGCCTCTGATGTTGATGGAGAACAGATACAAGAGAATTGCAGAGGCATTTCTTGGGTTGTATAATTCTATATAGCTTTCAGTCTTATTTTCTGGTTTGTTTAAGTAAAATAGAAATAGTCAACGATGCTTTGTTTCATAGGAATTTAAAGTTAATGACTGACCTTTGTGTATGGCCATATTTTGTTTTGCAGAGAGCTTTAATTAAGGACTAACAATTCTCATTTTTCAATTACCATTTTGTAATTAGACCATGATATGTTACAGTGTGGTAATTTCCATACTTTATTTTTTGGGGAAAATAAGTGTTTTTTGCCTTGTCTGTTAGATAATTAGTGTCCCACAATATTTACTAATAACAGATCATTTATCAAGTAAAAGCAACCAAATGATAAGATAATAAGAAAAAATGCTTCCATGATTGCATACCATTTTACTGTAAAGCGGTAACCATCATCTCCTCCTCCTAATACATAAAAGGGTCATAGTACAACCAAGTCCCATACCTTGACTGACATTTCAACTCATAGGTGATCAAGTCAAGATTCAAATTCAAAGCAGGTCAGATAGCTCCATGGTATTGCTCTTAATTTTTGTTGTGTTGCTCTAACAGACACGCACACACAGACACACACACACAAACACACAGAGACAGACAGATAGACAGACAGACACACACACACACACACACACACACACACACACACACATTCACACACATGAGATGCACGTCTTCAAACCAGCGAGTTATGCAATAGATGGGTCTGTTGACTTGGTTAGGTTCATAGTGGGCATTCTTAGTGCTATTCTTATTTCTCTTTCCCACATGCATAGAGAAAAGTAATTGTTTCATAATTCTCATCTATTAAAAAGGACAGTAATAATGTCTACCTCTTAGGGCTTTCATTAAGTTTAAATGACCAAATATATTTAAGAGCATATAGTGTGGTGATAAGTACTTGATAAGCAGAATCTAAATTGTCACACTTTTATCCTTACATAAGTCCTTCTGGAGGACATCGTTTCATTGGGTTTTTGCCTTGTGAGAGATTCTATTTGAAAATTCTGCCTCCTGCTTTATAGAATGAACTATGTGGGAATTTTTATGAAGAAATGCCCCCTGGATCCACATTTGTTAGTTGAGCAAACTGAAGGTGAGAAAATATTCTAACTCCCTAGAAATCTGTCTCATTGGAGTTTCCCTTTATTTATCTCATATATGAATTTACTGTTTACTAATGCCTTAACATTTTGAGAGAGCTTCAAGCAACATAGATAGCCTAATGACTCATCGCTTAGACCTTGGCATGAAAAGCAGATCACGAGTTATATTTTATTTTACTTCATTATTATCACTTAGAAGTCTGTTTTCTAGTAAGAGACAGAAAGGGAGTGGATTCAGATGAGAGGACAGATGAGGAATAACTGGGGGAAGTAGAGAGACTTGAAACCTTTATTTGGAAATATCATGTGAGAAAAATCTATAGGGAAAAAAGATCATATTGCTGTGCTTGCATATTGAAATGCATTTTGAAATTTTCCTGCTGGAAACTGTTTGACTTTCTGAAGCAATGTGAGTCTTCTGGTTTATGAAGAGAGAAATGCCGGGGGGGGGGAGAGAAGAGAAGGGACGAGAAGAGAAGAGAAGAGAAGAGAAGAGAAGAGAAGAGAAGAGAAGAGAAGAGAAGAGAAGAATGTCTCTAGTCTCTTCAACTTTTGGTCCTATATGCATTGGTGAATATCAGTTCTATACCATAGTATCATACCATACCACCATCAGAATAAATCTAATGTGCACAAAGTATTTCATTTGTAAGCCCCTAGCCTTTTATTTATAAGCAATGAACAGGACCAGCGTTTAACAGCATAATATAATATCTGATATATAAATAGGATTTTGATTTTATGTGGCTACTTTTACTATCCTGTGCTACAGTTGTAGCGACATTTTAATAAAACATATTAAGATATTCTTCACAAATACATGTGTATTGTATACTTGGAATGGTCAAAAACACACAGTTTGGGGGGGGGGAGGATGTGCCTGCATGACCAATGTCACAAGGTCACACAGAGGTTCCTGAATTGAACTAAAGTGAGGATCCCATGCGGGTCTGTCACACAATTAAGAAATAAACAGACAGTGAGTGATGAATTCTGGCCTCGCCAGTGTTCTTTGACGGATCTAAAAAGAGGCCGTTGTCTGGAATTTTGAGTTAGTTGCTTCATACATTTTGATTTGCCTCATTAACATTTAAAATATGCTTTGAAGTCTTTTCTCATCATAAAAATAAATCAATTCTCTATTAAAAAAGAGGACAAATAAAAAGACAAAATATTTTTGAAACAATGTTTTAATCTAGGCTTTGAGAATTTCATACAAAGAATTTCGATCATATTTGTTCCTCTCCCCCAACTCCTCTCATTGTTTCCATTGCTTTCTTACCCGTGTTAAACTATTTTAGGGGTTTGGTTTAGGCTGTCTCTTCCTCTGGATGCTTAAAAATATGTTAACCGCTGCTTTTGAAACTGTAAACAGTATTTGAATCACTACATTTCTAAAACTTTGGTCTCTCACAGCTAGTCCCATTTTTCTGAACTTGGGATGCTGTCTCACTTTATAGGAGACATATGCAATTTTGTGGGAGACGGGGTGTTAGCAAAGGAGAGGTACAAGACTTCAAGTCAGTGTGTCCCTCTCCAAGGACATTATTACTGAGTAGTTAGTTAAAGGTAACTTTTGTGAACTTAACACAAATCTAGACATCTGTAAGAGGAGAGAATCTCAGTTGAGGAATTACCTCCATTAGATAGGCATGTGGGCATGTCTGTTGGACATTATCATGACTGGTGATTAGTGTGATTGCATAGCTCACTATGGATGATCCTAGACCTAATCAGGTAGGTCTGGGCTGTCTAAGATATCTGAGTATGCCTGGAGCACACATCAGTGAGAAGTGTTCTTCCATGGTCTCTGCTTTAGTTTCTGTTTCGAATTCCCACTGGAATTGCCATCGTAACTTCCCTCAGTGATGGATTGTGTCCGGAAACTGTAAGCCAAATAAAACTTTATTTTTCTCCATTTTTGGTTGGTTCCATGCTTTATCACAGCAACAGAAAGCAAACAAAGACAGAACCTCTCAAGGTCCATTGAGTCCGGGTGTGGATAACTGGCTGATGGTTTGAAATTACTGATTTTCCTGCCTTGTAGAAGCATGGCTCTTAAGTTTATGGTAAGATTACCTGAGATTACTGACAGGAGTGATGTCATGATTATATGCTTGAATTTTGTAAAGATAGTTGTATTTGCCCCTTCCTTTGGTCTTAACATGATACTCCACCATCTGTTTTATCTTTATGGCTTCCCCCTTTTTAATCTCATAGGAACCACACTTGTTCCTTATCTTCTGATTTACTTTGTTTTAGACACTAAAAATTTTTTGAACACTATAATCATTATGAAATCTTACTGGGTTCTAAGTAGAGTAGTGTGAATGGTGTGTGTGTGTGTGTGTGTGTGTGTGTGTGTGTGTATCCACAACATAGGATGTGTAGAATGTGGTTCCTCCTCAGGTACTATCTACCTTAGTTTTTGATACAGGGTCTTTCACTGGGACTGGCATTCACTGATTAGATTAAACCAGCCTCCCGCAAGCACCAAGGATCCCCCTGTACCTCTCCCCAGTGCTGGGATTATAGGCATACGTTGCTGTTCTAGGCTCTTTAATGTGGCTGCTGGGAATTGAAATGAGATCCTCATGTTAGCCTAGAAAGCACTTTACCTAACAGGCTATCATTCCAGCTCTGATTAGGGGGTTTTAAAGTTAAATAGTTTTGCTAAAAGTCTGGGGATAACCACAACATCACAAGATAAGATAGACATGGTACTAATTTAAGGTAAGGTTTTAAAAAAGGAAATAATGTATCTGATGCCCAATGGCTAATTTTAATCACTGAAAGAAATCTCCAAAAATTCTGGAAAGAAAGAATAGAGGAAAGAAATAGTACCCAAAATCCAATTTCCTTACAGGAAACCATTATTCACCCCTCTGTCAGATGAGTTGCTGCGGATAGCACTCTCTCTACAGGGCACATGTTAAAATCTGAGGCTGGTACAAACCAGAAGGATTAAATAACAACTCTGGAGGTGTGACCAATGCATCAGAGTTTTTGTCTTATTTGTTGCTAAGTACTAAACATAACTATGAAGCATGTGCAGTACTGGGCTGCAAGCACCCAAGTTTGCTATTCCACAAAGAGATGAGAGTCAGTTTACAAGTATTTTGAGCAAGCTTCACAATTAGCTGCTTCTACAGCTAGGCCAGCTAGTGTTGTCTATCACTGAAGTCACAGAGAGTTCTGGGGGCTGTTTAAAGCTAGAAGCCTCTGGAGGAATTTTTCAGAGGAAGCTTCTGTCTTGGGAAATATGTAGAATTATTAAAATTACCATGCATCAAAAAGATTTCAAGAAATATAATATAAAGGATTGAAGAGCTAATGTAATAGCCATGATTACAAAAAATAGCCGTATGAGTTGAATATCTCTTGTACATTGCAATGCATTTTATTTATGTTTCTTGAAGGTTTTGTCATTACAGCAGAGTTCATTGGGCTTATTTGTAGAGAAGTAAATCAAAGCTCATGACTTGTGGATTGACTGCTCTTTTCTAGACTGACATGGATCTAATAGCTTTGTTCATTTGCGTGTAGCATCTTCCCGAAGATGCTGACAGCTGCAGAGAGAGCTCAAACATTGGTCCAGGGCTGGTAGCCTAGCAAGCACACTTTTCTAAAGACAGCAGACTGTTAATAGAGAAGTTTTAGTAGATGTTTGATAAGCAGATCTTTTATGAATTTGGTCTAAGCAATCTACTCTCAAAGTAAGATATTTCAGAGCAATTAAAATATTCAGCTGGCATTAGTTTATAAGCTTTGCCTCCTCTTTCATAAGGTTGAAACAAACAATGTATAAAAACCATATTCCCTACCTTGAATATAGAGGTAGTGCAAAAAGGAAATGCAAACTAATAACTAATTGCCAATCCAAAACTTGGTTAATCATTCACCAGGTTTCCTTCTCCAAAGTGTGAAGTGGAATCCTAAATAGTCATTTGATTTGTATGTTGTACTTTACAACTCCTACTTCATTAAATCCTTATACGACAAAATTAGTCATTAAAATGTGGCTTTTAAAGTTAATTTAAATGTGAAATCCGGTCATTGTTTGTATACAGTTATTAGCTGGTAATTTCTTTCTCTATTTGCTTTTCTTTGTAGGATTAATATTCATGTAGATGTAGTAGTAGCAAAGGAATATCATTATTACTGTTGTTATTTCAGAATCCTAGTTTTTAATTAAACATATTCAGGATTTGATAAGCAATTTTTAAAAAAATCTATCTTTAAAACCTTGAATCAATAATGTTAATAATACAGGATGACCTTTCTGGTTTCTTCTGATTAAAGTTTATACAATAGGCATACAGACATGAATTTTAATAGAACATTATCATATAATGGCCTGTATAGGACTTATTAAAACATATGATGATTCTTTTTGTTTTTCTTTGTTTTTATTTTTTTTAATTTTTATTTTATTTTTTTATTTGAGACAGTTTCTCTGTGTAGCTCTGTTGACTGTCCTGGATCTCACTCTGTAAACCAGGCTTGCCTCGAACTCATAGAGATCCACCTGTCTCTACTTCCTGAGTGCTGGGATTAAAAGCATGTGCTACCACCTCCTGGCTTATTTGATGATTCTAAACACTGCCTCTTATATAAATGGTCAGTGCTAGTTTAAATATAGCTGAATTAAATGCTTTAATTTTGTTGTTTTAGAAGTCAGAACACTACAAGTGATCACACATTTCCATTAGAATCTAACTAAGAGATTTATCAGGGAACACTTTACAGGGTTACTATTGACATGAGCTAACCTGGTATCAAGAATTCTGTTAACATTTTCTTATTTATAGCATTTAGTAAATGACTACAGTTTTATTACTAGATTAACTCCAGATGTCTATAATACATGAATCTAGTTTTATGTCAAAGTAATTCACACAAGGGGGACTAATTAAACATTTGTTTGGATCAGGTATGTCATTAACCATTGAGTTTATACCACTGTCCTAAATGGACAGTATTTTTGCTCATGAGAAGCTCAAATTTCAGAAGAAACTGGAAGGATCAGAATGAAAAATATCCACAACAAAATGTGGAAAGATGCATGCATGTATGTATATGTACTCATGGGTGTGTAGAGGACAGAGAAGGATATGAGCCACTCTGCTCTACCAGGATACCATCATTCCATAGAGATGGAATCTCTCAATGACCCTGGAGTTTGCTTCAATTGTCCTCTTGACTCTATCAAGACCCACCCACCTTCCAATCTATTACAGGTGTGTGTGGCACTCTAGACCTTATTTGAATGCTGAGGCTCCAAAATCATGCACCAAATGCTCTTTCTGACTGAGCCATTTCTCCATCTCTAGGAAAAAGTCTTGAAGTTGGAATTGCATGTATAGAAAAAAAGTAATAGAAGTTTAATGGTCTCCCTAGTTAGACTGAGAAGATCCAGGATAGGAGGTTGGGAGGTTATCTATATACACTGGCCCTGGAATATCATGGAGGAAACAGTAGAAAGATAAAGAAGGTTTCACCCAGAGGGATATAGTAGGAAACATAGAATACCCAAAGCAGATTGGAATGGCTTGAGGTTTTCAAAGTAGGCAAATTGATTTGGTGTGGATCCTTTAGTTTTTACATGTGTGTTCATGTGTGTGTTTTGGTGTACTTGTGTGCATGTTTCTGTATGTATGTACACCTTGGTGAGCATGTATGTGAAAGCCAGAAAACAATGTTAGGTGTCATTCCTAGGAATGATGTCCAACTCATTTGAGATAATGTCATTAATTGGCCAGGAGTAGACAAATCTTGGTAATTTGACTAGCCGTGGAGCCTCAGGAATCTGCTTCCCCAGTGCTGGGATAAAGTCTCTGCCACTATGCCTGGCATTTTTACATGTGTGATGAGGATAGAAACAGGATCCTTGTACTTGCAAGGGAAGCATTCCATGAGTTGAGACATCCTTGAGTCTCTTTAAGCTGGGTTTTGTAGAAAGGAATGTCAGAAAATATTACGTTAATTGTGGCAAGAAAAGAAAATAAGTGGATTTATACTTCAAAAAGATAATCCTTACTGCTTTGTGGGACACACAGACAGGGTGGGATAAGGGATTCAGTTTAATACTTGGGAAGTGGTAGTCATGTCTTAGATGTTTAAATTTATAAATTTCAAAGAAGTCTTCTCAAATATATCTATACAAACAAAACATATTTGAGAAAGAGTCTAGTTAGCATCATACTCTATGGTATTGGTCTCAATTACATTTGCTGTTTTCTTTGTTACATACCTATTGCTTTGGAGGATATTAACAGTAAGTTAGAAAAACAAACAAAATCCTAGGGAATTTTTCACAAGATTTTTTTAAATTGATGATTTCAGTTTCTTATATGCAAAAGAGGGTCTTGAATTATTGCATAACTTGCAGCATTATATTCTGCCTTGTATACTGTACAAAGACAAAAATATTTACATAGATGGCAAAAGCAGAAAGCTAAAGTTGCATAAGAGACTTATTAAAGGCAAAACTCACCCTAAATTTGAACTTTAAAAATTTTAAGGACCGACATAGATTCATTTACAAGAAATACAGGAAACAAACCCATCATTAACCTGATGCTCATAAGACACACAGTGGAAATATAGCTTGCTTTTTCACCCCATGGTCTATAATGTTGATAGATTTATCAGGGTATTTTTAATTATTTAGACTTGAGCTACTTATCTTGTGTAGAGAAAGAATGCAATAACCATTTTCAGAGAATAAAAATGCCAGTTGAAAGTGAAATAATACGTGGTGGGGAAGGAAGAAGAAAAAAATTAAAGCCAGGTCAATCACTAGGCATACCTCTCAGCTAAAGAAACTGGCTTGATGGCAACAGTGTGCTCCAGAAGAACTTCTCAGAAAGGTTACACAGCCGCCCACCTGCAGATACAAGAAAGGACAGCACTACCCAGCTCTCTTGTGGAACTCACAAGATTTCTGCTGTGTTATTGGAAGTAATCTGAATTGCTTTAGAAGTGGAGAAACTTTTCTTTTTCATGTTACAAATTATGCCTTCCCCTAAAAGAATCCAGGAATAATTTTCTTTTCATTCTACCACAATGAATTTTTCTAACACATACACATTTTCACTTGCTCTGTAAATTCTAAGCTATTTTTTCATTAGTCTTTAGCGGATATATGGTATATAGTAGCAATAACTGGATTTCATGTACTGTTTTACACATTTGTAGAATCATTTAAGTAATATTCAGGATGCATGGTACTAATCTATTAAACTAGACACTAATTTTAAGTTATTCTTAGGGCTTTCAATACTCCCGAGTTAAAAATAAATGTTAAATATTATTACACAGGAGAACGAGAGAGGTTACACAGAAAGGCAGAGATATGCATATAAAGAGAATGGGTTGAGAATGTAGGTCCCCCTTACAATTTGTTGCTGATATGATTTTATGCATTCTGTGCTAAAGAACATAAGATGAACATGTCGTTAGTGGGTTAATGTTCTGGCTGTCATGATGACAGGTTAGCAAGCTAAATGAGAAAGCATTGATTTTACTCCCAGTTTCAGAGGTTTCATTGCAGCATGACAGGGAAGATATAGAGTAAATAAGTTCACATCACAGTTGGCAGGAAGGGCAAGATGCAGCACCCAAGGGCATGCCTATATGATCTACTTCTTCCAATCAGGTGCCCCCTACCCTAGTTCCACATCCCAGTAGAACAACCATTTGATTCTCTCAATGTATGAGAGATCTCAGAATGTTACCAGCCCTGGAAATGCCCTCAAAGGAACATCCAAAGATGTGCCTGCCAATCACCTAGATGTTTCTCAATTTTATCAAGTTAACAATCAAGACTTCAGGATGCTTTTACTCATAAACACCCACTTAAAAGAAAGGACTGTGATGTACTATTTTGAAACAATTCTAGTGATAATTGAGATATCCCAAGGTGCTTGAGATAGGCATTATAAAGTTCCCATGGGGTATGCACCTCTTATTTGTTTGATTCAAACCTTTCTCATAACCACCAGGTTCTTGCTCCTTAAAGAAAATAGTTTTTCTTGAAAGAAAACTCTACCAAGTAAGGAGAGGTAGGTCACTGGACCTAATACACTCAGCTTTCACACAAGGTCTCCCAGCCAGGGTTTTGATCACATTTCCAACATTCCTGGACTGTCAGACACTTTCAAGTTTGAAGTATATCCAAGTCTCTTCTCCATCACATTATAGTTATGTGTGCTTATTATAGTAACCCTTCACATGGTTCCTCCTTTAACGTGCTGCTTTTACGATGCTGTTCAATCTTGAGAAGCCACAGTCAAGCCACACCTCCCTCCAGGTGATTTAGAAAGACAATAATTCCCTACTATAAGTTGCTTATAACAGAAAGCTACTCCCCATTAAATTAATTAATAACCCTTTGATGTTGTTACTTATTTTACCTTCACATATAATAACAGAGTTTATGTTGCTTGATGGCTATTTTTCAATCTACTTAGCTGAAGAGATCTCCACTCATTCCTGCCTAGAGATGGAAGTAATAAAACAATTGCTCCAAATGAGATTTTGACAGCTGAGTGTCAAGCTTGAATATTCAATCCTTTAAACATATCATTCCAAATGTTCCTCACAGTAGTTCTATGAAGTAATATTCCCGATGCTGTTAAACATGAGAAAAAACCTGAAATTTAAAGAAATTAAACAAATTGTTCAAGGTCATGAGTAGGAGCCTGATTCTTGAACTGTTAAAATATATTTACTGTGCTTCCTTTCCCTAATAATGTAGAGTTCTGTAAGAATGTAGTTCTAAAGAATGTACAGAAGTGTATTTAGAAGCAGCGAACATTTGGATAGACGAGGAAAGCTAATGGAAATGCTTGGTTCTAAGAATAAGAAGCCAGTTTCCAGGCCCCCCATTTGGAACTCTTTGAAATGAGAGGGCAAATTTTCACCTCTCAAGCTGTGTGGACTGTATGGAGTGCTGAGCTGCAGGAAAAGTCACAGAGAAACCCAGCAGAGTGAGGACTGTTAATAGATTTTATTAATTCACAACACATTGGTTAAGCACTTAGTACATGCCAGGAACCGTGATGATGTGGTATGGCAACAAACCCTGATGAAAAAATTATAACTACAGAATGTCACTAGGGATTGGTGGCATTAGTCACATCATCATAAGCAGGGTTCATTGGTTTGTATATGTTTATTTACATGTTCTACTATAGCAGTGTACGTCATTTGTGTTTCTAGTTTATTTACTACTGTTTGAGGAAATCCTGTTGTATTTGTGCACCACATAGAGCATATACTGTGAACTTATTTAGTGAGCTGTATGTTGGTAATGGCTCATAGAGGTTTATGTGTAGTGTGAATATCATAACCAGTGGCCTGAAGGAAATATTCTCTATATGGAAGTTTGCAGCCCCAACGTTTAACAAAGGATTATCTTAAGACACCATTGCTCTATAGCCTGCATGGAAGCACATACCTTTCCTGAAGAATATATGTGAACACGCCTATCCTGAGACAGTTGTTAAAGGGGGGACATATCTCTAACTGATTCTGTTTGTGACTAGTGCACCACAGAGGGGTCACATGTAGAATATGAACACTCTTGTGCCTCCTTGAACCCAGCAGTTCTGTCACAGGGGTCACTGTCTTTTATTGTATAGACGCTGTGCACCAAACATAAGAATCACATTACATGAATCTGCTTACAATTTGATTTTTATCCTCAAAATTTCTAGATTTGGAAGAGAAGATATCACCCATGAATGCTTTGACCTTATCTCCCTTCCTCTACCTGGCTTGATATAAATTGAAGTAGCTTTATTAGAAATTCTCTAAGATTAAGTTCCTGATAATGTCCTCAAATAAATCTTATTTTTGGCTTTTCACTACCCACTTAAGTGTCATCTGATACTAGGCAATAAATTTAGCCATCCCAACCCTTGGTTATTTTATACATAAATTTAAGTAGTTAGAATTAAACTAGCTAGAACAGACAGGGGATTTGTGGCAGTTTCATGAAAGTAATTCATTCTAGTCAAGGACAAGCTATTCTGTGGGCATATGTGTGATAGATGCTTAATGAAACATTAAGTCAGAAATATGAAGACTATGTGAACATTGTTTCCTCTCACTTATATTCCTCCCTATAGACTGGCATTATTATCTTTCTTGATTTGCATCTTACTATACTGTCACCCACCAAACAATAGAGAACATGAATGACAATCATTAGAGTGTTCATAAATTCCTGTTAAAATTCTCAAAGCAAGACTGAATCATTTTGTTTAGCTTCTGTCCCACAAATAATTTGAGTTCATGAATTTGATTGAACCTGGGTCCTGTCACACAAGGGCATTGATAGACGTTCTTAATATACTGTATCAGATGTGGGGGAGGGAACAGGACTAGGGAAGTTCCCTAAGTGCAGCTCGGGTAAGATTCAGTAGGAAATTAACAGATCCATTTTATATCCTCTTATGAAAAATAATATTGTATTGAGCTGTACACATGCATGGCCTCCGGAGATGGACCTGACAGGGTTAATGAGGTGCTTACTGATCACTAAGAAGGGACAGCGTGTCCAAGGCAACTTTTATGAAAGAAAACACTTAATTGAGGTTTTGCCCACAGTTAATTAATTAATTAATCCACTATCACCCAGGGAGGAACCATAGCAGCAGGCAGGTGGGCAAGATCCTGAGAGCTTACATCGTAAGCCACAGGAAAAGCAGTCAGAGAAAGAGACTGGATCTGGCATGGGATTCGGAAACTGTAAAATCCACTCCCAGTGACACACCTCCTCCAACAAAACCACACCTTCTGCAACAAGACCACACCCCCTGAAACAAAACCACACCCTCTGAAACAAGGCCACACCTCCTCTCACAGGACCACAACTCCTCCAACAAGACCAGACCTGCTAATCCTTCACAAACAGCTCCACTAACTGGTGTCTAAGCATTTAAATATATGAGCCTCTAGAGTTTATTTGCATTCAAACCACCACATTAGGAATGAAGAAAAGACAGAAAAACAGATAGGTAGGTAGGTAGATAGATAGATAGATAGATAGATAGATGTCAACTGATTTCAGATTGACCGGGAGTTCTTATGGAGAAATTTCAGCACCTGGGATGCTCAGCATCTTTATTATATAGAATTAAACAGAGAACTGAATGTTATTGCATAGAGCTGAACAAGGAATTGACATTATTACAAGCAGATAAAGAAGGAGGTAGAGTTTATGGTATACAGCTGGATCAAGACAGGTTTAGCTAAACTTGGTAGGAACAGTCTCTGTAGGAGAGCTGTTTTCAGGCACTAAAGATCCAATGGTGGAATGCTATGGTTGACAATTTGTGCACATAATATCAACATCCACACATGTGCTAAGGGGAGGTTTTGCCATTTCTATGTGATCCTCAACAAAGGGAAAGGCTTTGCTGCTCTTCCATGGGATGGGGCTGTGAAGTCCTTGGCATGGTTGTACCCATGTCAATTAAAATAGCACACATTCACTAAGGACTTCTGTCACTTAGGGCTACCTCCAGTCCCTGTAATATAGTGTTGTATCTTTGGAACCAAAAAATTTCCTACTGTATGCATGGAAGGGCATGCATGCTAATAATCTGTGTTCTCATTGGGTGTACTATATCTTAAATTAATTTTTTATTCTATCTATTTAAAAACTTACATTCAAAACACCTTCACCAGGAAGGTATTAATTAATATTTCTTACATACTAGTGTTCAATAAATATTAATAAATGATATTGTTTTACAATAGCGTTAAATAACATCTCTGAGAAAACCTCAGTTCTTAGTTTCAAGCTTTAATTTTAAATTTAAAACTAATTTTATATTTATATTATTTTATAGTTTTGCAATCAATAGGTCCATTATCTGTTAATAATAATAATATTTAAAATCTAACTCTACTAGAATCAGGTTTCAGGTTCTACGTACTAATAGGTTGCTATGATAGGGTCAGGATTTTGCACAAAATGATTGGGTAGATGATCAATTATCCTTTGGTACAAAACGCATTTTAATTGCCATGAATTTGTATTCAGTACATATGTGTGTGTGTGTGTGTGTGTGTATTATATAAGTGTATAATGTCATCACAGAGATTTCAAGAAACAAAAGCTATACAAATATAGAAATACTTAGTATAATAATAGGACATTTTATGAATAGCTCAAAACCTACTTTTGTGCTATTTAAGATATCTCAAATATACCTTATCGATTATTTTTGAGATACTAGAATGTAGAAGATATGATGTAGGAAAGAAATATCACCTATACAACATCTAGTCTGCCCATTAAGACACCACATGCTCCACATGACACAAAAGGACATGTAAATTAACAAAGGAAAGTCAGTAGTTTGGATGAGTAATAAGGTAAGTGATCAGTTCAGGGAGATGCAAATGCATCTCTAGTCACTGTACATATTCTTTGAAACAGAGAAGATGAATTTATAGGAAGTTAGGTCTACATATTTCAAACCATAAACACATTAAAATATATTTTGAATGAACTAGAATTCTTTTTAATATGAATCTTTAAAAACATTCTCTGGTTGCCCGTTTTCTATTTTAATGTATTTGTAAATTAATTTAGTATATCATATTTATTTTTCTTAGATAAAGACATTTGCTCACACCTTTATATTTTATATAAGTGACTGAACCAATATTCAAATCTAGATCTAATTTCAAAATCCTTGGTATTTTCCAACAATTATCTAGTTTTTCTTGATGGACAATAAAGCAGTTTCAGTAGTCCTTCAGTAATATTTTTGCAGTAATGTTGACGATAATTTAAACAATAGTTTTTAATTGTAATTTTTCTTTAGGTGAGAAAGAAATTACACTGGTCTCGCAGAAAGGTTTTCCTTCCCCTGGAAGATTCTCTCCATACTTGTTGGCTGTTCGAGCTTGCCTATGGCTGTCATATGCACTCCATGGGTTAGCTCATTTAATTCAGTCTCATAAGTGGATAACTATTGCTTTTATCACTTTGGTTTCAGTGCTCTGAATTCTCTCTAATTTGTCGAGTTGTCCGATAGATGGGGATAAAGCAGAGTTAAGGACTAATCTTATAAAGGGAGTCATTTGTCTTCTGTTTATCTCTTTATATGTGTGTACAATCGACTCTCAATTATTTGTAGTGATGAAGAGGGAGGCCATGCTGCAGATAATCCAAAAGGCACTTATAGAAGATTTACCATCATGATTGCCTTTTATGTAGGTGTTATTCCAAATATGCACTTCAACTGTATTTGAGAGTCAGGAGGGGCCTTTTAAGAAGGTTCATCATCAAATAATAGCTAAGTTATAGTGAAATATTTCCTGGAGACAATTTATATAGAGAAGACAGAGAACTGAAAGCACTCTATAAAGATGTACATTTTAATTTTTGGAGTACAGTTTTGAAAATCAGAGTGTAGGTTAACCTGTCATCTTTTGCGTCCTTTCTGTTTATAGATTTGTTGATATCAAGGGAGGAATAAACAGTGGTACTCTACTATTTTAAAGCAGTTTTCTAAATCATTACTTATAGAATTGTGTTTACCTAGTTGATCATATTATTTCAGCTTTTTGTAGCACAGTATTTTCATAATAGGTCCAAACATTTTTATCTTCTTAAAATTAATTTATGAAAATTAAAATACAATTATTTCAACTTATTTTCTTCTTCTTCTTTTTTCTCCCTACAATCTCTCTCATGTCTCTTCCCTCTAAATCTTCTCATGCTTCCTCCCTATAATGTTTTCCATGCTTCCCCATCCCCTCTCAAGTTCGTGGTCTCTTTTACACACACATGCACATACGAACATTTTTAAACATATTAAGACAACCTTCAGAGTCCATTTAATGTTGCTTGCACATGTATAGATTGAGGGCTGACCACTGGTGTTAGGTATCCAGCGAAGGGGCTCAGCACCTAAGAGTTAATTCTCCCTCTCTCTGTGGTCATTACTTGCTTGTGCCACATTGCCTAGGGGTAGGCACCCTTTTGTCGTAGTTTGTCTGTTGAGATTGTCATTGTCCAGGTCTTGTATGGGCAGTCATATTGTTGAGGTGCCATGGGTATAGCTTCCAATTTCTGAGAGACACAACCTCACAGCAGATTTCCTGGTTCTCTGGCTCTTACAGTCTTTCTTTCTCCTCTTCTGCAATGTTCCCAGGGCCTTGTGCAGGAGTTGAGTTGTAGATACATCTGTTCCTGGGGCTCCCATTACCCCTTGATCTCTGCAGTATGACTAATTGTGGTTTTCTATAATGGTTTCCACTTTCCGTAAAGAGAAGCTTCTTATCCACGGGCCTAAGGTAACTTAGAATTCAGCTAGGAATCATGCTTTCTCATAGACTCTCTTTTGTGACTAATGGCATCACAAACACCTGTTAGTTGTATCAAACGTCTTTTAAATCCATCCTGCCTATGGGTGGTTGTGGCGCATGCCTTTAATCACAGCACTTGGGAGGCAGAGACAGTACTGTGAGTTCCAGGCCAGTCTGATCTACACAGCGAGTTTCAGGACAGGCACCAAAACTACACAGAGAAAGCCTGTCTTAAAAAACCGAAAGAAGGACTGGAGAGATGCTTAATGGTTAAGAGCACTGGCTACTCTTCCAGATAGTCCTGAGTTCAATCCCCAGCAACCACATGGTGGCTCACCAGCACCTGTAATGAGGTCTGGTACCCTCTTCTGGTGTGCAGGCATGCATGCAGACAGAACACTGTATGTGCAATAAATAAATAAGTTATATAAAAAAAAACTGAAAGAAAAAATCATATTGACATTAAATAATGGTAGTTTCTTTTGAAATCACATGTAACCTTCTATTTGACTTTCTCTTGGCAATTTTGTTGTTCTTGAGTATGTAGCACCTCCCATGTTAGTGCCCTTTAAAATTCTTATTTGTATATTGTTCATTCTAGTTTTCATATAGTAATGAAGATACTGAAATTCAAGATCTAAATAAACCTTACTGGTAACTACTCATTCCTACAGCTCTAACTGTGTGCATTTATTCTTACCTGTATTTATGGCTCGTTAAATGGTTTCCAAACCATTATCTTCAAGCCAAGTTGAATTATTTTTGAAAGGTGGATTTCAGGAAACATTGTAGTAGAGTCTTCATAAAAGTCCAACTATACTCATTACATTATATCCTTTTACCTTTAGTCTTGTAATTCTTTCAGAAAAGTGGACCATATTTGTTTGGTCTGATTTGATTTTGATATATTTGCTTGCTCATTTATTATTCATAAGACTTCACTTACATTCCTTTTATGTGCCAATGTGTTATTTTAATGATTCCTATTAGGGGCAACAAAAATGATATGAAGTTACTTCTCATATGTTTAATTACAGAAGTGAGGGAATCACTTGTTTGTAAGTATTGTCTATGAACAAATACTGGTCTAATATAATAAAACTTCATGTAACAAACGAGCACAATCCAAGTTAGTTGGCATTGCTTGGTTATAACCAGAAGAAGGGTGTAGAAACTGGTGCCTCCTGTTTGGCAACACTGCCCCTCTTTGCATGCATTCATGCATGAAGTTAATACTTACCAGTAACTTCATTTTTTTGTCATGCAATTAGTTTTATGTGGGCTGCTGTTTCACCTTTAGAAATGCAAGAATCTTTGTAAAATTCCTAAGATCATGACCAAGAAAAGTTGTTACATTCAGGCTTCTAACATGGCTGTTGGAGCCCATTTTGGAGAAAATTGCTACTCTTACAGAAAGTCAAAAGTACTTTGAAAAACCGCAGCTATTTCCTCCCATAATGATAGTCTTTAATAAAAACGCTGTATTCTAATACCCACATATGCCATTTTACTATGCCTAAGTATGCAAATGCTCTCATAAAATATTATTTTATAGTCATCTTTATTTCCCAATTTCTTTGCTCAGAATCTTCATTTATTACTTTAATTTTAACATCATTTGTACAATATTGCCACATTTAACAAGCAAATAAAAATCTCCTTGAATTTTTCTCCTTGTTTCTTAAAAATTAAGCACACAAGATAGTTTAAGGAGAGGATTTAGACAAACACAAGTATATAAATATTTATCAGTTTTTACTTAAGCGACTTCATTGGCTTATGTGTAATCTAGTTTTAAAGACAGAATTTTAGAGGCATGTTTTTCTGCATGGGTAATAATATGGTCTCTTAGATGCTCAACATTCCCCATGGGTATGAGAACTAGGACTTGAGAGTACCTCATCTAGAAAAATGCTACTGACGGCAGGTACTTCATAAATATGAAAAATCACCTTGCTTTCCTCTTTAAGCCACACTTCCTTTACTGTTATAATTATTCTCAGGATTCTCCCCTAGGTACAGGAAGCACTTGGTTATACACGACTGGGTATATACAAGACTAAGGGCGGCTGCAGCTGGGAAGACAAAATCCTTCCTACTTGTCTGTTGTTGCTGCCTATGAGCAGTAGCATCGTGTAAAAACCCCAGAATTATAGAGAGTCACTTAGCGGCATGCGGTTCTTCTTAGCTTCCTCGGGAAACATGGTGTAACATATGGCTTTATACATACAAGGGCTGTAAATGCTTACAGAAGCCATCACAGTCCATCTAAGCAGGACCCAAAGTGCAGGGGTCTTTTGTGTTAGAAGGAGGAAACTGAATTTTTAAGGCCATGGCTTTTGAAGACCCCTTCAAAATGATTTTTATCTTTGTATATCAGTATTTGTATTTGTTTGACATTGAAGATCAGGCAGAGACATCACTGACATGCTTAACGTTAATACCTGCCTGTACTGAATCCACCAGGTTGAATTGAATCCCCAGGGGAGTCTTGGCCCTGGAGGAGATGGGAATGGAGGGGAGGTGCTGGGGAGAAGTTGGAGGCAGGGGCGGGAGGGGGGAGGACAGGGGAACCCATGGCTGATATGTAAAATTAAAACACAAAAATAATAATAATAAAAAGAAATAAAAAATATCAGTCAGAAGACGCGAGAATGTTGTGATTTTTGTTGATACTCTAACAGAATTTGTGCCCTTACTTTGTATTATCAATTTATTACATGAATTGTCCCACAGCGTTATGTCTAGAGAGATGTATTTTGAAGTGCACTTTCTTGACTGATTTTTTTATGTCTCAGTGGGTTAAGACAGTGACTCTATTCTGTGCTATGTATAATTGTTATGGAAAATTCCAGAACCATATTGGAGAAGCACACAGCACAAATGTATAATTGTATTGGTGTCTTATAACCTGCAGCTTCCTTGCTCACTGACAATACACTCCTGGTCCCACCCTGCTCTTTTTATTTGCTTCAGCAATCGGCTTACAGAAAATGTCTCTACTTCATCAACATAACCTTCTGCAGCTCTTTGAAGTTCTTGTTCTGTGAGCCATGAATGTCAGAGACATTTTATGACTTCCTGTGAAGGCTTCTGTCCTACCAAGGAAAAACTGAGAAGTAGAAATGGACACATTACGTCTTACTCAGACAGAGTGGATTGATGTTTATGTTCGAAGCTAGCAAAGGCAGAGGATAAAGAATATTCCAAAGAATCATTTTAGAAACATCTTTAAGTGACCTATTGAGTGATCACAGAACATCCAGAAATAATATTTAATTTAAGTGGATGTCCCAAAACATCTCAGATGAGACATTACTTTTCATAAAGCATAAGTCAAAATTTTGTCATTTCTGAGATAATGGGAAGGGATCTAATGAGAGACTTTTTCTGGTTTCACAAATGACAGAAACGTTGGATACAGTTTCTAAAATACATGTTATATAATCTTTCTAATGACTTTTTTAATGTAAAGTATTAACTTTTGCTTTTCATCATTTCTGATAAAACAAGAGCCCATTGAGGATGTACCTGCTAACTAGTGCTACAAAAAGGGATGGTAGCGTAGCTTCATTTAAGGGAACTCTGAGCCTATAGTGCTTTGAGGGCAAGTGTGTAAATTGATGACAAGAGTATACCCTTCATGAGAAACAGCATAAGAACAGCATTGCAAATATAAATATGCATATGTGCTATTTCAGAAAAAAAGATTACATACTTTTCCCTTAAGAGAATTATTAAGCCACATTCATCAAATACAGTATCACTTTGGGCCTTTTTAAAAATAAAGGATCCAAAATCTATGGTAAATTCCCTTTATGTGCAGATCTGGTTTTCTTAATAATGGATGAATTGAATAAAATTGGGCATACATTTATAAGCCTGTAAGATTTAGAACAATCATTAATGAAGGTTTTGCCATTTAATCCTATTTTGTATCTAGTGGACTGTAATTAGCTTCTATCTACCATGAACTAAATAAAATAGAATGCTTTATGCATTTGGAAAAACAAAACTTAAGAAATCCAGTTAAATTGGTAAATTTTTAGAAAGTGTTATGCCAAAATTAATTTCAAATAGCTTTTTTCTATGATTTAAATATTTTCATAAAATGTATTTACTAGGCTCAAAGACATATTGAGTAACTCAGTTTCTGCAATGCTTTGTTTGCTTTGTATTTAATAGTATCATCCAAAATTTTTACAATTTTCTTAAAATTAAGTTTATGAATAGGATGCAAAAAGGTTTAAGAGATTTATCCTGAGAGCCTGAGAGATAATCCAAAAAGCTAGTCATTCAGCAAATTCTGTCCAGAGCATACATCTTGTGTTAAAGGATCCTCCAGTCACTTTCATTGATATCCAGCTGAGTGATTTGTTAGGCTGCAACCTTGTTCTTTTTTTTCAGCTAGCTAAGTCATCGGGCTTCCTAAATGTATTGATGAAGCTGTAGTCATTTATAGACAATAGAACTCTTAGGCATGAAAATCATAATGGCTATTGCTGTAAGGATCAGGATGAAAATAGATGTAACTTCAGTTTTGGAACTTTATAATCTATTTTAAGAATGACACTTTTAAACTTTTGATTTAGTATTTGTATATCTGGAAAATAATGTATCTATAATATCTGCAAATATTTATTATAATATTCACTTAAAATTTACAATATAAAAAGGAAAGAAAAAAGCCAATCAGTAATAGTTAAAATTTTTCTTTATATATAATAGAAAAATAATGTTTTGAAAAAGGAATAATATGACCTAGACATATTGACACAGGAAATATTTGTGTATTAAGTTAAAGGTATGTTGAACATACACATCATTACTTCATCTGTAAAACATTAACAATAGGATATGCAGTAGTGGCTCACACCTTTAATTCCAGCAAAGGAGGTAGAGGCAGGCAGATCTGTGTGAGTTCAAGGCTAGCCTGGTCTTCAGAGCAAGTTGCAGGACTTCCAGGGCTACACAGAAAAACTTTGTCTCAGAGAACAACAACTATGAAACAAAACAAAACAGAAATCCAAAAATCTATTAACAATAACATTATTAATAATATATTAATATTAATCATGTAATGTTTTAGTAATATTTGCTAATATCAAACCTATGCACAATAGCATTGTGAGTAATAATGTACCAATTTTAATATGATTAATGTTTGTAAAATTAGTGTTTACAAGCAAGTTAAGACACTACTTGAATATTACATACATATTATTAGTGAGTACCATCAGGTGGTATAATTTTCTTAATAAAAAACATTTATATTCCATGTCCTTTATTTTTCTATGATTGAAATGTATGCAATGAAATTATAGACCTATTATAATACTAGAAACAAATCACCCAAAATTAATTCTATGTTCATGTTCTGCTCACGTGCAGTCATTTTACTTACTGTCAACATAAAGGTAAGTTTTAGGTCATCAAATTTGTTTCTTTCACCACATTTATGGTTAAGTTAGTATATAACAATGCTAGTAATAACATGTGCTTTTTTTTGCCAGTTGTCAAGGATGTTCAGTACTGTTTCATTTAACTTATGTTTTGAATGATTATAGAAAATGATCAGGACTCTCAATAAAATTTTGGGCAGTTGAATCAAGTTGAAATGAAAAATGCTTTCTGCAATTAGAAATATGGTAAACCTGGCAATGTGAAGAAGTTACAGTTACCACTTACCATGAAATTAATTGTTTGCTTATTTGTTAAGATGTTTAAGGAATCTATCCCCAGGACAGGTGGTTTGTTTAAACAGACGCACGTTCTGGTATTTGATTTTCATCGAAGACATTGTTTCCCTGATGTTTAAGTATTATTAAACCTGAAATTTAAAAACAATCCAGATTTTAGTCATGCTTCTCATTTTAGTAACTGAGTGAAGCTACAGATTATTTAATTTTCCTGGTCCTGGACTCCTCCCTTGGACTAACAGTGGGAATCTGTATTTACTTCATGGTGTGTTTTTAATATGTGTGAAAATAGCTAATAATTGCTGCCCCATAGGAAACATTCATTAACATTTATGATCACAGTTTCATAAAAATTATGTATATAAAAGAGAAAGATATGTTTATCAGGTGATTCTGTGTACCAGGTTCTATTCCAGGAGACCTATTTTGTATCACAGGTTATAAATTATAACATATAATGTATGTAAATATATATATGTATTATCTGCCCCCAGAATTAACATGATTTATTGTTGTGAAATTATCACTAATTAAGTAATGTAGGGAAAGATTATGTAATACCTACAAAAAGGAAGCACATCAACAAAATTAGGTTAGAAGAAAGACTAGTGCAAAAATTATATAAGAGATGGAGAGTTGTCTGTAAAGCATTTTGATGTGCCCTGACGGGAGAATGAAACAGTAAAGAAAGTAAAGAATTAGCAGGAGAGGTAGAAGGAGCCACCTGGAAAAGACGACTTAGTTAGGATTTCTATTGCTGTGAAGAGACCCCATGACCATAGCAACTCTTATAAAGGAAAATATTTAATTGGGCTGGCTTGCATTTTTAGAGGCTTAATCCATTATCATCATAGTGCAACATGATGATGTGCAGGTAGCCGTGGTACATCAGAAGAAGCTGAGAGTCCTACATCTTGACAGACAGACAACAGGAAGTGGTCTGAGTCACTGGCCATGGTCTAAGCATATATGAGACCTCAAAGCCCACCCCATAGTAACACACTTTCTTCTACAAGGCTGGACCTCTGGCAACAAAGCCATGCTTCCTAACATTGCCATTCTCTTTGAGCTTATGGAGGCCAGTTACATTCAAACTACCACAATAACAAAGGACAGTTAGCCTGGGGACCCCAAAACCTTTGGAAAGAATAAACTGAATCACAAACCAAGCCACTTTTGAGTTTTGAAATAATCTGATCTTCCTGTGTAGCCTCTCTTTAGGAACATCATGTTTGTTTAAATGCCTGTATAATGAACAGCATTATGAAAAATCATGAAATTGAAACTGTTTAAATTTGCAATCAATTGTAACTAATCATATTTAAGAGTTTTATTTTGTTCTCAAGTAAATAGCATTTAAAATAAATAACTAAATTTTTAGCATAACTCCTATTCCTTTTTAAGAAAATAGTTTAAGCTTTATTTTTTATTTTTTGTTTTAATTTATTATATTTCTGTTTTAATTTTACACATCAGCCATGGGTTCCCCTGTCCTCCCCCCTCCTGCCCCCGCCCCCACCTTCTCCCCAGCCCCTCCCCTCCATTCCCATGTCCTCCAGGGCCAAGACTCCCCTGGGGATTCATTTAAACCTGGTGGATTCAGTAAAAGCAGGTCCAGTCCCCTCCTTCCAGGCTGAGCAAAGCGTCCCTGTGTAAGCCCAAGGTTCCAAACAGCCAGCTCATGCACCAAGGACAGGTCCTGGTCCCACTGCCTGGGTGCCTCCCAAACAGTTCAAGCTATTCAATTGTCTCATTTATCCAGAAGGCCTGCTCCAGCTGGGGCCTCCACAGCCTTTGGTTCATAACTCCTGTGCTTCCATTTGTTTGGCTATTTGTCCCTGTGCTTTTCCAATCTTGATCTCAACAATTCACACACTTAAAGTCTCTCCTCTCTCTCAACAATTGGACTCCTGGAGCTCCACCTGGGGCCTGGCAGAGGATCTCTGCATCCACTTCCATCAGTTACTGGATGAGAGTTCCAGCACGACCTTTAGGGTGTTTGGCCATCTGATCACCAGACTAGGTCAGATCAGGCTTTCTCTTGACCATTGCAAGCCGTCTACAGAGGATGTATCATTGTGGATTTCTGGGGACCTCTCCAGCACTCTGCCTATTCCTGTTCTCATGTGGTCATCATTTATCATTGTCTGTTATTCCTTGTTCTTCCTTTCTGTTCTTGATCCAGCTGGGATCTCCTGATCCCCTAAGCTTTCTTTCCCTCGAACCTTGCCCTTCATTACTCCCACTGTCGTCCAGATCGTTCATGTAGGTATCATCCATTTCTCTGTCATTGGTCGATCCCTGTGTCTTTCCTAGGATCCTGTTTTCTAAGTAGCCTCCCTGGAGTTGTGTAGCAGTCTAGTAATCTTTGTGTTACATCTAGTATCCTACTATGAGTGAGTACATACCATGTTCGTCCTTCTGAGTCTGGGTTACCTCACTCAGGATGATATTTTCCAGATCCATCCATTTGCCTGCAAACCTCATGATGCAATTGTTTTTCTCTGCTGAGTAGTACTCCATTGTGTATATGTACCATATTTTCTTTATCCATTCTTCAGTTGAAGGGCATCTAGGTTGTTTCCAGGTTCTGGCTATTACAAACAGTGCTGATATGAACATAGCTGAGCAAATGCCCTTGTGGTATGATTGAGCATTCCTTGGGTATATGCCCAAGGAAATAGAATCAGTCATTAAAAGTCTCCCAGCCAACCAAACACACACACACACACACACACACACACACACACACACACACACACACACACAGAGCACAGGACCATATGGGTTCAGTGCAGAATTCTACCAGATATTCAAAGAAGACTTAATACCAATACTCTTTAAATTGTTCCACACAACAGAAGCAGAAGGAATATTATCAAACTCCTTCTATGAGGCTACAATTACCCTGATTCCTAAACCAAACAAAGATTCAACAAAGAAAGAGAACTACAGACTGATCTCCCTGATGAACACTGATGCAAAAATACTCAATAAAATATTGGCAAACAGACTTCAAGAACACATCAAAACAATTATCCACCATGATCAAATAGGCTTCATCCCAGGGATGCAAGGGTGGTTCAACATACTTAAGTCTATAAATGTAATACACCATATAAACCAATTCAAAGGAAAAAACACATGATCATCTCACTAGACACAGAAAAGGCATTTGACAAAATCCAACATCCCTTCATGATAAAGGTCTTGGAGTGATCAGGAATACAGGGAACATACCTGAACATAATAAAGGCAATCTACAGCAAGCCAACAGCCAACATCAAATTAAATGGAGAGAAACTCAAAGCAATACCACTGAAATCAGGAACAAGGCAAGGCTGTAACCTCTCCCCCATACTTATTCAATATAGTACTTGAAGTTAAGCTTTATTTTTATTTTATGTGCATGAGTATTTTGTCTGTACCATGTATGTGCAGTGCATGCGTATTTCTGCACCATGAGTGTACAACGTCCAAAGAGACCACAAGAGTATTTAAGACTCTGAGGAACTGGAGTTATAGATCGTTATGAGTCACCAGATGGGTGATAGAGACAAAATCAGAGTCATCTGTAAGAGCAGTAAGAGTTCTGAACCACTGGGCCATCCCTCCGTACTCCAGAAGCTTTGTGCTTAGGCAGCTTCTGTGGCAAAAAGAAGCTGAATCAATGGAATGCAGAAAACAAAGTTAAAATTGCTAGGATACACAGAAATGAAATTGAATGCCTCAAGTATGGTGATTCGAGGCTTTGTCCATGATAAAAATTATAATGTATTTGTGATTAGTCTGTAAATAATTAACATTAGTTAATTGATAATGCTATTTGAATGTAATATGATTTAGTCCAATTTATGAAGAAATCTTTGACCTCCTTTGGAATTTTGTTTTTTGATGGACTCTTTCTTACATTAGCCTCAGTGAAGACTGTGGATGGTGAATGATTGCCATTATATTTTATTATTTAGTAATTTCTGAGTGCCAATATGCTCTGTTCTAAGAGCTATCATCTTAGACATCACAGAAAACAAACTGAATGAAGGAGTGTGGCTTGTATGGAAAAAACAGATCTGAAGCAGTAGATGTTTTGAAACATAATTGTTTATGGGATATAAGCAATACACAAATATGTGAACTATATATAAACGGGCAACTTATAAAGTAGCATAGAATGTCCATGTTATGATGTTTAACAAAAATCACCTTTTGAAAGACATTTTATTCCATAACAATAACTACCCTCCCACTTTCCCCAAATAACCACTGTTCTGATTAAAAATAAGTGCTTAAGTTTTTTCTGTTGTTAAATTTATGAAAATGAAATTTAAACTATTTTTCTGCACCTTCCTGTACTCAACGTTTTTGTAAATTTTTCATTTATTTAATTGCATGCAAATATTGATCCATTAACAATGAATTGTTAGTCCTTCTGTGTATTCCATCACATATGGATTGTTTGAAGACTTTCATATTATATATTATTGATAAACACCTGTGTTCCTTCTAGATTTCACACTGCATCTGTTTTAGGGTATGTCCTGTGGTTCATGTATCTTGCTAAGTATGAATCTAAGAATTGGCTCACTTGTCAAAGGACATAGTTCTAATGGATATTATTAAATGTCATTTCTTTTGTTTAAATCGTTTTTCCTACACAGATTGACCAGCATTCATTTTCGATTGCTCCATGTCTTTGCTAGGTTGGTTTTCTATAGCATTTTCACTTGGATAACACTGTAGGTGTTGCGTTGGCTGCCCCTGTGGCTGTGTCTGGCAGTTTTTATTTGGCTCCACACCTTTTCACTTATTTATTGTGCATTTGAATACCCTACCTTTTATGTGTTCATTTCAGATTTATGGTCTATTGTTTATTATTATTCTTTCTTTTCCCATCAAAGTATGGGACTGGTTTATATTTTGGCCACTGGTTCTTCATAGGTTACGTGTGGCACAAACATTGGTGCCCTGCTTTATGGCTTTCATTTTCATTCTCAGTAGATATGCTGGATGAATGACCATTTTGAAAGCATGGCATTAATTTTACTATTAGTATCATTATTACTGATTTAGAAACAGACAACTTTTCCTAAGCCATGCGGTGACTTTCAGTAGAGTTTCTTTGTGCCATAGCAGCCATCTATTGACCTCACTTCTTGCTCTTTTCTCCATTAACTTCTACACTGGTACTTCTTTCAGTTTTTCTATTAGCTTCTTTTTAAAACATGTTTTCAGTGTGAGCGAAGGGTGGCTCAGTTGCTAAAGATGTCTGTTGCCACACACTTGACAACCTGAGTTCAATGGGTCCTTAGAACTCACACAGTAGAAGAAAATCAATTCCAATTCCTCTGCCACCCACAGACGTGAATGCACGCATGAGGGTGTTTGCTCCCACCCCCACAACAAGGTAATTCTGCATTCTTTTAAATATTTTAACCAGACCATTTATTGTATTAGATTTCAAACATTTATTGAAGTTTTTAACTTTGTAATTAAATAAAGTAATTTTCTGGAAGGAAATTGTTTTATTCTGTTTCGAAAGAGCAGTTTAACAGAAAGATTGATAAGAAAAGGCACTTACTTAGTGGCTATTGTTGGGCTGACATTTGGAAAAAAATCACATAGTTAATGTCTCTGTGTTACTCATTTTGTTATTATCTATCATAGACTAGCACTTAAAATTTGTGTGAATGAAACTTAACAACTAAAAAGTATTCTAAAAAGCTTAAGGAACTAAAATCTGAAATACATGGTATTTTAAATGTATCTTTTCTAAATCTAAACTTTGATTTGAATTAGATATATACAGCTCCCCATAAAACATAAAATTTTAAAAGTGAGTTACATAAGAGAGTCACCACTAAAATAAGTAACAAAAATCCAGTTGTTGAATATACTTGTGGTTTATACTTGCAATCCCAGTATGCAGAAGACAGAGCAGGAGGATGGCTACAAGATTAAGGCCAGCTCATCTCAATTCTCCATCTTCTGAATGTTTTCATCAATCCAGCAGTGACTTTTAGTATGGCAGTGTAGGTTTTTATTGTAAAGTCCATTTTTTTGCTGAAATATTCTAAAAGGAAGAATAAACTTAAGTTCTTTGGTTATGATTATACACACATTATGACGTGTTCCCAGCTGCACTGTTGCAATTTAAAGAGTTATTACCATCAGTGCAGCAACAGAAATATTAAAATGTCTTAAAACCTTACTTTCAGCCATAACATACTTATTTCACTCATCCCAGTTTTCAGCTGAAGATTAAACATTCACACACACACACACACACACACACACACACACACACACACACACACCAGTTATATATTACAATCTTGTCAGTACAATTACCAAAGAAATTTAGATCATATGAAATGTCTCCTTAGAAGTCTTTAATATAAATATCATCTTTGAAAACCCTATGGCAGCTACATCAATACTTTGCACTTCAACCCAATTAACTGTTGGGAACATTATTAAAAATAAATGGCATGATAGGCTTTCAAATCCAAGAAATGTGTAAACATATAATTATTTTAAAATAGAGAAATTAAATAACTTACTTTCAAAATTTGTATCTTATATAACTAATGGCTTTTATTTCTTTCTATCCTCTTGGCACCTAGGTAAACCACCCACAATGAGATATATGGCCCACAGAGATGCAGTTAAATATGTAGTTATTTCCAGGTGGCCCAGCTGTTCTGAAAAATGCTGAAGTATTAAGAAAGAAAAAAAGGCCTAACGTATAATTAGTTCAATGATTATTTAATTTTAATTTTTCATCCACATTCTACTGACTGTTGCAGTAATTGTATTAAATATTATATTCCAATCTTCCAAGAGAGCTTACTGCTTGAAGAAATCCTCAATAGCCTATACCAATTAATATGTCCTTACAAAATAAATATAGCTTGTCTTGGGAATGAGAATTGAATTTACTAAAGCCATTAATTAGTACTTTAAAAAATCCTTAGGAAGAATTTTCTAGTGCATAACACTTTAGCATCTAAAGTGTTTGAGTTTTAAGAACTTTTAAAACTTGTGTTATGTTCCTATTCATCATGTTCAAGGAGAGAAAACAGATGTGTTATGATCAAAAGAGACCCATAACCAAAGTTAAGGCTTGAATTAATTCTTCCCTATACTATTCAGTTCTGAACTTGAGCATGTTAATGATGCCCTAAGATTTGATGGATTGCTTTTTTGAAATTGCCAGTTCCAGCAAATATCAGGCAATGTTAGAAAATTGTTTGTTAGAGAAGAGGTAAACGTGGTGGCTGGTTGGGGGGGAGACACCTAAAATTCTCAAACCTGCCACCTTTTGGAATCTCCTATAAGGAGTTAAAAAATACAATACCTAGCCTAGTAGTGATGCTGCGTGCCTTTAATATAAGCACTTGGGAGAACTACAGATGCAGTTCCAGAACATGCTCCAAAGCCACACAGAGAATGCCTGTTTTGAAAAACAAAACTAAGCAAAACAAAACAACAATGACAAAAAAGAAACCCTGACCAGTGTTACTGGGCAGTATGAACCTGAGAAACAGTATCAAATGGATTCTCAGAAATCTTTTCCTGTTCAATGCCCTTGAAGCCCCTGAACACTGATCATAACAGAGATGAAATTATTTTGGCCCAGGATGGTGAGCACACACATTATTATTTTATCCTCAGAATATCTTTAAGCCTGTGCTATGAAGATCTTCAAATTTTAATGAAATTTTAACAACCATAACCTCACCAATTTCTTTTGTCTCACTTTTATCTCCATTAAATATGTTGAATAAACAGAATAACTGATGCAGAATCATTTTTAATGAAGTGATTTACTGTTACACGAATTATAAACCATATTCCTTAGGTCATTATTTACATATGTATCTTTGCGTAATGTTTAGAATGTACTAAAAGCAACATTTTAAGGGTTTCATTTTGACACATTTAGTTTTTATTTAGATAAAACTGACATTCACCAAACACCTTTTTTTCCAAGCTATATGTCTGTATCCCTTTAAAAAGCCAGTATTAACTCTATCTAAAAATTATAGTCAACAAACCCACTACATAAGTGTTAGCACAATGTTTACCAACTGCAGTTAACTTATGTTTGATTATTAGTAGAATACAACAGGCTGAGGAAAATTCCATTTGTTCATGAGTTCAAACCATAAGAGACAGTCTTCCAAAGACCAAGGCAGCATCAATTTACAGGTTTTAAATTTGCCTCTGCCCATCTTCCATCTTGAAAAATATTTAAACATGTGTCTAACAAGCAAATGGTTAATAGTTAATAGTATGATTCCTGATGACTTTTTCAGACATCCTTACTGTTATTTTACCCTTCTTCTTCTTCTGTGTTTATCCCCGTCTCTGCAATGTGTTTTGATCACATTCACCTCCATCCCCTATCTCCTCCCATACCCACCCTTTCCACCTTCATCTTCCTGCTTTGAGAGTTTTCTCTTTGTCTTATTCCTCTTTCCCATCCCTTCGTTCCTCTTTCCTCTCTTTATTTTCCTCTTCTTTCTTCTCCTCATTCTTAATCTTCCTCATAGAGTCCAGTTTGTGTTGCCTAAGTACTCCTGGAAATAGTGGCTTCCTTGGAATTCGATTGATTTCCCAGTGGTCATGGTTAAAAGAAAACTGGTTCTCCCTGTTGTAGAAGCTATCTAACGCCTAGTTAGATAGCTCATCAGCTAGTTAGTGGTGGGATTTCACTATTGAAATTTGAGCTCAACTATTTGGGCATTATTTTCCATCAAATAAAACATTAATTTACAATCAATTAATGTAGGTGGGGAAAAGCCACTAGTTGAGAACTGATTATCTAGAGCTTTCCAGATTTTATGTTGAATATAGACGGCTGTTTGTGGTATATTATCTCCTTTCTACACTCATTTTGTCTCCTTTTCAAAGTGACAAAAATTGACTTTTCTATTGCTTTCTTTGTTTTGTAATTTTGGCTACACTGTCTCTCAAAATTTTATATTAGTGAATATTGTATTGTAAACAACTGGTAAAGACCCCAATTTAACATAACAATTTCCTCAATGAGTTATTAGTGTTGTAGATGGGCACCCTTCACTTTAGACTTCTTCATAGAATACCTGGAAAGATTTTTAAATATAAAACTATCCATCTCCACATCAATATATCTTAAAATCTTTGTGCAGTCTCAAGTATTTCTTGAGATAAAGAAGAAAATCTATTACATAGATTTGGACATAGTCTGTGAGTCTTCCCCATTTTGGCTAAGTTTGTTCCACAACTACACAAATTCTTGTCCCTGATTCTCAATAACTCTGTCCACTTATGCCTCTGCACTTACTTGATGTGGGCCTGTAAAATGTCTTGATTTCTAACTCTCTTTGTCTAGTCCATTTGTACTCTGTTTTACTCAGTTATTATTTTCTCAGGGAAGATTTTTCTCACGCCTAAGTCAAAGTTTCCTAAATTCCACTTTGAAATTATTCATTTACTTCTTATCACTAACCTTAACTTTTGATTTATATATTAATTTGCTTAACTGCAGGAATAACTCCATGTCTCCTAATAATTCAAGCTCCATGAACACAGAGGGTTTCTTGTGCATTTTGTATTTATAGAACTTAGTGTAGGCAGTGCTTATTGTAGGCATTTATTAAATAGCCATTAAAATGGATAACTGAATAAATATTCAGGGATACAAAAACTATGAATAGAGGTTAAAATAATATGGGAGAGCATTGAAAGCTCTTCAGAAGCCCTCCATATTTTAACAACGTGTATGAATTCTTATGGCCAACTCTTCTTACCTGTCTTGTCAGGCATACATCTTTCCCTCGAGACTTCAGCTCGACAGAATTGTCTTCTCTATTTCTGTTATACTCAGAGCCCTTTCTATCCCATGAACAGTGTGAGACAGATAATGGAGAAAAGGATTGCAGAATAGGTTCAGGAAGACTACTTGAGAACTTGTGGATTTCAGCTGAGACATTTAGTATGAACATTGGCATTTTAACACCAGGGTTCCTGTCAGTACACTTTCACTATGATATCTAGGGCAGCATGGCCTGGATAGTTTCATTGAATTAATGTAAGATTCACCAATGGCAAGCATAATAAAAAAATAATATTCTGTCAATCCCCGGTAAGCATTTTATTCACTACATAAAGTAGAATAAATCCACAGATGGAATTTCTATGTTTAGACTCTCATTGGCCCTTGGTCTGAATGCAAACACCTGAATGTTGCTATGTAGAAAGATAAAATAAACCTAAAAAAAAGGAAAATCAGGAATAATTTGAAACTAAGTCTTCTTGTTTTGCCAGACTGGACATTTTTGTTTATTTTTCTGAACCTCACCACCCATCTATAAAATCAGTGTAGCAATATCTCTTTCTTGACACTGTCGGAAGGATTAGCAATACACAACTGATAAAAAGCACCTATTGTGTCTCACCCATCATAAGTCTTCAATAGACATCTACTGTCTTCATTAACACAATCCAAGAAGCTGGAATGACTTTACAAAAATAGAAATGTAGATTTTCATTTTCAACCATTTCCAACTATGAATCAAATTATTGGGAAATGAATATTTAGCCAAAGTAGACAATTCATTTGCATGCCATATGTTTTATCATAATAGCTTTATAACAGAAGCAAACTCCTTTCCTGACAAATAGAAAAAAAAGACAAATGATACACTTTGTGGTCCTATTGTTCAAGTATTCTTTCTCATGAATAAATATTTTGATTGAACATTATCCAAAACTATACACTTTAACACTGTAGTTCATGCTTTTAGTGATTTCAGCATTGATGGAAGATTATTGTCTTTTGTACTCAAACACTGTACTGACGAAGTTACTACAACATTATTATGTAGATGTTTCTGATCACATGAGGCTGCATTACCTTGTCAATGCATTATCTCTTTGGTGAGTGTCTATGGCCACTTCTCTCAGGAACTGCCTGTGTTTATCAGTCCTTGAATATGGAGCTCCAGAAATCAATGAATATTGATTTAAACTGTGTTTCAGAATGTTTTCCTCACTTCTTCTGCCGACTTTAATTGAAGTGATTTCAATTCCATTAAAAAAGAAATACAATATGGATTAGATCATGGAGACCTTTCTTAAACAAATATTTCCCTATCAACTGCCTTTCTATGCACCAGGATAAAAAAGTGACAGATTCACAAAGAAACTCTATTTAGTGGTTGTCTATTTTCTCTTCCTTACAGAGATGTTGAGATGAGTAGCACACCTGAAGCATACTTTTTGAAATGTCAGAACGCAAACACCATACTGAATTCTTATTGCTACTATTCCTCAGTACATCAAACAAGGAATAAATATAATGTGAGACCAACAATGGCTGTAGTTTTCACAAAATTAATTTATGTGATGGGAAATAAGGTCTTAGACATGCTCACATTATGGAAAGAAGTATAGAATGGCAAACTGATTCTTAGTTTTGAAAAAACAATATATGCTTTGGTACAGAATAACAACATATACAGAGATGTTGATGGGTTTATAAGAAAAATAGCATGTCCAAATTCAATTTTTAAATTTAGAGTACTTATAAAAATTGTAGCCTAAACCAAAATCATAAAGACTCACTTATTAATTTTATAGTTTGAAACTGTATATTTATATGTTTTGTCAATACAGGGAAGACTAATTTTATTCTCGTCTATGTAGATATGTAGTTGTCCCCACATAATTTGTTGGAAAGACTATTCTTTTCTCACTCCTTAGCAATGATATTCATGACCTATGTTTTGTGAAAACAATTGGCTGAAAATTTAAAATTTGTTTCTAAGTTGAGATATATATTCTCAATCTTTTGATCTGTATATGTTATCTGGTGCCAGTATCATACTTTGTGGGTCTGTGGTAATCTGGCAATTCTAGAAGTATGAATTCTCTAATAATTTAAGATTGTTTTTGAATATACTTTGAATTTCTATTTGAATTTTAATAGTAGTTTCTCATTTCTAAAGAAATCTGTTGAGATTTAGATAGGGATCCCACTGAGTATAGGTCTTCTATAAATGTCTGTCATTGTAAAAATGCTTCCAATTTTAACATGAAGTATTTTTATACTTATTTACATACTTAACTTTTTCAAAAACATATTTTGGTTTAGCTTTTAGAGTAGAAGTCATGAAAATGATGCTATTGCAAATGGATTTCTTTTGTTAGTCATATCAAATACTTCAATGCTTGTAAAATCGTTATTGTCCTTTTGGTTTAATGTCATATTTTCTTAAATATGGATCAATTATCTAAGAATTCATGTGTGTGGGTATGTGCAATGTGAGTGTGTGTGTGTGTGTGTGTGTGTGTGTGTGTGTTTGTGTGTTCTCCTTTGTACTCTCTTGGAACAGAGTTTAGTGATCAACAAATTAATGAGTTTCCAAATAATAATAATAATAATAATAATAATAATAATAATAACTAGTAATATGAGTTCACAAACTAAAAGCTTCAAAAATAATTTCAAATGCTCTCACTAGAACTTTGAGTGTAAATTTTAGTAGAAATAACAAGGGTGTTCCTATTTGCTTTCTCTTAGTGTTAAAATGAGACTCTCAAATTGTTCATTGTTAAATATGATATTCACTGTGGGTTTTCAAGATACCATTTTATGTTGAGTTATAATTATTCTGATCCTATGTTGTTTAACAGTTTCATAATAGCAAGGTGGTGAATTTTGTCAGTATTTTCTCTATCAATTTAGATGATGATATTCAGTTGTTTTCTTTGATCTTTTAATAAAAAAAATGCCATAAGTTAGTTTTGAGATGTTGCACTAACCTTGTAATACTAGTTTTCTAATCTTATGATTTCACTGTATTAATATTGTTTTATTGTTTGATTAGGAAATGTCCCTGCCTGTCTGCATTTTTGGCAAGATTACTCAATTACTGGTATCAATTCTTTCCTGAATAATTAGTTTAATTTAATAATGAAGAAAAATGTTCTTGGAATTTTCTTTGTGGGAAATTAAAATTAGTTAAAGCAATCCTTAATTACAAAGCCTATTGGATATCTGTTTCTTCCTAAAATTTAAGTAGTTTAAGTTCTTTCTTGAAGAGATAGAATGAGCATGAAATCAACATGGAAACAGTCAGAGGATTTAGACCACACTAACAAAAGAAAAGCCAAATACCCTAGATTGAATAGACACATAAAAAACCCTCTCCTCCCTAAGTTGCTTTTAGTTAGTGTGTTTTATAACAGTAACAGAAAGAAAATAGGTCAGTAGAAAAACAAAATTCAAAGTTGACTCATTAATAAGTTCTGTCCTGTAGATGAGCAAAGAATATTTTTTAAACTTCCATTTCTTATTAAGAAAACTTGTTTGACTTAGTCAAGAAATGCAATGCTAAATAAATAAGATTTGTTTTAACATAAAAATCCAATAGCATTTACTGATTTCAGTGGAGCTTAACATCCTTCATAATATTTTAGTTTGATAACTGTTAGATAGTCCATAAGAAGACTGATAAGACCTTTATGTGTGCATATATTTGACATTTCAGGAATATAAAGAGCTATTATAAGCACTTTAATTAAGGAATCTTTAACCTGCTCTTCTGTAATTATACACATTCTTTCTCCTCCCTGATCTCTCCTTGTGTGTGTCTCTGTGTGTCTTTCTTGGTGTGTATCTGTCTCTGTCTGTCTGTTTCTCTCTCTCTCTCTCTCTCTCTCTCTCTCTCTCTCTCTCTCTCTCTCTCTCTCTCTTCCTTCCTCCCTCTCTCCCTCTCTCTGTATGTGTGTGTGTTTTTGTGTATCTATGTGTCTGTCTGTGTGTGTTTCATTCTGTCTGACTACCCTTTTTAGTGTAGTGACAAGAATCAGCAAATGGAAATAGGTCACCTAAGTGGATTCTAGGATTGCCTATCATATGCTTTTTATCCTGTAAAAGTTGATTAATTTTTTAGGTTGTATATTTCCCTTTTTTTCCAACTATACAGTTTATTAGCTCAGCTTCATTTGGTTCTACATAGATTTTAAGATCTTTGACATGTTCCATGTCTTTACTCTTTGCATCCTTAAATCAGTATAATTGGATTCCATTCCCAGTTAGCATTAATTTCTTGTTGCTGAGTTCTCCAAAGCAAGTTTACAATGCAGCCTTTTCCTTTTTTCATTGTGGAGATTTTGTCAGCCTCATTACCCTGGTGTTTTCTGTTGCATTGGACAATGTGTATCTACCCTAATTCTTCTTTTAACTTTAAGTAATTCCTCAGATATTCAAGATAGTCACATTTTATAAGGATATAAAGATCATTTCCACCTCACAAGAATGAATTTATTTTGCAGTTTTATCATGGACTATATATTATTTTATAATGTTTTTAATTGAAAAAGATTTGTATCACTTTCCCACTTCCCTTTCCTCCTGTCAGCCCACTAAAACTTCCTGTGCCCTCAAAATCAAGTTGATAGTCTCTTTTTCTTTATATATATGCATGTACATGTGTGCACAACTGAATATAGATACTACCTGCTTAGTTTTTTTTTTTTGTTGTTGTTGTTCTTTGTGTGTATGTTTTCATGGCTGAGCCTGCATTGAATAATCAATAAAGGGACTCATCCCTGGAAAATTTACCTTCTCTGAGCAATTATTACTTGCTTATAATTCCATGTCTGGGCTGGAACACACAAGCTTTCCCATAATGAACCTTAAAATGTCCATTGGTTTTTTACCATTGTTCTTGTCATGATTATGTAGCCATTCCTAGATTTTTTTTTACAGCAGACTTCCTGGTGTCCTGACTCTTAGAATTTTTCCTTCTCTACTTCCATGGTGTTCACTGAGCCATAGACCCAGGAACTTTGATGTAGATATAACTATTGTGGCTGGGATTCCTGCCATCTGTTGATCTCTGCATTGTATCTAGTTGTGGTTTTCTGTGATGGTCATTATTTACTGTAAAAAAGAGACTTCTCTGATGAATGGTACTATCTTCTATTTTACCTTTATGAGAATTTGCAGCTTACATGCAGCATTTGTGTCTGGATTTGGGTTATCTTATTCAATATAATCTTTTCTTGGTCTATAAGTATACTTGTAAATTTCATGATTTCAACCTACAAGACAATACCACTATTTTTGAAGTTGTTTCATGGAGGAGTGTTCCAGTAACTTTCCAGTAATCATAGGTAAATATCCCATAATTGAAATCTTGACATGGGTTTCTTAACCCCAGACATAGGATTTTTCTATTGAAACAAAATGTCTAAGGCACATCACTATTAGTTTTTCAATTGGTACCCTCTTAAATACAGAATATAGATTGTAACTGTGAGGGCAGATCCAATCTGCTTCTTAAATCTAGAAAGGTTGTAAAACTAAAATACCAAAACCACTCTACTAGAAATGCAGAAATGTAAGTATGTCTCTACTAGAAATGGCTGTATAAATAAGACCTGAATAATGATAAAAACTGTAGACATGCTAAGGTGGAAGGGGACAGAGGAAGTAGTGTTATCTTACAGGGAACTTCTATACAAAGAACTACAGGCAACCTATGCCTTCTGAAATAGAGAGGATTTGCCTCTCCCAAGGATGAACACCCAATTTGGTATCCAATCCAAAATGGTCATCCCTGAAACCACATGTACACAAACAACCCAATCGACTCATCAAGTTGTATTATATTTTGTGCATATATAATGATAATAGTCAAAGAAAAAGTGGCTATCCATTTGAGAGCATGACATGGAAGAGACTGGAGGGAAGGAAGACATACAATTATATTTTAATTGAAATGTATTTAAAATAAAAGATTTTATTTTATATCTACATATCTACTTGTGCAGGTTGTTACTCCATGTCTATTATAACTACACTGTAGGCTGTGTTCCTAATTAGAAATATAAAAGGAACTTGCTCCTTTCCTTTCTGGATAACTCTTAAAGGAATAATGGAATGTATTAAGATGTCAAACCATCCTTTAAGGAAGGGTATAGCACACAGCAAACACAGTAATATATTTAGCATCAAACTCATCCAAATCCATGCATACTAGCTCTCCTCAAGCAAGACACACAAATACTTTCCTTATTGCCAATTGTATTTGGTATTAAACCAAGACCAAGATTGTATCTGTTTCTGTAACATAGGCCTTAGAGGCTGTGGTCTGTTGAATGGCATGTGGAAAGCCATTAAGTCACTTTACCCTCCTAAAAAACTATTATTTATATTATTTTGCAGGAATTTAGGGCACTCTTTAGAGCCAACTAGAGGACTTCACATTTGCTTCTGTTGTGCCACATTTTATAGAAAGTGTCTTTTAAAACCTAATCAAATGAGTAACTGCGGCTATTTCCAACCCTCATATTCCTTTGTGGCTCTTGTTAAGGTAGAAAGGAGACTTTTCAGCAGTCACTTTGTGACTAGTCATTAGAATTCTTTTTCTGGCATGATGTTTAACTCAAATTGAGGGAAAATTACCTAACGTTCCTTGGAGACCAATTGCTTCCAACCAGACTACTTATTAAATAATTCCCGTTCAGTCCTACAATTGTTAGAGGCACCTTCGCCGTCACTTCACTGAGAACAAGCACATTTTTATTTCAACTGATCATTAAATTCTGTAAATTGATTCTAGCTCTGTGAAGTTGGGTAATAGTTCTTAGAAAGTGACTACAGGCTAACTTCACTGATGAGCAGTGAGAGACTTCGTTCATTTTGACCTTGACATCCCAGAGGGATCTTAATGATATGTAATCTATTTAAGTCATTGTAGATGTTTTCACAGTTTCCATGTCCTCTCTTTCTCACATCTAACCAAATAGTTCTAATTGCTGTTTAAGCATGAATTTTGACACTGATTTAAGGAGTTATATTGATATATAGAGATTAATCTTTTCTTGAAATGTAAACTAAATCTGGATGTTAGATATTTGTAAATTTGGTTGGCTCATTTACCCTATGAGATATATTCAGTAATAGTAGTGTTGATTATAAAATATCTGAAGTAAAACCATTGCCTTCGTTTTTATGGTGTTCAACCAATCAAACTGACTTTCCTTTGAAAAGCAATTTTGTATGATTTGTCCTAATATTGTCAACTACTTAAATACTCAAACTGTAATTCCATGACTCATATAGGACACTATTCCCTTAATAAATTTACTTAAATTTATATAGATATTAGAGAGCTACTAGTGGCAATGGAACTTGCAAAGAGGGCAGTTTGTATGCAATTTGCAAAAAAAATTGTCTGAGTGTTAGTGAGGTTCAGCATTCCCATGCTTTTTCAGAAGAGTGAAATTAGTAGAACCATCTACATGATTGAGTGAAGTATCTCTGATCATATCACTGAAAGGGAAACGATCCTACACACATATGTAAAATAGATGGAGCACATAATATAAAAAGGACAATAAACAGGTCATATTAGTCATGAGAGTAGGTGGATCCAAAACTCAAGGGGTAAAATCGTTAAAAATAAAAAAATAACAATCCATGGCGAGAAACACTAATACATTATCATTTGAAATTTTACTTATTCATTTTTTATTTTATGCTTGAGTGTTTTGCCAGCAGGTGTGTATATGCACCACATACCTAACTGATGTTCATGGGGGTTAGAAGAAGGCATTAGATCTCTTAGAACTGGAGTTTTTAATATTAAGAAATTAGTCCAGTTGTTCTAAAGCTTCCTAATGCTTCGACCCTTTAGTACATTTCCTGATGTTGTGGTGACCCACAGCCATAAAATTATTTTCATTGCTACTTCATAACTGTACTTTTGCTACTGTTATGACGGTAATATAAATATTTGATAGGCAGGATCTCTGATATGTGACCCCAGTGAAATATTTGTTTAACCCCCAAAGGGGTCATGACATGCAGATTGAAAACTGATCCAAGGAGTCAATTTAATTTTTTTCCAATGTTGCACTTTATTAGTCCTTGTTCTACCAAATCATACTATGCAACAATTCCATCTATGTTGAGGCCTATGATAATATATTATCTAATATATATACATATATATATTAGAGCATTATAATCATATATTCCTTTTTTCTCCAGTTTGTGAATGTCATCACTGAATGCCTACTCATTTTTATGTATACCTCTTTTTTTTCTCTTTTTTTATTTATTATATTTGTGTTTTAATTTTACACATCAGCCATGGGTTCCCCTGTCTTCCCCACTTCTGTCTCTGCCCCCACCTGGATAAGTGAGACAACTGAATAGCTTGAACTGTTTGGGATGCACCCAGGCAGTGGGATCCAGACCTGTCATTATTCATGAGCTGGTTGTCTGGAACCTTGGGCTTACACAGGGACACTTTGCTCAGCCTGGAAGGAGGGGACGGGACCTGCCTGTACTGAATCCACCAGGTTGTATACCTCTTTTTGTCTTATACTATAGTTCTAGATGGATATAAATATAGTTGTCAATATAGATATACATACATAATAAGTAACTATATGAAGAGTTTTATGCTAAAAAGAAACCTCTTTTCTAGATAATATAACTTTATACAAGGTGTTCAATTGGGGTAGAATGTGAGCTTTATCATTCTCCTTTAAAACATTTATTTAGTTAGTGTGCATTAACGTGTGGAGGTATGGCATGCCACACAGCATTTGTTAGACGTAAGAAGTCAATTTGTAGAAGTTGATTCTTGCCTTCTACCATATGTGTTCCTAAAAGTGAACTCAGGGGCTGGAGAGATGGCTCAGTGGTTAAGAGCACTGACTGCTCTTCCAGAGGTCCTGAGTTCAATTCCCAGCAACCACATAGTGGCTCACAACCATCTGTAATGAGATCTGGCGACCTCTTCTGGCTTGTAGGGATACATGCAGACAGAGCACTGTATACATAATAAATAAATAAATTAAAAACAAAACAAAACAAAAAAAAAAAACAACTGGTTTCTTCTTAAAAAAAAAAAAAGTGAACTCAGACTCGATGGTAAGCATCTTAATAAGCTGTGTTATCTTCTGAGCCTTTTTACTCCTTTTAAAAATCAACACAAAGCACAGGATATTGTAGATTCTATTTAGCATGGCAACACACATTTAGTGCATGATGTGTAATTTAAACATTTTTAACATCATTAATACCCTGTATACTTTCATTATTCTGAACAATTAACAATGAGCTACATATATATTTAACATGAAATATTTTTTCACATTATCACCCATCCTTCCCGATTCAATGGTGATGCCCCTTATTTGAAAAAAATAATCTTCTAATTCCTGTTTTCCAGGAAAGGAAAATTTTTAAATTTTCTATTTGACCTGTATTTTGGTGAATCTCTATTATCCATAGCAGTTAAACTTGGTTAAGTCATAGCTATCATGTGTATAAATGCAGAAAGCGACCAAAATGATCTCTAAAGTTACCTGTAGTTCTAATGTTATTTAATGGCTACAACTCTTGAAGGGGGGGCTTTGCAACCATTGAAAACAATGGCCTCAGATAGGTAGGAATCTTTGTAATTAGTAATCAGAACTCGACATTTATTACTTCTATGTAAAAATGTCTGGTTTCTATTAGTATACAAGAAGGACACACAGCCTCTTCATTTTGGCTTCCATGTTTAGTCTACTTGTGACATATTTTCGACCTATTTGATTTTATTTATTTTTTGGCATTTGTGAATTTTTATTTTTCGGCACCTGTGAATTATTATGTTCTCAAGTTTACCTTCTTCTCAATACCTGCTTGGTTTAATAGACTTTAATGATGATAAATCAGATAACTTAAAAAATACACATTTGCATTTTTCTAGTACGTAAACCATTTGTCTTTTCATAAACTCCATTTTAATATTTTGAATTTATTTCTGCTTAATCTATAAAGTAGAAATAATGACTTCTTCAGGTGGCTAACTAGTTCTGTAGTTGTTATTTGAATGCCCTGTTTCTGGATATTTTACATTGTATCTCTACTGTGGCAAACCTCCCAGGAACTATACCTAGTCAATGATGGTATTCTCAGTTGACACAAGATAACTGGTTCCAAACCCAGTACCCTGTCCATGCTTTACTACGCTGCCCTTTTAGCAGTTGTATCAAGGATCCATTGCTTCTGCCTAAGAATCTGAGTTTCCTGTTTTCAATGAAGTGAGAAGACCCGGAGTAAGAATGTGAAACAGTCTTGGCAGAGTTAAGATTCCACTGAAAGTAGGATAATTAGTCTCCTTTTCAAATTTATTGACATGTAAATATGGATCTTTAGAGAAGTAGTCATTTATATGTCCTATTCAATTAACTCACATACAGAGTTTTGATAACAGGCAAATTATGTCATATATACTATTCACATAAAAAAAAATCAAAATGTGTAATGTTAAGACACTTAGAATGGATTCTGATTGCTACTCATAATGACTGTATCTACCACAAAGAATACTAATTGGTAGTGTTGACAGATGTGATTCATTTTTACAGTATAAAGGAAACTTAATCGTATGTGGTGCTCTGGGACCATTTGCTAGCTTTACTTATATCTCTCCCTCATTCATACTCCAGTCCTAAGAGCTCAGGGTCCATGGGGACTCATTTTAATTATGATTGTGATGGATATTGAAATGAGTGTTGTAGTGTAATGGATCCTAAGACGCACAAAACAAACATGACCTATGGAAGCACAGTTACCCCAATGCCATCTGAACATTTGCTTGTTTATAATAGTTAACTTCTGGCCCTGAATTGAAACTTGTGTGTACAACCTTGAGTTGTGTTTTTGTGCTTACATCCCCAGCAATTTTACAGTGACCTTTCAGCTATTGTTTCACTGTGTCTATTCAAAGATACTAATCAATAGCTTTGTTAAATATAATTAAAACAATTAGTGGTGTCTAATGTGTCTAGTCTAGAAAGGAAGGTGACACATAATTGCCTTCAAAAGAAGTAGTTTATTAGGAATGGGGGCTACAAAGCCAGAATTGAGGCTCCCAGTGGGAAGAAAATGAGACCAAAAAAAAATCCCATGCAATATATGGGGATCAAAACATGGTGTGATATTAAAGGGAAGAAGAGGCTTCCTTCTTTAAACTGGAGAGGAGCATCATTAATAATGAGAAGAGAGAGAGAGAGAGAGAGAGAGAGAGAGAGAGAGAGAGAGAGAGAGAAAATTATTACTGTGAGAGGAATGAGGTGAGGAGTTAGCCAAAGAAACTTCTTCAGTGAGAATTCCTAGAGTACTTACTTGAACAAACACCAAATACAGAGGAAATATCAGACTTCTATGAGTGTGGAGGGAGAGGGCTGATGGGAAGGTTCACATCCTGTGATTTAGTTAAATACAATGTATTTGACAAAGAACAAGGAGGAGGCAGGCATCATAAATTTAGAATTATCAAGTCTGCTTCTTAACTCTCTGTCCTAGAGATAGTTGAAAGGTGTGACCCAATTCTTACAGTCTGTGGGATCCAGCCTATAGGCACAGGCTCATGTTCTAACAATTTTCATCTTCCTCTTCCTGCCAGATAAGGGTACTACTTGGCAGTCAATATGTTCCAAGAGGTAATGCGGTGGACTCTGGATCCTTACCACCATTTTCCTGCTCAAGCTTACTCTTTGCCCTTCTAGGAAGGATAGTGGAAGAGCAGGAATTTCTTGCATGAGAGTGACCCAGCACAACACAGTAGAAACATTTCATGTTCTGAGTTCTTAACCTTTCCCTGTGCTATATTACTCCATATGGAGACTCTCTTGATGTTATGGAGGCATAGAGCTCCCTGAGAATCTCATCCTTGCTACCAGATTATCCTGCTGAATAGGGCAGAATATGACTTCAGACCTTTACTTTCAACCCTGCATGAGCCCCTTCAGGCCCAGGGAAAATATTCCTCCATCCTTTGCTTAGATGGCAGACTATCCCACCATGTCATTTATTGCATTTTAACCCCCCAAATTTATTTAGTAAAAATCACACTGTCATTTCTATCTCCCTCCAGTTTGTGAGTCACATAATAAACTCTCTTCAAAGCACAATAGAAAACTCCCTTCTTGTGTCTAAGATGAGGGCAAATGACCCCTTACTTCTACTCTTGCCTTGGAAAGATGGGAAGGGATTAACTCCACATCTTGAACAACATAAGCAGAAAAATCTTAAATTTCTCCCCTTTCCTGTTCTCAGTGTGATGGTTAATGATATCTACATCTCTAGTCAAATAAAACCCAAAGAACTGTACATGTGGTGGCACTGTTCTTGGCCATATCATTTGAAATGGGAAGATCTACCATTAAGCGGAACATTTGAGGTGAGAAGACCTGCCCTAAATCTTGGTTGCTCCTTCTTGTGGCAACCCACATACAAGGCTCTGGAAGAGAGATGCCTTTTGTTTCTTTCTTCCTTTCCTCCACTCTTTCTGGGAAGACCATGATCCTGCCGCTGGGGCATTCCTTCCTGGTATTACCTTCTTCTTTGGGATTCCAGTGTATACCGAAAGCCAACTGAGATGTCCAACTCCCTGGGTTAAAGAATTACTGTGTTCTTGGCCTTTCTGTCAGAACACAGTCGTTGCTAGATGAACTTGACTCTTTACGCCAAGCTTGGCTCTTTAAGCCATGCTAATAAATCTCACACACACACACACACACACACACGCACACACGCACACACACACACACACACACACACACACACACACACACAGACAGAGAGAGAGAGAGAGAGAGAGAGAGAGAGAGAGAGAGAGAGAGAGAGTTTATTAGTTTTCTTATGCAGAAACCTGGCTAATACACTCCACTTCCCTCTTTCTAAGTATTCTGTACCAGAAAAAAGAGAAGTTAATAATAGATTATTACAGTACTGTTACTGGAGAACACAGAATGAATTCGCTCCAAATTGGTGTCATGAACTCATACTCATGAAGTGAACATGATAAAAATTCATCCAGAAACCTAAGCGATAAAAATTTCCTAGTTGTAGGAAAAGACAAGAGGCAGCCCAAGGAGTGTGAGGAAATATCTTTGAGACCAAGAGTTCAGAAGACATGGAAAGGAATCTAGCAGGAGGCCTTATTAGATCCACTGTGAGGAAAATATTTCTGTTCTGAAGGTAAGGGGAAACCTGTGGGTAAAGTGACATCATTACATCCCTCTTAAAACCATAAAGACTATTATGGTTTTGGAGGAAACATTGGTTGTGAGAAGAAAAGGCTGAGGAACAGGTTAAGGTGGAGATGGGGAGCTTGCTTGAAAGAAAGTTGTGGCTTAGACTAGACATTGGCTATTGACACTGAGAACAGATCTTTTAAGAAGTTGCTTTTGGCAGGCACAGGCTACTTGGATGGTGGGAGGAATCAAACCAGTTATAATTTCTTGATTTTTATTTAGAAAAACAGATAGATGACTTACCACTCACTGAAACAGAAACGTTAGAAAAGTAGCAGATCTATAAAGGATGCCTCAAAGTTATGTTTTAAATATAAACTACTTCGTAATAATCCCATTTTGTTTACTGAAATACAACTGAGGTCAGAATCATTACTGATCCAACTCTGTCATTGTTAAACCTACATGCAACCAAAGTATTTGAGTATTTACATGATACATAAGGATACTGCTGCAGTTATAATGACCATGAGATATAATAATATTTTAAATGTTTAATAAAAGCCTTTGATGAGTATGAAATATAATCCAATGGATGAGAAGAAAATGCTTAGCAAAAGAAAGTTAATGTCAACAGGGAAAGAAATAGACAAGAAATAAGGGAAAAAAGAAATTGTAGTTAAAGATAATTTTGCTTTGTAATGTGTTTTTCTCATTTGAGATGCAGTGAGAAACGGTTTCATATATATGGGGAAGAAGTATGATCAAGTTTTAATATGTTGTGAAAATAGTATAAAATTATTCTGTACATGCCTATACTTGGGTGCTTAAATACTTAAAAGTTACAGTGAATAGAGACTTTGTGTTATTTATAAAAATTAATAGCTGGTCACAACTGCTTTCATTACTTACGATCTTTGCATCTGAAGCTGTTTAACAGGTTTAGTACTTAAAGAACTTAGGGAAGAAATTACTTGAAAATACTTAGAGAAATTAAATGATTTGTATGTCAAAATGAAAATAGAAATAGAACAAAGGGGGAAAAAGATACAAAACTCCAACGAAATGCCAAATATTACCTTGCAAAGCTTAGGCGAGTTTCCTTTGAATTCCTGAATAGGAGGTGGAGGCCTTCTCTCTAAACATGACGGTAGATGGTGGGGAATGCTGGCAAAGAGCGAACACTTGAGCTCCTCATGGCAGTGCCTTTGTTTTCAGAAGACAGATCACTATTCCAGTTACAGGAGCATTTTTTTTTATTATTTTAGTATAAATGCCTGCTTTTTTGTATTTCCTGGCTGTCTATTGTAGAAGCTTCCAGATGTACCATCTCAAGTTGTTAGGAAGACAGAAACACCAATCATCTGAAAGTGCAGTGGGTAGTGTTAGTAGTTGTTTTTGCCTGCATTGTTCAGGGGTCATGTTTTTAAAGTGACTCAAAATAAATTTAGTATGGGGAGGGTCCAGGGGGATGAAAGGGAAAGGAGAAATGTTGTGACTCCATTATCATCTCGAAAAAAATAAGAAAAAATAAAAAAAAAAGGATTGACTGCAAAGAAGAAGAAATGTAAAATCATGAATGAGAAAGAAAATATTTTAGATGCATTTATCATTGTAGCATCATAAGTGTCTTTTAAAATAACCTACATTTACAACATGTGTCAAGTGTTACTTGTGGAAAGGGTTTATAAGATGGGAAAATTTCTCTCGATGCCTCATGTCTAAATGTTGAATAAAGGAACTTTCAAACACAAGAGATAGGGTTATGTAGGTAGAAATGTTTTAGGAATGGCATTAAAAAGACAAGACAGTGGGAAGAAAAACAGGATAATACACAAGTGATAGGTAAAAGAATTAAATACTTGAAATATTTCACGTTAATTTTTTGTTCAGATTCTATTCATTTTTGTAAAATGTTTCTCTACATTTTTACCCCCATTTCGTCCTAGTTTCTTATTTTCTGATTACTCTTTTCTGAAAGTGTTTCTGAACTTTTACATAAATTTCTATGAATGGGAAAAGAAAGGAAACCATTACACACAATCTAGTCACAGAGTGGTAAAGGGAAATGTGGCATGGAAACATGGAGAATGCGGTGTGACATGCACCCCCCCTTTAAATTTACAAATGTGGGTACAACCTTTCTACTCATTTATACTTTTTTAAAATTTTAGTTAATGATACTTAAAGATAGAATGATACTTTGTTAACCATACTTAAAGTAAGGATGATTTAAATTCAGAAAAATCTAATACTCTAGACTATTCTTCCCATAGATGCAGTGTAAATAAACATGATTATTTTATTTTCCAATTTGTTGCATACAACTCAAACAGATAAATACACACTGAGCTAACCAAAATAGCAACACATACAAATAAGAGTAATAGTAACTGATAGGAAGGTACACTGAACTATAAAATTTAAATTCAAAATTCAAAACTTCATTATAAGACTAATTATTTTTAAACAGTAAAACTAAGAGTTATCCACCACACTTAAAGATATTGCTTGTGTCATCCATGTGTCGTGTTCTGTCAAATTATTATGGCTTGATGGAAATTCTACAATGCTGTGGATATGGCTCTGTACAAATAAAATGCTGTTTGGCCAGTGGCTAGGCAGGAAGTATAGGCGGGACAAGAGAGAAGAGGATTCTGGGAAGTAGAAGGCTGGGGAGAGACAGCGCCAGCCGCTGCCATGACAAGATATAAGGTACTGGTAAGCCACGAGCCATGTGGCAAAGTATAGATTAATAGAAATGGGTTAATTTAAGATAGAAGAAGTAGATAACAAGAAGCCTGCCACGGCCATACAGTTTGTAAACAATGTAAGTTTCTGTGTGTTTACTTGGTTGGTTCTGAGCATCTATGGGCCTGGCGGGTGAGAGAGATTTGTCCTGACTGGGCCAGGCAGAAAAACTCTAACTACACTACAATCATAGTTTGTTGTCCATTCTCATGACAGAATGGAACAAGAAAATTATCTTTAAACAAGACATGGAGCTAGATGCATTACTATCTTTCAAATTACCAGAAATATCAAACTGAGGAACAGGTTTTTGTTTTAGACTGTGAGGTTTTCTCTGAATCATGGATCTGCATGTACCCAAGGCTTCAGCTCAAGGCTCCTGTGGGTTGAAGTCAAGATTTCTGTTTAAATTCACCTGTCTTGTCCATCTCTGAGTTACTCTTCTAAGCCCACTGTTAACAGAATTCTATCTTTGAATCTGGAGGGCTGAACTTCTCTCATTCTTGCATATGTATATCAGGACTGCTTTGGCCTCTCAGACTCCTCACATTCCCATACTTAGACAATTCAAGTTGCAGTCCTTTCTCCTTCAAAGAAAAAGGAAAATCCCTGGCTTCAAAGTTCTCCATTCTCCTATAAGGGCACAACTGATTACAATAGACCCAATGAACATAGTATCCATTGAAATAGACTCCAAATGACTAGGAGTTTTAATTAGTTCTACAAAATCCCATATTAAAAGTAATAACCCCATTCAGGGATAAATCCTACTGTTCAAATACAGCTCATACTTGAGGAAAGGGAGCAGTCTGGGGGATAAATACAAGGACAGGAATCTTATAGACAATGTAGACTTTTGTTCACTACCCTAGGTTTAAATCTTGAAACAACTACCATCACAAAGAAGTGCCATTCACAATAGCCACTAGTGCTATCTACCAGATTATCTGTTCAAAGATGAATGATCCTACAAAAAGAGGAATAAATGTAGTGTAGAAAATTACTCAGACTCGCAGGAAAGGAATTCTGACATATACAACTGTGTAGATTAACCTAAAGTATGCGTTAAATGACATGAGCCAGCCACAAAAATTACAAATATTCTGTCATTCCACTTACATGAATTACCTAGTTAGATTCATAGAGACTAAAAGTACATGGTGGTTGGTTTGTGTGTGTGTGTGTGTGCGTGTGCGTGTGTGTGTATGTGTGTGTGTGTATGCATGTGTGTGTGTGTGTGTATGCGTGTGTGTGTGTGTATGTGTGCGTGTGTGTGTGTATGCGTGTGTGTGTGTGTGTATGCGTGTGTGTGTGTGTGTGTGACTGACATTAACATTTACTGTCATTTACAATCTTTAGATTAGCTTTATATCAATATGAATACACTTTGTACTATAAACCTATGCTCCAAATGTTTACATGATGTTTGTTTAACCACAGCTAAAGATCACCTTCAACACCTAAACATTTTTATGTTTAATACTGTCACAGTGTCTTGAGCTCCATATTATCAACAAACTATAGAAGTGGTTTGATTTCACAGTGAGAGTCCCCAGCAGTAGATGGTCAACACAAGAAGAACTCAAGGACATCTCGGGAAGTTGTTTTTCACATAATGTTGAGTCAGAGCACTATTTTTCTTTTGCTACTTTCTATGTCCTTTATGCACATAGTATGGCTTCTGGTTTTGGCATTTTGTGGTTTTTTAGTGTACAGGTCTCTGCATCTGGATTTGTTTCCTGTGCTTTTCCTTGGGCTCCTTTTCTTGTTTGGTTGTGTTGGATATTACTATTGCTCCTTAGATGCCTGTTTGTTTTCTAGTGAGAGACAGAGAGGGTATGGATTCAGATGGGAGGTGAGGTGGGAGGACATTGAGGGGGATTTAATGGAAGGAGAAACTGTAATAGGAATATATTGTATGAAAAAACTCTATTTTCCATAAAAGAAAAAATACCAAAAATCATTAAAAGTGTGTCCCATGGTCTGTAGTTATCAGGGAGGCTCTATGGAGACTATCCCCTTGCCTGGTTCTTAAAGTAAAGGGGTTTCATTACTTAGAAAATAGATCGAAAGAAACCTCTTGCTAAATGCTTAGAATTAGGAGAGGGACTGATAGTCCCTGGACAAACATATTCATAGAGAAAAGGTACATGTCTTCAAAGAAAGATAAACTGAGCCTCTATGGAGGGTTTTATATGCTAAAGAAAATAGACTTCAGTGTATAGTTTGGGGAGAAATTATGAAAATATGCTAACGTTAGCCTCCCATGGTATTGTTGTCTAGCAGGTCTTGCCCCCCCAGCTGTGCTCACACCTACTGAGAGGGAATGGAGGTGGCAAACAAGTAGAGCTAACAAGGGCTTACTACTTCACTCTGTTCTGGAGAGAGATCCAGATTTTTAAGAATCTTGATTGGTGTCTAACACGTGATACAGAAGGGTTTAATTGACTTATTCACCTGTTAAATTATAATAACATGAAATTATGTTCGGGACCTTGCCTGGCACCTGGGATCTGTGCAAGGGAGAGGACCTGAAGCCTGGACAATTGTGTCAGTTACTTTTCTGTTGTTCTTTTTTTCCAAGACGGGGGTTCTCTGTGTAGATAGTTCCTGGTTGTCCTGGAACTAGCTCTGTAGACCAGGCTGGCCTCAGACTGAGAGATCTGTCTGCCTCTGTCTCACAAGTGCTGGGATTAAAGGTGTGTGCCACCATGCCTGGCATATCAGTTACTTTTCTTTTGTGTGTGTGTGTATGTGTGTTTTCTTTATTTTTTTATTTTTTCCATATTTTTCTTTTTCTTTTTTTATTATTATATTGGTGTTTTAATTTTACACATCAGCCATGGGTTCCCCTGTCCTCCCCCTTCCCACCCCCACTCCCACCCTCCTCCCATCCCCTCCCCTCCATTCCCATCTCCTCCAGGGCCAAGACTCCCCTGGGGATTCATTTAAAACTGGTAGATTCAGTACAGGCAGGTCCAGTCCCCTCCTTCCAGGCTGAGCAAAGTGTCCCTGTGTAAGCCCAAGGTTCCAAACAGCCAGCTCATGCACTAAGGACAGGTTCGGGTCCCACTGACTGGGTGCCTCCCAAACAGTTCAAGCTATTCAATTGTCTCACTTATCCAGAGGGTCTGATCCAGCTGGGGGCTCCACAGCTTTTGGTTCATAGTTCATGTCCCTCCATTCGTTTGGCCACTTGTCCCTGTGCTTTTCCAATCCTGGTCTCAACAATTCACACTCTAAGAGGGGGGACTGTCAGTTACTTTTCTACTCTCTGTGACTAAATAATTGCCAATAAGCAACTTGATGAAGGATGGGATTATTTTGACTCTGACTTGAGCACATACAGTGATGGGGGCCATTGTTGGCTCCATGGCAACAAGAACAGCTTCAGCACAGGATTGTGACTCCCTACCTCCCCTAAGGATACAAAGAATAGGTGGTTCTAGTATTCATCTGAATGATGGACTTAGGCATCATCACTCAGGTCCCAGCTGGTGAGTTGGAATCACCTATGTCTAGTCTGAGTCTCCCCTCCTCAGTTACCCATCACTGGAGACCTCCTAAAAGATGTGCCCAGAGATGTGTCTCATTGGTGCCTTTAAATCCACTCACGCCACTGCCATAGACAACCATCTCATACTTCATTTAAACTGGTGATAAAGCTGCTTCTGCCGGGTTTTCCGAATCTGCAAGTTGGATGTGAACTACTTTTCTCTTTGAGATGCGCCTTGAACTTGTTCTTATTTGCACCTGATCTCACTTGCCAGTTGTGGGTATTCAATTAAGTTTCATATTGAAATGTATTCTGCTCTAATTCTACTATATATATATATATATCCTTTGGGCAAATGTGCTCACAGCCAATTAGATTTACTTCCGTATGTAGTTATTTATTTATTTTGATGTTTTGAGACATGGTTTCTCTGTGTTGCCATAGCTGTCCTAGAACTTTCTGTAGACCAGGCTGGCCTGGAACTCAGAGATCTGCCTGCCTCTGCCTCCTGAGTGATGGGATCAAAAGTGTGCACCACCACACTTGGCTCTAGGTGGGGGGAAATAATATAGAAGTTTTAAAAGAATGGACAGTATGATCTGCTATGCCTTCTGGTTTCTTTACTTTTGAGTAGATACAAATGAAAGCATATTTAGGACTGAAGGTGTTTATAGTGTCAACTGTATATACCACAGCTATATTGTGTCTAGAATGGATGAGGGGGCATCTCTATTTCTATAAAGACTATGTAGTCAAGTATTCCCCAAGAGAAAATAGAACTTTTCAGGTAGAAATTGTCTGAGGCAGTAGGAAATTTTCCATTGGTAAGTTCTATTTTTTTAATCTTTTTGTTGTTGTTGTTGTTTGTTTTGTTTTTGTTTTTGTTTTTTGTTTTTCGAGACAGGGTTTGTCTGTAGCTTTGGAGGCTGTCCTGGAACTCACTTTGTAGACCAGGCTGGCCTCGAACTCACAGAGATCCACCTGCCCCTGCCTCCTGAGTGCTGGGATTATAGGCATGCGCCATCACCACCTGGCCCTTTTAAATCTTTGTTTGTTTTTTTTTAAATTATATACATTGGTGTTTTGCCTGAAATTATGTCTGTATGCAGGAATAAAATCCCCTTGAACAGGTGGGAGCTATCATGTAGGTGCTGGGAATTGAACAGTGCTCTTAACCACTGAGCCATCTCTCCAGCCCCCATTAGTAAGTTCTAAAATATATCTACTAAACAACTTTGTAATTAAGATACATTTTATATTTATGTTGAGTCCATTTTGTTTCTATGCATCTCAAAATTTTGTATTTTTCTACAGTTAATTTCTCCATGTATATTTTTGTTTAGTTAATATGATGTATTAGACCACTTTTTCTTTTGTGTCTTGGATGCTGTGGATGACTTGGATATAGTAAGCATGGTGAAAGATTGTATGTTGAATCTTTTGTGTAAGGTTCTGTATTTTGAGTTTCCCTTTAGTCAAAAGTATATTTGTCTTTTTCGTTTCATAAATTTGAGAGTTTTTGAGAATGATCTATTACATAGAGCAGGCTCACCTCAAACTCAAGATTCTTCTGCCATAACTTCCCAAAATCTGAGGTTACCAACATTTACCTCATGGCCAGCCTAATAAGTTTTTTTTGTTGTTGTTGTTGTTGTTTTTGAGATTCTTTTTCAAAATACACCTCAACATCTATAACTTCAATAAGACTAATGAATATGCAGTGTATTTTGAAAACTGTTCAAACATTTTAATCACAAAGAGTTAAAGGCAGAGAGAAACTTCATGGAGGGGTATACTGCACATAATTGTTAAGAGCAAATTGATTGTATCAAACTTCAATAGAATAGGCAGAAAAGTTTTCCCTGAAGGCAACTTTACTTCAGTATTTACCCTCACTGTTTCTTTAAAAATATGGGGATAGGAGAGTGGCAATGGGGGAAAAGATATACAATACTTCTATAGGGAGACCCTTTTCTTCATTGATCGAGTGGCCTATGAATTACGTAGCCTTGAGGGAGCCATTTCTGTCCTATTGATTCTATGTATTCATCATGACTATGCACAGAAACATTACAGATACAGTGTACTAACTGGAGGTCCATTCAACACTCCCCAAACACCCTCCCACACACCTGTAAGACATTTATGCTCGCCAATGTCTGACTCGTAATAAAGACCCATTGACAAGCATGCCTTAGAATGTTTGCTTTCCATTCATAACATTTAACAGGCTAAAAACAAAGGTTTCAGATTTCTGTATTTATCATTGTTATTTAAGAGCTATTTTCATACATATATTTACTAAATTTTCCATTTTTTTACATTTAGAATTAAAAATGAAGGTATAGTATATTCCATCATTTGAAATATTAATCATATTAAATAATAATGTCCTCTAATAAAAATAAATTTTATGTAGTACAGATGATAGAAAGCAAGTTATTGTTTCAAACTACTTAATCTTAAAATGAAGGGAAGTCAGTGATAGCTTGATAAATTATGTTTTTGAAAGGGCTCTGTACTTTTTTATTTTATATTATAGATATCCAAAATAGACTTCCAAAATGAAATGGAAACAACTTACAATCAACACATCAAAAACATGTAAACTCATGTACATATATATATATATAATTTTAAAGTTTGATCAAAGCAAATTTTGTGTACTTTTTCAAGTCATTGATTTACTTTGAACATTTCAGGGGAAGGAGCAATTATTTTTCCACTGAAAAAACAAAATAAATATTTGCATAAATTTTCACATAAATTTCCACTCTTGCAAGAAATTTCTCCATGAGGTCTGACAATTGTGTGCTATAGCCCCTGATTGTTCTCTATTTTTTAATGGTAAAGGGAGAATCTTATGAATAACAAGAATCACTGGCTCATAATACAAATTAGTTTTTGTATACTATGATTCCATATTTATTAGTGAGTATAAAATTAAGTGCTATATAAACCAACACACTGTAATACGGAATTCAGTGCATAAATAAGAAGGTAGGCTTGTTATCACTTTAGGCCATTCTGCAGTCCCTTTATTTTCAAAACAGCACATAAACAGCAAAATACATCCTGGTCAGGTTTGTGGGGCTGGTTTAGGATCAGCAAATCAAATTCCCACTGTACTCTCATCTACTCTGCACCCTGTGTTAATGGTCTTCACCTTTCTGGGCTTCAGTTCATTCATGTGAAAAGTGAAGAGGTTAGTTTGTCCTCTCAGGCTCCTGAAATACTAGCCAGCTGTGACTGTTTCTTTTGCCTTGACCTGATAAAAAGTGGGTCTACCTGCTTTTAAACTTCCCAACATTCCATGCAGACACTCCCTTTCAGGTTCTCCATTCTATTTCACAAGTCTGGTAAAAGTTGTTATTCTATATCAGTTCATTTATTCAAATTCTTCACAGGCAAACTATGTTTTCAAGATTGTAAAAGCTGGATTAAGAAAATCCCTGAACCACTTTAGTCAGTGTGTGCTGTTGACGTGAGTACTGTCATGTCAAGGGACCCACAGAGGTATGCTAAAACCTTCTCCCCAGGTTGAGACTCAGAGGGAAATGGAAAAAACTTCCTCTGGTCTGCGTGTCTAAGTTGACAGTGTGTGCAAAAAAAAAAAAAAAAAAAAAAAAAAAAAAAAAGTCCAAAATAGCTTCTCTCCTTTGATGTTTACAGCTTGAAGACTGCCCCCTGCAGAGAAGGCTCCTCCCACAATTAAGTAAACCTTTCTTAATGATCCAGCTCTTTACCATAAACCCTACCTTAGTTGTTCATTTCTGTTTAACAACTTTGACTCCTTGTACAGTTGTATGTAATAACCTTGATTCCCGATCAACTCTGTAATAAACAACTGAACATCTGGGCTGCTGTGACTTCTCCATCAAGTGCCCACTCAGTATACCCAATCCCCGTTTTCTGTGTTTCTGGGTGTCCCCTGTCTCCCTTTTCTTCATTCCCTCACAGTCCCAGTCAGGTCCAAATCTTGGCACCCTGGATATCATATGATTTATTCCATAGACTCTCCTGGTGACATAAAGTACTGGAATGCCACATGTGTCACTGTTGTTAATGAGTTAGCTGTAACAATGTTTTCATCAGAGATACTGTGGTAGAGCTCTGTGACTGAGATAAAAATAAATCTGAGGAAACAACTAAGAAGGAAGTATTTATTGTGAGTCACTCTTTCCTTATGGTGACTCATGTGTCTTGATGTCCACGGTATGCAAGTGCCATCACTATAGGCCTGAGGCAAGGCAAAAACCTTCATGGCAGAAGGTTTGGCTGAACAAAACCTCACCAATGGCACAAGAAAGCTGAAGACAAGGCAGAAAAGAGAAGAAGGGTTGGAAGACAAGTTCTACCATTCAAAGACTCCAATGGCCTACCTCCTTTTCCTAGGTCCTACCTCCTAAGACCCATTCATCAATGACTTAGCACACCACTTTGGGAACCAATACTGCAACAAATGGCCTGTCCTTTACTATTGAAGCATCAAGGAAAGTTATTTTTTTTTCTACTTTTGGTTATTTCAACACAGTAAGCTTTTTAAATTATTTTAATTTTCCTTTTTATATACTTTTATTATATAATGCAGGCTGAACTGAGTGAGTAGCACAGACCAGACTTGAACTTGAAATTCACTTTTCTAATTTTTAGCATTACAGTGTGAACCACCAGCCCTTCCTCTAATAAAGGTGTTATCTATCTATCTATCTATCTATCTATCATCTATCTATCTATCTATCTATCCATCTGTTATCTATCTATCCATCCATCTATCCATCCATGCATCTATCTATCTATCTATCTATCTATTTATCTATCGTTTGCTTGTTTATTTACCATGTTGCTGGGGATCCAAACCATGGCTGAGTTCATACTCAGCCTTCAGTCATTACCAAGTTACATCCCCAAACCTTTATCAGATTGCTTTGATTATGAAATCTATTTTTGGATACAGTAAATGTTAGTCACTAAGTACAGAGACAGAAAAGTTTATGTTCCGCTGTCAGCATTAGGTTTCAATGACCCTAATTTAGGTCCTGTCAGATTACATTTCCATTATTACCCATTCTGACTTAGACCTGACTGGGGCTAGAATTTCATAGGTATCTCAGATCTTCTGAAGATGTATCCCTTTGGGGATAGTGAACAGAATTTGGAAACAGTTGTACTACCATACATTGCCAAAGTAAAATGGAGCTTTGGCTCAGTGTTGTGTATCTCACCATCAAATTAGAGTCTAAATCCCAAAGGTCAAGGTGAGAGAGCACTATGACCAATATTTTTAGGTGATATTCAGAGAAAGTAATTAATTTTCCTGAACAAATAGTGACAGTGGAGCACTTTGCCTTTTAAGAAATCTTGTTCCACTATAATTTCATGAATTATGGAAACAAAGTGTGTTGAGTTAATGAGATCTCTGACCATACTGCCCTTCACTGATAAGTGAATCCTCCCATTCTGCAATTTATGTTAATATTTGCTGTATCCTCTTCTTACCCAAAAACAAACTAGTGAAAACAGAGCAACAATAGCAGTAACAACAGCTCACAAAGTCATGGATTTAAAGGGAGTGAGAATTGTTTTCCAAGTTTCAATCAAGGTTATTTATAGTTGTATTGTTTCACTTTATTTTTTTCTTAGTTTTGTAATTTGAGGATATGATAATTCTCTTTAAATATGACTATCAATTTTATGGAGTTATGACCTTCTAAAAAGTAGCAACAAATCATGCATTTGACATTCCTTTGAAATAACAAATATTGCCATCAAACATTTTATGCTTATGGATTAAGAATTTATACAATGTTCAGTAGAATGTGGAAAAGCAATCTAGGGCTGGTGGATTTTAAAATCCTTTGTGATATGAGAATAAAAGTCCTGGATTTGGAGGAAAACTTTTGAGAGAACATTAGGTATAATAATTCAACATGACAGAAATACAATAGCTCTGGTAGTATCTAAGAAAGGGTGGGGGCTAAAGAGTAACCAAGAGTTCAGTAGCCAACTGGAAAGCGGCAAGAACAACATTGAAAGAGGGAACTGGGCTTCTATTTTCATTCATCCATTCTATTTGTTTGTTTGTTTCTATGGCCTTGGGACTGGACCAAAGGCCTCACATGTGCAAGCTGAGAGATCTAACACTGAGCTACCCCCAGCATCTTGCATAAAATGAAACAAGGCCATTTATATTTAGTGACAACGAGAGTCCATATGAAGAAATGGTTAAGAAGTTAAAATTCTTTTATTGCACATTATAGGAATCCAATTAACAGGTTTCACAGAACGTCTAAATAAAAATCTATGTTGGAAAAATAGACAACTGTAGGTATAGGAACTTAGAATCACATTTGACATTAGGTAAATTTATAATTACTCACAATGTACACAAAGACCTTGGACTTAATTAGAGGCTATTTTTAAACTAACTTTTTGTGAGAAATGGGGTACCTATTGTTTCTCAATATTGTATACTAAGTTTTCCAAAGAACAGAAAGAAAAAATAGCCTTTAAGCTGATACTAGTAGGCAATGATAATATTCAGTGTTTATTGAGTTACCACATTATTCCATGTATTGTGGTAAATGACTTACATTAATGTTCTTATTTTCTCCTTCTGGTTAGCTTATGATATAAGTGCTACTAGTATTTTATAACTTCACGTATGTTTAGGAAGATTAAATAAATTCTCCAAGGTCACACAAGTAATAGATATTAGAACAGAGCCTGAATCAAGGCGAGACTGTTTCTTCCTAATTGTATGCACTTAATTCATTTGCTTTTAACATTTTTCAATGATAGACCAGTAGCCATCTTCACTGTATATAAATACCTATACTTAATAAGGTTCTCATCTACAATGCATCTAATGTTTGGTCTAAAATCCTGATGTGTTAATCTTGTTTGCATTTTTATAACTTTTCATTTTGATGTCTGTCAGGAGACAAAGGTCGTCTGATATAAAGTGCAGCTCACCCCTTTGCATGCATAGAGATTCTCATCCACTCATGGTTAGACAAACTTCAGTTATTCAGCGCCATTCAAAACCAAATGGCTGTGCTGACAGACTATTTTTAGACTTAATAGATTCTCTCTGACCACAGGCAAAATACACACTATCCTCCTGTAGATTCCAGAGTTATATCTTCATCGGTTTAAAGGCATCTACTTTGTTGGGGACTTTGAAAGTAATAGGGTAGTAGTTGAAGTAATCATCACTTTAGCTAAGCCAATGTCCTCTATCGAATCAGAGGTAACATGCTTGTTATTACTTTCCAATTGTATTGATGTTGTTGGTCTTAAATGGTTTTCCAAAGTGGCTGGGGCCCATCTGGGCTTCTCCATGAAGAGGCAAGTTTCCGAATATGAGACACTGCTTGCAATAGATTCCCTTTGCCTGGTAGCTGAAGACACTCAGCTGAGACAACAAAAGTCTTTTCATTGAAATAGGCCTTGCTTGTAAAATGAATTCTACTTTTCTTTCCTAGCTCATAATGTTACTCCAAAGTAATTATCTAAGAGAGATTTAGATTCCCATAAAATATGGGCTGAACGGCCACTGAACTAGTTGGCAGTGTAGATGTGGACTGTGATCACAATGGTAAACTAAGTGGATGCTGAGTGCTATGGAGTCATTAAAATTATATTCCAATTAGTTCCAAAGTATATTTGAACTAAAGTGAGCAGTAATTGAGGAGGGGGAAGGGAGGCAGGAAGACAGGAAGGACAAGGGCACAGGCATAGAGACAGAGAGAAACAGAGATAGACAGAGAACACACAGACATACACAGAAAGAGATAAAGAGACAGAGAGGGATAGAGGGAGAGAGACAGAGACAGAGAGAGAGAGAGAGAGAGAGAGAGAGAGAGAGAGAGAGAGAGAGAGAAGAGAGATTTTCATTTTTTTCAGGAGGCATCATCAACATCCAGAGTTAGCTCCCACATCAGTGAGAGAAATCAAGGCAGAGTTTTCGATCTGTAACAGTGAAGGGGGATGGGGAAGCACCTGTTTGATTTCAGTGGCAGTGCACAGTCAGAGTTATGTGTATCTGTATCCCCTTGTGGGGAATTTATTTTTCAACTTCAAAGCTACAGTCTTCTGTGAGAACTTAATTTGGGTGGCTTGAAAGTAATCCACCGGGGCTCTAGTCCCCGTGTATAGGTACCTCATACAGTTTCAACAACTGGACTTTAAAGCCAGGAAGTCCTTAGTGTCTACACAAGCAACAGAAACCTTCAGGAACTTCAGAGTCCTGAGACATCCTATTGCGATACAGCAATTTTCATTATTTCTGTGTCTTAGCATAAAAATGAAAATAAATTTAAGCCCCATAATGCCAATTTATTTCTTCAGCCATTACCAACTTGAGCACTTATCCATTCTGAATTTGAAATCAAAATGCTTTGAATTCAGCTTATGAGCCTCTTTGTTTTAGGGCGGGAAAGAACCCCTAACGCAAACTGAAGAGAAAGAAGAGATAATAGGGCTTGGAAAGCAACCTCTTGGCAAAGAGGAACAAGAGCAGTGGAATAATTTAATTGCTCATCAGCTAATTATACGGTATTATAATGTTAATGTGTCTTCATCATGACAATGTAATAGGTATAGATTGAAGCATATAAAAAAGAAAGTGTTGATGCAGTAATTATAAGAAGAGTGGAGCTGTTAGAGTAATTATATGCTTCATCTGGTAATTAACGTATTGTTCAACTTGAGATGGCGAACAAAGAGTGAAAAAGTTAAATATTGAAGGACATGCCTTTGACACTCCAGAGATGTCTCTGAGCTTTTGCGAAGAATAGAATATTCTACATCGATACTGTTATTTTCTGTTTCCCCTTTCTTCATGATTTATTATGTTGCAGTCACGTACGATGTGAGAGTACACAGAAATTTGGGTATTAAAGCCTACTGGGGGTTAAATTTTTATAGTCTGTGATCCATGTTGCTGTAATTCTTTGCTCAGTTATGTCTCAGATTGTCTTTCTTAAGTGAGCTAGACGTTTCAAAATTAAATAGTGGTACAACAAAATATGTTATGTGAACTAGTCTTTCAACGGAAGATGAAGGTAATTATTTTTTAACATACCTGACAGGACCTTTGAGGCAGTTAATAGTTTTTCATTGACTTTTTTTTTTTTCTCAAGACAGGGTTTCTCTGTGTAGTTTTGGTGCCTGTCCTGGAGATGGCTCTGTAGCCCAGGCTGGCCTCGAACTCACAGAGATCTGCCTGGCTCTGCCTCCCAAGTGCTGGGATTAAAGGCATGTGCCACCACTGCCAGGCTTTTCTTTGACTTTTAATACTGAAGGATTACCTGGTTTTATAATTAAAAAAAAAAATCAGTTCAATAAAATGTTTTCTGCAATATAACTAATCACTGGTTAACAAGAGGTCCGTTGATAGAATTTTTGTCACTCATTCATCAGTGTACCTGGTGGGACATTTGACATCTGCTAGCATAGGATTTCCATGCTCTTCTCCTTGCTCTCATCCAGTTACAGGAGGAATGCTTACTGGGACAGAGATGTGAAGTAACTTGTACCATTCATTTAGCTACTAGTTAGAAGTGCTGGGATTTGAACCGGCAGTTCTGGTATCCAACATGGCCAACCTATACTTCTCCCAGATGCCTGTGCTGGAGAGTGTTAGAAGGTTATCTGTCAGGTTTCTATATATTTGGATTGGAACAGAGTAATGAAGCAAGACTTAATGTACTGATAATGTAGAGTCAAACAGGATTTGTGTCAATAGAGGAGAAGGCAATTAAATGTAGGAAAGCTGTGGATGCCAAAGGCACAAATCTGCTTGGCTACAGTGAAAGACCCATGGAGTCACTCGAGAAAGAGCTGTAGCTTTGGTTAAGAAGGGGTCGCAAGCAGTGTGAGGGTCAAAACTTGAATTTCATTGAGACATTATAAGCGAAAACTACTCAATGTATTTGAATTTCCCCAAAGCCTTGAACCGGAATATACAGAAACCAGCGCTCTATGGGAAAATCCAAGAAGCTCTCAGCATTCCAGATTGTTTTCCTCTTACCGAAAGAGAGAGTAGACCTACTAAGTTACATTTTATTTTGAGATAGAAAGCTGTAAAACTATCAATATCAATGCTCTTTTTTTTGTATTCCTTATAAAGAACTACATTTTTAAACTTTGCTTTTTATAAGTGTCCATATCACTTTGGGTTATGGGGTAAGATAAAACATATAAGTAAACATAAATATATAAATTAGTGACTTTAGAAATTTAGTCAGGTTTGAAGAGGGAGTAATCACTATTACAATGCTTCAATTTCCCAAGTCCTGCTTAAAGTGCTACTTCTCATGCATAAAAAAATAACCTCTAATATTAATCCTGATAAAAGATTAAAACAGGTGAAATTAGAGGAAAGTATTCTCATGTCGGAGGTAGCTGTGACAAAATAGCAAACAAACTGATTTAAACATTCTATTGTCGAGTTCAAATACGTACTTAACCTGTTTGCACTTTGAAGTCTTCTTATAGTTTATTTTATGGTTAATTTAGTTTTGTTCCAAGATTAGAAAAGTAAATGAGTATTTAAAGGATGAGAGATAAGGGAATGCCTCCGTGGGTAAAGGGGCTTGCCACACAAGCCAGCAAGGAGATTCCTGGAAGACGGCTAAAAAGTCAGATGCAGTAGCTCCCGTGTGCAATCCTAGCCCTCCAATGGGGGGAAGCAGATCAGAGACAGGAAAGCTGTGCTGAAACTCAACTGCCAGGAAGTCTGCAGAGCATAAGAGACTGTATCTCAAAATACAGTGGAAGGCAAGGACCAACTCCTGATCCTCGTCCTCTGTCCTCCATGTATGTGCTGTGTCACAGTGTCACCCACACCTCCATACGTGCCACACACATGAACATGTTTAATTGAAAACTGATGGCACTGAATTTAGTAAATTATACTGCACAATTTTCAACACAATACTTAAAAGAGTAGAGAGATGGTGGGTTGTGTTTTGCTGGTAAGCATCAGGTAAGACTCATCAGAAGCTGGCCGCCCGGAGTGGCATGGACTCATCCAATGTGTGATCTGCATTTGGCCTGGCTACAAAGAGGCAAGAGCTTGGAGTCTGAGTAATCCCCTGTGCTGACTCCACTAACCTCTCAGAATCTTCTTTTCCCTATTGTGAGAGAGGTAATAATAATTCCTAAGCATCAGGGTTGTTGGGAAATTAAAAATGCATTTAAAAGACTCATCACAGGAACTGGCACATTGTAATTGTTCAGTTAAGTTGGCTGCGATTACTGCTGCTCAGCAGAAGAACATCACTGAACAATGCAAAGCACTTCTTAATAAGAAGCTCTTAAAAGTTTAAAACAAACGCGTGAAATTATGTTGTGACTTTCTTTTAAAATATTAATTATAGTTGTCCCCCATCTGTAATGAAAAAGGCACTAAGCATTAAAGAAACAAAATGCAGTCATATGAAGTAACCTCTCTTCAAGACCCTTCATGAAGGATGGAGAATTATAGTTGTTGAAATTAGTTCAGCCATGTAAGAAGGAAGTTAATGTTATGTCTGTTTTTTTCCTAAAGTCATAATTCAAAGGGAATGAATATAATGTATACCATCAGCACCATTTGGGAAAAATTACAGTAGAAAGAAAATGCTTGCACACAAACACACACACAACAAACATACACAAATACTTACAAAACACACCATACTTGATCGTTTTATTACTTTTCAAAAACTACTGTGTGTTGCTCACATATTTCCTTTGGATGGTGGTTGGGATTCAATAGTCATTCATTTCTGGTCCTCTGCTGTTGGAAAAACCAACAGAGCAGAATTATTTCCTTTATTACTTTAAAAGAGAGCATAGTTCTTGGAATATGCCATACACTCAGTATGTACTCACTAAAAAAATGAGTAAACAAATAAGCGTTTGTTTTCATTTGAGGTAGAACCCAGTTTAATACCATTGTTGATCATTAAAATTCATTATACTTCACAAATCACCAACTCTCCATGACCTTATGTTTTCTTTCCCTGAACAGAACATATATTGCCATAAGCATACAACTACCCATATTTTAAAAAACATACTAATGGTGCTGAAGACTGAACCTGGGATTTTGCCTATGATTATTTTCCCCATCCATCTGTCTCTGTGCCCTCACATTAAATTTTATTTCTCTTTACTTATTGTGATCATTTCATAGATACACTCATGTACAATGAAATAAGGCCTGAGCTTAAAAGAGACAGTTTGTTTAAAAACTGAAACACAGACCATCCTCTGCAGTTCTTGTTCTTTTCTCATGTTTTGCTCTCTGTTTTAATCTCTCTCTAATATTTAGCAGGCCACCATCCTCATACATCTAACCCTGTCCTTCCTACTTAATTTCATATTTGCCATATGCTGAATTGAAAAACAATGGAAAGGCCTGTTTTACTTCTCCTTTTAAGGGCAAAATAAAAAAAAATACATGAACAGCTCCTAATTATTTTGGCCCATAATTTTGACTCTCATCCTCTTTATAGCAGTAAAACACTGATTGTAACCATGGGACGTGGAGATGGTAGAGCTTGAGGGGACCATATTCTGTTGGTAAACAGCTCCAGAGAAGCAGAAGTGCAGAGCCACATTGGGCTAAAGTCATACAAGTGTCGGGTTCCATTTATCCAAATAACCATTAGGTAGCTATTTTATATGTTTGAGGAGGAAAGTTAATTTTTTAACACCACTAATTAATATAATATAATAAATATAATATAATATATGTATAATAACTTGCACTCTTTGTATTCTTGGAAAAAAACAGAAACAGTTCTACATATTCTTCAAGTTTTTGCCTAATAGAACTGTGTACCCAAGTTATAAATGGTCTGTGTTCGTGCATAGGCGTCATTCCTTAGAGACACTGTTCTTGTCATCCTCACAGGAAAGCAAAGGCAAGAGAGCAAAAAGAGTTCAGAAAAAGTTCCACATGACAATTTATTCATCACTTTTTAATGACATAGGGGATAGAAGGTCATAAAAAATGGCACATGACTAAAGATGTATGGTGTCCCATAAAATGCATAGTTTATAGAAATGCTGTGAGTTATTGTTTTAACATTTCTTACATTTTGAGAGTCATTTTTGAGGTGGTCATGAATCAGTAAATATTTGTAAATATTTGTTCCTTCTTCTTCATGTCCACTTGAACTTAGCAGTTTAAACTAAATACATGCTACAATTCGGAAGTCAGCTACTCATTGCAGCCATATGTATTGGTGAAATTATTAAGGCCACTCCACGTAGTTAAAAGGGAGGTTTATTTTGCGGGGTACTTACAAATGAAGGGGTAGGTTACAGGGTCTGGCAAGGGTATAGCGCAGTCCGGCGGTGTTCTCTGGAGAACTCTGCTCGGTCTACCTCCAGCGTCCAGAGTCCGGGAACCAAGCAAGAGCCCTCTTCCGGATCCTTGGTCTTCCACTTCCTCCTCCGCCCCGCCTTGTGGGCGTGACCATTACCAAAGCCTCAGTGGGGGTTGGAACTTCCAGGCCAATGCTGGGATGGCTATCCACTACATCTCCCCCTTTTGTCTAAATAAGAAAGTTCTAACCTAATACAAGACTATATACAAAGAGATGGTTATCAAATATTGTCCAGGAGTAATGAGGGATAATGACCTAGATAAGTTGGAATTACAATAAGTACAAACAATATCAAGCAAAAAACACATAGTAAAATCCAGGGAAGTCTAGGGCATGGGTAGGTGGCGTGTTACAAAGATCATTCCAAAAGGTGTCCTATCCTAAAGAACCTGAGTCTAATACTTAATATATCCTATCTAAGATATTATATATGTATATATACTAAGTTGTAACTGTAACTGCTAATCTCCAACCTCATCAAAGACCTGAGAAGGAATATAATAATACCTGAGAAAAGGGAGAAGGACACAAGCAACTTTCGGGAGTCTTGCAAGAGTAGACAGAGACAGCTAGCAGCCTGGACAGTCACCTAATGTTTCTCAGCACCGTTGGTGCATTCAAATTGGCTACAGGCCTAGAGTATCTGACAGACCATTTTCAGAAGCAGGAATTCTGAAAGACCATCTTACCCTGTCTTGGCAAAGTATAGTGGTCGCTTTCCTTGTGTCCCGCTTGTCCAGAAAGGACAGCATTTGTACTGTCAGCAGTTGAGGCAAGGGCAGTTCTTTGCCCAGTAGGCCATTTTGTGCCACGAAGACAAACTTCCAAATGGAAATGTCTTAGAAGCCCAACATTCTCTCGGGAACAAATTGGTGCTGCCAGGAGCAATTATGTCTCACGTCAACAGAATTCTAAGTTATTTAAATGCCATGTTCTCTAGGTCCATGAAGTGTTTGAAGATTACCTGTCCATCTGACCTATGTATTTATATATCTGGATAACCTAACTAACATAATTATAGAGATGACAAGCATAGGTAACAATAACTATGTAAGTCTTATCTACCTAAACAACCTAAGGACTAAGCTTCCTATAAATAAGGCAAACAGTCTGTAAGCAAATGTACAGTAAAAGGACAATGACTTTAAATTGTGACAATACACAAAATATCTTTAACAGAGGTAGGAATGTATAGTGCAATATGCAATATGATAATAATCCTAAATATATATCAGTATACAGAATATCTTAAACAGAAGTAGAACATACATACAGTATGACAGATATAAATTAACATTTGTATCAATATACAAATATTTCACATAAGAGTAAAAATATGTGTACAATATAACAAACATAGTTCTGTATTTGTATCAATATACAAATTATCTTAAATAGGAATGTAAAAAGTTTATATTTGTATCAACATATAAGAATTCATAACAGTGCAAAGGCTGCTATATCACTAAATTTGTTTACTAATGTATATAATAGTCTACCATAATATCTTATACCTATCCATTCCATTTCTTCTTTTCCCTTTTTTTTTTTTTTTGAGACATATTTTCTTTCCTTAAGGAGAGTACTGAGTTTAACAGTTTCTTCCACCCCCAACCCTAGAACCATTATCCATAACCCTGAGAAATATGAAACTTTAGGGAGAAGTACGTCATTTTCTTAGAATTGCTTCCTGTTGTTTAGGGAGCGATGGTATCTCTGTTGGGTATTGTGAGAAAGCTCAGATAGTTAAATCTCAGTTAGACTAACTGTAGATTCTGCAGCAACTCTCAGAGTAATGGGTAAGATTGTCTGAAATTTTGGCAAGAAGTGTAGTATGATGATGATTACCATGGCATCATTCTGGATTGGGTAGAGTTGTTGTTGTTGGGGCCCTATCTTCCTTCTGGAGACTTCAGAGATGGCTATTGGAAAAAACTTATTTTTTATCAGAATGGAAGGTTTGGATATAAAGATGTCATGACATGTAAGAAAGGATTCCAAGAAATTAAGAGTAAGCATGGAGAGAATTAGAATCTTGAAGATAATGGTCCCTTATAATTGGTTTCCTTCTGTCTCACACCAGAGGGCTCTTCTGATATGGGACTGAAGAATCTCTCAACCTTTTCTTTTATCAATATGCTTGGGTTTAGAGAAGGAGTGAGCCAGTTCCATCTCCAAAGCCAGCTTGGTTTATAATCAAATTGGAACCACAACTATTCTAGATTGATAGAGATATAGATGTTAGACAGTGATATCTTACCCTGTGTAGATTGGTACCAATAGATTCTTTCTGCTGTAAACATCCAGATATCCAAGGCCTTATGATTTCTGGAAGATGGGTATTTCCATTATCCTGGAAAGACAAAAACAGAACCCTACCCCAACCTTTGACTGTTTTTTTACAACTTTTCTTACAACCTGAAGAGATGTCACATTGGTGGATGATCTTTTACTTCTCCTCATCAAGGGATTTCTCCTGTTCGAATCGAATTTTTATTAATTTTGTTGGTATCCTTAGCTTTTCTTCTCCTGTGGAAACAAAAGCAAAACCCCTTCCCCAACGTAGGACATATCCAGGTTTCCATTCTGAGGTCAACACATCTTTGAAATAAACTGGTTGGTTTAGCTCAGGAGTTTTGTCTGTTGTCCAATGTCTCTCCGCAGCTGTTGTTCCTTTCTCATCAGCATTGGGAAAATTCAAGGTTAATAAAGCACTATGCAATCTATTTCTAGGAGTCATTGTTATCTGTTGCTGTTTATTTAGCATATCCTTTAAAGTTCGATTGGATCTTCCTATGACTGCTTGGCCTGTGGGATTGTGTGGTATACCTGTAACATGCTTTATATTGTAATAAGCAAAGAACTGTCTCATTTTATTGGAGACATATGCTGGGGCATTGTCTGTCTTAATCTGTACAGGTATTCCCATGATGGCCATAACTTCTAATAGGTGTGTAATCACAGAATCAGCCTTTTCAGAACTCATAGGAGTTGCCCACTGAAATCCTGAATAGGTGTCAATGGTATGGTGTACATACTTTAATCTTCCAAATTCTGCAAAATGAAACACATCCATCTGCCAAATTTCATTTCTTTGTATACCCTTTGGATTGTTCCCTGCAGGTAATGGAGTTTGGTTATAGAAGGAACAAGTAGGACATTTTTTCACAATATCCTTAGCTTGTTGCCAAGTAATGGAGAAATCCTTCTTCAAACCTTTGCTATTTACATGGTGTTTCTTATGAAATTCTGAGGCTTCTAGCACATTACCTATTAGTAACTGATCAATCTCATCATTACCTTGTGCTAGAGGTCCTGGCTGACCTGTATGGGATCTGATATGTGTTATACATATAGGATGTTCCCTTTTTCTGATGATTTCCTGCAATTGTATGAATAATGAAGTTAATTCTGTATTATCAGGAATAAATTCAGCAGTTTCAATGTGTAAAACAACTCTCTCTGCATATTGAGAGTCAGTGAATATATTGAGGGGTTCTGTGAAGTCCATCAGTACCATAAGAACGGCATACAGTTCTGCCTTTTGTACAGAGCTGTATGGACTTTGTACCACTTTACTTAAGTCTCCTGATTTGTATCCTGCTTTCCCTGATTTATTTGCATCTGTATAGAATGTGAGGACTCCAGAAATTGGCTTGTGTCGTACAATGTGAGGAAGGACCCATTCAGTCTTCTTTATGAATTCTATTCTCTTGCTTTTGGGATAATGGTTGTTAATCTCTCCCAAAAAGTTACTGCAGGCTCTCTGCCAGTATTCATTATCTTTCCATAGTGACGAAATTTCCTCATTAGTTAAAGGTACTACAATTTCTGCTGGGTCCATTCCTGTCAACTGACAAAGTCTTAATTTACCTTTTTGAATCAAATCAGAGATCTTTTCTATATAAGTCTTTAATTTCTTATTTGGTTTACGTGGTAGGAATATCCATTCCAATATAATATCTTCCCTCTGCATCAAAATACCTGTGGGGGAATGTCTGGAGGGAAATATGACAAGAATGCATTTAAGTTCTGGATCCACACGATCCACATGTGCTTCTTGAATTGTCTTTTCTACTAGAGCCAATTCCTTCTCAGCTTTGGCTGATAATTCTCTTGGACTATTTAATTCTTTGTCCCCTTCTAGAGTATTAGCCAAATTTTGTAGTCCATCTTTGGGTATTCCCATGATATCCAATAAGTTGGAAATGCTTCCTAACAACTTTTGAAAATCATTAAGAGTCTTTAATCGATCTCTCCTCAGTTGTACCTTTTGGGGTCTAATTTTTTGTAACTCTATCTTATATCCTAAGTAATTAATAGAATCTCCTCTTTGTATTTTTTCAGGAGCAATTTGCAGTCCCCAGCGAGGCAAAACTTTTTTTACTTCTTCAAACATGCTTTCTAATGTGTCTAACTTTGGATCAGCTAATAGGATATCATCCATATAGTGATAAATTATGGATTGTGGAAACTTTACACGAATTAACTCCAATGTTTTTTGAACAAAGTATTGGCATAAGGTAGGGCTGTTTAACATTCCCTGTGGGAGGACCTTCCATTGATATCTCTTGACTGGCTGAGAATTGTTATAATTAGGAACTGTGAAGGCAAATTTTTCTCTATCATTTTCTTGTAAGGGTATGGTAAAGAAACAGTCTTTTAAGTCAATAACTATTATAGGCCATTCTTTGGGTAGCAGAGAGGGCAAGGGCATCCCAGTCTGTAGGGAGCCCATTGGCTGAATTACTTTATTAATAGCTCTCAGATCTGTCAGCATTCTCCAATTACCAGACATTTTTTTTTAATAACAAATACAGGAGAATTCCAAGGGCTGGTAGATTCTTCAATGTGTTGAGCATTTAACTGCTCTTGAACCAGCTGTTCTATAACTTGTAGTTTCTCTTTTGTCAAAGGCCACTGTTCAACCCAGACAGGTTTATTATTTAGCCATTTTAAAGGTAAGGCAGTTGGTACTTCTGAGAGTTCAACAGCAGTTGTGCTCTGTTTGTGTACAGCCTGAATGGTTGGTGACTGTTTTTGATAGCATTTTATGATATTATTCCTTGAAACATGCATTGGCCTGTATTCCTTTTCTGAGAGTGTAGGAATTTTAATCTGGGTATTCCACTGTTGTAACAGATCTCGGCCCCATAGATTTACTGCTACATTTGCTACATATGGCTTCAGCCTTCCTCTCTGTCCTTCTGGCCCTATGCATTCAACCCATCTCAAACTCTGTTTTATCTGAGATAGGGTGGCAATTCCTAAAAGTTGGACATCTACCTCTTGAAGAGGCCAATTTGGATGCCATGATTTTGGTGTAATTACAGTCACATCCGCACCTATGTCTACCAGGCCCTCTAGAACCAAGCCATTAATTTGAATTCTAAGCTTTGGCCTTTGTTCATTTATGGAAGTCTGCCAAAATATTTGTTTTATTGTGTTCTTTGTAAACTGTGATTCATCTATCAGAGCTGTTTTATCATCCATTGCAGTATCAGTTTTTACATTAGACATTGGTTTATTCAGTTGTCCTGGAGAGGAATGTCTTCCACAGTGCTGGGAATGTTCTTACCACATTTGATTTGGGGGCCTGCAAGAGGCCCCCTGAGGCATTTCCCGCTACTAAAGGGTTGCCTCGTATATCTATTTTTTATCTGCACTCACTGGTCCAATGTCGGCCTTTGCCACATCTTCTACATAATCCAGGAGGTGGTTGAGGTCTTCTGTTTAGGCTATTCCTAGAAGGAGTATTACTTCTAGGATTACCCCATGTACAGTTTTTACTTATATGACCTGGTGTACCACATTTAAAACATTTGGTACCATGGGGCCTTCTTACACCTCTGGGATTTGTCTCTCCTATCCAAGCCTCATTACTGTAGTTAAAAGATTCAACACTATTAGTATACTGAATCCATTCTTCCAAAGGTGCTGATCTGATCTTTAATGGTGTAAGTATTCTTTTGCATTCTGCACTAGCATTGTTGAATGCCAAGGACTCAGTTAATACTTTTCTTAATTCTTTATCTGATACAGCTTTTGTTATAGCTGTGTTCAGCCTTTGTAAAAAATCAGTGAAGGGTTCATGTGGTCCCTGAAATATCTTTGTGTATACCTCAGTTGGTTTTCCAGGTTCTGGAATTTTTTCCCAAGCATTTAGAGCTGCTGTACGGCATAGGGATATTGTATGCTCATCATAAATGGCTTGTACATTCCTGTCAGCGAAACATCCCTCACCAAGTATTTGATCTTGGGAGATCTCAAAACCTCTGAGTTTACCTTGTTGTTCTAAATTTCTTGCCTCTTCTCTCAACCAGCTTTTCCACTGTAACTGCTGACTATATTCTAGAACAGCTGAAATTAACTGATGCCAGTCATCTGGAATGATTCTATGTGAGGTAGACCACAAATTTAATATCTGTTTTACGTATGTGGAGTGTATCCCATATGTAACTACTGCTTCCTTTATATTTTTAAAGTCCCTTGTTGAAATTGGTTGTAGCGTATATGTCATATATGGCTCAGGGTGTGTGTCATCTGCTGGCTTCTAATGGATGATAACAGGATAAGCCATTGTATGAGAGCCATTTGGAGATGTTACAACCTGTACGGTCTTGCCCTTCTGCTTATTAGGTCCCTTGTCATGTTTATTTAGAGTTTCCTCCAGGGCTTGTCAATGAGCACCTAGGGTCTGTTCCAGGGAGTAAACCTCCTCTCTTGTAAGGGATTCCAGATTTTTCATGGAATCATGGAAGTTTTTATGTTCTTCTGAAACACATGATTCCATGGACCTTATCTTATCAAGTAATGATAATTTTTCTTCCTTATATATTGTCTGAGTAGCTACAACTTCACTCTGGAGAGTTAGTGTTCTATCCATTAAATACTCATATTTATTATCAATAAAAGCAATTTTGGGTACAAGCTTGTTTTGTAAATTCTGGTTAGCAGATTCCAGAGAGAGAATCTTTTTATGTAAGTCCTGGCCAGCAGATTCCAGAGAAAGAATCTTTTTCTGTAAGCCTTCATTGCTATCTTTTAAAACCTGTAAATCCTGGTTAGCAGATTCCAGTGAGAGAATCTTTTTATGTAAGCCTTCATTGCTATCTTTTAAAACCTGTAATTCCTGGTTAGCAGATTCCAGAAAGAGAATCTTTTTATGTAAATCCTGGTCAGCAGATTCCATAGACAGAATCTTTTTCTGTAAGCCTTCATTGCTAACTTTTAAAGCCTGTAAATCCTGGTTAGCAGATTCCAGAAAGAGAATCTTTTTATGTAAGTCCTGGTCAGCAGATTCCATAGACAGAATCTTTTTCTGTAAGCCTTCATTGTTATCTTTTAAAGCCTGTATCAGTCCCAATAATGACTCTTCTTTGTTCTTATTATTAAACCAGTGTTTGAACACTGTGTGAATTATTACAATGAATGTCAAAATGGTACAGGCCAGATATGTCTTAGGGAGGTCATATATTTGCAGGAAAATGTCATTCATCATACAGGCAAAAAGGTTTTTAAATTCTTGTGAGGTAATGTTGTCAGCCATATTACAAGAATTACTCAAAATTTGTTAGTCAGTTTTAAGGTGTAAAATTATCAAGTACTTTTACTTGAAACAAGCTTACCTTTCCGTGGTTTTGGGTGGTGCAGTAGCACTTTTCAGCCAGCAGGAGGCATTGGTATAGCTCCAAAGCAGGGCCTGCTGGCAACCTTGGCTGGTGGCAGCTGAAGGCAGGAGCCAAGATGGTGGGGAAATGGCACTCGGAGGAGTGGGAAGATGTCACTCACAGCGGTTTTCGCTGGTCTGGGGGATAAGCTAGGGAACTGAGACTGGACTAGCTGCTCCCTTTTTCGGGAATGGAACCGTGTAGGTGTCCCCTGGTTAAATGGAACTTTGCAGGCCGGTTTAGGTACCCACCAGCCAGGAAGGAGGCTGAGGGAGGGAGCCGCCTAGGCCTTTGGAATTTGCCCCACGTGAGCACCAGATATTGGTGAAATTTTTAAGCCCTCTTCCGGATCCTTGGTCTTCCGCTTCCTCCTTCGCCCCGCCTTGTGGGGGTTGGAACTTCCAGGCCAATGCTGGGATGCCTATCCACTACACATATGCCCTTCACCGTGTTCCTCACAATTTTCACTTTTCTTCACTGACTTGCAGAAACTTGCTATTTCACCACAATTATTCTTCATGTTAGACTTTGATACCAGAATGCAAAAACATAATTACCAAAAGAAAATTCTGTGTTTAGTCCAGTTATACTGTTATACCATCTCTCTGCATTTGATAGCAATGGAAGACCTACTGTAGTTGTATTAATTAACATTGGGTTATAGAACGTGGCAGGGTTAGTTACATCAGATGTTGTACTGTTTGTACTACTTGTAATTCATCTCTATGGTTTTAACGTAATAGCTTGAATGGCGATTTCAAGGTGCTGTGATTGCCTTTTCTTGCTAATGCTCATATGTTTTCATCCTTTCTTTGGCAAAGTCTCTTTCTGTGTACGAACACCTTTTCCAAAGGTAAATAACCTTTGGCTGAGCAGGCTGCACATTGTTCTGAGAATGTGGAGACGTGAAGACAGAAAAGGACCATGCTAGGGGCTAACCTCTTTTTACTTAGCTGGATTTTCCAGAAAAAAAAAAATAAAAAAAAAATTGGATCCTTTTTCGGCAAGGAAAGTGAAGCAAGCTCAATAGCAAAAACGTTTCAAATAAAAGCTGATTCTTGATGAAACTGAAAAGGAAAAACATGGTAGCTTAATGACTTTGTTCAACTGTAATTCTTCTGGCTGGAAATGGCCTCCAGATTGTTCACGATTATTGTCCATGTTGATAAAATCTAGCTGTATCCCTGTTTTCTCTAGTATTTATTTTTTTTAAAGCTCAGGGTCATTTGACTCTGCACTAGAAATAGATTTCTTCTGTATCTATAGAGTTTTAGAAAATATAATTAAGGTATAGATTGTTATTTTTAAAGAATATAGATTTGTATGGAACAAAATGGAAAAATTTTATACAGAATTTTTACTACTTTCTTGCAACTTAAAGAGTCTTATATAATGCTGTGATTATGAGTTATTAATATGTTTCCTTTATAACATGATATTAAACCTCCAGTCCCTGCCCCCCACAAGATCGATGTAATGTGCAGCCAATTTTCTTTTTTAATGTAGAAACACATCTCCTTGTTTCAAAAGGAAAAGGAATTGTTGGAAATAGACTAACTTTAAAAATGAATTTAAGGGAGATAGTGAATTTTATATTGGGCATCTCTTATTAATTTTGTCAGATTTGTGACTGACATAGAATGTAGAGTATTAATTCTTAATATATAGTGAATACAAGGTTCAATTAAATAACAAATGAGGAATTCATGTGTCTTTTAAAAAATTTCTAGTTTATTTCTCTAACATAGGAAAAATAGGTATAGTTACTAATAAATGTTAATTTCTTTCCCTTCACAGGAAGCAAAAGCATGTTAACAATTAAATTCACTTTTAACATCAATTCAATTTAGCAACTGGTTAGCTTTTTCCTACTGGGACAGTTATTATACTAAAAATTAGTGATCATATGAATACATTCATTCATATACTTTTGATGTAATTTTGTCATTTTTTAGTAACATACTGTGGGTCAGGTATGGCGAGCTCCTTTTCCTGCCATAAACAAAGTGATGTTTTCACCATCATGGACTTCAAAGTTGTGTCAGAAGAAAGATAATGACCTTTTCCCTACCCCCCAAGGATTTTAATTCTAATCAAGGAAAAGGACAAATATAAAACACGTACAACACAGTAACATACACCAATGAATGAAATGTTTATGTTCTGACATTATTATGCAGTGCAGGGAGATTGACACCATCTGTTCATACTAGAAAGGGCTTTGTAGGGTGATGACATTTGAGATCTGACTCTTAATGGATGGGTTTTGATCAGGTGGATGGGACTGGATGAGAATGGAGTACACGGAGGAAGATTTTAGGGAAATCTAACAGCTGTACAGTTAAAGGGTATAAGGCATCAGTGTACTTGCGACCAACCTCAGGAATTTATTTCCATATTCAGATCTGGCTTCTGAAATTGAATGAGCTCAGAAGAATGACATGAGAGCCTCTGCACAGTAGAAACTAAACTAAGGAAGACATTCTTCATTCTGTAAGAAGTCATAGTTTTAAATGAAAGATTGGCCCATTCTGTCTTGAATTTTAGAAACATTATTTTATTTTTGCTCAAAGCAGAGACTTGAAGTAAGTTTTGCTCTGTTATTAAACTATTAGCCTCTTGGCAACATTTATATTATGTTTTATCCAGTATTTTATATGAAATATTTTTCAATTGCTTCCTAGTAAGAAATATTGAATAAGAAAGAAACATTAAATAAACTTTTAAGGTAGATATTCTTTTAAAAATATATTCAGCACCAAGAATTCATTTTATCCAAGAAAATTCTCCCTGTGGTTTAGAATTTTTGCATCAAAAGCATAACAGTTTCTTAAAGTAGAACATAAGAAAAATCAATAGATCATTTCCAAGTCATATGTTTACATGAGTTCCATTGTGGTTATGAAAAGTAATATGGATAAGGCTACTTACTGTTAAAATCATGTATTTCACTTGATTTCTGTAGCCAATGTAGCTTTTACATTTATGTTCTAGCATTATTTATTTCTTTAAATTCTTAAATTTTTCCTTGTTAAAAACTTTAATTCTGAAGTAGAATTTGAAATAATTTGATTACACAATCATCTTGATTCAGTTTCCTCTTCTGTCATTACACTTCCATATTACTTTTCAATGTAATTTGCTAAGAACCATAGCTGTTTTACCTTTCTGATTCTACAGTGAATAAAGGAATAGTGATACACCAGCTTACAAAACCATTTTGGCTTTGTAAATATTAATTTCTTTTATGTGCGTTTTATACATTAGAAGAGCTTGATAACCCTAAGCAAAGTTAACTGTCTCCCTTAGTTCTGAGTCATCATAAAAGAGAAAAGAAAACAAAAGCAGATGTAGAATAATTCACGGAAAATGCATAATTAATGTTTCCCACAGAGAAGTCTCTCCAGAGGAGGGTATAAAACACTAAGCAGAGAAAGGTAACCTGACACAAGTGTTGCTTTAGTACTTGGGTAATTATCTCTATTAAGTGTAAAAACAGTGGGGTGGATGCTGTATGCAGATTAGGTCAGTGGTGAGTTTGTTCATAACCTCTACTGGTTTTAATACCAAAAATAAGATTTTGTGTCCATATTTCATTAAATCTACACTCATTTAAAGGATTTTAGTTCCTTTTGTAGTTAAATATGAAAATGTACCAATTTATTTTTAATTACTATCAAGAATTCTTTTGCAATTTTGTGACATTGAGTACTTTTGTTCTGTTATTTCATTATAGCAATTGTACATTCTCATTTGACATAAATATTTCTATTTTACACATGAGTAAACTCAGGCTTAGAAATGTTAAATAATTTACCAAAATTCAATAGATTAAAAAGTGATAGGGCTGATATGAAATTAAGCTAAGTTTGTCATGACTTCACATCCTGTGTCTTTTTAAACTAAAACTTAATATAGGCTCTGATACTCTTATTACTGCTGTAAATATCTATCATGCATTCCTCTTTGGTATACATAAATTTACCAATCCCTTGACAAAAAGGAAAATGCCATAGTTTATTTGGAAAATAAAGGAAGGTTATAAATTTTAAAAACCATTTTTGAGGGTTTATAATTTTTGTATCTCTTTGTAATAATTCTTAGAGAAGGTTTTTGTTAATATTTTGACATGTAGACTATTTAAAATCATGGTATCTGTGGTTGTGTTTTTAATTGTTAACCATCAGTTTAGTTCTTTGATGGGATATTATTTTGGTTGCCTTCAACTGGATTAATAACTTTAATAACATATGATTTAATAGGCAAAGGTTAATTGACTAATACTGTTGCCTTGCAGATCCCAAGGGTCCTCTGCTATCTTCATTAGAGAAGTAATCTTGACATCCATAATTTACTGCTTAAGATGCCTGCATGAAATACACGTAGAATTAGTAGGTAAACACTTGTCATAAAATTCCCTTAACATTATTGTACATTTTTAGCCATTGAAAATGGACCACTCTTTTTTTCATTTTTAAAAGCATCATCTTCTTGTACCATTTATTTTCTTTTTAGTTTGTGGTAATTAGGATGATCAAATGAAAAATTCGTTATTAACTTCATATTTCATCTAACATCCTGTCAACTGTAATTGAAATCATTGGTGTTTTTTTTTCCTGTTCTCATGTGAGTTTTTTATTGTTGATGTTATGAATATTTATTCCAACTTCTTTTTCCCCCTTTCTGAGATGATAACAGAGAAACTATCCTCCTCTCTTACTATAATTTCAGTTCCATAGTAACATTTCTTCCTCACATTCCCTACTTCAGGAATAACTTTCTACCAAATGTATCCTGATTTCTAAACTCAAAAAGCATCCCCTATTAGAAATAATTCAGGGATAGGGAAAGAAAGCTTTTCCAGGCAATGGTATACTACTAAAGAATGAATGTCTTAGCCATCTTTTTATTTTTGCTTTTTTGAAACAGTGTTTCTCTGTGTAGCCCTACTCTCCTGGAACTTGCTTTGAAGAATAGGCTGGCCTCAAACTCACAAAGATCTGCCTGTCTCTGCCTCCCGAGTGCTGGGATTAAATGGGGCACCATCACTTCTGACCCATCTTTTATTTTTGGCAAAGAAATATGCAGTTTTAATTCAAGACTAATTTAGGGAAATGGTGTTTTCTGGATTTATTTTTTGAATTTTGATTAACTTAGTTAACTTGTTTATATGAGAGGGTCATACCACAGCACACAGGTGGAGGTCAGAGGATAACTCGTGGGTTTGATTAACTCCTTTCATCATGTGGCTCAAAGGAATCAAATCAAGTCTTTAGGCATTGGAACTGGCACCTTTACCCACTGAAGTATCCCTTCAGCTCATGTGGGAGAATATAATTTATATTTTGAAGTAAAATGTTCCATCTATAGAACACCGATCATAAACTTGTACCTATGAAGATATGGTGAATGTCCTTTGTATCTGTTTAAATTCACCTCTGACATCTGTTTAAATATAAAACTGTGAGATGATACAATTTTATAGCATCCAATACTATTTTTAAATACTTTTTCACCTATCATAAATTTTTTTGAAAGGGCTTGATAAAATTTTGTCGTAAAGTAATGCCACTATTAAATATACATATTTTGTTTGCATTTTAAATATATCAAAATAAACACTCCCAGTGCCAAATTCAGGAAGATGGCCACTGCTTTGAAATACTCAGTATCTCCTTTCAAACACCCAATAAATGTGGCATATAAGACATTTTTGTGCATTAAAAATTATTCAGAGTGCTTAAAAATTTAAAAATCATAGTAGAACCCATGTATGGCATTTCCATGTTGCTTTCTAACACACATTTTGAGTTTAATTTGTGCTAATCAGCCTGAGGCAAAACGAGTGAGAAATTAACTTGACACATACATTTGATGTTATGCTGTGGATATTGCTCTGTGTAAATAAAGTTCTGATTGGCCAGTGGCCAGGCAGGAAGTATAGGTGGGACAAGAGAGAAGAGAATTCTGGGAAGTAGAAGGCTGGGAGGAGACACCGCCAGCTGCCTCCAGGAGAAGCAACATGTAAAGACACTGGTAAGCCACGAGCCATGTGGCAAAGTATAGATTAACAGAAATGGGCTAATTTAAGATAGAAGAAACAGATAACAAGAAGCCTGCCACGGCCATACAGTTTCTAAACAATGTAAATTTCTATATGCTTACTTGGTTAGGTCTGAGAGACTATGGGACTGGTGGGTGAGAGAGATTTGTCCTGACTCTGGGCCAGGCAGGAAAACTCCAACTACAATGTTATAGTATTTCTCAGTTTGCAGTACAGCCACAACATGGTAACCCAGAATAAACACACAGATCTGCAGTGTCACTTCCAATTACCACATTCCTGCAAATAGCTGTAACTTACTGAACAGCCGTCCGTGATTCATTATCTTCTGTGTTTTATCTATGGAGGCATGCATCAACACTGAACATGAAATGGCATGTCTGACGATTCTGCACTTTCATTACAGACCAGAATCTTGATTTACGGTCAGTTTTCTGAAATGGTGTTTATCAATATTAATATATCTCTGGAGTCATACTTGCTCAGGCTCTGCAGAGGCACTGAGAGCTGGCACACTGCTTTTCCTTTGGTTCCCTCTTCATCCCTACTCTATCCCACCAGGGACCAGGGATCAGGAACAAAGCTGGCAAACAGCAAATCCTTGTCATCACTTCTGTTTCTTTATTTCAGACTCTTCTGTTCTATGGCTTAATATTTGTTTTCCCTGAAAACATGATACGTATATTCAACTGTACCCTTTTAAAACAACAGTGACCTCAAAATATGAACCCTATATAGGATGACATCTAAAAAGTGTTTTCCAACTGGGACATTTTGCAGGGCTGGTTGGCAGTCTATGGGTAAATAATAAAGGGTCACCAAATGTGTTGGCGGTGACCTCCTCTTTTTATTCCCCATCTTCTCAGTACTTAAAAAACTTATAGCAGATGCTGGCCCAACATCCAATTGTCCACTGCTGCAAATCTTGCCGAGGGTTGTGATTCCTGGAACCGGCTCTTTCTGTGTCACAATTGACACAGGCAACTTCCAATGAAAGGGAATAGTTATCTCTTAAAGAATAGCTCACAATCAACCTTAAAACTGGTGAAACTTGTTATCTTAAGCTTTTTATGTGTACGTGTCAACATATATATATATATATATATATATATATATATATATATATATATATGTATGTGTGTGTGCAGGAATGATGTATGTGATTACATATACAGTGTGTGTGAGTGAACATGAACATATGAGCAGAGATCAAATATTCCTGAGAGGGATATTCCTCAATTATTCTCTTCTCTTCTTAGTTTATGTTTTGGCAACTTCCCATATGTGTGTAAAATATTCGTGTCATCCTCATCCTTCAAGCATCTCTTCTTTTCCTCTGATTTCCACCAGACTTCCTCTTGTACCACCATCTCTGCATCCTACTTTCCTGTCTGTTTACTTTGTTTTCTTTTATTTTGTGACTTACTGAACTTAATCAGGGCAATCTCTGAGGGCATGGGTGAGAAGCTATTCACTGCAACATGGGTAAATCACCAGTATCGCCATCACTGAGGAGAATGACTTTCTCTCCCACATGATCCCTGACTACTATTTGATCCCCTGAGTAGGTGAGCATCCTGTGATTCCTCTCACATCAGTGACTGAATGTTTAGAGTTCAGACATTACAGCATCATTGTAGAAAATTGCAGTTGCTGTGAATTCCTGGTCACGCCATGTCCTCAAAACATTTCATAGACCTTTTCATTATCATCTGGATCTTAAAATCTATCTTTCTTTTCTTCTGCTATGTTCCCAGAGCCATGCAGTAGTTGATACAATTGTGATATCCCATTGACAGATAAGTACCTATTAATCAATTGTTCTGGAAACTTGACCGTCTATGGGTTGGTTGTTCTTTGAGGACAGAAGCTTCTTTGATCAAGGATGGGAGTAGAGCTAAAGGCTAACGTGTAGATATAAATTAAGTATTTAGGATAGTCTTACAATACACCCATGTAAGAAAACCAAAAATGGTTCACTCCTCATGTCTGTAATATTCTTAGCCATGGGCCTTTGACCTGATCCTACTTTACCAGGTGTGAAATGCCTCCTGTAGAGTAGGTCTCATATAAAATCAGAATTCAGTTGATTACCCTAGTAACCCTTGTGCTGTCACAGTACTAGTAAGCACATATGCACATCTTGCCTTGCAAATTGGTATTGTATGGCACACAAGGTGTGGGAAAGAACTTTGCTGGCGTTTCTCAACCAGTTGACTGTATATCTGCTTATAGTATTCTGAATGCTAGCCAACAAGAAGGAAGCCTCCACCTCAGTTCAACTGTGATTTCTCTGTGTTCTGCACACAGGTTTTTGGTGCCTTCAGTAGTAGGTTTTTACCATCAAGTTCTGGTCAATAGCCAAGGGCTATGATAGTAACTTTTATAACTTAGGAACCTCTAGGGACTCAATGGTCAACTCCTCCTAGAGAGTTATCTCCAAACCTGAAACTCTCATTTAGTAAACCATAATTTCTGTGATCAGAATTATCCACTTGTGAATGGTGCCTTCATTAAAGCTTTTGTTTTTTAGTTATGCTTTTCAATTGCGTTATAAAGAGTAGGTTTTGATGTGACTTCTTCACACCTTCTTAGACTTTGCTAAACTTCTCTTCTTTCACATTTGCTGCCCTACCTGTTACAGCCTTGCTACCCCAGTATTCCTCTTGTTCATTTTCATGTCACATGCCTTCTACTGTTGCCGTCTCCCTTAAAGCCCACTTTCATTGCCTCTCCCACTCATGAATGGCTACTCCGGACAGGCAGCAGGCTCAAGGGATCCCTCTGTCTCTGCCATCCTAGTACTCGGATTATAAACACATGTGGCTTTTATATGGATCGTGGGGATTTGAACTTAGATGGTCATGTTTACGTGTCAGGTTCTTTACCAACTGAGCTTCTTTCTCGGCCCCAAGACTGAGACACATATTCTCTAAAGGCTTGTGAAAAGTTTCACCTGGACTATCAATATACTCTTTGTTAATGCACTATTTTCTAAGACCCCCTTACACCTTAACAATCCCCTATTCTCACTTCAAAAACTTGTTGGTGCTTAAATCTTTGATTCAAGACTGGCTTCTAAAAGGGTATTAACTAACTGTTATCATCTATTGATAACAATCTACATTTTTATCTTGTTGTTGAACTAAATAATCAACTGGACTTCAAGATAATTCTATGCTGGGGAATAAGAATTTTTATAGCGCAGCAGAGAACTAACAGTAATAGTGAAGAAAGACTGGATAAGGAGACCAGCTACTTGGAAGACCATTGTAACACCCACTAGCAAATACTGATGAATTGTAATGAAAGAGGAAAAGGAAAATGAGATGACTATGTTTGGAGTAGACATGATGAAATTACACATTTGGTGACATGCAGCTAGAGGATAGAAGGAGTGATATGTATGGAGTAACGAATAAATAAAATTCATGAACCTGGCAGACTAAGAAGATAACACAACCAGGCACACAAGCTGCCCCAGTGATGCTCTGCTCTGTGCAAACCAGTGAGAGAATTTACATGGCATGTTTGTTGTCTTCTACACACACGACTACACTCTTGTTTGTTTCAGGGCACAGCAAAAAGCCTGTGTGGCCATGAAGTATAGATGGACTTAGAGAAGATAAAGAACAAATACGGCTTGTTGAATGGAGAGCTGTTGAAGTTGCTTAAGATTTTTGTTACAGCATTTTATTTGTTCTGTCTATTAAATACTAGTTATCATGCTGAGTGTGTTAAGTATGTGACTGACCTTAAGGATGCCTGCATTTGAATAAAATTCACCAATGTGAAGGTAGATATACACTACTAGAGTAGACACAGTCTTATGTGAAAATGTATGGAAGAGGACTGCTTCTAAGTCACCTGGAAATTCTGGTTTTTCAAAGTCTATAACCTAGATATAGTAAATTGTTGAAAACAAAAATGCTATAATGAAGATTCAGAATTTATATTTTTGTACATTCTGATTACTTTAGAAGGACAAACCTCAAATACAACCTTGCATCAGCTTTAACCATTATTTCTACAAAATCTCACTGTGATTGTGATATAGAGTTTCTTATAATTTGAGTAGTAGGAGGTTAGTTATATTTAGTGGTAATCTATTTTTTTAAAGATTAGTGGAGAAAATGGCAAGCCAAGTCCACAATCCATTCTAATTGGCTCAGGTAACAATATTGTTGACATCTGGTAGAATACTATTTCCATTGCCATCTTGCTGGTGCATTACTACTTGCAAGAGACCCTCGAAATTGGTACTGCCAACATTCCTTTATAAATGAAGGATATGGAGGGTCATAAGATGTTTTCTTGACATTCTATCTGCCCCCTTTAATATCCTTCACAGCTGTATATAGACCTGCCCACACTGTACATGATCTCATGGTCTTGGGGCCCAATAGAGCACATAGTGTGGAGTGTAAACTCCAGCAAAGACTCTATTAGTGTGTGCCTGGGGATGTCATTGTTTATGCTGGGGAGAAAATTTTCAATGGTATCGTCAGCCATGCTTCTATAAGTAACCCATCATCTTTGTTCTGTAAGTAACCCTGATTGACTCTTTGGCTCATCAAGTTTGGCTTTGATAGGATACTTATTTTGTCTATCATTTATCCTATCTGGCTTCAAGATTTCAAGATGCATAATCTGTTTTTCAAAATAAAAATATAAAAACAATTTTCAATGTCCAACTGCTCTGGAACCTCTATAACAACTAAAACATTATATTTCTGATATTCTCAAGTAAAAGTCTTTTCTGCCATCCATTTAATAACACTTTCTTTTCTTCAATAAGTGTTGCTTACATGCTGTCATGAGTAAATTCCTTTATTTTTCAGACTTGTATTGAAAAATTTAACATTTATTTTTACCTTTGGACTATTTTCTCTGTCATATCTATTCTTTATTAACATTTGGAAAGTGGTATATAGAGTTCAGAGTATTTGCCTATCCATTTTGCTTCCTCTTTAAACTTTATTGGGTAAGCAACAAAGTTACTTCTATTCTGATTTTACAAATCAAAGGGGAGATATAGGGTGAAAGACATTCAGAGATTCATTCAAATCACACAAAAACTATCAAATTGTACATACTAAATTTTTAGAATGACCTTTTGGTAGAGTATAACACTTATGCTATTTTGACTTAAGGAAGGATTTATATGAATTTTAACTCATTTGCTAAGCTGGAAAGTCTCTTCTGAGAGTGTCCATTGACATACCCTCATGAAGAGAAAGGCTGATATGAAGGAGTATACCGCCTGGCAGAGATGCTCTCTTTATCTACAATTAGATGTTCCTCAGAAGCTAATGCGCTGAGGCGTCTGATGTAATTAATGCAACCAATTTATGAATTTAATTGAATGATTTTGTGTAAAGGGTAAGGAAAACAATCTTACAAACTGGGATGAACTATTCACTTCTTCTAGTAGTGTGAAAGATTAGGAAATTTTCTGCATTTATCAGGAGTGCCCTTGAGGTTCAGCATTTCCTAAAACAATTTCTCTTTGGACAGGGCTTTCTCCTCTTTGTAAGTCCTCCATCAGTACAGACATATGCAAATTACAATGAATGAAATCATTGTGGATTTCATTTCTCGACTGTTAAATGAAGAGTAATACATTAAAATGTCTTTTGGTAAAACGAGCATAGTGGTCTATAATTGTGCAACTCTCATAACCCCTTTGAAGTGGCTTTTCATAATTGGTAAGGCAATGGAAACGGGAAAGAGAAACTCCCCAGCGGAGTGACTGACAGAAATGCCTTCCCCATTCTCCTCTACAAATCCCATTCATTCTTCAAGGGATTTCTACATGCCAGTATATCTGAAACCTACCATGGCCTCTGTGTTCTCTACACTGATATATACATAATGACTCTGATACTTACCATCATTTGGTAGATATCTACTGTAAATCTATACTAAAATCACCTTGGCTATATTAATTCTTTAAAGAAATATATGAGTAAACTTGTGGAATCTTAATAATTTGCTTAGTATCGCACAAATATCTCAAAGTGTCATGAAATCTGAACCTAAATGGTTCATGTCACAAAGCTCCATGATGACAGTGACAGTTTGAGAGTTCCACTTTAGTGTACTTGTTAATGTGGCCTCTTACTGGAGCCTTGTTCTTCTGAGTACTGAGTACAGGATTGATTTTCAGGACACTTGGTCAGTAAACACTGTGTGAATCTTTGACTCCTCTTCTTCTTCATGCAGTTGAATACATCACTTGATTTATCTTTAGGTTTGGATGCCAACACATGGAGCAAGGTAAAGGTGAGTGGAAAGTAGATGTGTTATTAGACTGTCAGCAAGAGAAAAAAGAAAAAAATGATTTTGGACACAGAAACAGAACGCTTTTTGAACTAGTTCCTTTTAAATGTCAAAATGACTTATAGGAAATTTGGCAAGTGAGTCTAAGAAATATAGAGATCTAAGGAACACTGGGAGTTGGTCTCTGACTTACAATGTGTGTATGAATGTGATCAAATAAAGGCTCTTCTTTGAGTTCATTGTTTAAAATGATGGATTTTCTGAGGGTCTTATAAAATAACGGAAACCTTAATACTGGAGATACTAAGAGAATATTAATAAAACTCTTGTTTTAGTACAGAAAAAGAACCCCATTTTAAACCCACAGTTACTTTTTTAAAAAGTGCCTTTTACAATCATTTCATCTGGGCAAAAGGAACATGTTTCCCAGAAAGAGGACAAGACACTAACTATGTAGGCTGGCTGTGTGGTGTGAATAGAGAGTTAAAGTGTCTCACACTTGAATAATCCTGGATTTCTAGTTTGTGTGTGTGTGTGTGTGTGTGTGTGTGTGTGTGTGTGTGTGTGTAAAAGAGAGTATATGGAATATGAATTACCTGATTACAAGTTTTCAGATAGAAGGACAAATGAAACTCAATTATATTGCCAAGAAAATCAACAGTATTATGTGATTAATTTATAGAAATTAAGTTAATGTATTTTCTTTACAATTAGTGTTTTCCTGTGTCTGGTTTTGTTATGTATTTTATATTTTCCCTAAAAGTAATCCCTTATACATTTTAATTCCCTAGATATGTTTAGAATTTTGTGCCTTCTTTTTTTTATTTAGGTATTACTGTCATTAAAGACACCCATGGAGATATTTAATTTAATTGAATCGACTTATCAGAGTAGTAATGACTTGTTCTATCTTCCAAAAGAGAAATTAAATTAATAGGAATATTACATTGAGATGCATATCAGTGAATTATTGTGTGCAGCATGTGAAAGTCTGCATAAATTTAATTGAAACCGAATGAACAAACAATTACCATTCTTTTAGTAGTTTTACCTATATTATTTGATTTTTACCTTAATTTGTAACCTGCTCATTCACAAAGGGTTTCCTTTATTTGAACTGTCCAAGCAGCATTCAAAGTTTCTTGGGCAGAGTATTTTCAGAAGGTAAATGTCTGGAACTATCATAACATAGGCATCTGTGTGAGAGAAACAAAGACTTGCCAGTTCAAGAAAATGATAAATCACATATTTCAGCACTGGCAAAGGCATTAAGTGACCAAATTCCAGCACAAGATACACTTGACTTAAAAGTGCAAGTAGTAAAACAATCATAAAGTTGAGAATAGGGACTGAGGTATAAACATAACTCATCTGATGAGCATAACCTGGAGCTGAGCTGTCCAAGAAATAGCTCTTGTGTCAGCCAGAAATTTCCAGATCAGATGTTCCATCTATAATTTGCACATTTACCTTGTGCTCCCTTGACATGTAGTTTTCACCAAGATCAACCTAGAGAAGCACCTTCGTCATTAACGTATGTATGACTCAGAAAATATAATGAGTGAAACATAAAGTGAATGCAAATATTCCTACAGATGTCTCTGTGTCACAGCCTCTATCTCCCAAGATAGGAGCTTCCTAATCCGCCTACAAGGAAGTGACAAGGAAGAGTAGTCACATAACTCTATCAACGTACTCAGGGTGGATTGATTTACAAGCAAGGGCATTTGTAATCCTGGGGAAGATATTCTAAACGTGTGAAAATAATTCTTTTCTTAGTTTATCATTTCAGACATAGTGCAAAAGTTTGAAAAGAAACTATACAAATCAAACATGAACAAACCCACTTAATATTCCCTTACATTTACTTAACGCCACTTTTTGAATATCATTGGAATTATCTATGATGTCAAGTCATTGATCAAGTCATTATTACACCCATTCTGTTGGGAGTCCAAATGCAGAGGCATTTTTAGTATTGAATTTCTGAGTCAAGATACCAAAAAAGAAATGAATAAAGAAAGCATCTATCCATGTTAAGAGAGTCATCTTTTTTATGAAAATATCTGTGAAAATGCTTTGTAGTTATGGGGACTGTTTTGTCATATTTTAATGTGCATTTATCAGCTTGGGATCAAAACATACAGAATCTATGCTCTCCCAGAAATCCATGAATGCATTATGATTTCAGAGAATCAGAAAGCTAGTAATAAAAAATATGAACTAAACAAAAATATGTTTCATGCAAAAGTCACATAGACTGAGTTCTGAAAATTCAGCAATACAATGATATCAAAATGGAAAACTGATAGGACCCTGATACTGGGACTCCAACTGCTCTTTGAATTAATCTCTTAATTATTTATTAAAGAACAGAAGACAAAGATCAATGAAGTAACTACTAGAGAGGGTGGACAGTTGTGCCAAATGAAATACGTAGCACTTTCAAAACCCGTTGTCAGCCTTCATTTTGTGAAAATGGGAACACCTCTAAGAAACTTTGGGATATTGAAATTATATCTAGAAATATGAGTGGTATACAATTCTGGATTTGATTGATAGAAGTAAAGGAGAAAGAAAATATAAATCACACCATTTTAAAATTTAAAAAGCAGATTAAAATTTCTAAAATTCAGAAAAACTAAACGTTTTTTCTTTTACTGTAAAATGACATAGAATCCAGTGAAACTGAATACATGAACTACAAGGAAAAATAATAATAATAATCCGTGAGATTTGCTCATTCGCTAATAAAGAAAATTTAAGCCTCTAACATATCCTGTTTTGTGAGTGTCCAACATATTGAGTCAAGTGTTTTTAAGAGCAAGAAAAGTTGTATTTAGAATAACAATCTCTTAAAGCAGTGGTTCTCAACCTTCCTAATGCTGCTATACTGTAATACAATACCTCACGAGATGGTGATCCCCCAGCCATAAATTATTTCTTTGCTGCTTCATAACTTTTTTGCTACAATTATAAATTGAAATGTAGATATCTGATGTGCAACCACAAAGGGTCTTGATCCATAGGTTGAGAACCACTTTCATAAATTACTGCTTAAGATTTTTGTCAAATGAGGCACTGAATCAGTCCTTTGGAACTGCATGCAAGTTTCTCTAGTGAAGTCCATTTCTCTAGAAGAGATAGTTTTCAATAGTGTTTCAAATGAATCCATGACACCACCAACAGATTAATAAAAAAGTTGAACTAGTTATTAAAGCCTGAATATCTAAAGATTATATCAACCAGATACATTGTAGTAGAATGCTTTCTCTTCACATTTCATTAAGATGGGCTAATGGACAATAGAACAGTCCAGGTGACTCATATTACAAATAGTATATGTTTAGACTCATTTATACTCTACCTCAGTGTCAGCCTATGCTAGAGGAAATCATGGGAGACATTAAGCCATTGGCTGATACTGAGGTAGAGTATATATGAGAAAGAGAATAAAAAATGTGTAGATGTGTTAAGTGATAGAGAAGAGCAGAGGAGCTGGTTGAGGGGAAACTGTAATCAGAATGTAATGTATGAAAGAATATCTGTTTTCAGTAAAAAAAATAAATAAAATGATAGGTTTTCTTTTAAAAACATACCTTATTTAATCAAATGATGAATGTCATCACCATGGGATAAATCCTCAAATTGTTCTTTTCCAGTCTTTCTTAAGGTTTTAATGAACTATCTGGTGGGATCTAGGTTGATGGTAAATCTTTTACCTAAAATGATTGTCAGAACCAGGAACAATTATTGTATTTGGGCAAATTGCTCTTAGCCATAAGTTGTATTTTCCATTTAAGTTACTGGAATGCATCAAGTTATAATGCTATTCATCCACAATGTTAGTTTTAGTCATTTTTTTTTTGATGAACGATAACACTGTAGTACCTTTTCTTAACATCTATAATACCTTTCCTTCATTGCAAAGGTCTTATCAGGTTATGTAATCAATCAATCAACACAGACACTTTAAAATATAGTATGCATATTTCCTTAAAATCTTTTTCACAAGTACTCATTAAAGAGCAGAATAATTAATACTCTTAAAATTCAAGGTAGAAAACTTTTACTGAAGCCAATTCTCTTGACATAGATTTGCTATTGTGGTTTCCATCTTGACTGGGGGAGCCAGAACATAGCTTACTTAGAAATAATTAATATGTGTGACTGCCTCCAGATACTAAGAATCTTGACTAAGAACGTCACGACTATTTCACTGCAAATGCCAGAGGCAACATAGTTATAAGTACATATTAACTTTTGTGTGCATGTGTAGCTGGAGAGCTTTTCTCCAGGTCCCACTAAGCCCCAGCAGTCCGGTAGCTCATTTATAAAATGAACACATAGACGCTTATATTATTTAAACTGTTTGGCCATTAGCTCAGGCCTACCATTGTCTAGCTCTTACTCTTATATTCAGCCCATTTCTATTAATGTATACTTTGCCACAGCATGGCTTGTGGCTTACCAGTACCTCACATCTCCCTGGTCATAGCGGTGGCTAGCAGTGTCTCCCGGCCTCAGCCTTCCACTTCCCCAAATTCTCTTCTCTGCTTGTGCTGCCTATACTTCCTGCCTGGCTACTGGCCAATCAGCATTTTATTTAGACAGAGGGATATCCACAGCAGTGCATGCTTGAGTGTGTGTGTGTGTGTGTGTGTGTGTGTGTGTGTGTGTGTGTGTGTATGAACATTGCTACTGAAAGGGAAAAGGTCTTTAACTGAGTTGAAATTAAATCTTAGCTAGTGCAATATGTGTGGAAAAGATATTTAATTTTCCTCTGTCTTATGATGGCATTGACAAAATGGGCTTGATGTTTGTCTTTGAAGTTTGTAAACAGATGGAAATGAAGTATCGCCTTATAGATGTCACTCACCAAGGCCGTTGTCATTCTGATTAGAAAGTTCCAGGTGCACCGGAAACATCAGATGATTATACTCATTACAAGTCAGCAATAGTGTCATTAAAATAATTAAACACAGTGTATTTTAATTTGACTTACTTTGAAGAAGGAAGAGCATGCAAAGTTAACAACAGTCTTTTATTATTTATTGTAAGAAATATTGTGTATTTTTGTGGAGTTTTTAATTCTAAAAGTTGACTAATATGCAGAAAAATGTGTATCTTTCTAGAATATCTTTTTCCTTAAAACTTTTTTTTAAATATAAATGGTATACAGCCAAGTGAAACCCTTTAAACACTATTTACAAAACTTGAAACCATTCATTTTACTCAAGCTGATTTGAGCCATGAAAACCACTATTCTAATATTTTTAATGAAAGTTAGAGTCATAATCTGCAAGCCAAATCAGGTCCCACCATCTATCTACAACAATAAAATTAAAAACAAACAAACGAAAGAAATAGAAAAAGGCAGAAGATTTATTCAATGGGTTGAGGGATAAATAGATTCTGCAAGCCTTTAAGCCATGTTCAGGGTCCTGAAGTGGGCTAGAGGTATCTAAGCAAACCTGAACCAGTTAGAATTCTGCCCTTACTCCAGCTGCATGACCACACATGCGCAGTTCAAGAGTTAAGCAAAGGGTCTTGCGTCTTACATCATCAATGTGCGCTGGTGACTTATATGTGTGTGGAATGGTCATGCAGTCAGAGCATGCCATGCCATGCGTGGTGTAGCTGTTAGTCCACTTGCTTCATAAAGTGCTGTGACTCAGACTCCACCCTCTCTCTGTGTTCCGTTCACTCTCCACCCCCACTCCACCATCTTTCTCTCTACTCTCTGCGTGTGCTCCTTCCCAGGCCTGGTTCTCTTGTTACTCCCTCCCCACTTTCCTAATAAAGCTCTGAAACTGATAAAGGATTCTGTCATGACCTTGACCTTCCCATGCAGTAACCAGCGCCATTTATTATTCGTTTCAGGTCCAGGTATGACTTGCCCACCATGGTCCCATCATGATCTGGGCTTCAGTCTCATCCTGTAAGGTGGTCTGACACACTGATAAAACTATGTGAAATCTTCCCTGGAGCCAAGTCTGCCCACCCCACTACTTGTCCTTTTCTTCTGTTGGTGTGAAATTCCTGGGGGAAATTCCCATTTCTTCCAGGTCCATTGTTTCAATTGTCTGATTGTCAGGTCAAGAGAAACAAGTGTCTCTGTAAATATAGTATTCTTGTCTGACTGCTTTCTATTTCCCCACTTTCTGCTCTAATATCTCAGTGTTGAGTTGGAACATGTCTGTGTTTGAGACAAACAGAATGCAGGGAAGGACCAAGATTAGAACATATTAGTTAGAGCCAAGTGGCCATGCTTAGGAACCATTTTCCATAACCTCTTAGCTTTGGTTACTTGTGGAAGAGCTGGCACAAGTAAATCCATCTCATCCCAAAGTACCATATTTTAAAAAAAAAAAAAAAAAACTTTTCTGATTTTTATTATGTGTTTGGTTCTTTTAATTGGCCTATTAAGCATGGTGGCCAGACCTGACTTGAGGGCAGATTATGACCCCTAAATCTGGGTTCAACACCTAAGCACTGAAAAACACTAAATGTGCTATTATTGCAAATGTGACTACATCCCTTTCTTTCTAGAACTTTATTATGCATATTGAATAAACACTTGTCCACATTTCCCCCAACAATCATCAAAACTGTAATTACACTCTAAGTGTTTAAAAAATTTCTTGTTTAGAATACAATAATCTGAATGTTCAGTAAAATTTTATGCTATGTGTATTTAAGTATCTGGATATGTTGTTAGATTTTGCTCCATAAATTCAATTAAAATAAAAGTCATAAGATGTGAGCATGTTACAGAATAATGGAATCTAAGTCAGTTTTAATGTAAGCATAATGTAATTGTGTCCAATTGTTTCCTGTTTTTTTTCCCCTTTTACTTATGTAGTTTTTTCATAGTTGATTTACCTTGATTTGAGCCAGCTTTTCATTGGTGATTATGGATCTGGGTCTGCTTCCCACTGGTTATTGAGCTTTTCCTACGCTGAACCTGTTTCTATCTGATTATCCTAGGGTCCCCCTGATGTGAACTTGATGAAAACCAAGTAGGGGGCATACAAATTGAAAAAAAAAATAAAAGTTTTAAGAAAATGTCAGCTATTGTTGAAAGGAAACAACTGTTCAGTAACTGTGGACTGTTGTGCTGTGTTTTATGTCTTCCCGACAATCACGCCAACATTCAGAAGCTGTTTATGAATAATGTGTATATGTTTGTGTATCTTCATTTGTATTATGTAGTCAGAGATTGCAGGCCTTAACAAATCTAACCATAGAAATTCCTCTTTTGTTAGAGTACAGTCAGTCTATTTGAGTATAAAGCACAGAAACCATCAACTATGTAAAAATGGGTTGTCTGTGTCTTCTTTAGAGTGTGGACCTCAGGATTGTTGTCTCTGCCCTGTGGACTTTGCTTTCTGGACATTTTTGAGGTCAAAGGTCCACATTTGCATTTGGAGGTCACCAGGAGAGGTAGAAATGTGATGCACTGATGACAAGGGAGACAAAGAGTTGGGGTGATTTTTTTCTCCTTTTTTTATTTATTATATTTGTGTTTTAATTTTACACATCAGCCATGGGTTCCCCTGTCCTCCCCCGTCCCACCCCAACCCCACCTTCCCCCCAGCCCCTCCCCTCCATTCCCATCTCCTCCAGGGCCAAGACTCCCCTGGGGATTCAGCTCAACCTGGTAGAGTCAGTACAGGCAGGTCCAGTCCCCTCCTCCCAGGCTGAGCAAAGTGTCCCTGTGTAAGCCCAAGGTTCCAAACAGCCAGCTCATGCACTAAGGACAGGTCCGGGCCCCACAGCCTGGGAGCCTCCCAAACAGATCAAGCTAATCAATTGTCTTACTTATCCAGAGGGCCTGATCAAGTTGGGGGCTCCACAGCTTTTGGATTGAGAGCTGGAGTGATATTAATACAATGACATGGTCCCCATGGAGTGAGTGATAAAAAAGGGCGACAAGAGGGAGGAAATCAAAGGCCATCAGTTATAAAGCCACTTAAAGGCTGTTGCTACTATGATTGCTAAAGGGGTCGCTGAGGCAGAGGAGGAGAGTTTGGGAGAGGAGTGTCAGTGACTTGGGAAAGGGAGGACAGTTAGGAAGCAGAGTGTTTTGCATAGGAAGTTTGTTTATTTTTATGTTTTTGTGTGTGTGTGTTGTTGTTGTTGCTGTTTTCTGGGAGTCCATCATTCTTTTTTGCCTGACCTTCCTGGTCTGGGTTCAAACTGTGTCTCCTGAGAAATTGGTAGTCACCTAAATGCCTGAAGACTTGATAGAAGCATATTTCCATTTTAGAAAAGCACTTTGTTGTCAGAAAGTTGAAAAGGGAAGACTGTATGTAAAAGAAGAAAGATACTGCAGCCACATCCATGTGTTCACAGCACCATGGCTGAAAGTTAGTTTCTGAAATATGAACATAAGTTTTCTTTTCTTGTGATTGTTCTCTAAACAATAAAATACAATAACTAATTGCCAAGTACTTATATTATACTATATTTTGTAGGTAGTCTATGGATGACTTAAAATATGTAGGGGGATATATATGTGTTTTTTTAACTAAAAATGTCATCATATTGGATAACAGAAGTTAGACCCAAATTGGAGAAAACAGGTTTGAGTATAATCTAGAAAGATCATTGGGTGAGTTTAAGTGTATGAGGTAAAAAGAAACAAGGGATAACTTGAAAGGGAATGTAATAATCTAGAGAATTTGTAAAGAAATGTGTCAGTATAATTTTTGCTTATATTTAAAATAATAGCTGATTTTTAATATTTATTATTAGGAAAATAGATATATATGTTTCCATTTCTTTATTTATCTTTTGAAACAGGGTCTCTGTTATATATCATTTGCTGTCCTGGAACTCAGTATGTAGGCCAGGCTGGCCTCGAACTCACAGAAATCTGCCTGCCTCTACTTCCTCTATGCTAGGATTAAAGGCATGTGTCATCACTCCTGGCTGAATATATTTGTTTATTTTATAAGTTTGCAATAATCATCAATTAATGTTAGAGTTTAAAGTAAATACTACCTGGAAAATGGTTTTGGTTTGGTAGTAATATTAAGTTAGTGTGGCTATGGAAACAACATACAATAAATTTGATTGCTTAGAACAATACAACTTTCTTCTCTCATGTTTCTGATTGTTAAAAAGTCAAAATCAAGGTGTTACTCCATCTGAATTTTCAGAGTGGTGGCGCACGCCTTTAGTCCCAGCACTCAGGAGGCAAAGGCAAGTGGATCTTTGTGAGTTCAACTCCAGCCTGGTCTACAAAACAAGTTCCAGGAAAGGTGCAAAGCTACACAGAGAAACCCTGTCTCTGAAACAAAACAAAACAAAACAAAAAAATCTGAATTTTCTATGGGAGGTGTATGTGTGTCTGTGTGTGTGTGTGTTCCCACGTGTGTGTGTGTGTGTGTGTGTGTGTGTGTGTGTGTGTGTGTGTGTGTTTGTGTGTGTGTGTGTGTGTGTGTGTGTGTGTGTCTGTGTGTGTGTGTCTGTGTAGGTATATACACATAAGTGCAGGGGCTTAATCACTGAGCTATACAGCCTCTGTGGCTGTATCTTAACACTCTCCAGCTTGTCCTCTTCCATATTCCTCCTGTACCACTTTTGTGCTTCTGTGCATGTTTCTATATTAAGTGCCATATATGAGCGAGAACATTGACTATTACATAGGGATATCTAATTCCACCCATTTTCGTGTAAATGATGTAATTTCATTCTTTATGTTGGAAAAGATACATTTTATATGTATATAAAATGTGTGAGTGTATATATCACATCCCTATACATAGTCATCTGATGATGAATACTAAGGCTGATCCTATAACCTGAGTATTGTGAGCAATACTACAATGCACATAAGCATTCAGGGATCACTAGAATGTGTTAACTGGTTCTTTGGGGATAGGTACACAGGAAGGATAAAAGCTGGATAAAAACAGTGGTTCTCAACCTGTGGGTTGAGAGCTCTTTGGGGATCAATGACTCTTTTATGGGGGTGACAGTGCACCATCCTACACATCAGATACATTATAATTCATCAAAGCAAAGTTGGAGTTCTGAAGGAGCGACACAAATAATATTATGGTTGAGGTTCACCACAGTATGAGGAACTGTACTAAAGGATTGCAGTGTTAGTTGATATGGTAGAGCTGTTTCTATTGAGGGGTAGGTTTCCATAACTGGCCTAATTTATGTTTCCACCAACACTGTAGTGAGGATCCTGTCTCATCTCATATGCTTGCCAAGAAGATAGTCCTCCTGGATGGAGTGAGGTATAATTTCCTGCTGAGGATGGTCCTTCTGGATGGAGTGAGGTGTAATTTCAATTTAGATTTATTTGTGTTCCCATGGAACATTTCCTTATATATTTATGGTCCACTTGTACTTCTTTCTTTGAAAAGTGATTGCTGCATTTATTTGTACACTTACTGATTCAATCATTTGTAGTTTGGGAATTTGGCTTTTTGAGTTCTTTATGTTTATGACAAATACTTGGTAAAGATTTTCCCCTATGTTCTAAGATGTCTATTCTGTGATAATTTTTCCTTTTGTTGGGCAGAGAGCCTTTTATATGTTGTAATCCCATTCATCATTTCTTGGGATTATTTCCTGAACTCAGTGAATTTTTTGCAGTTTCTGTTTATATCTCAACATGACGCATCCTCTGTATTCCTTTGGCAGTTTCCAAGTTTCAGTTCTTATATCATTGTTTTTAATATATTTTGACAATGTGTTCTTGTCATTAGCATAGTGTGTTTGTCCTTGGTTTGTGGCTACATAATTCTAATTTTGCCTTTATCTATACCCAGCTTTCTTCAAAACACCTTGAAAAATAGTATGTGCTTTTCTCATGTAATCAAACTTTCTTGGGAAATTTAGGTTTCCATAGTTAATCTAGGTGATCTGAACTCAACACCTTTTATTTAATAATAATAGCATATTTTTACTAAATAAGATTGTAGCTGAAAGTTTCCCTGTGTCTCACCTGGCCTGCAGTCAGGACAAATCTCTCTTGCTGTCAGTGCTGTAGCTGCTTGGACCCGTGTAAACACACAGAGGCTCATATTAATTAAAACTACTTGGCCATTAGTTCAGGCTCACTACTGACTAGCTCTTATGCTTAAACTCAGCCCACTTCTGTTAATCTATATGTCGCCACGTTTTCTGTGGCTTTGCCTGTGTGTCATTACATGCTGCTCCTTGGACAGTGGGCGGTTGTCTCCTGACTCAGCCTTCCTCTTCCCAGAATTATCCTTGTCTGCTTATCCCGCCTACACTTCCTGCCTGGTTACTGATCAATCAGTGTTTTATTAAGCCAGTGTATAAAAGCATTATCCCACAGTATAAGATAGCATTCACATGTTCCAGGCAAATAATATCTTTTGGGTGTCTATGAGACACCATTTCAATACATTTGTAGCTGTTAAGAAAGCATGTCTCATTGCTTTATGCTGTGTTACTTACACCTTTACCATCTTATCATTTCATTGATGGAGATACAACTAAAACTTCTGTTCAGTAAACCTTTTCTTATTTTACACTTCCTTCTCACAGACACTAGAACTAGCTATGCCAGTATAAATATGTCCTGTGACCAGGCTACCAATGTTTTAAGTAAGGAGTTTGTTTTCTGAATATGCAGAAGCAGATATTGAATTTCATGAAGATGAATGAATGCCTGAACGAGATGCATTTTAGGAACAAATGCAGTTCTTTGTGGTCTGTTTTCTGATTTTTTCTGGGGAAAAGGTTCTAGCCACACACATGACAACTTTGAAATAAGTCTCAGTGCCTACAAAAAAAACCTCTAGTGTTTCCTGAGAGATTTAAGGTTTCTCTAGTTAGTCTAGGTTGATCTTATCTCAGCATCCTTTGTTTAATAATAGTCAACGAGGTTGTCAGTAAGTAAGAACACGGGACTCCTGAAGCAACAACATGATGAACTCCAGAAGTAACTACAGTGTCTGCTGTGAAGTTTTATATGCTTTTTCTATGATGAATGAATATACAGTATTTGCTAAGTGATCATATTTGCCCTGTAATTTATTCAATTATGAAAGTTTATTAAACACCTACTATGATCTCAATAGTGCGAAAGTAATCTTATTTGTTGTTATATTCCTAATGCCCAGTGTAGTTTTTAATGAGAACACCTTTGGCCCATGAATGACACTTCAGTGAACCAATAATTCACAGCAGTGTGATCTGGCATCCAAGACAGTAACCGTCTGTTAAACTTAAGATTTGTTTCAGCAAAACTTTTATTATATAGTGTCATAATCTACATTTCTCTAACTTTAAAATGTATTCCCGCCTAGAAATAGAACAAGATAGTGGAGATTAAAAAGAGGCAAGAGGACAATTGCAATTAACGCTGCTCTTACTTCTATGGCAACAAATACATTTTAGTAAATAATGTAAATACTTTACAAAGAAAAAATACTAATATTGAGAGGTACTTAAAAAAGACAGATAAAAACGTTCTTTATCTTTGATTGTTCTAGTGGTTAACCACCAGAATATAGGTAATATGATCATTTGACGGTACCATGATGAACTAGGGAGTAAAATTTTAAAAAGCATCTAGAATAATGCTCATTTGATGATTTGATAATTTTAAGGTAGACTATGGTATGATGCATTTTCCTCATATTGACTCTAAAAATTAAGTATTTGGATAGCAAAAGAAAAAAATGCTCTAGAACTGTTGCCCTATTAAAGAAGAGAAAAGAGCGAAAGGAAAATGACAATGTGATTGAAAGCTGTGGAAGCATAGGACTGCTTTTGAGGGGATGGGTAGTCAACACCAGTCACTTAATGCACTGAGCAAATATTTTCTGAACACATTGTGGCAAAGCCATATGCTAAGGTAGACACCAGCGCCTCCCCAGCTATTCTTCACTCTAGTTATGTGAACTTAAACACATTGAAGAGTAGCATATTTTAAAATGCTACCATGTTTTAAATGTATAAAGTAGATTAAGAACTATTCTATGAATCTCACTTAATTAAAACAGTAAGTTATCTATAAATATTCTCTATACAGCACAAAGTTTGGTGGTATTCTGCATTAATAAAGCTCAAACTAACTTTCACCATAGTGTTCTAAAATGTGATATGATATTTGAGATGAATTCTTGTAAACAATATGGTTTCTATTCTAAATATATCAAGTGAAAAAGACCATTAAGCAGACTCATACATTATTTAAAACTAGCCTGACACCACCAAAGGGCAATGAGCTGAATGAGAAAATTAATTTAAAAAAAAATCTTGAAACCAAAAAGGAAGTCAAATAATGTAAATTGTTCAACACAGCACTCATTTACCCTTTGGCTTGTAGTTCCTGACTCTGAAGAATCAATGTATCAGGTTTCATATCATGAATAAACTCAATTTGCCTGGTAAGGACTATTATAGGATAAGAGCATACAACCCTAACCCTATCTACCTAGGGTGCTTAAGAATTCATTGGAATGATAATGAATGTATGGATACTCCAAGGTAAATCCTTCACATTTTACATTTATTGAGATCAAGATAAACAGTTTATGATAAGGAAGCAATTATATTTATTTAGTTAAGACACTTTTCTTTTTTGGTGCATTTATTTATTTATTTATTTAATATATATCTGGGTTGCAGTTTACCTTCCCTCTTCTCCTCCCTCAATACCCCACCCCGCATTGTTCCCTCTCCCCAATCCTCTCCTTCCTTTCCTTTAGGAAAGGGCAGGTCTCCCAGGATTTTCAACAGAACATGGCATATCAAGTTGCAGTAAGACTGAGCACCTTCCCATGTATTAAGGCTGGGCAAGGTTGCCCAGTGTGGTGAGTAGGGTTCAAAAAGTAAGTAAAAGAGTCAGAGATAAGCCAGGCAGTGGTGGCGCATGCCTTTAATCCCAGCACTCGGGAGGCAGAGCCATGTGGAGCTCTGTGAGTTTGAGGCCAGCTTAGGCTACAGAGTGAGTTCCAGGAAAGGCACAAAGCTACAGAGAAAACCAGTTTTGAAAAACCAAAAAAAAAAAGAACAAAAAGAAAAAATGTCAGAGACAGCCTCTGCCCTCGCTGTTAGGTGTCCCACAAGACAACCACCTGTACAACAGTAACATACATACAGAGTGCTTTGGTCAGCCCCATGCAGGCTCTCAGGTTGTTGGTTCAGGATCTGTGAGTCCCTATGAGCTCAGGCTAGTTGATTCTGAGACTTTTCTGGTGGTGACCTTGACCTTTCTGGCTCCTACATTTCTCCCCTTTTTCTGCAGAATTCCCTGAACTGTGCCTTGCATTTGGCTGTTAGTCTCTGCATTTATTTCCATCTGTTACTGGAGGGAGCCTCTCTGATGACAATTGGGCTAGGCACCAATTTGGTCACAGGAGATGGCCAGCTCAAACTACATATCTGCTATTGCTAGGAATCTTAGGTAGGGTTATCCTTGTAAATTCCCGAAGATTCTCATGCTCCAGGTTTTTAACCTGATCCCTAAATGTTCCCCCTTTCCAGTAGTCTCTTTCAAGTAATCTCTCTCTCTGCTCCCCAGAACCCGATAGCTCATGTCTCATCCCTGCCCACCCTCAGTCCACTCATGAAGTCCCTTCTATTTCTGCTTCCCAGGGAGATCTGGGTGCCAACACGCATGAACCCTCTTGTTACATAGTCACTTTGGGTCTGTGGATTGTAGTGTATTTATCCTTTATTTTACAGCTAATATCTATTAATGAGTGAGTACATATCATGTTTTTCTTTCTCAGTCTGGGTTACCTCACTCAGGATGATTTTTTTTTCTCGTTCCATATATTTGCCTTCAGATTTCCTGGTGTCCTTGTTTTTAAGAGCTGAGTGATACTCCATTGTGTAATGTACCACAGTTTCTTTATTGATTCCTCACTAGAGGGACATCTAGGTTGTTTCCAGGTTCTGACATTTACTAATAAAGCTGCTATGAATATAGCTGAGCAAGTGTCCTTGTGATAAGATTGAGCATCCTTTGGGTATATGTCCAAAAACTGTATAGCTTGGTCTTGAGGTAGATTGATTTCCAACTTTCTGACTTTCTGAGAAACTGCCATATTGATTTCCAAAGTGGCTGTACAAGTTTCCACTCCCACAAGTAAAGGAGGAGTGTTCCCTTGCTCCACTCTCTCCATTCTGACAGGTGTAAGATGGAATCTCACAGTCATTTTGAATTGCATTTCCCTGATGATTAAGGGTGTAGAACATCTCCTTAATTGTTTCTTGGCCACTTGAGATTATTCTGTTGAGAATTCTGTTTACATATGTACCCCATTTTAAAATTGGGTTACTTAGTTTGTTGTTATCTAGTTTCTTGAGTTTTATTTTATTTATTTTGGAGATCATCCCTCTGTCAGATGTGGGATTGTTGAAGGTCTTCTCCCATTAGGCTACTTTTTTTTTCCTATTGACAGCATTCTTTGCCTTACAAAAACCATTCAGTGTCAAGATTTATTTATTAATTGTTGATCTTAGTGCCTGTACTATTGGTGTTTTTTTCAGGAAGTTGGCTCCTGTGCCAATACTCAGATTATTTCCCTCTTTTTCTTCTATCAGGTTCAGTGTATCTGGATTTACGTTGAGGTCTTTGAGCCAGACCCATATCTTTATTGCCTAAAATATTAATTCAATAAAAAATGTAAAGTTTCAGATTAGCTGAAGAAGTATCATACAACTCAAATTGCTACTATTTATAATGCTAATATGTAGCTAGTAGATAATACTTATTGATTACCTTTTATAGTCAAGATCCTGTGTGATTCTATTATTGTTATGGAATTTTTAATTAGAAGTATTATTGTAATTTTTCAATGAACAGATAAATTACAAAACTCCTTGCTTGGGTAAGCTTATAGCAGAGGCCTATAAACCAAGATACTTGGAAGTCTGAGGCAGGAGAATAGCAAGTTCAAGGCCAGATTGAACACCTAGGTGAGAACTTGTCTCAAAATAAAAGTAATAAAAAGAGGGCTGGGAACATAGCTCAATAGCAGATTCTTGGTGAACAAGTGGGAAGTCCTCTTTAGTAGCAATCTAATGCGTAGCTCTTTAGTTAATCAGTCACATAACTAATATTGATTAGAATTTATTGTAGAACAACAGCTAGCCAATATATAAAGTAAATATAAAGACGTATTGTAGAAAATGACAAAAAAAATTGTAGTCCATGACTGAGTTGAACAAAGTAAAACCCAATACCTTTGAGCAAGTTTCAACTGTCTAATTTAGTATTCTCAATTATACTATGAATTAGAGATATCTATTATCTTGTCCTTTGATAGAATTGAGCCCTGTGTATAAAACTCTACAATTTTCCTATTTTTCTGGCCAGCACAAGAGCTGTTCATAACTCTAAAAAAAAATTCAGGCCAGCCTGGTCTACAGAGTGAGATCCTGTCTCAAAAATGTAATTAATAATAATAATAATAATAATAACAATAATAATAAATTCACCCAGTTCTTTATGGATACTACTCATTGTTATGGACTCCTCTTAGCTCTATCATGTGAACATTTTAGGCAGTATTAATTTAATGTTTCAATGTTTATACATTCAATTCTTTGAGTACAGAAAATTTAATTTTGGTCTCTGTAATTTACTTCTTTCTTATTTGGGTTAAGTTGTATCGATGCTAATTCATTTGATTTGTTAAAACTTGGTGCTGGTATAACACAGTTCCATCTGTCCTCCTTCTCTTCATCTTAACCCCCTCTGACTAGGTATCAACTTACATATAAAATGAGGGAAAATCAAGTCCCACAAATATGTCCAGCATTATGGATCACTGAGTCTATGTCCTTATTCATCACAGCTATTCTTGGATTGAAAATGAAATGACTATGGAGTATTAGCCATTGTTTACTGATGAACCATGGATTGAAGTATCTGTTTGCTGAGATTTAAGCAATTTGAAAGGAATAAAATGTGGATTTAGCAATCACAAGCTTCCACAAAAAAGAAAAAGAAAGTCATTAGAGAGAGAAATTAAAGAAAAATTTAAAATTGCCTTTCTTCTTCTTCTTCTTCTTCTTCTTCTTCTTCTTCTTCTTCTTCTTCTTCTTCTTCTTCTTCAACAAATACTCTACTCCTACCTTCAAATTAGTTGTATTAGAAGTATGTCATCTCTCAAAATTACACTTCCTCTCATTCTGAATTTTACTCGTGTTTCCTCTTGCCTGAGTTATCATGTCCACATCCTTCTTATAGCTTCAAATATTTTTAATTTTTGTTCTTGTTTCCTGTGTGAGTGCACACATGCATGTATGTATTTGTGTGTGTGGTGTCTATGTGGTTTTTCTTTGTGTGTGTGTGTGTGTGTGTGTGTGTGTGTGTGTGAACATAGGACCTCCTGCATACTCAGAAAACACTGCATTATTATATTTTCCAGCATAATATTTTTATTTATTATTTGGGGATTTCACATCATGTGCCCCATCAAACTCATACCAGTCCTTCTAGATTCAACCCCCACCCTTGTGACCTCCCTGATCAAAAAAAAATTTTTTTTTAAAGAAGGAAAAACAAAGTCAATTTGTTTTGCCCATATACTCACAGTGTCATAGTCAAACTCCCAGTGGACAGCCCCTTAAAGAAAGTGAGTTTTTCCTCACCCACACTCTTTCCAGAAGCCATCAATGTTATGTAACTATGTTCTAACCCTGAGCTCTTGTCTCTTGCTAATCACAAGTTTCTTTAAGTATTTTGTTAGCCTAAACCTGTCATACTTCTCCAATCCCTGTTGCCCTGAACAAACATAAAACATGACTTCCTTTTATCCAATCCCCTCATTATCCCACCTCAAATCCACTCTTCCAGTTTTAAGTCTTGCTGATGATACTTGGGCATTACATTTCATTACTCCATATTTTTTATATTGAAAATTTTCTGGACTTCTTTAGTATTTACTGGTGCTTTATCAAATCCTGATGGAGGTAGGTAAGTAGATAGATAGATAGAATGATAGATAAATATATATATGGAAAACAGTACAATGTTATGTGAGAAATACAACACATGTCCAAACATTTTTATTCAATTTCCACTCCCTTCTTACCTTCATTATGTTATTATTTCAAAGAAAAATATTTTCTAAGGAAATTTTTAACTAAAGTAGAAGTAAATTAAGGTCTATGGTGATGAGATTTTAACCTTATCTCCATTAAAACTTACCTTAGCTGTGTAATTCCTTAATTAATTTATTAATTAGATCTGGATTTTATTTATTGAATGTCATTGTGATTTTTTTCTCATTGCTATTTTATTGTTTCTAACCATCTTTCAACTCATTTAGACATTCTTTTCTTTTTTAAATTTTATATCTATCATAACAGGTTTTAGTTATAAAGCAGACAAGAACATAAATGAAAAGTTCAATATTCACTTTTCTTATAGTTTCAATTAGGCCCTTGCCCATTTAAGAATTTGGTTTTAAGTTTTTCATAGTTTAGCATATTGTTTAAATGTAAAAATACTTTGCTAGTATCATTTCTCTATCATTTAATGTCATATACTGGAAAAGGGATTTAGCAACAACAGTGAATCCATTGATATATTAATAATACAGTCCTGAATTAGTGCCCAGGAAATTAGTAGCTAACATGGGGCCTCTAGAGTTACACTGCTTTTGATCAAATTCTAGTTCTGGTCATTTTTGCCTGACTTTGACAGAATTATGAGTTTGTTTCCAGTCTCTTTCTCTGTAAAATGGGAAGAATACTCTGAAATTATTGAAGAAAATAGAATGATGATGAAATCATTACGTAAGTTAAAGTGGCTACAGCTACACGTAATGCCCTGTATGGAATAGAAACTGTGAGTCTTATAGAGTATCCCACTCTATAGTAGTCCTGAGGATCTTTGTGAGATTTTAGAAATCATTACCTTCTCTTTGAGGTCCTAGTGTTTCACTGAGTTGAAACTGAGCCTGTTTTCTTTCTTTCCTTTTTTTTTTACACTTAGTGAGGTGTGATACTAAGACACAAAGACACAAATAAAATGTGTCTTTCAACACTAAGATTACAAAAGAAAGAAAGAAAGAGAGAGAGAGAGGAAGGAGGAAAGAAAGAAAGGAAGGAAGGAAGGAAGGAAGGAAGGAAGGAAGGAAGGAAGAAAGAAAGAAAGAAAGAAAGAAAGAAAGAAAGAGAAAGAAAGAAAATTTATTTTTCTTCCATTCTCCATTTCTACATTTTGGGGTTTATACTCAAAAATATTCCTTTTTGTTCATCATGTTCTATTCAACTATTCTAACATTTTGATTATTGGAGGGAATTTTTGTATCAGCCTTAATTGTTATTTGTTTACAATTACATGTTAAAAACATTTGTTCTTTATTCATTATCTGAGAAGCAGCTGTATGTATGACTGTGAGTGTATGTGGTGTGTGTGTGTGTGTGTGTTTGTGTGTGCAGAATTTTATTTATGAATGTGCCTGCCAAGGACAGGACCAATTTATGCCTTCCCTCAATAACTCTCCACTTATTTTAGACAGGATTCTGTTAATCCCAAAAATGGGAGGAAAAAGATCACTGACCCAAATAATCATCGTCAAATTAAGTAAAGCAAAGAAAGAATTAATTAAAGCAAGCTTTTTAATTTGTGTATATGGACTGCCTCATCCTAAGGTGGGATTTGAGAGGTCAGCCTTGGATGTGAGGAAGACAAGGTTTTTATAGCTCAAAGACAGTAGTCACAACAAGGTAGCAATAATAACCCTTTTGAAACAAAAGCAAAGTTACTAGATGGTTACTACTTTTTGAAAAAGAGACATAGTTTCCTTCCCGTGGAACAGGCCATACAGAATCATTTGTAGTTAAGTTACAGGTGGGGTATAGCTCTGTCCCTGAGAGACAGAGGTTTTATTGTAAACAGGAATGAACCTGGTTTGTCTTTACTGTAAGATGGCTTTTAAGCCCAAGCTGGAGGCAGGATGGTTCTTCTGTTTCTGTCTGACCTCAGAGGACACAGCATGGACAGCAGTCTCCAAGGATCTTCCAGCCTCTAGGGCCTCAACATTGCCATTTAGGCATGTAGGTTCTGGGATGGGTCTTCTCTGTTATATGGACATAGCAAGCAATTTTCCAGCTGAATCATCACATCAGCATCCAATTGAGTTTTCTTTCTGTTTTTTAAACACATTTTTTATTTCATTTTCTATACTCTATAATATTTACAATGTGCTATCATCCCTTCATGGAAAGACATCCCTTAGCTCTTTCTAAAATGATTAACACTGTTCATTTTAAACTTTCTAATGTTTATTTAATGTCGCTATATTTCTCTTCTTGATTCTTCTTGTTATCAATATATGATCATTGCTTTTTCTGAAATATTTGTCCTGTTACTTACTCATCTTGTAGTTAAAATTCCTTTTGTTGCTGGGTGTGGTGGTGTAGCCTTTAATCCCAGCACTTGAGAGGCAGAGGTAGAGAAATTTGCCCTGACTCTTTGCCATATCAGCTGACCAATGGCATATTCCATAGGACCGTTGAACCACTGCTACCTCTAAAATCTCCTTTCTGTGTGCATTTCAGCTTCTGAATTACTCACGTTTACTGCTCTATTTGACACCATCTAGGTTCTTGAGTCTAATGAATATTTTGCTTTGCAAATATTAGCCTCGAGTTCATTCGTTTCTGTGGGTATTACTGTTCTTTTTCTAATCATTTACAATAGAGAGAAGCCTAGGACATCTCACTCAAGCTGCCATTTTGAATAAATAAAAAAGTTTATTCTGGAATCCCCTTTTCTACTTTGCTAGTATCTGTTTAATGACACTCAAATATGTCCATTTCTTTAAAATGGATCTATAAGCCAGGCAGTGGTGGCGCACACATTTAATCCCAGCACTTGGGAGGCCGAGGCAGGCGGATCTCTGTGAGTTCAATGGCAGCCTGGGCTGCAGAGTGAGTTCCAGTAAAGGCACCAAAGCTACACAAAGAAATTCAGTCTCAAAAAAAAAAAATGGATCTATAAATATTAGTCAAATTGTGAGCTAGAAATATGCACTATTACCCTGTCTGTATTATTTAATTGTCAGCCTTTTAATAGGAAACAAAATGTAGGTTATTTACTTTTTTTATTAGTATATCCTCAGGTATTTTGTTTCTGAAGCTGACTATGGAGAGACTATTGCCTCAATACGATATTGATAATTCTTGGAGGAAATGATTTGTGGATATTAACTTGAATGCTGTGTAAAGTTTCTTTCCTATCATGAAAAGAGATTCTATTTTATCTATTCCATTTTCACCCCATCTTGTCATTATTTCAAAGTCAATTCTGTTAGGTTAAAATCCATCAGGGCAAAATAAACAAATAACTTTTTTAAATGCATGGTTCTCATTCAGGCTGTGTTGTACGCAGCACATCATCCTGTGTTAATGAGCTGTTAAGGAGTCTGCTAATGGCAGTTTAGTTGCTGTAGCTAAGGATTTCCCTACCAATAAATCCTGTTTCCTTAGCTATTAGACAGAAATCCTTGCATAGCCTCTGAGCTCAAGTGACACTGATTAATGACCACAGAAAAGAAATACTGCTCTCAGAGAGCAGACACAACACCCCAGAAAACCATTAAAATCTAAGGCAAGAACCCTAATATTCTAGTAGGTTTGTGAAACATACAATAATAGTCTTCTAATATCATATTTGATATTGAAAAGCCATCCAAATTTTAAAAAAATTAATGAGTGTATTCCATTTGTAGAAACTGAAGCAAAAACACTTTCTTAACCATTGTGCACATAGATTTTAAAATCATAGCCTGAATCAAGTGTCAGTAAAAGAAAAAAGATAAAAATTCTTTAAATCTACTGGAATAAACATTTAAATGAATACTCTGAAACCTATCTTTCAAAATAAAGATAATATTTAGCATGCACAGAAAGTAAAATTTATATTTTTGACAGACATTTTGTAATTAAAACAAGACAACTTTAAAAGCTTAAAAGTGTAATATTCTCAAATAAAATGTGCAATATAATACTATATTTTCTTCGTGATAGGTGATCAATGTTGGATTTTAAGTATTTTTTTCTTCTACTTAAGAATACATTTTCTGTACTTTGTAGTCTCCAGAGTTATCATTTCATAACATATTTGCCTTGCTATCCTTTTTCATAATTAAATGTATTTCATTATATATAATAAAATTATATCATTTTATAATTCTTCCTATGTGTAGATGTTTCCAACTTGAATTTTTTCTGACTTTATTAGCCACCCAGTCACAGTTTTATGAATTGTTTGTTAATAAATAATTAAGAATCATATATATCAACAACACATAGTTAGATTAACTTAGGCCGGCCCTCAGACAAGCACATTGCTTGAACTAAATCTATATCTCAGTGAATTTCTGTTCAGTTAGAATGGCCATTTTGATACTGTGGAACTTCACAGTGGGTTTTGCATTTACACTATCAATTTCATTTTATATATCTATCTGCCACACAAAAATAAAAAAGAATCCATGAAAGAGTTAAAAACATAGAAACAATCAGCTTTGTATCTTCTCACTGCTCTTGTGTCCGTTGCTTTCATAGTGTCTTCCCTAACATCTGATTGACACCCTGTCTTGAACTCTGTTCTGCCTGTTCTGCTGTACCTGCACACATACTGTGTATGGATGTACATAGATGATAGGCTATGGACTACATATGATGAACATTTTTTCTTTCTTTCAGAGATTTGATATTCCTTAACACCATGCATTTTAAATCCATTATTTTTCTAGAATTTGTGTACTCATTTTTCTTTGGAGATTAATAGTATTCCATCTTACATAGATAGCTATCAGATTTTAATTATCCACTCATCCATTATTGATAACGAAGTTGACTCCATTTCCTGCCGTAGTAAATGGAGTAACAAAAATCATGGCAGTACCAGTGGAAGGCTATGGAGTTCTTCTGTCTGTACATGCCTAGGAGTAAAATAACTGGATCAGGTGGTAGTTTTAGTGTTAACTTTTTAAGGATTAGCATAATGACTTCGTTAATTTTACCCCCTTTTCTTCGTCCACATCCTCTATAACATTTGTTAACAGATTTCTAGATGATATTACCCATTTTGACAGTAGAGGATGTGGTATCACAAAATTGTTTTATTTAATTGTTCTGATGGCTAAAAAAGTTGAACTCTTTTAAAAATAGTTATTGGTAATTGCAGGGCATTTACCCACCAACTCCACAGCTTACCAGAGTTTTCTTGAGTGTGAGCAGCAGGAAATATTAGATAGAAGGATTTAGATTGTGCAGATAAACATAAAATAAAGGATAGCCTCGAGAGGGCCTGGAACCTATTCCAAAGTGCCCTGACTGTCTCTGCCACAGGGTATTTATAAAGATGCCAAGGGGTTGAGCAAAAGACCTCCTCCCCAGCACAGTAGACCATCTCAGACACCTGCACTCAGGCCCCTGATCCTAATCATCCTTCTCTATGCATACCTGCTGTGTAAAGCCATGAGGAACTTGAAAACAGGCTCCCACAGGTAATTTGTGGGGTTGTTATTATTTTTTGAAAACTCTATATTCAATTCATTAGTCTATTTGTAACTGGTACTTTTGTTTCCTTGATATTTAATTTCTGTAATTCTGAATTTCTGAAGGTGTTCTCAGGCTTCCCTGTGTACTCCCACACAAGAATACACACACCTGCACAGCTATCCCTACACAAAAATATGAATGCAAAATCCATTCATAGCTGCAATTTATGATATAAGTTAACACAGTTAGTTCCAAATGTAGTAAACAGGAGTGGAGGTCTTGGTTTGTGCTCATTCTGTAGGGGTTTGTTTCCACTCTTTTCTTTCTCTTGCTCAGTGCTTTATGATAATGTCTTAGCTGCTCTTGTTCATGGCATCTGCAACTAATTAAAACTAAAGTTTATTCAGAACACTTGAAAAATTGGGAAACGAGTATCTGGGCCTTGTACCCATCTGCTCAAGGGATGCTATGTTATTGTGCTTCATATCATGCCTTAGGAGCATGAATTTAAAAATGCAAAAAAAAACCACAGCTCATAGGAAATTGATTTATGCTAATGATTTTAAAACTAATTAATTACAATTACTTATTTTATCACAAAATCAATTACTTACATATTCTGTCACTTTAATTAAGGCAGTCGGTAAAATCAGATAAATGGGAAGCATGAAGTTATATAGGAAAAACTAATTTTCTTATTTAATAAAATCTGCTACAGGTCAAAACAGAATAAACTCTCAGTTATTAAATTCTGGTAAAAGTCTAATTATACCTTTATTGAAAGATTTATTGTAGATCAATTAAAAAAGTTAGAGAAATAAAATGTTGCAAGCATTTCATGGATGATGACCGAATGTTCTTCCTATAAAAGCTCATTGCTGGACTGAGAAGATACTTCAGTAGGTAAAGGCGTTTACTGCACAGTCATGGAGAGCCTAGACTAATCTCTAGTCCCACATAAAGGTGCACGGAGAACTGACTTCATGAAGTTGTCCTCTCATTTCCACATGTGCACTGAGGCATGTGTGACCATGTTGATTTACATACATACACAAACACAGAGAATGCTAATAAATGAAAATTTAATAAATAAAATTTTAAAAAAATTTAGTGCATTGTTAAATGAATCAATGTTATCTTGACCATATATAGAATTGTTATAATTTTGTTGCCCTTTAAGTAAAAAAGTAACATAATACAATAGTGACTTATAATGCTTTTTAAAATTTATAATAAAAATGTATACTATATTACATTATAAAAATAATATATATTTATTTCATTTAATCAACACAAGTACCCTGAGTCATTACAATTATACTAGATTTTCCAGATAAAATTAATCACATTTGTTATGGAGATATGAGATTGACCATTACAGTTTGCTGCAGATCTCCAAAAATGAGTGTCATACCATTCTTTGACCAAGTAAACAAATTATCTCCTACATTCGAAATACATAATTATGTACCAAATTTCATACTGATGTCAGGTTGAGTGTTTTCCAATGGAAACCACATTTGCAATACTTAAATTATTTTAAACTTTGCATGCTACATTCTTTCTCTAATCAGCTATTGCAGTATGTGGATGGTGAGTGAACACGTGTACAGAAATCATACCCTTTGTGGAATATGTGAAACAATCAGTTTGGCATTCAGAGTGTTTTTGCGAGATGTACTGGACTGGGTAATGCTTGTTTTTATTATGGTGCGGTTTAATGTAGACAACAGAGCTATGCAACACTATGTTTTCCTAGCACTCAGTAAATACATTCTGTTGCATTCAGGCTAAAAGGATAGAGAAGCAGAAGCAGCATTGGGAGGGGAGTAATAGGGAAAGAGGGGAAGGGGAACCTGTGAGCACTTAACTCGCATGTATGTACAGAGACTAAGCCTTGATGGAGAGGCAAGAAGTCAACATATAAGTATTACAGAAGTTGTCCACATGGTGCCAATGGCAGATGTTTATGGAGTGCTTAATGTTATTTATAGGTGTTTATGGTGCATAAAAGATTAATTATTTTAGATATGTGTATCTTAATGTGATATCCTACTTTAACATATTTAACATGAAATATACATTATTTTATTTAACTATTAAATTTAATGTTATATGCTAAAGGGAATGTTCTCCAATTTCTATAGGTTATAGAGAGAGGATAATCCTTTTGTTTGAAATATAACAGAAAATTTTGTTTAGGTGGTCTAAGCATGATATGATAGGAAGCTAGTTAGTAATATACAAAGTATATCTCATGCATAAAGCAATTTAAGGTGACAGAAAAGCAATAATATGGTCACCAGCATGTACACATACAGAGTGTAACCATGCAATCAAAATGGTATTTTATTTTCTTCTTCTTTTGTTTAGGGCGGGGTGGGGGGAGAGGTCACAAAGGAGAAGTGTGTACCTGGGAAGACTGGGAAGTAAATGTGATCAGGGTGCATTTGGCGAAACTTCTAAATAATAGGTAAAATTATTATATTGGGAAAAAATATTCCTAATTTTCTGGTAATAAGGATGATTGCTAATCTACTTCCCTTAAAAATAACTTTATTATGATAAATTTCCATGGATATTTAATAAGTAATAATAATAAAGAAAATAATTGTGAATTGTAGAAAGAAATAGGTAAAAATAATAAGTACAATGGAATATAGTGACCTAGGATTTTGGCACAATGTCCAGTCCTGTGGAGTATGTTATTCCAACAAGGAATATACTTGGTTATACACCAACACATAACAGTTCATATTCCTTCTTTTAACAAAGTTTTCAGGAACGAATTCTTTGGGTCAAAAATAATTCTCTTGTATCCTGAGGAAAGAATTCCCAGTAGTTCTTATATATTTGGAAATTGCTTGAGTATGGTTCAGAATGAGAAATTTAGCTGATTTTTGTTTCATACTTTACTAATGTTATCATGTTTGACAAAATATGTTTTCCTTTATCCTCAGCTTTGAGGAGGTTATTTTAAATAATCTTACTGTTTTGGGGTGTTTGGGTTTTGTTTGAGAATTCGAGCAAGGCTTAACTACTCACTTCAGTAAGTATTTTAGACACATTTCCTCCCTCCCCGCAACTCCTGAGTGCCAGTTACCAGAGAGGTCTTAAAGCAAGTATAAGGAGTAAAACAAAATATAAAATGAAATTAGACACAGACTGAGTCAGTGACGTGACCTGTGAAAATCCAAATGTTTGATTAGAAGGAATCACAGGGCATTTCCTCCTTGGTGGGGCTAAGATACTCATCTACACTCTCCCAGCTAATACTACAAAGAAGAGATTCAGAAACATCAGCTGTGTTTATAAGCGTGCTCTCCCCATGCTCCGTGGGCTGATGAGGCTTTATGCTCAGACCTTCTGTTTCTCTTCCCATTGTCATTTTTCACATCGTTCCAGCATATTCAAAGAGACAGCGGAGATGTTTAGCACTTGTAGTAATGTCTACTGCTTAATCAAAAGTGACCACGTGTGACACACAAGCAGCTGAAACTTCCTTTTGTCTCTCTGGCATGCAAAGTCCTTCTTAGTGTCAGTGAAGTCTTTATGTTTCTCATAGTGATTAATTAAAACTGAGCAAGTATGACCATAAAGCTGGCCCCAGGGAAACTCCTGTCTCACACATAGACACTGCAGGAGAAGTCTCAGATGACTGGAACAACCATGTGAAAAAATACCTTTGACTATACAAAAGAGGCGCAAAAGAGATAGCAACGCTAAGACCCGGATTAGAACTGCACATAACAGGCTACTATCTGAACAGTGTTTGTTAAGACATGACACACTTAAACAAATATTGTAATGCCTTTTCACTGAGAAAATATGCTCATAGCTTAGGAAAAACCTTAATTAGACCTTAACAGTGGGTGCTTTCCATATCTAATGGGATTTCCCTACTCAATTAAGTTATGGTAATACATCCCCAGTAGGCATGACCAGGAAAAATAGGTAACATCTTTTGCTGTTACAAATGTTCTGTGATGTGTTTGGAGAGATAGACCAGAGCTTAAGAGCTCTTGTTCTTGCAGAGGAACAGGATTTGATTCTCAGCACCCACAAGGTGGCTCACAGCCAGCTATAATTCCAGATCCACTACTTCCAGTAGAACCAATGCCTTCTTCTGGCTTCTATGGCATGTATTTGGTGCACAGACATGCACCAGGAAGGCAGGATGCTGATACATATTAAAAATTAATAGTAAGACAAATGCCTTGTGAGCTTCCAGTTTTCAATGAGAGAAAGGGACATACCAATTTCTTGTTAAATTTTGAGAATTATGTAATATGATAACCTGTTCTATACTAGTAGCTACTAAATACAAATGAACATTAAAACAAATTAAGATAATTTGAGGTTTTAGGCACATGAAATTGAATTAACCAATTTTTAAGTTTATAAAAACATATGAAGGTCTTGAATGGCAAAATGAGAGAGCTATAGAAAAATATATCTGTGGTGTGCTAATTTTCAGGTGATATTTAGAATGTTGAATTTAAATAATAAAAATGTTAACAACAATAATTAATTAAAAAATTAAGAATCAGCTGGGCGGTGGTGTTGCACACCTTTAATTCCAGCACTCAGAAGGCAGAGCCAGGCGGATCTCTGTGAGTTTGAGGCCAAACTGGTCTACAAAGCGAGATCCAGGAAAGGCATAAAGTTACACAGAGAAACCCTGTCTCAAAAAAAACCATAATAATAATAATAATAATAATAATAATAATAAAAACTTGATATTATCAAAAGTTAAAAGTGTGTGCTTTTCCTAGACATTTATGTTTAGGATCTATTCCTGTTTATTTACAGTAACTGTTAGGATTAAAAGGCAAATGCCAGTACATGAGACCTGCCACATCATAGATCCTGACTAGCTGATCTTAAGGAATACTCTTCTAAGGCTTATTGACCTAAGTTTACCAAACTGGATATACAATGCCTTTCCCAATAATCTCTGCCGAGATTATTCAGCAGCACTCTTTCTGTGCAAGTGTACATACATGTGCCGTGACTACTGTAGTCTCCAGAAGGGTCTCTTAGTCGTTTCTCAGGAGCTAGATGAAGTCATATTGCAACTGTGATGTGAGTGATTTAGTCTCAGAAAGAGACACTTAAGATGGTATAAATTCAGGATTGTATTCGAAATATAGGCAGTCTTTTGTAAAGGCCATGAACAAACACAGCACACTTAATAACTATCAGAACTCAAAGGTTATGCCTGATTTGAGAAGACAGACTCTAGAATTGAGGATGAAAATATGCTAAATTTAGCTAATGATTGATGCTAAACTTGAATTTAAATTCTATGGTCAGTGAGTGATAATACACTTATAAGAAAAAATTTATAGCAAAATATAGTGGCACACATGTGTAGTCACAGTAGTTAGGTGGCTGACATAGTTTGAATTGAATTTGTGACCTCATATATACATATTCTGCGTTTTATATATTATATATGTGCACATTATATGTTTAATATATTATTAGACTATATATATCCCCACTTAAAACATACTTAATACATTTTTAAAATTACATAAGCTGATATAAAATATTTTCTTGTGGTTTGACGTTGAATCTAGAAAATACTAAGAACTACGAATGATCTTGTTAGGTGAGAAAAGGGGAAATAACTAATTGACTTATTCTCAGATGTTGTTTTGTTGCATGGTGACACACTGGACTCTGCTACCGTAGTGGCTGTGATCCATAAGTGCTTTCAATATTCCTGTTAGTGAATTCTCAGAATGTCTGGCCTGAAAAGCTGGCATCTCTTTCACCCTAGGCACTGGAATTTGAAAATCCAGAATCTGATACACAGTCTCTGGAGGTACAAAAAGGGCGTGTATTTTGTCTACCATCCTAGGCCCTCTGCATAAGCGAGACAGTTGTGTAGCTTGATCTGCGTAAGGGGCCCCTGGCAGTAGGATCAGGATCCATCACTGGTGCATGAGCTGGGTTTTTGGATCCCACTACCTATGGTGGGACACCTGGCACATCCATGAGGCAGGGGGAGGGACTTAGACCTGCCTCTACTGAATGTACCAGGCTCTGCTGACTCCCCAAGGGAGGCCTAACCTTTTTGTAGGAGGGCATGGGGGTAGGTGGGTTGGGGAGAGGAGCCAGGAGGGGCAGAAAGAGGGAAGAGGGGGGATCTGTGATTGATATGTAAAACAAAAAATATCTTAAGTAAAAATAAGATTTCTTTGCTTCCTAATATATAGTCTCTGTTTGAATTGCTGTATTTCACTCTGGCTGAATTGCAGTCCTCTCTGAGACATGATACCTAAACCACTGTCTAGAATGTGCTTTGAGTTATAGAAGCTTTACAGCTCCAAATTTTACATCTAGAAGAAGGGAAATGATAGCAACTGCTAGACTGATAGCAAGTTATGTGTACCTGTTGAGAAATGTTGACTGAAAAAAACAGACATGATTGTCTGGATTAGAGAATATCATGTATGTTTTATGTCCTCAGATAATTAGGTTCCAAATCAAACCATATACATTCCAGAAGATTATATATATATAATAACTATATAATATATAATAATTATATATATATATATAATATATATATAACTGTTTTTAGTTAGTAAGAATTTCTAAATATGGAAAATATTAAGCTGTAAAAATGTATTTGCTTGACCACATAAAATATTAATGCAGTGATGTAATTCTATATAAAAATTGAGACAATATGCATATGTAACTTTGCAGCTTTTCTCATTACTTACCAATCCTTAAAAATAACAGATGAAAGTACATAAGCCTCTGAAGTCATAAAAGTATAATTCAGCATTCTTATTTTGTAACATAGCATAATAAATATAATTTTTTTAACATAACCCTGAAATTTAGTAGTTCTGTTTCTCACTAGGATCTTACTTTTCCCCTCTCTCCCTGCTTCTCTCTCTCCCTCCCTTTTTATGTCTCTCTCTCTTCTCCTCCTCCTTCTTTTGCTCCTTTCTTCTAGAAGTGACCTTTAAAATACAAAGGCAAGCTTTCTTTTTGTCAGAATCTTACTTTCGTTTCTTGTATCTTTTATTTCTACATTTTGAACTAGCAATGTCTGGTACTCCCAATAATACTTCTTTAGGCCATGATTTGTATATCCCAACTTCCACTGTGCTTGAATACCCAGAAAAGGTTAGATGTTTTTGTTCTGTTTATCAGTGTCCTTTTTGTCTTCAGGTACCATGACTATCACCAGGTGAATATTGAAAAATTGAACCACTTGGTGGTAGCTAAATTCTTCTAGGTTGAGAGTTACGTGAGAAAGGCATCTTTCTCCCTACTCTTTCATTCCTTTTGTCTGCATTAATTTCATTTTGGTTTACCTATATTACAATTATGATCATTTTCACCACAGTTCCATGCAAGGTTATAGGCTTTGTAAGCACCCAGGGTCTTCTTGTTGGACTAGTGACAGGTACAGTTACTTCAAATTTTCTGAATGTTAAGACAGCCTCCTGGGGTTATTCTTACTGTTTGTTAGAAGTAAACAGAATGCTGACAGTGTGCTCAAATATATGGAGTCTGTTGATAACCCCTACAGCCCTAAACTATGTAAGTCCCAGGGATATTTTCTAAGTGGGTTTTTAATATAAAATGCAATATAAATTTTAAAGCATTATGCAATTTGCCACCCATGCAAAAATCCACTTTCACCATTTCTCACTCAACATTTATTCACATTCCTACACATTGTTTAGGAGCTGACAGATTCTTGATTGGAAATAATATGATAAATTCATTTTATGTGTAAAAGAATTAGTGGGGAAGGGGTTTATGAGCATTCATGCCAGTATTTTCTCCATATTTTCATTAAGTCTTGGTCATAATTTCATGGATCGTATTTACTTGTGGATTACTGTTTTTTATGAATTTGGCAGGGTATTCAAGCTTAAAGATGAATGATTCTATTTTAAACTAGTTTCATTCAATGAATTCACATCAGTGAAATGAATGGGTGTTTTCCTGTGAATAAGGCATTTAAATATAACATGGGTGGAGTTATGAAAGCGAGTTCAGTACCCCTTCAACATCACTTTATTAATTACACTCAATGAAGCTCAGTTTTTGTATTTATTTACTTATTCATTCAGTTTTATTTTTGAGACAGGATCTTGCTTTTTTTCCTCTTGCTGACCTCAAATTTGCTATGTAGTGAAGGAAGATCTGGAATTTTTGGTCTTCCTGTATGGCAAGCATACACCACCACACCCAGCAACATCAAGTCATTTTTTTATTAGTAAGAAATGGAATGCCATTAAATTATCTCCTTCCTTAATAGCTAGTATGTCTCAGAATGATAGTTTATTACATACTGGGTGATCACAGTATTTGTTCCCTCCTGATAGTGGATACATAAAATATAATTGTTGGTGGTGGAGGAATTTCAGTGCATAGAATAATTTAATGACATGGCATAAAAAATGTTGCTTACTATACTAAATTGATCAAGTAGAAGAATTATTATATAAATATGATATATTTTAGAGATTTTACAAAGAAAAAATCATTCATTAAGATATAAAATGAATCCATAAAAGTAACAATGGCTAACAATGTTAAGCAACCATTGTCTAAAATCTTGGTAGCTGTAAAATTCAATAGAATTTTAGATTTTTGAGTTTTTTAAGTGGTAGAAAATAGAGCTGAATATGAAAAAACAAGTATCTTCCAAAGCAGCATATTTACTAACATTTGCTAGATGAGGGGCAAGATTGATTCCTTTTTGTGTGAAGACATGGTAAAGTCCCACCAACACTCAAGTATGTAAATATTTTCCTACCGTTTTTTGATTTTTTTTTTGTTGTTATTGTTGTTTTCAAGACAGGGTTTCTCTGTGTAGTTTTGGTGCCTGTCCTACAGTGCTGTGTAGACCAGGCTGGCCTTGAACTCCTGGCTCTGCTTCCCAAGTACTGGAACTAAAAGTATGTGACACCACTGCCCAGCTGTTGTTTGTTTCTATGTTTGTTTGTTTCTGGCATCTTTTTTTTTTTTTAATTAAAAAAAAATTTAGAAGCCCATTCTGATTAAAAGAGGTCAGCTGCTAAATACCTGTCTCAACTTGCTGCGAAGAAGACTCTGGAGGTTCTTCTGCTAGGGGCACAGCTCTGCTGGAAACGGAGATGGAAATGGAATGGAAAGCAAGCGCCGTTGTAAAGGAAACAACAAGTTATTGTCAAATCTGCATTGCCAGAGGAAGAAAGGGCTGGTCAAGTTCATGAGTCGGTTTAATTTATAAACACACGTTTGAAATCCACCAGTCACTTCTCTACATGATCACAGTGACATGGAGATTTTTTTAATGGTCTTGTTTTCTTCTATCCACTGAACCTGGATACATGATTTTTACAAACTAAATTCAGATTACTAAAAAGTCCTGCAAAAAAGATTTATTCCCAGCAACGGATGGAATAATATGTTTCTAAATGTGTCTACTTAAAAATAATGAATACTATAGAACCGTTACTTAAAAACAAGCAAAAGTTCATGTCAATAGAACATATTAAAAGATGGATAAAATGAACTTATACTTAGAAATAAAAGAGATGAGGAAAAGGTGAACGGTATGAAAAGCCACTGAAAGAGAAAATACCAGTCTTAATTAAAAACATTAGGTAATTCACTAAGAGAAAAGAAAATGCAACCTTCCTATGCATCCACTATTATAAGCAAGAATCTGAAAAATTGAATGTGTGCCTCAAACAGCCTTGATGAAGGCAAAGAGGAAGATTGTCTAAGTCTTCAAGATTCGAGGTGAAAACTATAGTGTAAAAAGTTACAGAAATTGCTGATACATTGATAAATGTCCTCCATAAAAACCATTGTTGACACTTTCGTGTCTTGGATCATTTGATGCCACACATTGAGGTGTTCTGGGTTTGTTTCCCTGCCTTTTAGATGATGAAAGTGAGCGTGAGCCTTGGAGATAATTTAACACATCAGAGTTAAAAAGTCACCAAGTTGTATGAGATAAGCTGAATAGAAGAAAAAACAAAAACAAAAACAAAATAATAACACGAGTTTTAAGTTTGTAGCTAATAGATACTAATTAATGGTAAAAATATTTATACTTCAAAAGGCTCTTTCTTACTCTATTAAATCTAATCTTTAACTGAGCTTGGTGGTAAAGAAGTCCCAAATAAATGTTCCAAAAACCATTAAAATGTTCCATTATTTTTTCGACTATAATCACATAATAAGATTTGTAGATTCAGGAACTTTGTAAGGTTACTTGAGAAATATGAAGATATGGGAGTGCATGTGACACTTGAAATTTTCATCTTTGGTGGTAGATTCTAAACTACTTTATTTAAAGTCACTAAATGTCCACATGTTTCAAAATATATCTTAAATTTCCAATGTTAGGTTTTATTGATTTTCTTATACATTATTTGTTACTTTAAACAGATCATCCAGCTGGCTATATAGCCTATAAATATAAATTATTAAATGTAGGAAGTAAATTGGGAAGAATTATGAATTTTCATTCTGCCTCTGTCTCATCTTCAAAAACCTTGGAAGATAAAAGTAGGTATGAACGACTAGGTAAAAAATTAGAAAGGCAGCCATCATATGAAAATTTAATTTATTGATTTCAATAAACTAGAAAAACTAGATTGAGTCTGAAGCCGGGTGTAATTTCTGTGTGTGTTTGAAGGGTCTCAACTTATCTAGTAAAGCTTATAAACATAAGTTTTGATAGTTAAAATAGTCATGAACGATAGATTTCTCCAAATCTATAGCTGTAAATATTTTCATGGTTTAATGTTTGGATTTGTTTCAGTATTTCATAAAATATTTACTTGTCCTGAGTCGGTAATGAATCAGTAGTTTGATAAAAAGTATCATTCTTTTTTATTCTACCACAGCCTCTACAAAGCCTAGAGACTTCCTTGATCAAGCTTCATCAATTGTAAATGGTCAGCTGCAGTTAGTTAAAATTAAAAAAAAAAAAATCAGAACTAAAACAGCCAGCAGTCATATAACCTTTACACATGTACATCACAAATTATGCTGCAAGTTTACAAGTGTTTCATTTAGCCTAACAGACACCACATGTGGTGTGTAGGCATTTTTGTCCCAAAGGGACACTGAGGTGATTAGAAGTTCCAGAAAGGCTGGCCCCAGGCTCATCTTGACCAATGGCGAATCTGCCTCTCAAGCAATCACTTAAAATTACCTAACGCAATGTGAAAAGAAATGGATTCTAACGTGATGCTTCCTCTTGTGTATGTGAAATATACTTTCAGCTCCTATGAGTCTAATTAATCATAAATCTAGTAAAGAACTGCTTGGTAGGTAATGGCATCTAATATTAATTCTGACAATAATTAGTTATGTGATCTTGAATAAATCATTTTCTCCATATCTGAATTTTTTCTACACATTGCAGAAAAGACATGGTTGGTGTATTTATTTCATAAAGCCTCAAGAAAGTACTTCAAAAGGTGTAGCTTTAAACAATAGTAATATCTTGTCTCATAACTGTAGAGGTTGGAAGTCTAAAATCAGACAGTGAGCAGTTGATCCCCTATGCATGTTCATAGGATGCTTGCTTGCTCTCTGCCTTGCTCCCAGCACATACAGAGGTTACAAATCCTTGCTATCCCTTGGTTTGTGGATTTATCACTCTTTTCTCTGCCCATTACTTCAATTAGTGAAATGTTTGCTCCTGTATCAGTGTGTTCTTATTTTATGAGACTATAAACCTCTTCATTGGGGCTCACTGTGATAAATGATGGCTTGATCATAACTAATTTGAGATTCAAAGACTCTCTCTTTTGTGTTGAGGTGATGTCCCAAGGATCTGAACATGGACTTTTTTTTTTCTGGGTTGGGAGAGATATTCAGTTTACTACATCCACAATGATTTCAGAGATTTCTTTCAGTTAAAACATTTCAAAATATGTGAAATTGGAGCATCACTTTGGTTTTTACTGTTTTCTCTAGCAAGTGTTTGTTATGGCGGCCTTATGATTTGAAACTGAGTCTTGCAGAAATTTTTGTTTATATTTTGATATCCTGAGGAGTAATAAGTTATTGTAAAATAATTTCATTAAGTTATGTTCCTTTCATCAAGGACACCACAAGGCTCTTGTCTCATGGGATCGGGGTGTTAACTTTGCTGACTTAATGTTTACAGTGTTGTATCAGAGTGATTTCTTTCTTGTAACCCTGCTGTGAGCACCATATGTATACCTGTTAAGGCTGGTTGATTTGATCCATGACATAATGTATGAAGTTGTTCTACAGGAGTTGTTCTGGAAGGATTTTAGACATTTTCCTGTTTTTATGCTTGGACTTGCTGTGCACTCCAAAACATTAGAGTTCCCAAACTCAGTCGTTTAAGGGTATAGTAAGAATACAAAAGTCCTCCCACACCCTTCCCTTATTTTATTGTATTTCACTCTATCACTTTTAGACAAATATGATTATCTTGTCAATACAAAAACCTGTATAATGCCAACCCACTCGAACCATAGTACCCCTTGAAGTTGGCTAGAAGATGTAATGTATTTATATTACTCTGAATTTAAAAAAGAAAGGAAACAAAGCACAGAGCTGCAAAGGGACTTGCCTTTCCTACACCGAGTTTTGACCAATTGAATTTTTTCTCCTTTTTTTTTTATTTATTATATTTGTGTTTTAATTTTACACATCAGCCATGGGTTCCCCTGTCCTCCCCCTCCCACCCCCGCCTCCACCTTTCCCCCAGCCCCTTAATTCTCTTGAAATACTTAGCAAGCAAGTTGTTTGCTTTTTTTGTTTTTTTGTTTTTTTTTTAAATCTGGTTAGGAAGGATGGAAACACCCAATGTATTTAAATTATTGTGGGAGCCAAAAACTTTGGGATACATTCCTGGATTCAGGAAGAAATAGAAATGAAGCTCAGGAAATGTATTTCTATCCCTCCGCTTGCTGACTTTACATACATTATGAACATAGGACAAACCTCCTTGCCAGGCTATTTGTGTGTGCTTCTCAAATTTTTGAAACAAGGTAATAAGAACATACAATAAACTGGTCAAGACAGTATTACCAATACTACTGATAGAGATAGAAAAAAAATAAAGGATGCCTGGAGGACAATTAAAAAAAAAAACAAATAAATTGTATAAATAAAAATACACATATACTCTGAATTAACATAATAAATAGTTTTCTGACATCAGCAGAGTCTTCTTAGTTAAAACTTAATTGTTTATCAGGGATTATATTAGTGTACAATGATTATGTACTGTTTTAGAACTGTCCCAACATATAGTTGTTATATTTGCAGTGTAAACAGTGACACTCTAAGTCTCATAGGACAAATTTGTTAACATGTCTTAAAGTTGTTTTGTCTAATTATACATAAATATGTACATTAAGTATTTGTATGTACATATAATCTAGGTTGTTTACATTATTCTTCATTTGTTTTGGCATCAATTAAGTTCCTTCTCCATCCAATCAAAGTGCTAGTCATTAAGGTCACTATATTCAATCAGGGATATATTCAAATAGATATATTAAATAATGTATAATTTAGTCAAAGATATAGTACACAAGAGTAAATTGCTGATTAAGAAGGATTCTTAGACTTTTGATAAATATATGTAACTAGATTGTTATATGACATACTTTCACCATGTAGAGAATATAATATCCTATTTTAAGGATAATTTTAAATTTTTAATTATTTCAGCCACTGATATCATCTGGATGCAGTTATTTCCTTTAATTAATATGCTGAAATACCAAACCTGATGCAATAAGGCTAGCAGGGGCCAGTGAAAAGTGTTTAGTCCTGACTACTATCTCTGCATGGTATGGCTAGTGACTTCCAGTAAAAGTTTGAAGGGGTTTTCTTCTGTCTTTGAAGAAAGGAACAGTCCCTTGCCAGACATCAAATCCAGATGGCATGTTCCAGGACTTCTTGGACCCTAAACCTTGGGCAGCAGAAGTATACAGTTTTTATATTGCCGAGTCTAAGGTATTTTATTACAGCAAAGAAAAAATAACAATGTGTGTTATCAATCTATAGCATATCAATATTCTCCAAAACAGTAATTAGAATCTTCAACCTCTTACAGATAATTAATATACAAAAATGTATTGATAACTGACCTCACCTTCATTTCTGCTGCAGATATTATCCTTGCTTATTTTACATGTCTAAATAAATGAAGCAGTTTGTTGATTATAAATGACTTAAGCACTTTGTGTTTACAGTTTTAATTAACTTGAAACTGTACTACTTTGAATCAAATGTCAATATTTTCTTTTTTGCGGTCAAGATACTAAAGTATCCATGCTGTGGACTCAGTAACTTCACAGATTGGTAGATGGAACAAAGTACTCATGCATATTTCATAGCTGTTGTAATTTTCTGTGTCATTTGCTCAATAAATTATCAAAAGAATTAACTAGTCATCAAGAAATGACCCTTTCTGAGTCTGGATTATAGCATGCTTATCTTATATTTTACAGCTAATATCAACTTATGAGTGAGTACATACCATCTTTGTCTTTATTGGTCTGCATTACTTAACTCAGGATGATTTTTTTCTAGTTCCATCCATTTGCCTTCAAATTTCCTAGTGTCCTTGTTTTTAACAGCTAAGTACCACCCCATTGTGTAAATGTTCCACATTTTCTTTATCCATTCCTCTGTAGAGGGACATCTAGGTTGTTTTCAGGTTCTGGATATTCAAATAAATATGCTAGGACATAGTTGAGCAAGTGTCCCAGAGAGACAAGGTAACAAGGAAGGTTCATGGGGGGACAGGCAGGTATCCCTGGGAAGGGTAAAAGAAGAAATTTCATAAGTGGACTGAGGGCAGGTGGAGATGGGAACATGAGCTATCAGGTTGGGGGCAGGGCACAGAGGGAAGAGTGCTAAGGGGGATTAAAAGGAGGGCAGGGAAGCATTTCAGGATTGTGAGGAAGCCTGACATAGGGGAATCTCCCAGGAGTCTATGGGGAGGACCCCAGCTTAGACTCCTAGCAACAGCAGATAAGTAGCCTGAACTGGCTATCTCAAGTGTCCAGACTGGTGCCTTGCCTAATTGTCATCAGAGATGTGTCATCCAGCAACTGATAGGGGCAGATGCAGAGACCTACTGCTAAACATTAGGTGGCATTTAGAAATCTTGCAGAGGAGGAGAATGTAGGAGCTGGGTGGTCAAGGATTTACAGAGGGCTCACATAGTCAACTAGCTTGGGCTCATAGGAGCTTGCAGATACTGAACTGACAACTAGGGAGTCTGCATGAGACTGACCTAGGCACTCTGAATATGTGTGACAGTTGCATATATGCAGCTGATCCTATTTTGTGACTCCTATCAGTGGGAATAAGTCTCCAACTCTTATACTGGCCTTTGGGACTCTACTCCTCATACTGATCTGCCTTGTTCAGCCTTAACATGGGAAGGTGCTAGTCTTAATGCAACTTGATATGCCATGTTTTATTGGTACTCATAGGAAACATGCCCTTTCCTGGATGGAGACAGAAGTAGAGAGGATCAGGGGTGGGAGGCAGGGAATAGGGGAGAAAGACAGTGAGGGGAGTTTGAGACGGGGAGGCTGCGCTGGATGTAAAATAAATAGATGAATTTAAAAAAAAGAAAGAAAAGAAGTGACAAAAAAAAGAGAAATGGCCTTTTGATATTGATTGAACAAACTCCATAGCTGTGCAAAGCTCCAGCCCCAAACAAAAGCTTTGTTTCTCCCCTTTTAGTAATTGGAGTAATTGGAACAGTTGTCTACCTGATCGGTCTTTCCAGAAGGACTTGCTCAACCTTACTTCAGCCTTCTCTCTTCATTATACAACAGTTTTCTAGTCTCCCTCCATACTACCACTTAAATCATCCCACTCTTCCTTCACCCAGTGTGTCTGCCTTCATCCATGGCCCTGTTATTCACTGCACTCTTAGAGGAGCATCTTATCTTCTTCTATTCTTTTCTATTGTCTGCCACAGTCTACGCCCTGAACAACTAACCATTGCCTTCCTCAATAGTCTTCAATTACTTTTTGTTTCTGAAATAAATAACGGATTCCTTAGTATCATGCAAGAATTTACAGTATGCCAAAAATTACTAACCACACTGAAATGTATAGTCAAAGCCTGCTAAAAATTTTGTTTCATGTTATATGCCACATGTTATTTTTTTTGTTAATGTTATGTGCTAAAATGTTAACTTTCATTACTCATGCCTCTGTGAGGTTAGAGTGACATTTTTTATAGGACAGAAATCAATGCAATTGTTGTGAAGAATTGGATTGCATTACTGTGGGCAGGACTCATTTGCTCCTCTATTAGCAGCCCATAGTTTATCTAGGATATCATGAATTAGCAAAACAGTCTAGCCAAACTAAAGGCATTCAGCTATGCAGAATTAAAAAGCCTGGAGGGCTCCTTAGGAACACATTGCACTGTTCTGAAATGACTTGTGGTGTCCTTTCCTTCAAAGTTTCTCAGAATTGTACTTCAAAGACAATATGTACTGTAACCTATTATGTAGTTAATGTTCAAATATTTCCAAGTAATTGTTTCTCTGTTCTTAGCACTTATAAAGATTTGTGTGTGTGTGTGTGTGTGTGTGTGTGTGTGTGTGTGTGTGTGTGTTTGTGTGAGTGTGTGTCTGTGTGTCTGTGTTCTTTGAATGTTTGGGTATGTTTTTAAATGTGGTAATAAGTAACAGGCTTTTCTAATTACATCATCAGTAATAAGCATTTGTTAAGATGTATACATGAACATACTTGAAAGTACATAATAAACCAGACTACTCAGATGCATTTATAAAATGCGCTTTTATAAACTTTATTCACTATGCAGTGAAAGGGCTACTGTCATCATTTCACCTAGTCAATTACAGTTCCCAAGCAGCTACTGCCTGCTACATTGTTTTAGGAAGTAGGAATTCACGAATAAAAATATCAAATCGTTCTTTTGTAGTGTACTAGGTGGCAAATATAACTCTGAGTTCTATAGTGGATTTCAAAAATGGGCAAAGTGTTGGTATAGCAAAGTTTGATTACTTCTGTGCAGGTGTGTGCAGAATGTCCACAGGGAAACACTGTGATGATGTGGCTGCTTTCACACTGAGGGAAGAGAAAAACCAAAACATGGGCGTGGCAGGCTTTAGGGAAATGAAACTGTTAAGATCACCTCAGCACAGCCTGCAATTAAGGTGTGAGCCAGAGGCTTAGGCGAAGTCGCCCAAGTGTCCTATAGCACAATTTGGAAGTAAACCTGTAAGAAAAGCCAAGAGTCTTGAGTAAATTTGAATTTCAGGATTTGCTGTATGAGCTCAGTTGATAGAGTGTTTGCCCAGCGTACATGAAGCTTCAGTCCAATGTCTTTCACCCTACAACTAGATGTGATGTGTGCAGGCATGTAATCATTACTCTTAGAAGGTCCAAGTAATAGGATCCGCTGGCTACACAGTCAGTCCAAGGCCAGACAGAGACATATGGGACTCTTCCAAACAAAACAAAACAAGAAACAGAAAAAGCAACAAATTGAATGGGAAGAACTTTACTCTCATATCTGTTGACTTTTGCTGTGTATGCATATTTTCATTTGAAGTAATAAAGCCTGAGTAAGCTCACCAAGTGCATGGTTGGCTCTGGCACCTTTCTCTGTATGAGATTATTGCTTTGAGTCAAGAGTAGGGGCCCAGGATGTGAACATCTAGGCAGGCATGTTTGGTTCAGGCCTGCTTATTTCTGAATCTTGTAACTTTGTTTCCATAAAATGGTTTCAAAGGTAAAATATCATTGAATTTTTATTTAAGCTAACATTTTGCAAAGTAAGAAGTATAAGAAAATCAGAAATCCTTGAGTGTTGAATAGAAATAACACACACTAGTAGAGGAAGCAGTCCTGACAGGATGCTTCCACTCCTGGCTATTCTTCAGCAACAGTGCAAGGTGACATGGCACTGATAATGTATTCCAGTCTCGCAAGAAATTGAAATGATTAAAAACACTGATAAAATATAGATTCCCATATACCAGCTTTAATTATGAACTTTGACCTCACTGTATAATATATTTTGAGAAATGAGTTATGAAAGTGCATGGTCCTCAAAACTAGCTTAATATCTGCACACAAAGCATCTATAAAATAAGGGTAAATGAATGCAAGTTTATGAAAATGTTTAAAGTTATGCAGTACTGGACACAAACATTTCATACATTATTTTTAGATATAATGGAGAGTATTTGCAAGTTTATTTGAGATTGCCTGGTATGTTCACAAAAGGGTAAAGGGATAAAATACATAAAATCAACAACAAAAACACACATTAGAAAAGTATGCCCCCAAATATTTTCACTGTTCAGATATGGGTGGTTTTTAAATAGGTGGACATTGCCTAGTGAATCACTCAAGGGATCAGCTATAAAGAGGAGGAATAATATTGGAATGCTTTTTATGTTTTTCCCTTCGATTAATATATAATTAGCATATGTATTTTTGTTGGGTAGGTATTTTATTTGTTGGGTTAACTGTTTAACTTCATAAAATGTTGAATAGATGTCTGAATCTTCTGATATATTAAAGTAGTAATAAAGTTGACTCAGAAATTCATGAAATAAAATCAAGAATTTTTTCCACTAGAAGCAATTTTACAGGTAAAACAGTTAAAATATATAAAGTATTCAGTTCCTATTCAGGCCTTCATTTGTGAGGTGAATCCTTATAGCCACATACAGTAAGTCGTTGACTGTATGTTCAACTTGTATGTGGTTGTTTTGGTAATATGTGTCCTGTATACAATCATATAAATGTAAACGTTTGAATAAATGTATCCATTACCAAAGATAGTGTTATTTTATGTTAACATTTGTTAATTAAGGAATGAGTTGAGTAAATTCTGAAAAGCATTCATTATTCAAATTCTATTAATAACACATGTTCTGTACTAAGGAGGGTTATATTGTATGTAACCTAAAGTTTTATACACATACATGTGCACACACACACACACACACACACACACACACACACACACACACAAATATTCTATTTCACCATCCGTTTCTGTTGACAGCCTTCATTCTTACTGTTCTCAATCATTTTAGCTAGTATAAACTCATTTATTTTTTCACAAAACTTCCTACACTGCCTTTATTGCTTTTTTCAGTGTTAATAGTTATTTTTGTATCTATGCATATTATGTGTTCACATGGGCATGCTTGTGTATGCAGGGGCAGTGCACATGCGTGTGGTGTATGGAGGCCTGAAGTTGATGTACAGAGTCTAGTGTCTTTCCCTATGCTTCTCTGGCTTATTCTCTTTGAGGTGAAGCCACAATCAGACCAAACACTTTCCCTTTGGATTCTGAATAGTCTTACCCTCTGTCAGAGGATTTTTCTCACCAGCCCTAACATAAAGTCTCAGTCAAGCAAAAAAGCTTTACCCAATTCAATTTGCTCCACAGGTCCCCTATGTTCACCTTAAGCAAAAATTACAGGCTAGCCACCACACCTGCATGGACCTGGGATCTGGGTAACCAAATTCCAGCCCTCTTCCTATGTGGCCAAGCCATTTCCCTAGCACAATGTTCATGTCTGAGATTAGTTAATAAGCAATAAATGCTTTGGGTGTAAAGATTGTGAGTGTATAAGTATTTTATTACAAGTATGCTAAAATTATATAGCACATGTATTCAATGGATGTGCTTTAAATCGAAGGGTCTGTTTGTTTACTAGCATATTGACTCAACAACATTTGAAATTGCAAATAAAGACCATTACAAGAGTTAAAGTACCATTTATATTTCTTCAACTGGAGGCTCTGTTCAGCTTGATTCAAGAGAACTAGAAATGAATTTGAGAATTCCTTTTTTTCTGTAAATAATACTAACCTTTTACACAATATGCATTTTTCAATAGCACCCATTTTACCAACAAAAGTGAAGGCAGAGATGAAAAGTCAGTACAGGATAAGCAGGATAAGAGTTTGCATGTTTTCAAAGACTGATGCTTGCTATCTGTGTTAAGTGTGAACAAAGTTACCAAGTAAAATAATTGAAACGAAAAAGAATATGAAAACAACTAGGTCTTCTTTGCTATCTACAACTCAGAGCTATTTTATCATTTCAAACAATTAATTACAAGAACACAATTCATGACTTAGCATAATTTGATTTATCTCCATTCTCATATTTATTATCGATATTTAAAAGAACAGCCATTAAATTTTATTACTATTGACAAACAAAAGCATTTAAACAAGAAGCTTCATTTTGAATTGCTAAGGAAATGCAGTATTTACTATTCCATCTTTGTTATGGGGTGCTGTCATCCACTCTATCTCTGTCATGAAAATCCAGAAGGAGAATGATAATTCACTGGTAGGAGCGACGTGGAATATCTGTTCTCAAGCTGTTCCAATTTAAATATTTGTCATTTGAGTAAATGAGTTGATTAAGTAGAAAGATTTGTGGTGTTCTCACTGTTGTGCTCATCTAGGAAGCAATCTTTTTATACATACATTATTTAAAACAAAGAGCAAAAGAAAAGAAGCTATTGTCTTTGTAGGCCTGGAAAGGTAAATACATGTGATAATGCACAGGATTTTGATTAAGTGTTCTGATTTAAGGAGAACTAGTTCGTCAGAGCTTAAACCTTAAGGAAAATTAAATTCAACTAGTTGTACTGTCATCTGGTCAATGAATTCTTTGGTAGTTTCATACATGAATACAATGTATTGAAATAATGTCTATACACTGCACCATACTTCCAAATTTTTCTGGGCATTTCCCCCTCCATCCTCTTCCTGCTTCCCTTCTACACCACTCTTCACTTCCACCTCCACCATCACTCACCCGTTCTCAAATTTCTTTTATAACTCATTGAGTTAAATTGTTGCTGCTAGATGCCCTTGGTTGTAGGTACCATCTACATTTCATGTGCTACATACACCATTGGAGAAAATTGACACTCCCCCCGCCACCCCCTGGAGCCATCGTCAACCAGTAACTACCAAGCAAGGTATGGCCTCCTCATTACCTTCCCTGTCCACACTGGAGTGTGCACTGGGTTGATCTTGTGCAGTTATAACAGCTTCTCTGAGTTTGGGAACACAGTGGCTTGTCATGTCCAGAAGACATTGTTCCCAGCAGTCCTCCTTTGACAGTCTGGCTGTATGGTCTCCCAGACAAGGGATTTGGACCAGGATTACAGTGGCAGGTGTGAGTTCCCTCCTGTAGAGCAGACTTTGTGTCCACGTAGAAATCTTTTAATTACCCTCAGACCATTCATCCCACTGTTGCACCAATGGTTATATTTATAAAGCCATTCTTGTAGTTTTCAGGAGTCGTAGCTGAATAAGACAGTTGCTTTTTCTCCCTCACCTTTGGCACTAAACAAGATAGATTGCAGGAAGGCGCTTAATTTTTCCACATCACAGGAACAAAATATATTACTTAAGTTTTTATATTGATTCACTGATCAATGAAGGATTTTTTTTAATTATTTATTTATTATGCAATGTTCTGCCTGCATGTATGCATGTATGCCAGAAGAGTGCATCAGATCTCATTGTAGATGGTTGTGAGCCACCATGTGGGTGCTGGGAACTGAACTGGGAGCTTTGGAAGAGAAGCCAGTGCTCTTAACCTCTGAGCCATCTCTGTAGCCCATTTGTGAAGGATTTTAAGACCTTTACAATAGTTTTCATTTATTATTTATCTATTTTTATTTTCATTGTACGGGTGTTTTTCCTAAATATATGTATGTTCACTTCATGAATGCATGTGGTTGGTTGTTAGACACCATGTGTGTACTGGGAACCAAACCTGGCTCCTCTTTAAGAACAGCAAATGCTCTTAACCACTGAACCATCTCTTCAGCTCTATCAATATTTCTTAATAATGTTCTGTAGTTAGAGTTTTCCTGCCTGGCCCAGAGTCAGGACAAATCTCTCTTACCCGCCAGTCCCACAGTCGCTCAGACCCAACTAAGAAAACACACAGAAATTACATTGTTTAGAAACTGTATGGCCATGGCAGGCTTCTTGTTATCTACTTCTTCTATCTTAAATTAACCCATTTTTGTTAGTTTATACTTTGCCACATGGCTTGTGGCTTACCAGAGTCTTTACATGTTGCTTTTTATGGCGGCGGCTGGCGGTGTCTCTCACCCAGACATCCACTTCCCACCATTCTCCTCCTCCTTGTCCCACCTACCCTATCCTTCCTGCCTAGCTACTGGCCAATCAGCACTTTATTTATTTTAACCAATCAGAGCAACACATTTGACATACAGAACATCCCACAGCACTTCCCCTTTTCTTTTTTTCAAAAGAAAAACTTTTTATAGTAAAATTTTTAACTTTTATATAGTAAAATTTCACTCTTAACTACAATGTTCTAGAATGTTAATACTCAAATTGTCACACATGTCCTTTTTGTTAGCAACTTACTTCCATTCTTGTCTTTCTAGTGATTCTTTTAAAAAAGATCTCTTTTGGTGGGAGATCAACTGTGTGTGATTGCCACAGTACATGTGTTAGAGGCCAGGAGACAACTTCCTGTGTCAGTCTTCACCTTCTACTATATTTGAAATAGTGTGTAGCTCTGAACATCAGGCCAGCTAGCCCATGAAATTCCAAAGGTTCTTCTGTCGTATCTTACATCTCCTTGCACGCGCACGCGCGCGCACACACACAGACACACACTCTTTATATGAGGTCTAGGGATCCAAACTCAGATCCACACCCTTGTGAAGCAGGTACTTGATCCACTGAGCCGTTTACCCAGATAAGTGGTTTGTGGGATCTCTCTGTGTCTCTGTCTCTCTCTCTGTCTCTCTCTCTGTCTCTGT